>NC_133542.1:73194896-74447039 GCF_048773025.1 Camelus bactrianus
TCCAGAGTCTACACTTTGAACCCCTATTCTCTGCTCCCCAGCCTTTATCCTTGGAGCAGTGGGAGGTTTTTGAAGACACGAAGGGGTTTTGAGCAGAGCCATGGCCTAGCCTAGCTCTGCCTCCTCCAGGCAGCATGGTTAGAGGAGAATGCATGGCCAGAAGTCACAGGTCTCATCCTGCTTCGGGCTGCCTGTGTGGCTCTGAGGAGTCACATTGCCCCTCTGCACCTCAGTTTTCTCCTCTGTAAAATGGGACTAGCAGCCCCTTTCACATAGCTGCTGCCACTGGCTTCTGGGAAGATCCCGCTGGAGAGTGGATGCAAGGACATTCTGTTGAGGACCTTGCAGATGTGAGGGCTGGGATGGTCTTTCCCCGGATGAGGGAAGAAGTCTTAATCCTGTGTTTTTTCTTTTTTTTTTTTCCTCCATCTCCAAACCAGAGTCATGATGTTTGAAGGAAAAGCCAACGAGAGCAGCCCCAAGCCAGTTGGCCCCCCTCCAGAGAGAGACATTGCCAGCCTGCCCTGAGGACCCCAGCCTGGACCTGACCCACTCTCCCCACTCCTCTTCCTCCCTCCTGGTCTCACTGCCCTTCTTGACTTGTTGTGATGTGTCTTGTTTGTTTTGTTTGGTCGTTGTGTGTCTGTTTGTTTTTTCATCAGCAGAATCAGTGATCTCTTTGTGAAGCACAAATTATCTGCCTTAAAGGGGCTTTGGGTGGGGGAATCCTGAGCCTTGGATCACGCCTCCCTCTTTTCTTCCCTCCCCGTCCTCTCCTTGTGCGGAAGGGCTGACGTTAAACCAAAAACCAGAGGGGGCAGGGCCAGAACAGAGAGACTGAAGGCTGTGATTCCCACACTTGAAGCTGGCACTGTCTGTCCTTCTAGGAGGTCTCTGAGCTAAGTCCCAGAACCCTGGCCTGGCCCTGGTGAGGACCTCAGCCCACTTTAAGAAGCCTCTGGAGTCAAGATAAGGCTGCAGGACTTCATTAGGGTTTCCCTGGACAGCTCGGTGGTTCCAGGTCTCAGGTGGACCATGATGTGGCCACATGGTACCCCTCCTCCCCAGCTGGTCCCCCCTTGATCCATGCTGCCTCTCATCCTCAGTAAGGTTACAGAAGGAGAGGGGCTTGGCAATTTGAGCCCTGCAAGGAGGTTCCAGGAGGAATCCTCTAGCCTTTCCCCCTGGCCACACTTTTACAGGCAGCTCAGAGGGAAGGTGCAGCCCCCCTGACTCTTGCTGGGGCAGCAATGGGCTTCAGAGGTAGAGGGGATCCAGAGGCCTTTGGCAGGGATTCAGCTCAGTCTAGTCCCATCTTTTAGGGAGGATGTTGAGGGCAACAGGGTAGGAGAATGAGGGCTTAAAGGCTCATGGCAAAGAGGCAGCACCGCTCTTAAGCCAGGAGCTGAGGAATGGGTTCTCTTTCTGATCCCAACATGCTTGAAACCAGACTGTGCTTCCCCATCTGCCTTCACACCTTACTGATGCCATTCATTCATTCACCCTTCATTCATTCACTCAGTCATTCAACAGATATTTATTGACAACCTGTTACAAGCTTTAAGTCCCCCCACTTTGTCCCGGCATGCGCCGTGTCCGCTGTCTATTTCATCACTCTGTTTCCAAATCACCCAAAACCTTGAGCTTGGGGATTGGATTAGGGTCACCTGTGTTCTTTATTATGGACTAGGGTTTCCTAGCCCTGATCCACCCTGTAAGTTAGCTGGGCCAGGCCTTTCAGTTCACAGGTGAGAAAACCCTGGTGGCCCACAGGGATTAAGTGCCTTGCCCAAAGTCATGGGTTAATCTGGAGATGGAAGATCTGGATTGGAGCCCTGGTGTTCAGATGCCCTGCCCACGCCTCACCTCTGCTCTGGGCTGCCTCTGTCAGTGATGAAAACATGGGAAGGGGCAGGGAAGGGCAATCTCCTGAGTCAACCCTTGGGGAAGGCCCTGGGCCAGGACTCACCCTTCTCAGTGCCTCCAGGCAGCATCAGGGCTTGGGTAAGGGCCAGGCCTGCTTCTGCAGTTTTGCCTTTCCCAGAGCTTCCTGCCCAAGACACTTCCCAGAACTCAAGCAGGAAGGTTATCACACTGGCCCCATCTTGGCTGTGCAGGGACCCCAGCCTTGACCCCATCTGTATTCTGCACTTAGATGCACTCATCCATTGAACATATTTCTTAAGCACCTGTTATGGGCCAAGAGCTAAGAACCCAGTAGTAAAATGGACAGACTCATGGAATTTAGAGATTAGTGGGAAAGTCAGACCCCAGCGACGACCAGTGAGATGTTAGGAAAGAGGAGGATATGGAGGTGACTCTATTGCAATCCTGGGGAGCTAACTGGGCACAAGACCGGGCAAAAGTCTTGGAGAAGCCTTTGCAGAGCCTTAAGGAGAAGTCTGGGAGCTACTGGGAAGTTGGAGCCAGGGTGAGCTCCCTGAGGCTCCTTTGACCCATAATCACGAGCCCAAGGAACTGGAGGGAGTGGAGCAGATAGGGGATGGGGAAATGGCCAGGTTGGGTTAATCCACTGGTCTTAACCAGTTCAGGAACAAGATTATTTGGCTGTGGCTGGCTGGTCTTCAGCCTAAGGAGCTGCTTCCAATGCACAAGCCTAGTTGAAGTTTAAACTCCAGCAAAACATTCCTCCCTGTAAATGTAAAACTTCACCCCTACTCCCTCCCCTGCCTTTTTCCCCCATTGAGATCCTTAGATGAGCAACCATCCTGTTTCCACCCCTTCCCATTGCCTCTCCTCTCTGGGACAGGAGCCCTTTGAGCAAGGTAACACCTTTCTTGACTTCCAGCATAGCAAGTGTATCTGCACTTCACTCAGACAGGAGGGCAGGACCAACTAGGCTTATTTCAGTGGGTTTCACAGTTTACAAGGCTGCAGGAAGCCTCCTTAAGGGAGGAGAGCAAGTGGGTGTGTCCCCAGCTTCTAGAAAGGGCAGGAAGGAGTTCTCATTGGATGGGTAGTGTTCTAGGAAACCCCGCCAGTTCCTTCACCATTTCTTGGAATTCAGCTTCTGGAGGGAGAGGGTCTCAAGAGTGGTCCCTGGGAAGGGGGATCTGTATGTATTTCAAGTTGTGGCTGTTAGCTCTAGGACTCTCACTTCTCTGGCTAAGGGCTCAGCTGCTTAGAATTTCAGCTGTCTTCTTTCTGAAAGACCAAATCTAACTAATGTAACCAGCGACTTGGGGACTGCCAAGTATGGCTTTGTCCCTGCCATTTAAAAGGAAGGAGTGTGTCAGGCAAGTTCAGTGGATGCAGTATGTGAGTGTGTGCGTGTGCATGTGTGTGGTGCCGGACATATCTCTACAGATTGGAAATAAAACAAACTTATCAACATCTTGACTAGTGTATTTGGGGGATGCTACCGGGGCTCTGCAAATTCAGAAGAGCTGGCTGATAAATGACAGACTGAATGAATGTGTCCTGTGTGCCAGGCTCTGTTAAATGCCAAACTTCCTTTACTCTTCACAGTGGCCCCACGAATAAGGTTCTATTATGTCATCTTTGTTTGATAAAAGAGAAGCAGGCTTGCAGATGATCAGTTGGCTGAAAACCAAATAGTAAGTGGCAGAATATGCCCCCCAAATTCCCCTGGAGCTGACTCATGGGCTCCAAGCTAAGAACCTCTTGTCTGAGAGCATTTATAATTCCACTACAAAAATCTTTACCTAGGACTGTGTAATAGCCATCAATTAGTATATTCAGACAAACTGAATTCTAATCCTGCCTTCACCACTTTCTGACTGAAGGGCATTGTGAAATTTGCTTAACTTCTCTGTGCTTCCAGTTACCTCATTCATCAAATGGCACTAATAACCCTTAAGTGACCAGGATTAAGTAACAGATCTAAAGCGTTTTGCTAAGTCTCCAGGCTCTTGCTCTGGAAATGATTACCTTTCCAGGAGTAAGCAAAGCTGATCTTGGTGCCCTTTAACCCCCTCTTTCGACCTTCGTGGGTAGACACACAAGGGTCTCCGTGGCGAAGCCCCACGTCACCAAATTTCTGAATTTTTTTCCTCCACACTCCCCCTCCAAAGACTCCCAGGAGCTGCCCCTTGGAAATATTTGTCCAGTTCCTAACTTCTCTGAAATCGGAACTGTTAATAACCACCTACATCCGAGGATTACTGTGAAATCTAACAAAACGAGCGAGGAGGGCACGGGCATGAATCGCCCAGTGAGTGTGACCAACACGAAGCAAGCCGGTTCCGGTGGAATCCCGGCGATGGCACCTGGACGCTCCTGGGCGAAGGAGCACGAGCCCCGCGGCCACGCCCCCTACTCGGTCCGGCCAATGGCAAGCGGCGGCCAGGAAGGCGCTCGGCTTCAGATGGTCCCTCAGCCTTCGCAGACAACACCGCCGAGCGAGGTGTGTGGCGTCACCAACCCGCGCCGGAAGTGAGGGATTTTCTGAGCGCCGCTAGCGCTGAGGGAAGGAAGTTGGCCTGGGAGAGGCCTGGGCTGTGTCGGCAAGGCCGCGGGCGGCAGCGGTGGCTGCTTTGACCAACTGAGGGCGGCGCGATGGGAGACGAGATGGATGCCGTGATCCCCGAGCGGGAGATGAAGGTCAGACACTGGCCAGGGCCTCCCTCCCTTCTTAGTTCTGGCGTTGCCTTGGAGCCCCGCTGAACTGCGGAGCGCGGGTGCCGGCCGCCCCACCCCCCGCTTCCTCGAACAGTTTGCCGCTTTCAGAGTTTTCACCTACGCGTCCTGGAGCGCTCTGTCTTGCCGCCGGCGTGAAAGCCCCACAGAATGCAGTTTCCCCGTCCTTTGTTGGTCTTGTGAGAGTCTCTTGAGTTACCCTAGCTACTTTAATGTGGTGGTCGGAGTAGTGATAGTAATTACTGTTTCTTCAGCGTATGCTCTGTGTCAGGCACTGATAATTACTATAGCAACCTTACGAAGTAGTGTTACTGTAGAG
The DNA here is from genome assembly GCF_048773025.1 of Camelus bactrianus. Taxonomy (NCBI): domain Eukaryota; kingdom Metazoa; phylum Chordata; class Mammalia; order Artiodactyla; family Camelidae; genus Camelus; species Camelus bactrianus. Next base: position 73,199,836 of record NC_133542.1, read on the forward strand.
GAACAAATCGAGGCTCGGAAAGTAACTTACCCAAAGCTACATCTGACAAGCGGACTGAAATCCAGGTGTTTTTGTTGTTGTTTTTAAGACCCTCTTTTTTTTTAATTTTAAAATTTTATTGAGTTATAGTCAGTTTACAATATTGTGTCAATTCCTGGTGTAGAGCACAATTTTTCAGCCATACATGAATATACATATGTTCATTTTCACATTCTTTTTCACCGTGAGCTACCACAAGATCTTGTATTTATTTCCCTGTGCTATACAGTATAAACTTGTTTATTTATTCTATATATACCTGTCAGTATCTACAAATTTCGAACTCCCAGTCTATCCCTTCCCACCCCCATCCCCCGGCAACCACAAGTTTGTATTCTATGTCTATGAGTCTGTTTCTGTTTTATATTTAAGTTCATTTGTCTTCTTTTTTTTTTTTTTTTAGATTCCACATATGAGTGATATCATATGGTATTTTTTCTTTTTCTGGCTCGCTTCACTTAGAATGACATTCTCCAGGGACATCCGTATTGCTGCAAATGGCATTATGTTGTGATTTTATGGCTGAATAGTATTCCATTGTATAAATATACCACAACTTCTTTATCCAGTCATATGTCGATGGACATTTAGGCTGTTTCCATGACTTGGCTGTTGTAAATAGTGCTGCTATGAACATTGGGGTGCTGGTGTTAAGACCCTCTCTTTACTCTCAGTGTACTAGTACTTATTTAAGGTGGCCCAGGTTTGCCTAATGCAGAGCCAGGGTTCATCACTTATCTCACAAAGCTTTCGTTAACTAGAGTCAGAGGACTGTTTTTGGTATTGGAAATCAGCCTGAAGTCAGGAAACTTGAGAGAGCCAGGTGATCCAAATGATGGTTATAAACACCTGAAAGGGAATAAGGTGTAGGAAGCTTTTAGGCATTTGAACAGCAGGTCACTGAAATGCATTTAGGGAGTAGTAATCCATACCATATTGACAGTAGTAGTTCCTTATTTCTTCTTAATCACGCCAAGGGCCAGCCACCTAGTGAGTGTGTGCCGTATTCCTCGGGTGTGCTGGAGCAGAAGGAAAAAAGGTTTTAGAACCATAGACTTAGAAGATGATAGTCTCCCTCTGAGTTACTGATTACAAGACCCCCGTAGGATATTTGGGATTATCAGGATGAGAATTAATAAAAAAGATTGAAAATTGTATGGTCTCACCTGGAAAACTATGGATTTCTGGTCACTGTACTGAGTTGGAATTAAGAGTATTTCAGTTAATCTTTTAGCAAATATGTATTAAACATCGAATGCAAGGAAATTAGTTTGTGGGGTGTTAAGGATCCTGTATGAAACACCATGAATGTAAAATGAAGGCTGAGAAAGGCTGTCTGGCTTTTACACTTTTGGAGTATAACCACATATTTTTTTCACCAAAACCTTGACCTAAAGATAGGTTTAGAACTGAAGGAAAAAAACAAGCCACGTATAATACAATTTAACATAATGATTGCAAACTTACAGAACTCTTTTCACCAAGAAATGGTAACACTGAAAATTCTTTGAAAGCATATAGATAAATTGATGAAAGACTAGATAAGTCAGGCATTGACAGGAGGTTGGGGAAGGCTCTCAGACCCTCAGGTACTAAGGAGAATGAAAATGGAAGGAAATGAAAAGTGGAGGTGGCCCTGGATGTGGCTGACGCAGTTGTGGGAGGGAAGCCCAGTGTCTGGAGGTGAGACTCTAGGGGTGGACGGGTCAAGCCGTGCTGGCCTTACAGCCTGTATTAAGGGGTTTGTACTTGATTTTAGATGTCCTCGCAGCATCTAGGTATGTTTATAGGTCTTGAACACTGAGAGATTGATCATATGTGCCCTTTTCTGTGATGGGAGTTTTGTTTAGCATTTGATAACAGGTACGCTAGTTCTTGAGACTTTGTTATCATTCGGTGGTCATTGTTTCCATGTATATTTGTTGCATACTGCACTAGTTTGAGCTTACCGGGTAGTTGGGGGTGTTTTCAATATTTACCAACAAATTATTAAGCACTACTTTGGATCATAAGACAATACATACCTTGAAATAGGACAAGATTATAAATAATAAAGTGCAGCTTGTGTGGTGGTTCAGACAATAATTTAGGAATTCAGAAAAGGAAAAGATTAGTGTTCACTGGATTAGTCAAGGAAGGCTTCATGAAAGAATTTTTTTAAATTTGTTTTATGCAGTCAATACTAATAAGCTCTATGCCAGGTACCGTGATACCATAAGAAGCTTTAAAACGACTGAGCCCCAGAATCCTGAGACCCAGGGTAATATATCAACACTTTATTGTACTGGAATTGGGTGTACTGGAATATAGTGACGTGTGATTTAATTTCCTGTTGTTCCTGAATCCCCTTGTTTTGACCCCTCCCCACAGGATTTTCAGTTTAGAGCACTGAAAAAGGTGAGAATCTTTGACCCCCCTGAGGAGCTGCCCAAGGAACGCTCGAGTCTGCTTGCCGTGTCCAACAAATATGGCCTGGTCTTTGCTGGTGGAGCCAGTGGGTTGCAGATTTTCCCTACTAAAAATCTTCTTCTTCAAAATAAACCTGGAGATGATCCCAATAAGATAGGTAAGTTACTTGATTTATTTTGCCTAATAGAGGAGTGTAGTGAAGTTTGCTAACGCAGTTTGCTTCCCAAGGAATCATCCTGGTACTAAAATTACAACTGCTGTTAGCCCTGGGATCAATTCCTTGAGAATAAGTTCTAGGTGGGCTGTGGGAAGCCTTTCTGGGTGTTCTCTTTGGTCCTTTGTATTTCTCTTTTGATGAAGTTCCCCTCTGAGCTCAGAGAGAGGAACAGTTTGCCCTGCTTTTTAAAATTTTTGCTCAGTTAAACTTGGTTTCTGGCTCTCCAGGAAAAGAGTTTTGTTGCTCGGCTCTTTAGTTGACACAGCAGCACCATCCAAACAAATGGGAATGTGTACTGTTTGGAGCATTGTTGCAAAAATACAGGACAGGACAGTATTTTCAACAAGGGCGACAGCTGCAGGTAGTGTCTCCAGGTCACGTGAGGAAGGGCCCCCGGGATACTTAGTGCATTGTTGCTCATCTGTCAGACAGCTAAGATTTATCTGCACAGCTAGGTAGCAGGCTGTGTGCGTATGTTTGTGTAGATGCGAAAATTATTTCACATAGACCTGAATAGAGGGGTTGTGGCTTCTGCTTAGAACATTCCATTTTCTGCTTTGTGTTTTTTTATGTTTTCGTAGTTGATAAAGTTCAAAGCTTGCTAGTTCCTATGAAATTCCCGATACACCATCTGGCCCTGAGCTGTGATAACCTCACACTTTCCGTGTGCATGATGTCCAGTGAATATGGTTCCATTATTGCTTTTTTTGATGTTCGCACATTCTCAAATGAGGTAAGCTGCCGGGAAACTGTAGGGACCTAAGGTCAACATGGGACCTAAGGATCGAATCATAGCCTAGAAGTTCTTGGTTGACCTTTGAGTTTTTTCTAGATTAAAATATGGGTTTTTAAAACGTTCTTAATTATAGAATCATAGATCTTTTGAGATAGAAGTGACTTCAAGAAGTCATTTCAGGAGGGAAGACAGCTCATTGGTAGAGTGCATGCTTAGCAGGCACGAGGTCCTGGGTTCAATCCCTACTACCTCCATTTAAATAATGAATAAATAAAAACCTAATTATCCCTCCCACCCAAAGAAGAAAGAAATTATTTCGTGACACCACCTGCCCCAAGGTGTTTTCATTTCTCATTTACATGTGAGACAGCCAAGGTCCAGGGATCCTTAGGTGACTTGCCCGAGACGGTAGAGTTAATAGATACTGTCCGAAGCTCTCACATCCTGGGTCTCTGGCCTCCTAACGCAGTGTTCCTCCATCCCGGGCCGTTTGGTAAAGCTAATAGTCAATGGTGGCGCGTGTGTGTGCTGGCTGTGTGCCAGGCCCTGTGCTGCGCCTTCCGTGTCTTGTTCCTGTCAGGCCTGCCTCGCATGGCCTTGCACCGTGGGTGCTGTCTTCTTCATCTCCCTGCCGGAGGAACGGGCCCAGAGAGTTTTAGTACCTGTTCAGGGGCCCAGCACTGCTTGGGGGTTTTTTTGGTTTGTTTGCTTTTGGTACCTTTTATATCATTAATCTTTTGTTAGCCTTCTACCACAAGTAGAAGAAGTAAAAGAAGCTTCTTTTAATGAGGCTGTTTTGGAAATTTGAAGCCTTTTGAGGCTTCTGCCTACCAATTAAAATAAGTACAATAGTTTAAGGTGAGAGCACTCTAAAATTCAAGGGCGCAGCACTGCTAAGAATCAGAGCCCAGATGTTAATTCAGTGTCTGCTCTTTATTGGTTATTTTGCATTTGTGTGTGCACGTGTTAGGAGTCCCTCCTAGCACGCTAAAATAATGGCCATTTTCAAAGTTGTTTTAAAATTGTAACAAATAGGTTGTCACGTACAGCTACATATTTTTTCATGGTCACAGAGAAAAGTGAACTGTAATTTGAGAAAACTTGCATATTCCAGAATTTTCTTTGACTATTGAATGTCTCTTCATTAATTTATTTGTTTTGGTTTCTGGGCATTTGTTTTAAAAGGCTAAGCAGCAGAAACGCCCATTTGCCTATCATAAGCTTTTGAAAGATGCAGGGGGCATGGTGATCGATATGAAGTGGAACCCTACTGTTTCCTCCATGGTGGCAGTTTGTCTGGCTGATGGCAGCATTGCTGTCCTCCAAGTCACAGAGACAGTGAAAGTGTGTGCGACTCTTCCTTCCACAGTGGGAGTAACGTCTGGTGGGTAATAAAGTCTTCTACTCTGTAACATATACTAACGGTAATCTATTTAAAAATTAATTTCTGGAAAAAAAATTTGGGTTTTTTGTTGTATTTGTTGTTTTTTGGCAGAAGTGGAAAGAGTATTTCCATAGTTAATGTCCTTGATACCAAACAGCATACATAATTTAATTTGAATGTTCTTAGGTTTTCTGAAGAAAAATATTTTGGTATAGCTGGTTTAGAAGTGTGTTTTTGAAAATAATTGTTTCGATCTGAAAAGCTCGTACTCTGAAACAGACATTTGTATCTTCAGCAGAAAAGCGTTAGAAAACATCAAATAGGAGCAAGAGAATGATTTCTTGATATTTGAAAACTTTGTTCTTGTATTTAGAGACTACAGAGTTTTTATACTTTACAGCTTCCTGGGCAATACTCCTTTGAAAAAGCATTTTTAGTAGCTGATTCAGTGGCCCAGTGATAAATCACAATTGGCTTAATTATCAAAATGATTTTTCTTCTTTTACTTTGCCTAGTGAGGATGATCCCACAGTCTTTCATGGGCTGACAGAGGACTAAGAGGTAGTGATTATGTAGGTGTTTTGGTGCAGATCTCATTGATTTGCTCCATTTTCTTTAGTTTTTAACTGGTGGCATTCTCTTTACTCAGTTTGCTGGAGCCCCAAGGGAAAGCAGCTGGCAGTGGGAAAACAGAATGGAACTGTGGTCCAGTATCTTCCTGTAAGTCTTCCCTTGGACTTCAGAACTTTTTAAATTAAGTTGCCTACTGTTTTGGAGGTGGTTTGGGAGTATTTTTGATGTTTTTTTCCTATTAAAATGTAACTCGCACTGATTGCAACAAATTTGTCAGTACCCGTGTGAATGTGGGGTAGAGTTGTTGCATGTCCACTCTGTTGTCCTCTCACTGTGGGCTTCCAGCAATAACACTCATGAATATTCTTCAGTGTAAATTGACAGAGAATACATGTATGTCCAGTCAAGCCTGGGTGGGAAGAATCGGTTCACAGGCAACGTCAAAGCCTGTGTTGTTGTGCGTTCCTCCTGTTCTCAGAGGGGCTGCAGAGTGTGAATGTGGTGGAATAGGTGTCAGGTTAAAGGTTTATTTCTTTTTTGTTACCACAAAAACTTGTAATGTGAAATTTGGCACATATTCTTTTAGGGCATAAGAAGATAATACAGTTGGTTTAATTTTACTGTTTGCCTTTTTAAAAAATATCTTAATAGTATATTGAAGTCTTTTTTCCATCTCATTACGCTTAGAGCTACTTCATTCTTTTGAATGGCTGCGTGGTAGTCCACTGTTAAATGTGCTGTAATTGACTTATCCATGCATTACTGATGGTTATCTGCATCAGTAAGAGTGGTTTTGCCACTATAAATGGTATTGCGTTGAGCATCCTCATACCTACATCCAATCACGTTCATGTGAGCATTTCTGTAGGATGGGGTTCTAGAAGTAGGCATCCCCTCTTCTCTGTGTTCATCTTCTCCTGGCTGGAGACATGAGACTTAGGTGGCTTCTAGGGGAACATACTGTATTTGGCAGTCTCGTTGTTTTGCGGTTTGTTATATCTGACACTTCTTTTCAAATCTCTATTTCAGACTTTGCAGGAAAAAAAAGTCATTCCCTGTCCTCCATTTTATGAGTCAGATCATCCCGTCAGAGGTAACACATCTGATTCTTACTGGGCTGACCTCTAACGAGGTGCTGCTGTCTGTATTGCTAAAATTTCAGATCATGTGATGTAACTGTATACCTGCTCAAGGCAGTGTTGATGTATGAAAACTCATTATTTCTCTTAGCTAATTAAGTCACTGTAACAATAATCCTCTGGTAGATGTCTACGTCTCTGGGTAAATGCCATTAAATGTGGATCCTAGTTTTTTAGAATTCTTCATAATTTGCCTTGATTGTAATCCATCAGAAAAAAAAAATACCACTTTGGGATAAATTTGGGCTTCTTGAGTCTTTGTGAATTATATTTAGTCAGTGAAATCTGGACCTTTGTTAAAGCCATAGCAGTTGGGTTTTTTATCCAGGAGGTGTTAATTTTATAATATACTGAGGTTAATCTAAACACAAGATGCTTTACTAGAATGTGTGTCTTTCAGTTCTGGATGTGCTGTGGATCGGTACATACGAATTCACAATAGTATATGCTGCTGCAGACGGAACCTTGGAAACTTCCCCAGATGTGGTGATGGCTCTGCTCCCGGTATGTGTATGAAAGGGATGCCGTCAGGTTCCTTTCCGTATGTCAGTGGTGGTGCAACTCGAGGTGTAAGATTTTAATGCTGCACCATGGGCCTGGGGACCAAATTACGGTGTCCACTTAGAGCATGTTCTTCTATTGAGTCACAGGGTGAAAAAAGTCATAGAACTTACCTTTGCTCAAGCTGTGAACTGTGAGTCATGGTAGATGTTAACCTGATAAAGACATTTTAGAAAAGCAAGAAAATACTTTGATTTTTAAATTTTGTTGACTTATTTATTTGTCAGATATTTATTGATTGCCCACACAGTGTGGTTTAGAGCTGAGAATACAGCTGTGACCAAGGCAAAGTCCTGGCTTTTGTGGGTGTTGCATTTGAATGCTAGTCCACAGACAAGTGTTGGATCGAGGAGTGCTGAGGGGCGGAGGATGACTGGGGTGCCGCTTAGGTTAGATGGTCAAGGAAGGCCTCTGAGGAAGAGCCATTTAAGTGAGGGAGTGAGTCATTTTGACAATGAAGAAGGATGGACATGAATAATAAGGTCCACAGCGTCTTACTAAATTGCAGTCGCAGTAAAAAAAAAAACAGCAGGTGAGACAGGACTTCCATTTCCAAATCCTGCTAGCCTTCAAAGTCTAGGAACATGCTGAATACATACATAAATGTTTAAATATAACAAAAGTGGGAGTTGCACTAGTCATTCTGTTTTGCAGCCTTGTTTTACTGAGTAAATTGCAGGCATCTTTCTATGTCAATAAAATCTGAATTTTGCTTTTGGACAGTCAGTTTATTTAGCGCTTCCTCTCCTGGTGGTTACTCAGCGTGTTTTCAGCTTTTCCCTATTTTAAAGAATGCTTACGTACCTTAATGTACATTTTGTGGAGTTATGGGGTTTTTTTAGAATTAATACCTAGAATTGAATTTGCTATATCAAGCAGTATATGCTTTCTTGATAGGCTTTTGAAAACATTGCCAAAGTATCTTTCAGAAAAGTTGTATCCGTTTATACTCCTACCCCCAGTGGGGACTGCCAGTCACCCAACAGGTGTGTCAGTATGCAGTGCTACCATTTTCATCTTTGCCAATCTGAGATGAAAAAACGTACCTTGTTTTTACTAACTCTTTTGGATTCCAGATAATAAACATATTTTTAAAATTCCAACCAAATTAAGATGCTATTTCAAGATGTCATTAAGGTTTTCTGTTCCCAGGGATAATAAATTAATACTAGCATTTGCTGACTCCTGCTTATGTCCGAAGTGCTGGGCTAGACGCCTCACTTATGTCCATTCATGTCACACAACAGCCTTTGATGGAGGTTTTAAGGTCCGTCATGCATGTGGGAAAACAGACGTTGAGTAATCTGTCCGTATGAAGTGACAGAAAAGTTTGAATTCAGTTTGGTCAGCGACCAATGTTTCTATTCTTTGTGCTGCTCACTGCTGCCTTTGTATCATGTCTGTATATTTGGACATAGATTTTGACATGAATTTTCTCATAAAACTTAAAATGATTTAATTTTTTGAGATCCTTAACTGTGTAGGATTAAAGAAAAATTGTCCATGAGATTTTTTTTTCTCTCATTCTGTTCATTGTAGAAAAAAGAAGAAAAGCACCCAGAGGTGTTTGTGAACTTCATGGAGCCCTGCTACGGCAGCTGTACAGAGAGGCAGCATCATTACTACCTCAGCTACGTTGAGGAGTGGTGAGCGCGTACCCAGGGACGGGGTTTCTGCCCTCACCGTCAGCTCACACCTGAGTCACTTTGTCCTGCTTGTTCTGTTCTGTTTCCTCTCAGTAAGAGGAAAATAGAGGATGGAGATGCCCTGAACATATTTTCAGCTGATGCTGGATAATGCCTTTCTGACTACTGCCTCTGTTTCCCCAATCTTGAATTATTTAGCTCAAATATATACTCAACTTAAAAATCCAGTTTTTCCAATAATACCAGTGATGACTTAAAGTACTGATATGTAAGGAACATATTAAAAGTTTTCCTCTGAGCAGAAGTGTCTCTTTGAAAGATAAATTACTTGAAGCAAAGCTTCTGTCCTCAAACTATGTTATCCTCTCTACAGGGCAGCACATTTATTGGGAATTCTGCCTTGATTCTGTTGTTTCTCTCCTTTGTCTTAGGTAGGCAGTTGGCTGAGTCTCAGGGCTTTAGCCTATGAACTAAAAAGTAAAGCTTTACATTGAAAATCTTCTTACCTTTCCTCAACCATGTAGAAAACCTTGACTTCCTCCTTGACATTTCGAGGAAATCCTTGTAGATGTTACCACTGACTTAAGTCAAGGTGGAACTGTTGCTGTTTGAATTTAATGGTCTTCTGATTTTATTCTTTGAAGGGATTTAGTGCTGGCAGCATCTGCGGCTTCAACAGAAGTTAGTATCCTTGCTCGACAAAGCAGCCAGGTAAATGTCTCGCTTTTGTCCCTTTTATGTGTTGCTTCTCTGAGGAAGATTTTGGAGGGAGTTAACTATGAGGTTAAGCTTTAGATGAAGTCACATCCCTTTTAATGAGTTTCTGGATAAGAGCAAAGCTTAAATGACACAGAGCCTTGGGCCAAATGGCTTGGGTATTGCATTGGACAAACATGGGTGTCAGATTTAGCAGTTCCTTCAGTGTCATAAAAAGCCCTTCTGTGTGTGGTTGCATCCACGTGTGTGGATACATACTAGTAATCAGCTTCCAGTAGGAGTGGGTACACCTGGATGTTTACCTGGGAGGTTTTTCCTGCTGGATGTGTACCTAGGTATACTTGGCTGTATGCCTAGGGGGTTTTTTCTGCTTTGTTCTGTTTAACCATCTTTGTTTTCTTCCTGTTACTTAAAACCTGCCTTTTCTGTTAAGTTGACTATAACCCATCCGTGACTATAGATGAGAGACATGCAAATCAAACCAAATTGAGACTCATCAGAAATACTTCCTGTTTGACTTTGCAAAACTACCAGAAAGCTAAAAGCACTTGTGTGTCTAAGCACCAGTCTCCCTTCTTCTGCTTTGTCCTCCTCGCAGGCCAGAAGTGGGCTGAGGGGGTCCGGGTGTGGCCGCCCTGAGCTGGGGTAGGCTACGCAGAGTGACTCCGCAGGAGGCACAGTGAGAGGGAAACTTTTCTTCCTTTCTTTCTTTCTTCAGTTATATAATTAGTAAAGGCCAGTTAATGGTTGTAGTAAATTTGGCTGTACATCAAGAATAAACATTTCTTTCCAGAAGCCACAAGACATTTTGAAAAATTGATTGTACCAAGTCAAATATAGAAAAGACATTGCACGGTTTATGATACCGTGATAAAGCTGGATGATAATACAATTTTAAACAAAACAAAATGGAAATACTGGTAAATGTATATACATGTATATAAAATCACTGTTTGAAATAATTCACGTCAAAGAGAATCTCAAAGCTGCAGTTGCAGACTACTCAGAAATGGTGGCAGAGACAAACATGAAAACCTAGAGCTGTGCTTACAGAACAAGAGAGAATGAAGAGTTAATGAGCAACAGATGACCAATCAGCACAGTGTTTGATGTACAATGTGAGCCAAATTTAGCACTTTTGCTGCACTTTGTAAAGGATTGTGAGAGAGGAATGCAGAGAGCTTTGAATGTGGGTCAGTTACATATTAAACTAATCAAAACCAAGTGGATCAGAAGTCTGCCAACTTCAAAGATTTTTTTTTTTTTATTGCTAAGAAAACCAGGATAATGACCTAAAATTTCTTTTACTTCTGAACATTAAAATGATAAACTATTTTTCTGCTGCCGTCTTGGTGTTAGGTGTGGCCACATGGATTGAGTTCCACCTATTGCAATGGGATCAGAAGTTTCCGTGCTAATTCTAGGCCTGGCCTGTGAAGCTATAGGCCTCCTCCATTTGCTTTTCCCTTTGTCACATGGATGCAAAGGACCAAAGTACTGGCTTGTGCAGTCACAAGCTAGAAGGAGCTTGGATCCTTGAATACAGCTGCTGGGACAGCCACTCTGCCAACTTGAATACCCAGTTAGACTCCAGAAGTCTCCTGTGATGTTGGACTGGTGCCTTGGTATACCCTAAATAGTGAACTAGGGAAAAGGAAACAATTTATGGACCCATTAAATACAGATAAGGTGATATCTGTATTTAGGAACACTGAATCTGAAATCCCAAATTAAATATCACTACATTAAATAGGATACTAAATGAAAGAATCGTGTGCAGTGAGCAAGTGGAGTTTATTCCAGGAGTATTTTTCTATCAAATATAAATGTTTAAGTGACCACTCCTTGAAGAGGCGTCTTAAACTAATAATGTCCATAACTGAACTCCTTTTTCTCCCAGTACTTGCCCCTCCAAGTTTTTCCCTTTGTAGGTTAATCTCCATTCAATCAATTGCTTAAGCAAAAATTATGGTGCCATCCCTGACTCTATTTCTCTCATATCTCACATCTGTTGAAAGGTAATGTCTGGCCTACTTACAAAATACATCTGAATTCTGACCATTTCTTTGAAGTCCTCAGTCAGAAATTTTTCTTTTTCAAGTTTAAAGATATTTTGAGTTTAAAGATATTTTGTGCACCCCGTGCACAGTTACATATACCTTTTCAATCAGACAACATTTATCCATTCTCTGGGCGGCAAGGTGGCCCACCGTCAGTGCATAGCTCTTATCAGGTCCTGGAGAGGTGACTTTGGGGTCACAGGCCGGATGTCAGCAGTGTGATATGCTGATCTTGGATTAACTTCAGTAGTAATTTCCTAGTAGCAAAAATATTTTATGTATTCACACATTAAAAATATACTTCTATTTCTGCTTCCTACCAAAATAATTTACATTCATGGTTGAAAAAATCAAATAATGAAAAAGGGCTTTTAAGTGAAAAATCATTACTGCTCATCCTGTCCTGATCTGTCCTGTTTCTCTAAAGGGGACCATTTTTAACATGTAAACTTTCTCTTTCAATGGTTACCTCCCTATCCCTCAAAAATAATCTGCTGTGTGACTAGTTGTCAATGATTAATTTTACACTTTATTGGCCCTGGTGGCAAATGAGGATTTAGCTCATATGTGGCCTTCAAACCATTCCCCCCGCCTCTCAGTAGGGTTATAGGGGTGTTTTAGTTTCTTCTTCTATTGGTTACCTTTGAGCCAACCAAGTAATAATTTTTACCTTCATTTCTTATGGTATAACTATATAGTGTATCTCCTCATCTTCCACTCTGAGAGAAGAGCATCTTGGCAGCCCCCTTGCCTTTCACATACCTCCCCTTACTCCTGCCTTCATCTGTGTCTTGCCTTCTGCAAAATCAAGACTGATATTATTTGAATTCTGTAGTGATTAGCAGGCCTTCTTTATTTTGTCTATATATTATTTTTCAAAGTTGGAATCAATTTTGCTTATGTTATGAATGTGACTGTTGTTTATCCATAGCTAAGTCATTGGAGTGCAATTATGTTCACTTTTCTGATCTGCTTTTTGTTCTTCTGTTTCTCATTGAGCTCTATTCCCCTTTGATTCATGCTGCTCAGATTTGGTCAACGTTAAAAGTTGGACAAAATGTCCATGATTTTTAAAAATCAGGAATCATTTGTTGCAAGGAACAAATATCACTCAAGCAAATTTGAGCAAAGGGGGAGTTTATTGGAAAGACATGGTGGTTTCTCAAGGAATCCAGTGGCAGGAAGATTGACCAGTGTAAGGGACTGACTCGGGGGTCTAGGTTACCTTCTGTCTCTGTGGACAGGTGAGCACAGGGCATCTGGCCAGTGTATAAGATCTGCTCAGGACTGCAGTAGAGATCACCTGTAGTTCCTTGTCCCCAGCCTGGATTTCTAGGAACAGGTACTGACCAGCCGAGTGCAGCTGTTAGAATTACCCACTGTGTTCAGGAATCTACCTGGTTGTGGTGGACGGTACTTCAGAAAGTGTTCACGATGGTGGTGGTTCATTCACAAGGCAGGAACTTTGTACACCGGGAACAGACGGAGAGGTTGATTTGGGAAAGTAACCCCTCGCCTGCTGGGGGACTCATAGCTTTTAGGCTCTTTCCAGATTTCAGAGTCTCAGGCAGCACATAACTAAACCAAGTGAATTGTCCTTTTTCTTCTCTCCCATTTGAGCAGTGCCAGGGAAAGCGCTAACCAGTACGGCATTTTCTTCTTGGTCCTTTTTTCCAGAACAACTGGGAATCTTGGCTACTGGAGGATTCTAGTCGAGCTGAGCTGCCTGTGACAGACAAGAGTGATGATTCCTTGCCCATGGGAGTTGCCATAGATTATACTAACCAAGTGGAAATCCCCATCAGTAAGTACAGCCTGACGTCGCTCAGTGCAGAAACGGTCTTCTTCCCGTTGAGGTTAGTTTGGGAATCCAGCTCTGTATTTTCGTGACAGAATCGGGTCTGTGGTACACTTTTAACTTGTAACACGTTTCTACTTGAAGAGTGAGATGCAGTGCATTGTGACAGCACTCGTCTAATTTGTATGGATATTCGTTGAGGTGATCAAGGTCAGATACCGTGTGTGCGTGCGCGTGCGTGTGCGCGTCTGTGTGTGCTTTAGAAGGTGACTGAAATACAGAACCAGATTTCATAGCTTTGTTTCTTTGCCCCTTCCAGTTTCCCCAGTGCCTCCCAAGGGAACAACACCCTAGGCAGGTGCTGTGTACGGTACTTAGTTTGATGGCTTGGATTAGAAAATCAGGGCCTCGAGCCCAGGCTTCCCAGTGGGGCCTGAGCACCTGCTCTGGGTCTGTCTTCTCCCCTGCTGAGGCCGGGCAGGGCTGCAGTCCCACAAAATGCGAAAGTGAGACAAGATGTATCTTTGCTCTTTATGTTCATTTTATGCTTCATTTTAGAGAGATGTCCCTGTAAAGCACCATTAAGTTCCTTTCCTTTTCCCTGATCCGGCTCTTGATCTGATTAGGTCATTTACTCTGTTTCTCTTGGAAGACTTTATTGACATAATACATGCTTATGGTTCAACTGTGAATGAATATAAAGTAGTTAGACTCACTTTCCTATGTCCTCCTGTATGTTTTCCAAAGAGTCTAATCTGTCGTTGTTACTAAACCAGTCACTTCCTGGAGACTCCTGTCTGGGTCATGGGAATACTAAACCTACAAGCCGAACACTGGGACACACATAAAAATCAGAGCTCTGGGAGGGTCAGCGCCACCGCAGGACTGCCGGAGCTGCCGTGGCGGGCTGGCGGCACGGTGGCCATCTGAGCATGGCAGCAGCTCTTCTTTGAAGGGCTGTTGCGTGGAAGGCTGTTCAGATCTGGGTCAGAGCAGACCGACAGAGCTGCTGTAGAGATGAGTCCAGTAGAGGCCTGTTGCTTGGGGCAGCTGTCCCCTGCTGAGCCCAGGCCCTTCGACTGACTTGGCTCTTCTGTCACCTTTGTTTTCTTTTCTAACAGGTGATGAGAAGACTCTTCCTCCTGCTCCAGTTCTTATGTTGCTTTCAACAGATGGTGTGCTTTGTCCATTTTATATGATCAATCAAAATCCTGGCATTAGGTCCCTCCTCAGGACACCAGAGCGGCTCTCGTTAGAAGGAGAGCGGCAACCCAAGTCATCAGGTACGTGCCTCTCTCCATTTTTGCCAAGAGGGGATACCAAGGGCCTGTACAGGAGTGTCTGCAGGGATGAATACCGCAAGGCCCCACTGTGGTTATCTTTAGTAGCCAGTCTGTCTTACAGAGGCAGGACTAACCTTTTCCTTGAACACACCCATGTCCTTGCCTTCTCCAGCCTTTATTTTAGAGAAAAAGGAATCTCAGCCAGATGGAGCCCATTAGGGAGTTTGCCAACAATATCCTATTATAAGACCTTATATTATATGGTCTGGAACCTAACACATTTAATCATGAAGGGATTGGGTAAATAAATGATTGTATGTCTGTGTAACAGTGAAATGCCATGTAACTATTTCAAATGTATTTATTGAGAAGGAAAAGAGCAGAACAGATCGTGAAAAAGCACTAAATACTGTGTGATATGAGTCCTTTTTTATGAGAAAACTATATACACAGAAAAAAACACTTGAAAGATTAAATTCTAAGTAGTGGCTGTTTTTGGGTGGTGGAAACATGGGAATTTTCTTTTCCCTTTGTTTATATTTAATTTTCTTTAGTTTTTTTTTTTTCCCTCTTCTTTCACAGTGTCACTTAAGTAATATGTGTTTATTGGAGAAAAATTAGAAAATGCAAAAACAAAATCACTTAAGAGCCCATCAGTCCTCAAGCAGTAGCCAGTCAGCATTTTGGTACATATTCTTCATGCACACAAATGCATATGTGTAAATGCCAGTGTGCATTTTCAGAATTTTCACAGTGATAATGTATCACTTGTGAAAACAAAATAAACTATTTAAAAGGGCATTGTTTCATATTTTGGAATTTCACTAATATTTCTCTTTTTGAATTCTGTGAGTGTATAACCTGTAATATTTTCCTCTTCTAATGTGGCTAAAAAAGCTTGTAGCTTAACCAGTTCTATGTCTAAGAATACGTTGACAGTTGGTGTTGGATACAGTTGAGAACATTTAGGGTTATCTTTTCTCACTGCTTCCCAGGGCAGAGCCAGTTGTATGTCATAAATAGAGCCACTCAGGTACTTGGGCTCCTGCCAACTGGCAGTGTGATCCCAAGTAATATACCAGGTGCCTTGCGTAGACTGTACCAGTGTTGTTGTGTTGAGATAGCTCGTTGTCTGCAATGTGTGTTCTCTCGAGTGAGTTTTTTCTCCTTTTAAGTGCTCCTGAGTCTCACGAACTACCTACACTCAGTTGCCTGGTCTGTCTTCAACAAGCAGTGTACCCTGTCAGGTCAGGAGCCTGTGGGATGGTGTTTGTTTCTGAGCACAGTTCAGTGTAAGGGACTTTGCTGCTAGCCCCTTAAACCGCTGAGCACAAGCAGAGGCCGGTTGTACTGTTTGCCTCTCCTAGAGAAACCTCATCTTCCCTCATGCTTTGTCCAGAGCTAATAGCCGTGTTCAGGTGAGGGGAGGGGAGCCGCTGAAGGCCGCCAGTTCACCAGCTCTCGCTAAAGCTGGGTCATGGGTTCATAGGACATGCACATCTCCACCCACTTCCACACTCCAGCCCCAAGGATGCTGGGTTGAATGATCAGAAAGGGCAGCATGAGGGTTTTCAGATATTTAGTTCTATTTCCAGTGGGAAAAATGCCTATGATTTCTTTTGGATTTGACATATACTTTTCATGTTGGTCTGCTAAACGCATGGAAGTGATTAACATTTGTGTGCTTGGGTCTTTAAAGAAGTTAGCTTTTGCTGATTCCATATTTACTGTGTCAAGAAAGTATTAACAGTTTTACGTAGTAACCTATAATGAAAAAATATGTACATCTATGTGTATGAGTGAATCACTGTGCTGTTCCCCAGAAACTAAGACAGTTGTAAATCAACTATACTTCAATTAAATATATGTATACATTGAAAAAAAAGAATAGATTTGCTTGCATTAAATTCTTTCATAGAAGGGACAATTTACTTGGGGGTCTGTTTTCATAAAGTGTCATCTTCATACTTGTATCCTAAGTATTTCATTGCTTTAGACATAGTGAAGAGAAACTGTCATCTCCGATGATTTAGAAGAACCAAGACCATAAATGTATTGATTAAAAAATATTGCTTTCTTAGTTATTTAGAGAATTAACATACTTACTTTGTAGAAAGTTTGGAAAATAGAAAAAAATTTAAGCTTGTCTTTCCAGTGTTTTTCCATAAACATTTGCATAGTTGTCATCATACTGTATACCTAATTGATATGCAGGCTTTTAGTTTAAATTTTAAGTGTTTTCCAGGTTCTTACATAATTTATATGATTTATTTAAGAGTGACTTGAATATTCTACTGAATATATTTTACCATTTGGGTCGTGTTAAGTATCTTTTTCATTTTTTAGGTGATTTTCATAGGCTTTATTCTTAGAATTGGAATTACTGGGTCTATTTTTTATGATTTTTGAGACATAACGCTAAAATGTTTTCTAAGAGACTGTTAAGTACTTGCTAGTAATAAAAAGTTTCAGGTTTGGGTCGGGGTAGGATATATCGCAGTGGTAGAGCTCATGCTTAGCACGCACAAGGTCCTGGGTTCAATCTCCAGTACCTCTATTAAAAAAAAAAGTTTCAAGTTTGGTTCATCCTTTCAAACATAGGGTATTATATGTATTTAAATTTTGGTAATTTAGGGGACAACCAAAAATATGCCTCATTTAAATTTGCATTTCTTTGATTTGAAAATTTGCTTTTTCTTTTTGTGAATTAGATTCCCAGCTTATATGTATTGAAGTCTTGATATTTTTTAAATCTTAATTTGTATGAGCTTTAAAAATGAAACATATTAGCTTGTCATTTGCTGCAGATTTTTTTAATTTACCTTTTAGTTGTGTAACTATTTTTGTATGTAGTCAAATCTTTATCTTTTGTGATTTTTTGGTCACTTCTAGGTTTACCGAGTTTTTAGACTCTCAGAGACTTAGCTCACTTTTTGCCTCCTTTGTTTTGAGGTATATGTGTGTGTGTGTGTGTGTTTGCGTGTATGCTTTTGTATATGTATGTATCTTTAATTAACCTGGAGTTTCTTTAGTGACTATTATGAGGTGTAGATCTGAATTCATTTTTTCCTGGTAATAAAATATTGCAGAATGACTTACTTTTCACTGTAACCTTGAGAAGTGTATTTTTTCTATTTTACTTAAGTGGGTATTCATGAAGTCCTATTAGTCTAATGTCTTTTCTCACTTCCTTTTTCCTTCAAAGTTTTATACATCTTGCTAGATGGAATGTTTGCTATGGAAAGTCCAGCATCAACTCCATTTCCCTTTTTTCCGCCTTCATGAACTGGGACCATTATTTTTGGCTTCATTCTACCACAGTCCTTTTCCACTTGCTTTCTATGATGTAGACCTCTACTGTTACAGGGTTAACTTCTCCCTTCCTTTTTCGCCAATTTTTTCATTGCAGGAAGTACTCCTACCACCCCAACCTCCTCTCAAGCCCCACAGAAACTCGACACTCCAGCAGCCACAGCTCCTGCCTCTGTTCTGCCTTCATCATCGGCCGCTCCCACCTCCACCTTCTCTTTACCTTCTGCTGTTGGAGCCCCTGCCGTGTTCTCCTTTGGTTCTTCTTCCCTGAAATCATCTGGTTCTGTCACTGGGGAGGCCCCCCCATATTCCAGCAGCTCCGACAATCCCAAAGCAGCCCTGGGCTCTGGAGTATCCACCTTCTCCTTTGCGCCTCCTTCTCAAGCCTCCTTCGCCCCCACCCCTGTGGCCTCTCCCATGGCACCACCAGCTGCTTCATTCTCCTCGGGGCCGTCGGGTTTTAAGCCTACCCTGGAAAGCACACCGATGCCAAGTGCGTCCGCTCCAAACCTAGGAGTGAAGCCCACGTTCCCACCGTCAGCTTCTGCAGTCAAGGTCAATCTTAGCGAAAAGTAAGTAACACTTCAAGTTTGACAGGCAGAAACACTGCAAGTTGTTCACGGTAAAGAGAATCGCCATAAGTGAAGTTACTGAATAGATTTTCTTTTTTGCAGAGTAATAGTTGCAAAGGATGAAAATTCAGACAACATGAAAGGTTTGCATTTCATCAGTGGATAAGAGTCCAGAAATCTCTTAGAATTTTTTTTAAACTATTGGAAGTTTGTATTTAAGTGCTTGTTTTACTTTTTCAGATTTTAAATGTAGGAGAGACTCCTTTTGAAAAATGAAGCATTTCAGACTAATATCCCGTAAAGAAAGCGAATCTCTTCAGTCCTTTTCCCCCCTTGTGTCCACTCTGGACTCTCTCTGAGCTGTTTTCCACATCGCCAGCAGGTGTTCTTGTGAAACTGTAAATGCGTCAGAGGTCTCTCCTGCTTGGCAGTCCCCAGTGGTTCCTCATTGCTCTCTGAGTACAGTCCTAACTCTTTGGCACTGCATTCCAGTTTCCTCCAGATCTGAGTCCTGCTAACTCACGCCAGTCTTACTTTTTACATATCTATCTGCTTGTATTGTTCTCACCACTAGAATGTAAGCTGCTTGGGAGAAGTAATCTTTGTGCCTTGCAGCCTTTCTCAAGATAACCATTGAGGGTAAACACTACTGGTCTTCCCCCCACTCCTCTGTGTTACTGTGGAGGGGTTGCTGGCTGCTGTCATTGTTAATATTAAATTGTCATGAAGCCACTTCATTCTAAAGGTTGCCTAATACCCCGTTTTGTGGCCATACTGTAATTTATTCAACCAGTCATCTGATGCTGGATATTTAGACTGTTTACAGACTTTTGCTCTTTAGGTGAAATTTCCCTTCCCTTCCCAGTGGACCATCAGCATCCCACTGAGAGACCCCACCCAGGAAGGTTAAGTTTTGCTTCAGTCACTCTCCGTTCTTCATGGTCTCCAGTCGCGCTGCAGCCCAGCCGCCCTCAGAATGGGCGAGCGGGACGGAAACGGTGTCTGAACTGGCGGGTGACATCTTCTGCTTTAGAATTTTTTACTTTCTGTCAAAGAAACAATTACAAAGCAAGTTTCTATTTACTCTGTGTTCTTTATTTAGCCTTGATCCCTTCTGCCTTAATCAGTCCGCTTCACCGAATGTTTAATGAGCATGTATTATGTGCAGAGCTGCTGCAGAGACTGGAGGAGGCGGTGGGCCTCAGGCTCTCCTCAAGGAATCATTGTCTGATAAGTGAAAATGAAACTTGAAATGACTGTCACACAAATCTATTTGTCCTAGAATGAGGGAAAAAATAGCTTTGTGGTTTCCTGAAACATGTTGCCCATTTCTGACTACTAGGGTGCATTTGCTTACTGTAGCGTTAGGACGGGAACATGTCGTGTGTCCAGTGATTATTAGCATGCTCTGTGTGAAGGCAAAAAACTGTGGATGGTAAGTTCGCCCTTGATGATTGCTGGTGACCAGTGTGAAAAAACCTGTTAGCAGCAGGCCATGCTGATCCATTCGGACCGCCATTTCCAGGTTTCCCGCCGTGGCTCCCCCTGCTCCTGCGCATAACTCACAGACCGCGCCCTCGATGCTGCCCTTCTCCTCTGCCTCCAGGCCCGCTCCCTCCGGGCCCCTCAGCCACCCTGCGCCGCTCTCAGCGCCATCCAGTTCCACGTCATCCAAGTCCTCAGTCTCTCCCTCGGCATCAGGTATGTTTCACAAACTGCTTTAGAGCTCAGTCCTGATTTCTCAGATTAATGTTTTTCAAAGTTGTTTCAGAATGTTAGCTAACATAGTTGGACTAGGTTAAGTTATCTTGCTTCCTGTAACTCCCACGAATGCCCTGTGGCTTTTGTGCTCTGAATTGGGAAGACTCACAGTGGGCTCAGTACGGCCACACTTGTCTCTGCTTGTGGGGCCTTCTCTTCCCGTGGAGCCTGCCCTGCGTGAAGATCAGTCACAGACCATTCGTTAAGCTGCACAGAAGAGGAAGAGCCTACGGTGGCGACTGTGCTTGTTTCTTCTGGTGACCGTTTGGATTTTCATACTCAGCCCAGCTATAAGCAGATTTATCAAATAAAGGTCGTAAATGGACATAATGTTTATAGCCAAGTTGAAGTGCATTATGATGCTCCAGGAGCAAATGTACCTAGCCTATCTTTTCCTTCGTTCAAATCTGCAGAGAGGTGGTGTAAGTTATATGATGAGTACCATGACTTGCTGACACTTGGCACTGTTTGCTTTATGTCTTTCCGTTTTAATGTAAATTTTTTTCTAAATCATTTGCAAGTTAATAGCAGACAGGAAGCACTTCACCACTAAGTACTTCAGTGTGTTATCTCCTAAAAACAGGGGCATTCGATACGTTATCACACGGAGGAAATTTAACAGTAATCCAGTCAATAGCCCATGTTCACATTTCCACAGTTGTCCCAGTTGTGATCTGTATAGCTTTTTCCCCTCCAATCTGGGAGCCGCTCAAGGACCACACATTATATTCTGATTTGGTCTCATTAGTCTCAGTTTTTCACCTTTTTTGTCTTTCTCAACATTAGCATTTGTGAAGAGGTCAGGCCAGTAGCTTTGTGGACTGTCCCTCAATTTGGATTTGAGTTTCCACGTGGTGAGGTTCACATGAAACGTTTTGAGCAGTAATACCACATAGGTGATGTGCATCATGTCGCATGATTTCCTTTTGTCCTGACGTAAGTGAGGTTAATTTGCTCATGTGGTTGGGATAGTGTTTGCCAGGTCTTTCTCAGTTTTTAAGTTGGTTTTTCTGAATGCCAGTGATAATAAATATCTAGCCAGACAAATTTAGGTAGCCATTTGGTGTTTGAGGATCAGGAATAATTTTATCTCGGTAAATACTGAGCGAGTGTTGAGCTGTGAAATTCCTGAAATCTTCTCTTACTTATTGCTCAAGAGAAAGGGCTGCCTTGTGGAGTTTGCCAGAGTCACCTTACTCTGGGACTTTTCATCAAATTCTGAAAAGCTTCTGACTGTGACCTAGGAAGTTAACAAGCCTTACTTTAGTCTTTTCCCATCTCTTTACAGTTTGGGAGAGAAAACATGACCATAACACACAAACACTTTATCTATTTCCACTGCTCACCACCCACTTCTCTCTACCCCCATTGCCGTGATGGGATTCTTACAGTTCAGTGGGTCCTAGAGTACTGGATCGCAATCCCAGTTGCACACTGGATCCCTTCCCTAACAGTTTAATCAGCCTTGGGTGTGAGTTTTTGGTGCATTTGTTTTTTAAAAGCTTCTAGGTGATTCTGATGCATGACAGGGTGAGACTTGTCCTAAAGGCTTTCAGAGGGTCTGAAGACCCTATGAGTTCTTACAAGGTGACGGGGTTACTGTTCTACTGTTCCCAGAGGTGCATTCAGGAGCCACGTGGAGTAAGGATGGCCCAAGTGGACGATCTCCTGGGCTTGCAAACAAATACACACGCCTCTTATCAGAGTCCAGTTTCATCTGCTTTATAGAGTTTCCTGTCTAAAAATGTAATGCATGTCTTTTAGTTATTTTAGAACTATGGATGTCACTCTCAGTAACAAAGGTATAAAAGAGGGGCCAGTGACAATAAGAAACGTATTTTTTTTAGATTTGAGGAAAGGACATTTGTGATGGGAAAATAACAGGAATAAATACTGTTTGTTTTAACTTTTTGTTCTAGCAGTGCGGTCAGCTCAGGGCATTCCAAGTCCAGCGCCCTCCATGGTGCAGAAATCGCCTAGAATAACCCCTCCTGTGGCCAAGTCAGGCTCTCCCCAGGTATGTTTAAACTCAGCCTACAATGCTGTGTGTGCTAATTTATTGCCCAAAACATGCATGTTTTTAAAACGAGTTTTTGTGTTTTAGAATTCATACCTTTGAAGTAGTATTTAGTACTATGTGATAGAAAATACCAAAGTATGAGCTTTGAATATTTGAAATGTGCGTTTATAAAAGCCATGTATCTCAACCCTAGAATCTGAGAATTGTTTTCTCTGCTGATTCCTGAGCTTATCCATGTTGTGCTGTTCCATTTGTTGTGTTCTCTTTATGTCTGAAAAGACTATAGCACCTGATTTTTTTCCTCTTATTCCCAAAGAAGTCGATCCTTTGCCCTCTTTTTCTCTGCCTCTCCATAGCAACTCAGTTTATTTTCCTTTTTTAATTTTTTACTGACATATAATACACATGGGGAAAAAATGGGTACATGTGATATATGTACACCTCAGGTGAATTGTCACCAGCTGAATACACCTTGGTAACCAAGACCCAGATCAAGAACTAGAACATGACTGGGATCCCAGAATCCCCCCCATGTGTGCCCCTCAAGGTCATTACCCTTGCTGAAGGGGTTTCACTGTAATGATTTCCAACAGCATAGCTCAGTTTAGTCTGTTTGTACCTTCTGTGAAATGGAATCACGTGGTATACGTTCTTGTATCTGACTGCTTTGCTCAACATTACGTTTGTGAGGTTGTTTCCTATCGTTGTGGCTGTACGGAATTCATTTGGTGACCGTACTGCAAGTTTCTTTCCACCTTTGATGGGCATTTGAGTAGCTTCTGGGTTTAAATTATTGTGAGTAGTGTTGTTATGACCATGCTAGTTGATGTCTCTGGGTGAATATACGTAGCATTTTGGGGGGCACATACCTAGGAGTGGAATTGTCAGGTCATGGACTGTGCATACGTTCCTCTGCAGTGTCTTCCCACCAGGGGTCTGTGAGAGCCCAGGTGCTCCGCCAGGCCTGGCACTTTTCATTTACTATTGTTGTATTTTATGGTCTTAATGAGTATTTCCCTGTCAACTAGTAAAACTGAGCTTTCTTTTTCTATATGATTGTTAGCCATTTGGCTATCTTTTACAGAGGGTGTCTGTTCAAGTCTTTTACCCATTTTTCTGTTGGGTTGTCTTTTTCTTAATGATTTCTAGGAAATCAGTGTTGCATGTGCACACACACATGCAAAACTTCCATATAATGCAAATACTTTCTCTGAATTGTGTTTACTTTTCTCTTTGTGGTTTCTTTTGATAACTATAAATTCTTAATTTCATCTTGGTGAGTAGCACTGGCCAGGCAGCTTGCTCAAGTCTCAAATCCACGAGTCGCCGTAGATGACAGCTCCTCCCCAGTCCACACTGATGTGGTGTATGTCATAAATCCACGTCTCTGTCTCCTGCTGGCATCGTACTTCAGGCCATTATTATCTCTTAACCTTGTTGGCCTCCTGACCGCTTTTCTGTTTCTCTACCTCTCACTGTCATCCATGCTCTATTTTAATATCATAAATCAAAGAATAGTTTAAACTCTCCTAAAACTCCACTGGTAGTCTTCCACCACACTTAGAATAAAATCCAACCTCCTCGGTATAGCCTTCCACAACCTGCGTCTGCCTGCCTCCGGCTCCCTCCCTGACTTCATGTGCCCGCTTTCATTTCATCTCTTTGCCTTGAACTTGCCAAGGTCTTTCCTGCCTCACTGATTCCTTGCACTCGCTCTTCTTGCTGCCTGAGGGGTGCTTCCCCGGGAACTTCCCATAGCTTCTCCCTTACTTCAGGTCTTGGTTCAGTGAGGGCTTTCTGTGCTGTCTCATCTCAAGCAGTGCCCACCTTTATTCTCTTTATATGTTCCTGTTTACTTTTTTCATATCACTTATCACTAACTAAACTTACCTGACTTGTTTACTTCTCATTATCCATCTTATCCCAGTAGAAGGTAAGTTCCTTGAGAATTGAGGACCTCGTCTACCTTGTTTACTCCTATCTCCACTGTCTGGAACATGCTTAATACCGAGAAGGTACCCACTAAATACAGGTTCAAATGAGTGAATGGTGGGCAGTGACTGTATTACGAGAGTACCACTACCTGTGGTAGACGCTGAACCACTTGCTCCAAAAAGCCATCACTGGGGTATAGGATGCACTTTTAAACCGTTTGCCTTTCGTTTCAGGTGAAATCACTTCAGCCTCCTGTTACAGAAAAGCAGGGACATCAGTGGAAAGAGTCAGATCCTGTGATGGCTGGAATCGGGGAGGAGGTAAATTTGCTCCTGCAGACTCTTCCACAAGTAGCTCTGATAGTGAGACTGGAATGGCTCTGAGTGCAGGCTTCTATGTGGCTGTTTTATTCTGGCATTGAACCTTGGTGTGTCCCAGGGAGTCTGTGCTGTTAGCAAGCCTGGGAGTGGGACATTACTGCTGTGCCATTCAGATTAAGTCACCGCCTCCTTTGTGGCTTCTGCAGATCGCTCACTTTCAGAAGGAGCTGGAAGAGTTGAAAGCCCGGACTGCCAAAGCCTGTTTCCAAGTGGGTACTTCCGAGGAGATGAAGATGCTGCGAACAGAATCAGACGACCTGCATACCTTTCTTTTGGAGATTAAAGAGACCACAGAGGTTTGTGTTTTTGATGTTCTTCTAAGTTGAATTGTACTTTTAAAAACTGCTCTCATAACACTCCATGGATGTATAATACATATTTTCTCTCTTCAGAGAACATCACTGTTTTTTATGTGGATAAATTTACTTAGGAATGTCTCGGTTCAAATTCTTAGAGATTATGTGACTTTGGGCAAGTTATTCTAGCTACTCTATGTTTTAGTTTTCTCATATGGAGTAGTAAGTACTTCCTACCCCACTGACACGTGCAAGGCACTCTGTTAAACTTTATTACAGTTGTTAATTTAGTTTAGGTATATTTGAAAATTTACTGATTTTTTTGTTTCTTAGTACAAAAGCAGACTTTAATGAAGCTATTATGTGTCATTTACAGGAGAAAATTTACTGTCTTTTGTAGTAAATTATTAGGTTATAAAGTTAGGTTTAAGGAAAAACAAAACACGTAAGAGAATATATGGTATAAAAATAATAAATACTTGTTGTCAGTACTGTTTACTGTGTTACTGTTATTACTTCCTGCGTGCCAGGCATCGTGCTGAATACCTTACCTGCATTATCTCATTGACTCCACACCTTTTCTGTGTGGTCGGTACTGTTATTCTCTATTTTGCACATCAGGAAACCGAGGCTCAGAAAGCTGGAGTGACTTGCCCAGAGCCACTCAGTTACTGGGTGGTAGTGCCTGGACCCCAGTTCGGACTGTCCTACTCCAGAGCTCTGGCCTTAGATAACATGCTTGGAAAGAGGAAAGTTCTTCAAGGTTTTAGCAGTGATCAGGGTTATTGATACTTTTCTTATTTCGTTAGTTTCTGATTATTAGAATATGTATTTTTTAATGAAGAAGGAAAAATAATGAACATTAGCATCTTTCTTTCCAAGCAATGAAATTCATTTTTTGCTTGACCAGTAACTATATTCAGGTGTTTATCATATTAAATATTTGAGAAAAACACCTTCCTTGATCTAGAAAGAAAGGTTTATTTCTTGGAACTAGCACTTTTGTTATCAACACAACCTTGTACCTTTTCTAGTCTCTGCATGGAGATATAAGTACCCTGAAAACAACTTTACTTGAGGGCTTTGCTGGTGTTGAAGAAGCCAGAGAACAAAATGAGAGAAACCGTGACTCCGGATATCTGCACTTGCTCTGTAAGAGACCGCTGGATCCTAAGAGTGAAGCTCAGCTCCAGGTAGGAGAGTCCAGCCAGGGCATGTGCTTAAAACCCGCCCCGGTGACAGTCGCGCTCCTTTCTGAGGTACAGGTTTGGATAACTGCCCTTATAGAGTTACTTCCCATCGAGTTCCTTAACTGTGACAAAGAAAATGGCACTTTTCCACTTAGTGTTTTTTGGATTAAACAAAAATATAATTCATAATTAAACCCTAAGCTTGGTAGAGAGTAGCTGTTGAAAAAGATACATTTAGAAATCAAATCATGAATAGTAATTATTACAGTAGTAGCTGTTCATTGATCACTGCAAGATAGTTTTTATACAGTATTTCTAGTCTTCAAAACCTCTTACTCTGCACGGTGATCTTACTGATCCCGTCGTACGGATAAGGATATGGAGTGTCCTAGGCCAGGGAGCTTGCCCAGGGTGCTGTTGTTGCTGCTAAGAGTGGGACCAGAACCAAAACCTCCACCCTCCTGGGGCTCTTTCCTGTGCACTATTACCAAAGTTACTTCTCTCACTCTCACTAATTCTTTTTTTTTCTTTTTTTTTTTTGGATAATTAATTTTTTAAATTAAAGTATAGTCAGTTTACAATGTTGTCAGTTTCTGGTGCACAGAATGTCATACATGTACATACGTATATTTCCACTTTTTATTACAGGTTACTACAAGATACTGAATATAGTTCCTTGGGCTATACAGTAGAAACTTGTTGCTTATCTATTTTATATATAGTAGTTAGTATCTGCAGATCTCGAACTTCCAATTTATCCCTTCCCACCTGTTTTACTCCCTGGTAACCATTAATTTGTTTGCCATGTCTGTGAGTCTGTTTTGGTTTTGTTTTTGGTGGGGGGAGGTAATTAGATTTATTTATATATTTTTAAATTTTATTTATTTATTTATTTTTTAGTGGAGGTACTGGATATTGAACCCAGGACCTTGTACATGCTAAGCACACACTCTTACCACTGAGCTATACCCTCCCCCTGTTTCTGTTTTGTAAATAAGTTCATTTGTGTCTTTTTTTTTTTTTTTTAAGATTCCACATATGAGTGATAGCATATAATATTTTCCTTTCTCTTTTCTGGCTTTAATTCTTAATTATTCTTATATTCTCTTTTAGCTCAATCTAGTCTTTGTTATCATCTTTCAATCTATTTAAAATTGTTGTCTCACAGCTTTAGTAGGGGTCATCCCGTACCACCGCGGGTTTTCCTAGAATCCGGTAGGCAGGGGCGCACAGTGGCTTCCTTACCTGGGTTGTGAGGGTCTGTGAGTGTGACGAGTCCCCTCCAGCCTCAGAATTTGACTGCAGATGCTACCGTTCCTGCCATTTCCATCCCATACCTGGTAAACTTACTGACAGTAGGAAAATGAAAGAAGTGATTTCCCCCTCTCAGAAAGGCTGAGGAACCCCTGCTGCGTCCTAGCTGTGTCCTTCTCCTGGGGATGTGCGCCCTCAGCAAGAGGGTGCTGCCTGCTCGCCCGCCGCTCAGCAAATCACCGGCCTCCACGGTGCATCTGCTTACGCTTCCTTCCTCCGGGCCTCTCTACCTCCTGCTCCCTGTCCACACTAGAAGAGTTCAGCTTTCGGGGAACACTTTCCCTATTCAAAGGGAAACAATCTTCCTTTTTCACAGTGCTAAGTAGGTAATAATAGCTAGCGTTTATGGAATGCGTACCATATCCCAGAGAAAAGTAAGGAAACAGATACTGGAACGACCCAGGTCTCACCACTGCCAAGGGCTGGGCCCTGGAGCCTGGGCGGTCGGCTCAGAGCCGGTGCTCTTAAACACGACGCTGCAGGAGGCCGTCCCTGCAGCGGGATGGAAAGTAGCAGTGGGAAGTTGAACATGGAAATACAGTGTGGGGTATGTTGCTGTGGGATTGCAGGTGAGGGAGTAGCTAAGCCACAAAAGAGAAACATTTGTGATAGGCTTTAGAATAAAAATTGTTTTTTTCTGGTAGACAAAGTGGGGAGGGCATTCACAAGAAACAGCATCAGTCAATGCACAGAGGGGCGATCACCTGTGAAGCGTGAAGCGTCCAGCGTCCAAAGTAAAGGGCCTCCCTGTAGTCCTCGAGGACTGAGTTGAAATTTATACTCGACACAAAGGTTACTATTGCTTCCTCAGATCAGCCTGGCTCTCTTTAAATGACGTTTTCTTTTTCAGTCAGAACACATACCCTTGTCCAAGAATAACTTTGAAAATAGTTAAACACAGTAAGATCTTTGCACAGATACAGTTTTCCCAGCATATAGCACGTTGTCTTGTATACATTTTTAATGGGATGCTGCATTTCCAGTAATGGAATGCTTTATTTTTAAATTTTTGAGAGTCAAATTGTGTAGCCATGAAGATTAACACTAGGCCATAATTTAAAGAAAATTATCACAGTCTTAGAATAAATGAATAGGTAAGAATTTTAATAATGGTAAATTCAGTTTCTAGTGCTGATAATCCTTTGTTTTTGAGAAATGAGTTTTTCCCCGCTAGTGAGATGACTTACGTGTTCTGTGCTCTGAATAGCTGGGTGCAGAATTATTTTCAGCACCGTTTTGTAGAATAATTTTGTCCGTATTACAATTAATTTCATGGGTAGGAGAGCAAAAGTTAAATGGGTGCACTGTCGGATCACCAGAGTGCAGTGGAAAATTCCTGGACAGGGTTGAGCTGCTTTTACAGGAGCTGAAAAATGAGACCTAAGCAAAAACACTGGTTCCCCAGAGGCTCTAGGCGGCCACGCCCAGTCTGTTTCCCTTTCTTCATACCACCTGTCTGTCACACACTTCAAAAGGTTGAGTTTCTGTCTTTCATTTGAATTATAATGTATCAATGATTATATTAAAGCTTATTATGCTTTCCTTGTTCATTATAGTTCTCAGTATAAACATACTTTAAAATCGTTTTAACTGTTTTGACACACCTTCCTCCAAGCTACTGGAAAATGGTGTCATTTTCCCATCTCGTTTTTTTCTTGTAGGAAATTCGGCGCCTTCATCAGTATGTGAAATTTGCTGTCCAAGATGTGAATGATGTCCTAGACTTGGAGTGGGATCGGCATCTGGAACAAAAGAAAAAACAAAAGTGAGCGCAGTCTTCTCTTCCACCATGTAGATATTACTGTGGTCTTTTTAAAAGATCATTTAGGGGGACTTAGAAAAAACCCTACAAAGCTTCATTCTCTTTGACCTAGTCATTATACTTCTAGAAATTTGTTCTATGGAAATAATAGCAATGTTCACAGTAATTTACATAAAAGAATTTATATTGCAGCGTGATTTATGGTAGTGAAAAATTGGATTCAGCCTAATTATCCAAAGGTTAGAGGAGTGGCTAAAAAAAATCTTGTCACTTTTTTTCCCTTAATACAGTATACTATGTAAGCATTGAATAGCATGTTCTCAAAAAAATTAAATGTATTTCCTGTTATATGAAATATACAAAATATATAACTAATTATTAGGTACAATATATAAAATATGAAAAGGGGAAGACATAAAATCGTACTAGATGACCTCAGTGTGGAGAGCTACTGTGGAAGAGAGGCTGGAAAGAAATCTGCCGAAATAGTCACAGTTACACCTGTGAGATGGGATTAAGAGGAATTTTACTTTTATACTTTTCTGTATATTCCAGACTTTCTTTTGGAGGAAATACTTCTAATTAGTATGGATAGCTAAAAGGATGAGAGGACTGGGAACAAAAGTATAGGGAATCCTTCTGTCCCTGGGTGTTTGGTTTTATTCTGTGTGTTCTCCAGAAGGAATAGAATGCAGTACATTGTGAAAGCAGTAAGGTGCCCACAGGAAATGTAAAAAACAGGTCAGCCCTCAGAATGTCAGATTTCTGAAACATTTACACTTGATTAATGTGATTGGCCTTGTAAGGAAACAAACCAGAAAATGATCTGTTTACTTGTTTACAAAGCCGTGGGATCACAGACTTCTAAGTGGGGCAGCCTGTGTCGTGTCAGGGGCAGGGCAAGAATGCATTTAAAATAAGTAAACAGAATTTAATACGTTATATTGTACAACATGGAGAACGGCTTTGTGCCCAACCTGAGGAAGCTCAGCTTGGAGCCTAGATGTGGGAAGGTAGAAGTGAACTGTGATCCACCAGACGCTGTCAGGGCAAGTGTCTGTGGCCTGGAACACTTGTGCCCTTAAGCAGCTGGGCGCCTTTAGAGATTTCACAGCTCACTCTCCGGGCTTTGAATTCATGTTCTTTCCCATGTGAGAGACTGGCTTGACCTGACAGTGTGAGCATTCTGTTCCACTTGACAGTTGGGTTTCTCTTCCTAATTAGTAAGTTGACTTTTTAAAAAGTGCATGATGCTAACAGAGAAGCCAGGCTTTCTTCTCCTTTATAACAACCCAGTGGGTTTTCTACTTAACTTGCCTTTAAGTTCCCTTTCTGCAGAGTTCAGATTCTTAAATCTATACAATTTTCTAACACTTCTCTGTTTTAGGCCCTTCTCTAAATATTACCTTGTATCCTACTGAAATGCCTTTTAAAGATTTATGTTGCACTACCTTGTCACTAGAAAGGAAGGAACTATTGTCCCTTTCTTGTTTCATTTCTTTCGGGGGTGGGGGCGACCTCCGTGCTGCTGAGTCGTGCGCTATCCCTCTGTTGTTCGCTCCACCACCGTGGCCACTCTCCTATCCCTCTTCCTCGACAGCACTCTGAAAAAATGACCGACTCCCTGGACTCCCATAAACCCTTGGGCTTTTCCTTTTTATTTACTGTAATTTACATGCAGAAAAGTAAACACATCCTAAGTACATAGCTGAAGGAGTTTCCCCGCCGTTCCTTCCTGGAACCCATCCGAGGTTCTGCGGGTTGTGCCGTCCTCTTCACAGGCCCGGCCTGCCCAGCCCCGGCTGCTCTTTCCTCCCTCCATCTTATCCTCATCGGAGGGGCTTTCATCCCCATTTTACATTTTAGTAATGTCTTGATGCTTCTTTTCCGCTAGTGGTTCTCCATTTTATTCTTCTCACTGTTGTAGACTTTTTTTCTTCTGGTGGGAAGTCCCTTTCCTGGAACCATTCACATTTGATTCCTTTATTCTTGATGTCAACAGGCGCCTGCTTGTGCCAGAGCGAGAGACACTGTTTAACACCCTTGCCAACAACCGGGAAATCATCAACCAACAGAGGAAGAGGCTGAATCACCTGGTCGATAGTCTCCAGCAGCTCCGTCTTTATAACCAAACCTCCCAGTGGAGCCTTCCCTTGGATGTTCCCTCCCAGAGCAGCACTCACAGGTGTGCAGGAGAATGGGCCTGTTAGTGGCCCTTGCACTCAATAAATAAGGTTGAATGAACAATTAAATATTTAGAGTAAGGCAGAGTCATCTTAGAGTGGTGCAGATGTGGGTTTCAGAGTGACTCTGCTGTCTTTCACCTGTGTGATCCTGGTCGGATTCCTCACCCTCTCTGATCCTTTGTTCCTTTGCCAAAACACGGGGCTAACAATATGCGCCTTGAGGATTATTGGAGAGTTAAACTAAGTCTATAAAGCACCTGGTGGTACTTTATACAGATGCTCAATAGATGATAGCAGATACTGTAGTCAGAATTATTTAATTGAGAATTAACTGTCAGGATTAGGTTGACTAACTTGTCTTGAAGCTCAGATTTGTCATTTTGCAAGAGTGGAGATTTCAGACCCTGCAGTTAGACAGTTAACCCCTGAAGCTACCAAAGTGGTCTTATGTTTCTGCCTTTAGGCCAACTGTGTAGGATTTTAGTTTCCCTTTCCCCTGGAGCCCCATTGATGTGGTGTTTGCTGTGGGGGTGGTATGTAATGTTGAGACTGTGATCTCTTTCCTTTGAGCTGGTCAGATTTCCCATCTCCATATTGGGATGCTCTCATCTCTTGCCTTTTACGTAGGAGGATAGTGTACCACCCCCTGCAATTTCTCAGGTCTTAGTTGGTTCACTTGTAACACTATCCTGTTTCAGTTTTGACAGTGACCTTGAAAGCCTGCGCAATGCTTTGTTGAAAACCACCGTGGAGTCTCATACCAAACCCTTGCCCAAAGTACCAGGTAAATGCATTCTTCCCAGTCTTTTAACTCTTTGTTCTCTTCCACATACTAATATCTTAAAAATCAAGTCTTTAAATTTATGGGTTCATGGATTTCTTGCAGCTAAACTGTCCCCCGTGAAACAGGCACAGCTGAGAAACTTCTTGGCCAAGAGGAAAACCCCGCCGGTGAGATCTACTGCTCCAGGTAGAGGAAACTGGTCCTGAATTTTTAGCATAAACCATATAGAACATGGTGTGGGAGTAGGACCCGTAAGAGTGTTTTCCCTTTGGTTCTTAATAGGAGATAGAGAAAATGTCCCCACAGTCTGTCATCCGTCTGAATCCTGGTGCAAGAAGCAGCTTATACATAGTGAATGAAGCAGCTCAAGGTGGTGGTTGAGGCTCTTGTGCTGTGTTTTCTGCAGTCCTCAGGTTAGGCGGCCGTGACTCCCAGGACCCTGTTACTCCTAGGTATTTCGAGATGTGTTCTCTAGGAACAGGGATGTTCTCTTATACAGCCATAGTACAGTAATCAGATTTAGGAAACTTAACGTTGACAGAACACTGTTGTCTGAGTGCAGTCCGTACATTTTACCAGCTGTCCCTCATGTGTTCTGCTCAGCCCCTCTTTTTTTTTTTTTTTTTTGCAAATGTAAGATGCAATCCAGGATTATATGGTGCATTAAGCCATTGTTCTCTTTAGTCTCCTTTAGTTTTCCTTTTTTTGACAGTTTTGCTACTTACACACTGTGATTTGGTTTTGCCTGTGTTTTGCTCTTTGCATACTGTGTAAGTCCGTTTATTCTCTAGATGGATTTCTTTTGTTCTGCATCAGGTTTCTAAAAGTCATCCATGTTACTGTGTGTAGCTGATTATTTGTTTTTGCTGCTGTATTGTATGAATGCACTGCATTTGTTTATCAGTGCTTCTCTTAATGGACGTTCACTGTTTCCAGTTTCAGCCATAACATAGTAGAATGTTGTTCTGAACATTCTTGCGCGTGTCCTGTGGGGCACATGTGTACCGCTTGTAGGTGGTCACGTGGCTCCGACTAGGCTTGTGCCTCGTACGCTGTCCGTGTGCTCAGCGTCAGTGGATTCTGCATGCGCTTCTCCAAATCACGCTTTTACCAGCAATGCATGAATGTTCCAGCTGTTCCACAGCCTTGCCAAGCTTCATATTGTCAGTCTTTTTCCTTTTAACTACGCTGGTGTAACCTTTTTACATGTTTAATAACCATTTGGACAGCTTCTTTTGTGAAGTGCCTGATTAAGTCCTTTGCTCATCTGTCTGTTGGATAATCTGCCTTACTAATTTGTAAAAGTTTTTATAAGTTCTTGATATCAGCCTTCTGTTGGTTATATAAATTGGAGATATGCATCTCGTTGCCTTTTTACCCTTTTAATATCTTTTGGCAAATAGAAGTTCTTAATTTTAAAACAGATTTTTCAGCCTTTTCTTATACAGTTCTTTTTGTTCTGTTTCAGAAGTCTGTATCTCTAGGTAACAAGAGTATGTGTGCACCTCATCTTTATTACTGTCTAGAAATGTTAATGTTTTGCCTTTCAAATTTAGATCTGCTGTCTACCTGGAATTTGAAATTTTTCAAACTGCTAGATGCAATAATAGCCCCCCTTTTTTTTCCTGTTCATGTGGCTTTCTGCCTGTCCTAATCTGAGCTGGCATTTAAGCAGAGTAAGATTCTTTAGGTTTCAGTGGAGCCTCCTTTCAAATGCCGGGAACGTAACTGCATCCTTGATCACTGTAGGAAGCAGCACGTATCAGCTATAGAGGCAGCATCCTTGGAACAGTGAGCAGTCCGGGCTCCTGGCCTCTGCAAGTGAGCATGGCCCTTGGATCCTCAATTGATGGATCTCTCTCCACCCAAATCCAACGAATTGCATCAGAAAGATGAAGGAAGGAAACTGAGAGACCCCCTCCCCCCAGGCTGTATCAGACCTTGGGTGTTACATAGTTATTTCCATTTCTCTATCCAGTTCCTGAAGGTGATGAGTGTGAGTCATCTCTTGTCGCTACTAACTCTCAGGAACTAGGATTTTAGAGAAATTATTGAGAGCAGCGTGGCCCTAAGAGAGTGTGGGGTTTGTATTAGTTTTCTATGGCTGCCGTAACGGATTATCACAAACATAGTGGCTTAAAACGCTGTTGTGTGGGTCAGAAGTCCAGGCGCAGCATGGCTCTCCTTGGTCCTCTGCTTGGGGCTCACAGGCTGAAGTCAGAGTGTTGGCTGGTCTGAGCTCTCATCTAAAGGCTCTGGGGAAGATTCCACTTTTGAGTTCACTGGAGTTGTTGGCAGAATTCAGTTCCTTGCAGCTGCAGGACTGAGGTCCTCGGTTCCTTTCTGTGTGCTCCTGGCCCCTTCATCTGCAGTCCAGCCACAGCACATCGAATCCTTCTTGTGCTTCACATCTGCCTTCCCTTCCTGCCACAGCTCTCTGCTTCCTCTCTTGCTTCCTTTCTCTGCCTTTAAGGGCTCTTGAGATTTTATGTTGGGCCCACCTGGAAAATTCAAGCTGTCCTCTCTGTTTATGCTCAACTGATTAATAACCTCAATTACGTCCACAAAATCCCTTTACCGTGTAATATAACCATCTAACAGAACATAACCATGGGTGTGGCACCAGGGGGCAAAGGTCATGGGATCAAAACTGTACCTAGCACAGAGCATTTTATGTATAACATAAGAGCATGGTCTGTCAAGTCAGATACACACCTGGTTTGAATTCTGGCTCTGCCACGTACCAATCTCATGACCTTGGGCAGATTATTTAACCTTTCCAGGCATTAGCCATAAAGTCAGGTGATAGCAATTTCTAATGTAGCTGCACCAAGTAAGTGCTCAGTAAGTGTTAACTGCAGTTCTGCCGGCGGTGCTGGTGGTTGTGAGTGGACTTTCTAAGTGACCCTGCCGAGTATTGACTTGCATCGAAATCAATGCAGTGCTGGTGCAGCGCTGTCCCATAGGCCTTCCTGCATTGATGGCGGGTGTTCTGTATCAGTGCTGTCCAGCGTAGTAGTTAACATGTGGCAGTTGGGCACTTCAGAGGTGGCTGGTGCAGCTTTGGATTTGAAGTGTTCATTTATTTAATTTTCATTATTTTAATCTAAATATCTGCACATGGCTAGTGTCTGTGCATATTGACGGTGCCACCTAGCAGTCGCCCAAGTACACGGCACTGGTTTTCAGTTGCATTCATTTATGTTACATTTACATTATGACAAATAAAGTCTTGTGGAGTAATGTGCCCATAGGGCAAGTAAGTCAGTAAATATTAGCAATGCTTCTAAATAACTTAAGGAGGAGAAAGGGCTGTTTTTTCTTTGGTTTTTGGCTTTTTCCAATGTACAGACAGTAATGTACATTGGGAAGTTCCTGGTAGAGAGTAACATGGCGTAAAGCTTTACCTCATAGTTTATGGAAGGAAAAAACTAGGGAAGGTCAGGATAGATTTCAGAGATTTTTTAAAAAATCTATTATCTGATTCAAAAGAATGATTTGATTTATCTGGCAATGTTAGAGACCCTCAGGACTGAGGATGTCCTGTCTTTTCTGGTTTGCGTTAGGCCTGTTCTTAGAAGTTTAGTGTTGGAAAGCAGTGGCAGCAGTGTGACTGTCCACTCTGCTGTGGAAGCTTGTCTGTTGCTTTTCTGATGTGGTGTTACTCTGCCTGGGAACTTCAGTGAGGGCTCAGGGTCCCCTGCCTCTACAGCAGCGTTCATTCCGTCTCTCACTTCACACTGTTTTGTTTAACAGTCAGGATGTTCTTGTCCTTCACAGCTCGGTTTCGCAAAGCCCCTTTGAGCAAAGACCTAAAACTATCTTTGCCCACATTCAACAGCAGCTGCTTCCACTTCAAATCAGTAGTAATTAAATCATTTGACAATTTGGCTATTTCTCTA
Organism: Camelus bactrianus; assembly: GCF_048773025.1. NCBI lineage: Eukaryota > Metazoa > Chordata > Mammalia > Artiodactyla > Camelidae > Camelus > Camelus bactrianus. The sequence continues at coordinate 73,235,812 of NC_133542.1, forward strand.
TGGACAGTGAAAATTACATAGCTTTTGGACTTGCCTTGAGTTGTACGTTGTGTTTTGTTTGGGGCTTTGTAGCCAGCCTGTCTCGGTCAGCCTTCCTGTCTCAGAGATACTACGAAGACTTGGATGAAGTCAGCTCAACGTCATCCATTTCTCAGTCTTTGGAGAGCGAAGACACACGGGCATCCTGTAAAGATGACGATGCCGTGGTCCAGGTCCCTCGGCATGCCCCGGTGGTTCGGACTCCTTCCATCCAGCCCGGTCTCCTGCCTCAGGCACCTCCTTTTGCGAAATCTCACCTGATTCATGGTTCGCCTGGTGTGATGGGAACATCAAGTAAGTAAACAGTTAGACAGGAAGTGATCTTTTCTTCCTAAGAGGTTTCTAACTCACGAAGGAACTGTAACTGGGTTTTATACTATCGCACCTATGAGTTGTGGGTTCCAGCCCGTTTCTACTAGTATTCTAGAAATTAGAGGACCAGTTCAAGAGGTGTGTTCTCCTTGAAAGCGCTTGGTAGGGCATTGTGAGGAAGAGGCGATGCTGCAGGGTTCACAGTTACCGCCTCACCGCTTGTGCCTTTCAGGTCCTAGTCATTTCAGCTCCTCACCTGTCGCCATGATCTGCCGCACAGCTCACCTGCCACAGTGCTCACGGTCTGTACTGGCTCACTGATGTGGCCTGTGTGGTGCTGTCACACTTTCAGTTCAGAGCATCAGGACTCTTTGTGGAAGTGACTTCTAACATAGGGCAGACGTAGGCCCTAGAATGGAGAGATTTCATGAGAGGAGAGCAGGACATTGGTCTGTGTTGGCATAAAAGTTATATATTGTTCAGTGTCGGAGGAAACGATCCTGTGAACAGAACTAGCTAACAGAAGTGGACGGGCAAATTGCATACAGCGTCTTTGAAAGAGAAAGGTGCCAGCCTGTCAGTTTGCTAATACTTTTCTGTGTCAATGCTTAAAGAGTTTTAATTTTAGCATTTCCCCTGCAACCTAACATGGAGTTTTTCCCATTTTAACTTTTACGTATTCTTCTCTGATGCATTCTCTCACCTAATTTTTCTTTTCCCCTCAGTGTCTACATCAGCTAGCAAAATCATTCCTCAAGGGGCTGACAGCACAATGCTTGCAACAAAAACTGTGAAGCATGGTGCACCTGGTCCTTCCCACCCCATCTCCGCCCCCCAGGCAGCCGGCGCTGCAGCCCTGCGACGGCAGATGGCCAGTCAGGCACCAGGTAAAACCCCTATGATCATGAGCTGTCCGAGTCTCAGGCCAGGACACTGGTGCCAAGAAATGGCTGGCTCTCTCTGCTGCCCTTGAGAGGAGAAGACTGGTGTGACAGCTGTCTCTCTGTTTTTGAAGGGAGAGTTCAAGGAGGCAGAGACTTGGGCTGAAAATGTTTTCTTTTAAGGGGCGGTATTAGATCTGCCACATTCAATGTTAAGTGGAAAATCAGTGGGTTTTGTGGGGGCTTTTTTGATGGAGTTCTTAATCCCTACTTTTGAATAATGTTTGCTTTATGCCCCAAATTACTCTTTTCGGTTAGATCACCTAGTAACGTAGAGTTGTCTCATAGTATTTTAAGGATCCCGGCCACCCTTTGCAGCGGGTCTTAGTATGCCCATTTTGCTTTTGAGTAAATGTGAGGTTTGGAGAGGTGAGGGTTAAGTAGCAAAACTCGGACTCTGGCCCGTGTTCTTTGTTTTGCAGTGCAGCTTTTTCTTAAGATTGCAAATTTAAGATGGAAACTTTACAGATGGAAACACTAATGAGCTAATCAACCTCTGCATTTTGTCAGTGGTTTGTGGCTACCCATAATTTTCTACGTTGAGATTTCTAGGTAGTTAGCCTTGGGACTTCAGTTATCACTAGTTACCAGTTTTTATAAGCCAGTGATTCTCAACTAGAAGCTGTTTCACCCTGCCCTTTCCCCCCAACAGTTGGCAGTGTTGCTGGCATTTTGTGGGTAGAGACCAGGAATGCTGCAAAAAAAAAATGCTAAAATGCACAAGACAACCCCACAACAAAGGACTACCCAGCCCCTAAATGTCAGTGGTGCTGAAGCTGAGAAACTCTGCTCTAAATCAGGTGTTTTTGTTTTAGCTGAATAAAACTACTTTTTAGTTTTATCACTGCTTAGAACACCTATCAATTTAGACTAAAATTTTAAAGACTAAAAAAAGACATGGTTTAATTTAGACAAAAAAGAATTACCATTATATAGTAATAAAAGATTTCTAAGAAAAGTTTAAATATTAAACTCTTATTAAGGCATCTAAAATAGTTATGAAAGAGCAAAAGCAAAATAACTTTTAAAGGTAGTTGAGCCTTTTTAAAAAATAAGAAACCTTTGATGTTTAAATATTACTTAGACCAAGCAGAATCTTGGTATTGTGCTGAACAGGCCCAAAATCAAGCTGATTGAGTTGATTATTTATAAACTTAAAATCTGGCAGGATTTAGGACTATTCCACTCTCAGCAGGAGGTGGTGTGATCTCTGTTATCCTTTTGGAAGCAAAAATTTCTAAGATGTAGGCACCTTTGAATGCGAAAGATGAAGTATGTGCAGTCCCAGGCCGGGTGTCCCTGGTGGCGTCTCTGGAGGAGGATGTGAAGTAAGCTTCCATAGACCCACCGCTCTACCTGGGCTACCGCTTTCAGCTTGGCCCGGGATGTGCAAGAGATCTGAGAACTTTGCTTAGGCCTTCGTAATAGTTAATTATGAAATGTCATTAAGGCTTGGGATACAGTTTTACATTATAAGACACAGAAAAAGAGAAAGCTGATAAGCCCACAGCGGGCAAGTGGTGTGAGATCAATCCCTGTTGCCACTCCTTAATTCGGGCCTCTTGGCCTTGTCCTCCATTCTTGTCCAATCTCCATTTTTCACATTTTATTCATTGTATCCATCTCACCAAGCCGTGAGCTCCTTTAGAGAAGGAACTATATTTTAGACATTGTACTCCCAGCACCTAACAATAATAAGTTCACATGAAAGGGTGGTTGAATGAATGAATGTGTGATGGAGGCAGAAGTCCTCAGTCTGAGCACCGCTAGTAGCTCCTTCTGCCCTTTTCCAGGACGAGCCAATGGTACGGCAGTATGTCAGCTCTGCTCTGTAAAAGCTGGCTAGGAGTTCCTTTTTCCTAAACTAGTACATTTGATTAAGTTGCACAAAGGCTCGTCCCATAGTCTCTGTGAATGGAGTGTGCCAGCTGCTCCACTGAACACAGTGCTGCAGAACTACCTGGATCTCCTTTGTATAATAAGTTTGCATTCTGCTTGAGTTTGTGTCTTAGTTACTCATTACACCTGGCTGGAATTTTTGATCCTTTACTGCAATTAATGTGCCTCCCTCTTCTCTACATAGCTGTAAGTACTTTGACTGAGTCAACGTTGAAGAATGTCCCTCAAGTGGTAAATGTGCAAGAACTGAAGAATAATCCGACAGCCCCCTCTGCAGCGATGGGGTATGTTCCTACTTTTCAGTGTGTTTACGCCAGTGAATTACTCTGTAATAGCCAGGAACTGCCTGCAGGGAGCAGCACTGCTGTTGTCACAGAGTGACTATTTTCCCTGCAGCACTTCAGGTTAGAAGAGGGGTGGAGTAGACAGCTAATCTTGGGTACACAATTGGGTTTTCAGGAAATTGTCCTCTTTAACTTGCAGTGACAGCTGTGTCATAAACCAGTAAAGTCTGTCTTGGTGTTACGTGCTCAGTATGCTGTTTGCCATGTGAAAGTCTACATGTGGTGCACGTTAGGGTATTACAGCAGGTTTGGTGTAGGGTTTGAGTTTTGATTTGTTTTCTAATAATACTCTTGGGGCTCCAGCATTGGCACTCCAATTCTAATGCAGGCTCTCGATTCTGAAAACCCAGTGAGGATCTTGAGATTGACAGTCTCCTCCCTCCCTTCCTCTCTCCAGGCAGTCCTGTTCTTTCAAGTTTCTTACACCTTTTGTATGAAAAAAGCCTTTTCAAAGGCAGCAGCTCCGTTTGGAGACTTCCAGCTTCTGTTCTGCGCTGTGTTTGAGGGCTGGATCCTTGCTGCCAGAGCTGACTTGTCTTCAGTCTGAAGCTGTGTTTAAAATTCAAGGCACTGACTCGCTCCCACTGTTCTGGACAGCGCAGCTTGTAGACTGTGCCTGTGCCCTGTTGCTCTGTGCATTTTGTAGCCAGGATCTCTTCTGTCCCCTCCAGCTGCCCTTGTGGCATAGGGAAGAGTTGAGGGACATTTCCTCAGTTTGAACGTAGGGACCGTGAGGACAGTGTCATTCAGGGAGTTAGTGCCTGGGGCCCATGATTAGTCCAACAGCAGGACCAGCAGCCTCAGACCCTGTGTGTCTTCCAGTTCGTGTCCTCTCTCTCCCACCTTCCTTCCCCCAGGTCTGCTCACGGTTCTGTTTTGGCTTTACGGAGTGGCCCTGCCTCACTAGTCCGGTGGCCTTCTCTTTTTCCCTCATTGGTCCATTTATCAACACTGCCAGGAATTTCTTAGTTATCTCAGGGCCATACTGGCAGCCAAAAACCAGCCTACTCACTTTCCTATCTTGTAGTGACCTTGAAGCTTTGGTATGCTGTTTAGACCAAGATGGCATTTGTGGTGGTTGTGAACCTCTCCAGGGAAAGAACTGTGCATTAGAGTTTGGGAATTATAGCCAGATTCCTAGCGTAGGGTAGGCAAAGAAAAGCCACTGCAAGGCAGAATGTTGCATAAGACAGGAAAATCCAGCTTAATGGTGAGAGAAACATGGTCTGGTATTTCTGAGGTCTTTTAGCTATTAACCACATAGGAGAAACACCGCTTGGTGATTTCACTTTATCTTATCTCAAGCTTTGTTTCCCTCAGATGGTTCATCTGAGCTGATCATTGATACGGGCTTTGTTAAAGGAGCAATTCTGAGTTTGCCCTTTTTTCTGACTGAAGAAAAATAGACATACACACAAAAGGAATCTTGAAGAAACTGTCTTCCTTTCCCTATAGAATTGGACTCTGTTACAGTTGTTTAACTTGTGTGCCCAGCGGGGTGCCTGGAGTATAGTTCCTTTTTAATAACCATTTGTTGAGTAACAGATGAACGCTAAGCATAATTGGTAAGTGGAAGTTGGTATTTACCACCTCCCCCCATAAAGAAGCTTGAGAGGGAAATACTTTCGTTATAAAATTTCTTACTTTCAGATTCTATTCAGCAGTAGTTTCCTAAGTGTATTTTAAGTATTTAATTTTATATTTAACTTTTTCTGAGTAGTATCTTAAGATTTATTAAAAGATGAGCTTACATATTTTCGCCATTGGTATATCTTATGTTCATTGGCTTTAACTGTCAAATACATTGACTAACCATCCTGTTTTAAGGAAGAGCATTTATCTGGAGCAAACCTGTGACTGTCTGGACTCCTTTCCAGTGCTCAGTCACTTGATTCCGCAGGTTCCTAATGGGTGTCTGCCATGAGTATGGTAATACCCTAGGTACCAGAGATATAGTAGTGAGTAAGACATACCAAGTGCCCACTTTCACGGCACTTAGATTTTAGCAAAGACGGCCGCTGAGCTGCTGATCACATCGGCAGCTACTGAACTGCAGTGTAGTAAGTTCAGTGAAGGAGAAGTAAGTACAAGGAGCTAGGAAAGCATCCAGTGGGGCAGTCTGAGTCTAGGGCCCACGAGGAGGTTGGGAAGGAAGAGATGTTTTAGCAGAAGGTTGTGCAGTGACCAGAAGCTGCCAGGCAGGGCAGAGAGAAGAGTGTTCTGAACAGAGGGTGCAGGATTGTAAAAGCCTACACCTGGGAGAGGGTGAGGTGTGCTCGAGGTGAAGGTGAGAGAAGGCCAGAGTGGCTAGAGGCCTGGCGAAAGTGGCCAGTGAAGAAAGCAGAGCCGAATGAGGTGAGAAATACGGTGCGAGTTTTGGTTGGTTTTTTTCCCCAAACACACCAGGTACATTATTCTTTTCAGGAATTTTGGCATTAATTTATTCATTCTTTCCTCAAGTGCTTAATGAACATCTTCTATATGCCACATACTGTTCCAGGTGCCGGGGATAAAGCAGGTAACAGAACAGATCCCCAAAAAGCCCCAAACCCTACCCTAGTCACAGAGAGACGGTAAGTAAAATATATAGGATTTTAGGTGGTGGTGGATATGAGGGAGAAAATCAAAGTAGGGAAGGGGTTTAGGGACTGCTGCCTGGGCACGGGTTGCAGTTTTAAATAGGGTGGCTAAGGAACGTACTTCTCATACAGGGCCAGTGAGTAAAATATCTCGGAAGTACCAGACCGCATTTCTTTTACCGTTAAGCTGGATTCTCCCATCTTATGCAATGTTCTGCCTTGCAGTGGCTTTTGGCACTCAACATTTGAATAAAGATCAAAAGGCCAGAGAGCAATTCTCATGAATATTCTAAGGAAGAAAGCCCCAAGCACAGGGCCTGTAGCTGGAGCTTGTCTGGCAGATCCTGGGAGGAGCCAGGCAGCCACTGGTGGCTGGAGCTGGAGGGAGAGTTGGGGCGGGGCTGGGAGTACTTGTCATGAACGTCTAGGAAGCCTCGGTCAGGACCTGGCTGACCACTGGATGTTGAGTAACCTGATCTGATTTATGTTTGCTTTTTTAAAACAATCTTAACAGTTTGTAGAATATTGGGGCATAATTTGCACACAGTTAAATTCACTTTTTTTTTTTTTTTTTTTTTGCTATAAACTTCTGTGAGCTTTGACAAATGCAGGTAGTTATGCTGACCTATGGTTTTAGCAGGAAGCTTCTGGTTCTTATATTGAGAACAGATGAGAAGGGCTAGAGTGGGGAATGGTAGAAACAGGAAGCACCATTAGGAAGCTTTTTCTTGTTTATTGTGAAAAATATGTATAATAAAATTTACTATTTTAACTATTCTTAAGTATATAATTCAGTGACATTAAATACATTTACAGTGTTGTGTAACCTTCACCACAATCTGTTTCCAGAACTTTTTCACTGTCCCGAACAGAAACTGTACCCATTAAACAGTGATCTTCACTCCCACCTCACTCTAGTCCCTGGTAACCTCTTTTCTACTTTCTGTCTCTAAGAATTGGCCTGTTCTATGTACCTCATGTAAGTAGAATCATACAGTATTTGTCCTTTTGTGTCTGGCTTATTTCACTTAAATTTTCTAGATTTATCCATGCTGTAGTATGTGTCAAAATTTTGTTCCTTTTATGGCTGGAATGGAATACAACAGTATTCCATTGTATGCATGTACCTTATTTTTCTTATCCATTCATCTGTCAGCAGACACTTGTGTGTTTCCCCCTCTTGGCTATTGTGAGTAATGCTGCAGTGAACGTTGTACAGGTATCTGTTTGAGCCCTTGCTTTCAATTATTTTGGTTAATGTTTTAGGAGTGAGATTGCTAGACCATATGGTAATTCTCGTTTAGCTTTTTCAGCTAAACATAGTTCAAACTGTTTTCCAAAGCAGCCACACCATTTTACATTCTCAGTAGCAGCATATGGGGTCCCAGTTTCTCTGCCTCCTCAGCCACACTTTTTTTGTCCATCTTCTTGATCATAGCTTTCCTAGTGGGTGTTACGTGGTATCTCATTGTGGTTTTGATACGCATTTCCCTTATGAGTAATGATCTTGGGCCTCTGTTCTTGTGCTATTGTCCATTTGTATCTTTAGAGAAATGTCTGTTTAGATCATTTGCCCATTTTTTAAATTGGGTAATTTATCTTAGTTGTTGAGGTGTCATATTCTTTATGTAATCTAAATGCAAGTTCCTTATCAGACATATGATTTGCAAATACGTTCTCCCGTTGTTTAGGTGGTTTTTCACGTTCTTGATAATATCCTTTGAAACATAAAAGGTTTTAATTTTGATGAAATTCAGTTTATTTTGTTGTTGCTTATGCTATAGGTGTCTTAAAAATAGGTATGTATTTATGAAACCATTGCTTAATCCAAGGTCATAAAGATTTACTTCTGTGTTTTCTTCTAAGTTTTATAGTTTTACCCCTTACATTTAGGTCTTTATCCATTTGAATTAATTTTTGTAAATGGTGTGACTTTGTGGTCCAAAATCGTCCTTTTGCATGTGGATATTCAGTTGTCCCAGCACCATTTATGGAAAGGACTCTTGTTTTTTCTCTTCAATTGTCTTGGTACCCTTGTCACATTGATTGGTTTTCTAATGTTAAACTCATCTTTGATAGTGATGTATCGCCCTTTTTATATGGTTGGATTCAATTTGCTAAAATTTTGTTAAGAATTTTTGCACCTGTCTTAATGAGGGATATTGGTCTGTAGATTTTCTTTTCTTGTAATTTCTTTGTTCCATTTTGGTATCAGAGTAATGCTGGCCTTATAGAATGAGTCGGGAAGTGTTCATTCCTCTTCATTTCCCAGTGAAATCATCTGGGCTTGGAATTTTCAGGGTTTGGGGTTTTTTTGGTTTTGTGTGTGTGTGTATGTGTGTGTGTGTTTTAACTAGATATAGGACTGTTCAGCTTATCTGATTTTGATTGAACTTTGGTAGTTGGTGCCTTTCAAGAAACTTGTCAGATTATTGACATGAAATTTTTTGTAACAGTCACTTATTACCATCCTTTTAATGTGTATAGAATTGATAATGATTTCACTTCCTTCTTTCCTGTTAGTGGTAATTTGTATCTTTTTTTTTTCCTCATCAGTCTAGCTAGAGGTTTATCAGTTTTATTGATCTCAAACCAGATTTGGGGTTGATTTGTTTTCCTATTTTTTTTTTTAACTTGGCCTTAATAATTTCGTTTTCCTGCTTACTTTGGGTTTTGTTTCCTCTTTTCTAGTTTTTTAAGGTTGAAGCTAAGGTCATTGCTTTGAGAGTGTTCTTTTCTAATATAAGAATTTGGTACTATAAATTTTCCTCTAAGAACTACTTTGGCTACATTCTACAGATTTTGAATATGTTTTCCTTTTCATTCAGTTCAAACTGAATGAAAAGTACTTTTGAATCTATCCTGTGGTTTTTTTTGGTATACTTAAGGGTTATTTAAAAGTGTGTTATTTAGTTTCTAAATAATTAGACATTTTCTAGATATTTTTGTTACTAATTTTTAATTTAACTCCATTGTAGTCAGAGAATATGCTTTGTATGACTTGAATTCTTTTAGATTTATTTTGATTTCTTCTGTGAACTAGGATCAGCAAGATTTTTTTTTAAGGGCCGTATAGTAAATATTTTAGGCTTGTGGGATATATGGTCTCTGTCTCAGCTACTCAGCTCTGCCACTGTAGCCTGATGCAGTCACTGACAAAATGTAAATGAATGGGCATGGCTTTGTGGTAGTACAACACTTTTTACAAAAACAGGCACCTGGCTTTTGGTGTATAGTTTGCCAATCCATGACCTAGATTATCAGTCATCTTGGTAAATGTTCTGTGCACACTTCAAAAGAGCATGTATTCTGTTCTTGTTTGTTGGAGTATTCTATTTTGTCGATTAAGTTAAGATGGTTGATAGGGTTGTTCAAGTCTTCTACATTCTTAATAATTTTCTGTCTGCTTGTTCGATCAAATAACAAGAATGGTGTTCGTTATTTTTAGCTATAGTTCTAGATTTGCTTATTGTTCTTAAAGTCCTGTCTGTTTTTGAAGTTCTGCTATTAGTTGCATAAATGTTCAGGATTGTTACATTCTTTGAATTGAAATGACCCACTTTGTCATTAAAAAATGACCCTCTTTCTCCCTCATAAGATTAATTGCTCTGAAATCTATCTCCTTTATTAATGTAGCTAGTCCAGCCTTTTCTGTTTAGTGCTAGTGTGGTATATCTTTTTTCCTTCCTTTTATTTTGGACTTATTTTGTGTCTTTATATCTTAGATGGGTTTCTTAGAGACAGCATATAGCTGGGTCTTTGCTTTTTTTTTTTCCAGTCTGGCAATCTGTGACTTAACTGAATTGCTTAGATCATCTACATGTACCGTGATTATTAACATGTTTGGTTTAATCTACCATATTGCTGTTTGTTTTCTATCTGTCCTAATTTGTTCTTTGTTCCATTTTTTCCCTTTTTTCTGCCTTTTTTTTTAAACACCTTTAATATGGTATGATTCCTGTACAATAAACTGCACATATTTCAGATGTACAATTTGATGAATTTTGATAGATACATACACCAATGAAACTACCACCACAATCCAGATAGCTAACATTTCCACCACTCCCCAGGAGGTGTTTCGGCCTTACTTTTGACTGAATTGTTTTGTTTGTTTGTTTGTTTGTTTTGTTCTGTTTTATCTTTTCTGACAGCTTATTAGCTATAGCTCTGTGTGTGTAAGCAGTTACATTAGGGTTTCTAGCACACATCTTTAACTTACCACAGTATTGTCAGGTGCCATACTACTAATAAATAGTATAAGAATCTTATGGTAGTCTTCTGTTTCTTCCCTCCCCCATCTTCATGCTGTTGTTGTATATTTTACTTCTACCTGTGTTATAAACCTCATGATATGTTGGGGGTAAACAGTTGATCTTTTAAACAGATTTAACTAAGAAGAAAAATATCTTCTGTTTTTCCCATGTAGTTATCACTTCCGATGCCCTTTATATCTTTTGTTAAATCCCAGGTTTCTGTCTGGTATGATTTTTCTTCTAGTTGAAAGGCTTCCTTTAACATTTCTTCAGGTATAGATCTGAATTCCTTTTTTTCAGCTTTTGTGTGTCTGCCAAAGTCTTTATTTCACCTTTGTTTCTGAAAGATGTTTTCACTAAGTAAGGAGTTCTAGGTTGACAGTTTTTTCTTTCACTGACTTAAAGATGTCACCCCACTTTAAAAATAATAACTGTAGCAGTTGCCGAATCTTTAAAAAAAAATTCCATCCCTTTGTTTTTCTTATTACAAATGTTTGTTGTAGACAGTATAAAAAATTCAAATAGTTAAAAAGAACAAAATTTAAATTACCTTTATTCCCACTGCAAATATTCAATCACTGTTTGCATATTTGTTCATCTTTGTTTCATGAAAATTTAGTTTTCTAAAGTAAAATTTGAATATATGCTGCTTTGTAACCTCCTTTTTCAACCTAATCGTGAAACTTAGTTGTTAATATTTTCCATGTCATTATATATCCTTCTTAACAGATCCCTATTTTCATATTTAATAGAACTCTTTTTAAAGCTCTAGTGCCGTTCCAACTTACATTGTTGAAGTTACTTGACCTCTAGACATTGACACAGAAACTACAGTTTGATTTAGCAGACTTTTAGATGATATTTTGGAAAGGGCTTGAGTCTTCAAAGACGTCAAACTTACCAATGGAGGACAACAGTTGGGGGTTACAATCTCCATTGACAGACATAAGAAATCGCAAAAAGTGAACTGATAGCTTTTTTTTCTCTAATGACTGGCATTTGATAGATGCAGTTCTTGTGTTGTTACCAACAATACTAAAATAAATCATTTGACACTTAGATCATTTTGCATGCTTGCAGCCATATCTGTTGGATAAATTCTCAAATGCAGGCCTGCTGAGGCAAAGGAGGTATCCATATATGTGATCATGTATGTACATACATATAATTTTTGTAATTTCGTCAGATTTCTCCCAGTAGCGCTTATACCGATTTCTCCTTCCCACAAGCAATGTATGACAGTCTGGCTCCCCATATCTTTGCCAAGATTATCAAACTTCAGGATTACTGCCAATCTGTTAGGTAAAAAAATGAACTGATAGCTTTTGTTTTCAATACCTTCTATTTTCTTTTCCCTCCTGATTTTTTTTTTGTTTCTTCAGTTGCTCTTGATAAGTAGTCCTCCCTCCTTACTTGCCTCACCTTTAAATGATATAGGTCATTAGATAGTTAACTTCAGTAGCTTCCCAGTTTAGATTCCCTGTGTCACGTGGATTTATAAAAAGATGTACGTGATAATGATTAAGACTTACCAAAGTAAAACATAACCAGGTCTCTTATTTTTAAGCCCATTGAAGTGTTGGAATAGGTAAAAAGGATGAGTAGTTGGCCCCTTTCACAACAGCAGTATGAGTATTTACCTTGTCACAGTTCATTACGGTTGAAGGGACCACTAAGAAAGGGCTTCAGCAACATTTAAATGCCTGTCAGTCTTCACAGCTCAGTTTTGTCATCACGAGTAGAGCACACATCCTAGAATGCGTGCCCGTCAGCCTGCCTGCTTCGGCAGGCGATGCTGGTAGGTTGTGGCAGAAAACAGAAATGGGCTCTTCTGTGTTCAGGACAGTGTCTGAAAGAGGCTTGTTGTGACATTTTCCCATGTTTATCATGTTTGATATTTTCACCTCCAGTTGTGTATTAATTTTTATCACAGTGGTCTGGGTAATGGAGAGTCAGAGAACTTAACTTCTGTTGGAATTGTTTTTCTCCAAGAACCTAATTTTACTACTCTTAGTGACCTGCGTGGCTCTGTTACTCCTTTCTTAAGCAGTGCACTGATGTTGCCAGTGATGCACATGTCATTTGTAGACTCATGTGGTGAATATATGTCTCTTTGGAGCTCTGCTACAGTGCCATTTTCTTCTTGTGGTCCTCTGATTTCTGTTTTCAGTTGTGAAATAGAACATGTCAGGTGAATTTCTGATGAGCTCTTCCAGGTCTGTACTGTTAAGAAGTACGATACTGTCATCCAAAATGTGATAATTCCAAGTTTGGTATTCCGTCTTCTCTTGAACATTTCTAGCTGTTGATTTCCACTGTTGTTTCAGTTCATGATCGTGGACAAGTCTTTGAACACGTGTATTTGATAGTACACTGTTCCTTTTTGTTTGTTCTCTCGGATCACAGTAGATCCAATTTAGTCAGTTGGTTTGTTAGCTGATCGCACTGAACAGCATTTCTCTGCAGGGTTGTCACATGGCCCCGTGTGTAAGTTACTGTGAGTCCTAATTTTGCATGTTTAGGGATTTGGGATACTCAAGAGATTTCTAGCGTTATCACAAGTAAATAGAACAATGATTATACTCAGTCTGCTTCATACATGATTTAATTTAGTATCATGTCATCACTAAACATGAGGTGGAAAAAAATGTTCTAAAATTGGATTCATTGCTGCTTTTATTTTCATTTGTAGCTTCTTTCTTGCTTATCTTTGAGAAAGCGTGGAAGATTTTCATCTCCCTTGTGATTCTCATAAGCTCAAACCATTTTTCCACCTAAGTCTGCTGTGTCTGCCCAGGGATTTCTCAGTCCCAGCAGTCTCACTCATGCGTTCCTTTTCTCGTTGGAGATTCAGCAGATGAGGGGGAGCACTGTGCCTGCGTACCTGCTTGGTAGAATATCTCAGGGGAACAGGGATGTTTCTTCAGAGAGACGCACACTTATAGCTGCTTCAGTAGAAAAATAAAGAGGGTTTTGTTTTGTTGAAAATAACTCCATTTTTCCTTCTCTCAACCTAATAAAGTTTGTTCGGAAAGGTTCCTGTGTTTTTCCAGCAGAGTATCCTGAGGTGCTTGTAAGATTGTTAAATTGTTTGATAATGTTTTTTCTATGAGGCATGGGCTTATTTTCGTCTTTCCTCTTCCAAGTGAATTTTTGGATGAAAAATTAATTCTCCCTAAATGGGAGTTCTGAAAAACAAAACCAGATCCTATGGTTCCTACTGCTATACATACCAGTCAGAGTAGCTCTGGATTGAGGACAGATACATTGATGGAAAAAATTGCTCCCAGGAGCCAAGAAGAGAGCTTTGCATTAAACAGGTGATTTTTCCCCCCACATATTAACACTATGCAGTTATTGAAGTAATAGTTCCCTGCATGGCATGTTCAAGGTTAACAAAAGATCATGAGAACTCTTTCTGCAGTACTGTTCATATTGCAGCAGAAGTGCAGGTTAGAAACAGAACCGTGGTACATTTGAATCTCTTACACGCTGACCTGGTGAGCTCTGGGCTCTTGGGGCTGGTGGCTGTGAGAAGCTGAGGTCTTGAGGTCTGCTCTGGGGGCCACATACGGATGCACATGGTCTGCATCCCAGAGATCCTGCTCAACACTGTCCAGGCTCCGAAAAGAGAATCAGGAATTGCCCAGGTCTGGAAAGGTGGTGGGCTATCGCAGGGGACGTGGAGAAAGCTTACTCTCCAGATAAGAAAAAGATCTACTTCTGAATGTTGATAACTTTTTTCCTTAGGATTGCAGGAAGAAAATACAATTTTAAGGTCACTGCTTTTATGTTTATGCTAAAGAAAGTGTCAGATGACTTTGGTTAGGGTCTCAGACGTGTGTTCTACCCCAAAATTTTTTTTTTGGACAGAAGGTTGGCTCAAGGATGAAAGTGATTTTCACCTTGTCATGCCTTCTCTTGAGCGTATGCTTTGTGTTTTTCAGTTCTCCAGTGCCATACTCTACAGCCAAAACGCCTCACCCAGTGTTGACCCCCGTGGCTGCTAACCAGGCTAAGCAGGTAACTTGCTGGGTTTTTCTTTGCTAACATGACATACAGTGACTGTCCTTGTAGCTGAAGACAATCCTATATGAAGTCTTGTTGTTTAAGTGAACTGTGTATCTGACAAAGACCTGTGATCCTTTCCCCACAGTTTATGCCAGTCTTGTCATAGTAGGCCAGGCAGGCCCTGCTGCTGTCTTTGCAGGCCATTTGACATTCTGCATTCTGATACCTTGTATTTCTGTGGGGTATCTGGGTTGGAACTTACTTTCACTTAACATTGTCGTAGCTAACCCATACAACAACCATCTGCAGTAGACAAGATAGATATTCAGATATGTTCCACTAATGAGGAAGCCTAGGCTCAGGTGACTGAACACAAGCTTTCAGGGCTAGTAAGTGATGGCACCCAGGCCCAGGCCTTCTCACTCCCTCCTGTCCGCTGCTTTGTTCAGTGTGCCTTTCAGTGTCAGTGTTTGGGGACAGACTCTTGCTTTCTCTTGCATCCCTGTTTTTCAGACCTTGTATATTCAGTCATGTTTATTATGTCTACTTTGAGGCTTTTGCCTGAAAAACATTCTTTCTTACAAAAATAGGTTATACTGTAAACAGTTGACCACCCAAGAAGAAAATAATAGGAGATGGCTGAAAGGTAGAGGAAGCTGTGTCTGAAATGTTCCCTGGGAAAACCTCGTTTCTCTGCTACTCTCATATCTACCTTTAGAGAAGTAGTTTCAGATTGTGCTTGAGATTGAATGTCAGAACTTGCTGGTCATGGGTTCTCAGACGTGGCTCTCTTCCTTAGTTTGCTGTGACTTAACATGGCATTTAAGCAGTTAAAATACGATGTTTCTTCTAGAGATTTCCACGTTGGCCTTGGAAAACATGTGGTGAGGCTTAAATCATAAACAAGAGTAAAGAATGTTGACTGGAGATGGATAAGTTGATAGTTTTGCTTTTTAACCTCATTATAAATTTATTGAGGGCCAGAACCTATTTCATTCATTCAGATTTCCCTCCATTTGTCTGTCAGATATTCCAGTGCCTTTAATGTGCCAAGCGTTGTGTTAGGCACTGAGAAAATAAGCACAGTAGGCAGGCACGACTCTGTTTTCTCGATGCCCGCAGACTATTCCCATCTCTCATACGGTGTTACACGCGGTGAGCATTTGAAAATACTGACTTAAATTAAAACTTTAAAAACAAAATTAAACTAAGTAAAAGTTTTTGTGCTTGCTTATTTTTAATTATGTTACCATTTTACACATTCCTTTCTTCCAAAGGCTGGCTAGTGGTTTCACATGAATGTTTTGCTCCTATTACAGGGATCGCTAATAAATTCCCTGAAGCCGCCTGGGCCCACACCAGCGTCCAGCCAGTTGTCATCTGGTGATAAAGTTTCAGGTCAGTTTCCACTTTTGTTTTACTGAAAATAAAGTGAAAGATAGGCTCCACAAGATTTTTTTTTCTTTTTTTCCACAAGAAAGTTTCTTGTTCTCGATCACAAAGGCAGCTGACATAGGAAATCAAGTAAAGATATATTTGAAAGGCCTCAGTTGATGTAACATCTCTAGGAAATTGGCCCTTCAGCAGCTGTGTGGACTTGCGAAATGTGAGAGCAGCAGGAGAAAACCTTCCTTTAAGTGTGTTTCCTAAAAAGGAGCAATAGTGTTGTCTTCACCTGCCTTGCTGGAAGGTCAAAGTTTAGAAAAGAGTGGATTGGAACATTGAACTCTGTTCCGTCTACTGAAAGGAAAGAAAAACTCTGTGGGTTTGCAGTGACAATTCAAAAGCCGGTAAAATGCAAAAGTAAAATGGATCTGTTACAATATAAGATTTCGGAGTAGATCTAATTCAGTATTAAGGGACTGTGGCTTCATATGCTTCTAGCACTCCCTCAAGCTTAATTTCTCTTAACCAACAGTAGTTTTTACAGTCACCATAAAGTGCTCTGATCAGGCATCCACACTGCCCAGGCCAGCCTGACACAGAAGCATGCTTGTACGTGCAACCTAATTTAATGTGGGGTGCTCCTTGGCACCCCCTTTTGTTGGCTCTGTGTTAGAGCCCACTTCATCTGGCCCGTGTACTTTATGCTCCAGGGGTCTTGTGCCACCCAGTCCAGCATTCTCACCACACTCTGGGTTCCAGCTTTTGATTCATGCTCTCAAGTGGGTCTTCAAGCTAATAAATACTGTTAGAGACGCTGAACTTCGCACGTTAGCAACCTGCTTTCCATAATCTCCACGCAGTCATACAGTCATCCTAACTTTCTCTGTAATCAGAAGGCTTCTCATTGAATATTGGGTTTATCTTCAGTAAGTATTCCTTGCACTCAAAAGAAAACCAGTGTTGGGTAAGCCCAAGTTGTTTTCTAGAATTTGGATTAATGCAGAAGCACAGGTTTTATCATGTCAGCCTTAATGAGTAGGAGCCGAATTAGCATCTCTTGACTGGGCTCTAAAACTTTATGTTAGAAGGAAAAATTTAGCAGAGTTGTCAAAGACCTAAGATTCAAATTTAAAAATCTGTTTCCATTTCTAGCTAATATTTGAGGAAAATTTTAAGAAAAATTTTGTAAGATAATATATCCTAACTTCTTTCAAGGATTTTTTCTTTCTTTTTTTTTTTTTGGAGAGCTTTCTGTCACTCCTGAAGTTAGTAATCAAGGCAATCTCAGGGGCTTTGCTTCATGAAAGTCTTCTGCACTTAGGAATTGCTGAGATCGATCACTCAGTGATGACTGTGAAGCATCCTCTGTCATTGCCAAGTGTTTACTTCTGTTTTCACCTGCCAGGTAATCAAAAGGGAAGGACTTTTTTTTAAGTAGGAAAATGTCCCTGAAAAATACTGTTTACGAGTTTGCAAAAATTTTATTAAAAATTTCTGAAACCTCTATAGAGTAATTCCCTTATTATTAATGATGATAATACCTCTTTGTTTTTCTGGTTATGAAACTATTACAGGTCCATAGAAAGTCTGTGGTGTAGAGCTTATATGTGCAGAAAATGAAAGCTGACCTATAAGTCCCACATTCCAGAGATCGCAGTCCTTAACTGATCTGATCTTATCTCTTGAGGTTTGATGTGTATCTATTGTTGTTTTTTAAATAAAAATAGCCATGTCCTGTATATATTGATTTGTAACCTCTTTCCCCACCCCCCTTACAATTAATATCCTGTTCATCTTTCCAGATCTGATACAACTCTACCTGACTCATTTTAATGGTGGCCTAGGACTTCACTGTGCAGTTGTACTCTTAAGTTTTACCAGTACTCTGCTAATAGATTAGATTGTTCTTAATTTTTCAAGATTGTAAGTAAGGCTGCATTGGACATCCTTGTACACATCACATTATAGTGGTTGTTAGAATAATTTTACAAATATTTGCCCCATAGTTACTTGAAGAGAAGGTGCCTTTTCTTACTATTTGGTTTAGTTTGTTTAGGCTTTTTAAATGTCATTCCCCAATTCCCATCCCCTTTTAAAAGCAGAGCAACGGGAGAAAGATTATAGGTAATACTCCAAGCTGTTACAAGTAGTTACAGCGTATTGAGTGTGGGGAGGATGATGGGTTTCACTTTTAACTTTCTGCGCTTCTCTGTGTTACATCAATCATGTGTTACCTCTGTAATTAAAGAAGAAGAAAAACAACCATTATTTGTTAAATACAAAAATTCTGTGGAAAATACAGAAATATGGGAAAACAGAGCTGTGAAGTAACTACTCAGATATTTAGTTAATGTAACCTATTTCTCTTTGGATTTTTTCCCTTTTGGTACATATTACTTCTCAATAATTATAAAGCTACCTTTGAAGCCTCAAGTTTGAACTGTGCTCCAGTTATTTTGATCTCTTTCCTGCAAAGGGGAAAGTGTGGCATGTCTTGTTTTGGGATTAACAGGAACAGAGCCAGAGAGCAAGCTCGGAGACCTTGAGCACGACTTAGCTGACCTTCTCACTGGGCCACTGATGTCCTAGAAATCGCGTGACCCGGGCCACGCTCTCTGCAGCACTGCGTGTTAGGTGCCGCCGAGAATTACAAACTGCAGTGGTATTTCTGACTCTGTTTTTGTAATGTTCTTATTTTTTTCCCATCATTTCAGGACCAGGGGCAACCAAGATAGAAACAGCTGTGACTTCCACCCCGTCTGCTGTTGGGCAGTTTGGCAAGCCTTTCTCATTTTCTCCATCAGGGTCAGTAGTGAACTTAAATTTTGTGGCAGATCACTAGCAACCTTATAGATAGCTTCCCCAAATCTCACAGCCAGTAGGTATATTTATATGCTAATTGAATGTACTTGGAGTTTCTTATCATTACAGTAATGCATTTGGTGGTAGTGTCAGTAGCTTAATGTCCTAATGTAAATCTGTTTCCCCTTTTTGGTTCAAGTTTTACATGTGTTATTCCATGTCTGTTTAATTGTTTTGTGTTTTAGGATGAGCCTAATTGTCTTTGGGTGTAGTGGGTCTGTGGTTGGTCTAGTTTATCACACTGCAGTGTTTTCATTCTGGCACCATTTGAGGACTAGATGTAACATTTGGATTGGCTTTGCTGCACTGAGAGGTCAATATACTAAACTGAGACATGAAGACAGAAACCGCTTGAAAAGTTGGGTTTTATATAGACGTGAGGAAATCCATCTGTTTCCTTTTTACAAAGTAATGATGACCGTACGTAAAGCCGAGTCATCTTTTAACAATGAAAGGGTCTTCTAATCCTCTCCCCGAGGGGAGCTTTTACTGACCTTGGAGGGAGAGTGCCTTTTCTCTGGGTTAAAAGCACTTGTCTTGAAACCTGTGAAGGTTGCCAAAGCAACTTCCCTTCAGGGTGGAGTTAGACCCTGTGTGGCTGAGATAAAAACCTGTCCAAAGATTTTTTTTTTTTTTTTTTTTTTTTACCATTGAAGGGTTGCACATCAGTTCCATTAGAAAAGCCTCTTAAGCTCTTTTAGTTTATGTTTTTATTCATATTAGCCACAATCTCTTTTCCCTAATGTCAGTTTGTTTCTTGTATGTCCTTCAGCCTAACACCTTGGGGAAAAAGGAGGGTGTTAGGATAGAGTTTGAAGGGTAAATTTATTACATTTTATTGTACATCATTATGTTTTATACTTCCCAAAGGTAGTTTGAAAGAATTTTAAAGACTAGGTCAGGCATCTGCCTGCCATTCCCACATGCACGTTCCTGGTACATTTCTGCTCCTTTGCCTTCCTTGGAGTAGGTTCTCCCCCCCCCCACCCCCAGCCTCTACCGGGGAAAGCCCAGCCATTCCTTCTCCCCTGCAGCTCCTTTGTTACCTCACCCACAAATTGCCTCTCCCTGCTTCGAGATCTTGGGAGGGCTCTACTGCTTCGAAGATGATGTACTTTTACTTCGTTGACATTTACCATCTAGACTGTAAGTCCCTGGAGAGCAGAATGTGTGAATGAATTCTAAGATGTACTATTGAAAGGGCAATGCTGTGCCTTAGGTTTGTTCCTTTTTAACTGCTCTTCTTCCACTCCCTAGGACTGGCTTTAATTTTGGGATAATCACACCAACACCGTCTTCTAATTTCACTGCCACACAAGGTACAGTCTCTGCATTGCGTAGCGTTACTTTTGTGTCTCCCCCTAAACAAGCGCAGGGGTTTTCATGCAGATATGTTGGCATTTTACTTGCTGCTGAGTCTTGCTTAAAGCATCTGCAGGAAACTTGGTGTTGATGTTATGCGTTAGAAGTAGGCTGGATTTAAGCACTGCTGGGAAGGCCTTCTTCTATCTACATAGTTAAGAACAAGGAAAGGATTCACTTCTAGAAAAGCAAGGCTGTGTGTTAAATGTGAAAGATTTATACGTGAATTAAAATTTCTTTCTCCATCTGTTTTGTATGTCATTTAGAATTTTATCAGTTTATAAGGTGAGGTAGACGTAGTACTATAGAAGTAAAAGATTGAAGCCATCTGTTTCTATGATAACCTATCAGAAAACACACTGGCCTCACGCATGTTATTACGGACTTACCAGCCAGCATGTTTTTAATGTTTAAAAGAATTTGAGGACCTATAAGGAAACCAGGTGTATTTTTTAAGTGCCTTTCAGTTCTCAGTTTAAGTAATTAAGTTTATTTTTCTTTAAAAAAGATTGTTGCATTTTATTATAAAAATGGTATGTTCTAGAATCACACATTGTACCCTTAACCATTGTAATTATGTAGTATTTCCTTCTGGGGTTTTTGCTTCCACTTTATTTCATTTAACACAATCTCTTGTAAATTTTCCAGCATTATTGAAATTCTTGTATAAATGTCATGTTTAAGGCTACATAATTTCCGTCTTGTGGGTTTGCCACAATTTATTTAACCATCCACTTAATGGACATTAAGGCTATTTCCAGGTTTTCCCTGTAATGAGTAACGCAATGATCATCTTTCAGTAGGTTGAGTAGATTCAGCAGATTTTTTTGAGTGCTTTCTGTGTGCCAACCCAAGTGGTGAAAGTTTTTTAGTAAAAAGAGGACCTCCTGAAATCTCCTAGAGGGGGACCAAGGAGCTGAATGCATAACAGACCTCCTCCACCTGATCTGTGTGTAGCGCATTAAAGGGTTGTTGATTTCATCCCTTTCTGGAACAGTGATTCCTTTTTCTTTTTTTTTTTTTTAAACATGGCATTCTTTTTTGGGGGTGGGTAGGGAGTAATTAGTTTTATTTATTGATTTACTTACTTATTTTTTAATGGAGGTACTGGGGATTGGAACCAGGACCTCTGCATCTAAGCACGCACTCTACCTCTAAGCTATACCCTCCTCCCTGGAACAGTGATTCTTAAACTGTTTTGCCCACTTAGATGTGGCAGAGTAGCCTTGAGACACCCCCCCATTCTTACTTTCTAGAGGAAAAACAACTCAATGATATAAAAAGATTGGAGAAGAACAAAATAATTGTCAAAAATCATAAGTAAATTAGTAATAAAACACAGCAGTAATTCCATAAACATTTTCATTAGTTCAAGGATAGACAACAATCCAAATCCACGAAACAACTTAGTACAACACCAGTGATACCAAGAGGGGCTCCTGGCAATTATCTGCAGGTAGCAGGAGCTTTGCAGTTTTCCCAGGAGCTCATGATAGCCAGACATCTTAAAGCGGTATGGAGGTGTGAACATCACGAGCACTTGCCGCAGACCAATTTCAGCTTACAAATACCAAGTTTTAGTTACTCGTACTTACCGCTTTTCTGACCAGGCCTTGTGAGTGCTTTACCTATATTTCACTTAATCTTTGTGGCAACTGTGTGAGGTATGTGTTGTTAGTATGTCTGTCTTCCAAATGGAGAAATTGAAGCCCAGGGAGGTCATTTAACTTTTCCAGAGATGCACAGCCAGCAAGAGGCAGAACCTCCAGCCTCAGAACCTGCCCATGTCCTTGACCAGTAGGTCGCACTGCTGCTGTGAGAATGCTTACTAGGAGAGCACTAGGAAGTAGCGCTTAATTGTATGTAAAAATGATTTCTTGTGGGTTGACATGTTATTTGTCCATAAAACCAAAGGAAGAACTTCCATTTGGGATCAGTTCCCGGTCTATCAAGAGGCCCATAGGCTAGCACTGTGCTAAGAATATTATTGAGGAAAGGCACACATGGGGAAAAATGGGAAGATGCCTTTTGATTTCTTTTTCAGGGGGTACTATGTTAATTTCACCTACTCCAGATATAAGTGTATTTGTTAAGATTTAACGGTCATAAAAAGAATGTTTGTTCATGTCACCTCAGTGAGATGACTCAGAGCTAACGTTCCTGTGGAGAAGTGTTCATTCTGACCTCTCCAAGGAAAACTGCTGTCAGAACAAACGATCCCTGGCTGTATCAGGGAGGAGGGAGACTGGCTTAGAAAGTCAGTGAAAATGTGATAGGTCAGATTTTGTGAAATCCAACCTATTTCCTGACTTCTTTTTCTTGCTAGGGGCAACACCCCCCAGTAAAGAGTCAAACCAACTC
Organism: Camelus bactrianus; assembly: GCF_048773025.1. Lineage (NCBI taxonomy): Eukaryota > Metazoa > Chordata > Mammalia > Artiodactyla > Camelidae > Camelus > Camelus bactrianus. Next base: position 73,258,164 of record NC_133542.1, read on the forward strand.
GACACATTCCCTTTTGGCGGGGGAGGCAAATCTTTTTATGAGACCATTGCTGAAAGCTCAGCCCCCTCGGGAATGACGGCGTCCAGCACCCCTGGAACTGCTGTTGCCTCCCCAGGAGAGTCCGCTCCCTCCAGCAGCAGACCTGTGCCACCTTCTGGAACTGCTCTTGCCACCCCCTCTAGCAAGCCGGAAGCTCCGCCGTCCAAGTTGGGAGAGCTTCTGTTTCCAAGTTCTCTGGCTGGAGAGACTCTAGGAAGTTTTTCAGGACTGCGGGTTGGCCAAGCAGATGATTCTACAAAGCCAGCCAGTAAGGCTTCGTCCACGAGCCTAACTAGTGCCAGTGCACAGCCAACCAAGGCTTCGGCCGTCCCCTCCGGGTTTAGTTTTACTGGCCCCACAGTGTTAGGGAAGCACGCGGAGCCCCCCGTCACCTCCTCCGTGCCCAGCACAGTGGCACCAGCAGCAGCCAGCACCAGCACCAGCACCAGCAGTTCCTCGACTGGCGTCTTTGGCAGTCTGCCACTCACCAGTACGGGATCCTCTGGGGTAATCAATTTTGGTGGCTTATCTCTAAGTGGTAGTAAGACCAGTTTTTCATTTGGAGGCCAGCAGATGAGTAGCATGGCGCCCTCATCTGCCCCACCCTCAGCTGCCACTGCCGCTCCCTTGCCTGCATCATTCCCCACGTCATTTGGTAGCCTCCTGAGCTCAGCATCTGCTCCCACCCTGCCTGGGTCCTCTAGTAAAGGCACAGAAGAAGCCACATCATCGGCAGTGCCCGAAAAGCCAGGCAGTAGTGAGACCCCAGCGTCAGCAGCCTCCTCCCTTCTAGGGCAGCAGCAGTCAGCACAGCTTCCCCAGGCTGCTCCTCAAACTTCTGACTCTGTTAAAAAAGAACCCGCTCTTGCCCAGCCTGCAGTCAACAGCCCTGGCACTGTAGCGTCTACTACCAGTGTCGCAGCGCCTTCTGCAGAGGCCGCTCCGGCCACCTCCGGGGTCCTGGACGTCAAGACGGAACCGCCATCTCCGGCTTCCACCCATCCTGTGCCCGGGCAGACTGCCGTCACCACACCTGCGGTCCCAAGTGCAGTCCCCGTGGCCCCAGAAACATCAAGACCCCCCACAACCTCCAATGTCGTTTCCAGTGTTGCTCCCAGCCCAGCTACCGAGATAGCGGTGTTTGGGACTGTCACTTCCGGCTCATCTGTCTTTCCCCAGCCACCGGCTGCCAGTTCTAGCTCAGCTTTCAGCCAGCTCACCAGCAACACGGCCACCGCCCCCTCCGCGACCCCCATGTTCGGGCAGGCAGCAGCCAGCACCGCACCGAGCCTGTTTGGGCAGCAGACAGGCAGCACGGCCAGCACGGCGGCTGCCGCGCCGCAGGTCAGCAGCACAGGTTTCGGCGGTCCAGCCTTTGGCACCACTGCCACAGGGGTCTTTGGACAGACGGCGTTTGGGCAGGCCCCGGCCTTCGGGCAGTCGACCAGCAGCCCGGCGAGCAGCTTCTCCTTCAGTCAGCCCGGGTTCAGCTCCGTGCCTGCCTTTGGTCAGCCCGCGTCCTCCACCTCCACGTCTACCAGTGGCAATGTCTTTGGTGCCTCTTCCAGCACCGGTAGCTCCAGCTCCTTCTCATTTGGACAGTCTTCTGCCAGCACAGGAGGTGGGCTGTTTGGCCAGAGCAACCCGCCTGCCTTTGGTCAGAGTCCTGGTTTTGGGCAAGGAGGCTCAGTGTTTGGTGGCACCTCAGCCACCACTACGACAGCAGCATCCTCTGGGTTTAGCTTTTGTCAAGCTTCAGGTAAGCATGTATGGGAGGTTTTTACTTTCTTTCCCTCTGTATTACTTGAAACATTTGCAGTAACTCTGCATTACTTTTGTAAGTGAAAGAATGAAAAGGAAAACCTAAGAGATTCTGAAGTCAAGGGAGCTCTGTGCCCTGGCGGCTGGGTCGTTTCTGTGGTCTGATCTCTGTTGCTCCAGCTCTGCTTTTCAGCAAGGTCTGCACTGTCCCAGCCACCAGTGCCAGTTCTGTGGTGGGGAAAAGGCAGGTCTGAGGAAGTGGCAAGTGACAAATGATTCATAAGAATGAAATTTTAAATTTGAAAGGTGCTTTAGAGGTCATTATGTCCAAAACTTTCGGACCTCGAGGTGACTGATGTAATATTTAGCACCAGTAACGGAGCCAGAACTAGACCCCGGAGCTCCTCATCCTAGCTCACTGCCTTGCCAGTGTTTTGTATTTCCTCTGACACCGTCTTGCTTCCTAGAAGTGCAGAGACTGACATTTGAAAAGTTGCGGGGGAGGGTATGGCTCAAATGGTAGAGCACATGCTTAGCATGCACAAGGTCCTGGGTTCAGTCCCCAGTACCTCCTCTAAAAGTAAATAAGTAAACTTAATTGCCTCCCCCCTCAAGAAAATATTAAAAATAAATTTAAAAAAGAAAAGTTTGTATTTTTTTCTATTCTCAGTGTAATTTTTTAATAAAGCTTTAAATTTTACTAAGTTTTGAAAGTAAAAGGTAATCCTCACTACTGCATATCCAATCTTAGCAGCTACATTTACTTCTAAAAGCAATAGACAGGACAATTGGAAAATCTTTCCTAAGTTTTGCTTTCCGAAGGCATTTCATCAGCAATCAGGTTCAGGGGGTGGGGTGGGTGGAATCAAGGATCAATGATGTCTTGGTGGACAGGATTGCAAGTAACTGCTAATTCATTCCTTTGGTGATAATTTATTTGAAGGTGGTTCATAATTTATTAGAAAGGAAGTCTTTTCCTTTCTTCCTTCAGCAGTGTTTGTGAAGCTCCTACTAAGTTCAGCTGTAAGAACACAGTGGTGAAAGACAGTTTTGAAATCCACCTGATGCCCTGTGAAGGGGCTGGTTGGCCTCTTTGAGTGATGGGAAATGGAATAAGTTGGTTAGAGTGGGCAGGGAAAAGGCCTTGTGGTCTTAAAAGAGAGTAGCCTATTTAACACTATCTCTAGTGCATTCTTTGTTCCACAGTCAAAAACTTGAGAATCCCTCATGCACAAGTATAATCAAGCTCTTTTAGTACAACTGAGAGCTTCTGAAGAACTCTTCTTTCTGCAGTAAGGTGCACACTAGGGGGATAGGTGCCTGAGCAGTCTCCTGCGGCCCTGGCTGCGGGACTGAGACTCGCCAGAGCTCCCCTGCTAGACCGACAACAGAAACGAGGATGGCACTCGGCGCGTGTAACTCCTTGTCTGGGGCTCTTCTGTTGCATAGTTCTGCCTGGGTTCCCAGGCCCTGTGCAGCCCAGCACCTCAACCATGTTATGCCACTGAGAAGAAGCATGCACTACCCTGAGAGACTCTGGTGTTTGGAGAGATCAGAGGAGACCAGAGAGTAGGAGTGTTCCTGATAGTCAGTCGTTGGAGAAACTGTTGGCAGCTCTAAGTCTAAGGAAAAGCTGCTCGGAGAGTCTGCGCCCACCTGGGGTTTGGCAGAAGACAAGGATTCAGTCATTGGGACTTGGAATTATTCTGTTATAAAATTTTAGTGATGAAGAAAAGATCTTTAAATTATTTACTCATAGTTTTCTCCATTTCCTAGATAGGAAAACAGATATTATTCGTGAGTTGATTTATTGTGGGGTACTTTAGTTACTTACTTATTTTTACTTTTAAGAGAATTAAGCCTTTAATTCCTTGTTTCACAAGTAAAGCTGGCCTTGTTGGTGGCTGTTGTGGGGTACTGTAGCACACTTGAATGCCGTTGAGAAAACAAAAAATACAACTTTGTTGCACAAGATTCATCCAAATTAAAACTTTTGTTTTCTTTTTACTTTACAGGTTTTGGGTCTAGTAATACTGGTTCTTTGTTTGGTCAAGCAGCCAGCACTGGGGGAACAGTCTTTGGCCAGGTAAATATGTATATTTGCCTCTCTTCCTGACAACACGTATCAAACCCATTTGTGCTGTTCCTGTAGCATAATCAGCCGTGCTGCGTGCCCAGCCCCAGCAGACAGCCCTGTGGGCCGCTAGCTCTGCCTCCTGAGGCTCCCTTGGAGATGCAGAAGTCTCAGCCTCTGATGAGGGAGAATCCGCCAGTGTGCCCTTGTTTAGCAGTCCTCGCGGGAAGCACTGTAATAGTACGCTGACGTCCGTCAGTCTTCTGCCTGTTGTTACACCAGGGCTTGGCGAACTGTGGCCCGTGGGTTAAATCCATTCTTGGCTTTTTTTTTTTTTTTTAAGGTCTTTGAGCTAAGAGTTTTTATCTTTTTAAGTGGTTGTTTAAACAAGAAGAAGAATATGCAATATGCAAAAGAAACTGTATGCAGCCCTGTGCTAAGCTTTCTGTAGTCCAGAGACTCCTTTTGGTGACCTGAGCTGTTTCAGGTTGTCTGGCTGGTGGTTGTCTATGCACTGGGCCTGGTATAAGTGCTGGGTACAAACTGACTCATGTAATCCTCAGGTCTTGTGTAATGTAGGTGCTGTTATTTCCGCATTGGACAGATGAGGACACTGAGGACACAGAGAGGTTGAATTTACTATTATAAAAGCCAGTAGCTTTCAGATTGTAGTAACCTCATGAGGAGTCCTTCCGAAGAAAGGTACTCTGATACATTGGCAATGATTGTGACTTTCCTGAAGGTGGAATTGGTATTTGTCCAGTAGTTAATAAAGTGGTTGCCATATTATGTTTCTTATAAATCTTCAGATTTATTACCTTTTTCCTTTAAAGTTGGGCTCTGCCCTAGTCAGTGATCCTTGACAGAAAGTTCTTTTTTTTTTTTTTTTTTTTCTTGACAGAAAGTTCTGATCTTAAAGTTCTGGAAATAGCACATTAGGTCATTCAAACCAAGTTCCCCGCTGAAAACAGCTAAAAATGCTAGATAAAATATAAAAACCATAGTTTTAAAAGCATTTACAAGCTAACAAGTCATTTACCAAACCAAACTAAAGGGAAAATGGGAACTACAGAAGTGGGGAAAACACGAAAACCAGTTCTGCCCTTAGAGCATTTACTAATCTGGGAACATCTGAATTTCCTCTGTTAATAACCCCAAAAGCCACACATCACTAAACAAGATACGCACAAAGTGGGAGGGCTAACAGAGACCCTCTCTGCAATAAGCCATGACTCCACACTCACCAGTCTTGGCCTGTGCGTGTGGCCTGACATCCAAGGATGGTGGTGTCTCCAGATGTCTGGCAAAACAGCACAGGCCACTCTGAAGAAAAGTTAGGCCTCAGTTAATTTTCAAGGACATTGATTCCCATACCTAAATTCATCACAAAAGGAAACAAAGAACTATGAGCAAGAGCTGGAATAAACATCAGACACACATTTGCAAAGACTTCCTAGACTGTGAAGCAGCTGTGTTGTACATGTTTAAAAGAAATAAAAGACAAACTTGAAAATACCAGTGAAGAGAAGAAAATTATAAGAAATGTCATAGCTTTGAAAAAGAACCAAATAGAACTTCCAGAAAAATAAAATAATTAAAATTTTAAATCAGCAGATTAGACCCAGCTGAGGAGAACAGTAATCGACCACATCAGGGATCAGGGCACTTTTTCTATAAAGGGTCAGATAGTAAACAGTTTAGACTTTGAGAGCTGCTTGCAGTTTCTGTCACAACTACTCAGTTCTGCCTTTGTAGCACAGCAGCAGCCACCGGCAGTACACAGTGAGCGAGCGTGGTTACGTCCCCACAAAGCTTTACTTACAAAAGCAGGTGGGGGCTGGGTTTGGCCCGTGGGCTCAAGTTTGCTGAGCCTTGAACTAGAAGTTCAGATTAAGTTATCTGGAATTCATCATGGAGAGTGCAGAAGATGGAGAATGCAATAGAGAAAGCAAAAATCATAAACGAGAAAATCTAACATACCTTTAATCAGAAGGAGAAGAGAATGTATGACAATATTAGAAGAGAAAAGGACAGAAATTTCCAAACCAGCAGAAAATAGTAACCCACAGATTCAGAAGTCCAACAAATACCAGGCAGAATATGTAAAAGGAAACTGAATCCAAGCCCTGCCACAGTGAAACTTCAGAAGCACTAACGTAAAATATTAAAAGCACTCAAGAGAAAAACAGGTTACCTTCAAAGGAGCAATAGTTGGACTAACAGCTGACTGCTTGGCAGTGGCAGTGAAAGCCGGAAACCTAGGATTCTACCTAGAATTTCTAAACCCAGCAAAAAAAAAAAAAAAACAACTTTACAGAATGAAGTGAAATCAAGACATTTTTCAGGCAGATACAGAGAGGATTTACGCCTAGCAGACCCAAAGGAAGTTCTAAAGGGTATTCTTCAGGCAGAAGGAAAATCTGACCTCACTAAAATTACAGCTTTCTTAATCTTAGGGTAAAATAAGCCATGAAATAGGAAAATTATATAGCCTATGTAACCAACAGAGTAATTGTATTCAGAATATAAACAATACAAATCAAAAAGAAAAAACACGACTGCACTCCCACCAAAATGGCTAAAGTTGAACGGCTGACAATACCCAGTACTCGTGAGGAAGCAGAGTGACTAGTGGGAGTGCAGATTCATACACTCACTTTGGAAAACCATCTGGAAGTATCAAAACTAGATACACAGAATCCCTGTTGACTCAGCATATCTGCTTCTAGCCATGTAACCAACAGAAATGGGTGCCTTTGTTCACCAGATGTGGGTAAGAATGTCCATAGCAGTGTATTCAGAATAGCTAAAAACAGGAAACAACCCATGTGCTTATCAGTTAAAGAACTGATCAGTAAATCGTGTATTATACAGCGGAGTGCTACGAAGCAGTGAAATGATGAAATAAGGCAGACTGCTCCCCTACAAAGCAAAGTGGGTGAATCCCACAGACGCAGCGTTAAGGGAAAGAAGCAGACACAGGAGAGTACGCACTGCTGGCGTTGCGTTTACCTAAAGAGTCAAGTGCAGGTGAAACTTAGCCATCACGATAGAAACCAGAAGAGTGGTTACACTTAGGACACTAAAAATTTTATGGGGTACAGAGGAGCTTTCAAAAGTACTAACAAAAGTTTGATGTCTTAAATGTTGAGTGTTACAAAGTTTTACATCAAAATTCATCGAGCTCTCTACACATGAAATTTGTCAACTTAATAGTAAACACAATAGAAAGAAAACAGACAAGAGACTATAAAAAGTGATGGTTTTGGTTATATAACATCATGGATGTACCTAATGCCACGGAGTTACGTACTTAAAAATGCTAAAGATGGCAAGTTTTATGTATATTTTACCATAGTTTAGAAAAAGGGAGAAATAAGAAAGCACAGAAGGATAGCCAGAGGACCAATAAACATATTCAATTTTAGTTAGTAGTACAGTTAAAACTACAAAGAGATGCACATCTATAAAGCAGTAAAAATTAAAAGTCCAGCAATACCAAATGCCAGCGAACATGCAGAGCAACAGAAACTCACATACACCCTTATTTGGGTTGTAAGTTGTCACAGTCGCCTTGGAAAATAGTTTGGCGTGATCTAGCAAAGTTCCACTCCTAGTTTGTTCTTTCGAGAAACTCATACACAGGTGCACCAGGAGACAGTGTTGCAATAACTGAAGACTAGAAGCAGCCCAAATGGTTATCAGCATTCCAATGGGTAGATGAGCTTATGTTACTCTGTAGTAGAATGTTACTTACTACATTGTGAAATATAGTTGTGAAAATGAACAAATTAGAGCAATCTGGGTGACTCTCACAGGCATGATTTGAGCCAAGAGATTTAAAACTAACTATGATAAACTCCCTGTTGGTTTCACCCCTTCCCTCCCACCATTTTCATCCTTCACAGAAATTATGTTTGCAGTTGGAGGGGCTAGAAATTTAAATGAATATTTACTTCTATCGTGGCAGGGGCCTTCTCTGTTACATTCATTGCTGTATCCCCAGGGCTTAGGACTGTGGCCAGCACAGGATAGGTACTGTAAAAATGAATGAGTTTTCAGGTAGTAGAGAGATGCTCAGAAAAAAATTTGAGGATGCAAGGTAGATTCTGGCCAGGATATGGAAGACCTTCACTTTCATCATAATAGCAAGAACTCAGGTAGTGTGAAAACGACACTAACTCTGTGGGTATTAGAATTGTCTAGTGCTGTGTAACAAATACCCCCAAACCTAGTAGCATTCTCTAGTGGTTGGCTTGGCTGTTGGTTTATACCTTAAGTGGAGTTCTTGGCTACATCTGCATGTGGCTTCTTTGTGTGGCCTGGGCTTCCTCACAACACGGTGGCTGGATTCCAAGGAGGAATATTCCAAGAGAGAGAGGGACCTGTTTGTGACCTGTCCTCAGAAGCTGCAGAGCATCATTTGTACTGTATCTTCTTCAAGGCAGTCAGAGTCACACCCAGGTTCAAGGGCAGGGGAATAGACTTCACCTCTTGCTCTAGAAGAGTTTTTAGGTCTAGAAATATTACTGTGATCATCTTTGGAAAATACAGCCTGTTACAATGGGACTTACAAAGTGTGGCAGGAAGCCTTGTTGAACTGATTTCTGGAGAGGGGAGTTAATCGTAGGTGACTGTGATGGTACAGCACCTTTTGTGGGCAATTGTCAGGTCTGGGTTTGGAAAAGTGGAAGAGAGGCCTTGCTAAAGGAAATTTACTGTCGAGGAGAAGCCAGAGGAAGCTATTGGCAACAATCAGGGCAAACAAAACAAAAGACCAATAAGCACATAGAGAGGTAATCAGTAGTGTTATAAACATTAGGAAAATGAAAATCGAAACCATAATGAGATACCACTCCACATCCACTAGGAGGACTATAATTTAAAAAAACAAAACAATAACAAGTATTGACAAGGATATGGAGAGACTAGAACCCTCATATAGTACTGGTTGGAATGTAAGATGGTGTGGCTGTTAGGGAAAACAAGTTCTTCAAAAAGCTAAACAGAATATCCTATGACCCAGCTAATCTACTCTTAGGTGTACACCCATAGGCTTTGAAAGCAGGAACTCAAACAGACACATATTCACCAGCGTTCACTGCAGCATTATTCACAGTGGCCAAAAGATGGAAACAACCCACATGTTCATCAGCAGTTGACTGGATAAACAAAACGTGCATATTCATACGGTGGAATATTATTCAGCCTTCTAAAGGAGTGAAGTTGTGATCCATATGCTGCACATGGATGAACTGTGACTACATTATACTAAGTAAAATAAGCCAGATATGAAAGGACAAGTATCTTATGATTTCACTTACATGAAATGTTTAGGATAGGTATATCCATAGAGCCAGAAAGTAGATGAGAGAATGCCAGGGGCTGGGGGCAGAAGGAACCAGGAAGTTACTGTTTAATGGTTCTAGGATTTCAGTTGTGGTGGTGAAGAATACTTGGAAATAGATAGTTATAATTGCTGCACAATCATTGTGAATATAACTGATGCCATTCAGTTGTATACTTAAAAATGGTTAAAATGACAAGTTTATGTCATATATTTTTTATGACAGTTTTTAAAACTTAATGATTTTAGTATACCAAAACCATTGAATTTTGTACTTTAAATCAGTGCGTTGTGTAGTATATGAATAATATGCCAGTAAAGCTGTTTAAAAAAAAAAAATTAGAGTCTGAAAGACAAATTCAGTATAAAAATCCTCTGTTCACCCCTCCCCCTCTTTTGCTAAGAGAAAGGAAATAAAGGCAGGACTAAAAGCAGAAAGAACTCAGTCTTGCAGTCTCCTGGTCCCTGTAATTGTCCAATCCAGTCGTAAGGCTGCAGCCCAACTGCCTCCTGGCTCCAGGCTCTGACACCTACGTGACAGATAACCTAAATCCTAAGCAGACAGTGTTGGGCTAACCAGAGGTGACTTCATTCTAAATCTGTGAAGTATTTCCTGATCAGCTGAACACTTGGTGAAATCTGAATAATAACCTCCTCACTTTAGGATACAGATGGAGGAGTGATCTCCCACTGTCTGGGGGAAATGTTAGCATTCTTCAGTCACCATACCACTGTTCTGTACAAAGTCCAGTATACCAGGCAAACCAAAAATTATGTAACGTGAAGAAGCAAAAATAAAAGGGGAATCCCTAGTTGTATTTTAGAATTCAGCAAAAAATAACCTACAGATAATCCAGGTATTGAAACTAGCAGGCAGAGACTTTATAATAACTTGTGCTCCAAGATGTACAGAAAAATAAAAGAATGGTTGAAGAAGGAATCTCAGTAGAGAAATGGAAATTACAAAAACAAATAGAAGGTCTGTATCTGAAGTTTAAATGTAGTATCTGAAATAAAAAACTAGATTTAACAGCAGAGTGCATACTACAGAAGAACAGTGAACTTGAAAACATGTCAGTAGAAATTACCTAAAATGAATCTCAGAGAGACTGAAAAGAAATTGGACAGAACATTAGCGACCTGTAAAACACCACCAGGCACTTGAGCACACATGTAGTCAGGGTCCGAGAAGGAGAGGAGGCAGAATGGGATAGAAAAACATTTTTTGAAGAGACAATGGCCAACCTTTTCCAAATTTGTTGAAAAACAGGAATCCACAAATTAAGAAACTCTGCAAAAATCAAACAGGATACCAGAAAACCACACTTAGACACATCATAGTTAAGCTTCTGAAAACCAGATGTAAAAAGAAAAATGTTAAAGCAGCTAAAGAAAAAAGACTCAGGACATCAAGAGAAACAATGTATTGTGTAGTTAATAACAATATTAAATATATGACAACCATAGCAAAAAGGCAGAATATCTTTGCTACCTTGGATAGATCAGTGCCCCCAGGGGAGTTTCACAATCACAATGTCTGGAGACATGTTTGGTCCTCATGAGTGGGGGATGCTGCTGGCATCCAGTGGGCAGAGGCCAGGGATGCTGCTAAACGTCCTTCAGCCCTCCAAAACAAAGAATTATGTGGCCCAGAATAATACCATGATGAAAAACCCATTAGGAAGACAAAGGTTTCTTAGAACACAAAAAGCACTAACCGTAAAAAAGGAAATTAAAAAACTGGACTTCGTTAAAATTACAAATTAATACTCATCAAAAGACTTTGTCATGAAAATAAACAGACAGGGTATATACACTGAGAGAAAATATTTATAATGCTTATATCAAACAAAGGGCTTCTGTCCAGAATATATAAAGAACTATGAATCAAAAATAAAAAGACATCTCAATTTTTAAAATAAGCAAAATACTTGGACAGATACTTTATAAAAGAGGTATGCAAATGGCCAATAAGCACATGAAAACTTGTTCAGCACTGTTAGTCATCAGAGAAATGCAGATTAAAACCACAAGATACTACCTCATACCTGTAGAATTATTAAAATTTAAGAACTGACAAGACCAAACGTGGAAAAGATCTGGAGCAGGTAGATCTCTTAATGCCTTGCTGGTGGGAGTGTGAAATGGTACAGGCATTGGAAAACCATTTGGCAATTTTTCAATAAATATACACTAATTTTGTCATTTAGCAATTCTAGTCCTAGGTATTTACCCAAAAGAAATGAAAATGAATGTTCACAAAAAGACGTCTATAAGAATGTTCATAGCAACTTTGTTTATGAAAACCCAAATGTGGAAACAATCCAGATGTTCATCAGCAGGAGAATAGTAAGCACTGGCATACTCATACAATCGAATACTACTCAGCAGTAAAAAGGGAAGGTTGACGAATGCATGCCACATGGATGGATCTCAAAAGCATATATTGATTCTAGCGAGGTCAATTAGGCAAGTAAATGAAATAAAGTTCCCCAGATGGGAAAGGAAGAAGTAAACTATGCATCTGCTGATAACATGATTATGTATATGAAAATCCTAAGGGAGTCCACTAAAGAACTGTTAGAACTAATGGGTAAAAAGCAAGTTTGCAGGATACAAGATCTGTATCTAAAAATTAATAACATTTCTATACATTTGCAACAACCCATCTGAAAATGAAATTAAGGAAGCAATTCCATTTTCAGTATCATGAAAAGGAGTAAAATACATAGAAATAAATTTAACAGCAGTGTAAAATATATACTCTGAAAAAATAAAACATTTTTTAAACAAATTAAAAATGATCTAAATAAATGATTAAAGAGGAGGGAATACTCCCAAACTCATTCTATGAAGCCACCATCACGCTGATACCAAAACCAAAAACACTACCAAAAAAGAAAATTACAGGTGAATACCATGGCCTGTAACATAGATGCAAAAATGCTCAACAAAATATTAGCAAACAGAATCCAACAACACATTAAAAAAGATCATATACTATGATCAAATTGGATTCATCCCAGGAACGCAAGGATGGGTCAACATACGCAAATTAATCAGTGTCATGAACAAAAGAAAGGACAAAAATCACATGCTCATCTCAATAGATGCAGAAAAAGCATTTGATAAAATTCAGTACCCATTTATGATAAAAACTCTTACCAAGGTGGGTATAGAGGGAACATATCTCAACATAATAAAGGCTATTTATGACAAACCCACACCCAGCATATTACTCAGTGGTGAAAAATTGAAAGCTTTGTCACTAAAATCTGGAAGAAGGCAAGGATGCCCACTCTCACCACTTCTATTCAACATAGTATTGGAAGCCCTAGCCATAGCCATCAGGCGAGAAAAGGAAATAAAAGGGATACTAATTGGGAGAGAAGAGGTAAACTTGTCACTATGTGTGGATGACATGATACTATATATGGACAGCTCTAAAGGCTTCACATGAAAACTGTTAGAGCTGATAAAAAAATTCAGCAGGATAGCAGGATACAAAATTAACATACAGAAATCAGTTGCATTTCTTTACATTAACAGTTAAATCAAAGAAAGTAAAGAAGCAATCCCTTTTAAAATCACATCCAAAAAAAAATAAAATAAAATACTTAGGAATAAATCTGACCAAGTTGGTGAGAGACTTAACTTGTGGAGAACTACAAAACATTGATTAAGGAAATTAAAGATGACTTTAAGAAATGGAAAGATATCCCATGCTCTTGGATTGGAAGAATTAATATTGTTAAAATGACCATACCACCCAAAGCAATCTACAGATTTAATGCGATCCCTATCAAATTACCCATGACATTTTTCACAGAACTAGAACAAATAATCCTGAAATTTATATGGAATCACAAAAGACCCAGAATTGCCAAAGTAATACTGAAGAAAAAGAGCAAAGCTGGAGGAATAACCCTCCCAGACTTCAGGCTATACTACAGAGCTACAGTAATCAAAACAGCATGGTATTGGCACAAAAACAGACATGGATCAGTGGAACAGAATAGAGAGCCCAGAAATAAACCCACAGACTTACGGTCAATTAATTTTTGACAGAGGAGGCAAGAATATACAGTGTATAAAAGACAGTCTCTTCAGCAAGTGGTGTGGGAAAACTGGACAGCCACAGGTAAATCACTGAAGTTAGAACACTCCCTTACACCATACACAAAAATAAACTCAAAATGGCTTAAAGACTTAAATATAAGACAAGACACTATAAACCTCCTAGAAGAAAACATAGGCAAAACTTTCTGACATAAATCTTAGCAATGTTTTCCTAGGGCAGTCTACCCTGGCAATAGAAATAAAAGTAAAAATAAACAAATGGGGCCTAATTAAACTTACAAGCTTTTTCACCACAAAGGAAACCATAAGCAAAACACAATGACAACCTACGGAATGGGAGAAAATATTTGCAAATGATGAGACAAGGGCTTAATTTCCAATATGTATAAACAGCTCATACAACTTAATAACAAAAAAAAAAACAACCCAGTTCAAAACTGGGCAGAAGACCTAAACAAGCAGTTCTCCACTGAAGACGTAGAAATGGCCAATAGGCACATGAAAAAATGCTCAGTATTGCTAATTATCAGAGAAACGCAAACCAAAACTACAATGAGGTATTGCCTCACACCAGTCAGAATGGCCATCATTAAAAAGTCCACGAACAATAAATGCTGGAGAGGCTGTGGAGAAAAGGGAGCCCTTCTACACTGTTGGTGGGAATGCAGTTTGGTGCAGCCATTATGGAAAGCAGTGTGGAGATTCCTCAAACGACTAAAAACAGACTTACCATATGATCTAGCAGTCCCACTCCTGGGCATATATCCGTTTTATATCCAGTTTTATAAGATTGCATTTTGAATACTAACTCCCTATTCAGTGACAAAGGAATTGCTAATTTTTTAGACACGATAATGTAATGGTTATGGTTTATGTTTTAGAACTCTATACCGGAAAACTCAATGGAGGAAAGGATAGGATGTCTGGGATTTGCTTCATTCTAATAAGGGACTGGGGGAAGTAAACGGGGATGCAGATGACACTCATCTGGCTGGGAGTTTGCCTTTGAAGCTGGGTGAAGGGTACATGGGCTCATTATACCCTTCCATCTATATTTTGGAGATTTTCCAGAATTGAAAGTTTTGATAGCTATTATTATTTATAGACAATTAAGTGAATGGGATACCCTAACCCAATGGATGCAGTGACTGTCATTTCACACTCACTGCAGTGAAGTTACCCACTTCTCTTCATTTCTCCAGATATCCATTATTTTTCAAATCATATTTTTAAATTGAGGTTGAACCGTCTGAAATTGCCAGTCCTTGTTTTTGTAGGACAGAAATGTCCATGTATTGGCAGCTTCCTGTGTTTCAGCCTGAGGCAGAGCAGTCAGCTAAGAAAGCTGGTGATTTCTGCATGCATAGTTGTCAGATCTTCCTTCCTTTCAATAAACTGAAAGTCAGTTTACTAGTTATCAGAAGCCTGTGCTCTTATGATTGGATTTCATTCCAAGTTTTAAAAAGCTGTTACTCATCATTAAATGGTTGTAATAAACAGTTACTGTGTTTAAAGAAGTTTAAAGGGAAAAAGAAAGAGACAAGTCAGTACATTAAGTTGGTCTCAGGTGAAACTTAGCTTGTCGTGTTCAAGGCACAGAGGGCTGATGTGACTGTACCCAGTGAACGGGGAGTGATAAACTGTGATGCTGAGAGATGGACGGGGCCACGTCATGTAGTGTCTTTTGGAATTTTTAAACAGCAGTGAGATGGTTTGACTGCCATTTTCTAGTGTTGTGCTGGCTGCTGTGTGAACATAGCTTGTAGAGGGAGCAGCAAGCCACTGAAGTTGTTGTGAAGTCCAGACAGAAGTTCAGGTTAGGTGGCTCAGGCCAGGGCTGGTGGCTGTGCACCTGCAGAGGAGGGGCACGCCGGGGGAATGTTTCAGAGGTGGCCCACTAGAGGTTTGGCTTCTGTGGAGATTAAACAGTTACTTGCGAAGTGCTTAGAAAGGTGCCGAGCTTATAGAAAATGCTCAGTCGTCGGCTTGCTGTCATCGTTAAAATACTCAACTGCAGCCGTTTTTTGAGCATGTACTTACGTATCAGGCTCTTTTCTGAAGGGCACTGCATTTCTTAGCTTGTTTCATTCACCCACTGTTTTGAGGTGGCTGGTTTATTTTCCCCATTTTATGCACCCCTCCCCCGCTCTTCCAAGGGGGCTCCTGTGAAGTCCTATGCACAGCGACCCATTTCTAATGGCCCATCTTACTCTACATTATCAGCCAAGGAGATATCATATCTACCTAGTATTAATGGTCCTCAAATCTGGCACCAGTCTTCCTTAAAGAACCAGTCTCTAAGCAGAAGTACAGTGTGTGGTGCCCTGTACAGCCTCGTGTCAGCACGTGCCCTTAGTTAGCAAGCATCCCCTGAGGATAAGATGTGCAGACCTGGACTGAATTCAGCTGTGGTCATCATTTCAACAATGGAGCTAATTTAAGCTGATTTCTGCAGTACTTGGAAAGTCGTTATGGAATAAAAGTGTGCGAATGAGGAGAAAAGACAGTGTGAACCACTTCTCATTCGTTGCTGATGAGTTCAGCCAAACACTAGCGGAAGCAAAATAAGTGGTCCTCATCATAACCTAGAAATGTTTTTAGACCTTTTCATTTGGAAGAACTCTTGAGGGTTTGGTTTTCCTGCCCTCAGCGTCATGTCCAGCAGAGACCACAGGCAGCAGGGCAGATAAACCATGGAGGCTCCCGCCTGCCGTAAGTCATGTTTCCAGAGAACCGTGAACAGAGCATAGCTTGAGAACTTGTGATCTGGAGGAAGTGTTCCCGTCCAGAGCTGAGCTGCTTTGGAGGTGGTTAGAGCGTCTGTGCCCACTCTGACCACCTCCAGCGTTCTCTTGCTTTTTCCGTCTGTACCAGCTGCAAGTGCCTCCTTTCCACGGACGCGGCCTGCCATTTTCTGATGACCTCTCTCACTTCCTGCCCCTTTTGTTTTTCAGCCGTCGTCCTCCTCCAGTGGAGGCATGTTTGGGTCTGGAAACACTGGAAGAGGGGGAGGTTTCTTCAGTGGCCTTGGAGGGAAACCCAGCCAGGATGCAGCCAGCAAAAACCCATTCAGCTCGGCCAGCGGGGGCTTTGGATCTACAGCCACCCCAAGTAAGTTGAGAAAGTTCTCCCAGTCTCTCGGTCCCCTAATGCCATTGTCGTCCTCGTGGTGTTCTCAAAGCTTCAGTGACAAGTGTAGAATGGAAGGAATAGTTCTGGAAGGGCCATTTAAAATATCTACCCCAAAGCAGTGTGGTCTGTTTTGATTTTGTTTTTTATTTTTGGTTTTTTAATGAGGTGTCCTATATAATCATGAAAAGACATCAGAGCTGCAGGGAGAAGAGCTGTGTGTTGAGCTACTCGCCTCTTCTCTCCCAAGGCCCAAATTGCTCTGTTACTTAGGATTGAAATAGCTTGAAATGAATGTGAGCAGACAAGCATAAAAGAGAACAGCAGAACAAGCTGGATGTGCTTGGAGAAGGAGCATCTGGATTTTCACTTGAGGAGTACTGTCTTTGAATTTGCTTTAAAATTCAGCTACTGTAGAGAAGTGTCACACAAAAGTTGAAGCCGTCCTCATTTCCCATCGCTTACATCTTTGTCTTGTTTTCAGATGAAGCTGTACCTTTCTGCTGGTGCTTTCTTCTCCAGCTGATTCTCTGTTGATCTATTCATGGTTGGAAATGAAAGAAATTTGTTTGTTTAAATAAAAAAATACATATCCTGTTGCCAACAGAGACGGAGATGGGAAGTTGAAAGCCTGTCATCTTCATCTTGGCTTCACTCATTTAATGTGCTTACAGGATCTTAATGCATCGAGAGCTAGTGTTCTGTCAACAAGACAGACAGAGGAAATCCAGACAGAGCCTGGATTTTAAGGCTCATGTAGTTAAAAGCAAAACTCTCTGTCCTGACTCTCCTGGGTTCACAGATCAGTTATTTTGATGTCACTGTTCATCTAGTAACACGTAAGGAAAGATTGTGGTCAAGACACATACCTCTTAATTTGTGAAATTATATAATCAGAAATTGTTCTGCTAGGAGGAGTCTGGAATCCTAGAATGAAGGGGATCGTAGAAGTCGAGTCTAGTAATTTTCAAAAACTTCGTGCAGACGAACTCTTAAGCAGGGTCCTTGGTGAAAATAAGTTATTCAGAAGCAAGGTCAAGAACCCAGAGATACGCCTGGGTGGTTCCCCCATGCTTTCCCCACCTGTCAGCACAGAACTGCGGGGCCCCGTAGCACATACTTTGAAGACATGATCCTGGTAGTGTTCTCCGCTTTCCAGTAAAGAAACAGTCCCCACTTGGCTAGGTGGTGTTTCATCACAAAGCCAGAAAGCGGCAGGTCTGGAACTCGGCTCGATCCCACTTCATGTGCCAAACGCAGCCTCTGGCACAGAGTAAGCATTTGATAAAAAGTGCTAGTGAGAAATAGAGGTGGGTCATTACCGGCAAGATCGTGCTACTGGCCTGTTTTGTTAAAACGTAAGTGTGTCGTATCCTTGTAGCGACGCCTTTCCTGCCGGCAGAGGAATCTCTGATGCTGTGGCCCTTACCTGTCAAACCTGCCTTCGCTCAGTGTTGGGCTGGAGCTGGCGTGCACGTTGCTTCCCAGCTGCGCGTTCGGTGTCGCCAGGGAGTGTTCATTCACACCATGGTCACTTGGCAACGCCACAGACTGGGGGGGCCCTCCCAGCCTGTTGGTCATAGGCACACCATTGTTTCTAATTCTTTAATTTTGGTTTAGGATAAACACGTATCTATTCTTGATACCTGACTCCTGCTGGTCTTCATCTCCTAAATGTTGGCTGTTGTAAACCAGCAGTTTGCGATCATACTTAAGGGAAGTTTAAGTGAGTTGAAAGGGTACAGGAAAGACTTAACATTACTCTTTTTGTTGTTTGTTTTTATTTATTTGGGGGGTGGTAATTAGGTTTACCTTTTTACTTATTCTTGGAGGAGGTACTGGGGATTGAACCCAGGACCACATGTGCTAAGCGTGTGCTCTAGCACTTGAGCTGTATCCTCCCCACCCTTACATTACTTTGTTTTGAAACACTAAGTATGTGATTTGCTAGTAAAAGGGACAAGAGCTTCTGTAGCCCCTAGGACCAAGTGCAGGATAAGAGGAGGGAACAGTGGAGAAGGAGCTAGGAGTCTCCATCTAGGGAGGGCTTTGTCCTCACCGCAGAACTGTGATCCCCCTCCGATCACCCCAGGGACAGCCTCCTTCTCCCCAGGTGACTCTGCGGCGTTCGGCACTTCTGAGCAGCACTGCTTTCCTGTGCTGTGTGGGCTGCATCCTGCTGCTCTCCCTGCCTCAGACAGCTCCTTCCCTGCGGCTTTTCTTCTCCTTTTGCGCCGTCATGGGGTGTGTCCCCAGGGTTGGTATGCTATCACGGGAGTCTCCAAACTCCCCCTTGTCTTCACGCTCCTGCTCCATGGTCTGAAGTCCATACCAAGTGGAGTGTCTTAAAACTCTTTTGTTTTGTCACAATCCCTCCTTAGAACCCTTTGGCAGTGTCCTATGAACTGTAGAATCAAGTCCAGAGCAGCTCCTTAGGCTGAAATGCAGGGCCCTCTGTGAGCCCCAGTGCACTTTGACTCAGTTCCCCCAGCACATTCCCTCTGCTTCGGCCCGTGTGTGTCTGTTCTCTGTCCTTCACTCACACACGCGACTCCTCCCTGCTTCAGTGCCAGGGTTTTCGCTGCTCCCTCTACTCCGCTCACCTGAACCTGCCATTCCTTTCAGGGTGAAGTAAGTCATCCTCTGTGCAGCTTGGCCCGAGTGTCCTGAGGGCCCACAGTGACCGCTCCCTCTCTGGAATCCTGCGGTCCTTGTATTGCGTTCCTTCCCGGGACATCAGCAGGAGGGAACTCATCTTTATGACCACCTGCTGTGTGCCAGTAGTTCAGTGTATGCGGGCTCATCACCTCTTAAAACAGTATTTTTAGATGAGGCCGCCCCCATTTTATCCATCAGGAAGTAGGTTCAGAGCGGGCACGTGGACTTAAGAGAGGTAGCAACCATTAAGTGGCGCAGACAGAGTTTAATCCAGGCGTGTGTGCAGAGCTCAGATCCACCTTGTTGCCTCCCGAGATCTCCCGGCCTGGTCACGGAACGTAACTCCACCCTGTGTGCCTCGTGTGATGCCCTCGTGCTCAGTCCGCATGCATGGAACACACTCCCTTGCAGATAGATGTCTGAGCACAAATTGGGCGACCAGCAGTTCTCCTTGTGACATTTAGACCCAGGCTGCCTGGTCCTGAAGCTGCCCTCTTTAGCCCTGAGACGAAATTGGACCCGTGCTATAATCAAGAAATACAGGCTGAGAGTACTGTTGCTTGGAGTTGTCATGTTCCGTATCCACGATGGAAAGATCTTTTCTCTCTCCCGGAGACTCTACCACAGATAAACCCCAGGGGTCATGTGAGTCATTACCTATAAGGCCCTGTTGCATCCTTGAGTCTTGTGCTGAAGACACTGGTGAGAACCATTCTCAGCACATCCTTTCTGCTCAGGGGCCTGAAAGACATGTTTGTTCGAGGATGAAGAAGCAATTTGATGTGAATCTTTTGGTCCCACAAGGCACCTTCTGCAACTGTTCTTTAAGAGAATGTCTTGGAAAGTATCATGGACAAGAGCCTCCTGAGAACCCCCTTCTCCGTGTGTGTGGAATTCTCGTCTGGCGACTTGCAACCTGCAGGGTGACATGGGACCTGGTCTCGGTGATGTTATTACGTCAAATTTACATCAAGTATGATTTAATTGGAGTGGGTTGGACCCTGATGTTGGATTATGCTGGTGTTTTTGCCAAATCAAAGACTGTGTGGGACCCACACTGCCAGCAGCGGTGCCAGTTTGACCTGGACCCGGGAGCCCCGAGTGGAGGTCATCAGACGCTGCAGGACGAGCTTTCCTGCTGGCTGTTTCCACAGGTGAGGAGGACGCTTCCACGGTGAAGCGCTGTTCCAGCGACCAAGATGCTCCTTATCTGCCGTATTTTCAGAGCTGAAGACTTGTTTTGGAGCCACTAGGAGAAAACTGAGAAACACATTGTTGACCATAGAAACGGAAAGAAGCAGACATCACATCACTTCATGCCACTTTGTTTCAGAGCAGCTTAAATAAATCCTAAAGCGTTTCTACATGCAGCTCCTTTTGAGGCTGCAAATGACAACTTGAATGGCTTAAGTCTTGGGATCTTTGCCAAATGAAAAGGATTCAACTTCCTACTGCCGACCTGCTGTTTTATTATATTGAGCGTGATTGGGTTATGACAGGAGGAAGGTCAAAGAAACAGACAGGGGAAGTTATATTTTCTGGGGAGCTCCTTAAGCCTGACGAGGTGCTTTCCATATGTTATCTTATTTAACCTTTATAGCAGCCTCGTGTGGTCATGGTCGTGACCTTCCTCTTCGTCTAACAGGAAACCAGGACTTTGGAAGGTTAAGTCCTTGCCCAATAGTTATTAGGTGTTCTAAGCCAGGTCTGACTGCCAAGCTCACATATTCTACTATAATACCTATGAACATCTTAAAGACAAAGGAGTCTTAAAGAGGAAAAAGGATAAAGAAGCCTGAAGACTTTTTTTAATCAAGGTACTGGGCATTGAACCCAGGGCCTAGTGCCTGCTAAGCACATGCTCTACCGCTGAGCTGTACCCGCCCCCCAGGAAGCCCAAAGACTCCTGCATGTTCTCTGGCTTCTCCAGAACTGAAGTCTTCCAGCATTGTCCCAATAAAATCACTCCATCTCTGTATTTCTGATTTCTCCAAGAGAAGATCTAGCCTCTAATCTTACACTTGAATTTGCTATTTGGAATTTTTGCCTTGTTAGCACTAACAAAGTCAGAAAATTGCAGTCCTCTGTTCTTGGGGGAAAAAAATAAAAGGAATGGCTGAGAAGCTGGGTTTTTGTCTTCAGCATCAGATGTGCTGCCATTGAAGAAATCTAACATAACCTTCAGCTAACACATTGAGGGGAAGATCAGACTGCTCAAGAGGGCATCTTGCAGACTCCGTCAGGGTTCATGTACAGTCCTGTGGTACCACCCGGGGGTGATGGGAAGGAATTGGCTAACCGTTCCCTCCATCAGTGCCTGCCGTACCACTGTGCTTCTCAGACCATAAGCAGTGGTCCTACACGGCAGGTGGCCACGTGGCGGTCTGCGGTTCTGTTATTGGTGCCTAGAAGTTTGAGGTGGCTGTGTCCCTAAGGTATGGCTGCTCACTTCCTGGACTGTGCATCAGGAGCACTTCAGCTGGCAGTAGTAACAGAGTGGCATTGGCAGCAGAGCAAGAGAAGAGACCCCGGGACGGACAGGCCGGTGGTAGACCATATCCTCAGACAGCTCAGCTTGAAGAGTTACTCACCCTCCACTCTTCTCCTTTCCATCACCATCACTGCGAGCACCGGGCTGGCCTGGGGGACGACTGGGCTGGGCAGATGTTGGTACAGATGTTGGAGCCTCTCATTTCAGCCTCCTGTTTATGCGTGCACCCTTGGGCATTGATCCCACTTCGGGATAGCTTCTTGCCTTATTGGGGGTGCCAGTGCATTTTAACAAAATACCTATCCAAACGTGGCGGGGAGATGTGAGTTGGCCCTCCCCTCTTCCCACAGAAAAGGGTTGAAAAATTCCTGTTATATAGTGAAATGTTGGTATTATCCAAGTGCTTCTGTGTCTATGACTTTGGCTATTTATATATTGTCTATCAGATTGGCATTTCTTACAACAAAAAACATCTCACCCATCTTGGTTTTTAGTGGTTTCCTTTTTCCTTTCATTCTTGAAGGGGAGTAGTGTGTAGCTGAGGGAGCAACCCACTAGATAGGCATCTAAAAGGTCAAGGGCTTAGTTGAACCTCTTAGAAAGAGGAAATCAGACTGGAAGTCTTGCCAGCCACTTGCATTCTTCAGAGCATCCCTAGCTCCCATTGGACCAGAGGTAGGAGCGCAGGGTTTTCCCTACTTTGTCTGCCGTTCTCTGCACAGATCAGGCAACAGCCAGCATGCCCAGCTACACTATAAAAGCAGAATGCTGGAAGCCATTATGTTTGGTTTGGATTTTCTCTCACTTAGTTTTCTCTAGTTTGACAAAAAGGAGAGCTGTGAAAACAAGCCCCGTTCTTCAGAAGAAGCCAGTCTTGTGTGTAGCTGCGAGACTGGTCTTCTGCTGCACAGACCTGATACCTTTGGGTGCACAGAATGTGTTTCTGCAAAAAAGCCTCTTCGCTGGGGCCTGTTGCTGCCCCTTTATTTTATGCCTGGAAATAGGAGCATGCCAGGAAATCCCGAGCCCGGGTACCAGAATGAGTAAAACCCTGCGCTCACATACACACAGGTCCGAGACGGTCTCCGTTTCACTGCTGCTCCACCCCCTTGGACCCTCGACTTCGTTGGCACCCCCTTCCCCCGAGACACCACGTGAGCTTCCTTCCTCATCTGTTCTACGAATGGGCGAGGGCTTTTTCTCCCTCTGCTCTCCCTCACGCGTGCTGCTCGTCTCTCCAGATACCTCCAGCCTGTTCGGGAACAGCGGAGCCAAGACATTTGGTGGGTTTGCCAGCTCATCGTTTGGAGACCAGAAACCTGCGGGCACGTTCAGCTCTGGAGGAGGAAGCGTGGCATCCCAAGGCTTTGGGTTTTCCGCTCCAAATAAAACAGGTACTCCTGCACCTATTCACTGTGGTCATGGTTATAGGTGTACTTAACACGCATAGACCTCTAGGAGGAGAGCTCTCGGGGTGAGGTGGTTCTCCAGGGAGTGGGACTGGAGGGTATGTGGAGAGACTTTGCCCCCAAATTCACTGTCTATTTATTGAGCGTCTGTTAGGTTCCTAACACTGTTCCAGGTCTCCTGAGACATTTTGAAAAGCACAGAATGCATGTAATGCAACCCTTAAGAGAACTTAGTGTCGTCCTAGAGAAGAAAGCATTGTAAATATGTAGCGTTGCACAACAAGCAAAGTCAGGGAACAGACGAGAAGGTGATGACTGACGTGTGAACTGGAGCATCCTGGGTCAGATCGTCTTGGGTGCCCGTTACCTGTGAAGGGCAAGCAGATCATCTGTTTAATTTTTTATGTGGCTGTCTTTTTGTCCTCTTTTCCACATCTTTTTTTTTTTAACTTTTGAGTAAAACACACATAAATGTATGATATATTCCTGTACATATACGGTATCCACATACAACTCTACTGCTCGGTTACTTTTCACAGTTGGAATATACCCATGTAGTCAGGAATAGAGAACACTGCAGTACTGCTTTTTATCTCAGCATTACTTTTAAAGTATATATTTATAAACTGGCTTTTTATAATCGTGTATTATTACACTTAACAATTAAAAATTTTAAAGAGCAATATATGTTTAGATGCAAAAACATCTTCATCTCTGTCAACCACCTCTCTCCTGTTTCTGTCTCAGATCTAGAGTCTGCATACCTTCCTTTGTTGTGTGGGAAACTGTGTGAAAAGATTGTTTAAAGACGGGGGCAGAGAAGGAGGATGTTTGCTGAGAAAGCGGTTCTTTAAAGCAAATACCCTCGGGCAAGCAAGCAGGATACTCTGAGTATATGGGGCTTCCTGAGGAAGGATCCTACCCGAGAAGCAGGTGCCCAGGCGGCTGTGACTGAGGAGCAGGGTACCCCGGATTGGTACCTCTAATCCCACCTTTTAGAACCTCAGTTGCTGTGGTTTCCAAATGCACTGTGGCGAGGAGGGTAGAGCTCAGTGGTAAAGCATGTGCTTAGCATGCATGAGGTCCTGGGTTCAATCTCCAGTACCTCCATTAAAATAAATACATAAATAAACCTAATTAACGCCCCCCCCCCCCGCAAAAAAAACAAAAACAAATGCACTATGCACCTTTACTCAGACCCATAACTGAGATGGGTTAATCTTTGCTGTTTTTTTAGACTCTTCCCTGGAATTAAAATGGACCAGCAATGAGCATTGCAGCTTTATTTTGCCCCCACCCTTCCCTGCAGTGAAGGACATAAAAATGAAAGAGCTAAAAAGCTTTTGGTTCTAGTTCACAAGGTAAATATTATTTGACTGAGAAGTTTGAGCGTATTAATCATCAAGACTTTTAGATTTATTTTTTGAGGAACCTGATAGTGTTTTCTTTGATTCTTGTGTTTTTCTTATATGTTGTTCCTTGTCCTGGGATCGTGTCCCAGTTGCTTTGAGAATCTGCCCCTTTTATTTTTTCAGTCTTAAAGAAAATTTGTCCTCTCACCTTTCAGAATATTTTTTCCTATTTGATTACTTGCTCCCATGAAACTACCTAAATTGAAGACTGGAGGGATTTTGGATTGATGGTTTGGGTGGGTCTCTGAGAAATTCCAGAAGTGTCCATCCTCCCTGGAGTGTAGTTGCCTTAGGAAGTAGTACTACTGGAGGTGATTTGAGGAGAGGACAGAGGTGGGACACACTCAGAATGACCTTACTGCTGCCCCCAGTCCACCGGGTTCACGCTGTCCTGTCACTGGAGTTGTGAATCAAATGGCAGCAGAGGGAAGCTGCGTGACACGTGATGGTCAGATGATTGGTGGCCCTCTGAGTCACTCAGACTTTGTTCCAGTCCCAGCTCTATCAGTAACAGCTGGCCAAACCAGACAAGCAACATAGTCTCTAAGCCTCAGTTTTCTCACCTGTGCAGGGGGATCCCAGGGTTGTTGGGCAGATCAAAACAGACTGCTGTACAGCCCCTGGCACGTTGGGGCCCTCGGGAAATCAGAAATCTTACCATCATTGATTACTGCTGAGTTTCTGTTTCTTCTGGAGAAGAAAACCTTGAAAATACAGCATCTAATAAAATTGGGCCCCTCCTAGCATCAGGAGTGAGTTGCCTATCTCCAAAAGTAAGGCCACAGTGACCACTCTCTTCCCTTTTCATTTCGCTGTGACCTGGGTTCGTTGTTTAGGGGGCACTTTGTGTGTGTGTGTGTGTGTGTGTGTGTGTGTGTATTTAATCTCCTCCCTTCCCTGTCCAGTTTACTTTCTGTATTGTTGTGACTTCTCATTTTTCACTCACCTTCCACCAGGAACTCTGAACAATATTGAATACAAGGCACTAGATAAAGCCCTGTGTGTCTAGGAAGAAAGCGTAACCAGATCCAGGATCAGTCTTCAATAATTCAGCTGTGAGGGTTTTTTTAGCACTTTTTTTTTTCCAGTCTGTTATATTTGTAACCCAACAGTCTCCATTATCATGGCTTGGAATTTCACTCAAGGTTTTAAAATACAGAATGTAAACCCCAACCTGAGCCCGAGCAGAAAGTACCTTCTCAGTTGTGCTTCTGCTGTTAATGGTAAATAAGCAAATGACTGAATCACAAAATAGAAGTGAACCAAGGAATTCAGCTGACAGCTTTTCATATCTCGTATTTGGTCTTCCCTGATTCCGGTGGCAGAAGCTTGTGGTGTGGTTATACTTTAATAAGAAGGCCTGATTGAGGAGTTTGGGATTAACAGATACACGCTACTATATATAAAATAAACAACAAGGACCTGCTGTATAGCACAGGGAAATGTATTCAATTACTTGTAATAACATATAATGGAAAAGCATCTGAAAATACACGTATAGGTATATGTGTAACTGAATCACTTTGCTGTACACCTGAGACTAACGTTGTAAATCGACTACACTTCAGTTTAAAAAAAATGCATTGGCTGATTCTCAGCACACACACAAAAAAGGCCTGACTGATGCCTCAAACAACGGAATTCACTTTCTGAAAGGGGCGTCCTAGAAGGAAGCCTCCGTCTCCTTGGGCAGGTCGCCTCCTTGCTGAGCTAGGCCACCATTATTGCGCTCAGCATGTGGCTGCTAGGCCAGCAGTCATTTTAAGAGATACTGCCCTTGAGAGCACATTTCTTGTACCGTTTTATTCATTCAGCCGATTCTCACCGAGGGTCTCTGCTAATAGCCTAGAATAATTTAAGTAGTCCTTGGGGCTTGGGAAGCCTCCTTAGGAGCAGAAGGAGTAGTTAGGGAAGGCTCGTCTGTCTTCCTGCCCAATGGGCATCCACTAATGTTGGGGGGGGGGGGCTGCCTCGGGCGCGCCTGACCCTGCCTGTGCAGTCACTGCCTGTGCCGCCCCCGGCCTGTGTCCACCCGAGTGGTGCTGCCGGGAGCCTGCCCGGGGCTGTGGCCGCCGAGGGCTCTCCTGCAGCTGGTTGTTTGCCTTATCACAGCCACGCAGCAGCAGCCTTCCTCCAGACAAGAAACTCGGTGTGCTTGTTTACTGAGGAGTATTCTGACAGGGGAGAGAGAGCATTTTAAAAAAATTCTTTTGCACAAGGAGACTCCTGTGAGAGATGCGAGAGCATCGGGCTTTAAATAAGTAACAAGCACCTGGCTGAGCGCCAGCACCGTGTGTCTCCGTCCCCACTGTAACCAGCTCCCAGATTCTCCCCCAGAGGGGATTTTGAGCCTCTAACTTTATCATTTGTGCTTCCATGAAGCTACATGCCTTGCCTGTGTGATGATAAGTAATAAAATCTGGCCAGTTTGACAGCTGGATAGGGATTGGAGGTTTTGAGAGTGATTTTTTGGTGAGAAGTCAGAGACCACAGAGGGCCTGAGAGGCACCGAGTTGGTTCTTGGTGGCAGTCGGGTCGAGGCCTCAAGAGCCTTGAAGCCGATGAGTCCAGCTTGCCTCTGGGAGGGACTGGGGATCTCGCAGACAAACATGAAGCCTGCTGGAGTCTTAAAATTCCAAGGAGCTTTCTTGAGTGGACCCCAGGCCCTCTGCTAGAAATGGAGAGGGTGGAGGTTTAGTGTTTGGTTTGGGTTTGATTTTATCGTTTTGCTGATAGAAGGGATATTATTACCCTTTGCTCTAGTGTTTTGTATTTGAATTTCTAACATATTTTCCCTTTTTTCCTTCCTCTTTTGATTTGGTTTCTCACTACTCATTCTCTTCTCGTCTCCCTTTTTTCTCCCTGTTTTTGTTTGTTTGCCTCTGTTTTGCTCAGGTGGCTTCGGTGCTGCTCCAGTGTTTGGCAGCCCTCCTACTTTTGGGGGATCCCCTGGGTTTGGAGGGGTGCCAGCATTCGGTTCAGCCCCAGCCTTTACAAGCCCTCTGGGCTCGACGGGAGGCAAAGTGTTCGGAGAGGGTACTGCGGCTGCCAGCGCAGGAGGATTCGGGTAAGCCCCCCGGGGCAGGGCCTGGGGAAGCCCCCACGCTTAGGCCAGCAGAGGCACTGGGCCCAGCTCTCCTGTTTTGATCCCTACTCTTGACTGAGCTGAAGGCCCTTCCCTCAATCAGCGAGCCAGTCGCTCCAGGATTCCTATTCTCTCTGGCGGAAGGCTTGTTTCTTCCAAGCCAGACTCTGTCGAGTACACGGCGGACATCTGCTGTGTTGCTGTCCCCTGTTACACAGGGTACTGGTTGGCAGGTCCCTGTCCTCCTGTTGGAGCTAAAGGATTGGTTAAAGGAAGGGGATTAGTCTCACCTTGGCTGCTTGACAGCTGAGATTGCCCTTGTGTGGTGACTACTGCTAGGAAATTCTGGGTGAATAGCTTTCACCGGATTCTTTCCTCTTGGGGTTGTTGTGCAGTAGACCCGTTGTCCTGGGCAAACAACTCTGTGTCCCCTGCCCCACTCCAGACCCTAGAGTGGGTATTCAGTCCGCAGTCCCCTGGGCCAGTGGCCGCGGAGGCACTGCCAGGACCCCGTACACATTTCAGAGTCTCAGGTGCTCAGAGCTGCTCTTACTGTCAGATTTGCTTGTAAG
The DNA here is from genome assembly GCF_048773025.1 of Camelus bactrianus. Lineage (NCBI taxonomy): Eukaryota > Metazoa > Chordata > Mammalia > Artiodactyla > Camelidae > Camelus > Camelus bactrianus. The sequence goes on from NC_133542.1 coordinate 73,286,221, forward strand.
GGCCCAGAAAATCCAGCCTGGTTACCACAATCCCGAGAAGATAGCCTTCACCACACCACAGAGTCCCAGTAAGGTACGTGTGGTGGCGACTGCAAAGGGTCTCGTTCAGAAGAGGTATTACTGTCTGAAGCCAACCTCTGATAGACCTCTCGCCGCCCTTGGCGCTCGCTCAGGACGTGTAAAGCTGAAGATTGGGGGTGTTTGGGAGAACCTGTCAGGGTACTCGGGATGAGTGTTGGCAAGGTGACAGTGTCTTTACCTTGAAAATAAACATGTTCATACCCTTTCCGTGAGAGACGCTGTACAAAAATGCTGGTGAGTTTCAAGGAAAGTGAGCGAGTTGGTATATTGCTTCTTGGATTTCATGCAGAGACTGATGGGTCTCTTAATTTTCTCCCAAGAAATCAGGAAACCCCAAGACTTGAAATTAAGGAAAGCTTTTAAAGGAGAGTTGGGACTGACTTAAGCCAGTCTTCTCGGCAGGCTCTGGTGGGCGCTGATCTCCCCAGTGACCGCCCAGCACGTAAGGCCACAGAGCTGGTAGAAGGGCTGTGGTTGACTAGGGATCTTGAGGTTTTTACTTATTTGAAACCAGCTGTTTTCCTCACTAGTAAAAAAGAAAGTATCATATTCTGCCTTGGCGATGGGGGCTCTCCCACAGAAATCCTGCCTGGCAGGTTAGTTCCATTTTGTCTAGCAGAGCTGAGTACCCACTTTGGTATGAAATCCCCGAGAGAGCCTGTCACCTTTTTTCGGGTCCCTGGCCATGAAGCTGTCTGTGACCCCGGCTGACCTGTGAGGAGCCCCCACAGTCGTGTAGGAGAAGCCGGCGGGAGGAGTAGGGTTAGAGCAGGACCAATGAGCTGGAATTTCCAGACAGCGGACGAACACTGAAACACCAGGCAAATTGGATTTCATGTTGTATTCCTATTATTTTTCTTCCCAAAGCTGAGCTGAAGGTTTGCTCTGGGCTCTAGCCTGTTTTTTCTGAGCGGCTGCTAATTTAAACCAAGCACGTCACCTCGAATCATGTATGTCGTGCATCCTAAGACTTAGGAGGGTGGACTGAGGCAGTTGGGCAGCAGAGGGACTGCGTGGCTGCGCTAACTGTGGTCTGATTTCCCCCCGGAACCCAGGTTTGGGAGCAGCAGCAACACCACATCCTTCGGCACCCTCGCAAGTCAGAACGCCCCAACTTTTGGATCGCTGTCCCAACAGTCTTCTGGGTTTGGGACCCAGAGCGGGGGATTCTCCAGCTTTGGATCAGGCGGAGGAGGTAGGCAGCCAGACATCCTCCCTCACTGTGGTCCCTCCTGTCTTCTCCTCAGTAAATGCCCGATCCCCACCCCCCACCCCTCCAAAAGAACAGGCGGTTCTGCCTGGCTGTTCGGGCTGGTACTGTAAAAGCAGGAAGCGCTTGAAAGGCAAAACGTTCTTTTAGGTTTTAATTAAGACTTGTAACATTGTGCCATTTCTTACCAAATAAAGAAATGGCTGACTTGACTTTTCCCTCAAGATTTGAGAACCCAAAAAAAAAAAAAAACCCATCCTCCTAGACCTTGGTTTAAAAGTTACACTAGGAGACTCAAAAAGTAAGATGTAGAAAAAAATAAAAATAAGATGTAAAGACTCCACAAAATGCCTTACTTTCGTTTGACCCTCTGCTTCTGCAGATAGTAGGATGCGTACATTCTGCTTTTACCCTTGCAACACCCTTCTGAGGCAGAGAAGTTAGGCATCATTATTATTTTGCAAATGACACAAGAACTCCAAGGGGCCAATCTGCCCAAAAGGCCAGCCGGTGAGCAGCAGAGCCAGGCCTAGAACCCGGGCATCTTGATGCTCTAGCCTTAAGAGGAAGAGGAAGCTTTATGTGAAAAGTGGAAAAAACACATTTTGCTGATGAAATGGATCTCTATGGTGCGGTACAGCAGTGAGAGAGGCTGTGCCAAAGACCCTCTGCAGACACCATGCCAGGGAGGAGGGAGGAACCCTGAAATCCGGAGAGGACCCCTCCCCTTCCTTCCCAGTCGGCCTGCAGAAAGTAGGGGAGGAGGGCTTTCCCTGGGGGTAAAAGGGAGGGGAAGAATGTGGCCTAGAGACCACCTTTGTCTCTCAAGTGTCTGTTTTAACTCCACCCTTTTCCTCTTCTGCAGTATTCAGCTTTGGATCATCTAGCTCGTAAGTATCCCTCTCTGGTGTTGAGTCATTAAATGAGGATGGAAGAGTGTGTGGGAGGTGGAGATACGGTTTTTGCTCTGTATGTACATTTTGTGTCCGTCTTTCCTGTCCTGGAAGCGTGGTGGTTCAGCAGCAGGTTCTGGGTTTTGTGGACTTGCTGATCTTGGTAGGCGGGTGGCAGGAGGTGCCAGGCCTGGTCTCCTCAAGGGCCGTGCATGAGACAGAAAAGAGTCTGCCTCCTGGTGAGCAGAGACCAGAAGGCAGGACTCGAGAAAGGCTTTTCCTTACTTCCCTGTTAGTGTCTCAGAAGCTTCATGCTGAGTCCTGGGCACCAAGCCCATTACCAAGTCTTATTTTTTGATCCTCACTCTATGTGTCTGTGTAGAATTGCATGACATTAAAAATTCAAAGTCCTGAACTTCGCACACTGTCAGTGGCTTGAGCCCCGAAGCCCTTCGTCGGAGCAGGAGCTGATCTGCCTCTCCCGGTGCTTCCTTGCAGGTCTGTCCAGGGCTTCGGCGGCTGGAGAAGCTGAGCGGGTGTCTGTGCTCCTTTCTGTTCCTGTGACCAACTGCGTTCTCAGCTCCTCTTTGCTGAGAAACCCTGGAGCAGTCCTTTGAGATGGACATTCTTAACTGAAATACACACCCAGAAAGAAACAGCGGAAACCAGACTCCAGAGATGCTTGATTGCTTGTTTTGTTTTCTGTTCGTTGTTTCCCCCCTGCTATTAAACCGCTTGGTCTGTTTCCATACAGAATGTATGTGGGCGTTTTCAGGTCACAGCCAAGGAGAGAGGTTTCCTCACTCCTGTGGCCTTGAGAAACCTGCACAGCCGTCCAGCAGACAGCAGTGTGTCTTCAAAGGCAGCGCCAAAAAACCCAGCACAGGGTATTGAGAGCCAAGAGCTTCTCCCAGACAGCCTCCCTGGTCTTCCTTGCCCAGAGCCTTCCCGGAGGGAAGAGGTCGAGTGCTGGCCAGCCCCCTTTGGAGGATATAACATGGTGTCTCTTCTTCATGTCCCTTTTGCTGTTGGATATCAGGGCCCTCAAGGTGCCAACTTCACGATTGGGTGGAGGGAGAGAAACTCCCTTATGCAGTATGCTGGCATCACTGAGTTTCAGAGCGGTGGGGGCGGTGAGGCGGGCATGGCGAGCACCCCAGTGAGCACTGACTGGCCGGTGCGCTGCCCTGGAGCAGCTTCCTCGGTCTGGCTCACCTCCTTGGTCTGGCTCACCTCCTCGGTCTGGCTCCTGGGCGCCATGTGTCCCACAGCTCACGTCTACTCTGGAGAAGGGAGGGCAGCTGATTGAGAAGTTGACTTTTATCTCCAGTAGGTGATGGTGACGTTGGTCACTGTCCTGGCTCTTCGTCATTTAACCACAGCACAGGTAGACCCAGGAGTTGAGAAACCGTTGCTCCTGCCCGGGACCACAACAGGAGTCCCAAGGGGTGGCTGAGAGATCGTAACTTCTGTCTTATCCAAGTGCTTGTAGCGCAGCGCTGCTCAGGTCTGGGCATATTAGAACTCAGGCCTGGGCTCGCCGAGGCCGTTGCTGATGAGCGGGGACGGCCTTGCACCAGCGTGGGAGTGGGAACTCGTTCCCTCTGAGGCCCAGAATGCAATGGCGTTCCGGCTCGGGTCATTAGCAGGGGAGGCCTGGAAGGGGGCAGTTGTTTAGATTTTTACATATTGGAAAGTTGTATTTTGAAATGTTTTAATAAAAGTTTTCCATGTGATGTAATCTGTCACCTTACAGCCAGTGTGGCCTCGCTGGTTCTGTCGGCTTGTTTGGAAGGGAGGCCTCAGCGAGGTGCTGGGGCCACAGCCTGCTCTGTGGTCCCCGCCCACCGCTGCCTCCCACTTCCCTGGGGTTCTGTGCACAGCACGGACTCACGACCCCCCAGTCCTGCAGATCCAGATTCAGATTCAGTGGGACTGAAGCTGGGCCTGGACGCCGACCTAGGCAGTGACTTCCGTGGTTTCTTACGCTCATCAGAAGCGGAGTCTCCTAGTGCAGCACGTCGGATTTCAGGAACCTTAGACGGGAATTAGGTCCCTGGATGACTTGTCCTGTTTTCTGTGCAGCTGGTGGGAGTAGAATGCGTCTGTCCACGTGCTCCATGAGTTAGGACGTCTGCCTCCTGCAGAGAGCTTGGATCGCCATCATTTAACAGGTACCCTTTTCAGTCCTTGCAGAATTGAAGAGTCTGTCTCCAGCTGCTCTCCTGTGAGGCCCCCTCAGCCGCGGAACCAGCGCCCCAGACGCCCACACAGCCGGGCACGGGGCCTGCTCCTCCTGCATGTGCTCCCCCTGGTTTCTACCCGGGGCCATCTTGAGACAAAGGAACTAGAATTTCAGTAGGAAAAGCTCGCGGTGGAGGGCCTACCTTTAAAGGGAGCGATGTTACTGAATGACAGGGGCCAACTCTGCCTTGGTGTGTCCTCCCGCCGACCGGCACCCAGCCAGCCGTCTCCTGCCCTTATGTTTCTCCCAGAGGCTCTTTTTTTTTTTTTATTTATTAATAGAAGCTGGTTCGGCCTAAACCCTTGACCTCAAATTCTCTGCGTTAATCCTCCATTGAGGTGGCATGTGACATCTCTCCAGAAGGCCGTATCAGCTGTCCTGGGCCAGATAACACCCCCACACTCGCTGTCGGGCAGCAGCACCGGGGAATGCACTGCTGGCGCGGGAGCCCCTCTCAGTTCCTTTTTTGGGGTCGATTTTGCTGGTAGGTGGCAGGGGTCATGTCAGAGCCCTGCCAGCACACAGCCCCTGAAACCCAAGCTCCCAGGATGTTGGGCTGGGAACGCACAGTGGCTCCAGCCTGCCCGGGGAGAAGATGATGGGGCGCGAGCCTTTCCCAAATTGGGGCAGACAGAGAGCAGGAGAGAGCTGGGGTGCGAGTGTGGGGGTCATGTCACAGCGAGAAGGGACCACAACTGCAGATCAGCCAGGAGGAGGCCCGCACCCAGCTTCCATAGAGCAGTCAGCTGCAGTGGGGAGGTGGGCAGCCACAGTTGGCTTCATTCGTATCTCAGCTTGTGTCACTCAGGAAAGGCAGGAAGGGAAAGGGGGAAGGCAGTTTAATGAGCTAAGTCACGTTTTGCTGGGCTTTTCCAGATGTCAATGTCGTGTATTCATAATTGGCACTTCAGATGGCAGTGCAGTGATAGAGGCACGAATTGGGTTTCTCAGGGGCAGGATGAACCCAACGAACAAAGTGGACGAGCGCACAGGCCCCGCTGCACCTTGATGTGGCTGTGAAGCCCCTGCTCCTGAGCTGGTGGCCCCCGTCCCCTCAAGCATCCTGATGCTGCTTCAGCTTTGCCTTCTGTTTCTGTCGTCACCCAGAGATGTTTCTGGTCCAGGCCCCTGGCCCTGTAGAGAGGGCGTGGCTGACCCTGACCCCAACCCTCACTAGCTCCGGGACCAGAACAAGGCACTGGCCTCTTAGTGTCATGAGGGCTTTTTCTTCAGTGGTGAAAAGGTGAGATCCCAACCTTGCAGGGCAGTTGTGAGGATTAAATGAGGTGCTGACCAGCACAAAGTAGGTTCTCACTAAACGGTGGCTGTTCTCACCTTGCAGACTTTGCCCTAAGTCCAGGGCAAACAATTCTAGATTCCCACATCAGCCACCTCTGGCTTGGGGTGGGGAGCATCTTCTACCCAGCTGTGGGGCCCCCTGGCAGACACCGGGTGAGGGTGTCTTTTAGACAAAGTAACGTGTGGGGTGGGAGGTCCCTGCATCCTCCTGGACTTGGCTCTGTCACCCTTTCCTTTTCTCTTTAGTTTGGTCAACTCGTGGGTTCCCTCTGTTTCTCTCCAAGCACCTGACCAGTGCTTCCAGGCATTGGCTGGCTGTCACATTCCTGTTCCTCCTAGGTGTCACCTGCTGGGTGGAAAGCAGGGGCGGGTGTGCACCCAGCCCAGGGCTGTGCAGGATGTCTCTTCCTCCTCCATTCTCCCTGATTTGTCTGTTCCTTCGTCAGCTCACATGAGAGAAAAAAGCAGTTGGACTGAGGTGGTTGCAGCCACCAAACCTCTTCTGTTTTCAAAATGTTTCTGTGGGAAGTTTGGATATTGAGCCAAAACAGAAAGGTTTCCATGGTCAGATAAGTTGGGGAAAAGAATGAACAGAGAAAAACTTAAGAGATCTTTTTAGTGGAGGATTCTTGAGCCTTTAATATGCAAATTTGCTTTGTAAATCAGAGGAACTGGTCTGCCATTTCCCAAATCTTTTTACCTGGGACCCTTTCTGCTGGAGCCACATTCCTTGGCGCTTATCCCGAGAACTGCCTCATCTTTGGTGTCGCTGAACAAAAGCGTAGCTTGCTTCCTGCGGGTTGTGTTTCCAACACACGTTCCTCTCATATTCGACAGTAGTAGTAGTGATAGTTTATTGGGTGATTACCACATGCCAGGCACCGTCTGTCCTAAGTGCTTCATGGGCGTTTTCATGTTTAAGTTAACATCTTCCCGATGAGAATGAGACCAGGCAGTTTGCTGAGTCTCAAGCCAGGCAGTATCCTGCCCCGCCCCACGCCACCCCCCTGCCCTCGGCTCTGCCCCGGCTGCCGCCCACTGTTAGCTCTCATGATTGTTTTTCCTCAAGGTGCTCGCTCATTTTAGAAGAAATACCTGCCCAGCTGTGGCAGAGACACTGCTGGGCCCTTCGCGCACCTGTCATGCCCGCCTGTGGAAATGAGCCAGCATTAGATGAGGACCACAGTCAGCATCCTGCCCGTGTGTAGTCATTTGCCCCAGTTCTGCGGCCTCCAACCTTGTACGTGATTGTCTGTCTACACTGCGGCCCCGGGTGGTGGGGCGGCGCAGAGGCGCCGTGGAGCCCATGGGGGCTTGCTGGCTGCTCCCCGATGAAGGTGATCAGACTCTGGAGGAAGCAGCTGGCCCCACGCCCTTTGGCCATGTAATCCCCTCCTTCCTCTGCAGTCTCTTCAGGGGTCTGGCTTTGAGGCTTTCCAGAGCCCCACAGGAGGTCAGCCATAGACCCACCGGGGGCGGCAGTTGCTCCATTGTTCAGCCCCTCTGTGCTTATAAATAGAATCCCGTCCATTCCACAGCCCTGGCCGGAGATTCTCCACATTGTTTGTGGCCCTGGATGGCCAGCTGCAGAGAAGGAGCCTGTGCGGGAGGGGGGCCGGCAGGCAGGAGCCTGGGCAGCCCACCCGTCTCCTGTCAGTGTCCCTTCCGCACTGCTGGCCCACCTGGTCCTGAGCTGTGAGGATGCAGAGGAGCTGCTGCCTTCTTACCCTCCCACGGTCTGTCGGTTCCTGCAGCCACACCTAGGCTTGGCTTCCCATCAGAAGGGCCCAAAGGGAGTCCTTAACCGCCGGCAGGGCACACATCCCTCCTCCCTCAGCAGCCCCCTCTTGCCTCACTCGCCTCCTTGCTCTCAGGGCCCCTCTGTACTTCCTGTTCCCCAGATGGCCCATTGTCCTTGCCGCCTGGGGCTCTCCCATCCTCATCTCTGCTGCAGCACCCCTGGGCCTTCCCACTCATCCTGCGGGCTCAGTTTAAATCACTTCACTTTCCCCCAGCACCTCCCAGGCTGCCTGCCCTGCTCAGGCTCAGCCATCCCCTCCGTGTCCTGTCATCCCACTCTGCTGTTGGAGGCACACGTCACAGGTACAGTTACTCGTGTAACTGGTTGGTTGATTTGTTTGTCTAGTCTGTCCCCCATGCTCCCCCAAACTGTCAGCTCAGGGAGGGCAGAGGCTGTGTCAGCCTTGTCTGTCCTCAGACCCTGACTGCAAGAGACAGGAACTGTGGGATAAAAGGCACCCCGAGCAACTTCCCAGAAAGAAGCTAGGACTTGCTCCAAAGCCAGACCCCAGCAGGAGTGGACAAGGGGGTGGGGACAGGATACGGAGCTGATCACACCAGGGCCACACAGCGAGGCCAGTGTCAAAGCCCGAGCCGACCAGAGCCCCCAGCAGACATCACTGTGGTGGCCCTGGCCCAGTAGTGCCCACCCTGCCCAGTGGCCCTCTGGTTCTCAGCATCCTGGGAAGGTGCTGGCGTGGGGCTGGAGCAGCTGTCTGTGGCACCCAGAGGGTGATGGGAGCACGGACTGGATGCAGAGAGGCCTGGGTACCTGGCTTTCCTCTAGGACTTCTCAGCTGGAGCTAGTCATGCCCTTTGGCCCAGGGGGGCAGATGCCGCACACCTCACAGGGCAGGTATGCACAAGGCCGTGCCTGGCACAGTCAGTGGGCGTCTCACAGGTGGCTCTCCTGGCTTCGTGGGGGCTCCAAAGCTGCAGCAGCCTGGCCCAAGCAGATGAGCCCCAGTGCTCGACCCCGGCCACACCCGGCTTGGGCACACACCCCCGTGCGTTCACCTGATCACTCCTCAAGGAGGGGCAGGGCCGTGGGCTGGCAGGTGCCTTGCCCCTGTTTACCCTCAGCCTCATCCTGGCCCCAGGGAAAGGGGCACCTGCACCCCGATCCGGTCTCCAGGTTCCTGTCCCTGCAGGTGAGAACGGCCAGATACATGGCTCACACCTCACCAGTGCTCCTCTCGGGCCCCACCGCCTGCTAATCTTATCACCCCAGAGCTCTCCAGCTGGCCAGGGGGTACAGGAGGAGCAGGAAGGGCCTGCGTGCCAAATTCTGAATCACTGGCTGCAGCTGACAGAAGGAGCTGTATGAGCTGATACAACAGCTTGGTTGTCACCAGCCAGCATTTTCAGAAGCATTTAGTATTCTCAAGTCTTTGGATGTTTACTTTCAAATCACTTTCATTTCCTATGTTTTAGGGAACAAAGATTTGCCCCAATGTAGGGAAATGAAACTGCTATAATGGTGTTACAAGTTTCTGCATACAGGTGACTGGACAGCACAGCCTAGTACCTCCCACCAGCCCTCCTGCCCCGGGCCCAGGACAGCCATGCGCCTCTGTTTCGTCAGGTAGCAGCCACTGCTCCGAGCTGAAGTCAGACCTGGATCCTCTTCCCCCGCAGGGGCTCCTGGCATGGGATCTTGCAGAGTCCTGACTTGTGTCTATGGCTTCTTTTTTCATTTTGAGCCATTCTGGAAACAGGAATAAACATCCTCTCTGAGACATTCAAGCCAAGTGGTGCTTAGACTCCGCCATGTGGTTGTCAGTGTCACAGATGGTGGGACCAGTGGTCAGCATCCAGAAGCATTTATTGATGTGTCGTGCTTCCTGTGCGCCTCTCCCCTGCCAGTCCACCACCAGCCCGGCACACACACGTGCTTTCTCCTAATGGCAGTGGGTCTGGCTATTCCAGCCACAAATTTATCACCCAGGCTCTTTTCTCACCGAGTGTGTTGCTGGCTGTAGGATGTGTGTTCAGGGAGAAGGCGGTCTCTTTTGTGGCCCTGGCACACAAAAAAGCTGGCCGAGTGGGAATCCAAGAAGCTTGGGACTTCAGGGCTGAAGATGATCCTGTTCAATTCCATCCTCAATACAGAAGGGAATCCAGACCAAAGAAGGGAAGAGAGTGACTCAATTCAGCATGTAGAGTTTATCGCTTAAGATCACGTAGGTGTCTAAGTTCGAATCCCATCCTTGCTGTGTGACTTAAGGCAAGTGACTTAACCTCTCTGAGCCCCAGTTTTATCATCTGTAAAAAGGGAAAATGATAATACATTCATCTAGATTTGTTGAAGATTAAATGAGACATTGTATATAATTATCACCATAGTTTATTCGAGTGAGAGTAGAGTGCTAAGTTCCCCGTTCTGCCCCACTTCTCATTTGCTGCACGTAATGAGCTTGCTCTCTGTAGTATATGGCAATAATTGAAGAGCGAAAGTGAGTCTGTTGCAAGATCTTGAGTTGCTTTCTCTGTTAGCTGTTTATACTCCGCAACAAGTGAGCTTGCTGCCCAGAGGTAAAATCTTTCTCAGAGCATTACAACTTAAAAAGATATGCATGATGGGTCAGCTTGTGTAGTAAATGTTCACTGGATAAGAAAAATATCCATAGTCAAACTTGTGGCAAATATTTTATCTTCACATACTCAGCCATGCCATAAAAATCAGTTATTGAAAGTCACATCATGGGAATCTACTTATAACCCGGGTCCCTATGGTTTCTGAAGGGCTATGAGGGTGGCAGGAGTGCGTCGTCCATTTGAGACTTTTGCTTGTCCATACAGGTGCCTGTAGCCCAAAGGTACAAACCAGGTAGGCCCTGCTTCCTCCCACTTTTGGCTGTTCACAAAGATCACCAAGGTTGTCCCTAATCGCCTTCGGGTGTCCCTAATGCCTTCTCTGCACGATTTTCCCCAGTGGAATGGCGTGCGTGAAGGTGAGATTTCACTTGTCAGTGATCCATGTTAAAGTGAGGTCTCTCAAAATGCACTGGGCCTGAAATTGGAACCTGCAAATACACCGAAATTAAAACCCTGCCTCTGAAGAAGCTTCTAGTCTGATTTTTATTGTAGAGATGAGCCGTTTCATGATGGTGTCCATCCACTGCCTCTTGGATAGAAAATCAGAATGTACCTTGGGCTTCTTTCAAACTCATTCTTCTTTTCAGGGCTTATTTTGCCTATAAAGAGTATTTTGTGGTGAAATAATTGGGTTGGGGGATCTGGAATGAGACAGGGCCCCAGTTCTACCATCATTTAATGCTGATCAGGGTGTGAGAGCAGCTTGCCTGAGTGGATAGAGATACTCTGTCCAAAAGTCAATTTAATTTCCAATTGGATTTTTAGTCAAAGATGTTTATTTTGTCTTACAGCTAAACTTCTGTCAAGAGCAAACAGAATAGTCAAAGTACAAGTGGCTTAGCTGCCTAGTAACAGGAAATGGGACCATGGGGACCTATTACGGTGATCCACTGCCATTTATAAGTTTATTAATGCTGTCAAGTAATGATTCCTATTTATTTCCTGGCACTATTTCTAGATTGGAGAGGTAGGTGAGGGCAGAGGGCTAGAGAGGAAGACAAAACTTACACTGCTCATTCCTAGAGCAAAACTCTTTCGATCCATATCTTGGCTACTGGTGTCAGAGTTTTGGACCAAGCACCCAGTCATATGGACAACGTTCTCTAGAAGGGTCTATGGGTCTAAAGATGAAAGTCTGTTCTTCAACACAGAATTCTTTAGTTTCCTTCACGTGCAAGGAAAATGACTTCCTGAGTTAGAAAAGGTTACCCATGAGAGGTATTCACAAGTGAAAAGCGTGGGAAAGTCCACGGAGATCTCGACGTCTCTGTTGAGACGTGTAGCTCTTGTGCATCTGGGGTCAACATGAAGGGCTTCACCCGCATGAGTGCGTGTCAGGAGGGTGGGCATTCTGCAAGTTGCGAGGGGGTCACATTTTCTCAGGGAGCATCAGCATGGCCTTGAACCGGTCATGGTTTTCAGTTGCTGTTTAGAGATGAATTCATACACCTTAGAATCGCTTGTTTTCTCTTTAGTAGATCACTGTGTTCCTATGAAACTGCTGCGGTAATATCTTTTTTTAAGTCAATTGATTTCCTCTAATTCTTGGTTATTTCAGGGTTCTTTTTTTCTAGAAATTGTGACGCTGGCCTACAGATTCTTTTATTTCCAAGTATGCTGAGTTTTTGTTTCTAGCAAGATGAATTAGTAGGTATCAGATTTACTTTCTTTTCTGAAACAACTAAAAAGCCAGTTTTCAAGACCGTTGACATCAGGCAGCAAACAACAGTGACCTCTGAGGTTCAAGAAACAAATGGGCTTAGCCCTACAGTTGCCCCAGTTTCCTGCCTAGAGAACATTCTCAGATCACAGCCTAGGGAGCGCCCAAGCAGAGCCCAGCGGTCTTCCTGAGTTCCTAAGACAAATGTCAGAGAGAACAAGGCTACACAGAGAGGACCCTGGACTCTGCAGAGGGACTCTCTGAAGTACTGCAAACTGATCGGCTCATGCAAGTGAGGAATGCCCATGTCTAGAGAAAAAGCAACATGAGAGGATTAGAGGCAAAATCCTCAGAATTCTACAGCAGAAACTAGTGCTGGTTCCTACCAACCAAAGTGAAAAACCTCATTATGTGCTTAGCATTAGAGTCCTCGGAAGCAGCAGGGGAAAATTAGTCCTAACAAAGTACCACTCTGATCCCATCTAACAAATCTTAGAAGGAAGACCAAAAGCTTGCTTCCTAGTGCAATCCCAGAACTAAGCTCAGGAAACTTAAAGGAATCCAAAAGTACCTAGTGCCCAACACCATTCCCAGCATCCAATCAAAAATGACCAAGTGTGCAAAAAGAGAGACACGGTCTGTGGTGAGGAGAAAAGTCAAACGACTGAAACTAATGCAGAAGGGGCCCAATGACAAGATTAGTAGTCAAGGGTTCTGAAGTCATTACTAAAACTGCTCATGTTTAAGAAGCTGAAAAAGAAGACTGGACATGTTAAATAGAGGCATGGAAAATGCTTAAAACCAGAGATGAAAGCTGTAATTTCTAAATGAGAATATCGTGGACGGAATTAACACAATATTACACACTGTGGAGGGAAAAGTCAGTAAATTTGAAGACATAGCAATAGAAACGACACAAAATGAACCACACAAAGAAAATCATTAAGTCCACCGAAGACCTGAACAACACTATCAACCAACTTGGACCTAATTGACATTTATAGAACACTTCACTCAACACCAATAGAATGTATGTTCTTTACAAGTGTACCAGGATAGACCAGTTCCAAGTCATAAAACAAATCTCAGTAAATTCAAAAGGAATTAAGTCATATAAAATATGTTTTCTAACATATGAAATTAAATCAGAAATCAATAACAGAAAGATATCTGAGAAATCCCTAAATATTTTGGAGGCTAAATAACATTTCTAAATAATCTGTAATTCAAAGAAGAAATTTTAAAAGAAATCAGAAAATATTTTAAAATGAAAAGTTAAAAAACTAATCACAATTTGTGGTGCTAAAGCAGTACTTAGGGGGAAATTTTTATCACTAAATGCCTGTGTTTTAAAAAGAAGAAAACTAAGAAACTAGGAAAAGAAAATGAAACCCAAGATAGGCAGAAGACAGGAAATAAAGATCAGAGCAAAATGGAATAAAATAGAAAACAACACAAGACAAAAAGGAGAAAATCAGTGAAATTTAAAACACTGGTTATTTGAGAAAATCAATTAAATTGATAAATCTCTAGCCAAACTGATCAAGGGAAAAAAATGACCAATGTCAGGAATGAGAAAGATGACATTACTACAGATTCTTCAGATATTAAAAGGACAGTCAGGGAATATTACAAATATCTTTATGCCAATAAATTCAACAGTTTTTTTTCCCAAGAAATGTCTATTTCACCTATCAAAGCCCACTCAAGAAGAAATAGATAATCTGAACTGCCTTATAGCTATTAAAGAAATTGAATTTATCATCCAAGATTTTCCCATAAAGAAAATTCCAGGTCCAACTGGCTTTCCTGTTGAATTCTAGCAAATATTTAAGGAAGAAATAATGCCAGTTATACACAAAATCTTTCAGAAAATTGAGGAGGAAGGAATACATACCAATTCATTCTATGAGGCTAGCATTACTCTAATACCAAAACCTAACAAAGATATATAAATGAAAACTATCACTTATCAAGACTGATATAAGAATTTTTAACAAAATTTTAGGCATCAAAAAAAAAGTTTAAGAGGGGAGGGTATAGCTCAGTGTTAGAGTGCATGACTAGTATGCACAAAGTCCTGGGTTCAAACCCTAGTACCTCCATTAAAGACAAATAAATAAACCTAATCCCCACCCCCCTACAAAAAAAAGTGAAAGTGAGATTGAGACTGGTAAAGTGTACTTAATTAAAAAAAAATTCTTTAATGTTTAGGCATAAACTTCAATAAAATATAAAAAAGATAATGCATAATGACCAAGTGGGGTTTGTTCTAGCAATTAATGGCTTTTTTGAAGTTAATCAATACAATTATATTTATATTTAGAGAGTAAAAAAGAAAAAACATGATCATCTCAATAGATACAGAAAAAGCATTTGCTAAAATCCAATGTCCATTCCTGACAAAGACTATCAGTGAAATAGAAACAAGAGGAACTTCCTCAGCCTGATAATGGGCATCTAGGAAAAACCTACTATTAACATCATACTTAATGGTGAAAGAATGCTTTCACATCAGATTGGGAACAAGCCAAGAATGTTCATTCTCACTGCTTCTATTCTACATTATACAGGAAGATCTAGCCAATGCACTAAGGTAAGAAAAAGAAATAAAGGGATCCAGATTAGAAACAAAGAAGTTAAACTTCATATGCAGATAACATCATTTATATAGAAAAGTCTATGAAATCTATAAAACTAGTGAGTGACTTTAGCAAGGTTGCAGAACATAAGATCAATATACAAAAATCAATTGCATTTCCACATCCTAGCAATGAATAATCAAAAATTGAAATTTAAAAAGCAAATGCCATTTATAATACCATCAAATATATAAATTACTTACATATAGATCTGACAAGATGTGTAAGACCTGTACACTGAAATCTATAAAATATTGCTGACTGAATTTAAAGAATACCTAAATAAAAGGAGAAACACATACTCTTGAATCATATTGTTAAGATGTCAGTTCTCTCCAAATTGATCTATAGCTTCAATGTAATTCCATGAAAATCGGAGTAGGCTTTTTTTTTTTCTTCTTTGGTAACTAATTTTAAAATTTATTTGGAAATGCAAAGAACCTATAACAGCCCAAAAAACTTTAAAAAAGGAAACGTTAGAGGGCTTAAGCTATCTGACTTTAAGACTTATTATAAGCTGCAGTATTTAAAACCATGTGATACTGGGGTCAAGATAAGCAAATAGATCAATTGTACAGAATAGACAGTCCAGAAATAGATGCACACATATATGATCAACTGATTTTTTACAAAACTGAAGAAAGGATAGTGGTCCTGGAATAATTGATGGTGTATAGAAATATAATTGATTTATATTAATTGACCATGTGCTCTATAACTCGCTAAATTTACTTACTCTATTTGTGTGTGTGTAGATGTCTTTGGATTTTCTGCACACACATTTTTCATTTCATTGCAAATAGTTTTCTTTTTCCTTAATCCTTTTTAAATTTTTATTGAACTATAGTTGTTTTACAATCCTTTACAATTCCTTATGCATTTTATTTTTCTTCCTTTTTTGCTCTGTGCACAAGGTTGAATAGAACAGGTGAGAGTAGACACCCTTGTCTTGTTTCTCCTACCCGCCCTCCAAGCAGCCATAGTTCTGTGCCATACGGATGCCTTGGCGGTGAGAGGGTGAGGAGGGGTGAAACTGGTACCCAAAGGGATTCTCTGTAGGACCAAGCTTTCTAGATTCTCAGGCTGGATTTTCAGGACCCCTGTCCAGCTGACAAGGAAGTGATGCTTCTTCCTAGAGTGTCCATCTCTCTCAGATCCCCCGGGAAGGAAGATGGATTATGGGCAGGATTCAGGCCTTTCTCGGTTCCCTGGCCATCAAACCCATCAAGTCTGCCAACCTCACCACCATTTCTCATACCTGTAGTTCCTATAGGATCATCAGCTTCATGTTGTGGGGGTGCGGGGAGCTGGATTCTCCTCCTGCACCATCAGAGTGTGATGGAGTGTGACCAGGTGGAAGAATTACTGTGGTGTGGAGCTGTGTGTCAAGAGGACAGCTGCTGAAGCCCCGTCAGCCTCCCCTCGCTTACCTCTACAGGAGACATCAGGCTGTCTACAGGCAAGTCCCTTCGCCTTGCATGTGACAGCATCCTAAGTGCTGCGTTAATCACTCAGTCATCTTGCTGGCTGCTGGGCTTATTCTCTGAGGCCCCGCCACACAGAGCTCCGCGCTGACCAGAGGCACCAGAGGAAGTCCCAAAGGGAACCCATTTCCATTGCTGACAGCCAGACCTGCAGCCAAAACCAAATGATGGCTGAAAACCAGGGCAGGTGCCCCTGCCACTAACCCATGATGAAAACTTCAGCTGGTGGTCAAGCGGGAGCACCCTGGCCACAGCCTTTGGGTCCCCCTCCTGTCCCCTCCACATCTTGGGATGGGCCACATCCAGATTAAAAGAATCTGGGAAGCTCAAGGTTATGCCTGTTAATACCTGCCCCTGAGGATATAATGAAGGACCTTGTCAACAATCACCCTGAAGTCCAGGTGGCACTTCAGAAAACTTCCTTGTACTCTTAACTTTCTTCATGCACAGAAGTTACTTCATTTTATGAAAAATAACCTTTTCCAGGTAAGTGAATTTTCTGGATGAGAAAATCTTCTCTCTTTAAGCACTTGGACTCTTACTATGTTAAGCAGCTGCAGGGAAATCTTCCCAAGTGGGCCACACATGGACTTCCTTGCGTGGCTCTAGAATTACCCGTGTGTTGATGACTCACTGTGAGCAGCAGGGTCTGGGCTGCAATCCTGGGACAGGTCTGGGTAGTCAGGACCCACGGAAGAATGGGTCAGACAGAAATGCCTTAAAAAGGAAGGGAATGTTGACACCTGCTACAGCGTGGGTGAACCTTGAGGACATGGCGCTAAGTGTAATAAGGCAGACACGAAAAGACAAATACTGTGTGATTCCACTCATCTGAGGTCCCGAGACTAGTCAGAGTCATAAAAACAGTAGAATGGTAGTTGCCACGGGGTGCTGGGGAGAGAGGGACGGGGAGCTGTTGTTTGGTGAGTGTGGAGTTTCTGTTGTGCAAGATGAAAAGGTTCCAGAGGCAGATGGCAGTGATGGTTGCACAACAATGTGGATGTTGTGCAGTGTTAATGACACAGAATTGTACACCTAAAAAATGGTTAAGGTTGGGGGGGAGGCTGTAGCTCAAGTGGTAAAGCACATGCTTAGCATACACAAGGTCCCGGGTTCAATCCCCAGTACCTCCTCTAAAAATAAACCTAAAAAAAATGGTTAAGGTGGTAAATTGTACATATATGTTACCACAATTAATAATAATATACCGTCCACATTCTCAACTAAGGATGCTAGTGACACTCAGGGAGGGTAAGCAGCAAGCCAAGGTGGCGGGCGGTGGGGCCAGCGTTCCGACTCCAGGGCCAGTGCATCGGAGCTCAGGACAGTGGTGAACGTTAGCTGAGCCTTAAGCCTCTGGTGGGCACAGGACAGAGCCCACAGAGACAGGCTGGCACGGCTGCGGGGAGACTTGGCTGCCTACCTTGGGGAAGCTGCCACGAGGCGGGCGTGCTGGAGTGAAGTAACCACCCCCCACCCCAAGGAGCTCACGGCCCACCAACACCTGTGTGCAGGGCAGCCTTTCCTCTGCCTCGTTGACACCCCTGCGTGGGACTGGACAAATGCTGACCGAGGTGCTCCTTGGTCCCTCGGCGCATCCAGGGCAGGCGACCTGTGCGGGGGCTAGAGGTGGAGAGCGATACTGCTTGTATTGGTTTTCACCTTCCGCGTCTCAGCTGAAATTGGGGCAGAAAAGAAAACCATTTTAACATCCAGGTTACAAGGTCAATATCAGCTGACGCCTGGCTGCGTGCGAGGCCCTGAGCTCAGGGCTGTGCTTGCTGATCCCACTGAATCCTCCCCTATGAAGAGAGTGCTGTAGCCCATCTTGCAGATGAAGAAACTGAGGCTTGAGGGCTTACTAGTGTTAATAGCTCAAATGCCCTGAGCACTTACTGTGTGCCAAGTTCTGTCCCACAGTGCTTTGTGTCAGTTGACCTTTGAATGCTCACCACAGTCCTCAGGTAAGTAACCTTTTTTTTTCCTTTGTGCAGTTTAAGCTTTAATAATTTCAGAACCGTAAATTCTACAAACTTATACAAAAAAGCTAATTTGAATGTTTGTTATGTACATGTCTTCTATGCTTAGGTTTATGTATCTTGAGCGATAAATATTTTTTATTGAGGAATAGTTGATTTACGATATTATATTGTTTCAGATATACAACATAGTGATTCAAAATTATTATAGATTGTACTTCACTTAAAGTTATTATGAAACTTTGGTGATATTTCCTGTGCTGTACAATATATCCTTGTATTTATTTCTACATAGTAGCTTGTACCTCTTAATCCCCTGCCCCTGTCTTGCCCCTCCCCTCCTCCCTCTCCCCACTAGTTTCTCTATATCTGAGTCTGCTTCTGTTTTGTTCTATTCACTCGTTTGTTTTACTTTTTAGATTCCACATATAAACAATAACATACAGTATTTGTCTTTCTCTGACTTATTTCCCTAAGAATATACCCTCCAGATCCATCCATGTTGTTGCAGATAGCAATACTTCATTCTTTTTTATGGCTGAGTAGTATCCCACTGTATGTATGTGTGTATATATATACACACCACATCTTCTTTATCCATTTGTCTGTTGATGGAAACTTAGGTTGCTTCCATATATTGACTATTGTACATAATACTGCTGTGAACTTTGGGGTACGTGTGTTACCGAACCAAACTTGGGTCTGTTTGCCTGTGTACAGTAAAACCAATCTATTGACCCCAGGTTGTGAAGGAAAGTGCAGTGTTTATTGCAGGCACCAAACGAGGAGTCCAGGAAGCTAATGCTCAATAGACCTGAACTCACCAATGGCTTTCAGGGAGAGGTTTTTAAAGACAGGGTGAGGGAGAGGGGTGCGGGATGCCTGATCAGCTCATGGACATTATTCTGATTGGTTGGTGTCGAGGTCATCGTGCATCAGCATCATCAGCCTTCGGGTTCTAATCCTTCTGCTCTGGGTGCAGCACACAATTAACTTCTTCCACCTGCTGGGGGTTACTGTATCTGCAAAACAGCTCAAAGGATACAGCTCAGAATATTATCTATAGCCCTTGAGGAGGAACTAAAGGTCCTTGACTTTGTTTAATGGCCAAACTATTATTATCCTGTCTTATTTGACTGTTTTCATTGTTTCTGCATTTTCTCACTTCTCTGATTAAATTTGTTCTTTGTAACTTAGGGAAGGCCTAGGAGGCGAAAGTTTTCCTATAGACAAGAGGCAAGCAGAGGACATGGTGGGGTCTGTCGGGGAAGCAGTCCCAGAAAGGCTCCATAGGGTCCTGGTTGGTTACACATGTATCTTTTCGAGTTAATGTTTTTGTTTTCTCTGAATATACTCAGGAGTGTAATTACTGGATCACATGGTAGTTCTAGTTTCAGTTTTTTGAGGAACCTTTGTACTGTTTTCCACAGTGGCTGCACCTATTGACATCCCCACCAACAGTGTACAGGGTTCCCTGCTTTCCACATCAGCACCAACATTTATGATTTGTGGTACTGTAGATGATGGCCGTTCTGACAGGTGTGAGGTGATAGCTCATTATGGTTTTGATTTGTGTTTCTCTGATGATTAGTGATGTTCAGTATCTTTTCATGTGCCTGTTGTCCATCTGCCTTTCCTCTTTGGAAAAATGTCTCTCAGTTCTTCTGCCCATTAAATCAAGTTATTTGCTTGATGTTGAATTGTATGAGATGTTTATGTATGTTGGATATTAATCTCTTATTGGTCATATCATTTGCAAATATTTTCTCTCATTCAGTAGGTTGTCTTTTTTGTTTTATCAATGATTTCAGAATTTCCTCCTTCTGCAATTTTTTGGCATAGTTTGAGAAGGACAGATGTTAACTCTTCTCTAAATGTTTGGTAGAATTAATTTGTGAAGCCATCTGGTCGTGGACTTTTGTCTGCTGGGAGTTTTTTTAAATTACTGATTTAATTTCATTACTGATAATTGATCTGTTCATGTTTGCTATTTCTTCCTGGTTCAGTCTTGGGAGATTGTACGTTTCTAGGAACTTACCCATTTCTTCTATGTTGTTCATTTCATTGCCATATAGTTGTTGGATGTAATCTGTTATGATCCTTTGTGTTTTGTGGTGTTGTTTAAAACTTCTCCTTTTTCATTTCTGATTTTATTGATTTGGGCCCTGTCTCTTTTATTCTTGATGAATCTGGCTAAAGTTTATCAATTTTCTTTATCTCTTAAAAAAAACAGCTCTTACATTTGATTGATTTTTCTGTTGTTTTTTTCAGTCTCCATTTTATTTATTTCTGCTCCAATCTTTATGATTTCTTTCCTTCTACTAACTTTGGGTTTTGTTTTTTTTCCTAGTTCCTTCAGATATATGGTTAGGTTGTTTACTTGAGATTTTTCTTGTTTCCTGAGGTAGACTTGTATTGCTATAAACTTCCCTCTTAGAACTGCTTTTGCTGCCTCCCATAGGTTTTTGGATCATTATGTTTTCATTGCCATTTGTCTCCAGGTATTTTTTAATTTCTTCTTTGATTTCTTCAGTGATCCATTGGTTATTTAGTAGCATATTGTTTATCCACCACATGTTAGTGTTTTGGGGTTTTTTTCTTGTAGTTCCTTGGTGATCTCATAACGTTGTGATTGGAAAAGATGCTTGATATGATTTCAGCTTTCTTAAATTTACCAGGACTTGTTTTGTGGCCTAGCATGTGATCTATTCTGGAGAATGTTCCATGTGCCCTTGAAAAGAATGTGTATTCTGCCGCTTTTAGATGGGATGTTTTGTATATATTGAAGTCTATCTAGTCTAATGTGTCATTTAAGGCCACTGTTTCCTTACTGATTCTCTGTCTACATGATCTGTCCACTGGCATAAGTGGTGAAGTCCCCTACTATTGTGTTACTGTCCATTTCTCCCTTTATGTCTGTTAACATTTGATTTATGTATTTAGGTGCTCCTTTGTTGGGTGCATATATATTTACAATTGTTATATCTTCTTGGATTGATCCCTTGAATGTTATGTAATGTCCTTCCTTGTCTCTTGTTGTAGTTTTTGTTTTAAAGTCTATTTTGTCTGATATAAGTATTGCTACCCCAGCTTTCTTTTGGTTTCCATTTGCATCAGATACTTTTTTCCATCCCCTCACTTTCGATCTGTGTGTGTCTTTTGATCTGAAGTGAGTCTCTTATAGGCAGCATATATATTGTTTTTGTATCCACTGAGCCACTCTGTGTCTTTTGATTGGACCATTTAGTCCATTTACATTTAAGGTAATTATTGATAAACATGTACCTATTGCGATTTTGTTGCAATTGTTTGGGGGTTGTTTATGTAGGTCTTTTTTTTCCCTTTTGTTCTCTTCGCTTGTGTCTTGGTGACCATCTTTAGTGTTATGTTTGGATTCCTTCCCTTTTGTGTGTGTGTGTATCTATTGCAGATTTTTGCTTTGTGGTTACCATGAGGTGTATACATGTGTGTGTGTGTGTGTGTGTGATTTATTTCTGTTAATACTCATATATAAGATTATTTCAAGTTGCTGATCTCTTAATTTTAAACACATTGTAACAACCCTGCACTTTTAGTCCCCTCGCCATGGTTACTGTTTTTAACATCGTATTTTACAACTTTCTGTTCTGTGTATCCCTTAACTACTTCCTGCAGACATAGGTGATTTTGCTACTTTGTCTTTGAAGCTTCCGACTAGCTTTGTACGTGGTTGGTTTACTACCTTTACTGTGTATTTGCCTTTACCAGTGAGATTTTCCCTTTCATATTTTTATGTTTCTAGTTGTGGCCTTTATTTTTCACTTAGAGAAGTCTCTAACATTTCTTGTAAAGCTGGTTTGATGGTGCTGAACTCTTGTAGCTTTTGCTTGTCTGTAAAGCTTTTCATTTCTCCATAAAATCGGAATGAAAGCCTTGCTAGGTAGGGTATTCTTGGTTGTGGGTTTTCCCCTTTCATCACTTTAAATATATCATGCCACTCCCTTCTGGCCTGCAGAGTTTCTGTTGAGAAGTCAGCTGATAGCCTTATGACAGTTCCTTTGTACATAACTTGTTGCTTTTCCCTTGCTGCTTTTAAAATTCTTTCTTTATTTTTATGTTTTGCCATCTTAATTATGGTATTTCTTGGTGTGGTCCTCTTTGAGTTCATCTTTTGGGGACTCTGTGCTTCCTGGACCTGGATATCCATTTCCTTCCCAAGGTTAGAAAGTTTTCTGCTATTATGTCTTCAGATAAGCTCTCTGCTCCTTTCTCTTTCCTCTTTCTAGGACCCCTATAATGTGAATGTTGTTATGCTTGAGAGGTCTCTTAAATTGACCTCATTTTTAAAAATTCTGTATTTTTGTTGCTGTTTTTCCACTTCAGTGATTTTTATTACCCTGTCTTCCAGCTCACTGATCTGTTCTTCTGTATCTTCTAATCTACTGTTGATTCCTTCTAGTGTATTTTTTATTTCAATTATTGTATTCTTAAGCTCTGTTTGGTTCTTCTTTAATCTTCTAACTCTTTGTTAAACTTCTCACTGCGTTCATCCATCCTTCTCCTGAGTTCTTTGATCACCTTTATGATCATTACCTTGGACTCTCTACGGGGTAGAGTGCCTATCTCCACTTCACTTAATTCTTCTTCTGGGGTTTTATCTTGCTCCTTTGTTTGGAATATGTTCCTCTGTCACCTCTTTTCTCCCCTAATTTGTTATTTTTATGTCTATGTATCTGGTAGGTTGGTTACCTTTACTGACCCTGGAGAAGTAGTCTTCTATAGGAGATGTCCTGTATGTCCCAGCAGAGCATTCCCCTCTGGTCACCAGAGCTGTATGTTCTAGGGGTGCCGCTGTGTCCAACCCTATGTGGGCTGCATAGGTCCTTCTATTGTGGCAGGCAGACTACTGGCTGATGTGGCTGGCCCCTGGTCCAGTTGGTTGTCTTGTATGGAGGCTACCAGCCACTGGCTGGTGAGACCAGATCGCCAGGTGGCTGGCTGTGGAACCCCAGGGGCTTGTAGATCTAGTGCTGGCTCACTAGTGGGCAGAGCCGGGTTCTGAGGTGGGGGGTCGTGGGGCCAGGGTTCCTGGATCTATTGTCACCCTGCTGGTGGGTAAGTCCAGTTTCTGACATGACTGGCTGCAGGTTCCAGGGTGTCCCAAAGCTGGTGCTGGCCCACTGGTGAGTGGGGCTGGATCTCAGTGTGGCTTGCTAAGGAGTCCAACATATCTCAGAGGTGGTGTTGGCATGCTGGTGTATGAAGCCTGGTGGGCTGGCGGCAGGGCCCAGGGGTCCCAGAACTTCTGTTGGCCCACTGGTGAGTGGGGCAGAATCCCAGGGCAGCTGGCTGAGGGGCCACAGTGTCTCAGAGCTGGTGTTGGCCTGCTAGTGGGGAGGGCTGGAGCCCAGTGGGCCCTGGGGCTGGTGCCGGCCTGCCAGTGGGTAGGCTGGGCCCTGCCATGGCAGGTTATGGGGTGCAGTGGTCTTGGGGCTGATACCCTCCTGGGGCCCAGGGCTTCCTGAGTCTGTTGCTTGCCCACTCATCTGTGAGGCTGGTCCAAGGCTAGATCTGTCTCGCTTATGAACAGAGCTGGGGCCTAAGAGATTCTGGAACTGGTGCCAGCCCACTGGTGGGCAGAGCTGGGTCTGGGGATCTCTGACTGCAGGGCCCTAGGAGTCCCAAGTCTAGGGCCTACTTGCATATGTAGGGCTGAGTTCTGGGCCTTCTGATGGGCAGCGCCATGTCCAGGGATGGCTGTGAGCTCATGGGGTCTTAAGGCAGCCTGCTCGCTGGCAGGTGGGGCTCTGTCCCCACCCGGCTATTTCCTTGGCCTGAGGTGTCCCAGAACTGGCGCCGACAGGCTGGTGGGCAGGGACAGGTCCTGACACTAATAAGCTTGAGGAAGGATTCCACAATAGAGCCTGCCAGCGCCAGTGTCCACATGGTAGAAGGAGCTCCCAAAAGTGGCAGCTGCCAGTGCCTGTGTCCCCAGGGTGAGCCCCGGTTGCCTCCTGCGTCTCTGGGAGGCTCTCCAAGATCGGCAGGTGTGTCTGACCCAGGCTTATTTCAGATGACTGCTTCTGCCCTGGGTCTCAGAGCTTGTGAGATTTGTGTGTGCCTTTTAAGATGGGGGCCTCTGTTTCCCACAGCCCTCTGGGGCTCCCGAATGTAAGCCCCGCTGGCCTTCAAAGACAAAAGTTCTGGGGGCTCATCTTCCCATTGCTGGAGCTCTGGACTGGGGAACCTGACGTGGGGCTAAGACCCCTGTCTCCTCGGGGAAATCTTCTGCAATTGCAGTTACCCTCCCGTTTGTGGGCACCCACCCATAGGTGTGGGTTTGGCCTATACACTACTCTGCACCCAGGTGCTGACTCCCCCGTCAGTTCCTCAGCCAGCCGGGTGCTCTCCCACCTCAGAGACCCTCCGGAGAGGCTCTGCTTCCTCTCTCCTCTCTCACGTGACTCCGACTCTCCATTCCATTCACTCCCCACATCTCCACAAAAAGGCCTCCTCCTCAGGGAAGCCTTCCCGATGCCCCAGACGGGCCAGGCCCCTGTCCGATCTCCCTTCGCAGCCCCTGCTGACTGCCATCATCCTGCTAGTTCTCTGTCTTCTCCGCGGGACTGCACGCCCCTGGCTGCTGCTTCTCACGCCCAGCACAGTACCTCATACACAGGAGGTGATCAGAAGTCCGTCTGTCAGAAAGGAAGCGCTGGTGCGTGCCATGGCACAATGAACCCAAAAACATGTGCTGACTGAGGCCGCCAGGCACAAACGGCCACACACATCACCTGGTTCCATCCCCCCAAAGTGTCTGGACTAGGGACACCTAGAGAGGCATCTGTAGAGAAAGCAGATTTGTGTCTGCTTAGGGCTGGCGTGCTGGTGGCGGGTGGAGGTGGACAGTGACTGACAGATACAGGGCTTCTTTTGGAGATGAGAATATCCCCAAATTGGTGATGGCTAAACAACTCCATGGATACACTAAAAACCATAGAACTGCGCACTTTAAATGGGTAAATCGTGTGGTGTGTGAACCATATCTCAATAAAGCTGTGAAAAAAATTTAATCCACCTGTCTGGCTGACCAGCTGGAACCCAGAATGTGTTTGTTGAGGATGCTCAGAATCCTGAATCCCCAAGTCCTGTCGTCTGGGTGTTGCAGTGACTTGTAAACGTACTGAGAGAAAGAAGGCTCTGGTCTTTCATCTGAACCCCGATCCAGCGTGATCATTCTCAGCAGCCGCCTCTGCACATTTAACACTGAGCGCAGCTCCTACCCTTGCCTGGGTCCCGACAGGGGAGGCTAGGCTCAGGGTGCGTGTCCCAGCTTGAAGAAACTCAAGCATGCGAGGTCAGGCGACCAGCCCGACCTCACTCAGCAAGACAAGTGGCAGCCAAGAATAGCGCAGGGCTTCTAAGTGCGTCTCGCTTGCTGTAAACACCCAGCCGCGCCACCCTTCATCTGTCTGATTTTAAAAGAGACCATAAAATATGAACCAGGGCGGCAGCACTGAAACCTAAGTTGGGTTCAAGCCAGTGGAAGAACTAATCCTGTCACCAGTCTGCAGGGACAAGTAGGGAAGACCCCTGGGTCAGAGCCGGGCTGGCTTCTGCCAGGGCCCATGTCAACCGTGTGGGCTCACCGCTCTGGATACAGGCACAGAGACAGAGCTCATCGCTCAGAAGTGTTCTTTGCACTTAATAATTTCCGTCTTCCAGTGCCAGCGGGACTGCTGATGACTTGTAGTGAGCCTCACGCTAGGGGACCTTCTGGGCCAGTTAGCGAAAGAACGGTGAAGGGCAGTCTGGTAGAACTGGGGTCTGGAAAAGCTGGCAACGGTGTAGCCAAAACAGCAGTGACTGAGCCATGTCCAAAAGACAGCTATTTGAAACCAGCCCAGCTCAGCAACTTCCTCGCCAAGCGACCTTTACCAAAGCCCTCGGCTCTTTTGAGGGTCAGTTTCCTCATCGAAAAAGGGGAAGAACACCGCTTGGTGGTGGATAGGGGCTGCAAAGGGCCATGGCAGCGCCAGAGCGCGCAGTCTTTGGATGTGTGTCTCTGCGGGACTTCGCGGTGCTAATGATCCGGACGCGGCTTTGGTGGAAGTGCGCGTGCACGGTGGTCTGTCGCTACCTACAATATTTGCCTTAATGAAGGCCCAGACCCCAACCAGGTGGGACACTGTTTCTGTGGGGCCACTCAGGCAGGATAGATGAGGACCGAGAGACAAGCCCGAGGTGAGAGAGAGCTCCTCTGCTAGAAAAGCCTTCACCTTCCTGCAGCTGCCAATAAGCTGTCTCCCTCTTGGACACAAATGGGGTTTCCTCTAGGCCTCAGGTCCTAACTTACAGTGAGTCTTTGTCCAGAGCAGAGGGTGGTCTCTACCCAGTAGTGACTTTCGAGGTGGGAGGGGTCGCCGTGTGCCTGCTTCTCCCAGACGTCGTGGGGCAGGTGGGCCTGTCCCAACCCTGGCGGCCGGCTCACCCAGGCCTTGGCTCCCGGCGGGGGGACACCGCGGCAGCTGTCTGGAGACTGGTGTCTGGGTCTCATCCCAGTCTGGGATTTCTAAATTTAACCTGCTATCAGCTTGAGAGGCTGGAGGGCTTCCTAAATGTGTGACTAAATGCCACTTGGAATCCACTTTACTTGTACTCACCCTCCCTGCACATCCCCCTCCCAAATGTCACCCCCAAATGCAGGCAGCCATCTGAGCGTCCTCGCATGTCAGGGTGAAGATTCAGACGCCTGAGCAACTCGGTCCTGATGGGATCCAGCTCAGCTTCCTCCTGCCACACACGCACGTTCTCGCACGCACACGCACGCACACACGCATGCGCGTGCACACACACCATGGTCTCACGGGCAAAGCTCAGGAGCTAACTCCACAGTCGAAAGCCAGACCACGCCAGCGAGTTGCACCACCCATAAGCCATCTGGGTGGAGGGCGGCCAGCAGAGTCCGTTATGCAATTTCCTGCTTTGGTGTCTCAGGCCCCGGAGACAGGATGCAGAATGCCGTTGGGTTGCTGCAGTGTGCGAAGCCCAGGGGAGAAACCAAATACCCAGTGCCCAGAGTGAAGGGGGCCCCCTTGTCCTTTGTGGCGATGCTGAGAGGCCACCGCCCACCCGGCGGACCAGCCTGTGTCCTGCAGCTGACCGGGCAGCGCCTCAAAGGGAAGGAGCAGGCTCACCGTGGGCCGCAGAGATCTGACGACACAAAAAACTTCCTGTGCTGGGAGGAAGGCATTTCCTGCCTAGGGAACTCAGGACCGAGTGAGCCACCGGCAGGAGGCCTTCTTATGAATAGGAACTGTTGATTATTGAGCACCGAATGTGTGCTGCACAGTGACATGCCGAGGCTGAGAGCACACAGCGGGAAGGTCTGGGCCTGGGGCCGGGGTTCAAATCCTCGCTCTGCCTCTTCCCAGGTGCGTGGCTTGGGCAGCTTCTTGACTTCTGTTCGCCCTCAATTTCCTCATCTGTGAAATGGGCGTCAGGATAACACCTGGTGTGTTGGGATTCACTGAGTTAACACCCAGAAACCGAGTAGCATAGTGTGTTCTCACCGCATCTGCCAGGAGATGGCTGGCTACCACCCATCTTCCAAACAAGGTAAGTGGGACTCAGAAGGGCTCAGTGTCTTGTTCAAACTCACAACAGTGGCCTTGAATCTGTGGTCCACCTTTAGAGCCCACATGGCCCCAGGACCTGCCCCACCTCCCATCCTTCCATAAGAAAGTTCCAGTAGAAGGAAAAGACATTTACTGTCGGTGCTTTGACCCCACACAACCCCTTTCCCCGGCTGTGGGGCAGGGCATGTCATATGTCGACATTGTCCCAGAAGCTGTTCCTCCATATGGAAACGGGCTTGCAAGTCTGTGCGTAAGGACCCAGTGGAAACACTAACCCCCCCTTGCCACACAGGTTGTTACTGCTTGCCAGAAAGCCGAGCTGCCCCCAAGCCCTAGCTCCACATCTAAGTCTCCTGCCCCTCATCCACGCAGGGGCCCAGCCAGGGGGCACTTTGGGTGGGGACTGAAGTCCCAGGACTGCAGACGTCAGCCTTCCCTAGGTTCTTCTGGGCCCTTAGCACCAGAACCCCTGGGCTGCAGCCATGCGCCCACCCTCCCTAATACATTCACTCCCTGGGCCGGAAACAGGGCTGTCAACCCCAGAATGAACCGCTGCTTCAGAAACATCCAGACCCTGGCCAGGCCTACTTTAAAATTACATTTTATTTCTCTTTGTGAATGTTTGTTGTTGTTGTTGTTAAAAAGATTCATTTTACATTTTCTTCAAGAGTCTTGTGCCTCCTGGTAAGTGCACTGGTTTGTTTTCACAGTACTCTCCACGACCATGGACGGTCCTTATTGCTGGCGGAGTGTGTCCACGCCAGGGAGGGGGACACCAGAGGGGTCGGGGACCCAGGTAAGACGCCTGGGGCCTGTGCTCCATGAGGGAGGAGGCCAAGGGAGCAAGCTGAGCTGAGCATCCTCAGCTGGACCTACGGCCCCCGCGGGGTCTTCCCAGCCCTGTCTTCAGAGAGGCTGGGAGGGGCAGAGAGGACGGGGCTGGTGGGGGGTGGGGATGAGCCAGGGAGCAAGCTGAGCTGGGGGCCTGGGCATGCGGTAGGCCGAGGTGGAGGCAGCCAGAGCAACAGCGCCCCTCCAGGTGGGCACAGCGCTGGCCCCGTCGAGGGGGCCTGCTCACACCCAGGGAGTGTGGGCTTGGGGGGCTCCGCCCGAAACAGCTTGGGACCACCCCTTACTGCTCCTTCCCGCTCCCACCCCACCTCCAGTAAGAACTCCTTAGTGATGACCCAGCCCAGAACCAGAACTCTGGGTCCTGACCCCTCGCCCAGGGCCCTTTCTCCTATTTAGTGCAAGAAAGACCTGAGTGCAGAGAAGGGCCATGCCACCGAGGGGCCAGGTCCCGTCCACGGCGGCCCCTCCCCAGCCTGTCCCCAGAGGTAGAGCGGGGAACCATTGTCCCCCTCACTAGAGGCCATGGCCTCTCTGGGTGGCAGGGCCTCCAAACACACCAAGGGGAACCGGCAGTTTCCAGAGGGAAGGTCCCCGGCCTGACAGGGGTCCCCCAAGCACCAGGCTGGCAGCCGGCTGCACAAAGCTGTTTCTGGCCCAGTTGTTCCAGGATAGCTGCACGCCTCCCATCAGGAGCGGGCTCGGGAGATGGCTGGACATTAAGCACCCCTTGAATAAATACAATATCACGTGGATAAAGGAGCAGAGCAAGGATTCAGTGACCGGCGCCCTCCCACACTGTCACCGGGACTCCTACAAGTGGCTCATCTGCAGCAGAAATGGATTATTTTTCTTATCTGACAGTTTTCTGTGCTTGAATATTATTAGTCTGAATGAGGGGCCCAGGTGGTGTAGCTGTGGGTTTGGCAAGCTTGGAGGAAGGGGCTTTAGCTGGGTGTCCCCTCAGCTCCTGCAAGCAGCCTTCAAGGCAGACATTGCTTTAAAAAAAAGAGAGAGAGAGAGAGAGAGAGAGAGAAAGCTTGGCGACACTCAGGCCCAAGTCCTGGGGCTCCCACAGGCCAGGTCCCGAGGGAGGGTGGCCTCGAGGACTGGCCTCACTGTCCCAGACCAGCCTCAAGCCCAGTCCCCTCAGTCCCCCAGCCCTGGGCCCTTGTCTGCTCCTTCGAGGCCGGGCAGCACGAGTCTACCTCCTGCCTCCCCAGCCTTCCCAGAGCCAGGAACACCGATCTTTGGGTGCCCCGCACCTCCAGCACGTGGTGCTCAGAGCCTGTCGGCAGCCCGCCCCCAGAGCGCCTGGGAGGGGCGTCCCTGAGAAGGTGCGGGGAAGGAGGTGTGGGCCCTTTTACCTGTGAACTGCAGCTGGGTAAGGTGGCTGGCCCTCCAGGCGTTTGGGACCAGTGGAGATGGAAACAGAAAAGCTGCGCACTTAGATGTGCCCGCAGGCCTGTCTGAGGATGGGCGCTGAGGACTGAGATGGGGACGTTCCCTGGGCTCAGCCTGTAACTCACAGGACCCTCCCTCTCTCCTCCTAGACACACTGGAGGCAAGTTCCGGCTGCAGAGAAGAGAGGAGAGAGAAGCCCCTGGCCGACCTACCCTGGGCCCGAGCTCACAGCCCTTCTCTGCAGGCACGGGGTAGGGCGGGGGGTGTTCTAGCCAGGGTGGGGAGAAGGGGCTTTTTAGACAGAGTCCGTGGTTTCGGCTCTGCTAAAACGAAAGAATAAGCAGCTGGTTTTTGATCTAAATCTGCACCCCGGGCCCTTCCGCTGACACGCGGGCGGCGGGGCTCAGGTGCACCTTTCTCTCGTCCCTAACCCAACCCCCTCCTCCCTCACCTCTGGCAGAAGATGAAAAGTCCAGTAGAAAAGAGATCCTGCTTTCTTTGTTTCAGGGTTTTTTTCTTTAAATTCAGCTTAAGGCAAAAGTTTGGCAAAGCAAGTCTACATAAGGCCGCGTGACGGAGGACGAGGGGGAGCTGCCGGGGAGGGGCCGCCACACCCGCAATCAGCCGGGGCAGGCGCCCACCAGGCTCACCACCAGCTCCTCCTCGTCCCACCCCTGAGCCTCGTGAAGAGGCGTTAAAAAAAAAAAGAACTGAAAAAAAGCAGTTGTTTCAGGGACTCTGTCGCAAGTGAATGACTGAAGTCGCGAGGGGAGGAGAGCAGACCCAAGGGGACACCGAGGGCCACGTGGGCTGGTCGGTCCCGCCTGGGTCTCCCCTGCCCCGGGAAGCAGGTTCCGGGAGGACGGGGGCACCTGGGGGGCATTCGCACAGTGAGACCCGCCCGCTGGACAAGGTAGAAAGGTTGTACTTTGCTGAATGACTGCGGAGTCCCTGTGGGTTTTGGAGCAGGGTTATTATTTGGGTGTAACCTTGGGGGCGCCCTGGCTGTTACCGGTGCTTGGGCGGGATCACCACCAGCGGCTGCCCGTACTTGGGCCGCCACATGAGGACCTGAGCGTCGTTGGCGTTGGGCTTGACCAGGGCGCTGGGCGGGATCGGCTCGTTCTTGCTCAGGATTTTGGGCTGGTCCTGGGCGATGGGCTCCCGCAGCCGGGCGCGCTGGCCCAGGGGCCGGTTGGGGTTCACCTCGATGCTGAGCTGCATGCGCCAGTGAAGCGTCTGCAAGATGATCATGTCATTGGTGGAGGTGTTGGTGGCCACCAGCCACGTGGTGAAGCTCTGGTCCCGGTAGATGTTGGTCAGTTTGGCCACGTTGCTCTCGCTGACGGGCACGGCCCACGTGACGCTTGGGTAAAAGTTGTCGTTCATGCTGATGATGAACTTGGAGTCTCTCTTGGTGGGGCCCACGATGGTGCAGGTCTCTGTGGTGTTGCCGTACCAGGGGTAGTTCACCCCGTCCGAGTCGCTGATGGCCTCGATCTTGCCTTCCTGGAGGTCCGGGAGCTCCCAGCTGGACCTGAGGACAGGAAGGCCAGTTTACTCAGCCAGCCACCCACCTACAGGCTCTTCTTCCAAGTCCCTCTACCCCTGGGGCTTACCTCCCGGGGGGGACCAGACAGTAAACAGACACCCAACATCATGTTGGGGAAACGGGGCTCCCCGAGACACAGCCACCCTCAAAAGCCACATCCTGTTCTCTTGCATCATCTCAAGTTGGTCTCCCCCTCCACCCCCGGAAACCGTTGTAAATGGGGCTGGATTCCAGCTGGGCTTCAGGAAGCCCTAGCTGCCCCTGCCCCCAAGGGGACATGTCCATGGAGGGGCCTGGCAGTGGTGCACAGTGACGGGGAGCCCCGACATGTGCTGTGCCCTCCACCCCGTGTCCCAGTGGCTGGTAGGATGGCCACAGGCAGCCCTGAGATCTTGGTTAGGGCGGAGGCCACTGGCCCTGGGAGGCTAGGGTAGGGGTCTCTCCTGACCACGCAGGGCGTTCAGGCGGCCTGGATGGGACCGCAGGCGACAGTGAGTTTCTTTCTCACTTTAGGGGCCCAAAGAAGGCTTCAGAGCCCAGTGGCCATGGAGTCGGCACATCTGGGAGTGATTCCAGCCCCTTCTTTGACCAGCATGTGACTCTGGTCAAACACCCACCCTCCCTGAGCTTCGCTGTCTTCACCTGTGACAAGCACTGCCACCTGCTCCCTCCCCCAGCACAGGGGTGAGGGGCCGGCAACCAGCGCCCGGCGCCCTCACTCAGGCTCCGGCCCCTCAGCTCTACATCTCCTCCACCACACGTGGGTCTGGGCTTCCTGGCCCTCTGCCCAGCCACAGCCAGCACTGGGAGCAGTGCCCCCTTCTCCCCGGTGCCCACCCTCTCCCCGGCCTTCTGCTCATGCCCGCCTAGAAAAGGAAGCACAGCGCAGCCAGAATTGCTCCCGCCTGGTTGGCCCCTGTCTTTGGAGCCGTAGAAACCAAGAAAACCTAACCAGCCCCATCTCAAAACACCGCACGCAGTCCCAGCCTCGGGGTCAGCTTTTCAGTCAATGCCTCCTGGCCTTGCAGCAGCTGCCAGAAAACCTGCACTCGCAGCTTCGGGCCGGCCTGAGTACCAACAGCACTTGGTCAGCCCGACTTGCTCAGCTTTCTTGGGGCAGAAGAAAGCAGCCGGGCTATCGGGAGCTCAGACCCAGGAAACCCACCAGCCTTGCCAAAAGTCTCAGCCTCCCTCTCACTAGTGTGAGACCCTGGGCAAAATCCCAGCCCTCCCTAGACCCCAGATTCATCACACACACCCCACCTGGGGTCATGGAAGGATGCGGGCAGGAACATGCCAGCCCAGGGCGGGGTGCAAGGCAAATGCCAGTGTTTGGTGGCTACTAGCACTGTGTCGTTACTGTTGTTGCTATAATAATAACTCTCAGGTAGAAGAGGATGCTGGTCTGTCCCAAGTTGCTCTGAGGACACATGTGGCTGGAGGCACAGCAGCATCTGGGAAGCCCACCCCTTGAAGACTCAACAATCACACCCACCCTCCTAGACCACTAAAGTAAGGCGAGCGGGAGTGTGGGTCTTTCTCCCAAGGCGATGCAGCTAAGCAGTGAGGCCTGGGCTCCTGCCATATCTAACCTCAGGACACTTTGCCCCCGGAACCCTGCACACCTGTGTACACCAGCGGTGCTTTCCAGAATACACTACTTTACAAAATGCATTCCTGGTTATGGCAGCATTACTCACAGTAGCGAAAAGGTAGAAACAACCCAAGTGTCCATCGACAGATGATGGATAAAGTGTGGTCCATCCGTATGATGGAATATTATTCAGCCTTTAAAAAGGAAATCCTGACACAGACTTTACAACATGGATGACCCTTGAAGACATTATGCAAAGTGAAATAAGTCAGACGCAAAAGGACAAGTACTGTATGAGTCCACTTATGTGAGGTCCTGAGAGTAATCAGATTCAGAGAGACAGGAAGTAGAAGGGAGGTTGCTGGGGAGCAGAGGGAGGGACATGGGGTGCAGAGCTTCAGTTGGGGAAGATGAAAAAGATGCACAACAATGTGGATGCACTTAATGCCACTGAACTTAAAAATGGCTAAAATGGTCAATTTTACGTATATCCTATCACAGTTTAAAAAATGCATTCCCCTACTAAAATGCATCGTTTAATGTTAGCCGTGAACAAACTTGGGGCCCACTACAGGAGGAATGACTAAGAATGCAATTTTGCTAATTCTTCTGTTTACTTCATTAAAAAGGTCACAAATTAGGGTAACACCTGCCTAGTAGGCCATCTTCTGCCCGGGGCCCTGAACTCATCAGACTCCAAGGGAGGAGGTAACAGTCCTAAGCCGGCGGGTTCGGCTCCCCGCCAGGGACAGGCACCGTGAACGGGAGAAGGGGTCAGAGTCCCCGCACTGAATTTCTCAGATGCCTGTGTCCCACTCGTGCCCAGCCTCCCACCGTGGAAGGCACCCCCTTGTCCTCTCACAGTGGTTACGCTTGCTCGTAAAAGTCTTTTTTAGGCAGAAAGCCATCTTGTTAAAGGACCCTTCCTCTTGCCTTGGGGGTTTCACTTCCTAAGAGCCGGCTGGTTTGGGGAAGCAGAGCTTAATACCAGAATGGCCTCTCTCTCTCTGTCAGCCTCTGACCCCAGCTTCGGGCTTCCTCCCCAGTCCCTCCTCCCAGCCCCCAAGTGCCTGGGCCCTGGCGCAGTCACAGACGGGTGACAGTTCTCATGAGCTGGCAGACAGACAGCCGGGGCTCATGTGGGCTATTACTCAGAACCAGGGCCACGGGTGTCTGTTTTCAAATCATCACAGGCCAGCTGGGCTGGCCCTGGTCCCTGTGGTCCAGTCTCCCCATCGAGGCAGTGGAAGGTGGCTAATGGCACAGCTCCTGAGGGATGCAGAGCAGCCCCAGGTCCAGGCTCCGCCTGGCCACGAGCTCTGACCAAGTCACAAATCTCTGAGCTGCCCTGTCTCATCCATTCACTGCGGGTAATCCTACCCACCTTGCAAGGCTTTTCATGAAAGGTGTTGATATATACTACCTGGTACGCAGTAAACAGCAAACCATGGAAACTTTGGGAGACCTCTTGAGGCAGGCGCGCCTCTAACACTGTAGGATTTGCCAGCCCTAATGTGACCTGAAGCCCTTTTGACCTCATTTATGTTTTCAGACTATCCACGCTCTGAAAGGAACGATTCCACCCAGTTACTGCCTCTAAGACTTCCTGTTGGTTCTGGAATGACCTTGGGCTTCAAGGCAGACCCTGGGGTTTTCTGCTCCAGGGGTGGAGGGGTGAGCTCGGACCCCAGCCCTGCACACCCTGAGCCTTCTTGTTGGCACGAGGGGGGGACAGTACAGGCTCTGATGCATGGATGCCACCAAAAGGTGTAGGCAAGGCTCCCAGCTCTGTGCCGGCGCACCCCCGCTCAGTCCCCGGGTCTGTGTGGAGGAGGGGGACTTTGTGAACATGAGCAAATGCCCATTTCTGCCCCAGTGCAGACCCCAGCGGGGGGGTCATGTCAGGCCGCCCACAGGTAAGCAGGAGGCTCTGGTCTCTCCCGTGTCCTTCCCCTTTGCTTGCCGGCCTGCACTGGTCTTTAGGACAACACTGGCTCCAGAACATGTGGGACCAGTGCAAAGTGAAAACACCAGGCCCCTTGTTCAAAAATTAAGAATTTCATTGTGGTGACAGCAGAGCACTGAACACAGAGCGTGGAGCACAAGGCCCAGTGGGACTGAGCGGTCCCCACGCCCGAGAAACTGGCCCGCTTCCGTGGGCATGCTCACACTCCTGCCCTCGTGCCAGAGGTGTGGGAACCCCGCGGACAGCGGGCAAGCCCAGGCTTGAGGCGGAACCCCAGAATGCTTTCTGGGGACCCTCGCAGCCTGTCTGGAACTGACTCTTCAGCTCCCCTTGACGCCCGTTCCTTCTGCAGCCACACTGCCATGGGCTCAGCAGTCGTTCTCAGGGACCCGCCGCTGACACTGTCCACCGCGCTGGGAAAGGGCTGCACAGAGCTGCCGACCGAGTCAGCATCTCTCTTAAGCCTGCCATGACTCCCCGTGGCCTTGAAAGCCAGATGCAGGTGAAGCCAAGAGTCACTCGTGTACACACACACACACACACACACACCACGCCACGCCACACCACGCCAGTCCTCCCCAGGCTCCAGACCTACCAGCCCTTCCTCTAACAGGCTGAGCCCCTCCCGACTCAGGGCCCCCGCCTCCTGTCATGGCTCAGGCTGTCAGTATGACTGATGGTGTTTTATAGAGGAGAGCTGGAGACGAGAGGTCTGGCCCAGGGCCACAGAACTGGGAAACCACCAGGCAGGAGCCACAGCCTCCAACAGCCCCTCACCCAACATACACACATATGCACGCACACACATACATGAACACACACACACACACAGACTCCAAGCAGCATGACTGACCAAGAGTGTGAGTCTGAAGGGGTTACGGAAAGGCCTTCCCCGGAGACCAGAGAAGGTGTTGAGGCTGTGACGAAGGGCACCCACGGGGGCTGGGGAGGGTCACCCTGTGGCTCCAGGCCCCGCCACCGGCCAGGAGCTGGCCCTGCCTCTCGGTGGAGGGTGAAGGAAACCAGGGATGCCCAGAGGCCAGAGGTGTGCCTCAGAGGGGAGGGGACGGACTTGACCCTCCTGTGACCTTGGCCCAGCGGGAGCACACCGTTCCCAGCTGCTTCACCCCAGGAAGGGGCAGCGAGCCTGGACCTGGGTGCTCTCCTGGGTGCAGATGGGCCCTCATGCCCCCGTGGGCCCCGCCTCTCCTAGGCTCTATGACTGTATTTTCGTCTCTGGACTCCAGAGCTGGACCATCCCAGCCCACATGGTCTCAGAGCAGAGTTCCCAAACTTCACATCTCTTTCCTCATTTTGGTCCTGTCTACATAGCTCCTGTGTTATCACTCACTTAATTTTTTTCCTTAAAATTAATCACATTTTTAAAAACTCAACTAAATTTAGTTTTTCCTAAGATGCACTTTTAAAATAACAGGCTGGATATGCTAGGCACAGATAGATTTTTTTCTAATATACGTTAGAATAAATACGTTGCTTTAAATTATAATTACACTTAGGCTTAAACGGGTTCACCTAAGTATTATTTCACATCGCACAGGTGGCGGGCACACTGAAAGACATTTAGAGGTGGCGGTTTGAGGCGGGACGGCGAGAGGGGCTGTTCTGGGGCATGAGGCGCTTTTGCCAGCGGGTTTCAGCGCCTGCACACATGCCAGAGGGGCATTTAGGGATTAGCTCACCTGCTCCCCAATTGTACAGCGTTTACAATTTTTTTGCAATTTGCAAAAAGTTCAAAATCTGTAAAATTTTGCGATTTTCTAAGAAATGAGGCCCAAGAGCCCCCTTCCAAACCAGACTGGGACCCTGGTTTCCTAACTCCGGCCCCGGGTGGCCGCCCACTGGGCTGGCCCCCTCCCACCAGTCAGATCACCAGGCACTGGCTCCTCGAGGGAGGAGCTGGAGGTGGCCCCTCCCTGCCTGCTCCTGGGGAACCCCAAAGGACAAACACTATTTTTCCTCCCCGCTCACCCCTCTCTGCCCAGGCCTAATGTGAGGGGAAAAGGGCCCACTGTGCCTGTTTCAGTTTTTAGTTATAAAGGCAATGTTTTTGTTTAAAAAAAGAAAAAGCAAGCTATAGAGAAGTCAATAAAGTGAGAAACGGAAGTCTTCCGGGCCTCCCCCTCCCTCGCCGAGGTTACTCACCACATTACACTCTGGTAAACAGCCTTCTAGAGCTTGTTCCCTGCACATCCACGCAGTATACGTCCCAATGCTTAACAAAAATGGGCTCCTGCCCTATATATTTTACTTTTTTTCTAATGCAACGATGCTAATACAGTAAGAATCTCAGGCTGCTCCTCCTCATGTAGCAGCCTTGTCCTGTTCTGCTCTGTGGACAAAGCCCAGTGTCACCCCCGCTGATGGACACTTGGGTTGCTCATGGCTCTTTGGGATTATGTACCGTGCTGGAGCTTCTGTCCCCACACAGACATCCTTCCGCCCTGCTTCCTCCTTCACGTATTCGTTAATTCATTTGTTCAGCAGATAATTTTTTGTGTGCCTACTACATGCCAGGCACGGGGACAGGGGCTCAGTTTCTGCAAAACAGACCTTAGAAGTAGAAGGGCAGCATTGAAGGGCATGTGTACTTGAAATTGTGGTAGATAAAGCTCACCTTCCAGAAGCTGCCCAAACTCTACCCCCACAAACAGCATGGGAGGCTGTCCAACCCCCAGCCCCCTTGCCCAACACCAGGCATTACTGGTCTTTTTCATTTTTACCCAGATGCGATCAGCGGGGAGAAAAAAAAAAAAGAAAAAGCAGCTCCGTATTTAATTGGCCATTTCCCTGATCACTGCAGCCATCGGTGCCTTCTAGCACGTCTCTGGGAGCCTCCAGCTTTTGTTTTCGGCCTTCGGAAGGTAAGGACTGGCACGCTAGCTTGGCTGGGCCTGGTCCAGGGGGAGTTCTTTGGGGACCGGGCGGCACCCCCGTCAACTTCCTCCCACCCCAAAGCCTGGAAACCAGGACTTCCCTCTCTCGCCTGCCTCCACCGGGCCCCGCAGATGGGGGAGACCGCCTTCCGGTCGCAGAAAGGAAGCATCATCCTCAATTGTTCCACACGGGGCGGCTCAGGAAGAGGCCACGTGGTCACCAGGGCCATTCCTCCTGGCCTGGCCCCAGGCCCCCTGGGGCAGAGCAAGCCTCCTGGGGCAAGTGGCCTGACCATAAAATGAGGACCTCAGGGGGTCCTTGGGAGACGGGAAGCTGGGGCAGCCTCATGCTGTGGGCGGGTGTGTGTAACCCAACCCAGGAGAAGAAAGAACAGTGACAACTCCAACCCAGCAAGCTCTGCTGACTCTGCCGGTGACACTACTGGTGACTGCTTCCTCGTTACGCTAGGGAGAGCAACCACGTGTCCGGGGCTTGGGTGTTCACCAGGCACCGCACTAGTTCCCATCACGCACTGTTTCACCTAGTCCTCACGACAGCCCCAACAGGAGGGATTCCTCTCCCCACCTCATAGAGGGAAACAGCGAGGCTCAGAGAGGTTGCCAGCCAGGCCCAAGGAGGCCACACTCATCTATGGTGGAGCCACTGCCCGCCGGACAAGGACACAGGAGGTGGCACTGTCAGCCCAGAGAGACTCCATCCCTTGAGCGGCCGTCCTCCCCTCAGCCCGCCCCTTGGCAGAACCCCGAGCCAGAAGCTGGCATTGGCCTTGGCCATGGGCCAGATCCCTCGGGGGCTCCAGAGAAGGGCGAGCCAGGGATAACATGGAGCATCTCCCACACAGGCGAGAAATTGTGACTTGTCACTCGGAAGACTGTGCCAGCTGACAGGTGGCAGCTGAGGATTGCGGAGGACGGGGCTGTGGAGGCAGGCGTCTCCAACGGTTTTTTGGGGGGTAGCTTTTAAAGCAACGTGGGTTGGACCCCAAACCATATAGAATGCTCTCCAGCTGGCACGAGAAAGTCACCATTTTCTAGCTCTTGTCCGTGAGAGTCGGGCATCACTGAGGTGGCCGGGTGCCTTGTTCTATTTCAAATATTTCAAATCCAGAATGTCATTCAGAAGAGTTCCCCTCCCGGATTAGAGATTAATTTCAAGCAGGGATAATGTCTGGGGGTAGTACAGGTTTCGGTTAAGCATGTGGAATTAATGTTTTTAATACAAGCCTGTTTGTCAAGAATGGAAGCCCCGACCTAACCTCAGCCGCCTGGCCGTCCCCTCCGCAGGCCACCAAAGCCCAGTGCGTGGGTGTCATTTTAAGGATTCAGACTGTCTGGGTCTAGCTAGCTCAGCAGTTTTCAACCAGGGATGACTTTGCACCCCTCCCGGGGACATTGGGTGATATCTGGAGACATTTTTGGTTGTCAGGACACGGGGACAGGAGGCTGCTGGCATTGAGTGGGTAGAGACCAGGGACACTGCTCAATGCCCTGCAACACCCAGGGCAGCCCCGGTCCCGGCAAGGTTAGGGGACAGTTCCAGGTAGCCTGCGGTTGCCAGTCAGTCCCACCGCTCACCGCCCTCACTTTCTTTTACATCTCGAGGCTTCAAAACATGTAGAAGGCTTGTTACCACAGGAGGCTCAGGGTAGGGGAGCCGGAAAGGGCTTTTACATCACAGCAAAATGCTTCCATTTACATTTAAGCAGGAGCAGCCACCAGGCTCTTTCTAAACAAGCCTCTCACTTGCAGAAGGCACCCGTTGAATGCAGAGCCTCCCCGTGGGCTGGAGGAACCGTGCTATTTGGTAATTCAGTGTCTTAATAAAATTTTGTTGACAAATAATCGATCGAGCAGCTTGCAACCCAGCATTTCAGCCGTAGGGCCGTCACCTACACCTGTCCTCTCCCCGAATCCTCAGCCCATGGGGAGTTCTGAGCCGCGCACACAGATGGCAAAGCCGAAACTCCAAGAGGTGACTTGTCGAAGCCCGAGAGCCAGCCCTGGGCAGTCACTCTGACTCCAGGGCCCAAGCCCATTAATGACCAATCCACTCTGCTCCTCTAAGGAGCCTCGAATTCTGCCTTTCTCCGGGGCTGGTCCCGTCCCAAATGGGAGCCCAGTGGACCCAGGAGAGTGAGATGTGCTGGACACAGAGAGAGAGCCCTGGGTTGAAGGCGCGTCCCAAGAAAGGGAGGGAATAAAGAGGAAACAAATGGAGAGGAAGGAAAACGGCCTTCAACCACTTAAAAAAGAATTGTTCATGACTTAGACTACTGTTAAATTCTTAAAAGTCAGGGAGTGGGCCTGTATAGAAGACGAAGACCAGGGCTGGGGAGAAAATTAAATACAAGGAGTAATTTACGTCTGTCTGAATTCTGTTGTTTCAGCCACGATTCTCAGCTCATGACAGATACCATCCCCCCATCCCCATCTGATTGAAGAATAATCACAGTAATAACGCTAAAGACGACAGCCACTAGCAGTAAGTGTGTACCGCGGACTTGGCATAGTGCTGACCGCTGGACTAATGTCATCTCCTGTAATTCAATAAGCCATGCTGCAAGGGCTATGACTGGCCCCAGTTTTGCAGACGAGGAAACCGAGGGTCAGAGTGGCTAAGGTCACACCCTGGAAAGTGGCAGAGCCTGGACTCCCGCCCAGGTCGGCTTGACTGCAGTCTAGGTGTGCACTGGATTCCTCTAACCAGGAACCAAGGACTTGCACAAAGAAAGGTCATCCCAGGTCTCCTGATGCAGGCCTGCCTCCAGCAATAGTGCCCGCACATTCTCAGAGCCTGGAGATTCTGCAGCCCCATGTGCACAGATAGGGAAGCTCCAAGCAGGCCTGCTCCCTCCCGCCAACAGCCCTCATCCATCTCTCTAGAACTTAGTCCCTTTAATTCTCCCCAACTTTCTTCCTCCTGGCGCTTGTATCTTTCCAAGAAGGACCCTCTGGCTTCCCTACTCTTTCTAGGGAAGAAAGCAGGCTTAGCCTAAAAGCCCTAGAAAAACCTTTGTGTCTTGCCAATTGTCCCAGATGTCTTGCAAAGCCTGAGAAGATTTCAGGCTTAAGACTTCTTAGGAAAAGGTCCACACCAAATAACTAAGAATCAGGTTTCCCTTCTTGGAGTGGAAAGTCAGCCCCTCGCCTGGTTTAATAGCCACTCTGAGAATTGAAGACGTGGATGTAGACGTCAGGTTGACGGAGGGGAGTGGACGAGTGTCCCGATATGCCCCAAGTGCACCTCTGGGGCGGCCATGGTTACACCTAGCTTTAGCTTTTCCATGGTTCTCCTGTTTCCCTGGTAACTTCAGAGTCATTAAGTGGAGAAGCCATAAGATATGTCCCCTCCCCACCCCCTCTAATTTCAGGTGGCCCAAGATGTTCTTAAATCAGTGAAGAGTGCCAAGTCTTGAGGAAAGCCCCCCCGTTCCTCACTTGCAGGACTGGGAGTGATGCTACCCAGGCGGACCCTGAGAGGCAGGCTGGGGGACAGTGTCCGTGGCCAGTCACCGCGTCAAGCTGAGGGGGCTGGCCTCGGGACGTGCCTGGCGCTCTCAGAAGGGTCCTCATGCTCAGAAACAGCTGTTGTCACCTCCCTGTCTTCGGGGGCCCTTCCACACCCAGGATGACCATCTCTAGGGTCAAGGAACATGCCAAAAGGGATGGCCAGGGGCCGCACCGAGAGCTACATTTTCCTGGGAACATTTTGCAGACCAGGCTGGAGAGAAGAGGCCGGTGGGCTCCTGTCAGCTGTCAGCGGCCCAGTGGAGCCTTCTGGACACTGACACTAGATGTCTACATAACGTGGCCTCCTGCCTGGGAGAGAGAAAACACTGCACCGGAAAGCAAACCGGGTTTCTAAAACTAGATGTCCTCTCAAATACGCTCTGTCCGGGACAACAGAGCATTCCCCCAGGTCCTGATGTGCCTCCGAAAGTGCCGGGGGACAAGTTCAGGCCCAACACAGAGCACAGCACACTGATTCCGGAGGCTGCAGAGGCCGGGCTCCCCTTCCCTGAGTACCCGCCACGTGTGCGGGCGGAGGCCTCTCTAGTGACCCAGGACAGCACACGTGCTTTGCCAAAGAGGAACCTGGACCCAGTGGAATGTCGTCTGCTCTCAGCATCTTGCAGGGAGGGATGCAGGAACCCCGGGAGCCAGGGACAGTGGAGGGGAAGGTCCTAGAGCCGTAACCCCACTCGGAATCAACAGGCAAGCCCTCTAGGTCACCTGGCCAAGAAGGACCAGAGGCCACTGCCATGTCTGCCTAACAGATCCCTCTGGTCCTGGCGAGAGCCCCTCTAATCCCTGACCGCACCCCCAGGCCCCCCCGCTCCCCCAGCCCGAGCAGCCCCCAAGGCTCGCCCCTGAGCAGTACTCACATGCCCTGCTCCCCATACTGGTTGTAGAACTCCATGTGGCTGCACGCCTGAATCCAGCCAACGATCCAGGTCTCCTTCTTGGGGATGGGTGGCATGACCACCTGGGCCGAGGCACGGAAGTGGGGTGTCCGGTAGCGGAGCACCACGCTGGAGGACTCATCAATGCTCGTGGGGATGGGGTCAATAGAGGCCTTCACGTCGATCACTGTGATACCTTCCCGGAAGACTCTGGCTTTGCCCCCGATGCTCTGAATACAGCCCATGGCACACAGGACCGCTCTGATCTCCAGGGAAGGCCAGCAGTCCCAGAGGAAACTGGGCATTGAGAGGATGGAGGCTGCCGGACCCAGTGCAGACAGTACTGTTCTCCAGTCTCAAATCTGAAGACCGATATCCATAGGATAGAAAATTCACTGAGTAGAAGGGGTTTGCATATCGCTACCTCGGGCCTGTTTATAAATAAGGATTTTGCTGCATCTCAGGGGCCCTGGGTTCTCTCTTCTTCTGCTAGCAGTGGACAAAAATCACCGATATTCTTTGGATTAAAAAAAGAAAAGTTTGGAGGTTAATGGATAATCATGTTGTTTAGGCATCCAGCCCCTCTGTGCCTCACACGCGGGAAACGCAGCTCCGAGATGCTCCCTGAAGTCTTCGGGTGAAAAAGGCAGATGCCGGCAGACACATAAATAAGGAAGGCTCCGTCCCCTGCGTGGTGCCGCCACCCTCGCTGCAGAAGACCGACTTCCTGCCCTTCTGCCTTCCGCACGCCCTCCGGGCACAGGCACCCGGCCGCTCGCCCAGCCCGGCCGAATCAATGGGAAAGCGGCTTCTGTTCAGTCCACCGAGGTCCGGGCGCCCTCGGGGGCTTCCAGGAGGCCAGCGCCTGGCTCGGGCCGCCCGCGGGGTCCCCGAGGAGCGCGGCGCAGCGCGGGTCCCCGTCGGCGCCCACTTGCGGGCGCGGGCCGACGCCCCCACGCGGGCGCGCCGCGTCCCCTCGCCGCTGTCGCTGTCGCCGCCCGCCGCCGTGCGGGGGCCTTAGGGCTGCGCTCCGTTCGCCGCCTGGTTCCTCGCGGCCGCCGAGGACCTGGTGGGAGGTGGAAGGGACAGGGCGTCAAGGCCCGCCTCAAAGTTGAGCCGAACTTTGCCGTGGGGGGCGCGCGGGGCGGCGACGCGTGTGCCCGGGGCGCGGGCTGCGGAGCTGACGGCGCAGCTCTGGGCGGTCTCCCCGGAGGCGGCGGCCCCCCCGCCCGCCCCTTCAGTGGCGGCTGCACGACCGCGCGCACCAGCGAATAATCGCCGCCCGTGACATCTCCGCTGACACCTCCCGGCCCGGAGGCGGGGTAGGGGGCGACCGGCTGGCACTGCAATGGGCCTCGCGGACTTTCGGGTCTTGGCACTGCCCCTACCGCCTTGCCGCTGGCGCCCCTTCCGCGTCCGGATCCCTCTGGCCCCCTGGGCCCGTCTGCTCGGGCGTGCGCCCCTTCCCGGGCCGGGGTCTCCCGATCCCCGGAGGGCGCAGTGCCCCAGCCCGACAGCGTCCGGAGCCTCTGCCGCCCCCTCGCCAGCCTCGAGCGGCCCCCGATCCCCGCGCGTCCGGCGCGCTCGCCGCTGCCGGGGAACTTTGGCGCGCACGCCCCCACCCGGGCGGCGCCGCCGACTCACCTGCCCCTCTGGCAGCTCCGCGTGCCCGGGCCGCCGCCCTCCGGACGCCCCTGACCCCGCCGCGGGCACGTCCTCGGGGCGTCCCCACCCCCTTCCCCGGGCAGTGTCCTTTAGCTCTACTGGGGTCTGGGGCCGGCGTCGGCGCCCCCGGCCCCCACGTCCTCCTAGCTCGGGGCTGCTGGAGGGGGAGAGGGTGGCCGGGGGCGGAGGAGTGAGGCTCGGGGCTCTCTCGCCCCCACCCCGCGCGCCTGCTTTATTTTATGATCATTGTGAGCGTGCTGTCGCCGTTCAGCCCCGCCGCCGCGCCGCAGCCGCCTGGCGCGCCCCGCGCTGCCTCGCTCTGCTGCAGCATCGGAAAGGCAACCAGGTCAAACTTTGCAGAAACTCAGCCCCTGCGCCGGCCTGGCCCCGCGTCCGCCCGCAGCCGCCGGCCGGAGCGCAGCGCACGCTAGAACCGCCGCCCGCTCGCCGGCCCCGCTGGGATGCAGGTCCGCAGGCGGCGGCGGCGGCGGCGGGCGGGCGCCGCCTCCTCCTCGCCGCCCGCCCTGCTCTCCACCCTCGCTCCCCGCACACAGCCCGCCTCCCCCTGGTAATCCTCTCTCCCTCTCCCCTCTTTCGCTCGCTCTCTCTCGCTCTCTCTGCAGCTGCTGGGGGAGCTGAGCCTCTCCTTGCAGAAACGACATTTCCTTTTTGGAGAGCCTCGGGAATTCTGGGTAGTGTAGTTCGGCTTCTGTCTCGGGTCCAGGTGGGCTTCTCCTCGTGCCCTTTGAACTCGGCAGGCTTTCCGGGGTTCAGGGCAGGTGGGGAAAGGTTGCGTTGCCCTGGCGTTCCTGGCCGCGGTGGGGCCTGGCTGGGTCAAACAGTGCAGAGCTCTAGGAGGCTCCAGGCTGGGAAGGTTGGGGGTGTGGGGAGAAGTTTGAGGAAAGGGACCCTGTTGCTCGCTCTGTACTAGGTCTCTTGGCACCCTGACACCTGACC
The DNA here is from genome assembly GCF_048773025.1 of Camelus bactrianus. NCBI lineage: Eukaryota > Metazoa > Chordata > Mammalia > Artiodactyla > Camelidae > Camelus > Camelus bactrianus. The sequence goes on from NC_133542.1 coordinate 73,331,034, forward strand.
AGACCTGTTGGGCCCTAACCCTGGTAAGCACTGTAGGAGCTTGTTCATTTCATTCACCATCAGCCACCCCTGGGCAGGAGGCCTGTCTTGTGTATTTCACAGGGCAGGAATCCAAAGCTGGGAGATTCCAAGACATGCCCAAGGCCCCACCCAGGCAGGTGTCCCAGCTGAGACCTGGACCCTGAAGGTCTGTGTGAGAGGTTCAAAAGCGATTTGACCCTGAGCAGGGATGGGGATCACTGTTAACCTCTCCAAGCATCCTCAAACCAGTAGCCCCACCCCAACCTTGCAACTATCCGCCAGAAAGGCCAAGTGGTTTGTGACATCAGGAAACCTGGTAGCCACATTAGAGCCATGTTCTTCTGCCATGACTTTTGTGCAGGTACCCTCAGCTAGGTGTTGGGCAGGTGGTTCCAGTCGCTCCCAAGCCAGAGCATCTGGAGTGCCAGTGAGGACAGCTATTGGAGGAGCAGAGGGTCCCGGCCACTTTGAGGTCTTTTCTTTGAGGGATGATCAGCCAGCCAAACAATCCATCTCACACCAGCACCAGCTCATCCACAGGCAAGAAGTGGCCTGTTAAGGTGGCCACTGCCTCTTGCCCAGCTGCTCCCCTGCCCTGGCCCTGCTTCCTGCCATGGGCTCTCAGCCTGAAGAGGGGTCAGCCCTTTCCAGGTCAGCTAGTAGGTAGTTTATTCCTAGACCCTCTGACTGAGACCAAGGTGGGGTGGCCCTCATGACCTGATTACTGCCAGAAGATAGAACCCCAGACAGCACAGGCCTCCTAAGGACCCCGTAAATTTCCATTTCTGGGAAGAAGCTTTCCCTGGGCTCTTAACCCACAGTGTCCTCTACCTGCCATGCACTCATGGCCTCCACAAAACATTCTGCTCCTCTGGGATGCATGTCGGCTGTCAGATAATTACTATGCTATTCAGTGTATATATAGGTAAGATATTAACTTTTGGGGGGGGGTCCATCTCATCTGCCAACACCTTCATCCCCACTGCCTGGAACAGAGCAGAGCCCATGAGCCAGGGTGCCCTCTGAGGGCAGGGACACTGTCCTGGTGACAAGGATATGAATGCCCCATGAACATATGCTGAACTGCACATCTTCTGACGTGAAAAGAACAGAGGCCAGAGCCTTAACCTGCGTGCTAAGTGGCCAAGCCCCCAGAGATGAGTCCCTGGAGTCAAGTCCCCTCAGTGCTTCTTGGAAGTGATATTACACCCTGCAGCTCTGGGCTTGGCTGGCCTGGGTTTGCGATAATGATGATAAAGCACCCACTATGTGTCAGTGCTGCTAAGCCAACATTGTCTCCTTCCTCCTCCTTGACCCCGGGAGATGGGCTGTACCAGCAGAGAGACCCTCGGATCAGGGGACAGTGGCTTTCCAGGGTCTGGATCCCCACTTAGATCTGGACAAGTCCAAACCCACTTATTTCCTCCTCCAGGCACACTGCCCTTGCTAGCTGGGGCCAGCCCCTCCAAGCCTGGATGGAAGTGACACTAGAAAGCCCTGTGTCTGGCAAGTCCCACCCAAAGACTGTTTGGGTGCCCACCAGGTGAGGGCTCTTGCAAAATAGAAGACCCCTGTCCTTCAGCCCCAGAGCTGCCTCCTCTTCCACATCCTAAAGCAATACTTTGTCTCGGGCCAGTTGGAGGGCCAGTTCTGAAGGGGGAGGGCCCAGGTAGCAACCGAGCACCTGTTTATCAGGCTCTGACCTGAAGACCGGCTACCCCAGAGCCAGCCCCAACAGACAGAGGGTCTGAAAGGGCTTGGCTCATGCCTGCATCCCCTGTCCCGGCTCCACGCGGGCCCTCCAAGGTTCTGGCTGCTTCCCCAGCTCTCGGCCGCTCCGGCCTTCCTGCCTCCCCGCCTCCCCACGCAGCCCTTCTTCCTGCTCAGCATTTCCTGGAGGCCCGTGGGTGTTGGGCACAGCCCCACGGCTGTCTCAGCATATGTGAAGGCCCATCATGCAGCCACACGAGAGTGAAGCGCTGGCGTCTGCAGAACAGAGGAGTGGACATCTGTTGGCGACGTGCCCAACACCACATGGGCACTCATACAGCCCCCCCCAGACCCCTCCCCCTCCCTCAGACCTCAGTCTCCCCAGGGTCCCCTGCTGTGATGTCACCAGCAAATGGGAAAGAGAGAGGTCAGGATGCGGGACCCCAGCCCCTCCTTGGAGATGGCGAATTCCCCAGTGTGGCAACTTGGGAGCTCAAAGTGCTGTCAAGTGGGAGGACAAGGTCCTTCAGTTCCTAGCATGTTGGCCCAGAGAGGCCGTGAAAACACAGAGTCACACAGCAAACCAAAGGCAGAAAGAACATGATCCCACCCAGCTGGGTCCAGGTCTGCAGAAAGAGCCAATGCAGTATCTCCTCGCTGAGCATCGCTGTAGGCAGGGCTTTGGCACGCATCACCTTCATGGCACTCCACAGGGATCCTGTGAGCCAGTCCTGTTACCCTCCCATTCCACAGATGAGGACATTGAGGCCTGGTGAAGAGGGAGGTGTGGACTGAACCCAGCTGCCTGGCTCCGAGACCCAGATGCCAGGGGATTCAATGTAGTGGGAGCTCTCACCAGCAATCCCTGCAGGTGTGGGGACCTCATTTTTATGGCCAACAGAGACAGTCTCAAGTCTCCTTCTCCTTCATGGGCCAACATCTCAGGGCCATAGCCATCCTCCAGGAGCTCTCGGCCTCCTAGGGTGCAGTCATCATGAGACCGGACAGGCATTTCACAGGTGGGGAAGAGCCCTTGCTCTGCAGATGGAAATGATAAGTGCTGGAATTCTGTTGCCCTGGGAGACGAGATTCTCTCCTTAACTGTTTAGGACTAGACTGGAAGCCATGGTGAGGTTTTAAATGTCCACTTGGGAGATGGGCAGGCAGGGTTGGAGGGCCCGGAGGGTGGCCGGAAGGGGAGGATTGAGCGACAAGGGGGCTGTGGCCCGACCACCTGGCATCACTGACGCACTTCCCCTCTGCAGTGAGCGGGCGCCCCGGGCCGACCTAGCACAGGCCGGACCGCAGAGAGGGCCGGTCCCACAGCCTCCCTTGCAGATGGGGAACACAGGTCATCCAGGGAGGGCTCTGGCACTGGAACGCAGGTCTCCTAGCCCCAGATCCGTGATAGGCTCCCTCTCCACGGAAGGGCAGTGGTGTGGCAAGGGGGATGGCTCAGGGCCCTGCATAAAACCAGGTGTCTGGGATGGCCACAGGTCTTTCCAGCCAGAGGTTCAGAAGTACATTTCTTCCAGGGCGTGTTAGGTTGGGACTGATCAGCTGGCCTCCCCACACTCACTTGCATGTATTCCTTCCCCAGTATTGACTGGACGCCTGGGCTGGGTACTCAGAAGACACGGGGAACACAGCCAGGACCTAGACAGACGGCAAGTCATGGTGCCCACGGCACTAGCATCCCCACAGGCCAGAGAGATGCCAAGGAATAACTCCGACAATGGTGAATGGAGGTATTAATTAACATCAATAATAAATGGGTACAAATTCAAACTCAAAATAGTTATGAGTAATTATCGATTGCTGTAAATCAGGACGTACATGAGTAAGTTGTTCTGATGTGTATGTATGTCCAGTATTGAGCTTGGGAAGAGGAGGGGGAAGGATGCGTGTTCCAGGGGTGTGTGTGGGGTGTGTGTGTGTGTGTGTGAGGTACATGTGACAGTCGTGTATAACTGTGGGGGCGTGTGAGTCTGTGTTCTGTGAGGGCATAGTGGGGGGTGTATGAGGTGTGTAAGTAAGCGGTGTGGGTGTGGATGAGGCGTGTGTGTATGTTGTGTATGACAGTGGATGCCTTGTGTGAGGCTGTATGTGAGAGTGTGAGCACAGAAGGATGTGTTTGTGTTCTGGTTGTGCGAGTGTGTGGTTGTGTGTGAGTGTGCAGGAGGGTGCACATTCACATGCATCTGTGAAGCTCTGTGGGTGAAAAGTGTGTGCCCGTGAGGGTGCGTGGATGTATGTGTGATAGTGAGGGTAGGTGAGCACGTTTGTGGATGTGAGTGGGTGTGCTGTGTGTGTGAGTGTGCATGTCTGTGCATGCGGGTGTGTTGGGTGTTATTTGGGGGCTGGAGGGATCATTAATATGCAAATCGAGGTAAGGACAGACGAGGGGTTGCTTCTCCCAGCCTGGTTCACTAGGGCGGTCCCTACCTGGGACCCCTTTCTCAAGCCCGCCGCGCTCTCCCCGCCTCTGGCCCGCCTTCCCCTTCGGAGCCACAGTTCTGAGCAAGAAGCGCCTTCTCCCTGGACGGACCCCGGGCTCAGCGGCGCCCCGGCTCAGCCAGCGGCTGCGGGGAGCCCGGCTGTGGTCCCCGCTCACCTGGCGCCGCCCCTCCGCCCTCCCCTCCCCTCCCCTCCCCTCCCCTCCCGCCCTCCAGCATCTTCGGGCAGGAGGATCCGCGTGCGGCAGCTGCGGGAGGATGCGGACGCCGTGCCGGGAGGCCGGGAGGCCGGGAGGCCGGGGACGGAGGCGGCGTCAGCAGGCTGGGTGCGGCCTGGGATCGGGTGCGGCACTGGGAGTTCTCCAAGGTGCTAAAATAAACCCAGAGAAGGATCAGGTTTCCCGACCGAAATAACCCAGGAGCAGCCTTAGAAATGCGAACTGAGAAAGCGATCCGGGGCAGGAGCACCTGGTGTGGGGAGCGGGTGATGAAAAACGCTTTTTGCAGGGCTGCCTCCCCGTCCTGGCAGGAGACCCCGCCGCTGCCCCTCCCTCCTCTCCCCTCCAGCTGTGCGTCTCCGCAGAATGGAGCTTCTCACCCTCTCCCCTCCCGTCGCTTTCCCTTCTGGGGTCATTACCTGAAATAAATGGTCTGCTCTTGGCCGTCCGTCTTGACAGCAGTGTTAGTAGTAGATAAGAGCCCAGGCTTTGGAGTCAGACAGCCATTCAGTCAATAAATATTTAGTGAGTGCCTACTATGTGTCACACACTGCCTGGCTTCTAGTCCCACAAGTGCACCGAGAGACAACAGTCCCTGACACTCTGCCAGGAGGACACAGGCCGTGATCAAACCGAGTAATTAAGTAAATAGCCTGTGAGCAAGGATGCTGGCCAAGGAACAAGGGGACAGCACGAGAGGGTAACTGGTATTGGGGTGATGTTTGAATCCCAGGGAACCCCCTGGCTCGCTCCATGGCCCAGAGAGAGTCCCTTCACCTCTGACCTTTGGTGTCCTCACTTGTGCGGTGGGGACAAAACGCCTGTCTATGAAGTTGCTGTGACAGTTAAGGGGCACACACTTAGCCCCAAGACTGACCCAGAGCAGTGTTAAGTACAAGTTCATGATAAGTATGCTGAGTAGCAGAATATCTATCTTAAACATTTAAAGACAACAAATAACAAGTGTCTGCAATGTACAAGTGGCTCGAGGTTCCGGAAAGCTGCCGGAAAACCTCTCCTGCTCTCAGGAGAGAGGCGGTGGACCCAGGTGGTTGGGGCAAGGGTGGAGTCACTTCATCCTTACCACACCCCTCTCTCAGCCGTGGGCGGTGCTAGAATAGGGGAGTTATATGCATCAAGGGCCAGGTGGGGCCGTGGTTCGGGGGAGCCAGGTGGTCTGCCGACACGGGGCCACCTCAGAGCCATCTTTGCACTTCCCATTGGTCCTGGCAAGGGGTCTGGCACACAGGAGGCCTCCAAAAGTGTTCCGGGAGTGAGTGAGTGAATGAGTGAGTGACAGAGGAGGCCAAGCAGGCAGGGAACGGAGAAGCCGTGGGACGCATGGCCAGGAAGACATCCCGTGGGCTCAGAGTTACAGGGACCAGCCAGCCCACATCCTCACTCTGGCCTTGCCTGACCAGCTCTGGGGCCTCACAGGTGACGCCACCACTCTGGCCTTCTCTTCCTTGACTCTAACCTGGGAAAAGTGTGGTTAGACTTGCCCTGTGGGCTAGAAGTGACCTCGCCCCTGTCCTGGCACTGCAGTAAGTGTTTCAGGACGACCCATGGGATCTCATGGGGATGTGTCAGAGCACAGTGTTGGATTTGATACTTGCCACTTTAACCACATATTTATATTCTGCTTCAGGGCACAGGGGTGTCTGTATAAGGATGTAGCTGTGCCAGAATAGTTTTGAATAGTCACAAAATGGAAACAATCTACATGTCTAATAATAGGGAATTGCTTACATAAATTATGGCCCAGCCACATGACAAAATGCCAAGCAGTCATTGAAAAATGATGGGTTGTCATGGAGACAATGCCCGGTTTATATTGTTAAGTGAAAAGAGTAGGTTATTTTTTTTAAAGGGTGTATAATGCAATGATATTTTAAAGTGCATATTTGTTTATATACATAATATACATAGATAGGGTTTCTTTAATATATATTCTTTCTGATTATTAAAGTAATACTTAGTTGTTGTGAAATATTTCAGTAATTGGAAATGAGACAGGTGAGAATTCCTTTATAACCTGACCACCCTCGTGTTAACAGTGGTGGTCTCCAGACAGTAGGATTACACCTGTATCATCTGTATTTATTGTACTTACTATAATATTTTAACAGCAAGAAAAAAATAAGGCTAGTGATAAAAGTATATTGTTTTTATAAACTGGCTAGTTATTTTTTGGATATGAATGCTACCTCCCCAGCTAGACTATAAGAAGAGATCAATGAAAGCATGGATTCAATGAATAAGTGAATTCTAAGACTCTTGAGAAGTGGGACTGTGTGCCCTGTGGTGGGTGCTCATAAAGGGATGGCACCTGCTTCTCAGCTGCCTGAGGATGTAAACAGGGTAACCCCGCCTTGCAGATGGGGATCCTTTCACCCCATACTCTCACCAGCCCCCTGAGAGGGGAACAGAGGCCTGGAGTGCTGGCAGGGCTTGCCTGTGATCACTAAGGTAGAGGTAGCTGAACCAGGGTTTGAACCTGGGATCGTCCCAGTCCAGAGCCCACCCTTCACCGCTCCTGGGCCAAAGCCCAATCGGATTCCATGGCCCTCCCCAACATGGAGCCCACTGTAGCCCTCAGAACCTGCCGGCAGCTCTTGCCGGACGAAGATGCTGACACAAGCTCTGGGTATTAATAGCCCCTATCTGGGCTGGGCTCCTCTGCCCCTCCTGAGGTCAGCCCGGGTCATGGGCCACACCCAGCAAGAGCAAGGGCTGGGTAAGTGCCCTGGTGGAGACCTGAGCAGGCACGTCCAGGTCCCCGTGGTCTGAGACATCTGAGTCTGGAGGTCCTTGTATCCCACCCCAGGGACTTCTTGGGAATTGGGCCTCACTTCTTTCAGGTTTCACCTCCTCCGAGCCTCAGCTTGCTCATCTGTGAAATGGGGATGACATCATGACTTCCAAGGAAGGTGGGTTATATTTATATGGTGTCAATAAACTAAAACACGTGGAGAGCTCAGTAAACTGCCCGCCACCCATGCGTTCTGTGTGTATATTCATGTATGTCTGTCCAGGGCCCAGGATGAGGCAGCACAGGTCCTCATGGCTACACCCAGGAGGGTGGAATGTGGCACCATCTGGGACGTCCTTCTCTGTGGCTGCATGGTCTGAGTGGAACACTCTGGAAGAAGAGTGCCAGGGACTCCACAAGGAACCCCAGACAGAGCTCCTGTGTCTGGCTTCACACCAGCCAGGTATGGGGTGGGGGCCGGACCTTGAGGGGCAATCAGAGGGAGAAAGGATTTGGCTACGCTTGTTAAACAGGATCCATTCCTGACCCATAGGCTTGAAGGCTCACTATGTGGCTGCGACCCTGCTCAGCATCTTACAAGCATCATCTCATTGACCTCACAACAGCTCTTGGGAGGTGGACACTAGTATTCCCAGGTTACAAGTGGAAAAGATGAGGCTCAGAGAGGCCAAGTGACTTGCTCAAGGGCCCACAGCTAGTTGATGGCAGAGCCCCAGGTCATCCCCCATCTGTCTGACTCTGGACCCCCTGGGTTGGTCCCCTGTGACCAGAGAGCATTCACCCCCATCCCAGGCAGCTTCCTGTCCTTCGTGGGAGGCTGTGGGGTGGGTCTGGGGCTTCAGGGGTGAGCTCCATGCTTGGAAGGACTCCTGCCTTCACCCCGGCTGGGCAGACAGGCCTTGGCTGCTGTGAGTCACAGGACCGGGGCATTCACCCCTGACTCTGTGTGTTGCCCTAAACCAGTGGCTTCCCTTGGAGACCAGGCCCAGTCAGCCCTGTGGAGACTGGCTTCCTGCAGTCATCCAGGTGGGTGCAGGGAGGCCTGACTCCAACCCCAAATCCTCAGCTGGGCCCTCTTGGCCGCCCCTCTCTGGGGTTGCAGCCTCTCTTGCCCCCGTGCCACACGTTGTGTAGGCTCTCCCCTGCCTGGGGCCTCTCACCTGCTCTTCCTTCCGGGGGAAAGCCCTCCACGACTCCCAGGCCAGGCCTGGGCCCTGTTCTGTGATCCTGCAACACACCTGCACACTTGCAAACATTCTCACGTGTCATTCTTTTAATCCCTGCTGAACAAGGAGCTTCCCGGGGACGGGGACCCTGCCTGTCCCATTCGCTGCAGTACTCCAGGCACAGAGCACGGGGCCAGGAGCTCAGTAACTGTTTCCGGGTTTCCTGAAGCTGCTGTAGTGCTCCAGTCCTTCTCAAAACTCTGGGCAGTGGAGGCAGCCTCCAAGGGGCAGATCCATTACCACCAATTAATTACCCCTCCCTCTAATGGAAATCAAGTCTTCCATTTGATTGAACTGTGCAGGCACCGAAGCCAAATTCAAGACTGATTGCAAATTTAAAAAGCCCCAGCCCACCAGCTTACTGAGATGCTGTCACAGAGGGGAGGGGCTGGGCCTGGCCACAGTGGACCCAAGATGATGCTTTCAGTGACGTCATTCACTCCATCTGGTGCCCGGAGAGGCCTTTGGCCTGGACTCCACTGTTTCGTTTGTGGGACCGAGTCCGAGCTGCCCAGGCCAGTGGGGCAGGCAGGCCTGGCCCCCAGGGGTCTGGCTTGCTCAGAGGGCTTGGTCAAAGCAGGGGATAGCACCTGGGGGCTGGCATCTGGGCCCCTGGCCCCAGGCACAGCCGAGGCCGGAGCAGCAGGAGGACTACATTTCCCAGAGTCCCCCAAGCCCGGGGAGTGAGCCATTGGAAGATTTAAATAGCCCAGGCCTGAGGCTGCCAGGCCGCAGCTATGGACTCGTCCGCCTCCCGGGTGGCTCCATTGGTGCTGGCCCGCACTGGGGGGCTCGATTGGCTGCCCAGCTGGCACTGACATCCCCCCCGAGCCTGGTGGCAGCCGGAGGTAAACAGCATGTGCAGTCCTGCACTCTATATTTAACAGCTGCCGCAGAGCAGGCAGGGAGGCAGGGCGTAGTGGCGGCTCCCTCCCGGGCTCGCGTCTTTGGGGAGAAGGCCCTCACAGCCAGGCTGGCACCGGCCCTCGCCGTGTGAGCATCGCCATGCCTGCCTCCCAGAGCAGGGCCCGGGCCCGGGATCGCAACAACGTCCTCAACCGGGCCGAGTTCCTGTCCCTGAACCAGCCCCCCAAGGGGACCCCGGAGCCCCGCAGCTCCGGCAGGAAGGCCTCAGGCCCCTCGGCGCAGCCCCCACCCCCTGGGGACGGGGCCCGCGAGCGGCGCCAGTCACAGCAGCTGCCCGAGGAGGACTGCATGCAGCTGAACCCCTCCTTCAAGGGCATTGCCTTCAACTCCCTGCTGGCCATTGACATCTGCATGTCCAAGCGCCTGGGGGTGTGTGCCGGCCGGGCCGCGTCCTGGGCCAGCGCCCGCTCCATGGTCAAGCTCATTGGCATCACGGGCCACGGCATCCCCTGGATCGGGGGTACCATCCTCTGCCTGGTGAAGAGCAGCACGCTGGCCGGCCAGGAGGTGCTCATGAACCTGCTTCTGGGTGAGTGTGTCCACTGCCCGCCACCTGCCCCGCCCCGCCCCAGCCAGGACCAGCGGGGCCCTCAGAAACCGACTGGAACAATCTAATGAGGTTAGGCAGGAAGGGTGCCCCAGAAACCGGCCAGGCTCCGGCTCGGGAAAGAGAGAGCTGGGATGTGCAGACCGGGGTCCCCTGCAAAGTGGGGGCCTTAAGAACACCGGGGCCCAGCGGGAACCTCTGAGGAAGGGCCTGCTCTTGGCAAGTGCACCGCTGCCCCAGAGGCAGCTCAGAGCAGGGGTGCTGGAGGCCCTGGCCCCGAGGGAAGTGGACAGGAGTCTAGCGGGTGCTCTGGAGTGGGGTACCTAACCCTTAACCCCCACCCCATGAGTTGGGGTCTTTGAGGTCCTAGGCTGCTTGTAGACAGCAATTGGGAGCTGCTCCCATGCCCCCTCTACCCCTACTTGGCTCAGGGACTCTGCAAGCCGCCCAGGATCCTCCCACAGGGCCTAGGGGTTACAGGGGTCCAGTCTGGGGCTTCCACCCACTCGTGACCTCTGAGAGTCCTTACCTGGTGCTTCCCTAGGTGAGTCGCGGGAAGAGAGGGCCTAGTGAGCTGGTCTTTGGTTTGTTTTTGCAAAGTCTTTGCCACCAGCGTCTTTCATTTAGCGCTGCCTTGTGTCAGGTGCCATGTGGGACCCATGTAGAAGGCCAGCCCTCCCTTCTACCCAAGAGGTGATGCCCAGCTCCCATCTAGCCCACCCTTCAGGCACCTCCAGATCCCCAAGGTGCTCGGGGAACCTCTGCTCTACCCTCCGTCCCGGGCCATGTTGAGCTCCTGACCCTCCCGGCGCAGGCACCATTTTGGGCTCAGGTGCCGAATGGGGTGGGGGAAGGTGCCTCAGGCTAAGCAAACACTGACAAGGGTCCCAGTTCCAAAGCAATGTGGATTGGACCCCGGAGAACTGCCCTCCTGGAGGAAGTAGCAACAATGTGTATCTCCCCACTCAGGTCTCAGAGAGTCTGGGGCTGGACACTCTGTTGAGGGGATGTGGCGTAGGGGGAACGGATGCCTCGTGCAGGAAATGGCTGCGGCTGGTACCATCAATGATTTCTCATTCTTATTACTAAATTATTTACATTACTTATTACCCCAAATAAACAGTCCCATGGGATTGGTGCTCTTACCACTCCCACTTTACAGATTAGGAAACTGAGGCTCCTGTAAATAAAGCAACCTGGCCAAGGCTTCAGAGCTGGAGATTTGCACCAGGTCCGCCTGACGTCCAGGTCTGCGTGCTTTCCAGGCCCCGAGCCAGGGGCTTGGGAGAGAGGGAGGGAGGGACAGAGCAAGGTGGCCCAGGTGCCGGGCCAGGGCTTCTGGTGGCAGAAGCCCGGTCTCATTATCCACAACGTCCCTGGTGCTGGCTGTGGCCTCACACAGAGCAGCGGCTCAGGAAAACTGTGCTGGAGGTCAGGTTGCCTGGTGTCCAAGGACAGAGTTGGGGAAGTGTCCCTGAGCCTGCCTCTCAACCCCGCTCCGCAGGCCCCGTTTGCACGTTCCTTCCCTGTGTGATAATGGACCTGGTGAATCTGTGTTCGTGATGTGCTCGGTGCTTACTCTGTGCCTGGTTTTGCATAAACCAGATCATAGCTCTGATCTTCACCACAACCCCACAGGGAGAAGCTCTTATTCTTCCCAATTTAAAGAGGAGGAAACTGAGGCTCAGGGAGACAGTTTGCCCATGGCCATGCGGCCAGTCAGTGATGGGAACAGGATTAGACCTGGGAACAAGTCTGCCTTGTTAACATGAGATTTCTGGCTCATTCCAGCAACCAGGTGGGCACCAAGGCGTTTGCTTCATAGGAAGCAAAAAGTGACTGTCATTCAAGAAAATGCCTCTTCTTCAATGACAGTCATTTCTGAGTTTCTAAAAATATCATTGATTGAGCTTCACTATGCACCAAATAGATGCCACGAACGTCCTATATTTCATGATTTTAAAATTCTTAATGACTGTCTAAGGGAAATGCGAACACGCTCACTTTATAGACGAGTTAACTGAGACTCCGAGGGGTTAAGGCACTCGCCCACCCCACACAGCAGCTGCTCAGAGCAGGTGGAGTGGTCTGTGGTCCCGGGCACTTTGTAGGGGGGCAGACCCAGCCCCTTGACTTGAGGGAAAACTGCAGCGAGTCGCCAAGGCGGGTCCGTTCACAGCTCTGGCCCCAGCCACCCAGAGGCGCAGCCCACGCCGCTCTCCGCCCAGGGAGCACAGACCGTCTCTGAACAGAAACTGCCTGGTTCTGTCTGCTCTGTAGTCTTTGGGGATCTGGGGGCTTTTCAACCCTAGGTCACAGGCTCTGAGGTTGAAATGGGCTTTGTCCTGGTCCTTGCTCCGACCTTTACTTGCTCTGTGAACTTGGTCAAGTCAGTTCCCATCTCTGAGCCTCAGTTTCTTGATCTGTTCATGGGGCTTCAGGGCTGCGGTGGGGATTCAAAGCGCTTGGTACAGTGGGTGGCGCTCAGGCGTGCCCAGTGGGTGGCCAACACCACCACTGTGGGGACTGCAGGGCCCGGATGGGTGAGGGAGCCCTACCCAGTCCTGCCTGCCCACTCTGAGCACCAGGGCACCCAGCAGATCCCTTGGGGCCATCTCTGGGCTGGGAGCAGAGGCCTCCACCTGTACCATTGAGGCCTGGGCTCCCCAGAGCCCCAAAGGGGAAAACTCAGGGGCCTTGGGAAGTGGAGCTCCAGCTGCCAGACCTGGGAAGAGTCCCAGCTGGGCCAGGAGGAAGTTCTCCGCACTGCTCCCTGCGTTCCCTCCCCAAGGGCATGCTGTCCAGACTCTGGAAACCTCGAAGTCAGAAGGGGTCTTAGCAGCTGGCAAAAGCTTGGCTCCAGAGTCGGCCAGACCTGGGTGCAAATCCCACCCCAGCTGTGGGATCTTGGGCAAGTGACTTTGCCTCTCTGAGCCTCATTTTCCTCATCTGTCAAGTGGGTTGTGGGACACTTCCCTGAAGAATTACACATCAAGTGCTTGGCACACACTAGTGCCAGTTAATGCTTGTGTAGCAATAATTACCATCATCGTCACCATCACCATTATCAAAAGAAGTCCCAGGTCCAGGGTCCCTCCAGGTCCCCTCCGAGCTCTAGAACCTCTGAGATGACCAGGTCCCCTCCTTTGTCCCTCCCCTGCAACAGCAGGTTTAATGATTCCAAAGGAACCGGGTGACGGAATCCAGGCCATCCCTGTTCCCCAAGCCCTTCCTGCTGTCCTCATGGAACTGCCCTCGGTGGAAAGTGACTTCCATGTTTTGTTCCCATGATCTATTAAAGTACCTTTATTGAAATTTCCCCAGTTATGAAAGCTATACTCTCTTCTTTTTCTATGTCATTTTTTTATTGTGGTAAAATATACGTATCATAGAACTTGCCATTTTAACCATTTTTAAGTGTACAGTTCGGTAGCTGAAGTACATTCACGCTCTTGTGCAGCCACCACCATCCATCTCTGGAACCTTTCCATCTTCCCAGCTGAACTCTGCACCCACTAACCATGAACTCTCTGCTCTCCCTCCCCCCGCCCCCGGCACCCACTCTCTGTTTCTATGAACCTGACTGGTCTAGGGACCTCATATCAGTGGCATCGTTCAGTACTTGTCTTCTCATGTCTGGCTTACTTCACTGCGCATCGTGTCCTCAAGATTCATCCACGTTGTAGCGGGTGTTAGAATTTCCTCCCTTTTTAAGGCTGAATAATGTCCCATGATATGGACAGAACACATTTTGTTTATCTGTTATCTGTCAGTGGACACTTGGGCTGTTTCCACCTGTTGGCTGTTGTGAATAATGCTGCTGTGAACACGGGTGCACAAGTATCTCTACAAGTCCCTGCATTCATTTCTTTCGGGTCTACACCCAGGCATGGAATAGCTGGATTAAATAGTAATTCTACGCTTAATTGTTTGACGAACCTCCGTACTGTTTTCCGCAGCAGCTGCACCATTTTACATTCCCACCAGCAGTGCCCAAGGGTTCCAACTGCTCCACGTGTTCTTTGCCAGCCCTTTTTTTTTTTTGATAATAGCCACCCTAATGGGTGTGAAAAGCGGTACCTCACTGGGGCTTTGATTTGCGCATCCATAATTAGTGATGTTGAGCACCTGTTCATTATATTCCCTGTAGTAAGGGACATTCAAACAAGGACAAATGGTGAAAAAAGTGGGTGTCTCCCTTAAACCCCTTCCCCAGGAATAACCTCTGCTGCAGTTTGGGTCATGGGCTTCTGGACTTTTCTCTGCACATAGTGACATATCGTATGTCTCTGATATGGCCTCCACAGCTTGGCCTCTTTCTTACGGCCCTGCTGGGCCTGATAGGCCGTGTCCCTCCCGCCTCGGCCCCCCACAACCCTTTGCATCAAGCAGGAGGAGTTAAAAAAACAGAGCCAGCTTCCCCAGCCATGCGGCACCCCCTGCCCCGGCCCACCGGCTCCTGATCTCGGGGACAGCTTAGGCGACGGCCTGCCCATGAGACTTGTATAGCCTGTCCCCAGCTGATGGATACTTAGACTGATCCCAAACCTCCACTGGCAGGAGCTCTCCTGCTGGAGATGCCAGCTCAGCTCTGCAGACGTGGAACGTTCCCCCCTCCCCGCCACGTCTCTCCCACAGCTTCACTTCTCATCATCTCAGTGGGGCTCAGTGACACCGTCATCGGTCCCTCCAGGCAGCCTTCGGCCACCCCCAGAGTGGGTCAGGGCCCCCCTGTGCACTGTCACAGCAGCTCCCCTTGTAGCTAATACAAGAGATGAAAGAAGAGGGGCACCACCGGGGGGTCCTGTTCCTCGTCGCCCCTCCCAGCAGAGCCCGGTGCTCAGCTGAGTGAATAATGGCAGCGGCAGGCTTCCACGCCCACGATCTTGAGTTCCTTTCACGCTGACAGTCTTTGCAGACAGACAAAGCCAAGCTTGGCACCCGGATTCTTCAGGAGAGAACATGGAGACCGGCAGAGTTATAGAGCTCGCTGGTCAGAGGAGTTAGGAACAGACCAGGATTCTCGCATCAGCACCCCACCCCCACCCCCGACACTGGGTGCTGAGGGCAGGGGCGGGGGCTCCGGCTAACGGCAGGGCTGCCCTGGTCAGGAGATACCAGGCGTGTCTCACACACACACACACCTCACGCGACGGAGCAGAGGTCCCAGTGCCAAAAGCCTGGAGCAGTCCTGTCTCCTCTCAGGATTTCCCTTCCAACCTTCCTGCTCACCGCACGCCTCCCCAAGAGCTGCGTCCTTCTGGAACTTTGCACTGGTTTTTAAAATAACCGTGTGTGTGTGCACGCTAAAATACACATTACATACAGTTTGCCATTGAACCATTTTTAAGTGCACAGTTCAGTGGTATTAAGTACATTCACATTGTTGTGCAACCATCCCCACCATCCATCTCCAGAATTTCTTTCATCTTCCCCGACTGAAACGCTGCACCTGTTAAACACTGCCTGCCCAGCCCCGAGCCCCAGCCCCTGGCCACCTCCAGTCCCCTTTCTGTCTTTGTGAATCTGCCTACTCTAGGGACCTCATAATAGTGGGAATGTGCAGTATTTGTCCTTTTGTAAAAATAACTTAAAAAATGTGCACAGGTAGTGCACATTCATGGTAGGAAAAACTTTTAATGCAGAATCACAGAAAGACAACAAAAATCACCCTCATCCTCCCACCCAGCGAGAAGCCCTGTTAACATTTAGTGGGCTGCCTTCCGACCTTTTTTCTCTGTATCTCAACACATTTACATCTTATTTTACAAAAGCGGCATCCTACTGTAAATCTGGTTTGGTAATTGGCCTTTTCCACTTAAACCCCATAGCTGTCCTTGGGTGGCTATAAATACACATCTGCTCCATCATTCGCAGTGGCCCCGGAGTGCTCCATTGTCTAGACGCGGCCGCAGCTTGTCCCATCTGTCTCTGACTCAAGGGCACTGGGCTGGTGCGGGGTTGTCAGCCTTATGAAGGATGCCGCAGTGGACATCCTTGACCGTGAATCATGGCGCACATCCCCAATTATTTCCCAAGGAGAGACTCCTACAATGGAAGAGCTGAGTCAAGGGAGGAATGTTGTAAAGACTTCTGAGCCTGAACTTCTGATGCCCTTCAAAAAGTTTAGACCGATTCGCACCGCCCCGCAACATCACTGGGCTGGTTCCCCATCTCCCAGAGAGGCGGGGATGGGGGATGGGAGGTGTGAAGTCCCGGCCCCAGCCAGCCAGAGATACCAGCTCATAAACCTTCCCCCTCACCAGCTAACAAGGAGCCCCTGCGAGGCCCTGAATTTGCTCCTTGCAGGGCCCACAGCTGCCCCTTCCCCGCCCCCAGCCCGACTGACTCCCCTGCAGCTGCGCTGGTCCTACAGAGCACGTCCCAGGGGGAAGCCAGGGGCCACGAGGGTCATCCCACCCCTCCTCCACCCCTGCCCCAGGTTAAGGGAGAAGATGGCACCAAGGCATGTTCTTGTCACCTCTGAGGCACCAACTGCGCTTCCCACAGGAGAGCTCAGGCCTCTCACCACCCCCCCCCCGTCCCGAGAGGGGTGGGGGCTGGAGACTGTTGGGAGGCGGTGGGGCCAAGCCCTGCAGCCCAGGCGCCCTTCCTGGGGCGTTTCCTCCATGAGGCCCTCAGAGGAGCCTCTGGGATGATTCCCCTTTTATCACTGAGGGCAGAAGCCCAGAGGGAGGGATGTGCCAAGGTCGGGAAATTCACAAGCAGCCGACCTTGAGGCCAGGAGGCTGAGCCTGGAGCCCTTGTTGACTTTGGTGAGCCGAGGCCCAGAAAGGTTAGGTGACCTGCCCCGGTCACACAGCAAGTGGGGGCAGCGTGGCTTCGGCCCCCCTCCTGTGCTCCCTGCCCAGCACACCCTTCCCCAAGGGGCCCTGGCCTCCCTCCCGGTGCAGGAGGGGATGTAGGTCAGGGAACTCACAGGCCATGTGAGTGGAGTTCACGGAGCCTTGAGTGTTGGAGCCGTTTGCTTCTATTTCTGGGCCCCAGATTATGCGCTGACAGTGTCAGAATCAGTCACACGAGAGCTGGCCTCGGTGCTGGAGGAGGGGCAGGCAGCCTGGGTTGGGGAGCAGCAGGAGGGGGTGTCGGTGGTGGGAGGAGGCCTGGGGCCATCGGCTCTGCGGGAGAGCCGCCCTGCGATTTGAGCCCTTGAGCCCGTGTCCCCGCCCCCCCCCCCCCCCCCCCCGCCTCTTCTACTTCCAACCCTCAAGACCAGTCCGCTGCGGGAGACACCGCGGGCCGCCTCTACCTGGAAAGGAGCTCCCTGTGTAACTATTGCTAGCTGCCCATGTCCCACCTCGGCCATCTGGCACCTGCCAGCCTGGTTCACCAGCCCCAGGCCTGGCCCTCACCTGACACACTCAGGAACTGGCAAGGCCCGAGAACTGGAGGTCAAGTGAATGAATGAACCACAGGCGTGGGCTGGGGCGGGCCAGCTAGACGATCCCGAGAGGCCCAGGGCAGAGAGGCAGTCACCACCTCATTACAGCCTCAAGAGACAGAGTTGGCCAGAAATAGCAGATTTCCAAAGGCCCCCAAATGGGGTTTTCAAATCATGGTGCATAGCCAGCCGCAGAAGCCTCTCTGGGGGCAGAGAGGGCCCCTCCATTCCCCCAGCTGCAGCCACCGGGCTAGCCCTTTCCTCCGCCTCCTGTCCTGAGTCTTTGTGGATACTCACATTGGGGGGAAACGTCCTGGTGCTAAAAACATTTGAAAGGTGCGAGTCTAGCTCAGTTCTTGGCCTGTGGGTCCTGACGGCTCACGAGGAGAGCCAGGACGTCTGGGGAGGTTGAGGCACAAGCCCTCCTTGCCTTCTGCCACGGCATCAGAGTGAGGCCCTGAGCCCGCGTCCCCCCACTGGGCAGCCCACGGAGGTCCCGCTGCCGCCCCTCCCCCGCTGCCGCCCCTCCCTACCTCCTCAAACCCAGCGGCTTCCTCTGGGCATCTCTGGTGCAGTGTAGCTTGTCTGGGAAGGCAGGTTTAAACCAGTGAGAATTTGCCAACTCGTTGAGTCCTGGTTTTCAGCTGAGAAACTTGGTCACTGATTAGACCGATGACCCACATCTTCCAGTGACTAGTGTCATGTTTTGATCTAACTTGGGGCCTGATCCTGGTCCACATTAGCAACTCCCCTCCACTGGCCCCGGCCCAGGATGCTCTGACTTTCCTTCAGGTGGTGGGGGTCTCAGAACCTGGGCCAGATCATCTTGACCCCGGTGGGACCTCTGAGAAGGAAGTCCTTTCACCAGTTTGCACTGCTGGGCGCTACCCAGCCTCCAGGGTCAGGCCAGGCTGGGACTGAGGAGGAGTATCGGCAGTGGACTGTGGACCGCCGCATACCAGCCTGTTCTAAATACTTCCCAGGCACTCAGGAGCTCTCTCACCGGTGATAACCCCTGTCACAGGTGGGTAGACTGAGGCTCCGACAGGTGAAGGGACTTGTTCTTAATGAGTGGAGGAGACGGGACATGAACCCCGCCTGTGACTCTGGAACCTGCGAGTTCAACCTGCCACCTGTGAACTGCCTCCTCCCCAAGTGGAGAAAGCCTGTCACCAGGGGAGGGAGGGCCAGGCTGACTCCTCCCATCCTGGCCGCCTGCCTCCGCTGCTCCGTCAGGCTCAGGGTCCCCGGGGTCAGATGCAGCCTGCTCCCTCCAGCTCCCACCTGCCCCGCTGGTCCCTCTCTCCTGCTGGGACTGTGTCCTCCTGTGGCCTCAGCCTGGGTCAGCAGCATGCTGGCTGGGAGGGCTGGGCTCCTGGGAACAAGTTGCCATGGAAATGCATGCAGGGCGTGGAAGAGGTTCCCTCCCTCCCTCGGGCTCCTCCCCTCTCGGCCTGGCAGCCTCTCCATCCACCACTTCCTGCTTCGGCCCCTCTCCCTTGCTGGCTGGTGAGTCCCAGGAGGGGCAGACGTCAGCCAGCCCTGTGGCTAATGAGCAGGGCAGGCCCCAGGGAGGCCAAGGGGTCACATCCCAGACTGGGAGCCCAGATTGCAAGCAGCAACCCTGCAGAGGGCAGGAAAAGAGAAATTCTGCGCTGACCAGGGAGCACAGTGTCACTTGGGAGCAGTCTGACACGCCAGTGCTGGGACCAGCAGATAAACACGGTAAATGGTGAATACTCGGGACCTCAGTCGCTGCAGCTGCGGGAGTCCAGGGGCGTGTGACGCGGCAACTTTCAAAAGCAGGTTACGGAAGAGCGTGTGTGGGGCGCGGTACAGCTTTTAGTAAGTCTCCGCTCTGTAGATGGCTAGAAGGCTCTGGAACCGTGGCTTACAGGTGATTTAAAATCTTACTTTTGTTTTCCATTTTGTAAATTTTCTACAGTGAACATCTATTGTGTCATTTTTTTTCTGAAAGGTTTTTGGGGTTTTTTTTCGATTCTGAGTAAGGGCGGCTGCAGCCCAGCCATGCTGGTATCTCCTGCAGAGCTTCTAGGACAGCTCCCAGCGCCAGGCTGCACTGAGCTGGCATTCAGTGGTTGTCTTCCACCCTTCTCCAGCCCTTCCCGTGTGCCCGGCACGTGGGGGGACCAGCTCCGCCGGTTTGCTGGGACTCCCCTGTTCTAGCCCTGAACGTCTTGTGTCCTGGGAAACCGCCCTGTCCCAGACGAACCCAGGACGGTCAGTCACCCTGCAGGCGCCGTGCCAGGCTCCCTCCAGGAGGCAGGTGTTTGTGATCTCGTCTTACAGGTGAGGGAAGTTAGGTGCCTTGTCCAACGTCATGGTCAGGAGGCTCAGGGCCAGGACTCAAACCCGGGTCTCTGTGGCACTCGTGAGCTTTGCCACCACACCACAATGCTGGTTTTCTCCTCACTGTCACCTGAAGAAGGACTTCCAGGTACTGTGACCTCACGGGGCCTCCAAGGATCTTTCTAAGTGTAAGGAGTTTTGCCTGGAACCTCCATATTGGCCATCTGGGTGCCACTGTGACCAGCTGGGTGAAACTAGGGCCTTGGTGTGGGACCTTTGTCTAAAAGCACACAGAGGCAGAGCAGCTCTTCCAAGGCCACACAGCAGGGTGACGGTGGAGGCAGGATGGACAGAGATCCAGGTCTCCCCGACGCTCTGCAAATAAGAAAAGAGCCCACCCCTCTGGCTCTGCGGCCCAGGCCAGTGACTCAACTAACATTTGGAGGCTGCCGTTTGTGTCTGGCCCTCAGCATCAGCCTAGGAACAAAACAGACTTGGCTTGGCCCTGCCTGGGTGAAGTGATGGAGTGAGGGAGGAAGTGAGGAGCTGACACCGAACCTCGCACCGCCCAGTGGGTTCCTTAGTTGCCGCCAGGGAAGGGCCATGGGGAGAAACGCGGGGTGTGGGGGATGCACTATTGAGGGCCTGCCCTGTCTGGAGGTCAGGGAAGGTGACCTTTAGGCTGAGGCCTGAAGGATGGTGGAGAAGTTGGAGGGAGGGGAAGGGGAAACACCCAGAAAGGAGGAGGGGCAGGCAGGGATACTTCAACCTCCAGGGCTTCGTCTAGGCCTCTGTAAAATGAGGACAATATGGTTCGGCTGCCATGGAAGTCCGTTTAGCAAGTCCTCAAAAAGTTAGACCTAGTTACCGGGCATAGGGATGACCCCAAAGAACTGAAAACGGGAACTCAGTAAACACTTGTACACAAATGTTGATTACAGCCTTGTTCACAGTAGCCAGAAGGTGCAGGCAGCCAGATGTCTGTGAACAGATGAGCGGATAAACAGACTGTGGCAGGTCCAGACAGTGGAGTAGTAGTCAGCCATTAAAAAGGAACAAAGTTCTGACACCTGCTACAACATAAATCAGCCTCAAAAATGTTACAGTTCAAGAAAGAAGCCAGACACGAAAGTTCACATATGTATGCTTCCCTCTGTGTGAAGGGTCTAGAATAGGCGAATCCACAGAGACAGAAAGCAGAGTGGTGGTTGCCAGGGGCTGGGGCTTGGTGGTACTGGGTTTCCATGTGGGTGATGAGGTGTTTGGGAATTCGATAGAGGTGGTGGTTGCACAACATCATGAACATACTGAATGCCACTGAACTGTACGCTTCCAAGTGGTTAATGGCATGTTATGTGAATTTCACCTCAACTTTAAAAAGGTGGGACAGTAACATCCTGCCCTCAGGACTGGCGGGGGCTTCCATGGAGCCCTTTGAGAAGAACCAGCGGCCCAGGGCCCCATTTGTCAGGATGAGATCCTCTGAGGTGCCTGCAGGGGCCCGTGAGACCCCTGATCACCACTCTCTCATTCAGCGCCTAGATCGAGCCCCTCCCAGCCGTGAGCAAATCGGGTCCTGGCCCCCGCAGAGCTCACGGTGTACTGGGGGGAGGAGAAATGCACAAAAAAGTATGTGATGGGGGGGCGAGAAATGCTGTGAAGGAAAATAAAGCAGGAGGGGATAGAGAGTGAGGGGCCTTTAGTAAACAGGTGGTCAGGGAAGGCTCCTGGGCTGAAAAAAGTGAGGGTGTGAGCCATCTGAGTATCCCAGGGAAGGGCATTCCAGGTAGAGGGAACAGCCCAGACGAAGGCTCCGAGGTGGGAACCTGCTCGTGAAGAATGCAAGGGAGCGGGAGAGGGGAGGTGGAGGCGGCACTGACGGTCCCTCGGGGCCCCTCTCTCCCACCTCAGCCTTGCTGCTGGACATCATGACGGTGGCCAGCGTGCAGAAGCTGATCAAGCGGCGAGGCCCGTTCGAGACGAGCCCCGGCCTCCTGGACTACCTCACCATGGACATCTACGCCTTCCCCGCCGGGCACGCCAGCCGCGCGGCCATGGTGTCCAAGTTCTTTCTCAGCCACCTGGTGCTGGCGGTGCCCCTGCGCGTCCTGCTGGTGCTCTGGGCTCTCTGCGTGGGCCTGTCGCGGGTGATGATCGGCCGCCACCACATCACCGACGTCCTCTCGGGCTTCGCCATTGGCTACTTCCAGTTCCGGTTGGTCGAGCTGGTCTGGTTGTCCTCCAACACCTGCCAGATGCTCATCTCTGCCTGGTGAGCCGCCTGTCCACGGCTCTGGGGCTGGGGTGGCCCAAGAGAGGCAGCAGGACAACACGGGGCTGGCAGGGGAGAGGGAGCCAGGTGCCCCCAACGCATCTTCCCCATCTTGGTTGGAGGCTGGTGACCTCTGGAGGGCCCACCAGTGACTGGAACATCCCATAGTGCTGGGTGCCCCCTGCTCCTTTCACTGGACTCTGAACTCCTCTCTTGGCAGGCCGGGCCCAGTCCTGGGGACTGCCCCACTCGGCTTCTGCCCTGGAGATAACAGGCGAGCACCAAGATGGCAGGAGGGGTGCCGAGTCGTGTCTTGTCCTTCCATCGTCATGACTGTTGAGTTCTTGGCTCTGCCCGCCTCCCCACAGCACGACGCCCAGCGAAATACCTGCAACCCAGCACCCAACACAGATGCCCTTGCCATTAATGGTCGTTGATAGCCCAAGGGCAGCACCTTCCAAAGGGCGCCCCTCCAGACACCAGCCTGCAGGACACTTTGGGAAGAAAAATGGTTTTGTGGTCAAATAAATTTGGGAAATGCTGCATACTCTGTTGGGTGTTCATGAGGGCCGTTATTGTAGTAAAGGCTCTGACAAGTCCTGTAGAAAAAGCTTCCTGGCGAACCTTGTTTAACCCACGTTTCCTGCACTTACTTGACCACGGAACACTTTTCTCATGGAACAGCTATTAACACCCCCCATCAAGGAACTGGGTTTCCTCAAGTGTGTTCTGGGAATGGCTGCCCAGGAGCAGAAGAGCCTGAGGCATGAGCTGGCCTCTCCCAGCGCTGGGCCCCAGAGTCTGGGGAGACCAGGTGTCCATGCCACTGCCTGCGGAAAGCCCACAGCCACGGGCATTGGTGCCGCTTTGGCCCCCAGGGGCCGGACTCCGTGTGACCTAATAGGTCGTTTCCAAGTCAGCCGTTCTGGATGTGCATTTCATGTGACAATACAGATGATGTACAAACCGCCCCTCTCCTGTGTGCTTTTTCCCCCTGTGGGATACAAGCTTCCAGGCAGGAGAGTTGCTGTGAACATGGCGGGGGGGGGGGCACTGATTTCTTTGCCCTCTGTCAGGCCACAGTATCAGGTGTTCAGAGAGCTTCTAGACCTTTCCCGGCTGGTTGGTCCCTTCTCCCTGAGGTCCCTTCTGGGGCTCCCTCCATCCCCGCAGGCACTGCACCAGCCGCGCTGCCCAGAGCCAGGGTCGTGATCAGTCTGGGAAGCCCTCACTGTGGTGCTGATGGAGAGCTCCCCTGGGGGCCAAGACCCTCCGGCTCCCCGCTGACCAGGACCGGGCCCCCAAGGAAGTCAGCAGTGACAGACGGACCCAGTCAAGCCTGAGGGGAGCTGTGCCCAGCTGTGGGGTGTCAGGGCAGGGGTCCTGGGGGAGGGGAGGTGGGGAGGGGACAGGACTGGGCCAGGAAGGAGGGGAGAGTGCTCTGGGCAGAGGGAAGAGCGACACGGGGGCCCTCGCATATCACAAATGAGCAGGATGCTGGGGGTACGTGTGGGGTGCAGGAGAGCTGCACCTTGTCTTTGCCCTGAATGAGCTCGGGGATGCCAGACACGTGGGCCACCTCAATTAAAACCCTCAACTTCCAATCTTGAACATTGGCTGGTTCCAGAGTCTTCAAAACACACTCTGCACGTGCCCCTGGGCGGTGCGTCCACGAGATGCTGGCAGAAGGGCTGCGGGTGTCTTCCTCACTCCTCGCCCCTGCCTCAGGGGTCTGTCATCCAGGGCAAATCTGGCCCCAGCTTCAGGCTGGGGCAGCCTGCTGCCCTCCGAGGTCCACGCTCCTTGCAGGGATGCGGGTCCGCAGGGCCTCTGTCTCTGCAGGAGGGGGTGGTGGTCTTTGGCGTCTTTAGGATGAAGAGGGGTTTCTGAAGAGCAGAGAGCTCTTGGTAGACCCCCTAGGCTCGAGGGGACAGTGGAATCCAAGTGCCTCACAAACGGTGAGGAGGAAAGTCTCCCTGGAGAGGTGGCTGGCATCTCGCCCTGCAGGCACACCCTGTCCTGTGAGGTCTCAGTGACACCAGGTGCTGGGGACCCAGGCTCAGGCCAGTGCCAGCACCAACACAGTGGTCACGCGCCCTCTCTGAGCCCTCACGTTCTAACCTGTCACACAGGGGTGACAAGCCCCTGGAGCGTCCTGTGTGACTCACGGGTGCTCCACACCCGGGAGCCAGGCTCAGGGTCCGTGCTCAATGGGGCCCCCTTGCCATCCCACACGGACCCCTCTGGGGGAGCCCACAGGAGCGGGGCCTGGAGGGGAGGCGGGCAGGAGGTGGGAAGTTGGGTAACAGCTGCCATGGCCCCAGGGATGGGACGAGAGACACCGAGTGTGTGCTCACTCAGACACTGTTAACACACTTTGGTGATCGGAGCCAACAGCCGCTCCCATTTTCTGTGGTCAGCTATAATATTTGGCCCTCAAACGGTGAACCTATTCTGCACACGCGTCTAGATGCACTGCCCTTTCTAAATACCACTGGACTGGCTTGGCGGTTTTGTTAAGGATCTTTGTCTCTGTATCCACAGGGGCAAGTTGTGTTGTTTCCTTGATCTACCTGGGTCTACTTCTGCTATCAGGGTACACGTGGCCTCGTCTATTTCTGTTTTTAGCCCTCAGATCGCTGATCTCTCCTTCATCTCTAACCTCGCAGAGATCAGCCTCTCCACGGAGCTGACATTCAACTCCTGACTCGGGATGAGAGCAGGAGGGGGATTCATGGTTTCCTACGTCCTTCACCTGCCTTGTCTCACCGAATCCTCACGGTGACCTTATCCCTGTTTTACAGGTGAGGCAACTGAGGCTCAGAGAGGGAAAGTCATTTCCCCAAGGCCACTCAGCTGGGATGTGGCGGAGCCAGGATTAGAACCAGGCCCACGTGGCCTCAGAGCAGAGGAGTCCTCTGGAAAACAAGACACGCAGGGCATGCGCCTACCGTGGAGCGGGGCTGGACTGGGGGAGCGGCGGGCACAGGGGTGGGTGGTCTTTTTCTTTTTTTTTTTACAGAGAATCAAATCCCACTGTGTCGGACGGCCACTGAGGTCAGCCTTGGCCAGACTCCATGGGTCCCAACCGCACCGGATGACTTTCAAGGAGAAGGTAGCCACCCCAGCCCTCAGCGGCTCCCGGTGCGTCAGGGAAAGGCAAGGTGGAAGCCTGAGGAGGCGTCCCCTCAAGGTGGCAGGGCCCCAGAGGTGTGGGCCACAGAGCTTTACTCACCTGGGATTCCTTTGTCAGGATCACTTGGTTGAAGGGCTGAGGGGGGTTCAGAGGCCAGGTGAGGGGCGGGCTGGGCACCGTGGTACCGAGGAAAGAGCACACATCTGGGAATCAGACACCCAGTTTCAAATTCTGGCCCTAACAAGTCATTTAGCCCTTTTGGGCCTCAGGTTCTTCCTCCATAAAATGGGGATGATTTACCTTGCACAGGTGTGAGTATTAGACCACAAGCATGCAAAGTGCTAAGCCCTGGGCCTGAGGTTCCGAAAGGAAGACAGAGCTGCATGGGCCACCCGCCACCCCTGCAGGACAACGTACTTCAGGGCTCCGATGGCCAGGGGTCAGTGCAGAGGGGAACCAGGTCACGGTGAGCCCAGAGGCCTCTCTCCACAGATGGGGACACTGAGGCCTGGGGAGGGTGTCAGGCTCAAGCCAAGTGGCCTGCCCTGAACCGCCCCCTGCCCGGGCTCCCTGACTTTCAGGCTGCGGGTGGGCAAAGGGGAGTGAACTGACCCCTCCCGCCCTGAGCTGTCACATTTCCCATCTGTGTGGTCCCAACGCTCTTCCCAATGGAGCTGGGGTTCAAGGCTGAGGGGCCACCCCAACCTGGCTCTGGGTCTCTGTAGAGTTCCTGTCTGGCCCCTAGTAAAGTTCTCAGTTGCCAGAATGAAGAGCAGGAAATTGGGGTTATGAAGACCCCCTACAGCTACTGCCTGGTGATGGTGGGACCAGGGCTGGAGAGGCCCCCTCCCCCAAGAGCAGACCCGTGGTGGTGTTCTGGGCTGAACCGTGCACCCCTCCCCACAATTCATATGTTGGAGTCCTACCCCCCAGGACCCCAGACTGTGACTGTATTTGAAGATGGGCCTTTAAAGAGGCAATCCAATTAAAATGAGGCCATTAGGGGTGGGCCCTAATCCAACAGGACAGGTGTCTTTATAAGAAGGAAATTCGGACAGAGACGCACAGAGGGACGACCACGTGAGGACACAAGGAGGAGACAGCGCCCTCGAGCCAAGGAGAGAGGCCTTGGTTTCTGACTTCCGGCTTCCAGAACGGGGAGGAAACGCGTTTGTGCTGTCTAAGCCACCCGGTCTGCGTGCTCTGTGGTGGTGGCCCTGGGAAATTAATCCGTGGGTTTATCAGGTCAGCTGGCCATCACCTGTCACCACAGGAACAGTGAGGCCAGGGGGGCATGGGGACCCACGCCAGGTGAGTTGGGGGCAGGTCTAGGGTGTGGAGCCCTGCTGCGGACCGGCCTGCACCAGGGCCTCAGGGCAACATGGGGACACCACCGAGCTAGGAGCTGCCCTGGGGGCACCAGCACCTCCGCAAGCACCATCACTAGGTCCTGAGCCCCCGCCTGGGAGAAGCCACTTCCCCAGGAGGCAATTGGTCCCGTTCAGTGTGTCCCCAGCCCCTTCCCTGCCTGGGGAAAGCTCCAAAAGGGGCAGGAGCTAGGAAAACACACAAACTCGCAGATCGGCCGCCATCTGGCTCCAGGAAGAGACAGAACATCTGGCCACAGCTCCGGGCCGCAGCGTTTATGTAATCCCCGTGCAGGCACACGTGCCTCCACCGGGCAGACGGGCGAGGCTGGTGCCCTGGTCCCCCGGAACGTCCCCCGTGAGGACTGGGCCTCGTAAGTAAAGGGCTGTCTGGGGATGAGGCAACGCTGGTCAGCGGCGCCTGGCATGAGGCGAGCATGAGCCCTCCCGTGCCCCCGGCCCCCAGCTCGCGCACACACGCATGCGTGCACACACACGTGCATCCGGCTGGCTGCACCGGGGGTGCTCACGTGTCACATTACACGCAGGAGAGCTCTAAGCTTCCCTCCGGCTTTAACGCTCTGTCATGCGCACATACGGGGACACTTCCCCATCTGACACTTTGTGTGCTTTGGTACATCTACACGCGTAGATGCAAGCATGGAAACACACACGTGATCGTCTGTGCACTCAGATACCTTTATACATTCACCAACGCAGCAAAAGGCGTGCCCTGGCTCACACACACACAGGGAGACCTCCACACCTGCATTCTGGTGTGCACACACCCGTGTGTCTACGTACACACCTGCATACGTTATGTGCGGCTTTTGCACATGGACACACTTACACACGTGCGTGGTCTCTGCAAGCCCACGCTGACATGTGTCAGGCTTGCCGGACTTAGCAAAGAAGGATACAGAGTGCAATCTCTGGGGCATACTTACACTAAAAAAACCTGTTCATTTATCTGAAATTCAAATTTATCCAGGTGCCTGTATTTTATCTGGCAACCCTAATATGTACGCACTTGGACACACACTCACATAGACACAAACTCACGAAGCGATCACGGTCCCCGGGCCCAGCCCAGGACATGCTGCTTCCATGGGAGAATTTCTAAGACCTTCTCTCGATCTGGTAATTAGACCCACAGCTGCTTCTCTGGCCACAGCGCAGCTCCGGGTCCCCGGTGACGGCATCCAATAGCCTGGCCCAGGACTCAGCTCGCTGGTGGGAAAAGGAAGGGCTTCCAGCAGGAGCACGGGGCTTGCTGGGACCCTGGGAAAACTCCTCTTGCCAACAGCCCAGCTGTGAGGTCTGGCAGCAGTGGCCAAGCCCTGGGAACCCCACCCCGGGGCCGGGCCTCGAGGAAGGACGTTCAGCTGGGGTCAGAGGTGCAATCTGAGCCCCCTGAGGCCCCGCTTGGCCTTTTCTCCATCTGGTGCTGCTTCTAATGGTGGGAGACAAGTCAGGGCAAGGGTGTCTTGGAATCCTGGTTCCTCAGCTTAAATCCTCCAGCCAGAAAGTTTTGCAGAGGGTCAGTGACGAACAAGGTCCTAGGACGACCTTAGCTCAGAGAGAGGAGTCCCCGGGGGTGGGGTAGGGGGACACACAGGCCTGCCCCTCACCCACATGACCTGGGCAGCCTCCCCACCCCCTCCCTTGCAGGAGAGGAATTCTGGTCCTGAGCCCTGGGCCAGCAGATGTGTGAGGAGTCTCCTGAGAGCCTCACACAGAACAGGATGAATTTCCTTAAGGAAGCAGCTATTTCCCGGTTATCGCGTTTTGGGGTTACGTAAGAATGCATTTTCATTATTTCATGAAAAATACAGGAAAACCAAAAGCCAGCATTTTGCAGTTATTCCTTTCAGACGTTTTTCTCTGCATTCATAAAAACGGAGATGTGTTTTGACCAAAAAGCAACTATACGCCATAGTTTTGTGACCCGCTTCTACCATTTACTAACACACTGTGAACGTCTCTCTGCGTCAGTAACCAAACATCCACGCCCTGACTGACAGCAGCCTCGTGGTGAGCCTTGGATGGAGCAGCCACTTTTGGATACTTAGATTGCTACCAGTTTGTTTTTAACAGCAGTGAAATTCACATAACAGAAAACCAACCAATTTATTGCAAAACAGAAAGTAGACTCAGAAAACAAACTTATGGTTAGGGCAGTGAAGGGGTTGCAAGGAACAAACTGGGAGTTCGAGATCTGCAGATACTAATAACTATGTATAAAACAGATAGACATGTTTCTACTGTGTAGCACAGGGAACTGTATGCAATATCTTGTAGTTACCTACAATGAAAACAAATATATGCATGTATATGTGTGACTGAAACATTATGCTGCACACCAGAAATTGGCACAACACTATAAACTACACTTCAATTAAAAAAAACTAACCAATTTAAAGCGTACAATTCGGTGGTATTTAGCACATTCACAAGGTTGTGCAACCACCACTTCTGTCTAGTACTAAAACATTTTCATCACTCCAAAATGAAACCTCATATGTACTAAGGAGTTGGTCCCAGTCCTCTGTCTCACCAGCTCCTGGAAAACATCAATCTGCTTTCTATCTCTACGGATTTGTCTATTCTGGACATTTCATATAAGTTTAATTATTTTAAGGGAGGTACTGGGGATTGAACCCAGGACCTTGTTCATGCTAAGCCCACACTCTACCACTGAGCTATACTCTCCCCTGATGACATTTCATATAAATGGAAATCATTGACTACACGACTCTTTGTTTGTCTTCTTTCATTTAGTGTCACGTAGTCGAGCTTCACCCATGTTGTAGCAGGTATCAGCACTTCATTCTTTTTTATGACCAAATAATATTCCACTGAGTGGATAAACCACAGTCTGGCTAGACATTCCTCTGCTAATGGTCTTTTGTGTGGTTTGCACCTTTTGGCTGTGGTCAACGATGCTGCCACGAACGTTCCAGTACAGTTATTTGTCGAGTGCCTGTTTTTCTCGGTGTATCTCTCAGAGCGGAACTGCTGGGTCACTGGTAATTCTACGTGTAACTTTCAGAGAAACCACCAAACTGTTTTCCACAGAGACTGTGCCAACTGACATTCCCACCAGCGGTGTACCAGCTTCTCCCCATGCTCACCCACACTTGGTATCTGTTTTCTCATGATAGCCAGTCCTAGCGGGCATTGAAGTGGACCCCAGATTTTCTGCAAATGTGAGTAATGCAGTCATAACCCTTGCCTGTGCCTCTCTGTACACTTGCCTTATTTTGTTGTGTTACATTCCTGGCAGTGGAGTTGTTAGACCCAGCAGTAAGTGTGTGTGTGTGTGTGTGCGCGCAATTCTTTTTAAAAGGTTTTTGGTATCACCAAACAGATCACCAGAAGCCTTTCACCGGTTTCCTCTTTCTCCAGCAGGACAAGAGACTGATCATAAAAAAAGTTGTCTACCTTTAGGTAACCATGTCAATCTGATTGTAAAAGTTTATATTTCCGCCTCAATTAGTGTGCTCAGAAGACTGTTACAGACTGAAATGTGTCTCCCACCCCCATTCATACGTTGAAACCCTGACCCCCAGGACCTCAGAATGTGACTGTGCTTAGAGATAGGGCCTTCAAAGATGTGATTAAGTTAAAATGAGATACTTAGGGTGGGCCCTAATCCAATTTGACTGGTGTCCTTATAAGAGAGGTACTGGGGCGCACACACACACACAGAGAAAAGGCTACGTGCAAGCCGAGGAGCGAGGCTTCTGGAGAAACCAAAACTGCCGACACCTTGCTCTTGGACTTCCAGCCTCCAGAAAGGTGAGAAAATAAAAATTCTGTGTGTAAGACACTCCATCTGTGGCATTTTGTGATGGGGGCCTAAACATTTTCTCATAAGCTCCTGAAGTGTTTGTGTTTGTTCCTTGTGAGCTACCCGTCCCTGTCAGCCGCCCTTGCCTTGTTAAGGATCGTCACCTGTGCAGGCCAGCAGCCTGCTGTGTTGAAAGTGAGATCTTGCTGGTGAACCGAGGTACAGAGTCCCTGGAGGCAGGCGGCCGCTCCTGGGACATGGTTAAAGAGGGACGAGCAGGGGCTTTCCAGTGACTAGAACGCCCAGGTCCCACCTGCAGAGGTTTGGATGTAATTGGTCCGTGGTGTGGTCTCCAGATGGTGATTTTTTCTTTTCAAACTCCCCAGGTGATTCCAGTTCAGCCAAAGTCGAGAACCACCCATCCTGACCTTCAGGACCCTCAGCTGGAGAGGACAACGGTGTCCATGATGGGTGCAGCCTGAGCCTCTGAGCCTTCAACCCAGGCAGGTTTGGGACCACCTGGCTGCCTAACTACACCACCCGTCCCCGCTGCGGGTAGGCTCGCCCCCGGAAACTGGTTTGTGCGTGTTCTGTTCACTCAAGACATGCTGCTGCCGGCGCCACTGGGCCATTAATTCAGCCGTCCTCCCTCCTGCGGGCGAGCCCAGACACAGACTCTGGGCCAGCAGGACTGGGCGGCAGCAGCAACCCCCCATCAGCAAGTCTCTTGACTGCTCGGATCCTCGGTTTTGGCAGCTCTGAAATGGGGGCAACAGGGTTGCTTTGAGGATCAGCTGCTCTGGAGTCTCAAGCCTTGAACTCGACCCTTGGATGTCTCAGGTGGGTGAGCAGATCAAGTCTCTTGGGCTGCAGCCGGCTGGAGTTGGCTTTCTGTTCCTTGTGACCAACAGAGCTGGGTGCAGACGGGAGGCTCTCAGAAAATGGTCACGGGAGTGAAGGCCGTGCACTTTAAACAGAGTAGGGCTGAGCAGGCTCTCAGGAGACCAGACCACTTCTCGCCCAACAAGCCCCTCCCCAGGAAACAAGGGAAAGCTGCTTTACCCCTCTGCCCCGTCTCCGTGTCCGGGCCATCACGGACACGCATGGCAAAAATAGCTTCCGCTGGTAAGAGCCACCAAGTACACTAAGGCTGATGCTCACCGAACCCGCTAAGCCGGCGACTGTTATCCCGGCTTGCCAGGCTCCCAAACGGGAGATCCCAGAGTCAGCTGGCTGAGCTGTGTTCCTTGTTAATGGGCCTCAGAGGCCCGGAATTGGTTTAATCATGACCTTTGGTTCATAAAAACTCTAATTATTGAGGCTTGATGCTTTTTTGTGTTTGCTTTTACTTATTAAAAATGTACTTATTTTTAACGAGCAGAAGAAATGAATAGACATTTTTCCCAAGAAGACATACAGAAGGCCATCAGGCACGTGTGAAAATGCTCAATATCACGCATCATCCGAGAAAGACAGATCAAAACCGTAATGAGATGTCACCTCACACCTGTCAGGACGGCTGTCATCAGAAAGGCCACGCACACAAAAAAATGCTGCGAGGATGTTTCCTAAATCTGTCCATTCCTGATTGTTCCTTTGCGTCCGCTGTGTCGTGTGCACCCTTGGTCTCCTGCCTGACCTTGGTCACACGTCAGTTGTCCTACATCCTGAACCTGACCGTCCCAGTATCCACAGTCCTCGGGTGCACTTGTCCCCACTGACTTGCCTCGTGTGTCATTAATCCTTAAGGTCAAGCCAGGAGCTTCCTTACAATCTGTGAGCATCCCCGGGGCTTCACTGGGCCATGGTGTCTTCCTTCAGAGAAGACTGGCATTGCTTATGCTTGTGGCCACGATGTCCACTCTGGGCTCAGAGCTGGAGCTCGAACTTAGCTCGCCACCACCTGCTTCCCTTGCCGTTGTGACTGCCTTAGGTACCCCATAGCCGTGTTGCCACTGGAACGTGGCCTCGGGGCATCCCTGGATGCCCGCAGGGCTGGGCCGGGCCGGTTTGGGGCTCTCTGGACCTATAGATTTCCAGATCCCACCACAGTGGCCCCAACACCTGGCTACCAGTCACTCTTCAGTCACTAAGGACCCAGCTCACATTTGCTTATGTGTCTTTTGTTTGTGGGGTTCTGTGGAATTCTCTCCTTTTTATGAGACCTGCAATGCTTCAAAGAATATCTTCCATCCAGGGCTAGTTGTTGTGGGGCAGTTATGTCCCTTAGAGCTCCCACGGTCATAATTCAAAAGCTGAGGACCTCAAGCACTGACATTTGAGCCCGTTCACATGCTGCTAGAAGCCTGCAACCCTTTCCTGGGTCCCAGGCTCCTCATCGCCGGTGACTCTGCCAGGAGCCCATGAAGGGCCGGTGAACTGTCACAGGCTATCTGTCCCACACTGCACAGCAGCCTGCTTCGCTTTTAGAGTTCTCATAGCTTCCTTCGAGAGCGCTCCCACACCTGCCAGACCCTCCCGGGGGCACCTGGTGGTATAACCCAGCCTCCTCGCCTCTGGGTCTGCTGCTTCCCATCTGCCCACGGCCGGACGCAGGACCCAGGCTTCCTGCAGTTTGTGCAAAGGCCTGGCAGGTGCACCTGGGATCAAAGTGCCGAACTTCAGCGCTGACCTTGACAGTGCCCTGCACAAACCATTTTCTGCGTGTTCTCTTGGCCATGGTTAGGGTAAGAAAGCTGAAGCTTCAAAGGTCTGCCATGCAGACAAGGTGACAAGGGAATTCACTTGACAGCATGGGACAGGGGTGGTGGAGAGCCCGCACACTGAGGTCAGACGGACAGGGACCCCACCCGGCTCTTCCACTTAGGGCTGGGCCACCTGGACTCATGAGCTCATCCATCTAAGTCTCAGTTTCTTCGCACGATGTGAATCCCAAGAGGATTCTTGTGTTCCCCAGAGAGCTGGTGACTACAGAACGTGCTTGTCCCCCCTTCCATTTAGTTAGTGCTGAATCAGTGTGTGTGCGAGCGTGTGACCCTCAGACAGAGGTTTCCAGCAGTGCCTTCCAGATGCCAGCCCCACACTTCGCCCCGCCACATGCATCCACCTCGCAGCGGCCCCCCTCCAGAGGTAAGAACTTCCATTATCTGGAATTTGAGCCTCAGTTCTCTTCTCCTGAATGAAGTGGACAGACCAGTGTGTGAGGACAGTGGTGCTTTGAGACCCTGCCAAGAGGGACCCCAGCCTCCGGCTGACAGCCCCACCCTCCTTTCCAGCCACATCCTGGCTCCTGGGAGCAAACATCAGGCCTCTGGGCTTCCAGAAAAGCAGCTGTCCCCCTCCAGCCCCACCCAGGAGGTCACCTCCTCAGAAGGGTCTCGCTCCAGCCCCCAGGGTTTCTCACCCTGGCTGAGGAATCAAGCTCAGTGCCGGGTCTTCCTGTTATAATAACCGCCTTCCTGCCCCCCGAGCACTCCATCCCCACTTGGCAAAACACAGAAGGGGGCCGGAAAACAACAGGCTTTATCATGTCCTCCTTACGAGGAGTGGCTGGGTGGGAATGCGGCCCCTGATAAGAAGTTGTGAGGAGCTGGGGCGGGGGCTCGCTGCCTGTCCCGGGCTTTCTGTGACAGGTGGGGCTGGCTGATAAGGGTCTGCAGGGCCTTGAGAGCCGAAGCCCCCCTCAGACAAAGTGCGGGCAGCGTCTGAGGAGGCCCCAGTGTTCACAGAATTCCCTGCCGTCCATCAGATGTACAGGGGACACAAACTTGGATGGCCATGTGGTTGGGGGGCGTGGGAAGGGGAGGAGGACCCAGTGCAGTGCAGGGCCTGGGGATGGGGACACGAAAAGAGGAATTCTCTAGGGATAAAGTTTTTATTCATTCATTCATTCCTTTAACAAATGCTGAGCTGAATTAATGAGTTCAGAATCAAGATGAAGAATCAGGGCTTGGGAATCATCCAGATCTGGGTTTGAGTCCTGGCTTTCTCACTGAGTGGCAGTTGACTTGGCCTTGTGGACCTCAGTTTCCTCATCTGTAAAATGGGAAGAACAGGCATCCCGTGAGGCTTTGAGAAGAGGACGTGGGAAGGCCTCTGGAAATAGTTTTTAA
Source organism: Camelus bactrianus (assembly GCF_048773025.1). NCBI lineage: Eukaryota > Metazoa > Chordata > Mammalia > Artiodactyla > Camelidae > Camelus > Camelus bactrianus. The sequence continues at coordinate 73,365,265 of NC_133542.1, forward strand.
GCTGTGGTTGGGGAACTCAGAGGTCGGGTGGTCAAGAAATAATCCTACATCTCCAGCCTTCGCAGGGCCGTGTGGAAGTCTGCGGCAGCAATGAGGGGGTTGCACTGGGGGACGCAGGGCAGCCTCCTGGAGCCTGGGGCGGAAGGTGGGAGCAGGAGCTGAGAGCCAGGACCTGGGGCGCCTCTCTCCTGGGGCTCTAGTCCCTGATGCATAGGCCTCACTTCATCCTCTGCGGTCTGGCCCCCTGTGTTGCCGTGGCCACTCCACCTGGGCCCCTTACCAGCTCCCTTCCCTGAGTCCAGGCACCCTTCCCTTCAGCCAGCGCCCACTCCATGTGACCAGAGCCCCAGAGACCCAATTCCAAATGTCCGGGACAGCCCATCAGCTGGGCCATCAGTGGGGCCACCGGCCGAGCCGAGTCAGCTGCGGCTGCTGCCGGGGGGCCCATGCTGGGTGGATGGTGAGAACTAGACTGTGCTGCCCCCCCCCCCCGCAGGACCCCTAGGGGCACGGCCAGGGCCGGGCCCACAGCAGCGCCTCCTGAAGGGCCTTTCCTAGAAGAGCAGCTCCTGCTCCTTAGTCCCTCCCGTGAGCCAGGCCACGCAGGAGCTCGGCCCCCTGCAGCCCCGACCCGGGCTCCTTGTCTCCGCCGCAGGGCCGGGGGAAGTGACGTGCCCCCAGGCCACACGGCACCTCAGACCTGCAGGGCCCCCCGCCGGAGGTGGCAGCACAGCGGGGAGAGGGAGGACGCTGGGGCGTCATGAACGTTCCTGCCGAGCTCAGCCTCTGAGTCTTGTGATGCTGAAACTCAAGAGCCCCCTGACTCAGCAGGATATTAATAAGCCTGGCGGGCTCCCAGGGGGCCAGCTCTGCCAGGGGCCAGAGGAGAAGGACTCCCACCCCTGTGGCTCAGAATCTCCCTCCCCTTGTCCACAGCTGGCCCACCGCCCCGGCTGCCTCCCCAGGGCCCCCTGGTACCCCCAGCCCAGCCTCTCCTGGCAGTCATTCACGGAGCTGGGAGACCCCTCCCCACTGCTGAGCAGGTCTGGGCAAACCTCACTGAAGGAGCCCAGGTGGAGAGTCAGAGCCAAACAGCACGGGGGGTGGGGGGTCATGTGATCAACGGTTCGGGCTCTGGGGTCAGAGTTGAGTTCAAGCCCCAGTCTCCCGCTTCTAACCTGGAGACTTGGGACAAATCATTTAACCGTGCTGAGCCCCAGTTCCTTAATCTGTAAAGTGGGGGTCCTACCAGTACCTAGTCCTGGACCTAATGGGGTGGTTGTCACAAAGGGCAGGTGCCAGGAATGACAGCTCCTTTAAACCTGTCATCGCTGCTGGTCTCAGCTGTTGCGTCTCATTTGGGCTTCCGTCCCACAGCGCCCTCTAGTGGGCAGCAGTGGTTATTGTCGGGGCTCCCTACCAGTGTTGCATGAGCTTCGCTGCTTCTGAGCCCCAAAGGGTCCAAGATGTGCCCTTTCTGATTGACTTGAGTTCATGGCCCCTGTTATGCACTGGCAGGGCAGGCAAAGAGGAGGAAGACCGACTCTCTTCCCTTTGAAGTTCAAAGTGCATGACAACCTAGTTTGGCATTGATGACCTTTGTAAGTCCTGTCCTGGGTCGTGCCCCCTCCAGCCTAGACAAGCCACAACCTCCCTGATCTTCACAGACCTTGTCTACAAGCAGGAACGTGAAGCCACGCATGGGAGGTGGGCGCTTAGGAAGCGGTAGTGGAGACCGGGTACCTGCACACCAGCTCTTAGGGGCCGTGTGAGTCACTCCAGCCAGAGGCCCTGATGGTGGTGGATTCAGAGAGAGAGCAAGGCCTGGGGCCCCTGGGAGTCCCTTTTTCAAGGCTGCCAAGGTGGAACATTTGCCTACAGCAGACCCAGTGTTTCTTTTCCCCGCTTCCTGGCACCTCCTGCTCCCCCAGGCTGGGCACCGTGCGTGTTTAAACAGATGTCCACTTGCTGAGAGCTCCCCAGGGCCTGCCTCGCTGGGAAGTATCCACATTTTAGGTCTCTTCCACTCCCCCACCGATAAAACTCTTTCCATCGCTGGAGCTGCTGAGGGCAGAATCGGGACCAGTGAGCACAGGCAACAAGGGAACAGAGCTCAGGGCAGCGTGGCAGGTCCTGGTGACCCCACAAGACAGTCAGTGAGTTCCCCATCTTGGAGGTGTTTACGCAGAGCAGCCGATCATGTGGCTAGCGTGTTGGAGAGGTGAGCCCGCTGGCTGGAGAGCTGCATTCGCTGAACTCAAGGGCCTCTTCCAATCCGGAGGGTCTTTGTTTTGTGTTTAAGTAGGTTAAAGGGGGATGAAAAGTGACCAATGATACTACTTTAGACCAGATGAAGAGGGTTCAGTCTTATTTAACTATTGTCTTTTCCTCAAATTTTGTACCCTTTTCTTCTTTTTCTTTCCTTAGTTCTAAACTTCTCTTATAACACGAGCACGTTCTCAGGGTCTGCCACCTCTGTCACGAGTCTCCTGGGGGGTTTCCACACACATGCCCTCGGTCCATTTCTCCCCAGGAGGCCTCCCTCTCCCACCAGCCAGCCTCCTATTCCTCCAGAGGACAGGTTGCTCCAAGGTGTGGCCCCCTGTCCTCCCAGGGCTGGGTCCCTACTTTCCAACAGTAATCACTCTGGAGGGTGCTAGGAGGACCCAGGAGGAGGCCTGCACCTTTAGGTCAGGCCACCAGGGAGGTCTCATTTGAGGAGATACTGAGGAGGTGAAGAAGGGGTCAGGCCACCGGCACAGATCACTGGCTGGAGGTGATGAGGGCAGAGAGGGGCTGGGCGTGTTGGGTATGTCGTGATTAGTGCAGAAGGACACATCACCAAGGGTCTTAGCCCAGGAGGTGAGAGAGGCCTCCTGGAACAAGGGACATCTAAGCTGAGCTGCAGCAGAGGGATGCAAGACATCTGGCCCAGATGTCAGAAGACCTGATCCTGGCCCAGCCCTGATCCTATCACCCTCTGTGTTCTGAGGCCAGCCGTGACCCCTGGGCCTCTGTTTCCCCATCTGTAACCTGAGGCAGCAGGCCCAGCTGCAGCCCATCTTCCTCTACTCTGACTCCCCTGGCTAGGTCCCTGGTCTGGCCATGTGATGCACAGGGACCCCCAGCAAGCCCAAGTAGGGGGCTTGTGAAAGGCCCTGGCACCCTCCAGCCCTGGTTTGCATCCATACTGACCTCAGGTGGGTGTTGAAAAGGGGTGGCGTCTGCTGGTGTGCCTGCAGGAAGGGGCGCTATGAAGGTAAAGCCCCAGAGAATGAGGGGCTGGTGCGCCTGTTGCTACCGAGGCATCTGCGCTCACAGCTGTCAGTGGTTGAATTGTGCCCCCCTGCAAAGGTGTGTTGGAGTCCCAACCCCCAGTACTGGAGAGCATGACCTCATCTGGAGACAGGGTCCTTTTTTTTGTTGGGGGGGGTCATTAGGTTTTTTACTTATTTATTTTAATGGAGGTTCTGGGGATTGAACACAGGACCTTGTGCGTGCTAAGCATGTGTTCTACCATTTGAGCTATCCACCCCACTGGGGATAGGGTCTTGACAGGGGTAATCAATTTAAGAGGAGGTCATCGGGGTGGGCCCTAATCCAGTGTGACCAGTGTACTGATAACAAGGAGAAATTTGGACACAGAATCAAACACGCACAAAACTAAGATGGTGTGAAAAGACAGGGAGAAATGTAAGGACAGGCTTGGAGGATCACAGCTGCACGTCTGCAAGCCAAGGGCCGCCTGAGGCTGCCAGAGGCCAGGAGAGAGCCCAGAGCACAAGGCAAGTTGGCCAAGGTGGCACCTTCCATGGATACGCCCATAAAAGACCCCCTGGCTTGGAGCGGGGCCAGTCCTGCGGCACCACTGGCCAGAGAGAACTTGGGTGGGCAGAGCCCTGCCTCCCTTATGACCAGAGATTTCCTGCTTTCTCACCTGAAGAATGTGGTTATCATGGTTCTCAGGTGGTCAGGAGGCTTGACTACGTGGGGAAACGTGTTGGAAACTTCCTGGTGGAAAGGGCGGTGTGCCAATGATGATAAAAATAGTGCATCAGGTGAGCGCTTCCCAGGCCCCGGGCCCTGAGTCGGCACCTTGTGTGTCTCTTCTCCTATAATACTGACTTGCTCCTGGGACCTGAGTGTTATCCATGTCCTGATTTTATAGATGGGACTCTGGGGCTCAGAGAGGGTAAGTCACTTGCCCAAGATCACACAGCTATCATTAGGACTCAAGTCTTCCTGACCTCACAGCTTGGACGTGTGTGTTTGTATTAAAATACACATGACATGAGCCATTTAACCATTTTTAAGTATACAATTCAATGACTTTAAGTATACAGGCATCCTCGTTTTGTTACATTTTGCTTTATTGAGCTCTGCAGATACTGCATTTTTTACAAGTTGAAGGTCTGTGGCAACCCTGCGTTATCAGACGATGGTTAGCATTTTTTAGCAAGAAAGTATTTTTTAATTAAGGTATGTATTTTTTTAAGACAAAGTTATTGCACACTTAACAGACTCCAGTATAATGCACACATGGCTTTTCTATGCACTGGGAAACCAAAAAATTTGTGCGACATACTTTACTGCAGCATGCACTTTACTGTGGTGGTCTGGAACGGAACCCACAGTATCTCTGTGGCGAGTACCCTGCATTGGCAGTGCTGTGCAGCCATGCCACTATTTCACCCCAAACCGAAACTCTGCAGCCGTTAAGCAGTAACCCCCCATTCCCTGTACCCTCAGCACCAGGTAAGCTCTAGTCTACTTTCTACCTCTGTGAAGCTGCCTACGGCAGGTATTGCATGTAAGTGGAATTGTGCAATAGTTGTCCTTGTTTGACTGGCTTATGTCACTGAGCACAATGTTCCAGAACTCCATTCCTTTTTATGACTGAATGCTATTCCACTACGTGTGTGTGTAAAAAGATATACAAATGTATATACTTTATCACATTTCTTGAATCCATTCATCTGTTGATGGACACTTTGGTTGTTTCTACCTTGGGCTATTGTAAATAATGTTTGTACAAATATTAGCAAATAAGTATCTGTAAGAGTCCCTGAGCTTTCAATTCTTTGTGGTAAATGTCTAGGAGTAGAGTTGCTAGGTCACGTGGTAACTGTTTAACTTTTTGAGAAACTGTTGAATTGTTCCCCGCAGCTGCTACACCATTTTACGTTCCCAGCAGCAGTGTATGTGAGTTACAGTTCTGATACGTCTACATCCTCACCGGCACTTGTTATTTTCTGTTCTTTTTTTAATTACGACCATCCTGGCAGGCGTCAAGTAGTGTCTCATTGTGGCTTTGATTTGCATTTCTCCAGTGACTAATGATGTTGAGCATCTTTTCATGTGCTTATTGGCCGTTTGTGTATCTTCTTTTTTCTTTTTCTCTTTTTTTAGCAATTGGCTGATTTTTATTATAGTCACTTAAACATTCTGTTAGTTTCTATAGTAAGGAAGAACAGTGTGGTCACAGATCAAGAATGACTGAAGCTGTAGTAACTGCTGTAATGACTTCACTCTGATCATGTCAATTACAGTTGACCCTGGAACAACACGGATTTGAACTGTGCAAGTCCACTTATCTGCAGGTTTTTTTCTTCTTTGATAAATACATACTAGAGTACTATTGTGTATCTTCCTTGGAGAAATGTCTGTTCAACTCTTTTACCCACTTTTTCATTGGGTTGTCTTTTTGTTGTTGAGTTGTAAGCGTTTTTTATATATTCTGGATATTAAACCCTCATCAGATATGATTTGCAAATATTTTCTTCTATGAGTTGTCTTTTTACTCTCTTAATAGTGTCTTTTGATGCACAGAAGTTTTTAATTTTAATGAAATCCAATTTATCTATTTTTTCTTTTACTGCCTGTGCTTTTGGTGTCACTGAAGAAATCACTGCCAAATTCAAGGTCATGCAGATTTTCCCGTGCGTTTTTGTTACCAAACCAAACTTGGGTCCGCTTGCCCACATACAGTAAAGCCAGTCTACCAACCCGGGGTTGTGGTGAAGGAAAGTGCAGTGTTTATTGCAGGCGCTAAACAAGGAGTCCAGGTAGCTGGTGCTTAAAAGACTCAAATCCCCTGAAGGCTTTCAGGGAAAGGTTCTTAAAGACAGGGTGAAGGAAGGGGTTGTGGCGTGTATGATCCGCTCATGGACCGTCTTCTGATTGGCTGGTGGTGAGGTCATCGGGATCCAACATCATCAACCTTCTGGTTCCAACCAGTCTGGGGTCCACGTGCGTGTGGGCAGCAGGCAGTTAACTTCCTCCACCTGGTGGGGGTTTCAGTCTCTGCAAAACAGCTCACAGGATGTAGCTCAGAATACCATCGACAGCCCTGGAGGAGGAACTGAAGGTCCTGACTTTGTTTAATGGCTAAACTGTTATTATTTTGTCTTGCTTGGCTGTCTTCCTTACTTTCTGCATTTTCTCATGTCTCTGATTAAATGTTCTCTTTGGAACTCAGGGAGACTGATTTTTTTTCTACAGACAAGGGGCAGGCAGAGGACATGGGAGGAGGTGAGAGAGTCTGTTCCAGAAAGGCCCCATAGTGCTCAGTTACATTTTCTTCTAAGAGTTTTATAGTTTTGCCTCTTAAGTTTAGGTCTTTGATCCATTTCGAGTTCATTTTTGTATACAGTGTAAGGTAAATGGCCAGTTTCATTCTTTTGCATGTGGATATTCAGTTTTCCCAGCACCTTTTTTTAAAGAGACTGTTCTTTCCCCATCGAATGGTCTTGGCATCCCTGTTGAAAATCAACTGACCACAGATGTGAGGGTTTACCTCTGGGCTCTTGACTCTGTTCCATTGGTCCATGTGTCTAGCCTTAGGCCGGTACCACCTATTCTGATTACTATAGCTTTGTAATAAGCTCTGAAATCAGGAAATGTGAGTCCTTCAAATTTGTCCTTCTTTTTCAAGATTATTTTGGCCATTCTGCCATAAACACACAGTTGTCCTGACAAATTGAAAAGGTGTCCCATTCCTATGTTATTAATAAATGGGTTGAAAATTCACTTAAATTCTTTGGAAGAGTTTTAAACAGGTTAGAAAATGCCATTTTTCAAGTTATTTAAGCTTGCAGATATAAAAGCTTTTATACGTGACCAAATCATATAATACTAGAAACATTCCCAAACATTCATTTTTCACAATGCCCTCTTTCTAGCAAACATTTCTGTCAAAAAGAAGTTTTTGCACCATTCTTCGGTAAAATGGCCCATGAACATTCAGACGGTATGTTTGTCTGTCTCTATGTTTATTTTGAAGTTTCTGCTGAAAAGCACGCTCCTGACAGCTACCTGTCCTCACTGAAAAGGCCAGCAAACTTGGAACACACAATTTTTTGTAAAAGAAAAATGCAAAACTCACGTTTAAGTTAGAGAGTCCTTGTAGATTCTTTGCCTGAAGATAACCAGGCAATGGATGCTTCTGTGGGGCAAAAATCCCTATGGTCATTCCCCGCCTCTTTGAAAAGTATTGAAAGATTTTACTATTTAAAGTGTACTTTGCAGGGGGAGGATAAAAAAAAATAATTAATAAATATCTTTAAAAATTTAAGTGTACTTTGTGTACTTTTGGCTTCATTTCTTTCCCAGGAATGATATACTGAGTGAATTTCATGTTCCTGCCACCTTAATAACCACCTCCCAGGATCCCTGCTTCCCTCTGGTCCAAAGCAGCTGCTCCATCAATAAGTGTACTTTTTTTATGAACCATTATTTTTATTAAATGACTCAAAGCTGAGGCTGTCTGTCTTCTGGTTCATCTTTGGTTTGGGGACGCACAAAAATTAAAAAGTACTGCTTTGATCTTTCTTGACTGAAGCAGAATTGAGCAAATGCCCCAAGTGTTAAAAACATCTGTGACATCCGTCTGACTGTACAGGACGTCGTGTCCCAGTATGTGATCTTTCAGCCATGCTTTCCGCCATCCCTTCCAACAATATCTGGAAGGTGCGGAAATACATTTCAGTTCTTTGCCAGCTTGTTTTTTAAGTTGTTAAAGTTTTTACTGCAGACATTTTTACCACAGCAGGAAGAACAAATGGTTCCCAGTGGTTCTCAAGTTTCTGCTTTTGCTTTTAAGAAACCTCAACCAAGACTTCAAAACATTTATCACTAAGATGAAAGAAATGTTGGAAAGTCCTGGACTGAGTGTGACCCAACTTTAAACATCACTGGAAAAACTATAGAAGTTTGGATATTTGATGGTTCCGTGTGAGGTTCTTCATTTAAAGAGATGGGGTATAAATCCACATTTCAAATAGTCTCCTGGATTAATTCAAAACCTGGGACTGGGAGAAGGAGCAGCTCTGACATTTGCTTACTGTATCTCCTGCTTGTATCATCAGCACAACTCTCACCTATTCCCTTCTTTTTCCTAGATGGCGTCTTGATCCTTTCACAGCTTTACTGAGGTATAATAGATACACGGCAAACTACACATATTTAAAGAGTACAGTTTGCTGAGTTTTGACATATGGATACCCCCACGAAACAACATCAGTGTATTTCCACCTCCCTCAGTTTCCTTGTGTCCCTTTATAATCCATCCTTCCCTCCACCCCACTCTCCCCTACAAGGCAACCACTCATTTGTAACTAAAGATGAGCTTGCATTTTCTAGACTTTTACATACATTGAATTGTACAGTATGTATTTTTGGTCTTACTTCTTTCATTCAGCCTTCTTAGAGATTCAGGAATGCTGCGTCTACCTGCGCTTCCTTAACTTGTGGCCCTTTCCTCCATCTGCAAGGAGCATCACTCCAACCCTCTGCTCCCATTGTGACACCTCTCCGACCCTGGCCCTCCTGCCTCCCTCCTCTAAGACCCTTACAATTACACTGGGCTCACCAGATCATCCAGGATAATCTCTGTATTGCAAGACCCTTAATTAATCACATCTGCAAAGTCTCTTTTGTCAAGTAAGGGAACATGCTCACAGGTTCTGGCGTTTGGGACATGGACATCTTTCAGGGGGGCCATTCTTTGGTTTGTCGCAGCCGCTATGAACATGTGTGTACAAGTACCTGTGTGGACATATGGGTGCATTTATCCAGGAATACAATCGTTGGGCCATAGGTAAGTGTATGTTTAACATTTTGAGAAACTGCACACATTTAAATTGATTTCCAAAGTGCTTGTGCCATTTCACACTCCCACCAGCAGGGTATGAGGGTTCCAGGTGCTCCACATCCTTGGAATGGTCAACTTGTTCTGTTTTATCATTTTAGCCGTTTTAGTGAGTATGAAGTTGTAACCCACTGGGGTTTAATTTGCATTTCCTTAGTGACTAATGACTTTGAGCATCTTCTCATGGGCTTATTTGTCATCCATGTATCTTCTCTGATGAAGTGTCTATCCAAATTTTTTCTCCATTTACAAAACTGAATCATCTTAGTACTGAATTGTATGTGTCCTTTATATATTTTAGATACGAGTTCTTTGTTGGATGTATGCACTGCAAATATCCTCCCCCAGTCTGTGCTTTTTCACTGGAAAAAATTCAGCGTCCATTCATAATTAAAAAAAAACAAAACAAAAACAATTCTCAGTAAGCAAGGAGGGAACTTCCTCAACCTGGATAAAGATCATCTACAAATATCTTTCAGCTACCATCATACTTGATGTTTAAACACTGAACAGTTTTCCCCTAAGATCAAAAACAGGCAAGAATATCTGCTTTTATCAGTGCCATAATGTAAACAAAGGAAAGTCCTACATGTGGGACAGGAAAAAAAAAAAAAAAAAAACTGTCTCTTGTGGCAGACTGCATGATTGTCTACATAGAAAATCCCAAAGCATCTATACAGAAGTTACTAGAACTGGTAAGTGAGCTTAGCAAGGTCACAAAATACAAGGTCAACACATAAAAGTCAATTGTATTTCTGTATACCAGCCTTATTAGTTATCTATTGCTACATAGCAAATCACCCCAAAGTTTAGAGAATACATTTTTTATTATCTCACACAGTTTCCATCGGTCAGGAATTGGGAAGTGGCTGAAGTGGCACCAAGGTCAAGTTGTTGGCTGAGCTGCAGACATCTGATGGCTTGACGGGCTGGCGGATCTGCTTCCAGGCCGGCTCACCCACGTAGTGGGCAGGTAGGTGCCGGCTGTTGGCAGGAGACCTCAGTTCCCTGCCATGTGGTCCTCTCCATAAGGCTGCTTAAGTGTCCTCACAGCCAAGAGAGAGTGAGGCAGAAGCTGAAATGTTAATGTTTTATCATCTAATCTTGAAAACCACACTCTGTCATTTCTGTATTATCCTATTGGCTGCATAGGTCAGTCCTACTCAGTATGTAAGGGAATCACACAATGGAACGAATACCAGGGGGAGAGAATCATTGTGGGTCATCACAGAGGCTTGCTACTATGCTAACGCTGAGCAACTGGACACTCTCATTTTTAAAAGTACTATGCACAATAGCACCAAAAAACATGGAGTACTTATATATAATCTAACAAAATAAACGTACTGATGCCCAGTGGAGATTTGCCACGTATAAGCCATATTGCATGTAAATGGTACATTTTTTAATTTTTAGTTTTAACAAAAGGAGGATTTCCTGGGGAAGGGTATAGCTCAGTGGTAGAGTGCATGCTTAGCATGCATGAGGTCCTGGGTTCAATCCCCACTACTTCTATTTTAAAAATATACCTAATTAACTCCCCATCGAAAAATGGTCATTAAAAAAAAAGGAAGATTTCCTCCATGCAGAAAATGAAACTTATAAGAATCAATCCCTGTGCTTTGGCCTATTCTATGACAATATTAGGGGCTCGAATGCTGAACTTTAACTTCATTTTCTACTGAAGGCTTTTATCTCATGAGTGGATTTCAGAAATGACCTTTCATCATGCCCAGGTGAAATGGGGCCTTCATTGTTGTCAGACCTGGGACAGAGTTTTTTCTCCCTCTTCGCAACGTATTCATATGATTCGCCCAAGAGTTGGTTCTTTCCCATCTGAAGGCATTTATTACACCCTAAGTAATTTGTAAACCCTTTATGCAAAAGATTTCAGATTATCAAATGCTAGAGCAGGATTCGGCAAACTACCACCTTTGGTCCAAATTTGGCCCATTGCCTGTTCTTGTAAATAAAGTTTTATCGGAACATGGCCACACTCGTTTGTTTACTCTTTATTATCTATAGCTGCTTTCATGCTGTAGTAGTACAGTGGAGTAGTCACAATAGAGACCATGACTCCCAGCGTCTGAAACATTTACTATCTGGCCCTTGTTCGCCAACCCCTGAAAGATAAGAGTAATTTAGCATTTTGTAGAAAAGGAATCCCCAACTTACATTGTGAGGAACACTTGCCAGGTGACGAGGAGGTAAGTACACCTGTGAAGTGCTTACCTGCTGGTCAATCTTCAAGCAACATCGACCCTCAAGTGATTTTCTTAAACCAGAAATAAAGGGAGAGGGGAAGATCTCTTGAGGGCAATAAATTACTGTCACAAAGACCCTAAATTATAATATCTTTAAAAAAAAACATAATTTGTAATAAACTCATTTGGTTTCTTAGCCCAAAGCATTTCATCAGCCATATGATAGGGGTAGGGGTGAGGAAAGCAGGGTTGGAGAGAGGTCTGGCGGCCTGTTAAAGTAATGCTAATCCAAAGAATAAGAATTCTATTCAAACACAGGTTGATAATAAATATTAATAACACTGCTAAGCTATCAAGAAGTGGGTAAACATGTCCACGATCCTCTATTTAGTTTTCTTAAAAACCAGACTGCTGTGTAAAACGCACAGAAGCTTCTAGCTTTTAAAGGGTTTGCTTTGTGTATCTGGAAAACTAACTTAGAGGGAATAATCAGTATTATTCTTCAGATATTGTTTTGAAAAGTCCTATCATATTCACAAGTTATATTGGAAGTTATTACCAATGAACCAGTCAGGATGGAGAGAGTTCATGGCATTAAAAAATCCTTACATTTTATAATTCTCCTTCATTACTGTCAACAACCTTCTTATCCAAATGGGATCCACTTTGAGAGAGCAAATATTGGTATTTTAACTTCTTCTAATGAAATTATGCAAAACGTGCCACAGTATAAATATACCTTCATTTTTCGCCAGTGTAGGTCCGTGTGTGCCATCTTGGGGAGGCAGTGTAGCACAGTAATTGAAAATAGAGAATCTGTAACCAGTTGTCTAGATTCAAATCCTAAGTCTGTCTCTTACCAGCCGGGGAAATTACTTAACTTCTCCAACCCTCAGTTTCCTCATTTCTAAAGCAGAGGTAATATGAGGACCTGCTTCATAGGGTTGCTGCATGGATCTAATGGACTAACGCATGTAAAGCACCTGCCCAGTGTGCAAACACAGCACCCTGGCTATCTGTGTAGTATTATTATTATTGATGTTTCAGCAAGGATGCTCCCCGCTGGTTCTGAAGAACTCAAAAGAATTTATTATTTATCAGCTTTGGTTACTTGATAAAAGTAAAAATTTTACTTTGGGTGGTCCTATACTGATAAAACAATCTCACGTGTCTTTCATCTTCCTGGAAAAATTTAATGATCTGGGATGCTCTTCATGACCTTATTTGGGAGCATTTTCAAAGCAAGTGGAAGGCAGAATGCTGTTCAAATTGTCTTAATTCAGTCTTACACGCATCAGCCTCACTGCTTCCATGCATTTCTTGGAGTTTCTATCATGAAGGTGACTGGCTTAGTGGACCACACCTTTTAGTATCATTATGGCATTTGGAGGGTACATTACCCTTGTTCGACAGGGCCAGCATCACCCTTCACAGAAATTCCCACTAGATGGGAAAGTCAGATTCAGCTTATTAAATATAACCAAGTGGCATCACAAGGAGGCTCTATCAACATCCTTTTCTGTTATGTCTGATAACATGGAAATTTTGCCCGATTTTCAGGCTGTTGCTGTTGCCATTCTCACCACTGCCTGTCTTTAATCACACAGATTAAAGTACGCTGGGAGTCACAAGAACTTGGAGCAGGCCTGAGAAAAACCTTCTCTCAGGAAGTGAATCGGATCTCTCCAGGGCCTCAGACATCTCACAGATAAAAACCTAGATCCAGAAAAATGCCTGGTTTTTTGTAGTGATGGATGGAGTCCTCCATTTAACTTCTTCAACAACTTTATGACGATCTTTGCAGGTAAGCTCATTTCCCTAGATGTTCGTTCTTCTACAAGAATTATGTTCAGGACGGAGTTTATTTGGACCAAGGTCACAGAGCTTCAGACAGAAGCTGTGCACAGATTTCTGGTCACATTTCTCCTGGATCTTTCTTCCTTGGCGAAATGTCTTTGATTCCCCCACCTGGCTCTGGAGATGAGTTTGTAGGCTGAGAGGCCTCTCTGTTAGCAATTGACTTTTTGATTTGTTTCTTCCAGCTCCCTTGCTCATAAACCTCTGGCACGTAGGTCATTCCTCTGCTGCAGAAGCTCCTCCTGCTCAGTCACACTCAGTTTCCTGTAACTGCTCCTGACGGGTTGTGTCTATCTGCTTGAGCAGAACCCTCCAATCCTGGGTTCCAAACCAGTTAGGGATCCCCAGGTTCAGTGGCAAGCTGGGGGCCTTGCTAGGGGTCCCGTGTCAGACCACGACGTCTAGCTTCATCACAAGGCGAAGGTGCGGCCTGTCGGCATCTTGGTAGGTCCTTCCCGGAGCAGCCTGTAGCCCGGATTCTCCCGGCCCCTCTACCCTCGGGCCGCACCTTCTGACCGGCCCCTGAACCCCTGGGGCCCTGGGCTCGCCCCGAACCGCCCAAAAGAGGGAACCCAGAAGCCGGCGTCTCGCGTCGCAGCCTGGTTGACGTATCGGTTCGGCCAACCCCTCGCATCACCTCAGCCAATCGAGGCTGGCCACCGGTCGAGAGGCGGCGGCTCTACCCAATTGTGTCCCTCCGGCAACACGCGGCTCAACCAATCGCAAGGTGAGGCAGGCAAGAAGAAACACGGAAGGCGGGGGAAAGAGAAGGGGTGTGGCCACAAGGCCCCGCCTTCCGCTCCGCGATGTAGACGTTCTGGGCATGCGTGAGGCAGCCTGCGTTTAGGGTGGAGTCGGTACCTAAGGTGGGTGTCAAGTCGTCATTAAATCTTGACATGAATCTTTTAAAATCGCTTGTCCACACTGAGAGAGCTAGCTTAATTAAAACTAAACATACCACGCTGATCCACTTATCCAAACACTGCAGGCGATACCTTCTGTGTCTATTTATTCTAAAAAAAAATCAGCGATAGTAAATTTTACTAATACGTATTAATTACACAGATTGATCCTCAGCTGTGAGAAGATGTTAGCAAAATTTAATATAGCTCTGATTTTTTCAAAGAATAAAAATAAAGATGACTAGAAGGATCATATTTCCCTCTCTCACCCCAGTGGGACCAGCTGGAATCCTCCCCAGGGTGCTAGCACCTCACTTCGCCCTACAAGAGTTCCTTTTGTTGTCTGCGGAGGCTGAAGCAGAGCAAAGCTGTATGGAGACTCTGGAGAAAAACTGCCTAGAATTATCTCAGGCGAGTCACTTGGCCTCTCTGTACAATTTCATCATCTTTACAATAAGGGTATTAACAGTATCTATCTCATAGGAGTTTTGTGATGATCGAATGTGGTTAATAACATGAAAGTGCTTAGAACAATGCCTCACCAACATACAGTAGGCTCTGAAGTGATGATGCTGAGTGAGTGGGTGTAGTCTCAGAGCAGCTTCCTATTGTTAATCTGTCCTTACTTTTTTTTTCACTTACAAGTTTTGGAGTCAGAATGATCTGGTTCCACACTGATTCTCCAAGCACGAGCCTTTTGCCTCATAAAATTTACTTATTCTGAGCCTCACTTTCCTGCTCTGTGAATGAGAGATGATGTAAGAATAAAATGACAACATGCATGTAACTTATTTAGCATGCTGCCTGACATTTAGTAGACTCTCAAGTAAATAAGAGCTGTGACAAAGACTAAGGTGTTTATCAATCCCCACTTCCTTTTCCTCCAGGGCATTCCACTAGACTGCAAATCCCAGCCTCCCATGCAGTTAGGTGGGGGCCACAAGACTGAGTTCTAGCATTCCTATCTCACCTATATTTCTGCTCTCCTCTCCTTTTTACGGAATCCCTTGTCATTCACTAGTTGACTTATCAAATATTTATTGAGCTCCTAATCTTTGTCCAGGGGAACTTACAGCCTAATGGGCAAGTAAGACAAGCAAGCAGTATTTTCTATGTAAAACACTGGCCTGTGAGCTCCGTGAGCATCGTATCTGTCTTGTAAGCTATGGCATCCCTGGTACTGATGCTGAACAAGTGATGGAGGTATGGTGCTATGGATTTCTGGAGGTGGACATCAACAGAGAAGGCTTCTTAAAGGAGGTGAGGTCCAACGTGTGTCCTGAGTGGTGAGTAGGATTCCCCCAGGCACAGGAGGTTGTGTGGGGCTGGAGACAGTTTGTTCCAGGCAGAGGGAACAGTTGGTACCAAGTGTGTGCAGGTGAGAGAAAGCTATGACTCTGGAAAGTGAGGGGGTGAGAGATGAGACTGGAGAGGCCATTAGGGGCCACGTCACATTCAGGAAGGCCCAGGAGCTTGGCCTGAGGTGTTGATGAACACCTGGCAAGACTAGCAGCTGGTGTTTCACTGGTTAATTTCTTCCTGAAAAGGATTGGCATAACCTCAGAAATTATTCAGCTCAGCCTCTCAGGGAAAAGCCACTCCCAGCCTCACCAGAGGAACTTTGGCAGGTGTGGCCTCTGACCTGTGGGGACACCACCCGGGGTGGCCCAGCTGTCTCATTATTCTTACTGGATTTTAGATTCCACACCTGGGTCCCACTGGCATGTCATTCCTTCCCTGGCTATTGTTTGTGTCAGTCATCTGCTGGGATGATAAAGGCCTGTACACCTAGACTTTGTGAGAAGGGGCTTGCCATGATCACCATCCATCATTCTTAACATCCTTCTTTAAACCAGCCATTCAATTAGCTGCTAACCCACAGGCCCAGGTGAATGGGACAGATAAGTCTTCATGCAGTTTGCTAGCTAGGAAGTCAATGATACATTTATGTAGGCAGCCTAGTTATTCAAACTCATTTACAAAATTTTCTTAAAATTTCCTGGAATGATATTCCTCTCTTTGACTTGATCTGACCCTTGACCAAAGATTTTTTTTTTTTTTTTTACCAAATAGATTCAGTATGACACAATGGTTTGAAGTCAGACAAAATTGGGTTTGACTCCTGGTCATCACTAGCTGTGTTGGCTAATTACTTATCCTCTCTGAGCCTTGCTTTTCTCATCTGTAAAATAAGGATGCTAGATTCACTGAGACAATGTATGTAGAATGTTTAACATAGCACCTGGTGTGGCGTCAGCCCTGGAGATGGAGGCCACTATTCAAGGTGAAAAAAAAAAATGTTTATACAATACCTCATGTGCTCAGTAAGTATCTCTACATGAGCCCACTTCTTCCGGATAGATTTTCTCTTCTGCTTTTATTTATTTATTAATTTTTTATTGAAGTGTATTTGATTGACAATGTTAGTTTCAGGTGTACAGTAAAATGATTCAGTTATACATATACCTGTATTTTTTTCTTTTCAGATTCTTTTCCATTATATGTTATTACAAGATAGTGAATATAGTTCCCTGTGCTATACAGTAGGTCCTTGTTGTTTATCTATTTTATATATAGTAATGTGTGTGTGTGTCTTCTGCTTTTCAGTTACCAGGAGGGAAACAAGCTTAGGCAGATTGTTTCCAAATTATGATCTGGAGACTCCTGGAGGTCCCTGAGACCCTCTCAGGGACCTGCAAGGTTCAAAACCATTTTCATAAAATTTCGAAGACATTATTCGCCTTTTTCACTGTGTAGACACTTATACTGTTGGTGGGTGAAACTGCTGGCACCTTAGCATGAATCAAAGCAGTGGCTCTAAATAGCATCAGTAGTCATTGTGTCCCTCATCGCCATGGTCTTACAGAAAAAAGGAAGGCTAGTGCTACTTTAGAATGTCCCCGAGGAAGCAGTAAAAATAATTTTATTAAATCTCAATCCTTGAGGGCATTACTTTTTAGTATCTTGTCTGAGAAAATGGGAGGTACCCCAAAGGCACTTCTCTGAGGAGTACCAAAGTACAATGGTGTCTACAAGAAAAGCTTTATATGACTCAGTTGCCAGCTGACCTAGCTGCTTTTCTCGGGGATCACCATTTTTATCCAACAGACAAACTACGGTTATTCAGAATGTTAGATAACATAGATCCGCTGTCTACTGGGACTGCCCTGCACCCCACCAGCCTCTCAGTAGGCATTGAAACCCCAATGGGGACCCAGGAAGCTCCTCAGATGCCATCAGAGGAGGCTCTCCTGGCTCCACGTAACCCATCTCTCCTTGGACCCAGAAGAGTGAACCTTTTAGAAATAAACAAAATGTGTATCTCCCATACAGTTGAAACATCACCTGGAAGGTTGGAAATCTAAATGATACATGTGTGAACAAATGATGGTAACATAACTGACCAAGATCCCAGCAAAAGTGCCATTTCGAATTAGATTATTTGTATTGTTGGAAAGTACACATAACACCTACCATTTTAACTACTCTAGAGCGTGCAGTTCAGTGACATTTAGTACGCTTACAGTGTTGTGTGATTATCACCTCTGTCTAGTTCCAGAACTGTTTCATCATCGCAAAAGGAAATCCCACACTCAGTAAGCTGTTACTCCCCATCGCCCTTCCTCCCAGCCCCTGGCAAACACTAATCTGCTTTCTGCCTCTTGGGATTTGTTGGTTTTGGATATTTCATATAAATGGGATCACGTGATATATGGCCTTTTGTATCTGGTTTCTGTCTCTTGGTATAATGCTTTCAAGGTTCATAGTTGATAGACATTTGGGTTGTTTCTACCTTTTGACTATTGTGAATAATGCTGCTGTCAACGTTCATATGTAGGTTTTTGTTTGAACCTCTGTTTTCAACTCTTTTAGGTCTGTGCCTAGGAGTAGAGTTGCGGGGTGATATGATAATTCTATGTTTAACTTTTTGAGGAACCTCCATACTGTTTTATATAGCAGCTGCACCATTTGATATTCCCACCAGTAATGTATGAGTGTTCCAATATCTCTATATCCTTGCCAACATTTGTTATTTTCCACGTAGCCATCCTAGTGGGTACGAAGTTTTATCTCAGTGTGGTTTCGATTTGCATTTCCCTGAAGGCTAATGATGTTGAGCATCTTTTCATATGCTTGTTGGCCATCTGTGTATCTTCTTTGGAGAAATGTCTATTCAATTCCTTTGCCCACTTTTTCATGGGGGTTGTTGGTCTTTTTGTTATTGAGTTGTAAGCGTTCTTTACATATTCTGGATGTTAGATCCTTATCAGATCTATTGTTTGCAAGCATTTTCTCCCATTTGTGGCTTTTCTTCTTCCTTTCTTGTTAGCAAGTTAGGTTTTGAGATCTATTCCTTCTCCAGTACCTACATTTCTGGAATACTGCCACAGAGGACAAGACCTGATTCCTAAATTCTCCTGCCAATGACCCTCCTTTAGCCTACATTTATCCTCAGCTCCATCTCAAGGCTCAGCTCCGCCAGGTGGCATGGCTTCCTCGGGCTCCATGTTGAGGGAGATTCTGAAGTGGTTCATTGGAAAGGAGGACCACAAGTTGGGATTCGGCCATTGACACAGAAAGGGAGGGGGTAGGACGCGTGCCTGGTTCTTGCCAGCGCTGTCCTTAATTTAAGAGCCTCCTTGGTGAATTGCTTCTTTCCTTCCCCCACCCTGACCTAAGCCCTACCCCTCCATAATTTTTCACTGCCTTTCCTCAGCCAAAGTTGCCAAGTTTTAAATCTTATCCTTATAAGAATAAAATATTCTTTTATTCCCCAGTCCTGGCTCTCTCCCTCTCCTGGGTCTTTCTCCCTGATGGAAAATGGAAGGCAAATTCCTAAGACTCAGGTGTGATGGGAAGAGAAATAGCCAGCCTTCCCTGCCCTGAACTCCCTTTGTCACGAGCCCCTCAGAGGAGACCTTGCTTGTAGCCCACACACGGTGCTGAGAGTCAGATGCTGCCCACCCCGGGGTGAGCACCAAGGTCTGGGCAGGGCCCCCTGCTGCCTGTTCAGACCCAAGTGGTGTATTTTTAGCTCAAGGTTCCCATTCCTCCAGAATGCACGTTCCCTGGGATGAGGCCACTTTTCCAGTGGCCACCAGTCAGCCCATGGTCCCTTCCCAGTGTCCGGATGCTCCCACCTCCAGGCCTTTGTTCAAGCTGATCCCTTCATCTGGAAAGTTCTTCCCCAGTCTCTTCTGATTAAACTCCATCCTTCCTTCAAAGCCTAGTGTCAAAAGCACCTGTACCAAGAAGGCTCCCGCAGCCTCCCCAGCTGGAATCAATTTCTCCCTGGGCTATTGTTCTTCTTCCCCCTCTAGTGAAGCTGACCACAGTTTCTGATCTGTAACTGGGACTCACTCTCTCTGTCAGTACACTTGCATTTTGGAGAACAGGTGCAGAGACTATGAAAGCGGGCCCGTCCAGGAATCCTGGCTCATAGGATCAGTAAACACGCTGTGGCTCTCACATCCGTGAACTGTACTGTAAGTTATCCATGCTGTGTCATCTACTGTCCTCCTGCAGTTCTGGGCTGGGAGGATGCGCTAAACCAGGTCAGAACCAGGCTTAAATGATTCAGACCCACCTCAGTCCTGTGCCTGGAGGTCATGAGAGCTTGATGAATTGGTTTTTATTGTTGTTGGGTTTTTGTTTGTTTGTTTTTCATGCCCCTTAACTTGAGAGTTTCTTTTATTAAATATTTTATTGAAGTGTAGTTGACTTACAATGTTAGTTTCAAGTGTACAGCAAAGTGATTCAGTTATACATGTACATACACATATATTTTCTTTTCAGATTCCTTTCCATTATGTTATGACAAGAAATTGAATATAGTTCCCTGTGCTATACAGTAGTTCCTTGTTGTTCATCTATTTTATATATAGTAGTGTGTGTCTGTTAACCCCCAATCCCTAATTTACCCCTTCTCGCCATTTCCACTTTGGTAACCATAGTTTGTTTTCTATGTCCATGAGTCTGATTTTGGTTTGTAAATAGAATTTGTATCATTTTTTAAAGATTCCACATATAAGTGATATCATATGATATTTGTCTTTCTCTATCTGACTTACTTCACTCAACATGATAATCTCTAGGTCCATCCATATTGCTGCAAAAGGCATGATTTAATTCTTTTTTATGGCTGAGTAATATTCCTTTATGTGTGTGTGTGTATGTATGTATGTATGTGTGTACCACATCTTCTTTCTCCAGTCATCTGATGGACATTTAGTTTGTTAATGTAAGAGTTTCTTGAATGGCGAGATGGTTTCTCAGCGCTCTACCCTTGCTGTGATAGAGCTCAGTAAACATTTTTTGCAGTTGGATGGAAGATCTTCATTAGACAGAATGAGTGGAGGTTTGGATAAGACCTGGGATGGGGGAAATTAAGAAGTCCTGAGAACCAGGAAGATCATCTACAGATAATCTGCCACCAGTCTGCCCCTTCCTGTACACCTGTGCTGCTCCGTCCGCCGAGGGGCGGGAAGGGTTTACTTCCCCTCTTCTTGAGTCTGAGCTAGCCCTGTGACTCACTCTGACAGGATGCACTCTTTAGAGGCCTGTCAGCTTCCACTGTTACTCCTTTGGAACCCAGCTGCCTTGCTAATAGGGAAGCCCCAAATATTTTTCTGGAAAGGGGGGCCACAGGAGAATTCTGGAGCATGAGACACCCTGTGGAGGAAGAGATGTTGCAATGGCAAGAGTGACCCCAGTTAACACCAGGTGGAACAGAAGAGTCATCCAAAAACCCACTAAATGGTGAGAAATAGCAACTTGTTTTAAGCCACTAAGTTTTGGGGCTCTTTGTTACATGGCAGCTGATGACTGACAAGGGAGGCTCCAATGTGTCTGAGAGGAAGAAGAAATAACAATAATAACCAGCATGTTCTGAGTGCCTGCTGGATGCCAGCCTGTGC
Organism: Camelus bactrianus; assembly: GCF_048773025.1. Classification (NCBI taxonomy): domain Eukaryota; kingdom Metazoa; phylum Chordata; class Mammalia; order Artiodactyla; family Camelidae; genus Camelus; species Camelus bactrianus. Next base: position 73,386,293 of record NC_133542.1, read on the forward strand.
CATCACCCAAGGTACATCATCTCATTTAATTCTCACAACACACTTCTCCCCCAGTTTTTAGAGGCTCAAGGAATTATAGTCAGTTGTCTAAAGATACCCAGTAAATGAGGATAGAGACAGGATTTAACTCAGGTCAGTCTGACTCCAACTCCTGCACTTTTAACCATGGCTCTATGCCCAGGGGAACAGTGTAGACACAGTGCCAGTTTCTGGGTTTAGGTTGGACACCCACTGAGGACGTGAGCTGACAATGTGAGCTGGTGGGGCCTCTGAGGTTTGCGGAACCTGTGGGTGGTGTGCATGGCCATGCTGTGGACAAGACTCAGGATCTGAGTGGCTGAAGGGAGGCTTGGCCTTGAAGCCAGATGGGGCTCACAGGAGAGGCTCCTGGGGCGGCCTCCTGTGCTCTGTGCCTGGGCCAGCACTTTAAAGGCCAGCTCCCTGTTTGTGTTCAGTGTCTCATGGTCCTCCACTTCTCTTCACTGATTTGCCAGAGCTTTCTGAGGTCTGGATGACCAGAAAGGCTCTCCTATCCACAGTGGTGCGATGCAGCATCGGACAGCCAGGCGGTGGTGGGTGAAGGTGCCGTAGCCTCAATTTACTGATCTGTAAAATGGGGGTGATAATAGACCCTAACTCACAAAATCATGGGGCAAAGGCTGTGATAAACAGAAACTGGGTGCAGACACAACCAGCCCTCCACAAGTGTGCATTCTCCTGTCCGCCTCTTCCTTCTACTCAACTCTATCACCAACTGGGGCAAATCACTGACTCTGTGTTTTAATTTCCTTACCTGAAAGTGCTCAATAAATGGTGACCATTACTATTTTTTTAATTGAAGTATAGTTGATTTATAATGTGTTAGTTTCTGGTGTACAGCATAGTGATTCAGTTGGACACACATATGTATATTCTTTTTCATCTGCTTTTTCATTACAGGTTATTGATTATAGTTCCCTGTGCTGTACAGTAGGACCTTGTTGTTTATTTAAATGGTGACCGCCGCCCCCCCGAACAGAGGCACTGGGGAATTGAACCCAGGACCTTGTACACACCAACATGTGCTCTACCACTGAGCTACATGCCCCGCCCCTACATGATGACTGTTCTTGATGGAAGGATGAAAGAAGCCCAGCAAAGTCTTAGACTTTCCAGGCAGTGGAGCGATGGGGGGGGGGGGGGGTGGCGGTGGCGGAGGGGAGTCTTCTGGCTTTCTTTTGAGGCTAGGACTGGATACGGTCCCAGCAGATGTCAAATTCTTTCTCTGAGTCTCAACATTTTCTCTGCCTTCATTTTTTTCCTTCTTTCATTCAATAATCTCTCATTAAGTACCTCTGATGTGCTGCTGATTGTGTGCTAGGGGTGCTGGGGAATTTTAAAAAAATGAATATGTCAGTGGCTCCGTTTGGAATGAGCTCCTAGGCTTAGAGGGGACACACATGTGTATAAAAATGATGGCCAGCAGCAAGACTAGGATTATGATGGAGGGAATGTTGGAGTGTGCCTGAGGGGGTTAGAGAAGAAGAGATCAGGGCATAAGAAAGAGGAAAAAGGAGACAACCTTCCAAACCAGTGAAAAGAAGGAGAAAAAAAAAAAAAAAGAAAAAAAGACTTGAATCTGACCAGTGACAGGGCTTTCCATATTCCACATGAAATTAATGCAAAACAGAGCCACATCTAGCCATAATGTGGTTTTTAAAAAAGAAAACCACAAAGAAATACATATCTAAGTATTATACAAAAACGTTACATTTCAATATACCAAGAAACAGTGATTCCATCTTGGGGCAAATACAATTCTGTATATGTAAGATCTGCAGTTGGCTGTGAGAGTTAGATGAAATTCCCCCTCTGACTCAGTTTGGGGGTCCTAAGAGACTTCTCCACCCCTAAGCAGAGTTGCAAGTTTCCTAACATTTAACAGAAGAAGGGAAAAAAACCTTATCTGAACAAACTCTTGCCCATTGGTTCATGCCAGCGCTCCCCAGCTTTGCCTTGCATGGCTCGCTCATTTTGTACTTTTTTTCCTGGGTATTGCTGTTTACTTTATAGTAACTTTGATTAAATGAAAGTGTCTCCTTGAAGGTTCCCCGTCCATGACAGGCAGACTCCTGGTGCTAAATGATCCCTTGGTCCAGCCTTGGTCCAGCCCTCATGTTCTGCTCTCTTCTTCCTTCTTCCTACCTCTGTCCTCTTTGGGTCCCCAGTCCTGGGAGAGCTTGGACAGGCACCTTCAGGGTCCTGGAGAAATCCCAGGTGCAGCCCTGGCTGACAGCCTCAGACCATGGACAACAGTCCCCCTAGGCTGCCCCAGCATCTTAGCCTTGTTTTCCCCAGGAAGGGCTCCCACTCCAAAGACTAACACTGCTGGGTTCAAATCCTTGCTCCACCACCTGTGCCATTTGTGATCTCAGTTTCCTTATCCGTAAAGTGGGAACAATAATAACTGTCTCCCAAGTATTGAGTTATCTCTTGTAAACTGCTTAGCAGCATGCCCGGCCAGGAAAAATGCTCAGTAAACAGTATCTATCATTGTTGCTGTAGTCACCCCAGAGAAGTACAGAAAGAAAAGGATTTCCTGAATCCAGGACAAAACCCAGTTTTTGTGGTACCAGGGAAACATCCACTGTCATTTAACTCCCAGGGACCTAGCAGCCTTTGCTGTCCCCAGAGGGCGTCACTCCCCTTCCAGATCTGCCCAAGGGGCAGCGCACTTGTCCACTTGACTTTCTCCCTGCTTGCCATCTGAAATGTTTCCCCATATTCCTTCCAGAGCACTCAGGGCCCTCCACACTTTTCATCTTTTTTTGTTCACTCTCACCAGATAAGAAAAAGAGGTAACCTCCTGATCTTTAATGAGTCCCAGAGCCCCTTACCTTCCAGTCACTCATTCCTCCATGCAACAAGCCAGCCAATATTTATTGAGCGCCTACTGTGTGCCAGGCACCCTGCTCAGGGATTTCACTAACCACAATCCTAAATCTAGTCAGGTTGAAGTGGGTTAACTTTCCGCCCAGATCTAGCTGAGTGGCGTCGGGCACATTACTTAACCTCTCTGAGTCTCCATTTCTCATCTGTGAGTTGGAACTGTCATATCTCCCCTGGAGTTGGGATTAAATGAGACCAACCATTCCCCTGCGGCTGGTGTTTACGGTGTATGTGGACAAGTGCCAGAGATGATTTGGATTCTAGGCTTCAGATACATTTCTTTTTGTCTTTCCTTTTTCAAGTTGTTTGTTTTTCTAATTGCTGAAGTATCTAGAATAAAAAGCGAGACTCCTCCTAAGCCCTCGAGACCTCAGACCGCAGAGGTAACTAAGAGCAGAGTGCATTCTCCGTGACCTTTTGTTTTGCACTCACACAAATACACACTCAAGAGGATTGGTTTATTATTTTTCATCTGACGAAAATGGAATAAAGTATCTAGACTGTGCAACAAGCTTGCTTTTGAATTAACAATGTATTACTGCAGTTTCCTTTCTGTGCATGTATCAAATACATACTTTAACAAAATCCGGGCTCACGGCCTGGCAGCAGGCGCTGCAGTTCTGCAGGGGGAGGGGGCGGAGATCCGGGCTCTCACCCCTCCCTTCCCAACCCTCCCTGCGCCAGGGCCTCACCCGCCCCGGCCCCTCCAGCCCAGCCCCTCTCCTTCCGGACCACCCTGCCCCCTCCCTCTCCCAGCCCCCTGCACTGGGCCTCCTCCCCTTCCCAGCACCCCCCTTCACGGACCCCTCCTCCTCCGCTCCTCAGGCCCCTTCTGGGGCCCCCATCCCGAGTTCCCCCTTTCCCAGGCCCCCTTCTCCCAACTCCGTTCCCTAGTCCGTCCAGCCCCTCCTCCGGGCCCTTCCCCCTTCCCGAGGCCCCTCCCCGGTCCCCTCCCCCTCCCAGGCTCCCTTTCTCTCGTACCCTTCCCCCTCCTCTCCCCGGCCCCTCCCCCTCCCGGGACCCCAGCGCCCCTCAGGCCCAGGGGCGGGACGGGAGCCGCGGATCCCGGGAGGCGCGGCAGGGGGCGCTGCGCGGGCTGAGGCGCGGCTGCGGGCGGCGGCGGCGGCGGCGCGAGGAGGAGGCAGGAGGAGGCGGGGGCGGCGGCGGCAGGCGGGGGGCGGGGAGCCGAGCGCGAGAGGGAGGCGAGCGGCGAGACACAGGCTCCGAGGCTCCAGCGAGCGAGCGAGCGCCGAGCGAGCCCGGGAGGGAGGGAGCGAACGAGCGAGTAGTTGCGCCGCCGCCTCGCAATCCGCCGCCATCCCGCCGCCTCCGCGCCCGACCGCCACCCGACCGCCATTGCCCGGCCCAGTCGCACCCGCGGAACCAGACCAGGTGGGCCCGGGGTGCGGGGCGGCGCGGGGCCGGGGCGGCGATGGCGGCGGCGGCGGCGGGCGCGGTACTAAGATGGAGGCGGCGCGGCCCGGCCGGCTTTGTCTCGGCGGCGGCTGACTGACAGCGGCGAGCCCGGGCCCGGCACACCTTTGTCCGCGAGCGCCGGCCTCGGCCCGCCCCGCGCCGCCGCCGTTGGCCTGCAGGGCCGGGCCGGGGGCGGTCGGGTGGGGGGGGCGGCGGGCGGCTGGCTGGCCATTGTTGTGGCGGCGCCGCGCGGCCTCGGCTCGGGCGGGCGGAGGGGTCGGGCCCCTTCTCCCGCCGGGCTCGCAGTCCCCGCGCCCCCGAGGCTGGGCCTGGGCGCCGCGCGGCCGCGGGCCTCCCGGGAAAGGGGCCGCCGGTGCAGACGGAGCCCCCGAGCCGCCTTTCCGCCCCAGATCCCGACGGCCGGGAATGCCTCCGCGGTCTGGAGGGATCGAGGACGGTTCCCGGGTGGCCCCATCTTGCGTACCCGTGAAAGCAGACCCGGGGTGCAGAGCCGGGGTCGCGGGCGACCCTCGGGGCCGGGGGCTGGGCGTAGAGTCGCCGAGCTTTTTCGGGGCGCGAGGCCGGGCGGGTCCCCCCCCCCGACTGTCCCCGAAGTTGATGGTCAGGGGCTGCTGGCCTGTGTGCAAGGGACAGGGGGGTTAACAGCCGCGCAGACTGCTGCAGTTTGAGTGCGGGAACAAGAGGATTATTTTCGAAACACTTAATGCTCTGTTGCTGAAAATGTTTAATAATAAACAGGATGTCGCTACTCGGGGCCTGCCAGATCGGTTTTTTTTCATCCCTTCCTTTTTCTTTTTTCCCCCTCCGCCTTCTAAGTAAAACACAGCACTGTTGAAATCGCGGGCTTCTGGAGAGTGGATTTGCCTACGTAAAATTGAAAGGCGGTTTTTTTTTTTTCCCTTTCCCGTTTCTCCCTTTTTTTCAGTATCGGGGGCGGTCCGATCCCACCTTTAGGCAAGCCGGGGAGGTGTTTTTCAAGAAAATGGTTAGCTCGAAGGAAGTGGGAGAAGGGGGGCTGGGAGGCTCTCCGGAGTGTGTCATTTGCTAAATGGCTGCCCAGGAGAAACCTTTAGGAAGCTTTGCTTTACAGGACTGTTAAATTGTCTCTGAGATTTGTTTTTTTCCTTCAAGGTTTTGTGTGCATTTTAAGTGAGTTTATACATTATCATCGAGTTTGGTTTTTGTCACCATCCTTTTGAAGTCTTAGCAGGGTTTCTCCCAAGTCCAGCTATAGCCTTCTAGCCCTGTCTGTGCAGTACTGTGGTCTAAAGTGGGCCTGGGGAGGCCCAGGCTTTGGGGTGTGGATCCTACTTCTGTCAGAGAACTCTGGAACGCTCGGAGCCTTCGCTGGCATACTCAGGGGACATTGCACCCTCCAGCCGGTAGAGTTGGGAAGATGGTGAAAGACCTCGAAGAGGGCCTGGCACACAATTGGTGCTTAATAGTTGTTTCTCTTAGGGCTGTTTGTATAACTGCTATCAAGTCCTAGGGTGGAAGTTAGCCACTTGTGCCGTGCTTCATGGTGAGCCGTCAGGCAGATGCCACAGGTGCTGGGCTAAGGCATGGACAGTGGAGGAGGATTACAGGCACAAAACATCACTGGGCACTGCTTATTCACCGCTGGGCTTCTTTGGGAAGACAAGGATGAGAAAGAGTAGCGTTTGGAGCCCTCAAGAACTAAATGGACCTGGGTTGTGTGGTAATTGGTCTCTGTCCTTGGATCTGGGATGCCTGCCCTTTTCGAGGCTGTTCTTGTTCTTTTGGTTTAAGGCAGAGCAGGAGCAGTTCGACAAAACAGGTACCTAAAGACAACAAGCAGAGGCCTTGGGAGTCCTGCCTTTTGAGGATAACTGCCTTCCTTTGGGAATGGCAAGCAATCACTCGGGGAACCTCTGCTTGTTTGGGCAAGCGTGTCTCTTGGAGCCTGGGTTCTGGTCCTCATCGGGTTACCTTACGCAAGTCTAGGCCTCAGCTCCTGTGTCTGTAAAACGGGAATAATTATGCCTTGCCCTGGGTAACTGTTGGGCCTCTTGGGAGCCTCATATACTGTTTGTAGCAAAGTGCTTCCATCCATGGGAAGGTGATGAAAATGTGTTTTTGTTGGTTACTTAGTTTTCTGGTCTCTGCTAATTCCTACTCTTTTTCTCCTGTTATCTTATTGATGGAACCACGCCAGATTGTATCTCCAGCTAATGTTTTGATAACATTCTGGAAGTATCAGAATGGCCTGGAAGAGCTAAGCTTCTCAGCCAGACCTGTATGTCTGCTGTTCATTGGACACCATAGGAAGGACTGAGGCTAATGCGGGGGAGACTCTCTGAGTCTTGGCCATGGGTGAGGGCTGAGACCCAAGTTTCCTCTGGGCCAAACCTGTAGCTCGTTTGTAAAGGGCCCCAGAGACGACTCTGCTTGGACATAGTGTGGTTCTGCAGTCTAGTGGGAAATTTGTTTTGGTTCATCCCGGCATTCCCACAGCCATCTTAGTTTTGTTTTGTTCTTTTTTTTTTTTTAACCTCCTTGGAACCTCCTCCAGGCCTGGCTGTGTGACTGAGACATGACTGAGATGTTTCAGCAGCGTCAAGTTGGCCTTTCAGTTTTCCCTACTTCCTGCCTCCTGGCCCATCCTTTGTAACTGATTTCATTCTGGGTCTGGACTGTGTTAGCTGGTTGGTTAGGGAAGTAGATGAATTAGCTGCCCCTCCCATGAACCTTTTTGGTTACCTGTGAATTTCAGTTATCCACTGGCTCCCTAATGCTGATTGCACGATAAAGGGGCCCGTTTCAGCCTGTTGTGGGGGCCTGTCATCTTCTGCAACACTCTGGGTCCTCTCCATTCTCCTTCCAGCCCAACTGGGTGAAAAGAGATCCTGGGGAAGGAAGAGCCAGAAACCTTGGGAGAGTGGAATTTCAGGAATGGCAAGTCAGAACTGGTTCCAGCACTGTCTGGTTGCCTGGAGCCTGGCCGAGGGATTTTTTTGTTATGCCTTTTGGTTGGCCCATCCCCCACCTTCTTTTAAATTTGTTCTTTTTTTTTTTTCCTGAGGGGATTATTTTATTGTATTCTCAAGATTTTTTTTTTCTTTTTGCCTTGCACAAAGTACTGACTCATGTTGCTAATAGCTGTGTGCTGGTTGTACGTCTCATTCTACCGGTTTAAGATTGATCATTTCTGTGTTGGTTTCTATTTCAAACCTGAATAGGCTGGTTGGGCCAGTCCATGTATTCCTAAATTTGGTAATGAGGCTTCTCCACAGTCAAACGTGCCTATCCCGTTACGGGTGAGCAGGTGCTAAATAGGCCAATCTACACTAGATTGTAAAGCAGTGCATTTCCCCCTGAAGAGTACAGTTTTCAGCAGAGATCTGTTGGGCTTTGTGTTCTGAATCTCATACTTTAGTGAGGGCAAACTAGACTGTCTTCTTTTCTAATCGTAATTTGATTTCTTTCATAAGATTCCCCCCCCCCCCCGGAACTTAAATAGACTTGGGAACCTTGGGTCTGTTATTTGGACAAAGAAATAAAGGCATAATCTGAAGAATATAATTGAATCATTTTGCTGTACACCTAAAACTACTGTAACTCAGCTGTACTTCAATTTTAAAAATAGGTAAGCAACAAGGATTTACTGTATAGCATGGGGAACCATATTCAGTGTCTTGTAATAACCTATAATGGAAAATCTGAAAAAAAAAAGTAACTGAATCACTTTGCTGTACACCTGAAACTAACGTGTTATAAATCGACTATACCTCAATTTAAAAAAAAAAACAAAACTTGGCCTCTGGTGCTGGAGGTGAGACATGGTGATCCTTCTGGTGAAATAAAATTGTGTATGACAAGCTTTTAGGGGTACAAGGTGCTGTTTGGACCGGCCTCCTCCACTGGGAGCTGGAAGACCTGGGCTTTGCTGTGGGTGTTATCACTGTCGCTCTGGATGGCACGTGGGACTCTCAGCCCTAGGAGAGAGGCCTGCCTTTGGGACTTGAGCCAGAAGTCTTGGTTGAGTTTGTTCCTAGCTGTACTCGTTGACTTTTTTTTCCCCACTCCCGTGAGGGCTGAGCTGAGGGCTGGGTTGTTCTGTAGGTGCCAGCAGCGTGGTCGGTGTGTAAGGCTGTGTGTGCGTGCAGCAGGAGGTGTCTGCCAGCAAAGTGAAGTCTGTCTTAAGTTACTGGCGGTCCTTCACAATCTCTCTAGACGACCTCCTTCTGCTCCCACCTCTGCAGCTGGTTTTGTAGCTCTGCTCTATATCCTTTCTTCCTCTTTCAAGAAAACCACTAGCCTTTTCCTCTCTGTAGTGGTACAAAAGCAGTATTTATTGCTTTTAGAAGTCAGTGCTGCATAGCAGATACTCCTTGGGCATCTCCTGTTTGCCAGGCACTGTGCAAAGCCCTTGAAGTACATTTTCCCCCATTCATAAAAGGAACATTTTCACTGAAAAAAAAAATGCAAAATACTGAAGAGGATAAAGATAAAAACACAAATCACCTCTACCTCGTCATCCAGAGATAGCATTAAGACTGGTGTATTTCTTTCTTTTGATTATGTTTTTTTTCAAAATTAGAAAAGTACTATATACATTATTCACATTTCATAGGTCCTCTTAATGTTGTAGTATATTTCTGTAAGTTATTGAAAACATGGATTTTTAATAATTACATCATTGTTCTTATGTGGAGATGCCAACATTGACGCAGTTCTCTATTACTAGACATTTAGATTTTTGTTACCCATTTTTCCTTCTTAAAAGCAGAACTTTCGGGAGCATTCTTGCGTGTAAATTTTGGGTCCATGTATTTGAGCCCTTTGATGAATGGGCTTGGGATCTTAACTCCATTTCCTGGTTTGAGTCTGGACCAGTATCTTGACTTATCTGTTGTTCTGGGGACACAGGTGCGGCTGCCCACCTTGTGTTCCTCGGGAGCTCATGGGCCAGTCGGGGGAAGGCAGGCACCTCCTTAAAGAGGCCCTCAGGATCCCTCAGCCCCACTCTGTCCTCACCCTCCTGTGAGTCTTTCCTAGTCCCCATTGTTTTTCTTTCTTTTTTCTCTTTTTTCCTCTTGCTTTTGTTTTCTCTTTTTTCCTCTTTTGTTTATAACTTCATTCTCAACTTTAAAAACAGATTTTTTAAACCATTATTTTATTGTAAAGTACACACACAAAGTTCGCCACCTTGAACGTTTTAAGTGTCCAGTCCAGTGGCATTAAGTACAGTCACAGTGCTGTTCAACCACCTTCCATCTTCAGACCTCTGTCCTCTACCCGGATTGAAGCTCTGCACCCACTGAACACACTCCTCACCCCCTGTCCCAGGCCCTGGCGGCTGCCGGTTCACTTTCTGTCCCTATGAGTTTGATTAGTCCACGTCCTTTAGATAAGTCGAATTATCCAATATCTGTCCTTTGGTGAATGGCTTATTTTACAAAAGCATACTTTTTTCAGGGTTCATCTGTATTGCTGCGGCATGTGTCTGAACTCCATTCCTTTTTAAGGCTGAATAATATTCCATCACACACTTATTAAAAAATTTTTATCTTTTTAATTTTTTGGTGGGGGGAGGGAGTAATTAGTGCACACGTTTTGTTTATCCATACAACTTGGAAATACATTTTTGTTTTTGTTTATTGAATTGTCCTTCTCCCCCATGGGGTGTGACATGAGCAGAGTTCTGTTGCTGTCTGTTCCTTGCTGTGTCACACACAGAGGGCCCTCCGTCACCGTGTGTAGGGTGAGCTGTGGAAGAGGGTCTGGTGGGAGCCCTCCGAAAAGTCAGGGCCAGCTCAGCCTGGCTTCGGGGGGGGTCAGGGAATGCCTCCCAGAAAATGTGGCAGACTTGAAGTAAGCACCTCTTGAAAATAGCGAGGCTTGGAGTAGTTAAAGATGTGTTTCTAAGTTGAGGTCAGAAATGTGTGGGCCGCAGAGGGAAGCGGGTGGGTCAGCTTGCTTTTAGAAGGTGGACATTGTGCAGGTGCTCTGGTGTGGCATGGGATGGCCGAGATGGGAAGGTGGGCTTGGGCTCCGGGCCTTCCCAGCTGACTCTCCCTTGTGCTTGGAGCTCATCCCCTTGTGGGATGGTGGGATGGATCCCATTGCAGGACCTGCTGGGAAGGGGAGGTCATCTCCTGTGCTCTTTCCATGGTTCCTTTGTGTCTTTAGCGCTTTTTCGGCAGGTGTTGTTTACATCTAGTTCAGTGCTTAAAGAACTGCTCTGTTCCAGGCGGGACAGAACACACAGGCCGGTCTGGGAGGGGCACCCTCCACACTGCTTCCTGGCCGACCTGTCAGTGGGACTGAATGGGCTGAGTGTTCAGAAATGCTGGGGAGAGTGGAACAGTGCCCTGAAGCATAAAGTGGAATTCTTTTTCTGATGTAAAATTAATTACCAAAGTATATGTACCCATATAGAACGAGACGAAAAGAAAAAGCAAGTGTATGTAGAAAAGCGAAAGCTCTTCTCTCCAGCTTCCCAGGCGGTGACCACCGTTTACGGTTTGGTGTGCTTATCCTTCTAGGCTCTGGGTGCGCTCGTGAATGTGGCCCTTTGTAGGCAGGTTTTTAAAAAAGTTCACATGAGAGTATACATAGTGAGCACTCTTCCATACTAAGGTACACAGACCTGTCACCTTGGGTGTTTGAAGAATAATACTTGTTTTTTTAAAGAAAATAATGCAAGTGCATGGAAGAAGAAAACAAAAATAGTTCTTAATCCCTTGGCCCAGAAATGCCAAGTTGTATTGGAAGGCATAAGGGTTCTTCCCCAGTCTCTCTGAAAGGAAACACTATTTGAAATTTCCTATGATTCCTTCCAGAAAAAAAAAGCACATCATTCATCTGCATTTATATATGTTCTTAAAGCATGCTGCCCTCTTCACTTAAGGAAATGTCTCCACCTGGGCCCTCCTGTATAGATGGAGCACAGCATCAGTGTTAGCAACTGCAGGCGCTCAGTAAACAGTAGCTATTAATGGTTCCTGGATCCACCACTAGCTGAGGGCCTGGGGGTTTGGAGTAGGCAGGCTTATACGCTTGGGGCTCTTTTGTTTACTAGATGTTGGTGTTTCTAATTGTGTGCTAAGCCTTCTGCTCTGTGCTGAAGATTTAGACCCAAATCAAACCAGCCCTGCCCTCTCCTGCAGAAGCTCAGACCCTGGCCTCCCAGTGGGGCAGGGGCATTGAGCTTCTTTCCGCCATCCATCTCTCTCCGAGGTAAAGACCGTCTAACGGGAGCATTTGTTCACTGCTTGCTGCCCTTTGCCGAGTCTTCTGTTCTTGGAGGGTTTGAAATGTCTTGAAAGAGATAAAGATAGGTTTGTTAAAGCTCATGGGTTCCAGCTGCAAGGGAGGCTCTGCAGCTTGGCAGCCTCGGCCCCAGACTGGCATCAGGCAGACAGGAGTGCTCATTTCTGCCGCTTACACCCCCCAGGCCTGGAGCAAGTCTCCCTTATCCCCCGATCCTGCTTCCTCACCTGCGGGGTGGGGTTGGAACCTGTCTCACCGTGTTACTGTGACAATGGCACCTAGTCCCCTCAGAAACAGTCCAAGGTGTTGATTCTATATTGCTCAGTTTACCAGGACTTTAAATACAATGTAATAGAGGTGTAATTAGTAAGTACAATGTAGCAGTTTGTTACCAAAACCCAAACACTCCAGAAATGCCCAAAGTAGAAAGTAAGAGTCATTCCTTCCTGCTTGCTATGTGTCTTGAAAACAGGTTCTTTTTCCACGAGTGAAAATGTTTTAAGGACACCGGTGAGTTCTAACCCTGAAGCGACTATGGGAAAGCAGGAGGTGAGAATGTTCATTGGTGTACTTAAGACTATGCGTAGTTTCCAGTCCTTTCCTGTCCTCATAAGGAAAAAAAGAAAGGGCCATGGTGATTCTTTGTCCACCTGGATGACTGGCAATGCTGTATTGGTGACTCTTAGAAGTGGCAAAGGGGAGTTTGACAGGTGCTGCTTGCTCCCCGGAGATTAAAGCTGTGTGAATTGGTATTGGCCTGGGGGTGTTGGGTACAGGTGAAGGGGGGCTGTGTGCTCCGTGATGAGAGCTTGTTAGAGTAAAGGGGCAGGACAGTGTATGATGGTTTAGGAACTGGGGAGAGAATATGGGGTGGGGTGGGGTCTGGGAGTTGTGATAATAGAGTTCTAGTAGGATGGGTAAGGTCTCAGTAATATCCGTTTATTATAAATAACCAATGAGTAAAGTCAGTGTATTTGTGGGCGAGCACGTGTTCCTCTTTCCCCTTGCTGAAACGACAGGTTGGCGTCCCTCTGAAAGCCCCTGGGGACCGCTTAGACCGACCGTATTTTTTGGTTCTTCCTTTTCTTAACTTCACACCTGATCTTGCCTGATTGGTGACCCAGTGTCTGTCGTCATCCTGCGTCTCCTCTAGTGTCTGAGGCCTGGAGGATAAACAGCACGTGGATTCTGGGGCCCAGTGCCTCGGGCTTTGTTGGAGATCATTTAAACCAACTCAGCCCTTGTTGTTCCCCTGTCTTCAGTCTATTTGAATTTATTTTCATCAAAGAGAAGGTGACTTGGGGGGGGGGGCTAGTCGTTGATGAACTCTCTCTATATCAGCAAACACCCTCCTGCACGAGGCTCAGCTCCGAGATGGTGTCACAGAGAGAGAAAGGGGGTGGGTTGACCTTGGCCCCCATTTCCTCATCTGTAAGGGGGTGTGACAGTGAGGACAGCCACCTCAGCAGTTGTGGGCAGGATCCTCTGCACAGTTGTAATTATGATTCTGCCAGCCTGATCCTACTCGGATTAAAGAGACACATTACCATCCAGGTGGAATGGTTTGTTGCCAAGAAGTCTCCTTGGGGGCCTCTTCTTCCTTCTCTAGACTGAGGATGGGAGGGCGCAGGTGGAGGAGGGCTGCCAGAGGGAGAGGGGTGGTTGTTTTAAGTGGCTGGTGTTCTGTGTCCCTGTGGGCATTAGCTGCTGGAGGGCACTTGCCTCCTGTGTAATTTACCTGGTCAGAGGTCTGGGGCCTGCAACACTGCTGGTGTCTGTCTCTGGGCGGGGTCACAGTTCTCATCTTCCGTCTCACTTTTCTGTCCCTTTCAGTTCTTTGGGCACGAACTCAAAATATGCTTTGTAGGTATATCAGCTGGTACACGAATATTGGCCCAAGAGTTAAGTTCTGTGTACTGGGACATTGGTTGTAGTATTACTTGTTGCAGTGCGCATGGTACGCAGAAAATGATTTCCAAGTCCATCTTAGGGCAGTGGGTAAATCAGTGTGGCATAGCTACACAGCGAAATACTACATAGGCATTACAAAGAGTGAGGTAGACCCGTTTGTGTTTTCTTGAAGAGATAACCAGCGTATTAATAAAGGAAAATAAGTTGCAACATAATGTAGTAACATCCCACATTTTTAGGATAAAAACTGAAGACCCACCACTGGTAGCTTTGTGCAGACTGTGAAAAAAAGGCGTGGAGGATATCCACCAAGTTAACATTGGTTACCTTTTGAGTTGGATAGACTTGTTTTGCATACTTTAGTGTCTTTTGAATTTGTTATAATGGATGTGTATTGGAAACACCTGTTAGTTGCAGAGATAACTAATTACACAGGTAACCCATATAAACTTAAAAAGAAAAAAGAAAAGAGAAAAGAGTGTGGGCCAAGACTGAGGCTGGTGCCTTATTGACTCTTGCCTGGGGAGAGCTTCACCTGGGCTCCCTTCTTTGGCTCAGACCCATCCGGAGTGCCTTGGCTCCTAGCTCTGGGGCCCTGATGGGTCACAGGAACCCAACCAATTCAATCATGTCTCTGTTTGTGTGTCAGTGGTCCCGGGAAACTGCTTTGTTGATCTAGTTAGAAGGAACAATCCGATACAAATGCCGTCTCCAATTTCTGTCCTCTACTAAATCAGATTTTATGATACAGAGTTTAGAGTTTGGTGGCATTTGTAGAGTGCTTCTCACTTGCTAATTCACCATTATTTGGCGGTGGAAGGGGAAGGAGAAATGGAAATGGAGTTATGTGTCATGTATTTCTTTTATTTGCAGGTCCTTGGTAAATTTTGACCCTGGGCAGGGAGGCTTATGTGTGACAAAACTGTCCACCCCCAGCTGTATATTGAAATGGCCTTTTCCTTTTTTTTTTATTAAAATTTTACTTACTTGCTAAATTAACTGCATATTCAAAAGGTGAGATAGGCCAGTAACTCTCTGCAGACTGCACATGAACTTCTAACTGGAGTCCGCTGCAAGCTTCAGCTCTAGTGTGCCTGTGCGTTAGGTGGGTGGGAACTGACGCCACAGCCCATGAGGAAAAGAGCCATAACAGCATTGAAATTGGCCAAGAGTGATGAGGATCCGACTGGAACCATCCAGCAAGTGCTGTGCTTGAGCTGGCGCACACCCTGGGGCCACTGGACCCTGTGTTAGGAGGAGATGTTCCTTACCTGATGCAGTGCCCCGCTCAGACCCCAGCCACCCACCCGGGGCCAGACTTGCCCTACACAGTCGCGTTGGCTGCAGCCCCAGAGTGCGGGCAGAGCCTGTGCGGGTACTGTGGGTGGTTAATCCTGGGCCTCAGGCCCCTTGGTGGCCCATATGGTTGTTGTCAGGGGCCTACAGCATGGACCTCGTAATCCCAGTGGCAGGCATTGTTTCTCAGGGCGCAGGGAGTGCCCACACTTCCGCTGCAGACCTGGAAGTTAGACTGATTTGGGTTCAAGTTCAGGTTTTGTTCACGCCCTAACATGAAGATGGTGACCTTGGGCCAGTCACTGAGCCTCACTGAGCCTTGGTGTCTTGTCTGTAAAATGAGGGTACAAATGCGTTTCTCTCTTTTATTTCTTGCTTCAAAGAACTATTTTAAAATTGAGCTTTAGTCAAATGTATTCATTCAATGACTTTTGGCTTTTTCTTCATTGTTTCTGTTTTCCTTTGTATTCAATTGTTTCTCTTTTTCTGATTTTTTATATCACATTCTAAATTCCTAACAGAATTTAAAGTTTTTAGATTATTAAATTTCCTCAGAGTACAAATTTGTCTTTGTTTTTAAAGTTTGATGTGTAGTGTTTTTTTCTCCATCTGTGCTATTTTCTAGGTATTCTGCAGCTGTGGTTTTGAATTCCCCTTTGAGTCAAAAGTTCTTAGTAGGGAGTTTTAAGTTTTCCCATTGATGGGGTTATTTTTACTTCTACTTTCATTATATCTTGTTTTATTGCACTGTGGTCAGAGATTTTTGCTTTTCAGAATTTGGGGTTTTCCTTAAAGTCTCCTATGGAATCACTTTTTGAACACATTTGCTGTTCTGCCTTGATCAGATCATGTATTATCTCTGTTTTGAATGGGCTTTGACTTACTAAGTTGTAGAGATTTTTATATTTTCCAATGTTTTCTACTTAAAATGATCTTTTTCATTTTAAAATGACTCTGCAAATACAGATTCATACCAGTTATATTTTCACTATGGATTGTCCCCCAACTCATATGGAATGCTTCTTTGTTCTGCTTTTTACTCTTTTGTGTCTGGCTTCTTTCTTTCAGCATTATATGTTTGTGAGTTTCATTTGTGTAGTTGTGTGAGTTTATTCCTCATTTATTTTTCTTTAGCTTTATTGAGATACAAAATGACAAGGTGGACAGCATAATGATTTAACTTACATTATGAAGTGATTACCACAATAAGTTTCGTGAACATCATCTCATAGAGATACAAAATTTAAAAAATAGAAAAAAACTTTTTTCCTGGTGACGAGAACTCTTAGGATTTACTCTCCTTAACAACTCTCACATGTAACATACAGTAGTGAATTATATTTACATGTTGTACGTTGCAGCCCTAGTTCTTATTTATCTTGTAACTGGAAGTGTGTACCTTTTGACCACCTCTATCCAATTCCCCCCACCACCCCCACCCCGCCTCTAGTAACCAGAAATCTGATTTCTTTTTCTATGAGTTTGTTAGTTTGTTTTTGAAGTATAATTGACCTACAGTACTGTGTTAGTTCCTGGTACACAGCATAGTGATTTGATATTTTTATGCTTTTCAGAATGATCACCATGATAAGTCTAGTTACCATCTGTTCCTTCTCATTGTTAAATAGTATCCTGTTATGTGAATATAATATTTATTCATTCTAGTGGTGGTAGACTTTTAGCTTGTTTCCATTTTGAGCTGTTCCAAATAGTGCTGCAATTAATGTTCTCACACACATCCTTCAACGTGTGTATGTTGGGTGTACACCTAGGAATGGCATTGTCAGGTTGGAGGGTAGGCATTTGTTCGGCGTTAGGGGATGTCTTCCAGATTCCCGAGATTGTACCAGCTGGCACACCCACCAGCTGTGCAGGAGTGGTGTCCCATGCTCACCAGCACTTGGTGGTGGAAAGATGGTAGTTTTCCCCAGGTTGATCTCTGGATTCCATGTCATTCCAGCCAAAATCCCAGCAGACTTTTCTTTTGTTGTTTTGTTTGGCAGGTGACAAACTGATTCTGGAATTTATATAAAAGTGCAAAAGGCCAAGAATAGTCAAAATATTCTTGAAAAAAATTCTTGAAAAGGAACAAAGCTGGAAGGACTTATCTTACTAGATGTCAAGACTTTATAAAAGCTACAGTAACTAAGACAGCACAGTGTTGGTGAAAGAATAGACAAATTGGTTGATAGAATAGATGGAGATCTTAAAACAGACTGCACAGAAGTTATCACTTAATTTATGACAAAGGTGCTACTTGATGAATGGGAAAGATGGCCTTTTCAAAAAAAGGTACTGGGAAAACTGGATTTTCCATATGGTGAAAAAATGAATCTTCTGTCTCAGGTCATATCCAGAATCAGTTTTAGGTAGCTAAACATGAACGATAAAACACAGTAGAGCTTCTAGAAGAAAATGCAGACTATCTTTGTGATCTTGGAGAAGATAGTATTCCTTAAATAGGTTACGGAGTGCACTGCCAAAATAGAAATGATTGCTACAGTGAACTACATTAAACCTTCTATCTTCTGCTTTTTAACAGATGCTCAAATAAAATGCGTCAGGTACTATTTTATAATTGACCAGATACATTAGCTCATCTGTCAGTTCCATTTACCCCGGGAACCCTCTGTCCTGCTCTCATCAGGCTGGTCCTCTCTTGCCTGCTGTGCAGATGCCATCTTGGGCTTTCTGGGGTTGTTCTGGATCTGGTCCCTGTGTTGCATCCTGTGTGCGCGTCTGTGTATCAGTTGGGTAATGTGAGCATCACATAACAGCAACTGTCTTAAGCTGCCTTAAGCAATAAGGACATTTGTTGGCTCAAGTGACTAGAACTCAGGAGGCGGGCAGGTTTCTGATTGGTTCGTTCTGTGTGTGGTGTTGTGGTCCTTAAGGAATCAGGTGTCTTATTTGTCTGGGTGGGTCACTCGCAAGAGGGTTGGGTTTCTCTTAGACCAGGCTTGCCCCGCCCCCCGAGCTGGGTGTGGGTCAGCCTCCCAGTCCGCAGGCTTCCTGCGGAAGGACAGGGTCACTTCCTCTAGGAAGGAGGAAGGGAGAATTTGCTGCTGTGAAGGCGGGCGGGAGTGGCCACTGTGACGCTTGCCTCTGTCTTGGTTTGCTCTCTTGTTCTAGAGCACCTTTCTCTGCAACCTTCTGAGAAGGCAACTGTTTTGGGTCCTTGTGTGAGTCCGAAGATCTTTTTCTGCCCCCACACTTGGTCAGCTGGGTGCTGGATTTTACACTGAAAATTGTTTTCAGGAGGGGAATGATGCTGATAAGCACATCACTTGCTCCTGAGAACTCACTGCCATCCCATTGTTCATCCTTGGGACCTCTTTTTGGGGGAATGGCTTTCAGAAGCTTTGGGTTCTTATCTGTATCCCTAATGTACTGAAATTTCACATGTGCCTTGTGCTCTTTTTACTTTCATTATTTTGAGCACTTGGTGAGCCCTTGCAGTCTTGAGTACTTTAACTGGGAACTTTTCTTGTAATTTTTATTTGATAATTTTCCTTCCTTTTTTTTTTTTCCTCTTTGTTTCTGGAACTAGTTAAATTTGAACTTGTGGGGATTAATCTAATTTGGGGGTTGGGGAGAGACTTACATTCATCTCCTTGTTAATTTTTCTGAAATTTCCTTGACTTCATCTTGCATTTCTTCTACTGAAATTGAAGTTAAAAAATTTTTAGAGTAATTTGGATTTACAGAAAAGTTGGAGGTGCTATATACTTGTTACCAGTTTCTTCTCTTACAAAGATCTTAACATTATTATGGTACATTCGTCCCAACTAATGAACCAATATTTATACACTAGTTTATATTTTACTCAGATTTCCTTAGTTTTTACCTGATGTCCTTCTTCTGTCCTAGGATACCACATTTTAGTTGTCATGTTTCCTTAGGTTCCTTTAGGCTCTGACAGTTACCCAGTTTTCCTGTTTCCGAGGACCTTGACAGTTTTGAGGAGCACTGATCAGGTGTTTTGTAGAATATCTCTTAGTTGGGGTTTGTCTCATATTTTTCTTGTGATTAACCTGGGATTATGAGGTTTTGGTTTTCGTGTGTTAAATTCTTCCTAGGTCTTTTTCCTGTTTTCTGATTGCCCCGAAGCGCATGCACGCACACAGACACACACAAATCCTGTTTCTGTTGCATGTGTGCAGCATCTTCTCTTCATTTCCTGAGGATATTAATTTTATATTACATATTTTAAAAAAAATTTTTGTTTCCTGGCATTGTCTGTTTCCTCCAGGTTCTTTTGTTTGGTTGGTTTCTGTCTCTGAGGTCTCAGATGTCTGTGGTCTTGGGCACACACAGTGGGTCAGAGGGAGCTTTTGGGTGGGTGGGCAGCTGGCCCTTTATTCTTGAGCCCCAAGTGTCTGCGTCTGTAGGTTTTTAGAAGATTCCTTTGCCAGCGGTGGCGAGGTGGAGCTGTTACGTTTGTCTTCGGCTCCCCTGTGAGGCCCCACAGCAGAGGGGGCCTGAGGTCCCCCACGATGTGCTCCTCGGGTTTTCACTTAGCTTCTCTTTTAGCTCCTTTCCTCTCCCTCACCCCCTTTGACCCTGGTGTTCTCAAGTCTAGACTTCTCTGGGTTAGCTTATCCAGAGGGGAGAGAGGAGGCGACATGGGAGGCTGGCTGTTGCATAGGCAGCTTTTCTACAAGTGCTCCCAGCTTTAACTCCCCCCCCCCCCCTCCAGTCTTACAGGGCACCCCTGCTCCTAGCACCTCCTGAGCCCTCTGGGTTCTCAGTTCCTAGCATCCTTTAGTCTGCTAAGTCTGTTACTACTCTGTCCTTTGTCTGCCTAAGTCGCCCCTGACTTTTGGATTCTCTTTGTCGTTTGTTTTCATTTTAGAGGGTTTTGGAAAGGTGAGCTGTTAATGTCTGTGGTCCTTCTGCCATGTTTAGCCAGAACACCCCCATTTTCCAGAGAGTTTCTATGAATCACGTGAACTTAAATTAAGGGCCATGTCTGGGACGTGTGTGCAGACACAGGGTTACACAGCCGTAGCTCTGGGCGCCTGTGTTCCAGTCGCTGTGTGCGTGTCCATCAGCTGCACCGCTTGCTGCTGTCTTCACGTGGTTGGTGGCGGTGTCTTTCTGTGCCAGAACACCTGGAGCTGCTGCTGCTGTGTTGCCAGACCCTGAAGACAGGATGAGTTGGCATGTCTGGTTCGTTGTCACTACCTCCTTATAGAAAGTGAACTGCCTGTCCTTGTCCTCGTGAGTGGGGCGGGAGCCTGAAGGTGCAGCAGGAGAGGTGGGGCATAGTGACGCCATGGGTTGGCTCCTCCTCTGTGCCTGGAGGGCTCCATCAGGGGTGTCTGTGTGACACCTGGGACCGTTGTCTCTAGTCCTGCAACAGCCTTCTAAAGTAGGTCTTCTGTCCCCACTGTGTGGCATTTGGACTCGCCGGCTGGCTCCTTCCACCGTGGCAGTCCGTGCGCAGGGAGACCTGCTGCTTCTCCTGGGGTGGGTGTCAGCTTCTGCTGTCCGCAGCGGCTGTCACTTGGTGGATGATTGAACCCATCTCTGTCTGTCTACCCTCCTGTGTGCCTGTGTTTTTCCGGCAATGAATTTGTGAGGACCTGGGGCTTGGGAAGGTGGAATGAATGCTTTCTCTTGGGCTAAAGAAAGGCACTTCCTGCCAATTAGTTACCCCTCTTCTAGCTTCCAGACTCCAGCTTGGAGGTGACATCATTCCTGCGGGAAAGGCTTTGGGTGTAAACACAGTCACTGCTGGACCGGACAGGGACAGGGACAGTGAAGCTGTGGCTGGCTGGGACGTTGTCCTCTGTGTGTTTATGCTCGGCCTGTCTGCAGTACTCTCTAAGCTTTCTTAAAATCATTCTCATAATTTTTTTTAAAACAGAACAAATCTCTTTAGAATTTACATACACTGATTTTTGACCTTTCTTGCTAAACTCTTGAAATAAGGAAGCTCAGACACAACAGAACAGAGTAGATAATTAGCAGCGCAGCACGCTGCCCCAGAACTGAAGTGACTTGTGCTGGTGAAGAGGGATCCCACAGTGTAGCTGGGAGCTGGTTTACGGGATAATTTTCTGTGTTTTCTTTAAGCATCACTGTTTTTCTGTATCAAGCATATATTCCTTTAGCTACTAAAAAATGTCATGGATAAACAAATGAGCAGGGCCGGGATGATTCACCTCTGTGAGGCAGTCTGTAGTAACACCAGTGTGTGGTTGTGTGGAACGTCCCTGCTCATTGCCCTGAAGGAAACCTTGTAGCTAGAGCAGTTTAGTGCTGTTTGAAATGTAGTTACAGTGGAGTGTTTATCTCAAGGGTTTTCTGAGCATTAAAGTGCATCTCTGTCTCCTGAGAATTAAAGGGGGTCCACAAATAGATCCTAAACATCCATGGGTTTATGGTCATCGATTTGAAGGTCTGCCTTCTGCATCAGGGCCCTTAAGCTGCGATATGCCAAAGCAAAGTGGAGCACAGGTGTCCAGAGGGAGCTGGGAAGTTGGAGGCTTCACTGGTTGTATGGGAGTCTGGGAGGCTGACGGTGGGGCTGGGCAGCTGAGGGGTGAGCAGCGCAGAACCAGGGTGATGGCTGCCCTGGGTCCCGTGGGTTGTAGCCATTCTTTCACTTATTCCTGACGTTAGACCTGTGAGGTGGGTAACGGTGTGTTCATCTCTGTTAAATCCACAGGGAAACTGGCCAGTGTTGGGTGGAGGCAAGATGCAAACCCGTGTTTTGGAGAGATGAGACTGGTGGGGGCATGGTTGGGTGTCGAGATGAGACTGGATGGTGGTCTGGGGCCAGTGTGTTGGGCTAGAGGGTTTGGATTTGACCGTGGAGCAGTGGGATGATGTCGAAGGTATGTGAGCAGGTGCTCGTGACCTGGTTTGATTCTGGTGGCGGCTGGGCTGAGAGAGCTGGGTCTGTGGTTCAGGGAGGCAGTGGCAGGGCACGAACAACCCAAAGTGTGCGGCGAGTTGGGGTAAGGAACTCTGGTCCCTGAAGCACAGGCCTTGAATCTCATTTTTAATTTCTGTTGCTTCCTAAATGTGCCTCTCTCCTCGGGGCATGGCCCTTCTGCTGGTGGCTGACATCTCCCATGACACTGGGAACACTGGGTTACCAGAGCCGCACTTCCACCCAGTGTTGTCCCCTTGGGCCTTCATTTTCAGGCAGCTTACTCTTGGAGAGGTTTGTACTCTGCTCTCCAGGCTCCCACATGCCCTTCCTGCGGAATCCTCACCTGCTCAGGCTTCTGCAGGGGAAGTGACTGCTTGTGTTGCAGACTCAGCAGCGCAGGTTTCAGCTTCCCGGGAGGGCCAGCCCCTGACTGCTGGGCGTGGAGAAGTGGGTGCCCTGCGTTCCGACTGGTGCCCTGTAGGAGCCTCTGAAAGCTAGAGGTGTGGAGGGTGTTCGGTTACGCTGTTGCTGAGTAGTGAGACAACAGACATCCCCCTGCGGACCCAGGCAGGATTCCCCACCCCCATCCCCCACTCCCACCCTGTCCTGGGGTGAACCCCTTTTTATCAAATCCGTTTTATGGTAATGTATCTGCTTCTCCCTTTAGACTGAGGAGTCAGCAAACTGCAGCCCCAAGAGTTCCAATAAAGTTTTATTGGAACCCACCTCTGTGCTTTTGTTTCTGTTGTCTGTGACTGTGGCAGCGGCCGGGCGGTGGAGTGGTGGTGACGGAGATGCTCACTGTCTGGGCCTCCTGAGAAGACACTGCGGAGCTCCTTGTCTCCGCATCCTTGGCACCGCACCCCCAGCAGCACTCTGTTATGCAGAGTGGGCATGCAGGTCTGAGAATTGGAAGTAGGTGATGCGGTGCCTCCCTTATGTCAGAGTGGTTCTTTGCTAGACACTGACTTGCTGGAGAACGATGGAGTTATTTCTTTCTCCTGTACCTGGGTTTTGTGGTGATGGTTCTCTGTGTTTTGACTGAGACTTGACAAGTGTACTGTTTAATGGCTGTATTCTTTCCTGGCCCACGTGCCTGTTTTCTGCACTGTTTATCTGGCCTGCTCTCAGTTTCCATTCCTGTCAGATCATGCGTTTTGGTATGTTTTGTGTAGCAGTGGGATCTTTCCTTCTGGACAGAGATATTCCATCTTCCTTTCTCCCCACTCCAGGTTGGGGCTTCTGCTTGTGCCTCGCGGCCCAGGCTCTTAGGCTAAATGCCCGTGCTCCTTGGGGGTGGGGCTGGAACACACAGTGCATCCTTTCATGTTGGTGACTGAAGAAAAGAGCCACATGGTGATGTCACCAGATGTCCTGAGGATTGAGGACTATTTTAAAAAAACAGGTGATTTAGATCAAATATTACTACACTCAGGGAGGCCTGGGTGTGCCCTGAGGCAAATCTGGCTGATGGCAGCATTGGCGCGTATAAAATGTTCATCTTTGAACACCTCGTCCAGTACCACCATCTGTGCCACCACCCAGAAGGCAGCCTTTGAGCTGGGGTTGCCGCAGGGCAGAACCAGTGCACTCGCCCTCCCACAGGTAAAGCCTGGAGTCATAGTCCCCCCAGCGTGTGTCTGCAGCCTGGTGTTCCTGCCTGGACTCCAGGCCCGGTTCCAGCATCAGTAGCCTTGTGACTGTGGACAAGTTACTTCTCTTTCCTGACTGCACCTTAGCGTCCATCTCTGTAAGGCAGGCTGATGACAGGAGTGTCTTCCAAAGAGGATTGTTGTGTGGAGTTGGGATCAGGGACTGAGCGCTGAGCCGGCGCCTGGCCCTCAGGAGCTGGGCCACACTGTGATCGGCCCTGCGTGTGCAGCTGCAGTGGCTCCCCGCTGAGCTACAGGCTGTCCCTAGAGCTGGCTGGGACCCAAGTGGGAGTGAAGTGAATCCTGTTACTCGGAAATGGCTTGTGATAACACTGAGTGTGGGAGATCCTCCCCCTGGTGGACGGAGAGCAGTCTGGTGACCTGGACAGGTGGGGCTGCTGTCTGGAGAGGCGGGGCCTGCTTATTAAGTTGCCTTTGTTAGCAAATCTTTCTGGGAGTTTTTGTTCCAGGAAGGCCTGGGCCTCTCAGCACTTCTTTAGGTAACTTGCCAAGGTATGCAGACCTGGATTTGCTTTCTAAATGTCCTTTTCTTCATTCCCCAAAGCTATCTTTGTGTGGATTTTAGGTCCTTCTTTCCTCTACGTAATGGCAGCCTATTATTTTAGGTCAAACATTTTCCATATGCCTGCGGGGGGCCTGCGGGGCCTGAGGGCTTGCAGCAGTGGGGGTGGGGCACAGGCAGGACTCCCTCTCAGGCAGGGCTTCCCTTGGCTTGTGTCTGTTTTGTATATAATACTGAGGATCCAAATTAGATCTTGTTTGGGGAAAAAAAAGCAGAAATGAATTCTGTTGCCTACAGAAGGGAGTGAGAGCAGCGTGAAAGCGGTGGCTGCACTCCAAGCTTGGTCTGTGCCCATCAGGCTTGAAAGGACACGCCTGTGACCCACCCAGAAGCATGTTCACTCTGCTGGCTCCGTGATTCACACCCAGTTGTTTGCCTGCACCTCTTTCTGCTGTCTGACAGGGCTGGGCAAGCTTAGGGGTGGGTGTGTGTGTGTGTGTGTGTGTGTGTGTGTGTGTGTTGATGGATAGAAAGTCAGCAGATATTTGGAAGCTGGTTAAACCCCTAGTAACAGTCAGTGTCCCTGGCCTGAGTTTATGAAAACCAGGGGCAGGCAGAGGAGCCAGATGGGTGTAGGACGGAGCTAGGCCCCAGACGTGGCCCCGGTTCACTGGAGGTGCGTACAGTTGGGGGAACCAGAATGATTTCATTTGTGTTTCGGATTTGTGTCCAGTAGAATCTGGTTAAATGAAAGAACCCCTGTATGCTCTAAGGCCCGTGTCTGTATTCTTTCTTTGTAAAGGGCCAGAGAGTACACAGTTTTGCCTTGTGGGCCACTGATGTGCATTCTTCAGGCCAACTCCAGCTTTAAGGGAGAGTTGGGGCTGGAAGAGCCTCCCTCTGTGTGGTCTCACTGTGGAGCATCACACTGACCAGGTATCAGGCTCCCTCCCCTGGTGCTGTTTCCATAGCAATGGTCACTTGGTTCCCACAGCCCGTTAGCATCCTAGGTTTCTGTCAATATAAAATCCAACCCCGGATGTGTGGTCAGAGATGGCTGCTTTGATGGTGAATCACTTGTAATTCCTTGGCTGTGGGTTATTAACATCGATATGTTTGATTTTAGAACCTTCTGGCACTTGTGAAGTCTTGTCTTGGCTCCCCAGTTCTGTAGATAGGGAAACAGGTCTAGAGAGGCCAGAATGTGCTCAACAGGCACAAAACTTGGTTAAAAGGTGGGAGAAGGGGCTTCAAAAAATTGCAGTGTTGGGTTGAGCGTAGGCGGTAGCCCCGTGTGTCCTCTGTTTCAGCTTCTCTGAGGGGCCCTCATTGCAAGAAGTAGGAGGCGTTTTACCTAAACATAGTAGGTGGTGGTCAGTTAGTATTTGCTGAATGGTTGAACTTATTGAGAGGACAGAGTTCAAGCAACAGGTGGAGACCAGCCAACATCTCTTAGACACGGTTCCCAGGAGAGTGGCTTTCAGTGGCCCAGCGCCTGCCTGCCTGTCTTTCCTTCTTTCCTTCTTCCTTCCTTCCTGCAGGAGTGGGGTTGTGGTCAGGCTCTGGCCTCCTGATGCTTCCTGGGGGTGGGGTGGGGCTGGTTAGTTCTGAGAAGCGTGGTGTCACCAGGAAGACCCATGGAGGGCTCTCCGCTCCGACATTTGCCCCTGGGCCCAGGCAGTGCAGAGTCAAAGAAAGATTGGTTTGTATCAGTGAACAGGCAGAAGTTTGGTCTGGCAGGTTTTTTTTTTATAATGTTACGTAAGTTTCATGTGTACACATCGCATTTCTACTGCTGCAAACCCCACAGCGTGCTCACCGCCAACAGTGTAGTTTCCATCCGTCCCCACACAATTGATCTCCTTTGCCCATTTCGCCCTCCCCCAATCCCTTCCTTTCTGGTCACCACTACTCTGTTCTCTGTATCCATGTGTTTTTGATTGGTTTGGTTTGTTCATCTATTTTGTGTTTGGTTGGTTTTTATATTCCACATAAAAGTGAAATCTTTCTTTGTCTATCTCCATCTGACTTATTTCACTTAACGTAATACTCTTGAGGTCCACCCGTGTTATGCAAATGGCAAGGTTTGAGTAATAGTCCGTTGCATTTATATATACTACATCTGTTTTATCCATTCATCCATTTAGGCTGTTCCCATATTTTGTCATTTTGGCTTTTGTAAGTAATGCCATAATGAACATAGGGTGCGTATATATTTTTTTCAAATTAGTATTTTCCTATTCTTTGGATAAATACCCAGAAGTGGGATAACTGGATCACATGGTAGTTCTGTTAATTTTTTGAGGAATCGCCATACAGTCTTGCACAGTGGCTGCACCAGTACACATTCCCGTGGACTAACAGATTTTAAGTAGCTCGGTCAGGGACCGCGGAGGTGTAGCTGTGATTTAGCATTTCTGCCGTTGTGCTGCAGTGAAGGGTTGTGGAACATGCTGCTTATGAACTAGCCCTGTGACCGTGGGTGAGTCCCACCATCTCTGCAGGCTGGATGCCGCGTGGAGGTTGTGTCCCCTTTATCCCCTGCATGTCCCAGGCCCAGCTCACTGTGGGCACATGGCAGTGCTCAGGAAAAATGTGTTGGATAAATGAGTGCATTAGTTTTCTATCGTTGCTTTGACAGATTACCATAAATCTAGTGGCTTAAAACAACACATGGATTCTCTCACAGTTCTGGAGGTCAGAAGTCTGAAATGAATCTTGTTGGTCTGAAATCAAAGTGTCAGCAGGGCTGTGTTCCTTTTGGAGGCTCTAGGGGGAATCTGTTTCCTTGCCTTTTCTGGCTTCTGGAGGCCGCCTGCCTGCCTCTGCTCTCTGTCCTCTTCCAACTTTAAAGAACATCGCTCCAGCCTGTGCTCCTATTGCCACGCCTCTCCTACTCCGAGCCTCCTGCCTCGTGCTTCTGAGGACCCTTGTGATTCCACTGAGCCCGCCCTGATAATCCAGGACCATCTCCCCTTGCCAGGGTCCTTCCTCACATCCCTTTGGCTGTGACACATGGAGGGTAGCATGGCCACAGGTTGTGGGGATTAGGACATCCGCATCTTTGTTGCTTGGCTTGTCACAGTTTGTTCAGTATCCTGGTCAGAGTCCATGGGGAGGCCTCCTGCTGGTGAGTGGAAGACTCAGCCCTCTGCCTGGGCCCCCCTCTCTTGGCGGGCCCTACTTGGACCCTTGCTCAGGCTGTAGGGCCTCTTCAGGGGTGCCCCCCAGGCTGCCCAGCTGTTTCCCACCTGAGACCTTTGAAAGTGCTTGTTTAAGGCCTTTCCTTTTAGACCCAGGGTCAGCAAACTTTGCAGGCTGCATGCTATCCTCTTGCATGTTCTTTGCTGTTCTGTTTTGTTTTTTTTTTTTTTTAACAAATATGAAGAATGTAAGAAAAAGTCATTTTAGCTTGAGGGCCTTAAAAAACAGGCCATTGGCTGGGGCCCTGACTTGTGTTTGCCAACCCCTGTTACAAACCGAGCTCTGCACGCAGGGGCCATGTGTGGCTCTCACCACAGCGACAGTGCCAAGCGCTTTTGTTGATGGTGTTGAGTGTGTGTGTGTGTGTGTGTGTGTGTGCGCGCGCGCACTAGCGCTAGCAGGGGTTCCTGTCCCCCCCAGTGGTCTTTTCTGCTGGTTTGATTTGACAGAATTACCTGATCTTAATGGAGACTTCCAGGCTATTCACGTTTGAAAGCCTGTTAAGCACTGGCCATTCTGCCGCAAGCAAGAGCCGCTCCCTTTCCTGGAGGGGCTTACAGCCCAGTCTGGGGGGGGAGGCAGCCCGGGGAGGCTGTTACTAATTCTGACTTCAGTGGAATTGGACCCAGTTTGGGGGAGGGAGATCTAAAGGTAAGGGGTGTGTTGTGGAACCCTGGGGCGTCAAATCTGAATTTAGACACTTTGGGATGGTTTCCACCCCCGGTCACTGCTGTTCCTTGCTCCTGGCACTTGAGGGTGACTGGTACTGAGTGGCTCTGACTGGTAACTTGGTGAGCATTTCTGCTGGTTCCTTTTTCACTGAGCCCGCTCTCCTGGACGCTGCAGGGCTCTTACCTCCTGGGCTTGGGTGCCGACGCGAGCCTCTCCCTTCCCCTCGGCCAGCTGAGCTGAGTGAACCAGGATGTAGGTGGGGAAAGGAGTTAAGTATTCAAGCTGGGTGGCTGCAACCATGTGGGGAGGAGAGGAGCCTTTCCCTGAGAGAGGGGTGACCACCTGGTAGGTGTCCCCTGTGCAGAGGCGAGCTCTGCGCATCGCACCCAAGCCAGGACTCTTGCCCCTGGGCGCCCATCGAGGTGCGTAAGCTTCCAGCTACAAATTGCATGCTTATCTGTTCCTGCACCTGAGACAGTGACTGGAGGGTCTTGAGTATCAGATTTATTCATTTTCATGACTTGTGAAATGAACGAAAGGTTGGATAACACCCAGCCTGTTGGATGTGCTCTTCTGGCCTGCGTGGCTTCGGACTAGGATGAAGTGACAACCCTTCCTGCTGCAGCGAGACCAAGTGCCTCTTATGAGGCATGGGTGTTTTCACAGCTGTCTGTTTCATCATTAAAGACAAATTGTCAATATGTCTAAGTTGATGCTTTAGCTTTCTTTTCCATACATTAATTCCAGTGGAGGTAACGGTCACCTGTACAAGTTTTTATTTTCCATGATCAAGTTTAGAACCGATAGCCAGGATTGGATGTAGAATAAAGGGCACTGGAGCTATTAGTCCTCAGTGCCTGGCACGGGGCCTAAGTATTTGAGTGGATGAGTGAAGCCAGTGCTCACGGAGGAGCCTGCAGAAAGGTAGGAAGTAGCAGAGGGGAGGAGCTTCTCTTCAAGATTTCCTCCGAGTGGGGAGGCAGGAATCGGGGGAGCAGGCGTGGACATGCAGCCCCGTGTGGGCTCCCCCAGGGAGCGCCTGCTCCCTGCTCTCTGCTTGCCACGTCTGCACCTCAGAGAGCCCTGCTCTTGTTGGCTAAGCAGGCGTTTTTCCCTCTGGGTGCTGGTTCTTTATTTTGAAAAGAAAGGAACCCAGCTGCTTGGTTGCGTCCCTAGACTTGGTTTGGCTCATCTGTGAAGTGGCCAGCCTTCCGTCAGCGAGTTTTGTGCTCCCCCCCCCCCCCCCGTCTGCCTGCCTTATTTTGGTGGTACATGGATGTGCTGCAAGTGACAAGTAAGCATTTATTTTTGCACCTTGAGGAGCTGTCCTTGCCTCAGAGAGAGGACTCGGTGTGTGCAGGCTTCCCTTTCCGTGTGATGGGTGAGTGAGAGACTCCAGCTGGTTTTCAGCTGGGGGAGAGCTCTCAGCCTGGTGGGGTGGGGTGGGGTGGTGTCTACAAAATGCTCTGATTTAAACGTGAGCAGGACAGCTTGTGTGTGGTAAGGACATCTTTCTAGGGACAGAGTCCAGAGCTTTCTTCAGATCTTCAAGGAGATCCACCATCCCTGAAGGATTCAGTCCATTGTGTCAGAGGTTCTGGCAGATTAACATGCTCTTTTTTTCCTTTTCAAAGGCAGATCGGGAGCGGTGCCAAGAAAAATTTCCTTACTAGATGACATTTCATCGCAATGTCCGATCGTTTGGGGCAAATAACCAAGGGCAAGGATGGGAAAAGCAAGTATTCGACTCTCAGCCTGTTTGATAAGTATAAAGGAAAATCAGTAGACGCGATCAGATCCTCAGGTAAGAGCGAGTTGGAAGCCAGCTCCTTATGCTTTCCCTTAGGTGAGAAGCCCGAGGTCAAGGACTGGGAAAAGCCAGAGTCCCCTGTCTGGTCAGACAGATGTGGTCCACGCACGCCAGTCTCTGGGCCGTGGTGGTCATCCCGCAGTTCCAGGGAAGCGAATCACTCTCTGCTCCTATTTGATGTCTGATTTCAGAGCCTGGAGTGTCCTGACTGCTGTAGTAGGGTTATTTCCTCATCTATCTTTTCTTACTGAAGCCATGAATATTTTTAGCCTGAAGGGTAGAATGGAACTTAATTTGCATTAGAGTCACTTTTTTTGGGTTTCTTGGTTCTGATATTCTGGAACTTGGTGGGAAGAGTTCCTGTTGATTGTATCCGTACCCTGTGAGGATTGTATGGATGTCAGGGGCCCCGCTCAGGCTTGGGTCCAGGAGAGGCTGTCCCTCCAGCCCTGCTGTAACAAGGCCGGAGCAGTTGCCCCTTGCAGGGGGTGGCTACTCTGTGAGATGGAGGTTTCGGGCCTGGCTCCTTGCCCGTGTTGTAAACTCCCTGAGCCTTCTGTGCTCCAGTGAAGTGGGAGCCTCTGCTCAGATTTCAGCAGCTCCTGTTTCTCTGAAGTCCTCGTTGAAGAGCTTGTAAAGTGACCACTTTTTGTTTCCGTGACAGGTCTGTCCCTTGTCTTTCGTTTGATTGTCTTTGACATTATCAAGTAGAGTTTGGAAGAGCAGCAGAATGAACCCAGCATCTTTCCTTCTGTAACTTTCCTGTTTCCACCTCTCCCTTCCTGCAGTTCTTCCTAGACATGGCTTACAGAGTCTCGGGAAAGTTGCCACAGCCCGGCGTATGCCACCGCCTGCAAACCTACCAAGCTTGAAGTCTGAGAACAAAGGAAACGACCCCAACATCGTTATAGTACCCAAGGACGGGACGGGATGGGCAAACAAGCAGGAGCAGCAAGACCCAAAGAGGTTTTGGGAGAGGGGCTGGTGGGGGGCGGGGGCTGGGGCTTTCCTTCTGTAGGCTGCCACGCTGGAACCAGGGAGATTCCAAAGGAAGCTGCTTCCACCCTTCCTCCTGCTGCTTAGTTGTTTTTTGTGCCCTGCCTTAATTTTTCCTAACTCTGGGAGCTGATGCTGCGGTGTTTCTGTGAGCTGCCTTGTCCCCAGTGACCATGTCCCCTGTACCTTGTTAGGAAGGGACTCATCACCCCCCAGAGGAGCTTGTGCAGTGACTCAGAGCCAGTTCCTGTACGAGCCCCGGGGGACAGAGCTGGTGCTTGAGTTCTTCATGCTGGTGGGGGTCCCCAGGTGCTGGGCTCCTGGCTGTGGGGCCAGCAGCTTTCCACACAGGCTGCTGCAGGAGCTCCAGACAGCCCAGTCACTAAGGAGAGCACCCCCAAATCCAAGGAGTCAGGGTCAGTACGCAGCCTCCCTGAAGGCTCCCCCTCTGCCAGCACAGTGCTTATGGGAGCCTTAGGGGCTGACACACAAGTCATCACTAGAGAAAGAGAGCAACCGTTGCAGCTGCTATTGGGTGGTGGGGCCGAAAGCTCAAGTCCGCCAGGCACGCGACCTGGTCCTGCCTTCCCTCAGACGCCTGGGCCTTTGTCCCTCTCCTTCCGCTGCTGGTCTCCTCGGGCTGCATTTCAGCCAGTGACAGGCTGTCCAGGAAAGAGGACTTGGGGTTTGTGCTGAGGGGGGCCTGGGGAGGGACAGGACCTTGCTAAGGCTGGCAGGCGGAGTCCTACTGCTAGGGTTTGCCTGTTGGGGAGTGAAAACAAAGCGGTCCGGCCTTTTACACTTTCTTGCCCTGCCTCCCTCGTGGTGTGGCTGCTCAGACTCAGGACCCAGAAAGTAAAAGTGGCCCAGGTGACAGCTTGCCCCCAGGGCCCTTTTCTCTTTTCTGAAAATGGCCACAGTAGCTTTTGTGAAACCTCCTTGTAGTGACTTCAGATGACACGTGGAGAGTGAGCAAATAATTCAGTCAGGTTGTCATTGAAGTAGTCATACCTGAAATAGAGTCTTGCAGTAGCTGTTTAAACACCCTTCCCAGCGTGTCCTCAAGGGTCGTACTGATTGATGGTATAGTATGACTTTCAGAGTCGGGCAGGTGTGTGCGTGTGATTTCCATCCACGCCCTTTATTAGCTTTATGGGACCTGGGGAATGATCTGAATTCTGAGCATCAGTGTCCTCCTGTGAAGTAGAACTAATACCTGGCTCCGGGGGGTTTCAGGAGGTAGAGGAGGTTACGCAAGGCAAGCTCTGAGCACAGAGCCTGGCACAGAGGCCGTGCTCACAGGTGTCAGCTGTCACTGTCATCGCTCTATCCAAGTGTGGAACGCTACAAACTCGGTAGTGAAACTGACACTGTTCATTTCAGTGAAAGCAGCGAAATGCCTCTGCTACTGACAGTTCTAGAGAGAGGACAGAGCCTCGCTCTCTCCCCTTATCCAGTCTTACCCAGCGTCGGCAGAGAAAGTACCAAGTAGCTGGAATGAGGCCAGTTGTGCTGAAGCCAGCCTGCCAGTGAGGGGTGGAGTGCAGTCCTCCGCTGCCCTGGGCCACAACCCGTGGGCTGTCAGGGCGGTGGCGGAGCAGGGGCCACACCTGCTGGAAGTCAGTGCTTGGGTTTGGAGAACACAGAAGTGACGCTACCTGGAAGCGTCCATCTGAGGCAGAGGGTGACGTGGGCAAAGGAGGACTTACTGTGTAGCCGTTGTGCGTGGCGAGTTGCAGTGCTGAGTAAGCCTGGGAGAGTGTATGTGTAGAGTTTGGCTTCAGCTTACAGATGAGCCGCTGGCATTGGTGGATTCTGGCCAAGAGCTTGCGTCCTTCTTGAATCTCGTCAGGTGGAGACTGAACAGAAAGAGTGACTAGAAGGCTGCAGGCTGGCAGGCTCTTGTTGCTGTCTCAGACGATTACTTGGGGAGTAATTAACAGATGCACTTTGCCAGAGGGCAGTCCCACTCTATCTTTTAAACTTCAAAACATCTTTTAATCCAGCTTTTCCATTTCTCAGAACTTAGACTGCTGAACTGCTCACACACAAGTGTGCAAAGATACATGCGTAGAAAAGTTTACTGCAGTTTTTATCTGTAATAGAAGAGAAATTGGAGATTGGTACATGTGGCCCAGCCACCTATGCTGTGTCGTTAAAAGAAAGGTAGAGCCATGTGCATTCTCATGGAAATGTGTCAGGTGGATTAAGTAAAGCGCAAGCTGTGGAACTGTGTGTGTATGCGTGTGAACTGTATGTTACCCCACGGGTATTGAAAAAATAGTCTTACTATATGTAGAAAAAATCTACTTGAGTTTCTCTCTGGAGGATGAGATTGTGACAAATTCTGTGTCATGTTTATTAATTTATTTTTACTATGAGCATATAATTCTTTTACAAGCTAAGAGAAGGTTAGAAAAACACCATGTTTCAAAGCAACCAGCCCCTGAGTTGCTGTGGGCTCTTGGTCAGGAGTGAGGGGCAAGGGGCTCAGCCCCTTCCCTGCACTGGCTCAGTGCCCCGCTTGGCAAACCCTCCATCCCTTCCTTGTTCATGGTGAGCTCTCAGTTTTGGCAGACAGAAGGCCCTGCAAGAAGGCAGAGGTCTGGCCTGTAGGATGTCACGGTGTAGGCCTTACTTGTGGTTCAGTTTCTCATTGCCTTTGCCAGCATAGGAGTCTACCTGGGAAGGTATTTTTGTCGCCCACAGGAGTCTTGCTCCCAGCGAGCAACCGTGTCTCTTGGGAACGCGGAGGGACCTTGTCAGCCTGGCCGGTGCCTGTCTAACTCTCATGTATCCTGTCTTTGTCTAGTTCCACTGCGACGGCCTCTCAGCCGCCGGAGTCGCAGCCGCAGCCGGGTTTGCAGAAATCTGTCTCCAATTTACAGAAGCCGACACAGTCAATCAGTCAAGAGGTAGGTGCTAGGGACCCTGTCCCTATTGTTGACCAGACATTGGAGCGCTTCGCGCCCCTGTGCCGGGGTCGGCTGGGGGCTGTCACCGAGCAGGGGAAGTCTGCACAGCCTGCTTACTCCAGAGACAGACCCCAAGAGGGGTTTGGGAGAGGAGCGTGGGAGATGGCCGTGGTCGCTGGTGGAGCAGGTCATCTGCAGCTCTTGGGAAAGATCCCAGGTCCGGAATGGAATGCAGATACCTCATTTGGTTCCTGTTGGCTGAACCTGAGGTGAGGTTGCTCAGGCCAGCAGGGGCCTAGATCAGGGTCCCTCAGTGTCTGTGTGGAAGCTAGGGCCTTAAAGAAACAAGGGTTAGGGCCCAGAAAGTTCAGTGTCACGTGAGTTTGAAAAGCAAAATTAAACAAGCTGCTTTACTTGCTTTTTCTTAATGTCGTGCTTTTTCTCCACATCTTCAATATGCCAGCGTGTCCTGGGACACTCTTAGAAGAAGACGTAATGGACGGCATTCCCCAAATTTACTTGTCCTTGGGAAGCTTTTCTAACTGAACGTCTGTAGAAACTGGTGTCTCTCTGAACACACTGGGAAATACTGCACTATAACCCTTTACTTGCTGATGCATTTAAGCGGAAGTCATGATGTAATCGATGTAAACTTCAAAACATCACAGCATGCCCAGTCCATCGGAGTCTGTCTGTGGGTCACAGAGATCAGCTGGCAGCTAGGATTCTAGATGGTGTCTGAATCTATTAGAAGACCAAAAGAAAACCAGATAGGTTCCTGACATTCCCCGGCACTCTTGAAAACAGTTTGAACTGCTAATTTTGTGTTGCTGCCTGGGTGGTAAAAGGTCTGAGGTGCTGTCCTCTGTCTGTGGGGAAGGTTTCTGGCTTTGCCGGAAGGATACCCTCCTCCACCCAACACTGAACTGTGCTTTGGAATTAAGGGAAAAGAAAGGAAGAAATCCATGTTCACACGAGGCCCCATGTCCATTGGCCTAAGTCTCCTGGGGCCTGTCAGTCAGAGTATGTAGCGTTGAGTTCCCCAGAATTTGAAACTAAGTGAAATTAAGGACCTTGGTTAATTTTACAGCCTTGGCTCTACATCAGACTCAGCCTTCAGAGCTCATCAGAGACGTGCACATCTGTACCAGTGCTGCAGGGTCCGGGCTGGGCCTGCGTGCGGTCCTAGGCAGTTGGCTGTGGGAACTGTCTGTGGTCAGGGTGGGGCCCTGTCCTGGAGCCAGCACCCAGCACTACCTGGCGCTCAGCTCCTCCCAGCGCGTACCAGCCCTCCTCTCATGTGGGGCTGGGAGCAGGGGAGGCTCCCCATGTTCTCCGGCTTTTAAAACCTCACCTGAGTCATGACAGCAGTTCTCCTCTTGGGATGAGATTTGCCACAATGTTAGGAACCCCTTCTTGGCCCCGCAGGCGTTCTCTTCTGTTTCAGTGCCTTTGGTGGGTGAGGACAGGGGTGCTGTCCCTGTGACTACAGACATCAAGCGGGAGGCTGTGGGGCGGCAGCACCCAGGGCACCCCTGCTTCCTGCTGGTCTGGAGCCTCGCCTCCCCCCTGCCAAGGGACGCCAGCCCCAGCAGGAGCTGCCTTGCTGGTCATGTTGCTGTCACCACCCGCATGTGGTCTGCGTGGGGGGATTGTGGGCATTCCAGACCACCCATGGCAGGCACTCAGGGCACACCTGTGAGAAATAAGTGGATTGTTGCTCTGCACTGCGGGTGAGAGAGACGGCCTCTGCTTTGAGTTGTGCAGTGGTGGTGGCAGGGGGAGGGGTGATTATTTAATCTGAGATCTAATCCAGTGAGTGATGGAATGGCCTGCTGCTTCAGCTGCTTTGTTTTGTGTCTTTACCTTCAGTTGTTAAGCCTCGTGTTGTTGGGAAAGGCAGCTGACCTCAGTGGTGGAGACCTGAAGGGCCTTTGGACGCAAGCAGGCGGGGGCGCGTCCTAGTCCTGCCTCTCTAGCTGGGTGTCTAACCCAAGTGACTCTCAGCCTTGGCCGGGAGGTGGGGGGGGCGTCCCAGGTGTGCTGCAGTGAGCTTCTGGCAAAGGTTAGTGGAGCCGGCAAGTCCAGATCCGTGCAGGGATCCGTGCAGGCAGAGGCGTCTGACTTGGGGAGCTGTGCATTGTAGGATGGCAGGAGTTATGGGAAGTGGTGCAGTGGCCTGGCCAGCCGAGCGCCAGGCGGGTTTGTGTTCTTCTGTAGCAGTGGCACCCAGTGTTTGAGACATGTGCTAGAACTGGGGTTTGGTCTTTTTCCGGAGCAAGACAGTAGTTCTGTGTGGGCCCGGGAGGCAATGTGAGGGCATGCTCGGAGCCCGGCATGGCTTGGCTGTGTGACTGCGGGCTAGCCACTCACCCCTGCCTTGCGCCGCATCTGTCCGACCCCCGGCTTCTGCATGAACCAGAGACTGTGGGGGTGGATCCTGCTCAGCTGGTGGTAGTGGGAACAAGGCTGTAGCGGTTGGGCCTCCGGTGAGGGCCCAGGGGGCACCTTGTTCTGACTCACTCAGTGATGGACAGCAGGCCCACCAGGCTGGCCCTGTTCTCACTGTCTGTCTTCTTTCAGAGTACAAGTTCAGCGCCAGGTGGACCAAAGTCATGGGCACAGCTGAATGGAAAGCCAGCAGGACACGAAGGTGGTAAGTGTGTGTGGGGCATTGCTGTGGGCAGGTGTGAGAGACTGGCCTGGCTGGGCCAGGCGGTCTTTGGCCTGAAGCTTTGTGGACCCTTCCCCAAGTGAGATACTGCTCTGTGGGGTCTTTGCCTTCGCCCCGGCTGTGGAAGCGCTGATTCTGCAGAACCCATCAGCTCTCGGATGTCATTGCATGTTACTGCTGAAGCAGTCCTGCGGTGTGCAGGGCAGACCCGGGTGCCCGCCCTGCCGCCAGTTGCTTGGCCGAGCTGCTGATGGAGTCAGCGCCCCTGGGTCTTGCCAGCTCTCACCCCCTCCTCTCTCCTGGGGCCCCGGGAGGGGGGCGTGTGTTGGGCGGTGACCTTCCTTTGGGCCTGGGTTTATAAATAAGCCAGCCATGGGAGTTGAGCTGCTTGCTTTTGCACAGTAACACCAGTGTTGAGAGGGCTACGTGGGATTTGTTGCCATTAGTCCATTAGGTCGTGCCAGACACTGGGGAAGCACTGGAAAATGCAGTTGGCTCTGTCCAGCTGTGGGGCTTCAGCAGAGGGAGGATGGGGGTTGGGAGGCAGAGGAGAGAGAGTCCAGAGCTTTGAACTCATGCTGAATGGCAAATTGAGTGGCTTCCGAGGCAGGACTGGAACAGAGCAGTGTGGGTGAGGGGCGGGGGTGCCGTGGGGCCCGGAGCCTGTGAGCCCTGAGCCGGGGGGGGGGCGGGGACACGCTCTCCTCCAGCGACCAGAGCCCTTTGAGTGTGTGGGCCCAGGGCCAGCAGGTGTTTTTGAGAGAAGGCAAAGATCCAGACTTTTCTTCATGAGCTCCCTAACCTTCCAGCGTTGGCTTGACTGTCTCTAGCTCGCTGTGCAGTCCTTGCTCGGCGAGCCCCCGAGCTGGAAGGAGAGTGAACATGGTGTGAGCGGTTAGACCCCAATTGCTCTTCCTTCTGTACAGAGCACGGGCTGCCTTTTTCACCCTTTGCCCCCTGACCTGGCATTGCTCTCTGTCTTCTGTGTATCCCTGCCAGCCAAGGCCTTGCCAGACTTAACGTTTTATAGCTTATAGTAGAAAAAGAGCTACATGTCCTGCTTTCCCTGTGCAGCCCTCACCACTCTGATGCCCAGAGGACGCGCCATCCCAGGGTTGGAGGCCCACCTCTTGCTCCGCCCCTGTGGGGAAGGGCACATCAGTCCGTGCGCTGGGTTGAAGTTCCCGCTCCTCTAGAGGAGCTACGGGCAGGGGATGTCGGCCTGGGACTGTGAGCGGGCTGTACGGGTGTCTCCAGCCTGGGGTGAAATGGAGGGATGGGCGGGCCGGGTGGTGACAAGGCATCCCAGCCCCTCAAACCAGGTCTTTACGGAGGATTCACTCGACTGTTAACAGTGGTTCTTCGCTTTCTGTAGCCTTTGTTTCTGTACTGTTGGAATTTAAGTAAACCAATGTATTAATTTTTATTTAAAAAGAACTACAGAGATAAATAAAGAGCTCGCGTACATGGGCACAACCCCTCTGGAGGGCAGCTGGGCACTGCCTGTCACATACCAATTTGATACCTTTGACCCGGCACTTCCACTTTCAGGAAATCACCCTGTTAAGTGACACTTGCAGGTGTATGAAATGGCATATATACAAGATGATTCACTGCAGCATTGTAATAGCAAAAGATTGGAAACAGTCACTTGAGTCAATTTATGGTACTTTAATAAATACTATCTGGCTATAAGGAAAAAAAGCAGTTTTCTGCTGATATGGCAAGATCTCCAGGACATTAAAAAAAAAAGTGTAGAATAGTATGTAGAACATATTGTTATCATTTGTGCAAAAAATCAGGGTGTGGGAAAATACACTTTAAAGAAATGTTGAATATGCAAAAAAAAAAGTCTCTAGAAGGAAACATAAGAGGAAGGGAGGGGAGGAAACAGAAAACCACCTGTTTTGTGTAGGCAGATGGGGCACGAGGCGGGGAGGAAGCCTTTCAGTTTATACCTTTTAAGGCCTTTTGCTTTTGAACCTTGTGATTGTATTACCTATTAAAAATAAAACTTGATTTAGAAAGTGATTCTAAAACAGTAAAATACTCTAAACGTGTGATAACTCGTCTGCGAGACGGCGAACCCAGCGGCCAGGGGAGAGAACAGAGGCGTGCCGACCCAGTGGGGCCAGGGTGGGCTTCTGACTCCCCTCCTGTGCTGGGGCCACAAGCCAGTGATGCCAGCAGATTGTGGGGATTTGAGGGTGTTGCCCGCAAACCTTTTCAGGGCTTTGAAATTCAGAAGAATTCTTCCTGAATTGATAGGCTCTCTCCATGTAGAAGGTGGTTGTGTGGTCAGTTTCACCTGGGTCAGACCCAGGAGGCCTAAGGGTATGGTTCAGGCAGAGGCCAAAGGCACATGGCTCGTGGCCTCTGCTGCCAGCAGCACCACCAGGAGCTCGATCTGGGGCCTTGGAAGAACCCCCTGACTTTCCCACCTCGGTTTCTCACGACGGAGAACAGATGATGGGGCGGGAGGTGAACATTGTAGGGCATGGAAGGAAACCTTAGGAATACTACTGCTTTGGTTGGAGATTTTGAGTTCTTCACTTTATCCTTTTTGCCTGTGGAGGGTAAGTTTAATTCATGATTGGAATAATACCTTTAGGACTGTCGAGGTAGAGAAAAAGTAGTGGGCATTTGCTGGGTTTTTTTTTTTTTTTAACTTCAAATAATCTACTGTATTTTTACAGTATGACTTTCACAACTCATTCTTGCCAGTGACCTTTTAACATAATGAAGCAGCTATGTGAGTCAGGGGCCCCTCCACAGAGCAGTAAGGCTCCATCGTGATGCTTGGCGATTGTCTCTCAGGTTAATCATTTGTTAACCATGTGCCCAGTGATCAGCCTGGCAGGTTCTTTTGACCGTGGACCTTTTCACTAAGTGGGATGGTAAATGAACTGGCTCCTTATGCATCTTCACTAGTCCCGGCTGCATCTTTCTGCAAAGTCTGCCTTCGTTAGCAAGTCCACAAATCAGTGGTGCTAAGAAATTTGCCTTGGGGCAAATTTGACTTTATTTTCTAGGGAGTAAGTCATATCACAGCTGGACATCGTGCTGTGGTGTTAGCCTTACTAAGTTTGTAGGGTGCTGGACGTGTGCTGTGTATTCCAGATAAAAGGATCAAATCCTACTTGAGACCCTAAAATTCGTCACTTATTAACAATTCATTCAGCAGGCTCCCGATGCTGAGTGCAGTGAGTGATAGGAACAGTTAGAAAAAGGCTTCTTCCCTGAAGGAGTATCTAGTCTTGGGGAATGGTTGGAAGAACAAAGAAAGAAATCATTCCCAGGATTACAAGAGTGAAATGTTTGGCCTTGAGGAACTTTGGAGAAAATGGTAAACTGGAGCGGACAAACGAGGAGACAGTTGTGAGGGTCAGCCTATGGTGGAGGCATTGCATGGGGGCATTGCCTCCACCCAGAAGCAGCTGACTTCACTAGGCTGATTTCACTGAAGACCATGCTTATCTGCCCCCAGGGTCACCAGCAGGACCTTACTGCCTTCTTCCAGGAGCGGACTGGGGAGGGTCTGGGCTGGAGCAGCTGTGGCATCTTCCCCCACGCCCTCTGTAACCAGCTGCTGCAGGTTAGCTGGCAAGGGGCCTGGTGCAGCCTGCAGCTGGCCTCTCCTTGTCACCCTCAGGGAACCCCGGCGTCGCTGTGCCGGCACCAAACGCCAGCGCAGACAGTGCACTTGAAGGGAGCTCACTTCAGGGCCGTGTGGCTTTGGGGGTGGGCAGTTGCCGCAGCAGAGAGCTGTGATGCTGCTCTCACTCGCTCCATAAGTCTTTCTCATTTTCTTGACAGGTTTAAGGGGCTCAAGCCGACTGTTATCCTTCTCTCCCGAGGAATTTCCGACGCTGAAAGCAGCTGGAGGGCAGGACAAGGCTGGCAGAGAAAAGGGCGTCTTAGATCTGTCGTATGGGCCAGGACCAAGCCTCCGCCCTCAGAGTAAGTGAGCTACAGCCCCTCTGGGCGCCCGTGGGAGCAGCAGGATTTCCCCACCTTTCTGGCCTTTAAGAAGTGTGCCGCTTCTCACAAAGTTAGAGCTCCGGGGTCCAGGCTCCTTGCCCAGAAGGCGTGGTTACTGACCCTGCACCTGATCCCTGCATCTGCCGGACCTACTCCCTGGGCTGGGCTGGAGGTCTCTCCTCCTGTCTTGACCTTCGGGTCGGGCCAGGCCTATTTGCCTTCCCGGCTGTCATGGGATGTCTGTTCTGCTGAGCGTGGGTGGTCGTGGCGAGGACAGACAGGCCAGCTTGGCCCCTGATTCCAGAGGTGGTTTTCTAAGCTGTGGTCCCCAAACCTAGACAGATCCCATCAGCATCACTTGGGGAGTTGGTTAAAAAGTCTGATTTCCAGCGCTCCCCCATCCCTAGCCAAACTAGAATGTATTTTTTTAATACGTCCCCCTGGTTGAGTCGCCAGCCCAGCACTAGTCTCCCCAGCCCCCTCATCAGGCGTTGGCCAAGGGGCCAGCAGGATGGTGGAGTGATACTTGCTGCTGATGTTTTTTTCTTGGTGGCCTAGGGTGATAAGTTAAGGTGTTGTTTAGAAATGAGATTTTCCATCTGTTCTAATCACGGGTTCTGAAATAGCTCAGGTTGAGGGGTGGGTGTTGATTGGGTCCTGAAATATGAGGGACTTTTATCTGCTTGTTTTGATTACTCCCCAAGGTATCTGAAAGTCAGAACTGATACTCCGTAAATGAAATGATCACTATGCGACTCTTTAATGAAACATACTGCCTTTTCAGTGACCATTGCTGGGTTATTTTGTCCACTCCAAAAATATAATCAAATTCCTTAGGCCAAGAACTGGAACTTACAGGGATTAATTAAGATGAGCTGCTATGGACTATAAAAAATTAGAACTAGGAGAAGCTTCTCGGAACGATTCTACTTTCGGGTTTGAGAAGATGAAGAAGCAGATGGCCAGAGGGGTGATCACAGGGCTTGGCCAAGGTCACGCACAGGTGGTTGAAGAGCTGGGGGCAGACTCTGATTTTGAGGCTCCCGTCCTGAGCTTCATTCTCACAGGGGTCAAGTGTTCAGGGGTCTTCATGTTTCAACTCCTGCCAAAAAGTTGACTGAAAAGAGGTTTTTTTTGGCTCATCTGATTTCTCCTTGGCCTCTAATTCCATCAGATTCTGCTGTGTTGGGCAGTAGAAAGCATCACCTTAAAACGTTTGGGAGGATTGGCAGTTCTCAGCCTGTAACCCACAGGAGGGCCCCATGGGCTGCTGCCGGGGTAGACAAGGGTGAAGGCCCCAGACCCTTCCACACCTCTGGCCTACCTCAGGAACTGGGGGGTCTCTGGAGGTGCCTCTGTTGAGCAGAGCTTGAAAACGTGTCAGGGATTCCCTGGGCTCAACATCAAGTCCATGCTGAGCACATTGCTGGTTCTGATGGGGCTGGGTCGGTGTTTGTGAAGAAATGACCAGACGCTGTTTTCCTCGGGGCTGTCTTGGTTTCTCTGGGGTGTTAGGTCTGTGGCTGTGTGGTTTCTGTGGCTCGGTGAAGACCTTGTCTTGTTTACACTTCCCTTCTCTCTGGGCGGACCTCATTTTTGTGTTTCTCTTACAATTGGACTTCCCTCAGCAAGTTCATGCTCACTGGCCAGGTGTCCGCCCCCACCTTCCCTGACAGGCTTAAACAGTTGGCTCGATTCCTCACTTTGTTTTTTATTTTTATTTTTGTTTTTGGTGAATGAGGGGGGTCCCTTGACCTTCAGAACCTCATGCAATCCCTCCTCCCCCCTCCTCTTTCCTCTCCCCTTTTGCCCCCTTTCGATTTCCAGATGTGACAAGCTGGAGGGAGGGCGGTGGGCGAAACATAATTTCTGCCACGTCTCTGAGCGCCTCCCCAACTGAGCTGGGCAACAGGAACTCGAGTGCGGGAGACGGAGCCCCCTCCTCGGCATGTACCAGCGATTCTAAGGACCCCTCTCTCCGCCCGGCTCAGCCTGTCCGAAAAGGGGCTTCACAGTCCATGGGGAGTGTATACCACCCACCTACATACCATGACATGCTTCCTGCTTTTGTAAGTCTTCGGAGTGTGTGCTTCTCCCCGTGAGGTCAGATGGTTCATGTCCAGCAGAACCTGCTTCCTTCAAGTGGTTGAATGTCCACCTGGGGTTCTCCCTCCCGATTTCTTTGCCCTGATACCCTACTCTGGAGGCTTCCATTACTCTTGCATTTTCTTTCCCCCTTTTCAAATCTCAACAGCCTCTAACTTCTTTCCCTGGTGATGTGGACGTCATTTAGCCTTGGTTCTTTAAGAGAAGGAGAGGCAGGTATTCCCCAAGACACAAGTCCCCGGATTCACATACTGACAGCAGGAGAAAAACGGGGGAGATGGTGATAGAGTTAATTGGGAAACCCCAAAACTTTCCTGTTTTTCCCATTTTCCATTTTCCAAAACAAATTTTAATGCAAGTGGAACTTAGAATCTGGGCCATTACCAGAAAACCCTGTTCATTGATGTTATGTTTCAGATGTGTTCGCCACAGTCATCAGAGAACCAGGGTACAGTGGAACGAGGATCTTTCCCCCTTCCCCAGCTCCGTCTTGAGCCCCGTGTTCCTTTTAGACAGTTCCAGATGAATGACCAGGACGGGTAAGGCTACTGCGTTATAGTCACGTACGTAGAAGCTATCCCAGTTGGTGATACTGGACAAGATAGTGGGGCTGACGCATGAGAGTGCTTTGTCTTCTGGAGGCTTCAGGAAACCTGAAAGCCAACTCGAGGCCCCAGGGTGTGTGGGATGGCTGGCTGGGACGTGGGGCTGAACAAGGGATGGGGTTATCATTTCAAGTTCCTGACAAAGTTGAAGATTTGACACATGTTTATTGCTGCTACCCAAGATGTTAGCACTGAGCGTGTAAAACTGCAGAAGGAAGCTGAACTTCTGTCTGGGAAGCTGAACTCCTTCATTATATGTTTTGTAAAAAGGAGATGATTTTAATATTAAAGGCAAACATGCACCTTGGCAATGTAGGACTTCCGCCTGTATACCTGTCATGGGTCCAGCATCTTTACCCTTCTCTCTCTCATCAGAAAAGAAAACAGGCTGGGGGTGACTCGCCCGGTCCGTCCACTGAG
Source organism: Camelus bactrianus (assembly GCF_048773025.1). Classification (NCBI taxonomy): domain Eukaryota; kingdom Metazoa; phylum Chordata; class Mammalia; order Artiodactyla; family Camelidae; genus Camelus; species Camelus bactrianus. Next base: position 73,429,545 of record NC_133542.1, read on the forward strand.
GCAGCTGGTGGAACGGGCGCCACGGCCCACCATTATCAATGCGGAAAACCTAAAGGGCCTTGACGATCTGGACACCGACGCTGACGATGGCTGGGCAGGTGGGTTGTGGCGTTCTTGGTGTGCTCACAACTGATGATTTAAAATGGGAGGCCTACAGTCCGTCTCTGCTTACCAGGCTTGAAAATAACACCCTCTGACAGCCTCGTGTTTTCCCTCGGCAGGTCAGAATGGAGACATGGGGCAGGGAGCAGCTTCACTGCCCTGAAGAGGTTGGCATTCAGACCGTGTTTGCTTCAAGACCGTGGTCTTGATCTCAGAGGGAGATTTTTGTTAACTTTTTAAAAAGATTTTTTATAATGGAAACGTTGAAACAGTGTAATGAACCCCCTGCCAGGCTGCCCATCACCCCATTCTGCCAAGATTCTTCCACTACCTTCACCTGCACCCCATCCCCCAACCTTACTTTCTTTTGAAATTCTTTTGGATCGTTTGTTTACAAGTAAACTTTAATGGAATTGAAAGGCACACATTTAGTTGTTTGATTTTTGCAAATGCACCCACATGTGTGATACAGCCCCCCAGTCCCTTCCCAGTCAGTCTTCCTCCCCGACTCTGCCCAAGGCTTCCCTCCAGTCTTAACCTGGATTAGCTTTGCCTGTTACACAGCTGCAAATGGATGGGGTCCTACAGTTGTTACTTTGGTGTCAGGTTTTTGAGGTTCATCAATTTTGTTGCCTACATCAGTGGTTGCTTTTAATAACTGAGACATACTTCACTGTGTCAAATACTGTAATTTGTTTATCCACCCGAATGTTCTATTATGAATAATATTTTCATTTTTCTTGAGTAAATATCTAGGAGTAGGACTGTGGGCCAGAGAGTAGGTGTGTGTTAGGTTTGTAAGGCCCACAGACCTTTTTCCGTGGTGGCTGGGGGTGTCATCCCCAGCAGCAGTTTTGAGAATTTGGTTGCTCTACACCCTCACAACATTTAGCCGTTCTAGTGGGTGTGTAGTGGTAGCTCACGCTGCTTTTAATTTGCATCTTGCCGATGACTAATGGTGATCAACACGTTTTCATGTTTCATGTGCTGTTTGGCTACTGGTACCTTTTTTTCCCGAGTGGTTGAATACAAGCACTTCACAGATCTTTTTTCCCATTGCCTACCTTGTCTGTGCATTTGTTTTTAGCCCTAGGTATTGATGAGAAGTTTTAAACTTTGATGAAGTTTAATTTATAAATTTATTTTTATGATTTTTACTTTTGTGTCCTTTATAAAAATCTTTGGTGGTGAAGGTATTCCCTTATGTTTTACAGCTTTACCTGTTACTTACTGACCTGTGGTCCATGTTGTAGTAGTTCTTGTGTATGAAGCAAGGTAGCAGTCAGGGTTCGTTTTAATCCGTAAGGACACCCAGTTGCTCTGCATCGTTTGTTGGTAAGACTTTACTCTCCCTATTGGGCTGCTCTGGCACCTTTGCCAACAATCAGCTGATCATTAAGTGTGGGTCTGTATCTGGTCCCCTGATCCTTATGCCAGTACCACAGTGTAGCTTCGTAGTAGGTTTTATATTCAAGTAGTGTAAGTTTTCCAGTTTTGTTCTTTTTCGAGATTATTTGACTATCCTAAATTCTTTTCATTCTCATATGAATTTAGAATCAACCTGTCAGTATTTTAAAAGACCTGCAGGTATTTTGATTAAGATTGTGTTGAATTTATTTCTGGATAAATGATATCTTAATTTTGAATCTTCTGTCCAGGAACGTGAAGAAACTTTCTCTATTAGGTATTTTCATTTCTCTCAGCAGTGTTTCGTAGTTTTCATTCTAGAGGTCTTGAGCATTTTTGTTGAATTTATTCCTAAATATTGTTATGTTTTCTGATGCTATTGTAAATGGCGTTGTTTCTTTTTTAATCATTTTATTTTTTAGTCTTTAGTGTTATTATATATACATAAGTAGAGTTGATTTTTGTGTATTGATTTTATATTGGAAACTTCACTGAGTACACTTTTTAATTTTACTAGTTTTTGTTGATTTCTTAGAATTTTCTATATAAACCATCATGTTGTCTATGAGTAGGAAGAGCTTTTGCCTTTCATTTCTTTTTCTTGTCCTATTGCACTGTGCCACTTTTAGTACGGTGTTGTATTCAAGTTCTTTGTTCCTGATCTTAAGGAGAAAGTGTTCAGTGTTTCCCCTTTAAGTCTGATGACAGTTGTAGGCCTTCTGGAGATGGTCTTTACCAGATCGGAGAGGTTCTCTTCTACTTCTAGTTTGCTAAATGGCTTTTTTAGGTCATGAATGGGTATTGAATTTTGTTAAATACTTTTTCTGTCTCTGATCATATGATTTTTTTTTCTTTTGTTTTAAAATCTATTGGGTTGCATTGATTTTTTTTTTTTTTTATGCTGAACCAGCTTTTCATTCCTAGAGTAAATTCTACCTGTTTGTATGGTTAGATTGGATTTGCTGATAATTTTATTAAGATTCTTGGTGTCTAGTTCATGGTGGATATTGGTCTGTGATTTTCTTTTAATATCTTTGTGGGTTTTGATAATCATCTTATGGCTGGGCTCATAAGATGTGCTGGAAAATGTTCCTCCTTTACTTTCTGAAAGAGCTTCCCTGGGGTTGGTACTCTTTCCTTTGATACGCGCCTCGTAAAATTGACCTGTGAAACAGTTTGATCCTGGAGTTTCCTTTCTGAAGGCATTTGTGTGTATAATTTATTTGATTAGTCACAGGGCTGCTCAGGTTTCCTGTGTTTTGCATCAGTGCTTGATAAGTTATGATTTTCAAGGGATTTGTTCATTTCTTTCAGTTGAAGTTCTTGGTGTAAAGTTGTTGACAACATTCCTTTTCCTCTTGATGGCTGCAGGATCTGTAGTGATACACCACTTCCACTCCTGACAGTTGGTAGCTTGTGTTTGTTCTCTTTTTCTTGTTCGCTTCTGCCAAGGGCTTAGTAGTCTTCTTAATCCTCACAGAGGGGCAGCATTTAGCTTTAATTTTCTCCATTGCTTGATTGTTTTCTAGTTCATCGATGTGTTCATTTTAATTATTGGGGCTTTCTAGATTTCTAACTTAATTTCATTACAGTCAAGAGAGCACATTGTTTATGACTTCAAGTTATTGAGACTTATTTTATGACCATGATGTGGTCTGCCCTGGTGAATATTCCAGCTGCATTTGAAAAGAATGTGTACTCTCTAGATGTTAGAGATCATGTTCTGTAAATGTCAACACAGTCAAGGTGGTTGTCAGTGTCGTTCAGACCTTATGTACCTACGGATATTTTTGCCTACTTCTATCAGTTACTGAAACTGAGGTGTTAAAAAACTCTTCGCTATAATTCACTATCTCTTTCTTCCTTTAATTCTGTCAGTTTTGCTTCATTTAATTTGAAGCTGTTAATGAGGCATAAGCACATTGGTCATTTTTAGAACTGACATACTGACCCTTTGTGTTGTTTTCTGATGTCCTTCTCTAATTCTTGTAATAGTTCTTGGAGTCTGTTTTGTTAAATGTTAAAATCATTGTTCTAACTTTGTTTATTGTTGTCATGGTATATATTTTTCCATTCTTTTCCTTAGAGACCCTTTGTGTTTGTGTTCAAAGTGATGCTCTGGTAGACGGCGCGTCGTTGCACTTGCTGGGTCATCACATCTAATGCTCTTTTTAGTTGAATCGGGCTTTTTGTTGTTGTTTCCCCTTTTTTAACTATATATAGTTCATGTAACAAAGTTTCATATTGTGTAACATTTACCCTTTTAAAGTCTAAAATTCAGAGATTTTTTAGTATAGTCACAAGTTTGTGCCATCATTTCTACTAATTCCAGACCATTTTTGTCACCCACAAAAGAAGCCCCTTACCTGTTAGCAGTCACTCCCGGTTACCACCACACCCTCTGGCAACCACTGATCTACTTCCTGCCTCTGGGTTTGTGTACTCTGGACATTTCATATAGATGACATAATATGTGGCCTGTCACATCTGGCTCTAGCACTCGGCAGAATGTCTCCAGGGATCCCCTTTTGTAGTACCACATTGTGTGTCGCCCATCGCAGGGTGGGGAGTGCCCTGGGACAAAACGGCAGCTCGCAGATCTGGTCGGGCTTCTGTATTGCTGGGATAGACTCCTGCGTGGTGTCTGCCCGCTTTTGCTCACTCTCCTGCACCTAGTATACTTGCAAAAATACCTTGTCCAGATTCAAGAACTGTTATCTTAATAGGGTTAAGTCTAACTAAGGAGGGTTAGTCTAACCAGGCTTCTTTGCTGTTACTAGAGTCAGAGCTGTCCTTCACTCTAATCTGCTGTGTTTGCTCTGGTGGTAGCAGCTGGGTGGTGTGACTCACCCAGTCGGGTTGACATAGTTCCTGCCTGGAGGAAGCCTCCCACTGGCGCTCTTAGCACTGTTGAGATTCACATTTTTTGTCATTCTCCTTGACACTCCTGTTGCAGGCCTCCATGAGGAAGTGGACTACTCTGAGAAATTGAAGTTCAGTGATGATGAAGAGGAGGAAGAAGCTGTGAAGGATGGCAGGCCAAAGTGGTAAGGAGCCCCGTCCCTGCTCATAACACCGTTTGAGCGGAACATGGCATTAGTGAGATGTGAGTGCACCAGCATTTTGGTGCTGCTGTGTGCTGGTCACCACGCAGGTGCATTTGCTAGTTCCCCAGCAGCCTCCCGGGGGCAGATGTTCCCGTTTTGCAGATGAGGGGGCCATAGCTATCAGGAATGGAGCGGGATTTGCATCCAGGTGTGGCCAGCTGGCTGAGTCCTAGTGATTTGACCGTTATGCCAGTATTTTCCCGAGTACGTACAGACTACTTGTTCTGCAGAGTGCTTTGGTTGTATTGCCCCAAAAGGGTTTTCTGGCCAAGCAAATTTGAGAAACCACCTGGGTTCAACGTACTTCTTTACTCCCAGAGCCTAGGATACACATGCTGAAGCATGCTGGGAAATCTTCGGGTGGCAGGAGAAGCAGGAGGCAGGGGATGCAAGATTTCCTGAACTGATTTGACCACTTTAATGTTCTCTCTCTCTTTCTCTCTCTCTCTCTCTCTTTTTTTTTTTTTTTTTTGGATCATTTCATTGGACTGCTTTTTATTCATAATGCCCTTTGGAAAATACTTCATTGTAGTCTAGTCCCTCTAGTTTTTAGCATAATATCAGTAGCATTGGCTAATACTTTTAAAATAGTACCTGTGGTTGCTTTAATTTGCTTTTTTCTTCCGCCTCAGTACCAGCAAATACAAATGCTTCTCTTTGTGTGGAATTGCCTGTTTCCTTTTATATTTATTTAACTTACTATACTTTCCATTAAAATGTGATTACTGTTTTATATTGCATAGATATTATGGTCTAATATTTTTCCCTTTGTCTATTTTATTGTCAATAATTGAATGTTTATGTAGTTGAGTCTGCAAGTCTTGGTTATTTCCTCTTTTGTTTCAGAGCTTCACCCCTGGAGGGAGCTGGTCATGATCTTTTGCCACGCTCTCTGATGATACACAAACAATTAACTAATTGAGGCTTCTGTAATTTATTTTAATGTTGCTCGATTTTAACTGAAGCTTTGGATGTGCTTGAGAAATAAATATCTATGGGTCAGTTCTTGGAACACAAAAGGAAATGTGATCAAGAATTTAAATCAGAGGCAAAGATATAAAATTTTACAGATTTATTGGAGCAATAGGCTGCTCTGTTCCCTGTGTCTTTCAGTTGATGTGAACTGACTATTCAGTGGAAAGAGACAGACGTGGGTTTTGGACCCAGCTTCACTACTGACTGTGACCAAGGACACATCAGATAGAGAGCTCTCAAACCAGCCACCTCCTCCCTAAACCTGCTCTTTTTCAGTGTTCTCTGAGCTGGTTGAGACTTCTACTGCAGGCTTCTGAGTCTTCTCTAACATCTTTATTTCCCCATAAAGGGAGCCCATTCATAAATCCATGGTAAAAACATAATAACAAAAAATAAATCCATGGTGGTTTCCTGAAACCTCCCCTATTTCATTCCTTTCTGTTCATCGTCTCTGGGGGCCACTGGGACCAGCATCCTTCCTTCTCTGCACCAATCAGAGGCCAGCCTTCCTTTCATCTTACTCTTCACGTTAAAGACACAGATCTTTTCTGGTGGATCAGAAACCTCGGTGTGGCCTCCGTGTCTCTGCATGAAGTCAGGAGTCACTCACAGTTGTCGCCCTGTCTCTGGTCTCCTGATCCATCCCACCCACCTCATCTCCCCTCCACCTTCTGTACATGTGTGTGCTTGTACGTGTGTGTGCACACGTGTTAACCAGACCTGACTCCCTGCCTCTCTCTGCATGCCTGTTGTGTTTACTGGGTGCTGCTTCTGCAAAGACGAGGTGCTCAGTAGATGCATACATGTGTTCTGCCCCAGTGCCTTTGTTTACACCAGAGCACAAGAGGTGAGCACTGCACGGATCTCTGTTCCCTTCGAGCCTGCCCAGAGTCTCCGTCTGGCGTCTGTCTTCTCCTTTTCTGTGCTATGTGTGCTTTGCCTTGCACCTCTTACTCTTAATGCATCATTTGGGGAGCCCTCTTTTGCTGCTGGGGGGCATTTATTAAGCACATCCTTTATGCAAAGCACAGGGAAGGAGGTAGAATACAGGGAGAAGGGCCTTCATTCGGGTCGCGGATTCAAGTCTTAGCTCTTCCTTGTGAAAATAGCTCTCCAGTCCCTCAGACTCAGTTACCATCTCTTTAAAACAGAGGGAGTAAAGACTCTTTCTGCAGTAAGTGAAGTAATGAATGTGAGCCATCCTGCCTGGAGCTGTGTGTGTAAGACTGACTTGGTAAACGTTGGTGCTGATTTTGGTGCTCTGGGCGTGTCCTCTCACCTGTAAAGGGGGTGAAGGGTAGGTCTGTTCTCGTGAAGGAAATTGTTATTGTTAGACAGCTGACTGTGGAACTCCCGAGGGCCTGACTGGTAAGATCAGACCATGTTTGGGCCGACTAGAAAAACTAACCCTCCGTGCGATTTGTCCTAGGAACAGCTGGGACCCCAGGCGGCAGCGGCAGCTGTCAATGAGCTCTGCAGACAGTGCGGATGCCAAGCGCACCCAAGAGGAAGGGAAGGACTGGGGTGAGACAGTAGGCATGAGCCGTGTCGTCCGGAAGGTGCCAGAATCTCAGCCGCCTTCCAGGAAGCTTCACAGCTGGGCGTCAGGCCCTGACTACCAGGTACCGTGGGCGCTGGAGGGGGTCTGTGCCTGCGGTTAGCTGGGACACCCACGTGTACACACACGCACACAAGCTCTCACGTTCATTTGACCAGAGTCCCAAGGCAGAGACTCCAGCAGGTCACCTAGTTGGCTGTTCTGAGCCTTCCTGTTTCGCTGAGTTCAGTGGCCAGGTTTCTGAGAAAATCCAGGTGGACATTTCTTGCTCTTTCTCTTTTTTAAACTGAAAACATTTCTTTTAAAATTTCGAGACAGTCACAGCCTTACAGAAAAGTTGGGAGCGCAATAGAAAGAATATTTTTTTTGGAACCATTTGAAGAGTACATTGCTAGCCTGATCAGGCCCTGTCACTGCAGAACACTTTGGTATCTACTTCCTCCCGAGAGATGACATTCCCACTTGGTGGCCACAGTCAAACCCAGGAAATCAGCACAGATACATCCCCGCCATCTGGTCCCCAGAACCCATCCTGCTCTTGCCCATTGTCCCGTCAGTGTTCCTCACACCAGAGAATCCGAGTCAGAGTTTCATGCTGCCTCGGTTGTCCCGCTCTTTGCTCTTTAGCTCCCCTCGGTCTGGAGCAGCTCGTTAGCCTTTATCACACTTTCATTTCAGGATGTTGATACTTCTGAAGATCACAGTCAATTATTTTGTGGAATTCACCTCAGATTGAGTTTACCTCGTGCTTCCTCATGATTAAGTGTAAGGTTTCCCCTTTTTGGCTGGAATCTTGGAAATGGCCCCGACTCTTCTTGCTGCATCCTGCTGGGTGACCATGATTCCGCTCTGCCTGCTGGCCACCTTCACTTGGGTCACTTGATTGAAGTGGTGTCTACCAAGTGTCTCACCGTGGAATTTTCACATTTCACACACTCTTCCTGATCTGTAATTGGTAGAAATTTTGTGGAGAGTTACTTTGAGACCATGAATATCCCATGTCTCATCACACTTTGGGAAAAAAAAAAAAAAAAAAAAAATATATATATATATATGTATGTATATGAATAGATATATATCAGTGGGTTATAATCTGTTACTCTCATTGTTTGTTTTGAAGTTCAGATTGTCTCTGGTTTGGCTTTCGGGAGCCTCTTCAAGCTGACGGCTATGTCCTTCTTTACATGTCTTCATTCTGTTTTGAGGGATTCCTTGCTTTGTGATGGAACAAGCTTTTCCAAGCTTGCTTTGTCCTTACCCTGCCTTGGCCCTAGAATCAGGCTTCATGATGTTTAGAAACCAGTATGAGCACAAGTGTGCTCACCGCTGTTGAGGTGTCGTTGCTCCTGGGCCCTCTCTGTGGACAGAGTTAGGGAATATAAGTCTCTGATACACAGACGTATAACACAGTAATATCTCCAGTTCCACAGAATCCATTCTAGTTTTCTCCCATTGCATGTTTGTAGCTCCTTCAACAGTGAGGTATCTGTCTCCTGTGGTCTGTAAAATTTGCACTGATTTGGTCAGTCTCCCTATTTCCACCACCTCTCTTTCTCCCTTGCACACATGCCCTCCTCAGCCACTCAGATGTCAGTGCCCCCCACATGGAAGCCCTGAATTTCTCTGGTGGGCCACCTCTCCTTAGGAATTCCTGTCTCACTCAGCTTGATTGGGCTTCAACGCCCACAGCAGCCACGTCTCCATGTCGACAGCCTCCTCACCTGCCTGGGCTCCGACCACCTGTCCTGAGCTGTCGTGACTCCCTGGCACCAGGTGCCTGCCTTGTTCTGCCACATCTCATGACTGGGACTGAATTCAGCAGGAGGGCCAAAGCAGGGGGTGGGTAGATGTAATTTAAATACACCTGGCAAAATCTGGCATATTCAATTCACTTTGCTATTTAAAAGGCTCCTGTTCCATATCTTCTTATAAAATGAAAATGCCCTTTACCTTCAGTCTTTTTTACTGAGTTCATATTATGTGCTAGGCACTGGGCTAGACTCAGGAGACACAGAAGTGAAACAAAATAGACACAGTACGACTCCTGGAGATTACCTTGCAGTTAATCTAAATTTCATTCATATATTGGGATTGCTTGGTATTCAAAAGAAGGTTTCACTGTGAGCTGCTGATAACAGCACTGAATTAACTGAATAGAGCCAACAAAGATAAAATCTGTATAATTTTATGCATCCAGATTTCTGGAAAGATTGTCACAGTTCAAGTGTTTTGCAGAACATTTAGTTTATAAAATGATGGCTAATTTGGGGGCCAGTTTGGAAGGGCGCGTCTGTAGTCTTGATGATGTACACATATCCTTTGATTCTGCTGTTTCATTTCTGGGAAATTCTGAGGAAAGTAGTCAGGGATACACATGAAGGTTGGTATGTACCGAACACCAGGGGGTAAGGTAAACTGTGGTATCAGCCGTGCAGTGAGACAGCTCACAGCCATTACAGAGCACAGACAGGTGTTAGTGCTCAAGGACAAAGTGGGGGAAGAGGGCACACTTTGGTTCCAATTGTATTACGTAAAAAGTACCTTCATGCTTCTAAATTAGAAATTTATAATCCTTTACGATTGTAGTAATTGTCTCTGGATTATGAGAAGTTAATTTTTAGGAGAAAACTCCTTAACTGCAGTCACTCTGTTACATAGTACTTTTATGGAGATGTAATTGACATACAAGAAAAGGCATAGATCTTGATTTTTTCATGTCTAATGACTTTTGACAGTTACGTACATCTGCGTAACTGCAAAACAGGAAGTTATATGTTTTTTCTTATCGAATCTCACTGGAATTTTAGTGGCTGGCATTCAGTTAAACTTGCCCATCATTTGTACTATTACATATTCTGCATGTAGCTTCGCTTCCTGCAGATCAGTGAGAAGTCTTCCCAGTTTTGAGAGTTTTTCATGCTGGATCTTTTGCACCCTGGTGGTTGTCCAGTAACTGGCAACCAGGGAGAGGCTCAAAAGCGGGTAAAATATTCAAAAGAGATGTTTCTAGAGATGCTTTTATATATAAAGAATCACCTTGAAACTTTATTTCTGAGTATGAATTTCAGTTTCTGGCTCATCGTGACCCGAGTTTATGTATTTTCATGGGAGAAAGGGTAGAGCAGTTTTATGGCTGAGAAATGCTGGGGGTGTGGTTTCCCACTCTGTTCTTTAGCTCTGGAGGCTCAGTCTGCTGTGCCCATGAGTAGTGGTCAGAGCGTCCATTACCCGGGGGTGACCTAGGTGTACGTCCTGGCACTGAGTGCTTTGCAAACAGTTTATTGCCTTCTCACAGTCCCGAGGGCTTCCTGTATTGTCCACAGTTTACAAGTGAGAAACTAAGTTGTAGAACGTGGCCGCTTGCCCAAACCTCATTCCACATACAGGAAAGGGCAGAGTAGGAGTAAAACCCGGGTCTGGCAGCACGTGACTGTGCTCAAGGGTCTTGGGAAGGAGCGCTGATCCCACCCTGGGGGTGGGCCCTTCTCCGGGTTTGCGACATGCGCCTCAGCTGAGGCTTTCTTCTCCTGGCAGAAGTCCTCTGTAGGCAGTGTGTTCCGGCAGCAGTCTGTCGAGGACAAAGAGGACAAGCCGCCCCCACGGCAGAAGTTTATCCAGTCAGAGATGTCTGAGGCTGTGGAACGAGCCCGAAAGCGCCGGGAGGAGGAGGAGCGCCGGGCCCGGGAGGAGCGGTTGGCCGCCTGTGCTGCCAAACTCAAGCAGCTGGACCAGAAGTGTAAGCAGGCACAGAAGGCGAGCGAGGCCCAGAAGCAGGTGGAGAGGGAGGTTCCCCGCTCTCCAGGCGTCGAGAAAGCGCCTGCACAGGAGAATGGCCCTGCTGTCCGCAAAGGTAAGCGGTGGGCCCTCGTCCCACAACCTGCAGGCCCTGGGCTGTTTTCACTGGCGGTTGTCTGCATCTCCCTGTGTCTTACAGCTGGGTGATGTTGGGAAGCCCCAGTCGTTAAGAGTTTGGGCCTGGGTTCACATCGTGTTCCAACTACTTCAACCCACTGGCTTCAGCCGCACCTCTCGAGCATGTTTGCTCACCTGTGACACAGGGTGGCGATAGCACATGCCTCCCCGCATCCTGAGGGGCCGCAGGAGGTGTGAGCACTTGGCACGTTTCCGGGTGCGGAGAGCATTCGGTGGTGTCACCAGGTTTGTCATCACCGCTGCTGCTACTCAGCCAGAGATGCAGGAGCTCGAGGACCTGAGCATGAGCACGGGATCTTGTTCACGACAGGGAGGGAAGAATACGTTTCTCCTGACGTTATTCTAGAAGGACTGCATCGCTCGGCTGCACAAGCGATGTTGAACACTATTACATGATGGAGGGTGTCTTTGGACGTCAATCTTAAAGAATATGTTCTTGCTGACTTTCTCAAATCAACTGAAACCAACTTTCTTCAGTAGAGAAGGACCTGATGTTAGTTTCAGGTGCTGAAACTTCTCAGATGGAAGAATTGCTCTTGGTCTGATGGTCATCAGCACCCTTCAGGCCAAGGAACTCAGAGAAATAGATCATTGTCCTTCTGTAAATGTCCTGTCCATGCAGGACTCGCCGAGGTGGGGCAGTGGGAGCCTGGGCAGTGGACTGCGGGTGTGAGTGTGGGCCGTGGGTGCTGGTCTGCTGGTGGGCCTGGGTGTTGTGTGTGCCCCAAGCCCCTCTGTACCCGCCCTGCCTGTCAGTATTCCCCCGGGACGCTGGGTCCCTGGGGCTTCGCCTCGACATTTGTTTGCCTTCTGCAGTAGAATTAAGAACACGAACGTCAATTACTCCTCAACAAAGCTGAAAAAAAACCAAAAAGAGTGCAAAGCTGGGACGGGGCAAGAAAGAAGGGAATTCCAAAGAGAACAGTGATGGGAGATTGGGTTGAGCTTTTACTACTCGCCAGCTGCTGTTTTCAGTCCACCCCATGGACTGTCCCGCTTGATTCTCCCAGAAGCCCTGGGGCGGGTGCGCCTGTTCTCCTCACTCACAGATGAAGGAACGTGCCGGGAGAGGCTGGCGGGCTGGCCCGGCTCACACAGCCGTGGGCTGTGCTGATTCTCGTGGCCGGAGGATGGGTGTGTGGACTCTAGTGGCTGATGGCTGCTCTCCTGTTTCCTGGGGTCTTTTCTAGCAGAGCCGCTCCCGTCTGGAGCCAGGTCCCCACTCTGCTGACGGTGTGGCCTCAGGCGGCCCACCCCACCTCTCGGCCCTTAGTGTGCTGGTCTCTCACGTGAGGATGAGCTGGGGACCCCGTGAGCTTGTGTGTGGAGAGCAGTTAGCACAGCACCAGGGGTTGAGGATGGGTGTCTAGCCGTGGAACGTAAGTGCCACCGAGAAAGAGCATTTGCTGTTAAACATTCGGTCAGCCAAGCTTTTGTGGACTCACCCGGCAGTTTCTCTTCTTCTTTGTTCCTTAGGCTCCCCTGAGTTCCCTGCCCACGAAGCCCCCAACACGTTTTCGGAAGAAGCTCCCACAGCTCCTCCAGCTGTGGCTCAGAGCAGCAGCAGTGAGGAGGGGGCCAGGGAGGCTGGATCCCCTGCACAGGAATTCAGCAAGTACCAGAAGTCCCTTCCTCCCCGATTTCAGCGCCAGCAGCAGCAGCAGCAGCAGCAGCAGCAGCAGCAGCAGCAGCAGCAGCAGCAGCAGCAGGTGAACAGGGGATGTTAGGTGTTGTCAGCAGACCTGCCCCTGAGCAGGCGTCCCCTCTCCTCCGCACACCACCTTCGAGGAGAACCCACTGCAAAAGGTTGCTCATGTGTATCCTGGTCACCAGCAGGGATATCAGGAATTCTGCCTCAAAACTTGGAGCCTTGGGAAGTCAGCCCTGGCCATTAATTTTTCCAAGTAATTTCTCCTTTGAATGAAAACCCTCGTTGGTAGTTTAGGGACCCTGTTGTCTAATACTGGTAAGGAAGAGTGAGTTAGTGGTGTCTAAGTCGTTTTTTCATTCAGAGCCCTACAACGTGGCCACTCCTTACGCCGACAATCGCCCTGTCCTTGGGAGCCTCCCAAGGACTGGGGAAGGCCTGAGCTGCTGGGAGAGCTTCAGAAAGAGCTATGTTAGCCTTGGGTCAGGGAGGTGGGTTGTAGGTTTTGAGTTGGATGGCTGTGGAGTCTGGTGCAGCTTACCTAGTCAGGTGTGACCTTGGACAGGTCAGTGTCAAGCAGCGGGAATGAACACCTGCCTCTCAGTGTGACAATCAGGGTTTAATGATGCCTGTGAACTGACTTGCCAGTACAATCAGGGTCTTCTTTATTGGTGATTCATAAATCTTAAAAAGGACCTACTTTTTGCTCTGAGGAAGACTGCATGGGTCACGGTAATCATAGCGGTCTCTTGTAGTCCTGGTCATCTTGCCCAGCTGGAACCACCCATAATAATTATTTGTCTTAGAGGAGTGACCCATGGAAGAGCTGACTGCTAATGAACAGTGCGTCTCGGTGGGAAACAGATCATGCATGGACGTGCTTAGCTAGGTGTACAGTAAATTATTGTTAATAATCGAAGTGTTTCAAAACATGGGTGCCCTAGGAAACACATCAACATCTCAGACCTTTTCCCAGAATCTCTTTAGTTGCCTTCAAAACCTTTACCCCAGATCCTCCTTTCCTTGGGCCCCTAGGAAGCATTCCAGAAGCTGACCACATTCTGCCCTCTCAACAGGAAGTTACATTCATTGTGCTTTAGTTACTTACGGGCTTGGTGAAGAATTCCTGATTGACTGGGGAGGTCTGGAGTAAATCAAGCCAGACACAGTAGGAACAGTTGTTCTAGGTAACTCTTCTGGGGCGCAGTGACGGGTAAATCCTTCCTCATGAATAGAAAGAAGTCTGAACGTGCCAGTGTAGCCTGAGGAGTCTGGCAAACAGACTGTCTGTTCGGGTTCCCCAGGGACTTGGGGTCTAGACAGGAGGAGGAGCCGTGGGCAGAGGCCCGCAGCCTCCTGTGTGGGCCAGGAGCTCTTATTTATCAAGTGCTGAATGCTCCTAAGAGGTGCTGTGAGTGCCGGCGAGCTGCCCAGGGAATCCGGCCCAGGCTGGGGTTGGGCTAGCAGGCTGGTAGGAAGGGGTGTGCAGGTCAGCGACCCACCCTTGTCTGAGTCTGCCACGAGCGCTGCCAGAATGCTGGTCCAGGACGCACTTGTGAGGGCAGCCCTGGAGGTCACTGGTGCCCTGGAACAGGATCTGAGGTGACCCCTCACTGGGTCCAGGTTCTTAATTTTTAATACTCTGTTGATGCTTTACATTCATTCTTTTGGGCACCAACATTTTCTGCACCAGGTCCGGTGGTAGGGACGCGGATGCTGCGGGGAACTCGCGTCGGTCTCATGGTTTAGGGAGGGAAACCGGCAGCAGCAGTGTTACCTGTTGCTGATGGTACGAAGGAGAGCAGAGGACGGGGGCCTGACCTTGGGTTCAGAGTTGTGAACCCAACTTCCCAGAGGAAGTGCTCGTTAGGCTGAAACCTAAAGCATGGGTGTGGGTGAGCAGGTTTGGGGATGGAGGGACAGAGGGCCCAAAGCAGGCAGGCAGGCAGGAATGTGGAGCGGAGAGCCAGGGCGGTTGTGGGGCATTGCTAGAGAGGCGGGTCGGGGGCAAGGGGGCGGGCAGGAGCCGCAGGGCCCTGTGGGTCACATGTACCCCTGTGGGATTTGGGCTGTTAGCTGGAAAGCTATGGAGAACCCTTGAAGGATCTTGACCTGGTCAGGGCGTCTGAGTGTGGAGAGTGGACTGAAGGAACAGTGTGGTGGGGGTAAGGGGGGCATCCCTGGGTGCTGTTCTGGCCAGGCGCCATTCCAGGTGAGTATTGGTCTTAATGAAACCCCGTCCCTCTTGTGTGGCAGAGGAGCCCAGGGCATGGCTTCCATCCGGCTTGGGAGAGGCTTGGGAGAGGGCCTGAGTGCTGTAATATGCTGGGATCTCCCCTCGGAGCAGCTGCTCCTCCCTCCCCTCTTTGCCCATCTGTGCTGGGTGGGCTGTCTGTGCCACCTGGGGGAAAGCTGAAGAGCCTGTGTGTGCGTGTGCACATGTTTGTGTGCATGTGCTTGTGCATGCGTGTGTGTGTGTACGTGCATTTGTGTGCGGCCTCTTCACCCCCCAGCATCTGTCCAACCTGGTCTCTCTCCCCCTGGTCAGGAGCAGCTGTACAAGATGCAGCACTGGCAGCCGGTGTACCCTCCTCCGCCTTCGCACCCACAGCGCACCTTCTACCCGCACCACCCCCAGATGCTGGGCTTCGATCCCAGGTGGATGATGATGCCTTCCTACATGGACCCCCGGATCACGCCCACCCGGACCCCAGTGGACTTCTATCCCTCAGCCCTGCACCCCTCGGGTAAGCGTCATGGTCTAGGGGCCTTACCTGGGAGCCCATGATAGTGTGGCGTTGGAGGGCGTTGCCTCGTGAGGTAGACAGACCCACCTGGAGTCCAGTCTGGCCTCTTTGCAAGTCACGTGACCAGTCTGAGCTTTAACTTCTTTGTTTGCAGAATGAGAGTGTGATAATAGCACCTGTCACAGAGAACTGTCAGGAAGAGGCCTTCCTAAGATCATGCCTTGTAAATGGTTTTAATTAATTTTTCTGTCTCTTCTGTGTCATTTTGTCCCTCTTTCCATTTTTAATGTTTTTGTGCTTTCTTTTTCCCCTTGACTAGCCTTTCCCAAGGTTTATCGAATGCCATTTTTTAAAAGTATCATTTGGGTTTCTTAAGTCCCGTTTTATTTGGCTTTTGTTTCATTAACTTCTGCTTTTTCCCCCCTCATTATTTCCACTGAAATTATTTTGTTCTTATTCTGACTGATTACATTGGATGCTTATTTAGCTCATTAATTTCTGGCTTTCCTGATGTATTTAAATCTCACCTGAGCTAAGAGCTCCTATGAGTATTAAGATGAAACATTTGTATTATTGTGCAGTTCTAAATGTTGGTCTGCTTTTGATTTATCTGTTTTGAGTGATGATTTTTAATGATGTAAGTTTTCCAGATACAGAGTTTTAAGACGATCTTTAAGGTTAATTTCTAGTGTGGCTGCCTTCTGATCAGATAATAAGGTCTACATGATACAGATCAGGAGTCACAGACGTTTTCTATTAATGCCCGATAATAAAAATTCTAGGCTTTGAGCTGCTGCTTAGCTTTGCTGTTCTAGAACAAAATAGCTGTGGGCAGTAGTGAGTGAATGGACATGGAGCCTTCACTTTCCTGTAAAACTTTATTTTTAAAACCAGGTGGCCGATCCAATTTCACTCAAGGGCTGTAAGTGTGCCAGCCAACCCCCCATCTAGATTGCTTGACACTTGTTGAGATTTTCTTTGTAGGCTGTTACGTGGTCCTTTTTTCTTTTTTTAAATCATTCTGTTTGCTTGAAAATAATGTGTTCTCTAATTGGATGTGGTCCATTCAATTGTGCTTGCCAATTGTGCTGTGCGAATGTATCTGTAACATTACGATGTATCCCCTTGATCAGTTACTACGAGGTGTGTGAACATTTCCTGCCATGACTGTGGATTTGTCAAATCTTGTGATGCTGTTAGGTTTTTGCTTTGTCTATCTGGACTCGAGTGCAGGCTTGGAATTACTGCAGCTTGCCGCTTTCAGCTTTTCGTGGCTCCCTCGTTACCACTCGCTGTGCTTCCTACCCTCAGTGTGTGCTTGGGGGTAACATCATCATTCTAGATTTCTTTTGACTCATA
Source organism: Camelus bactrianus (assembly GCF_048773025.1). Classification (NCBI taxonomy): domain Eukaryota; kingdom Metazoa; phylum Chordata; class Mammalia; order Artiodactyla; family Camelidae; genus Camelus; species Camelus bactrianus. The sequence goes on from NC_133542.1 coordinate 73,446,381, forward strand.
TTTACATGGTTTCTTTTCCCCCCAGCTTTTTGCCATCAGCCTGAGTTCTTTCTGGGGGAGCATATCTTTGTGTATACGAGTTGTGTGTGGTTTTACCCACTTTGAAGATCTGTGACTTAAATTGCTAACGTTGGTCTCTTTAGATTTACTGGAATCATTACATTCAGATTTCCTGTTGTCCTATTTCATGCTTTCTTTTTATCCCTCTTTCTTTGCTTTTCTTTTTCTTCCTTTTTTGGCGTCAAGATTTCCTGTTTCTGCTTATTTTCCTTCTGCATTTTCTTTCTAATGTGTGAGTGGTTACATTGAATTCTAACCTGCACCGTTAACTTGGCAAAGGCGAACCGATACATGCACCCTGAACCTGAGCTCTGACTACCTCCTCATCAGTCTTGTTACCTTTGCCTGGAGTTTTAGTGCTTCCTTATTATCCTCGTTGTTTATTCGGTCTGCGCCCGTTCAGATCTGCCTGCGTGTTTACTGCTTTCCCTTCCAGCTTCTTCCTCCCACCTGGATTCCACTTCTTCTTCATGCTCCGTCAAGTTCTTTAGGAAGATCTTTTGGCAGTAGAAAATCATTTTGCCTGAAAAAGTCTTTACGTCACCCTTTCTCTTGAAATAGCATCACTGGGAATAGAATTCTGGGTTGGCAGTTACTTTTTTTTTGAGTACTGTGAAGATGGTAGTCCTTTTTTTTCTGGCTCCTGTGTCATATTTGTGTCTGGGTGGTCTGCAGTCTCCTTTCTGGCTGCTGTTAGGGTCTTCTTGTCTTTGGTCTCCCGCAGTTCTTTCTCACTGTGCTGTGTCTCGGTACATATCTGTGTCTTTTCTCACTTTATTCCGCTTAGAACTCACAGTGCTTGAATCTAAGGATGTATGTCTTTCATTGCTTCTGGAAAATTCTTTTCTAATTATCACAACAAACATTGCCTTCTTCCTCCTCATTCATTCTTTGTATCATTTTTTCATAGGACTCCCACTTAGATTATTTTGTGCCTTCTCATTCTGGCTTCCAAGTCTCTTAAATACGTAAGAGAGGTTATCTTTGTGGTATCTTCTGGGAAAATGCCTCAGAACTATCTTCCAGTTCAGTTTTCTCTTCAGCTGTGTCTAGTCTGTTCTTTTTCACTGTCCAGTGAGATTTTTATTTCAGTCATTATAGTTTTATTACTAGAATTTTTCCCTCAAATCTGTTTTTCTTATGTCTCTGTTTTTCTTAAGTTTTAATTCTTTCTTTTATGCTTTTAATCATTTGAAACATAATTTTCTAGTGTTTAACATTTTCATTTGTCATCTGAAGTTCTTGGGGAAGGTGTGTAATCCTGTGGACTCACCACAGACTCCTGGCGGGTTGCTTTCCACGCATGTTCTGGTAATTTTAGATTGCAGTTCCATTTTAAACAGTTTCATTTATCGTGAGGATCCAGTATGACTTGATTTAAGAGTATATCCCTCCAGTGTGGTTTTATGTCTTCTGCAGCCTAGAACCATCCTTTATTTTAACTTGGATGGTTTCTGGAGCATTCTAGGCATAAATCTGAATCATACCCCCACCCCAACCCTCGACCTGCATGCAAGCTGGCATGTGGCTATGAATTACTAGCGAAGGACTATTTTCCTTACCTTGGCCCAGGCCGAGACAAAAGCTCAGTCACCTTCCTGTACTAAAGAGCATGTATTTTTCTGATCTACCTTTTAATTGAGGGCACAACCCTTTGGGGGGTCTTTGTTCTAAGCAACATCTCAGCTACAGCTCTCTGCTTTGTGCAGAGAGCCCTGTCTCCTGTCCTGTGAGGGCATTTAGCACCAAGCCCTGAGGTTACCAAGGCTGACGGCAGAGTCCCTGGCTCCCCTGTGGGAAGCACTAGCTCCGGGCCCATGGCTTGTGGCTTTAGCTCCCTGGCGGTTTCCCATTCTTGAGGGGGGAGTCGCAGCTCTGCACATGAGATGTTTAACATACTCTCTCCAGCACTTCTGTGACAGGTGTTTTCAGGTAACATGAGCTGCCACATTGCTTGTACAGTGCTGAGCAGTTCCACCCACCTCGTGACCAATACTTAATAGACGGTGTGTAGTTTTAGGATTCCAGAGAGGGTCCCCACCACCACTTGACTCAGACTAACTTTGTGTTGGACTCAGGTACTGATAGCAGTTAAACAGAGCGCTCCATAGCTAAAAGAAAGCTTAAAACTGCTGGCCTGATATAGAAACATTTTCCTGGTCAGATTATCTCAGCTTAAAAGACAGCACAACACAATTTTTGGCTAATAATTAGCTTTGTAAAGAAAATACTTGAAAAATCAGATCTTTTCCCTGCAGACTTTGGCCCAGTGAGAGACACCTTTAATATTGTCTGCACCAACCCAGCCGCTAGTGTAATAGACATGGGCAGAGGCCCTGGGTTGGGGGCGCCGCTTCCCGGCTAGTTTATATCTGGTAGGACCCAGATGTCAGCTTTATCCTCAGCTCCTCTGGCCAGTTAACAGTTCATTGTCATTTGCGTATTCCCTGTACAAAATGTGAGAGTTACTGCCAACCTTAGGGTTAGAAATAAAAGGAACTAAAGCCCAAATCCCTTCCTGCATCTTCTTGCTGGCGTTTGGAAGCAGGTGGATGCCAGCTGCTTGTCCCGTGTGGGCTCCTGGCGGGTAGCTCATCTTCACCTGTCTGTGCAGAGACCCTTCTGGCCTCTCCCGTTGCCGACTGACTGGCCCCTCTAACCCTCTGCCGTCATCTGTGAGCTGTGCAGTCTGCTGTTCCCTGTTTCCGTTTGCCAGTTCTGTATACCCTTCCCCCACCCCGGGGCTCTTCACCCAGGAACTAAGGCTAAACCTCACAGGTCTTCCAGCAGGCCTTTTGGGTTGCTTGCGTGGGTGCCTTCAGAGATTCTGTGAGCAGAAAGATGAGACCCCAGTGAGGTTGAGCAGGTGGGGCGCTGTGTCGATGTGATTGGTAGTTGGAGTAACTTGTCTCCTTTGGGCCTGTGGTTGGCCCATGGCTTTCTGAACGAGGTGACAGATCGGTTCTCTGCCTTCTCCAGGATTGATGAAACCCATGATGCCCCAAGATCCCCTCGGTGGGACTGGCTGTCGCTCTGAGGACCAGAGCTGTGTGCCCCCACTGCAGGAAAGGAAGGTGACTGCCATCGATCCAGCCCCTGTGTGGGGCCCCGAGGGCTACATGGCATTGCAGAGCAAGGGCTACTCACTCCCCCACCCGAAATCCAACGACACTTTGGCCATGGATGTGCATGTCAGGTGAGACGAAACTTGGTCCTACTGACCTGCTGCTGAAGGAAGACTCTCCAGGTCCTAATTGAGACAGGGCTCTGGGAAGAGGCACTATCCCAGGAGACACTGCCCAGGGGAAAGGGCGTCTTTGGAGGGGCTGCAGTGCCCTCTGGGGAAGGGAGAGTGTGAGGAGGAATGCTTGATGCTTTTGTGTGAGAGACGCTGAAGGTGGGACTGGACGCCAAGGAGAAATCCTGCGGTTGCAGGCACACTCTGTGGAACCTTGGGCTGGGGCAAGGGGTGGGGCCTCACAGGGCAGGTGGGGTCGAGTGCGTGGGTCACGGCTCCTTCCTGTGAAAGTAAAGTAAAGCAAGCTGGCCCTGCTGGCCCAGTGCCCAGACTCTCCACGGACTCCCAGGCTCCAGCTTGTTTGAACCAGAGGATCCCCAGCTGCTCGCTGTCTCCAGGGTGGCAGGCTGAGTCCACCAGCAGCCACTGAGTTCTTCAACTCTCTGGACTCCAGGGCCACCACCAGCCCACGGCCCAGCATCTCTAAGACCTGTTTACAGATAGAGCAAATGTTGGTGCTATGGTTTTTTTCTTTAAAATTTTTTTTCCTTTTTAAAACTAAACTGTGTTCAGCATGGAAACAAGGAACCAGGCTCCAATCACATTGACTGATTTTTCTGGTTCCTTTTCAGGAATGAAAGCTCTTACTCTGCCTCACCCGGAAGGTCAGGGGGCGTAAGTGCCCAGCGAGATCTCCTTGAGGAGAGAGGGGAGGAGTACTTGAGTGCTTTTGACAAGAAGGCCCCCGCAGACTTTGACAGCTGTGTCTCTTCTCAAAGAATAGGCCAGGAGCTTTTGTTTGCATCCCAAGAAAATGTTCAGGAAGCAGGTGCTCCTGGGAGTCATACCCCAAACCTCAGGTGTTCCCCCTTGGAGCCCGACTTTTCCCCTGCTGAGAAAAAAACAGAGTATAGCAGTTGGGACATTAGCCACCAGCCAAAGGCCGCTGACACAGCCACCACTGTTGAGAAGGAGGCGCCCCGGGAGGAGCCATCCTTTAGCGTCTCCTCCTGGGAGAAGGAAGGGAGCCCCAACAAACAGCCATCCCTGGAGCCCGAGTGGACACCGGAACCCCGGGGCTCCAGCAGCCAGCACCAGGAGCAGACCAGCAGGACCCGGAGGTCGGGACCCATCAAGAAACCTGTCCTGAAAGCCCTCAAAGTGGAAGACAAGGAGAAGGAACTCGAGAAGATGAAGCAGGAGCCAGGAGAAGGGAGTGCCCGCCTGGCCCAGGAGAAGGGGCCCGTCCTTCAGATGGCAGAGAAGGAGGACCAAGAGAACGACCCAGCACTGGCCAACTCGGGCCCCGCCCCCCCAGAGGACCCGGGCTCTGCCCACGCTGGTTTGGGCCACGAGGCCAGCAAGCCCAAGGAGGAGGAGAAGCCCGACAGGGCCTGGGAGACCAGACCCTCCCGAGAGTCCAGCGACACCCCCCCGACAAAGAGGAATAACTGGATCTTTATTGACGAGGAGCAAGCCTTTGGGGGCCGAGGGCAGGCACGGGGCCGGGGCCGCGGTTTCAGAGAGTTCACCTTCCGAGGGCGGCCTGCCGGCGGCCTCTGCAGCGGGGGGGTCCTCGGGGCACGAGGCATCTACAGCAGCAGCCAGAGAAGTGGCCGAGGCCGGGGACTGCGGGAGTTCGGTCAGCCAGAGGACTACCCTCGGGCCAAGCCCCGGCGGAGGATCGCCAGCGAGACCCACAGTGAGGGCTCCGAGTACGAAGAGCTTCCCAAGCGGCGGCGGCAGAGGGGCGCGGAGCCCGGGGACGAAGGCCCACTCCCTGAGAGGGAGGAGGGCGCCTCGAGGAAAGGCGACTTCAGAGAGTCCTGGCGGTCCAGCAGGGTGTACCCCGAGGACCATGGCGGACTGGATGCCAAGAACCGAGGCCCTCGGGCCTTTGGGCGAGCCCTTCCGCCGCGGCTGAGCAATTGCGCATATGGTCGGAGAACCTTCGTGTCCAGGGACCCCAGCCACTGGCAGGGCAAGAGCCTGGCTGCCTCCCGGCAGGAGTACGGCCCTCCCGACGCCTGCGGGGCCCGGCGGCCCCCAGACCGAGATCTTATCCCGGACACCTACAGACACTCAGATGCACTGGGCGCGCGGGCCTTCGAGGACAGCCGCGTGGAGGACAAGAGGTCCTTCTTTCAAGATGACCACACGGCAGACTCTGAAAATGCCGAGAACCGGCCCTTCAGGAGAAGGCGGCCCCCGCGCCAGGACAAACCACCTCGCTTCCGGCGCCTCCGGCAGGAGCGAGAATCCCTGGGCCTATGGGGGCCAGAGGAGGAGCCCCCTATGCTGGCTGGCCCATGGCCAGGCCGGCCCAGGCTGTGTCCTGGGGACAAGGGCGGCGCCGTGGGCCGCAGGTCCCCTGAGCTCTCATACCAGAATTCCTCCGATCCAGCCAATGAGGAGTGGGAGACGGCCTCTGAGAGCAGCGACTTCAGCGAGCGACGGGAACGGCGAGATGGCCCCGAGCCCGACCCCCAGGTGGACGGCAGCCTGCCTGGGGCAGGTTTGGGCGAGAAGAAGGAGCTGGCCAAGAGGAGCTTCTCCAGTCAGAGACCCCTGGTTGACAGACAGAGCCGAAAGCTGGAGCCGGGAGGGTTTGGGGAGAAGGCTGTTAGGCCAGGTGGTGGTGAAACTTCTCCCCGTTATGAGAGCCAACAGAGTGGGACGCCTTTGAAAGCCAAAAGGTAAAACAAAAACAAAATCCCAGGTTCTGTTTTGTTGCTGTTCTGTTACAAAGTTGGTTTTTCCAGCAGCACGTCCTGCATGCATGTCCCACCGTGTGTCAGGTGCCCCTGGCTATTTCCCGCTCGTTGTGCTCCCGGAGGGCAGCCGCCCACCCAGCCCATTGTATGTGAGCGTCTCCATCACTTGCTCTTGCTTGCTGTCTGCTTCTCTTGTGGCGTGTTGTTGTCACTGTGGCTTCATAACCAAAACTAGACCTCCCCCCCCACCCCTCGGTGGTCCCCATATGGTGCCTGTCCCAGCACCTGTCTCCAGAGTTCACCCTCCACGTGTTTCCTTGGAGCCTGGCTGAGGGGCCGCCGCAGTGAGGGGGCAGGATCTGTGCGTGGCAGCCGGTGAGCACCGGTCAGCTCACCACACTCCTCTGCTCGGGGCTGCTGGACGGGCTTTGCTGGCCTTCTGGCCTTGCAGAGTTGGCTCTGCCCCGAGTGGCTCTGCTTCTTGACACAGTGAGGAGACACAGCACCGCTTCGGGGATTGCCATCTCGGCCTGATGAGAGGCAGGCAGGAACCAGAGTGGGTGGGCCGCCGGAGGCCCAGTGAGCATCCCTTCAGGAATGAGAGGCTTTGAGGTGGATGGTCTGTGCTCATTGTCCAAGGGTGCCCCAGAGTCAGAGTAAGGGAGACTCCATGCAGCCTACATTCTTGATCAGGCACAGGCCATGCCCCAGTGTGCCAAGGAAGACTGTTTCCTACCTCTTGCCCCCCCTTAGAATTCAGGGCACAGGAAGGAGCCTGGGCTGTAATTAATCCACCTGCAGAGAAGGAGCCACTGGGGAGTGTAGATTCCTTCAGGGGTTGGTCTAGTCTAGGTTCTAGGCCCCAGATGCCAAGACTTGGCTTTGCTTCTGATTTCTGCCCCAAGAGGCTGTCAGTAGGGCAAGGCTTGGGGTCCTTGATGGTCAGTCTCGTGAAAGGAGTAGAAGGTTCTGGACCCTGTTCTAAGCATTCCCCTTCTTTCTTTCTGTAGCTCCGCTAAGTTTGGCACATGGTGGGAAAGGACAGAAGTACTAGCGCTGGGCAGGGGTTGGGGAGAGCAGCGTTCCCGTGGGCTCTGCTGTAGCAGTGTGGCTTGCACTGCTGCCCTGCGAGCAGCTCCTGCAGAGTGAAGAGGATGGTGGGAGGAAGTGGACGTGGATTGGGCGCTGTGTTGGCGTGCATGCTGTGTGTGCATGCTGTGTGCACATGCAGTTTTAACTTTTCTCTACTTCCCTAACCTTCGGCCACTTCTGAGCTAAAAGGAGCCTCCTTCCTTTGTAGGTCCCCAGAAGAGGCCTTGCCTGGAGGCCTGGGCTGCAGCACTGGGAGCAGCCACTACACACTGGAGAGGGCACCCCATGCCACCTCTGACATCCCTGAAGCCTCCTGTGAGAAGGCAGAGAAGGAGGCCAAGCTGACTGCTCAGAGGGCAGGCGAGCAGGGAGAGACCATGAAACAGTTTGACCTGAGCTATGGAAGTGAGTCTGACCTCATGTCTGCAGGGCAGGAAGAACCTAGGCAAACCCGGGGTCCATGACCAGCTCCGTGGGTGGCTGAATTTGCCCTTCACTGAATGTCTTAGCCTCTGGGCAGGTACTGGCTTAAGAGCAAAACACACAGGATTCCCACTCTCATGTTACTACTCACAACCATAATAGTTCTGCTGTGTCCCAGTTTTAAAGATCTGGAATCCAGGGCTCAGAGAGGTTGAGTGGTTAGTCAACGGTCACACAGCAGAGCTGAGACTGAAGTGTCTGTCTCCAAAGACTCTCCTCTTAATCATAATGTTGGGCCTCTTTGGTTTGCGCTAACAGTGTGTCAGGGTAGGGGGTGGGGTGAAAGAAAGGGTGCAGGAATCACAGCTGGGTTTCCCAGACCCTGGTGAATACGCTGGGGCTCAAGCCAGCTGCTGCCCGGCCCTCTGAGCTAAGTCTGACCTTAGATATCCTTAGATGCCTGTAAGGTTGGGTTATTCTTGGTTTCCAATAAATGGAAACATTGTCCCTTCTTACGAATCTTGGTTCAGATGCCATCATTGAAAATTGCGGGTCCAGCCCCGGGGAGGAGAGTGAGGTGGGCTCTATGGTGGGAGAAGGCTTCATTGAAGTCCTGACCAAGAAACAGCGCCGCCTGCTGGAGGAAGAGAGGAGAAAGAAAGAGCAAGCCGTGCAGGTACATGGGGTGCGGGCCCAGGAGTCGGGCAGGAGGGCAGGCTGATGCAGAGGAGCCCGGAGCCGGGAGGATAGGAAGGCTCGGGGAGGGAGAGCATAAAGATGAGAGCATTAAGCAGGTGCTCCGGGTGCCCGCTATCCCTGTAGTCCTGTGGGAGTAGATGGTGTTGTCCCTGCTCTCAGAGGTGACTTGTTCTGGGAGAAACCAGCTGAAAGGGGGCTGAGCCGGATGCAGACCTCTGTCAGCTCTGAAGTCCATCCTCCCACTGTGCTCCGGCCTCAGTGGGACAAGACTTGTCACCCCGGGAATCACGAGGGCTGGCCGCTCTGTTCTCAAAATGAAGTCAGGGCCGAGCACCGCATGCTTGCCTGTGTGGTCGGTGTTCAGAGCACAGTTCCCCAGCCCGGGAGCCCTTTCCAGGGGTGGTCGAAGTCTTGACTGGCAGGTGCTCCAGCATCTCTGGAGCACTTTCTCGGGGTGTGGTCTGGGGGGGAACTTGTCCTCTTTCGTGTCTGACGTCTAGGCTGGACTACATCGCCTTTTTTCTCCTTAGGTACCTGTCAAAGGTCGAGGTCTTTCCTCTCGTATCCCTCCTCGGTTTGCTAAAAAGCAAAACAACCTGTGCCTGGAGCAAGGCGATGGGACTGTGCCTGGCAGTAGCCTGGGCACCGAGATCTGGGAGAGCAGCAGCCAGGGTAAGAGTTGGGCGTTTGGGCTCAGCTGCTCGGCCCACAGCCGCCTCTTCCTCGTGACATCTTACTTTGGGGCCATGAGCGTAGACGAGCTTTACCTGTTTCCCGGCTTCCTTTGCTGAGTCAGGGTGTTAGATGCCACCTTAGCACCACGTTCTGCTGCAGCCTCTGAACAGATGGAAGGTGGTCCCTGCCTGAAATCTCTTGGAGAGCAGACCATTCCATATCCGCTGATCCGGAAAAGGATAGCCCCCAACTCCACCAGCTGAAGTTGCTTGGGGAGTTGGCTCGACTCTGCCACGTCAGTTATCCTTTCTTCTTACCTTGTGGCCAAGCAGCAGACGACTGCCAAGAAGAATGGGAGTCCCGGAGCGTTCCTGTCTGTGCTGTGTGCCCTTCCCTCACCAGGAGGAAGGTTCTATCAGCCCCTTCCCAGATGCTCCCTTAGAAAGACTTGAGACCAGACCATGGTGGCCCTTACTTTTTGGAAAGTGTGTTTCCCTGAACTTAAAAAAATTTCATATTCAATGCTATTTTTCCAGTAAATTTGCATTTTAAAATACAAAACCATTTTAATTAAGCAGATTCTTCTTGAATGCCTGCTTTTGGCAGGGCCTGCAGGGTGCACAAGGGGGGCTTGGAGAAACCATCCATTTCCAACTTTTAATAGAAAGCAGTGAAGTCTTCCAGAGTGAAGTGACTTGACCCCAGAGCCATGGGGCAAACACCCAAGATCCAAGGTTCTGACTCTATCCATTTTACCACGTGGCCTATCCTCACGCTGGTTAAAACCTGGGATCCAACACATTGCCAGATAACATTGGGAAATAGTCAACTCCAACTGAAAATACAATTATATTTTAATAACATTTTGGTATCATTCAGTTTGGTAGTTTGTGAGTGGTGGTGTCATGGTATAAATGTCCGAAAGTACTTCCTGCCAGATTGGTCAGGCAGAGGGGACTAACTCAAGAGCCACGCCTGGTTACTGCCTTTCCCCCCAGGACTCTGCAGTGTCTAATTGGTTGCTCAGACCAGGGGTCTGTGGATGGCTTCAGAGGGCCTCTGGATCTTAAAATAGCACGTGAGGCTTTGTGTATGTACACAAGGTCTGTGGCTTTTGTTGGACTTTCAGGGTGGTCTGTGAGCTAACAAAAGTTGCATAATACCAGCTCAGATCTTTCAAAGACTTGAAGAGATGCCAGCTTGTAGAAATAAATGAAAAGAGCTTTACCACAGCAGGGGTGGTGACACAGAATTCTAATAAGTGTCAATAAAAAGTGGCCAGTGTGTTCTGCAGAGCACATAGTCAGTGAAAGAACAGGATCACTTTGATTGAAACCGGTCCGAGGATGCTGAACGCCAGGTGTCGAAGCTGTGCGCTAGCCTGTGGACGGTGGCGGCAGGGAGGGTGGCTGGGGGCTTGGGTCTGTGCTGGTTTTCCAGCTTGGTGCTTCTCCTCTAATTCCCTGACTGTCTTCCTCCTCTGGCAGCCCTCCCCATTCAGGCCTCAACCAGCGACTCCTGGACCAAAGCTGCCACTGCCTTCAACAGCGCCGAGCCTGGCTCTGCTGAGGTGAGTGGCTGTCGAGCTGCCCAGGTGGTGAGTGTGTGCTCGCCATCTGCCTTGGTCTCCAGTCTTGCTTTCTTCCAGCGTGAGGTGCCTGTGTTGGGGGAAGGCAGGGAGGGGATGGCCAGGGAAGACCTACCCTGGGTAGGGCAGTGGCTAAGGGCCTCGCCTCCACGCCTGGTGGTGGTCACGCGCCGGGTTTGGTTCACGGGTGCAGTGAGTTTGGCGGTTTCCATCCAGGGCCCACACGAACCTGTGGTTGCGGTCTCGGGCTGGGTTGGCGCATTTGGCGTGTCTCCAGTTGTCAGAACAGGACCCTGGAAGGCACAGGCAGCCAGGAAATGTGTCTTGGTCTCACTCTGCAGTAGAGGTTGCACTCTGACCTCTTTTATGCCTCGCACAGCAGGGTTTTAAGAGCAGCCAGGGAGATAGTGGCGTTGACCTTAGCGCCGAGTCTCGAGAGTCATCTGCGACCTCCTCGCAGCGCAGCTCCCCGTACGGCACTCTGAAGCCAGAGGAGGTGAGCGGCCCCGGCCTGGAAGCCAAGGCCGACGGCCACAAGGAGCAGGCGCAGAAGCAGTCGGAGCCAAAGGTAGCCTGGGAGCCCCGCCCCTGGGGCTGGGCAGAGGGGCTGATGTCTTTTGTCTTCTTCCCCGGCTCCTGGGACTTAGAAGCTAGAGATCAGGGTCGTTCCAGGATGTGTGTCTCAGCCTCTGCTTTTCTATCCAGGATTCAGAACAAGGCTCAGGACAGAGCAAGGAGCACAGACCGGGACCTATCGGCAACGAGCGTTCTCTGAAAAACAGAAAGGGCTCGGAGGGGGCCGAGCGGCTGCAGGGGGCCGTGGTCCCACCTGTCAATGGGGTGGAGATTCATGTGGACTCCGTGCTGCCAGTGCCACCCATTGAATTTGGAGTCAATCCAAAAGTGAGGCTTTGATTTGTTTCCTTGTGGGGAGTAGGGTGCTTGGAGAGAAAGGAGGGGGCTTAGACCAGTGTCTCCTGGGAGGAGCAGGGAGATGGGAGCTGGCAGTACTCCAGGGGGCGTGTTGGCATGGAGTCGTGGGCCAGGAGGTGCTGTGAGCTGCTTTCTCAGTTTTCCTACTGACAGCAGCCGCCTTCTCAGGCCGAGCCGTCTGCTGATCTTCATCTCTGCTGGGTGGGGCGGGGAGCCGGCAGGCAGAGTAAGGGGGTGACATCCTTTCTTGGGTGCTGTCGGGAAACATCTGGCTGTCTTGCTCACATGGTGAGTGCCGCTTAGTGGGTTTTTTGGGTTTCTGAAACTGGGAACCAAATGAATGTGTCTCTGCCAGAAGGTAAGCCAGGATGATTTCTGTGGGTTTGTTCCCTTTTTCTAGGACTCTGACTTTAGCTTGCAGCCTGGTTCTGCCTCTGGTCCCACAGGGAATCCAGTTGTTAAACTTCAGGACGCGTTGGCCAGTAATGTAAGTCTGTGCTTCCACCTCCAGCTCTATGGTGGCCGTGCTGGCAGGCCCTGGGCTGCACGTGGTGCTCCGGAACCAGAGGAGGCGTGTCAGCACTGACGTGGGTGGGCAGGCCTAGTTTGAGCCCTCGTGCCCTCTCTAGGTAGTTACACATCCGTGGGCAAGTTGTTCCACGCCCTGGTCTTTTGAAATTAAAATGGGGTAGTGTAATTCCTAAGGTCTGGTTTGTTTGGCATTTTGTGACTTGAAATGTTTCAAGTTCTGTAGTCACGCATGTTAGAGATTGCTGGGCTAAATAAATTTCTTTACTCTACAATTTCTCAGAATCCTTTTAACGTGCTGGTGGGCGTCTGCAGGAGGAGGGTCTAGCAGTTGCATTTCCGAACACGTTTCTAGGGATTTCTTTGTCACAGTTTCGAGGGGAGGGGGACTGAGCCAGGACCTAGGATCTCCACACCAGGCAGTGGGTGCCTGTGTGCTGGCAGCCCGTCCTTTCATGCTGTTGGGGCACAGCTGCCCCTGCTGGGGGGCTTGGTGGGGTGCAGGGGTGGGCGTGGCTCTCCATGGCCTTCTCTCGAGGGAATCAGTGAAGGCAGCTATTTTGGGGGTGGCCTTGCACACGACCAGAATGGAAGGTGTGTTTCCGTGAGCTGTGGGTTCTTCTGTGCCTGTCAGTACTCCATGGTGGCCTTCCCTCCAGGCTGGGCTGACGCAGAGCATTCCCATTCTCCGGCGTGACCATCACATCCAGAGGGCCATGGGCCTCTCCCAGATGTCCTTCCCCACCGCTGACCTCACTCTGAAGGTAACCCTGCCAGGAGCTGGGCAGGGGCCACAAGGTGCCTTAGCTTGCCCGCCGACCCCTCCCCCTCCCAGGCTCGGATCTGTGCTGCGCGCTGCCTCCCAGGTAGTGATTCTCATCTCCCCACCTCCTTGCTTCTAAAGATGGAGTCTGCGCGCAAGGCTTGGGAAAACTCACCCAGTTTGCCGGAGCAGAGCTCTCCAGGAGGCGCTGGCTCGGGCCTCCAGCCCCCATCCTCTGCGGGAGCCTCCAGCGGGGTCAGCTACAGCTCCTTCGGCGGAGTCTCCATGCCGCCCATGCCCGTGGCCTCAGTGGCACCTTCTGCTTCCCTTCCAGGTACGTCGGCCCCAGGCCAGCCCAGGGAGCCTCCCCACTCACTCAGGAGAAACGCTGGACGGCCCTGAGCACCACTCTTCCTTGACTGAAGGAGTGTGTTGGGGGAGCTGGTTTCCAGCTGGGTGCTTGTGGCTGCCCACGTGCTCGGATAACTTGCACCTTCTGCTTTCCAGCTTCCCTCCACGGGGAAGCGGGACTGTGACTCCGGCGAGGCTCGCCCCCCTCCTGGAGAGTCAGACCACGTCACATGCAGTGTGTGTCACCTCTGCCTGTCAGCAGCTCTCTCAGCCTTGGCCCCTCCTCTGTGAAAAGACAGGGTGGTGATGGCATTCTCTGGGGGTAGCCATGCCAATGGGACCAGATCGTATCGGAAAGTGCTTTGTATCAGTGAACCCTCGATAGGTGGTAGCCCTGACTCACCATCCCCATCACTGTGTTGGTGCTGCAAGGCAGCCTGTGGGGACTTTGAGGGCCCAGCTGCCAGAGTCTCAGTGATGCAATTCCAATAGATCCTTCTGACCCTCCACTGTGGACTCAATAGCAGGGAGATGAAGAGGAACATGACTGAGAGACCAAGGCAGCCTTCAGTTATGACGAGTCCCTCTTGCGTGTGGGGGCGGCGGGCGAGGGGGTTCGGTGGGAAAGGTGGGCTGGGGACAGCCCCTCCTCGTGGGCACCGTGCTGGGCAGGAGCACTAGGCCGGCAGCGGGCCGGAGCAGGCTCTGCACACCCAAGTCCTGGGACCTTCAGGAACAGTGAGACTTGATCCTGTTCTACCTCCTTGGATTCTGTTTCCAGGCAACCACCTGGCACCTCTCTACCTGGATGGCCATGTGTTTGCAAGTCAGCCCCGGCTGGTCCCTCAAACGATACCTCAGCAGCAGAGTTACCAACAGGTGATGAGAGCAAGCCAGGTGGCCCTGTGGGGGACTGGGGAGGGTGCAGCACACAGTGTGGCTACTTTCTTCATTTATCTGTTTGTTGTCAGTCTTGCTTCCCTTGCCCCTCACGTTATGCCCAGCTCCTGGCATGTCCTGGCAGCCAGTCAGCATTTATTGAATGAATAAATGAGAGACAGGAAGGAGAAATGGGGCTGAGTGCTCCAGACACTGCATAGTTTTCCTTTCTCAAAGTTCTCCTTCCTGCACCCCAGCTGGGGAATTCGCTGAAACGCAATTCTCTTTGGTGATCAGGTATCCTTCTGATGAAGAGAAGACAGGCCTAGACTCCCAGGCATGGATGCATTAGAAAGAGGTAGTTTTAGAAGCAAGCAGGTGTTTGTTTTTATGCAGGATTGGCATACCTTCTGTCCTGTGAGGGGATGATGTTTGGAAGTCTCCCTCCTGAAGCTGGTGCTGGCTTTCCACAGGGTCCCACGGTCCACAGCCCCGTGTGACTGCACAGACCAGGACCAAGTGCATTTTCCGGGACAGAGGACTTGGCCTGTCCTAGCCTCTTTTTAAAGTGTATTCTTAAATGCTGTGTTGTTCAGTTGTGCAAGATCTTGACCTCCACGTGACTGAATTGTGCTGCACGTGTTCTTTATGTGCATTTTCCATTCACCGTCATGTTTCTGTTGGTACGTGTAGCTAGGATTCGTTCTTGCTGCTGTACAGAATCCAGTATGTGGATATACTGGGGTTTGGGGTTGCTTTTTGCTGAGAGCAAAGGAAGCCTGGGAAGGACTTGCTGAGTTTGTGTTCTGGGCAGTGTTCGGCTGCCCCTGGAGAGGGGCTGGGGGAGAGGGGAGGTGAGTATTAGCTGGGAGGACACCATGGTGACCTGCCGGGCTTCCCGTCCACAGGCCGCCGCTGCCCAGCAGATCCCAATTTCCCTTCACACATCTCTGCAGGCTCAAGCTCAGCTTGGACTGAGGGGCGGGCTCCCCGTCTCCCAGTCTCAGGAGATCTTCAGCTCCTTACAGCCCTTCAGGTGAGATGCCAGGGCGGAACGGGCCCAGCGTCCCGGCCTGTGGACCTGTTCCCTGTGTCTGCTGTTGCTCTGCGCTGCTCTGCTCTGGGCCGTGGTTGGGGGGGGCAGTCACAGCCACTTCACAGTGAACTGTGTGGTAGCAGGCCAGGGGCCTGGCCCCGTTTTTCTCACCAAGTCATACTGCTCTTCCTCCCCCTGCCTCACCACCTGTGACTTGCTCGTTCAGGGCGTCTGATGTCCTGTGCTGTCGGCAGCACACAGGTTTTCCTGTGCCTTGTACAGCCTGGATATGGGGTCTGTTTAATTCAGTGATGCTCGGACCCTGGTCCCTAGACCAGCAGCAGCAGCACCAGCTAGGAGTCTGTTACAAATGCAGATGCTCAGGGCCCATCCCAGACCTTCTGAATCAGAAACTGTGGAGGCGGGGCGGGCAGCCGTGTTTGAGCAGGCTGATACGTGCTCACGTGCTCACGGCTGAGATAACGCCGGTGCGGTCGTGCGCTGACCTGCCCGTCTGGCTCTTGCAGATCTCAGGTGTACATGCACCCCAGCCTGTCACCGCCCAGCACCATGATCCTCTCTGGAGGCACAGCCTTGAAGCCCCCGTACTCGGCGTTCCCAGGCATGCAGCCTTTGGAGATGGTGAAGCCCCAGTCCGGCTCGCCCTACCAGCCCATGAGTGGAAACCAAGCCCTGGTCTACGAGAGCCAGCTTGGCCAGGCTGCAGGGCTCGGCGCCTCCCAGATGTTGGACTCCCAGCTCCCACAGGTCAGAAATTCAGTCACCAGGGCTCTTTCCTTCATGATTGTTTATCCCTTTTGTTTGCCTCTTGATGTATCCTGACTTACTGTCTGTAGCCACTGTGACTGGTCCTTGGGCTGCGAGAACCAGGGCCAGGTCCTCCACCTCTTGTCAACAGTCCCAAGGCCTGGCTTTCCCCTAAGAGCGAGGCTTCTCTTCCTGCCCTCCTAGCTGGGGCTGGGGGTGGGTGAGTGTCCTCTGGGCATGCTCCCTGATGCTTCTAGACTGCTCTGCCTCCCTCCTCCCTAACCCCAGCTTTGAGGCCCACACCAGAGACTCTGCCCCCTCCGGCCCTCCACACTGCTGTGAGCAGACTGCTGAGTCCGCATGGGGTTCCCTGTCATCCTCTCCCTTGAGCCGAGGGCAAGAGAGACAGCTCTGAGGGTCACTCCCCTCCCTCGGCCCCTGGCTCAGTCTCCAGCATGGCTCCTGTGGTACATCTCAGGGGTTTTGCTGTCTCTGTAGATGACACCCCAGGTCTCTGCCCCCAGTTCCATGGCCTTCTCACCACCAGTGCTCCACTCTGCTCATGCTCCTGTCTGGACTGGTCATTACCGGGAGCCGTCATCTCAGGCTTGAGGGTCCTCCCCGGTCACCACCTCTGACGTTTCTCTCCCACTCCATCTGGTGACCTGCCTCCGACCACCTTTTTCTCACGCCCTCCTTTCCTGCCCCTTCAGCAGATCCCCACACCCGCCCTTGTCTTTGCACTCAGCTCCACCCCTCCCTCACTGAGTTAACCAGGGTTAGATCCTCCCTGCCTCTGCCCAGCTGTCTATGACGGGAGGAGACACCCCTGTCAAACCACATTCAGCTCCGGACAGCCAACCCACCGTGGGTCTGCGTGCCTCCCTACCCTCCTCGTTGCCTTCCCCACCTCCATCTTGCATCCTGTGCTGCCAAGGAAATAGCAGTTGTAACAAAAAGAGGATTGCTCCAAGCTCCCGGCGCCTCCGAGCCAAGGGGTGGGGGTGGGGCCGGCCCGGCTTTGAGGGTGGGCTGTGTGCCTGGGAGCTGTCCTGCCCGCCCCCCTGGGCGCTGCTCCAGCAGGCACTCAGGTGTGCTGCCCTGCTGCCTCCAGCCGTGAAGGTCCTCTCACCACATCTCCAGGAAGTTCCTCCGGTTTGTTAAAAAACAAAAACCAGAAATCTTGTCTGAGGATATCAGTAGATTCCATGTTCCTGAGTCTGATGGGTAGTTCTGCATCCTCCTCCTGCTGGCCCATCACATTTTGACCCTGTGATCGCTCTTTCCCTCTGAGTCACGTTCTCGGTTCCGAGGACACCTCTTTTGGTTTTCCTTCTGCCTCCCTGAAGCCTTCTTCCTTGGTCTCCTTTGTTGTTCCCTCCTTGCCTCCCCAGTCTGTAAGTTGCCGTGCCTCCTGGGCGCTGTCCTCTGGCCTCTTTCTAGTCCTGTGGCTCTAAGCTTCATCCAAATTCAGCTCTTCCCAGTTCTCCCAAATTTATATCTTTATCCCAGATCCATCTCCTGGATCTGAACTCAGATCCAGTGGGCTGCCTGCCACCTCTGCTCATAACTCATGGTAGCTCAGACTTAAAGTGAGCGGAATTCCTGTCTGGCATCGGTCATCCCTGGGCCCCTGCTCCCCCGCCCCCCCGCCTCTTCAGCATGTTCTGTTCGCTCTGCCTGTGGAAAGCATTCAGAATCCAGCCCATTCTCGTCCCCTCTAGCCACCACCCTGTCCAGGCTGCAGGAGCTCCGGCCTCCTCTCCTGCTCCTGCTCCTGGGCCTGACGGTTGGTTCTCAAACACAAGTCAGGTCACACCACACCCTGAGCTAGTGCCATCCCCGTCCCCATCCCACACCCAGTTGCGCACAAGGGGCAGCACAGGGTCCTGGGGTCTGGCCGCCACGTGTCTCAGTGATGCAATTCCAATAGATCCTTCTGACCCTCCACAGTGGACTCAACAGCAGGGAGATGAGGAGGACTGTGACTGAGAGACAGAACGTGGCTTCCCCGCCCCCGCCCCACCCCACAAGGGTCTCCAGGCCCACCTCCTTCCTCTCACCCACCTCGGACTTAAGGAGTATTCCCTCTGGCCTGGCAGTTCCCGCCCCGTTCTTCTGTCATAACACGATTCAAAAGGATCTCAGACTTTAAAAGGATTCCAGGAACCCAAAATCCCAGACCCCTGTTGAGTCTTGTTTTCTGTCACCTTTGGAGGTAAAGCAGTGAAGGGCCTTGCCTTTTTGTGCTGCACGGAGTAGCGCCAAGATACACCACTTCCTGAGGGGGCTTCCTGGCCTTCCCTGACCCACCCCACCTCCACGCACTCTGTACCCATTCTGTGTCCCGCGTGTCACTGTGTTCTAGCTGTTTCCCGGGTCTGGACGTGTCCTGGTGTCTCCCCAGCACAGAACGTGTGCTCAGGGGACCTCTGTGGGATGACAACGGTAGGGCCAGAGCTGCACACAGACAGTCCTCAGGGAGGAGCCGAGCACGGCCACCACCTAGGGCCTGTCCCTGCCTCTGAGAGTGTGGAGTCCGGGGTAGTCTGCTCTGCTCAGACCGTGGTCCAGCGTCTGTCCGCCGTGTGAAGGCCTTGCTTTCATTATTCTGGGATAAGAACCTGCAGTAGAACCTGTGGTTGCTCTTGGATGCGTGTGTAAATGCTCATTTGTGGCTTTCTCCCCACATCTCGTCCTCTTCCTGACTGTCCCTGTTGTCCTGCAGCTGACGATGCCGCTGCCCGGCTCCCAGCTGCCCCTGCCTCGCTATGGCTCCGGGCAGCAGCCCCTGATCCTGCCACAATCCATCCAGCTGCCACAGGGGCAAAGCCTCTCTGTCGGGGCCCCCCGAAGAATTCTCCCGCCTGGGTCCCAGCCTTCGGTCCTTAACACCAGCAGAGAGGTAAGGCTGACTCCCTCTTGCTGTGTCCCAGGGTTGGGGGTAGGTTATCCTAGGGACCCTCTCTAGATAGTCAGGAACCACTGCTGTGGCAGAAAATGCTGGCGGTCCGGGAGACAAGCTCCAGGGCCTCACTGGGCCCTGCTGATCTCTTGTTCATTGCCAAGTCCTCTCAGTCCCACAGCAGGAACCCCTTGGTCATGTATAACCAGCAACGCAAGAGGACTGGGTGTGTGTAGATGCCAGGGCAGGGCGGGGACGGTGTGTGATACTGAGGCCGAGGGCTGGGTGGCAAGGAAGTGTGTGGGACCCGCAGTCCTCACCAGCTCCCAGATTCTGCTGAGCATACTCCTAGGGGAGCGAGGTCGCATCCACCACGCGGGTCTGCTGGGGGTGGCGCTCAGTCCACCATTCCCGCCCCACCGGAAAAAAAGCAAAAATGCGGGACATTCCTGCCTGAAGCCTGGACTTGGGGGGGAAGGCCTGCACATTCCCTTAGAAGATGCCTCTCCGTCCTGAGGCCATCAAGGCCCCGTCGGCTCTGCCCAGGGTGGTTCAGCGAGGGCCAGCTGTCTCCAGGGCCCTCCAGTGGCAACCTGTCGTGTCTCGGTCTCTTTAGTCCTCTCAGATGGAGATGAAGGGCTTCCACTTTGCCGACAGTAAGCAGAACGTTCCTTCAGGAGGCTCTGTGCCGTCGCCACAGACCTACAGGTAAAGAGACGCACCAGGGGTTGGATGCTCACAGCGGGGCCCTCACTGTTGGGACCTGGGCCCAGGGGAGCAGCACAAGGGCTCTGAGGCTGAGTCGCCTTTGTTGGCCCACGTGTCACCGTGAAGTTCCTGTGCCAGGACACAGGAGAATCTGAAATTGGGAGGATGGTTTTGTTTTTATTTCTCACCATTAAGTGCTCTGGTTTGGGAGAGCTAGGAAAAGGAATGGCTGGTGTTGTAACAGCGTCAGGACTGACCCTGGCTACTCACAGCTTTCTTGCCAGATTTTTTAAAAAGATTGGTGGAGAAGGCAGACACCCTAGAAGAGGAGAACTTCCTCTTCTGGGGCCGCGTGTCCCCTGAACTGGCCCTCTGACCCTCCCAGGACTTGTTGCTGCCGGGCTGGGGGCTGTGCCTCAGTGTGGCCCCACCTCTGCCGCCTCTGGGTCTGTCACAGCCTCCAGTAACTGTCCCGGCCCCTCAGCTGGATTCAGAGGTGGCTTTGTATAAATTAGGGTGTTGAATTGCAGTTGACCCTTGAACAGTGCAGGGGTTGAGGCGCTGGCCCTCCATGCAGTTGAAGATTCAGGGATAACTTCACAGCCAGCTCTTCATATCCATGGTTCCGCTTCTGGGGATTCAACCAACTGTGGATCGTGTAGTACGTATTTATTGAAGGAAATCTGAGTGTAAGTGGATCAGTGCAGTTCAAACCCTGTGATGGTCAAGGGTCAACTGTATTTAGTATGTTTAAAAAGTCAGAGAACTTTTCACCCCTGGAGAAGAGCGCTGGCTGGGAGGCAGCACACTCTGGCTTTGGGCCCGAGGGTTGGTACAGCCGACTCTTGTTAATTGTGGGAGATTCCCGGAGACCCTCCTGTTGGCAAATGAGTAGGAAGAAATCCAGGACCTGCAGTGTCCCGCGTGAGGTTGACCGCGCAGCTCGGCGCGTGGGTCCCTGGCGGGGGCAAGGCACTCCTGCAGGTCAGTCTCTGACGTCCCGAGTCACTCTTGCTGTGGTCGCCCTGCCCTGTTGCTCTTGGAGCGTGGAGGCTGAGTCCTCCTCTGCCCCGGCATTCCGCGTTTCCAACTGCACTTCCTCAGAGAGGGATTTTTGTGAATTGTTCCCCATTTCTTTATCTTTTCTGTTCTTACTTTCACTTTCTTGGCTTTATGTACTCTGTTTTGTTTTCCAACCATATTGTTCACATTGGCCAAAATAATAGAATGAAAGAAAAATGCACACGGACAGCAGCACCACACAGTGATGTGGTTGGGGGAAGGGAGGAAGCGCCCCGCACGAACAGATGCTGCGGGCAGACTTCAGCTGCATCTGTGTAGCGCCTTCCTCGGGGGCCAGTCCAGAGCAGGGACGCTCGCACGAGAGTCGCCTGTGTCCATCCGGTGTAGGAGTGGCAGCAGCTTTAGTCTTTGAAGAATGTTTAGGAAATATCAGCCTTAACTGGCAGCTTCTGTTCTGTTGGTGTTTCAGCAGGGTTGGGAAAACGGGTGTGTTTTTATAGTGCAGCGTTTCCCACGTTTTCTGGGAACAGGACTTCTGAGGCACGCCCTGTCAGGAAAGAGTTCCCTGTGCAGATACTGGGGGTGTGCTGTGCCCAGGAGGGCTTGCTGGGGAGTTGGGGTGCACCTCAGCATGGGGGTGGAGTGGCCCCTGCGGAGAGTCCTGTTGAGTTCCACGTACATAATTTCTCAGGATTTTTGACCACAGAATCTTTCTTTCCCACATAGCACCTAGTTAACATCCCTGGGAGAGAGCCGTCTGGTCCATGGAACACATTTAGAAAGACATTGTACATTTTTGTTACTTTTGGTATCTCTCTTTCCCACTCCCACCCCCAAGCGAAGACTAGAAAGATACTCGGCATCAGTCTTGTCAGGTTTACGGACCTTGTGTCTGGATCCCAGCATCCTATTGGTCCAGATTCTCCAAACCCTGAGAGACGGTCCGTTGTGTCCGTCCATCGCCCATTCAGGGTCTGCCCGTGATGGGGCCCTGGCCTCTGTCCCCCAAGGGCAGCTCTGTGACCTGGGCTGGAGGTGCCAGGGCACAGTGACGACCCCCTCGCCCTGCGCTCTGCCTGTCCGGTTCTATTTCCTCCATCGGAGGCTTGACTCCGTTTCTGTGGTGACGCGTGTGTTCTCACCCCCTCCTTTGGTTTTTTCAGGCCTAGCTCTGCTAGCCCCAGTGGGAAGCCCTCTGGATCAGCAGTTAACATGGGCTCTGTGCAGGGACACTACGTTCAACAGGTAGAAGATGGCTTTCCAGACCCTCCAGCCCCGGACGCTTAGGCCCGTCTCCAAGCGCCAAAAGAGGAGGGACTGTCCAGCCTGTTTGAGTGCTCCTCTTAGAGAGACGTGCCCTGGCGCTTAGAGCGTGGCGCTGGGAGCCGGGGAGCCCGAGTCCCTCCTGGAGAAGGCACTTCTCCTCTTGACGGGCGTCTGGATCCTTCCTTGTCCTGCAGAGAAGGGAGGATGCGGATTCCTCTGAGGAGGTGACGCCAGAAGGTGGACTATCCCTCCATAGTGATTGGGCTGTGAAGGCGCTGGGACTTGGTTAGGCCTGTGGGTCAGCTCTAGAAGCCGGGGCGTGTGTGCGTGCCTGGCGGGTGTGCCTGGCGTGTGGCTGCGCGTGCTAGCTCTAGTAAGTGCTGTGTCTCGTCCTTGTCTTGGCCGGGTGGGGTTCAGACGCAATGACGTCTTCCCGTTTTGTCCCAAGAGGGATGTCTCAGTGTCTTGGTCTTGGGCACCGTTCTCTTCACCACTCCTCTAAAATGTGACCGGGCTCCGGGGCGCAGACACGTCAGGTGTGGGGTTTGAGTCAGACAGCGTTCCTGGCTGGCGGAGGTGGAAGGGGGTTGTTCATTTCGCTTCTCCTGCCTTGGGTCCCTGGGGGTTGCTCTTCGAATTGTTCAGACTGAGCTTCCAAAGCTTTCTTCCAGAGTTCGCACCACGGCGTGAGGGGCAGAATCTGACACACTTCGCTGCACAGAGCTGCACGTTCAGGGGACCCTGACTGGGAATCTTGAGATTGAACTAGAGGCTTTAGGAAAGGTTTCTACAAAGTGAGAGCTGGGGAGGGTCAAAGATCTGGGAAACCAAGTCAGCCAAGAGGCTTCACGCCCCTCAGCACAGTCAGGAGCTCTAAGACTTGTGGGTGCACTAGAGGGGCGTGGGGTGCACTGATTTGAAAAGGTTCTTCCAGTGGGCCTTGGCCCGCGGGCACCGCAGAAGCTGCCCGGAGGACCTGGTGTCTTCCTGCCTCCGAATCACTGCACTCGGCGCCCACGGGAGGGAGTTGCTTCCAAGTCTGGTCTTTCTGCCCGAGGACCGGCTCTTTCCTGTAGCTTTCCCCGTGACTGAGGAGCAGCAGGCAGGTGGTGGGAGTGCGTCTCCTGGCCTGTGATTCTGCATGAGGGTAACTTCCTTTGTCCCCATCCGTCTGTCCAAAGGCCAAACGAGTGGATGAAAAGCCCAGCCTGGGAGGCGTGAAGCTGCCAGAGGCGCCCTCGGCTGCTTCCCCGATGAAGCGAACGGGAGCCATCAAGCCTCGGGCGGTCAAAGTGGAGGAGAGCAAGGCCTGAAGGGGCTCTGGCCGCCTGCCCCGAGGACCGCCGCCACGCAGCCGGATGCTGATGCTGGGGAGTCTCACCGACGGCTGGATGCACCGTCCACCCCCGGGCGGGACTGAGAGACCTCCCTCTCTTCTCCACTCCTGAAAGCAACGTCGTCCAACCAGCTTGCACCCCTGGATATGTGGCATTGACCTGCTTGCTTGAATACGAAACAAACAAAAAAGCAGACGACTCCATTCCCATCTCCTTTCCGCCACGACTGTGGAGGGACAGCCTTCGAGCAGTGCAGATGAGCCGCCCCTCCTGTCCCGCTCCCTCCTGGCTGCAGGGGCCCTCACAGCGCTTCCTCCCCGCCCGCCTCCTGTCTGTCCCCAGACACACTGGTTTGGCAGCAGGGCCATTTTATTAGTTGGAGACTTTTTGTTTTAAAAAGCAGCTAAGGATTTTACAAAGGAGAAAGGAAAAGAAAACAAAAACACAAGCTATGTCTGTGTAGCTGGACTTTTATATGTCCTTCGCCATTCTCTCCCCACCCCCTTTTCTGTTCTGGTAGTTTCCTATAAACTCTCTCCTGTTAGTTTGGCACATCACAGCGATACCTTAAGAGATGACTCTTAAGAATGTGTCCTCTCCTGCTCTCTCTCGGTTAATCTTTGAGGTTACTTGTAAAAAGGAGTGGTGATTTAAGACACGCTCCTAAGCACAAGGTGTCCCGCCGTGTGCTTGGGAGGTGGTGATGCGGCGGGGAGGGTGGGCGGCTTTCAGTTGAGTTCCAGCCCCTGGCCTGATGGCCCAGGGGAGCTTACGGGCAGCCCAGTGAGGTTAATGGCGTTTTTAGCATAAGAATTAAACAGAATTTCTGTCTTAGACTCTTCTGAAGCTAGTGGGAACACTGACCGCTGGGCACCCAAGGTGAATCATGGAGATTAAGGCTCTGGCATTTTCCAGCTTGGCCTGGGCAGTGCACAGACACCGCCCTTCAGCGTCTCTGCTTCTGGGGCTTCAGCACCTTCAGGGGCTGTTTCACATACTCCCCCTTTCCTAACTTTCCATATCATGCCCATCTCCTTCCTTCTTCCTGAGCCTGCTGCCTCCTCTCTGGGTCCTCCTGTCCCTCCACTTCCCACGCAGCTAGAAACCAGTTCCTCCATGTGGTGATGGGTGTGGGGGTGGCTGTCACCAGAGACCATGCAGTTCC
This sequence comes from Camelus bactrianus, assembly GCF_048773025.1. Taxonomy (NCBI): domain Eukaryota; kingdom Metazoa; phylum Chordata; class Mammalia; order Artiodactyla; family Camelidae; genus Camelus; species Camelus bactrianus. The sequence continues at coordinate 73,470,532 of NC_133542.1, forward strand.
TCTGCATGGTGACCAGAGGGTGTGGATGGCGGTTTGGCTGGATCTGCAGCAAAAGCACGTGGTCTGGGAGGCTGCTGGGACAGAGAGGCCTGAACTGGGCAGTGGGTGTGGGTCTTTGCAGAGGCCAGAGCAGGGTCCAGGGGGAAGATAAGATGGGTTGCAGGGCTGACCATGGTTCTGGAACAGCCTGGGTGGTCTCTCGAGTCTGCAGAGCCGCCTCTGTCAGGATGTGTGTGTGAGGCGTTTTATGCTGGGGTTTTTCTTGTTTTTAAAATAAGAACTAGAAGGAAATCCTCCCAGATTCTGTCATCCCAAGGAAGGGCGAGGGGACGTTTGTTTCAAGCTTTGCACATTCTCTTCAGAGTAACTAACCAGCCATCTACCTGTCAGTGCTGGTGGGTCCAGGGAAGACCTGGCTCAGAGGACGAGGGGTAGGCAATAGGGGGTGTGCCCCGGGCCGTGGTCTTCGGCCCCATGTCCAGTGAGCACACAGGGAAGGAAGCGCCTCGGGGACCACTGGGGTCACTGCTCGTTGCTCCTCACTGCTTTAAGGGAATGGGGACAGCCTCCTAGCAGAGTGCCCAGGTCTCTTCCTGGGGTCATCTGGGGAGGACCAGATGCTTTACTGCTTAAACAATAGCTTTCAGCACTCCCCTCCTTGCCTCTACTCTCAGACCTTACTTCTCACTAGCCTGTCTTTTTTTCTCCTTCATCCCCTGAATCTTGACCCTAAAGTCCCTTCTCAAAGGGCCACCCATTGAATGGAGGGCCCCGTGTGCCCATGCGCTCTCCACCCACTTCCCCGGCGGGCATCTGGCTGCTGTCCCAGTCCCGAGCCGCCCTCCTCTCTGCTTCCAGTCACCCCTGCGGGAGCCACACACTTACAGTTAGAAAACACGGCCAGACCCCTCACACTTAATTCCAGTGCACATTGTCTGTCAAAAGGAAAAAAGATTTTGTCACTTCGAAATTCAAAAGAACAGTCCTGGATGCTGTTACAAACTCAAGATGTACCCTTCAGGTGAACCTGCCATCACAGTGACAGTACTCCCTGTTTGAGGGGGGAAAAAAAGGGTCACCTGTTATCCTGCCCTTTTCTCTACCCCTGTATCCCCCACCCCCCAATAAAAACAGAAAACACTAGAATTTATTTATATGTATTGATGTTGTAGGTCTAGGTGAAAAAAAGGTAAATGTTTCACTGCTCTATTTATATATAATGTCTGAATTATTCTGTGCAGGAAAGGCCAGGAAATTGCATGTGAAGTTCAGTGCGTTTACCACCTCTGTGTGCCCAAGCTGTGGTCTCTTTCCCACTAAGATATGGATTTTGAATTGAACTCTGGAGGCAGAAGGTAGGCCTCAGGCCTGCCCAACACCCAATCCCTTCCTTGGCCTGATTAAATGCAGAGTTAATCAGGTCTGATTAGTGCAGACATGTTTTAAGGTGCAATATCTCTCCTCCTTTAATGTGGTTTTTAGAGCCAAGCTCAAGGTAATAGGACTTAAGGTCTTACTTTGGCTTCAAATCCCCATCCTCAGAGTGCATGTCCATGCAGAGGCCTCTGCCAGAATGCTGTGGGGCTTTGGCGGGAACAGGCGAAGACCAGCACTTAACTTTTCTGCCACTGAGGTTGGGGGGGTGGTGTCAGAACCTTCTCCCTGCACCTTTGCCTACTAAAGATGCCCTCTCTTCTGATGCTGGCAGCTTTGCCCTGGCTGTTGAAGCTGTAGCCCGCTACTCGGCAGCAGTGACCCGCGGTAGTGCCCGTCCAGCGTCAGTTTCTCAGTGGGGTGAAGCCCCAGAGTGTGGGTTCATGTATCTGTGAGGCGGCGTCCCCCACTGAAGACTTCTTTGTCAGCTGTATTTGGTCTGGTTTTCTTTACCATTGCTTCTTTTTTTTTTTTTTTTTTTTTAATCAACATGATTACTGTTTTCAAACTTGGAATTCATACACTTCTGGCTCTTGGTTCTTTAAGGGGGAAAACTAAAGGATGACTTTCACACATTCAGGAAACTCGGTTGGTCCGGTTCCAAAGCCATGGCCATTCCAGCCATTTTGAGGGGATACTGTGGTAGCTTGTTAAATATTGGCATCAGTTCTCTCCAGCCGTACCCTCGTCCTCCTGTCTTCTGGATCCACCTTCTGGATGGTTGATGAGGTTTGTGACTAATGCCCACGGGCCAAGGAGGTGGAGGGTCTGCACACGTGTGCGGCCTCACGCAGATCTGGCCCCTTGGGGCAGTGGGTGGTGAACTGGGAAAGCCCCCTCTGCTGTTTGGTTCCCCTCTGCCAAGTAGTTGCATGTTGCCTCTCAAATTTGCATTTGTTCCTTTTCCCTTCTTGCAGAGCAAGCCTGGGTTAGAAGGTCTGTTGGAAATGGCCTTCCACAGCCAAGGACACTAGAGTGTTTGTGCTTTGTTGTGTTCTGTGATGACTGGGAAATGCATACTTCCAGAAAGCCAGCTCTTCCTGTCTGAAAAATGTGAGACGGACCTAAGAGAGATCACCCGGACAGGAGTGGCTCAGGGACGGGGTCAGACACTGCCCCCCAGCCGTGCTCTCGACCCAGACCACCAGCGCATTTGTGGCTAGTGATCTTCCCGGTGCATCCCACCTGCTTTTCAGCTTTTCTCCAGCCGTTAGTGGTCTCCAAGATGGCAGCAGTGTCTCCAGGGCCCTGCCTTCACGCTGCAAAGCCTGGGAGTGGAACTTTCTGTAAAGCTCTGTGGATGACTCTCTTCCATTGTTCAAAGGGGATACTGTACTCCAAGCTTTGGACCTCATGCCTTGCATAGTCAAAAGGGTTTGGGGTTTTGTTCTTGAGAGGGTTTTTTTTTTTTTTCTTCTTATTTTGGCCTTTCCTCTCTTTGTCTTTTCACGTAGACCAGATATTTGAAAGGGCAGACGATGGCTAAAGGTGTAACATGCAGCTTGTTTCTACATTGTTTGGGGGAGCTTTGACCTTGGATGGAAATGGAACTGTGGACTCACTGGCCATGGTGGCCCACTCACCCTCCCCTCTTCCCTCCGGTTCAGTACCTGTTGTTTCTCCTTTCAAATATGTGATTGTACTAGCTCTTTCCATATGAAAGAATTCTCCTTATTTAAATAAAAAAAGTTAAAAAAAAAAAAAAGCCCACCGCTGAACATTCTTCCACAGGTTGTGTGTCCTCGATTCTCTGTCATTTGACTAGAGACTCACAGACAAAAGTTTTCGTTCTCTGAGTATCAGGAGGGACTGGACTGAAACACCTTACGGCACTCTGGGGGGAGGTGCGGTTGAAACCTGCGGTTAAGGCATCTTCCAAAGGGGTGGGTTAGCAGTCCCACCCCTGCCCTCGCCGCCCTGCTCCTCATTTGTCCTGTTTTGTTGCCACCTCTAGCATCCCATTTGGCTGTAAGTTAGAGAGGATTGTGCTGCACCTTGGGATAGGAGAGAGCAGGCCAGGTGCCGGCAGGGCAGTGTCGAGAGCCTGGATTTGGGTTCAAGCAATAGCTCTCATTTCTGCCATCCACTGGTGGCTTTGCGACCTTGGGAGAGCCACTTCACCATTCTTGAGTCACAATTTCCCTCACTGTAAAACATGAGTTGTAACCAATGCCTACCCCGTGGGGAAGTGTGGCCGCAAGGTCGTGGGCAGCTTGCACCAGGTAAGACTGTAGGAAACTTATAAATTATCCCCAAGTAAGTTTAACAGTTTCCATGAGGAATCCCGGCCCGCAGATCCTCCTCCTGAGCCTCTCGACTGTACAATCCTGGAGGCAGGGCAGGGAGGCGCTCAGCTCTACCGGCCACCCCGCCCCCTGGATTCACTGCTTCTGATGACAGGCAGTTCAGACCTCGAGGAGCCCTGCCGCGAGGGAGCCCGGGGGCCCCACAGGACCCCACAGGATGGGGCCTCTGAATTCTGATGACGCGGACGGTCCCTGCTTTTGTATGAAAGACCAAGGGCTGAGAGCCCAGCCCCAATCCTCCGGGGACCAGGAAGCCCAGCTCCCTCCCTCCCCACAACCTAGGTAAGTCAGAGTAACCTGCACGCCGCCTAACACCGGGTGACCAACATTCATTTCAGTTATTGAACCTGCAGTATCCTTTTGTTCTTGAGGGTTAACTCCCATATCGACAAGGGACCGGGAAGCAGGGTTGTCTTCCTGCCGGTTAATCGTCCCGGCCATTCCCTTAACCCGAGGTACTGTGTCGCGCTGCGCCGGGCCACGAAGGCTGTGTGGGGCCGGGGGGGACGGGGGGCGCAGCGGCCCCAGGCCCGCCTCCGCCTGCGCGCGAGTCCGCGCCACACTGAACGAAGTGCACATAAGGTCCCACTGGGCCGTTTTAAGGAGGTGCCCGTGTTTGCGCGCATAGCAATCCCGGAGTGCCAAAACCGTTACTGACACCAAGGCGGCGTGAGCCCACACAGTGCGCACGCGCGTCTCCCTCGCCCAGTGCGCACGCGCGTCTCCCTCGCCCAGTGCGCACGCGCGCCACACCCCCCGGCGGGCCCCGCAGACGCGGCGAATCGAGCGTCGAGCGGGCCGGTGGGCGGCGGAGAGTGCCGAGCGCCCTCGCCCTCAACGGTCGGCGCGCCACCCCCCGCCCCCAAGGCCGATCCGAGGCGTGGCCATGCGCGGGGAGCGGCTCTACGGGGACTTAAAGAAACGCTGAGTACGTTTGGGGTGCCGGGGACTACAGCCCAGCCGGGAGCCGGACAGTCAGTGCGGGACGCGCGTGAGCGGCCTGCGGAGGAACTGGGGCCGGGGGCGGCCGGGTCCTGCGCGACCCCGCGGCGGGGCCGAGGGCAGGTGCGCGCCGGGAGAGGGGCCTGCCGTAAGACGCAGCCTGGATTTGAGAAGGGAACGCCCGGGGCAGCTGTGCCCGGCGAGAAAGGGGCGGCGCCCAGGGGCAGGTGAAACCTTTGGGAAGGATAGCGGCCCGGGACAAGTGCAGCCTGTGAGAGAAAGGCAGTGCCTCCCAGGGCAGATCACATCTTTGGAGAGAAGAGGGGTGCTCAGGTCAGATGAAGCTGCAGGGAGAAACATCCAGGACAGATGTAGCCGTAAGGATGGAAACGCACCGCTAGAGACCAGATGCAGAAACAGGTGCGAGAAACAGGGTGCCGGAGGCAGATAAGAGAAGTGGAGCCCAAGGGAGGATGAAGCCTCGGGAAGGAAACAGGGAGCCGGTTGCACATGCGCCCTCAGGGTGAGAAAGGGGACGCCCAGGGGATGGTGCTGTCACAAGGCGGGAAGGGAGGGAGGCTCTGAGGCTCAGGGGATGGAGGTCACCTGGCTGTAAGCTGTTCACACTGCCCAGATGAGGTGAGGCAGGGAGGCAGCCTCATTCATTGACAGGAAGTGCCCAGCAGGTGTTGGTGGAGCGAATGAATATTCAGTTCTGAATCCCCACCTTGGTTGACTGCTGGTACCCACCTGACTTTCTGAGCGACCCCACACCGTGGTCCTCCCTGGTGCATCCAGGGTCCTGTTCAGTCTCTTGTGAGTCTTCAGGGTGCCTGCCACAGGTGTTCTGATGACAATTTCTTGCTTTTTTTCCAGAGCATCCTCCCACGCCTGCTTTTTTGTAAGATGGGATTTCTGCAGCGCCCTGTGGTGGTGACAGCTGACATCAACTTGAATGTCGTGGCTCTGACTGCGGTCGGGTTACTGAGCCGGCTGTGGCAACTTGCCTATCCACGGGCTGTGGTGTAAGCCAAACAATTCCATTCAGGGTGAATTGGAAGGAACTGTAATTTGTTCAGTGCACTGGCGACAGGAAGTGCCTTTTTAAACAGCATAAATGGGAGAGTAAAATTGTGGTCTTCCCGGTGATGGGTGTTTTTGGCAGTTAGTGGAGAGATTACCTTGCCCCAGGACAGCCCCTGCAGAGGCCACCGATTCGGTCTTGCCCCATAGGTCTATAGTGGGTGCAGTAGTCTTGGGTGACCACTGACATTCTGGAGAGTGGAGGGTGGAAGATTGAGGAATTTGGAAGTGAGTCCTCACTGACCTGAGAGTGTCATAGTGGGAAATGATTGCCGTTATTATTAAAGGGTTGTTGATTATGTGAGTAATACATGTGTTCTTTTTCATTTAACTTTTTATGATGGAAAATGTCAAACATATACAAAAGTGGGGAGAACTGTATATTCATCACCCAGCTTCAACAGTTCCCAGCTCATAGCCAACCCCTTCTCTGCGGTGGATTTTTTTGAGGCACATCAGAGACTTTATGTTTCACTCATCAACAATTCAGTATCTGTCTCTAAAAGAGCAGGATTTTCACAAACCATGTGACCACAGAAACATCATCACACGTGAGAAACCGACAGCAGTTCCTCCATGTCATCACATGTCCCTGATTATCTTTTATACCTGCGACTGTTCTGTCAGGTCACCAGGTCTGACTCCAACTCTTGGCTGCAGACACAGTGGACAGGGGGCTAAGCCTTGAGTTGGGGACACCATATGGTTGGGGTAAAGATCCAACCTTTGCAGGTCACCGTCCAGAGTCATTTGGACACAGGTGTACGTTTATCCTCGTGCTGTTTGTTGACAGTTAAGATTTCTAGTTGACTGTGACGTGGGTTTGCTTTTCAGTTTTGATGAAGTGTATTATGGGCAGTACATCTCTTTTTACATGAAGCGGATCTTCTTCTTGGACAGCAGTGGACCGCCGTTTGGCCACATGCTGCTGGCCTTGGGAGGTAGGATTCATTAGTAAGAGAGGTGGGCCTTGAACACTTATAAATGAAATTTCTCTAGGGCAGAAGTGGTGTCTCATTCTCTGGTTATCATTGTTTCCTTGTTGCCTGCCACAGTTTGGTATTTCAGAAATATTTACCAAACAGGATAGTTACTGGTTAATCTTCTGTTTTAGGTTATATAGGAGGATTCGATGGTAACTTTTTGTGGAACAGAATTGGAGCAGGTAAAATATTTTCATTTCCCTTATTAATTTACATAAATTAGAATGGAGAAGTAGGAAGGTTAAGTAATAAAGTTTCACAACTATGGTGTACCATTCTTTTTTTCTTTTTATGGAGATACTGGGGACTGAACCCAGGACCTCGTGCATGCTAAGCACGCACTCCACCACTGAGCCACTGAGCATGCCCTCCCCTGACAATTGGTTTATTAATCTGAATCCAGGGTATGATAAATTGTTTCAATACAAAATCTGGTAAATATCTTAGTGTTTAGTTACGGTAAGTATTTTATCCCTGGTTTTTGATCCACGAAGCACACTCTCTGTACATGTCATCTGACTGCAATTATCTTTCGTGCGTATAAATTTTGTGTTGCTAGTGTTTTTGGAGATAGACAGGGTAAACTTACACATAAGCGTTAACTCCTTTCAGAGTCCTCGGCATCATTCCTGTACTTACTGAGAACTGGTCCTTGACCACATGAAGCTCCTTGGAAAGCCTTGCCCGTGGCCCATACATCCCGCTCCCGATGTGGTCTCCTGTCTTGCAAACTTGCGATTTAGTCTGTGACCCTGATGCTCTGTATGAAGAGGCATGGGCAGCAGATGCAGGCAGCGTGTGCCCGGTCGCTCAGCCCTGCTGTGCTTGCTTTTCCAGAATACAGCAGCAACGTGCCCGTGTGGTGTCTGCGCCTGCTGCCGGCCCTCGCAGGGGCCCTGTCAGTCCCCATGGCTTACCAGATCGTGTGGGAGCTGGGCTTCTCTCCCTGTGCCTCCATGGGGGCCGCTCTGCTGGTGCTGATCGGTAAGACCTGGGCCTCCGCCCCCTGTGGTGTGTGTTGGGGGGGGGAATCCCCTCACGCTGGCCTTTGTCCTGTGTCAGTGTGCCGGGTGGCGGCGGGGGGAGGCTCATGGCTTTGGAAGATGGACCCCCTGCAGCGACTTCCACTCACAAGACAGCAGAAAGCACATCTGATTTGTCCAGGTTGGACTCGGAGTCACCCCAGTCCCAGGTGGTGGGATCTTGGGGCTGTGTGTGCAGACTGCAACATTAGGAGGTGCAGGCGAGGGTGGCAGGCTGCCCAAGCACCGCTCCTACATCCACAATGAGCATCTCCCGCTCCGACCACATCTGTCCTCAAATGAGAAGCTGACCAGCGGGGATGTGGGCGGACTCAGCAGTTAGTGGACATTCCTCAGAAAGGACCTCTCAGCCCAGGTCTCCGAACACATGAAATTAAATGAGATGAAAATAAAAAGAATTCATGTCTGTTGAGCGCCGACCCTAACTGGAGCCCCGTGCCCAGAGAATGTGAGACCGTCCAGGTGGCCCTGCAGAGTGGGAATGTCTCCTGCAGATGAGGAAAATGAAGGCTCAGAAAGGTTCAGGGACATCCCCAAAGTCCTACAGGCGTGATTCACGCCCCAGAATTGGCCTTCATGCTTCAGAGCCTGCATGTCCCCTCCCAGCCACCCCGGGTCTGAAATTCCCGCCTTCATGTTTGGCGATGATTGGTGTGTGTCCCTGTCTGGGGCCGACACGCGCCGTCTTTCTGACAGAGAACGCTCTGGTCACTCAGTCACGGCTGATGCTTTTGGAGTCAGTGCTGATATTTTTTGATCTATTGGCCGTGCTGTCTTACCTGAAGTTCTTCAACTCCCAGAAACACAGGTACGGAAGACGGGGCGTGTCCTCCCCAGCTGGTAAGAAAGAGGGGTCTCGGTGGGTTGTTGGCCTGAGAAGGTCTGGTCCCTTTCCATTTGGGGGAGCTGCTCCCCATTTCTTGGGCACCTTGATTGGCTCTTGGCTTGTGACTAAAAATAATTCTTATTTTTCTATAACTTTAAGTGGAAAAAAACGTTCTGGCCAAAAAGGAAAATTCTCTCAGGACTGATGGCTCTTTTGGGAGATGTGGAATCATTTTCTTGTCCCTGAAGCTTGGCACAGCCAGCAGACCCTGAGATCTCCGAGGGGGGAGCCTTCTTCGGCCTTCAGGAAACAGTCTGAGTTCCCAGCTCACTGCTCTGCTTTGCCCCAGGCCCTTCTCCCTGAGCTGGTGGTTTTGGCTGACGCTGACGGGCATGGCCTGCTCCTGTGCAGTTGGGTGAGTTTGATCCTCCGGCGGGCGGGCCAGTGTCCGCATCCCCTCGGGCTGTCTCATCTCAGCTTTCTCTCCTCAGCGTCAAATACGTGGGTGTGTTCACCTACCTGCTCGTGCTCGGAGTTGCCGCCGTCCACGCCTGGCACCTGATAGGAGACCAGACACTGTCAAACGTAGGTGCTGACGTCCAGTGCTTGGGGAGGCTGGCCCGCAGGGGTGCAGGGAGCGCCTGGTGCCAGGGCCTCGGAGGAGGACCGGCCGGGGCCAGCCTCCCGGTCTGCGTCTGTAGGGAGCTCGGAGCTTCGGCAGCCGGTGCTCCCTGAGCGGCGGGGTCTGTGGTCCGGGGTGGGCCCGCCGTCCCCTGAGCAGCAGGGCTAGGGGGCAGTGACTCCTCCTCCCTGGTCTGGCAGGTCTGTGTGCTCTGTCACCTGCTGGCCCGAGCTGTGGCTCTGCTGGTCATCCCAGCCGCCACGTACCTGCTGTTCTTCTACGTCCACCTGGCCCTGCTCTGCCGTTCTGGGCCTCATGACCAAATCATGTCCAGTGCTTTCCAGGCGAGCTTGGAGGTAAAAGCGGGACCCCTGGCAACCTGAGAAGGAAGGCAACACTAGACCTGAAGTTTTCTTACACAAATAGCACCAAGCGAGCAGTAGAGAAAAGTCAGGTCAAGAAGTGAGGTGTCTGCTTCACTGTTTCTAAGCTAGTTCTGAACCTGCTGGCGGTGTGGGGAGGGGACGGGGTCTGCGCTCTGCAGCAGGGGTGCTGGGAGCTGGGCCATCCTGCTGTGTCTGCGCAGGTGCTGGGTGCACCGGGCAAACACGGCTCCACGTTCACTCAGACTGACTTTGCAAAAACAATAAACTGCTCCCATGGAGGTGAGCAGGAATGCAGGCTCTGAGGTCGGACAGGCCTGCTCTTAAGTGCCGGCCCAGCCAACAGCCAGTTCTGTGTGTTCCGGCAAATCTCTTAACTCACCTAAGTCCCAGTTTTTGCATCTCTTGGACGGATGTAATTGCCTTTATCCCAGGGTGCTTGTAAGAAGTAAATGAGGACGAGCGGGGAGGGATGAGGTGAGTGTCTGGCGGAGGGCAGCCTGCAGTCAGTGGTGCCACGGCGCAACAGGACAGGATGGCCGCATTCTCTCTCGCTCTCTCTTGCCCTTGCTCGCTCACTCACTGGCCACTCTGCTTCTGTCTCAGGGGGGCCTGGCGCGCATCACACAAGGCCAGCCACTGGAGGTGGCCTATGGCTCCCAGGTCACTCTGAAGAACGCCTTTGGCAAACCCGTGCCCTGCTGGCTTCATTCCCACCAGAGCACCTACCCCGTGATGTAAGGAAAGTGACGTTTGTCGTTTGAAGAGTATAAAGTGTCTTATTTTCTCACATTTGTTGCTGTTGCCCGCTTTCACTTGATGTGAACGAGTTTGTGAGACAAAAAGAAATCGAGCTCTTAGACCCCAGTTCTCGATGAGTCTTGTGGCTTCTGCGTGGAGAGCCACCGAGGGCCTGCGGGGCAGGACGACCAGACACCTGGCCGGGGGGCGCCCAGAGGGACCTGGGGAGTCAGGGCCCCTTGGCCCCACCTACAGGCGCATCCTCTTCATGCAGCTATGAGAGCGGCCGAGGCAGCTCCCACCAGCAGCAGGTGACCTGTTACCCCTTCAAGGACGTCAATAACTGGTGGATTATAAAGGACCCCAGGAGGTAAGTGCAGGTCCTGGACGCCCCTGCCTTAGTCCCAGGCCTCTCTGTCCACGCACCCCCTCCCCCCTTGAAGCTTTGGGGCCTGCTGTGCTGAGAAGCCTGCGGTCAGAGACTTAGCCCAGCATTTCATCCCAGGTATTCAAAGGCATGTCCCAAACTCTCCTCCTCCTGTGTCCGTCTGCCTCCACTCCCCCTCACCCTCTCCCCTCCCCTCCATGCACAAGGGAGAATCCCCTCTCCAAAGGCTTTCTCTCACTGGGCCTCCGTGACCCCCCACCTCCAGCACATCAGCCAGTCTTGTTGATTCTGCCTCCAGCTGATCCCCGAGATCTTGAACTCTCCAGTCTCCACTGCCCCCCCACCGCAGTCTGCATGCATCCATGCGTACCTTCCCCCTACCCCCCAACGCTGCAGCACCTGTAGCCCCAAGGTGTCAGGTCACTCTCCTGCTCAGCGCCTTCCTGAGAGCTGGGCTTCCGTGGCTCTTAGAATGAATCCGGCCCCTCAGGGTGGCCTGCAGGGCCGCTCCACCAGCTCCAGCCTCCCTCGCCCTGCTCCTGCTCCCACACATGGCACTCGCCCTGCCTCTGCGTTTCTGGAGCCAGGGGGCCTCCTGCCTCGGCTCTGCACGCGCTGTCCCCGCAGCCGGGCAAGGTCGCACTGGCAGACTCCCTCTGACTTAGCGCTGCGGGTCACCTCCTCTGGGAGGCTATCTCAGCCGCCCTCCAGGGCTCGAGGTCCCCTATCTGTCACTGTCCCATAGGCTGCCCTGTGTCCGCTCCCTGCTTCCCGCTTAGTGCAGTAACTGGAAGGCAGTGGCCACATCTGGCCTTAGCCAGATACTCAGCACCCAGCCCAGCATCAGGGCCTGATGGGCCCTTCGTCCTCTTTCTCTGATTGAATACGGACCAAAGTCTGCCTGTTAGAAGGGTCTGGGGGCAGGCATGGGCGTTCTTAGCAAGTATAGCGCAGCCACAGCGAGACGATGGCGAGCAGGGCCACGCTGGGAGGCCTGGAAAGTGACCTGAGGTTTCAGGAAAGAGTTTTTAAATATAGTGTACGGGCTGTGTTTTCCCACGCACTCACCTCGAACAAGGTGCACACTGACGGGGCAGCTGTGGAATCCCAAATTGCCTAAGCAAGGACAGGGCCCTGACACCAGCACTTTCTCCCCAGGCACCAGCTGGTGGTGAACAATCCTCCAAGGCCCGTGCGGCACGGCGACATCGTGCAGCTGGTGCACGGCATGACCACCCGCTTCCTCAACACGTGAGTCCAGAGCAGCACGTGCCCACTGCCGCTGCCTTGCTGTGCACTGGATGTTGTGGGCGTGCCCAGTGATGGCCGTGGCTGGGAGGGAGGGGGCGGGAGGGAAGCCTTTGTGATCGGAGCCGGGACGCAGCCAAGGGGCTCGAGTGACGGGAGAGTCCTGCCCAGAACACAGTGCAGGCACCCTTGCAGATGTGGGCCCCACTGAAGCAGAAGTGAGTTCAAGAAGGATCTAAACTGGGGGATGGAGTCAGGACCCTCCCTGCCTTGACCCCTGAGTGGCCGCCTTTGTCCCGCTTCCACCCAGGTCATCCCATGGGGTCTTCATGACCCACATCCGAGCCTCAGTCCCGGCCTCCCTGCTGAACGCCTGGGCTCTCTGCCTTGGGTCGGTGGCGGCTCAGCCGTCATCCTCTCCCTGTTCATTCCTAGTCACTGCATCGGAAGATCCACTCCCCTCTCTCCTCACCCACCCCCGCACCCAGCCCCTTCACTCGTCCTTGGGAGCCACCCCGACCTGTGCCTCCCGTTCCTGCGCAGCAGCCACTGCCGTCTTTGCAAAACACACATCCTACTGGCATCGCTTCTCTGCTGAGGTCCCTCCAGTGACTTCCAGTGCGACTGTCACACTCAGAACAACCCCCACCTCTCCCCTGGCTGCAGGCCCCTGATATCCCCCACCTGGTGGCTCCCTGGGGAACATGCCAGTCACCCAACCCCCCCCACTATCCCCAAAATGACCAAGTGCAGCCCCCTGGGGCCTTCACATTTGTTCTGTCTGCCTGGAATGTTCTTTCACTAAGGCCCCCCCTGCCCCACAGCCCATTCACACAGTTTATTCAGGTGTCAGCTGAAGTGTCCCCTCACCAAAAGCATTTCTTGCACAGTGTCCCCAGCCTGTTTTGAGATTATTCATAGTGCTCAGGCGGCCTGTGGTCGAGTCTTCCCTTTTCAGGGTGTGAGGGCCATCTCCCCGCTCACTGCGGGGTCCCCAGCTCCTCCAGAGGGCCCTGCGCAAAGCTTGATAAAGCGTGATTTCCCAGTGAGTGAACAAGGGGAAATGGTGTTTCTGGGCGTCTGAGGTCAACATCACAGAGGGAACCTGGTCTTCCAACAATATTCTTAGCACCCCACCCACTTCGAGTTGAGTCCTGGTGGCAGGGAGCCCCCAGCCTGCTCCGGCTGCACGCCTGGGCTTGGCTCTTCCTCTGAAAGAGGCCCATGGTCTAGATGGATGCCTGCCAGATCCCGTATCTTGTGCTTTCCCCCAGAAGTGTGATTATCGCAGGGCCTCTGCCCTTCTGTGTTTGATTCGTTGCCTAGCTCACAGTGGTGCTTCCTTGGGGAGTGGCAGTGGTGATGCTTTAAGACGCAGCTGGCTTTGTTTCCCAGAAAGCGTTTTTCCCCCTTAAAGAACCAGTGAGTGCCTTCCAGAGGAGCTGAGCTTGGGGAGGCCCCTCCGCAGCATTGTTTGGTTTTCCAGGCATGACGTGGCGGCCCCCCTGAGCCCCCACTCGCAGGAGGTCTCCTGCTATGTCGACTACAACATCTCCATGCCCGCCCAGAACCTCTGGAGACTGGTGAGTCCCCACTGGAAACGTGCACAAGCAACACAGCACGTTCCAAACCGCACCCTAGGATCAGTGAGCAGGTGTACGATGAGGTAGGGTGTTTGCACAGGGGGCAGCCTCCCCATTCTAGGGCACGCAGGACTTGGGTGGTTTTCTGGTACCAGAGGAAGGAGCTTCAGGCACAACTGGTGAACGGCCCCCACAGGGCTCCACCTGGCTCTGCGCTGCCAGGAGAGGTTTCCCTCCACTGTTTTTAGCCTCCAGACCAGCTCACTGAACACACGTGGTTGGGGCTCTGGCCACCTTCCCTCAGCCAGGAGCCTCTTTCGTCAGCACTTGCCCGATGTGAACAAGGATTCCTAGGGGAATGGCTGCTGGGCGCTCCGTGGCAGGACACCAGCACCCCCGTTCCTGGTCCCTGGGCCTGGGGGCGCCTTCCTCTGAATGCGACCCTCACTCTTCAGGGCCACACGCAGTGCCCGGGGCAGGGCAGTGGGAGGGAAGTGTTCTGTTCCTGGATTGTTGGACCCTTTGAAGTCGAGGACCTGAGTGCGAAACACAGTGGTGGTGTGGCGATCGCCTGGGGCCTGCCTCCGGGAGAGCCAGATGCCCTGCAGTGCTTACCGGTGCGGCAGCAGGGGCCGCGGAGGCCGCCTTCAGTCTCTGTGCAGAGCAGGGCCTGGGCTCTGTGCCGCAGACGCTCCATGTCCCTCCCCGACGTGAGTTGTTGCCCCCGTCCCTTGTCCCCAGGATTCTCCTGAAGGTCCTGCCCGCTCCCCTCACTGCCGCTGCCGAGGCCGTGGTTGACCCTTTTCCTTCTCCCCCGCCCCGGCTGGTGGCACATCAGCCCTACACGCCCACATTCCCAGGAAGAGAAGTGCAGGGAACCCGCGGGGAGGATGGCTGACCGGGGGCTGTGTTCCAGGCCAGCCCTCCTGTCCTGCTCCCGCTTAGCCCTCGGGTTCTGGCTCGTCAGCAGCTGCCTGACCTCTGGGGCCGTCGCCAGGCTCCAGTAAGTTCCAAATGACAGTGCCAAGCTCTTCAGATGCTGTTTTTTATTATCTAAAGTCAGGAGCCCCCTCTAAGGGCGTCTTTTCAGGGACAGGCTCCAACTTCCTTTGCCCCATCTTTGTGTTTGGTCCGAGCTCTGAGCTCTCGCACTGACCAGGAATCACAGAAGCACGAGGAGAAGCATCGTCTTTAAGTGCCCGCTGAAAAGGCTGCCCCGGGCAGCGTCTGGAGGCGGGCGGTGCCCCCGCCCTGACCCCCACCAGCACCTTGCACAGGTCTCAGGAAGAGGGTTGACAGCGCTGTCCAGGATCAGCCGTCAGTCTCCCTGGGGGATGGCCCCCTCATACCAGACCTAGTCAGCCTCACTGTTGGGTGACTGGTCTTCATTTTACACTTACGGAAACTTGACAAAGAATGAACTAATGGACAGGATCTGCTCTTACAGGACATTGTGAATCGGGAGTCGGACGCAGAGGTCTGGAAGACCATCCTGTCCGAGGTCCGCTTCGTGCATGTAAACACCTCGGCCATCCTGAAGGTAACCAGGCACTTCCTCTCGGCTTGGCCGCTCTCAGCCATGGGGGAAGACCCTTCAAGCTCTCTCGGCTCCTGCCCGGCGGGTTTGGGCAAAGTCTTTACTGTGTTTACACTGAAGGTGGGAGGGGCGTCTCTGTAACTTCTCAGAACTGAACCCTCACGTGAAGATCCCCACTGGAGAGCCAGCTGCTCTTGTTGGCTGCTGAACAGTGACCAGGGTGGGGTCCCCCCGGCTGAGCTGAGCCGGGGACTCAGGCACTCCCGTCACACCCTCCCCTCCCCCACTTTGCTAGCTGAGCGGGGCGCACCTCCCGGATTGGGGCTTTCGGCAGCTGGAGGTGGTCGGGGAGAAGCTGTCCCGGGGCTACCACGAGAGCACCGTGTGGAACGTGGAGGAACATCGCTACGGCAAGAGTGAGTCCCCCAGCCACCTGCGCCCCCGAGACCCCGCGCTGAGTCCCTGGTGGGAAGGGAACACGGGCGCTGAGCTCTGCTCCAAACCCTCTCCCTCCCCGTGCAAGCTGAAGCCGTAAAGCACCAGGGAGAGGGCCTGGGGTCACTGGAAGGCAGTACCACTGAGCTTTCTTGCCCAAAAGATCCTCAGCAGAAAGGGGGAAATTGTGCACGACAGGGAAAACCACATGGAGCGATGTGGTTGGAAGGAGCCCTGGCGGGTTGTTTGAAAAGCAGCGATGTCAGCGTCTGACTGAGCTGACATTTCCTGCGGGGGCTTCTGACCTGCTTCTACTCTGGTCTTTTGGGTCCTGGTGTGTCCGTCAGGCCAGGAGCAGAAGGAGCGGGAGTTGGAGCTGCACTCACCGACGGAGAGCGACATCAGCAGGAACCTGAGCTTCATGGCCAGATTCTCGGAGCTGCAGGTGACAGGCGGGCAGAGGGGGTGTGACTTTGTCCCCCGGGTCTGCAGAGTACGGTGTGATCTGTAGGACACTTACTGCCCAGCGTCAGTCTTTACACTGGGACCTGGCTGGGCAGCCAGGGAGCGTTTCCCTCTGTCCACTGCGACACACACGGCACTGTCGGTCCCCTGCCTCGGGGCTTTGTCAGCAGGAACAGTCAGGGACCGAGGAGACTGCAGCATCATGGCATTGCCACACAGGTCAGGTCACAATGGGCCACAGTCAACATGACAGAGCTCTAGAGGACTGGGAACCAGACACTCAGGGTCCCGAATCTAAAGTTGCCCTTAGCACCCAGTCCCATCGCTTAATCAACAGGCGGGCGGTGGGAGCCCTAGGGTAGGCGCCTCCTGGGGCCACTGCGGGGTTAGAATTCAGGTCTCCTGGCCCGTTGCACTGCCTCCGCTGCGTGATCTAAATGAACTTGAAGTTGGACGCCCACGTGAGAGGGGCAGCAGTTTAGCCCGACGCCTGGCAGATCCCTGAGCGAGGGAGGCAGCTGGCTGTCCCTGTGACTCCGGGAGACCTCTGCTTTATTGCAGTGGAGAATGCTGACAGTGAGAAGTGATGACTCAGAACACAAGTACAGCTCTACGCCGCTGGACTGGGTCATGCTGGACACCAACATCGCTTACTGGCTGCATCCCAGGACCAGTGTAAGTGGAGCATTTGCGTGGGCAGAGTTGCCCTGTGCCTGAGAATCCTCTGCTGCTGAAAGTAGCCATTGCTCCTGACCAAGGCCCAGCTTTCTCTTGTTCTTCTCTGACAAATGCCTAGGACCTGCTTTTCTCTAAGTGCTTTGGCAGCACAGGGCCAAAGCTCCTGTGAGATGCCAGGGAGTCGGGTCCTAGCGTGTCTGCAGGTTGAGGGAAACCAGGCGTCACTGCTGGGGTGGGAGTGCATGGTTCCCATCTTTGGCAAACATGGTTTTAAATAGCCCCGCTTGATTTCCTGCATAGCACCTGGCATCCGAGCCAGCCAGTGCTGTTTACCTACATCCTCTCTCTCCACCTGGGAGCACCGTCGCAGCATGCAGGCAGTGCCCAGTAATCACTGACTGACGGGTGTCTGCTGGAGATGCTCGCCTTTCTCCACAAGCCGGGGAGCGCTCACTCGCTGAGAAGCAGGGTCTGAGATGAGAGCTTCCCCGGAACCCTGCAGCCCTACCTCCCCTCTGTGAGCAGCTCTGTTGTCAGAAAGGAATCCCGTCCACTCCCAGTTCTCAGCTGCAGCTTACAAAACTGAGACCCTTCGCCCTTCGGTAGACAGGGTCTCGCCGGGCACAGGCACGTCCATCCTGGCAGCAAGGGCAGAGGGTGCGGAGGGCGCCGGGGCTGCAGCGTCTTGGCTGCGGTGACCGAGTCTCCGTGTGTGCCGCAGGCCCAGATCCACCTGCTCGGGAACATCGTGATCTGGGCTTCGGCCAGCCTCGCCACCATGGTGTACGCCCTGCTCTTCCTCTGGTACCTGCTCAGACGCCGAAGGAAAGTCTACGACCTCCCTGAGGGTTCGTGCAGCTGCCCACGAGGGCCGCCCTCACGCCCCCTCCCCCTGGTTCTGATGGGAGCTCCCTGTGCTTCGAGGATCAACCCAGCTGCACCCGGAGGCAGTGCCTTGAGGAGGCCTCTTTGTTCCTGCCTCAAGGGAACTTAAGTTATTTCTCTCCCTGGAGACAGAGTGTTGCAATCCAGTTCTCACGTGGCCTTCCAGGCTTCCCCAGGGAAGAGCAGGTCAAGAACTTGCTCCCTGACCCCAGGATGCCCTGGAAGTGGCTGATCGGACAGACCAGCCAGTGGGCACTTAGGGGTGGTTGAGTGGCCATTTGCAAGGACAGAAGCCCCCTTAAAACCATCCTGAAACACAGAAGGAGCAAACACCCAGGGCAGGGCTGGCCCCAAAGGCGCCTTCTCCGGGCTCAGCTCTGAGCTGGCCTACTCTCTCCACTGACTCCTGGCTCCCCTGGGTGTATGCACAGATCCAGCCCCTCCACTGCTCCCCAAAGAGTCAGACCGAACTTAGGATTCCCGGGTGAGCTGAGACCAGGGGGGATCGAGAATAAGCGGGGCCTGGCCCCAGGGGGGCGGGGATCTCTCCGGAAGGGATGGTAGGACCAGCGGGAAGTTACAGTAGGTTCTTAGGACACAGTCTGTTCCTCCTCCAGAGGCGGTGGGAAGGGCTTGGAAGGGAGATGGAAGCCGGGAGCTGGTGTGTCCCCTCCAGACAAGGAAGCCAGCCTGCTGGCCTGCAGAAAGTGCGCCGGCCTAAGATGACTTCTCCTCCCAGATTCCTGGCTGCGCTGGGTGCTGGCTGGGGCGCTGTGTGCCGGGGGCTGGGCCGTGAACTACCTCCCCTTCTTCCTGATGGAGAAGACGCTCTTCCTCTACCACTACCTGCCCGCGCTCACCTTCCAGATCCTGCTGCTCCCCGTGGTCTTCGAGCACATCAGCAACCACCTGTGCAGGTACAGGGCCTCGCACCTTGGAGGCCAGGGGCCGGGGGTCATGAATGGCAGCTTCAGTGTGACGTGGACTGGGTTAGGTCACGAAAGAGGCACAAGGCACTGAGGGGGCTCAGAGGATGAAGCTGAGGCTGGAGGGAGACGATGGGAAAATGGGGAAGGACCTTTAGGCCTGGAGCAAAGGAAAGGAAAGGAAACCGTGTGGTGTGGCCTGGAGCAGCCAGTGGCTACTGGCTGGATTGCAAGGTGCGAGGTAGAAAGAAACCAGGAAGCTCTGTGAACCGGAGCGAGTTCTGGAGGTCAGAGCAGAAGGCGTGTCCTCTCTTCTTTTGGTAGCCAGGAGCCTCAGAGTATCTCGGGGACTGTGCTGTGACTGCCCCGGGCTTGGGGACAGCACGCCAGCATTAGGGGTTAGATGGAGCAGAAGCTGTGGAGATTCTGGAAGCACAGGGGCGAGGAGGGCGGGGCTCAGTGCATCGTGCAGGGTGTGATAAGGGCTGACAGTGAGGTGGGGGGGCATGAGGAACGGAAAGACTGGGGTGGGTGACCACGTGAGCGAGTGATGTGGAGAGGGTGTTGCGGGGATGAGCCAGCCTCCCCAGGCCCGCGCTCCGCTCTGGTGCCTGCAGGTCCCAGCTCCAGAGGAGTCTCTTTGGCGCGCTGGTTGTGGCCTGGTTCGCCTCCGCCTGTCATGTGTCGAACACGCTGCGTCCCCTAACCTATGGGGACAGGTCACTCTCACCCAGTGAACTCAAGGCCCTCCGTTGGAAAGACAGCTGGGACATCTTGATCCGAAAATACTAGCAGTTCAAGAGCACGGTGAACGGCAGGGCCGGGGTCGGGCCAAGGCAGAAGCTTCTTTAAGGAGCGTGTGTTTCTGACCAGCAGAGTGGCTCTCGGTGTGGTGGGGACTCTGGCTCAAGGACTCCTTTCTGGTTTTGTCCCTGAAACAGTCCCCTGACTACCACATCATTTTGAGCAAAGTCTACTTTTCCGAGGCCACAAAGAACATGCTCTCCCTCCACTGACTCCTAAGAGCCCCCTGAACTGAGTGTGGAGTGGCCAGCGTAGGACTCGGGGATGGCGGAGAAGAGGCAGGAAGGGAGCGAGTTAGGTCAATCCAGACAGGGCCCCGGTCCTGCTGACAGAGGCCAGTGATGGGGTTTGGCTGACGGGCCTGGCCCTGCTCACCCAGAGCCCCTGTCCCCAGCCAGGCCTTGAGGAATCACCCTAACGCTTCAGTGCCAGAGAAGCTACTGGGGTGACAGCCCTGGCGAGGTGGTCATGGGACACTGGGTGTGACTCCTGTCACTGACTCTTAGAACTCCCTGCCCTGAGATTCTGCTGAGAGGTGTGTGAGAGAGTAGCGCCTTTAACCGCCAAGGTTTATCATCTGTACACCTCCTTGTCCTGAATTCACCTTTTTTTATGTAATTAAAAAGGGACAAACTGGCATTCATATTTGGTGTTATTTATTGATTCTCTCTCCAAGAGCACAATAAGCTTGACAAACCTGTCACATGGTCATCAGAAACCGGCCACCGAGTCCAGCCACGCTCGATGGACGTCATCTTGAGTGAATACAGTTAGTACTTGAGAGCTGGTGGTGATGGGAGAGGATCAGTTTTACAGAAACAGCTGCCACGTGGGAGGGAGGACAACCAGGACAAGACCACGAGCGTCTGTGAGGCGTGGACGCGGGGTGAGCACGGGGACAGGCTGCCTCTGGGCAGCAGCATCTGTTCGTGCCCCTTCGGTCCACACACACCTCGGCTGGGGGTGGTGTCCCCTGGACTTGGCCGTGGGTGACACCGGGGAAGGCCTGTCCACACAGCAGCCGGGCTCAGGGGCCCCGAGCAGGACTGTGAGGGCACTGCGCCTGCTAGAAGGCGGGCCCCCACCAGGCAGGCTCAGGGCTGGGTGAGCCGGGCGCTCCCCGCGTTGTGTGTTTGATGCTGGTTAAGGAAACGCTTGCTCCCCAGGGCTCGCTCCTGGCTCTGCCTTCGGAGCGCAAGCCAGGAGGAAGGAAGCCCCTCTCTGGCTCCTTGAGTTCCAGATCCGTACGTACCGGGTTCACGACCCACTGGTGGGTCATGAGACTGGGCTGAGAGGTCACCACGAGCAAGGGGTTAGGAAGCGTACTGCAGCAGAAAACGTGGTGTGTAATGCAAAAAGGCCTGCAGCCTTCTGCTTCGGTTACGTGTGTGTGAAACAGACCAGTCTTCCTCACTGTGTCCTTACTGTCACGGTCACAGCATCCAGGCTGTTTCCTCAACGTCCCCCCAGATAGTTACTTGCTTCCCACGTGTTGGGTGGCATGTCTCAGTAACTAGAGGCTCGGCCTCCTTAACTCGAGGAGGCAGGTGAAAACGTCAGGGTCGCCTGCAGATAGCCTGTCAAACCCAGTCTGAATGACGTGTCCAGGATTCCCGAGTTAGTGAGGGACCCCAGACCCTGACACCACCCCGTCCATACCGGCCGCTGAGAAGAAGTGGCGGTTGCGTTTTTAGTGGCAGGCGGGCATCTCTGGACCGCCGGGAGCCAAGCACCCCGCTCCTCAGTGGGGCCTGCTGCTGGACTCCAGGTGCGACCGTTTGCCCGAGGTCAGCACCCCAGGGTGGTCTCCGGGCTCGGAAAACGTCCTCTTGTAGCTGCGCCCGTTGGACCCTCCGCGGTGCCACTTGCAGATGTCGCCGTTGAGGATGTCCTGGATGTGCTGCACGATCAGGTTGATGGCCACTGCGGCAAGGACAGACAAGGGCGGGGTCAGCCGCCTCTGTTCTCCATCGCGGCCCTGAGGCCCCAGGGCACTCGGCCAGGAGGGCTGCCCACCTAGGGAACCGCTCGGCGTCCTTACTCGGGAAGCATGCGGCCCTTCTCCCCGGGGCCTCCGCAGACAGACGGGTGCGCGCCGGGGCCGAGCACAAAACCTACCCGGCTTGGTGGATGAGGGTTTCGGTACTAACGCTGGTTAAAATACTTCCTGCTAACGAGTGGCTCCCTGCAAACAGTTTTCCATGCGTCTATCTTTCCCTCCAGCTGTACTGAGGTGTAACTGACACAGCACGTTGCGTCAGTTTAAGCTGTACAGCACGTTTAATATTCTTCCAAGTGCCACTGATACGCCTCACGCAGGGACTTCTCAGGGACCGTGACAGGAGGGGCAGTGCCTGCTTCATGGCCCTGGGAGGGGTCGGGGTGGCCGGCAGGCCTGGTCCTTACCCATGTTGTCCACCCCTCGAGGGATTATCACGTCAGCATACTTCTTCGTCTGTAAGGCAAGAAAAGGAGGGTCTCCTAAGGGCCGGTCCTGAAGGTGATTTCAGCCTGCTTGGGGCCAGAGGCAGGGGAGCAGGCCCGGCCTGGCCCAGCAGGGTAGTTCTCAACCAGCTGAGAGACGGTGACCCCAGAAGTGAGGGAAAGGGGGCCAAGGCAGCCAGAGGAAACGGCCCTGCTGTCCTGGTGTCTCTGAGGCTGCTCTCTCCATGAACACCGCTGCAGAGACTGGTTCTCTGTGCTGACGGCCTGCTTCCCTGGGCCAAGTGAAGCGGGCGCCCTGCCCCTACACGGGGCCTTCCTCCGCTGGAGTCTGGGACCTTGACAAGAAGCCGGAGGAGCAAGCGGGGCAGGTGCAGCGTTCTCACCCCGGTGACAACAGGGCTGCACTGCAGGCGAGGATGTCCGCAGAGCCTGCGCCCTTCCGCCAACGCCCTCACCTGCTCCCACGCCGGTAACTCACTCCCTGCCCAGTGCTCTGCGGGGTGACCAGGGACAGACACCAGGGGGTGCAGGGCCATCGGAGGGACCCCAACCAGATGCTGCTGAGGGGGCTGCATCTGAATCAACAGAGGGAGGCGAGGCAGAAAACGGTCTGAGCCAAGAGACAGACCGCACACCACCAAGTGTCGCTGGCGTGTGGATCTGGGACAACGAGGCCCATCACAAGAGATGAGCCCCCGGGGGCAGGTGGGACCGAGTCTTGGGGCCGCCGCGTCTGCAGGCAGCGGCCACCCTCTAAAGATGTGAGCACAGGAGGGCCAGGGCTGCCTTCTACAAGGCGGCCTCTCGGGGGGCGCAGACGGTGGGCTGAGGGTGCAGAAGTGCAGCCCAGCAAAAAGCTGAGAAAGGGCTTCACTGCGGGGATGGGGGGTGGGGGGGTCGGGGGTGACCAGGTTAGCTGGACTCAGTGTGTGGCTACATGTAACGGGCTGAGGGGAGAGGGAGGCTCAGGCTGAGAATGGTCCTGCCTCCACACGGGGGCCCCCAGTCACACGTGATGTCCAAAGTTTTACCATCAGCTACCGACTTCGCCAAGTGTCTTTCTATGAATGAGAGACTACAACAGTCCAGAAACTCATCGGCCATCAGGCCATTGTCTGCTGCCCGTTCCTTTGTGCTGTATTTTTACATTTAAGAAGCAAAATATTAACAACCAAAAAAAAGCAGCAGCAAAATATTGTTAAATTTCCCTTTAAATCCCTCCATCAGTCCTATCCAGTGAGAAGTGTAAGATGGAGGAAGAGACAGGTGGCCACACACAGTGAGTCCCTCCTCTCTGCAAGCCGCTGGACCTTCCAGTGCCGGCCAAGGGCAGCCCAGAGACACACCTGGCATGGGTGAAGTTATTAAGCACCTACTATGTGCCAGACACCATTTTGGCAGTGAACAGACAAAAACCCCTACCCTCGTGGAGCCTGCCATCCTAAGCAGGGATAGGGGAGCGCACGGTGTGCGTCAGCTGACAGGCAGGGCCCCGGGAAATGGCAGGTGTTGTGGGGGAAGGCCTGGGGCAGGGGGGATGCTGGCGGCAGGAAGACGGGGACCTGGGCTCTCTGAGGCAGCGAGGGTGGAAAGAACAGAGAACACATTCATAGCTAAGACCTGCTCCCTGTGAACTTAGCTACAATAAGCTAATTTCTCCATTTATACAGCAGACCCCATTTATACAGCACAATTCAGCTCTCAGAGAACAGGGCACTGCGGGTCCTTCTGAAAAGGGAGAGGGGAGGAGGTTCCCAAGTAAGCGAAAGGCAGTACCGGGAGGCAGAACTCCTCGAAGGCCGGCTTGACGAAGGTGGTGTACTGCGTCAGAATCTGCTCCAGATCCCGGCCACGGTGCACGTCCCGAAGAACTGCAGCCACAGGAACAAGGCGGGGGCCTTCAGACCTCGGGCCTCGCAGCTGGCCAGAATGGAGGCAGGGAGGCCCAAGTCCACCTTACCTCTTCTTGACAGCCTGACATCGGAGTCAGTGTCCACAAAGAGGCGCAGGTGGAACATGTCCCGGATCTCCTGGCTGTAGAACACCAAGATGCCCTCAAACAGGACCACGTCTGCAGGGTAGACCACTGTGGTCTCCGCTAACCTGCGAGGCGAGAGCAGGTGGGGAGCCCGCAGTCAGCTTCAGTCCCCAGGCACTGACTCTGTGGTGAGCACGGATCCCAGTGCGGGAGAAGGGCGTCCCCAGAACCAGCAGGGCGGGGCCCACTGTGGGGTCCCGGGGGGTTGTCCTCACCAGCCCCCAGCACACAGCCCTCTCCTCCCAGGAACCACTTGCTTACCTTGAGTGGGTCACAAAATCATAGGTTGGGACCTCGACAGTTTTGCCTTCCACAATGTTTTTCAGAGTCCTGTGCATCAAATCGTTATCAAAAGCATCTGCAGGGAGGGAACAAGATGAGCCCAGTGTCCTTGTGCTGGGGACAGGAGGGAACTTGCCCTGCCTTGGGGTCAGCACAGCTGGGTGCAGGTACTACCAACGACCCTAAGAAACATTTGGACGAGGAGCTGCCTCTAGTTTATGTTTGCAGGATCTAAATCCCAGGATGGATCTGTCCTTGCTGCCCTCAGGCATTGCCACTGCTCAGGTTGCTGTCCCACCCAGAAGTTAGAACACAGGGATCTCCTGATCAGCCAGCCCTGGGAGGCAGGTGGGCCAGGCGTCTGCTTCTCAGGCCACCTTCCCATGTGTCCCCTGGAAAGGAATGAAGATGGGAGCCAGCCACAGAGTGGAATCTCCCAGTAGCAGCAGGCAGGGACAGGCTGGCCCTTCCGCCTGACCCACTCCATCTCCACCTGTTCTCCTGGCCCCTGATCAGACCAGGAAACAGGGCTTCAAGGCCTCTGGTTCTTGTTTACCCACTGCTGGCCTCTTGAGGCCTCTGCCCCAGGGCAGGTGGGGAACTGAAAGGCCATGGTGGTCGTGACCTGTGCAGAGGGCCACTAATATCAGGGAGGTGAGTGGATTTCTCGACGACCACAGTTGTGGCAGAGCGGTGGTCCTGCAGGCCCTTCCGAGGTGAAGACATCCTGACTGGCTCCAATCAAAGGAGCCTGTAACTCCTGCAGCATCACCCAGGGCCCGGAGAGCTCCGGAAAGACTTCCTGGCCTAACCACACAGCCGGCTCCAGCACGGATTATGCAGGTGATTTCACAGAACCACTCAGGTTTCTCCGTATCCCTGTCCAACCCTGGACCCAGGCTCCCTGCTCTGCCCTCCTCCCACACACCCTCCCTACTCTCAGGGTCTCTACCTGGATGGTCGAAATTGTACTGTCCCTTCAAGGCCTTGGCCTTCTGTTCCGCGGTCAGGACCTTATAGAAACTGTCCTGACTGAGGATGACCAGCTTCCGCTGCCGGTGGTCTACTTCATTCTGTCCCAGCAGCTCCATGATCTTCTCACACACGGTTGACTGGGGACACAGAAACAGATCCCCGCCTGGAGACGCTCATCCCGCCGCGGGCGTTGGGGCCTGCACAGACCTGGCTTCTGGAGACGGACCCACCAGGTCCCGAGGGGCTGCCAGGTCCGTCAGGGGCAACGCGGACCTGGAAGCTACGAGAGGCCAGGCCAACGGGAGGCTTGGGGGGAGCCCCGAGGTCCAGCGCCCCACTCCCAGCCTTACGCCCTGTCGGGGCCCGGTCCGTCACGCCGCAGCCCCTCGGCCCGCCCCCAGCCCGGCCTACGACCACGCCCGGGAGGGGGCACCTCGACAGCCAGAGGCTGGGATCTCTCTCTGGACGGAGGCCAGATCGGGCGGCCCGGAATCCCAGGGGGCCGGGGGCCGGGGGTCGGGGTGACACGCAGGCCCCGCCGCCCAGCCCCTTACCTTGCCGCTCGCGGTGCCGCCGCTCACCCCGATCAGGAAGGGCCGCTGGTGAGGACGGTCCGCCTCGGGCGCGGCGGCTTCGCAGTCGCCGCCTCCAGCCGAAGCCATCTCCGGCGCCGCTCGCCCGCATCGGGTTCCTAGCTCCCGCCGCCTCCCCAAACCAGCCGGCCCTCCCGCCCCAGCGCAAAGGTCGGAGACGCCCACCGGGGCTCCACTTCCGGGAGGCGCGCGACGCGGCGGGGCGGGGCGGGGCGTCGCGCGCGCGGGGCACGACGGGAGTTGTAGTCCCAGGAGCCGAGGGCGCTGCGCAGGCGTGGGACAGACCCCGCGGCAGCTCCGCGAGGATCCCGAGGCCCTTGGACACGTTACCTCGGCGTCCGTTTTTTTTTTTTTTTTTTTTTTTTCCCTAGCTACAAAGGACAAAAGCCACTCAGAATCGCAACTGGCTGAGGAGGTGTCCAGATGCCAGGCGGCTTCCCAGCAGAGACTCGTGTCGGGAAGATTCCGTCCACCCGCACCTACGGTGCCTGGGGGCATCGGAATGACCTCCCGAACTGCAGGACTGGGGTCGGGGACATGGGCCAGCGTCAGCACTGGCTGATCAAGACTCCTCAGTCCCGTGCCCCGGGCCGGAAACTGGAACCAGTTTTGCCGTCTCGTTTGCTGTCATCCCGAGAGCGAGGCATCACCTCTGCACCTCTCCCTAACGCTCAGCTCCTGCCTCCAACACGGGGTCCGACCCCTCTTGCCTTAGCACAGCCTTAGCAGTGCCTCGGCTCGCCCCGACTGCAGCCCAGCCTCCACATTGGCCACCTGAGATTCCTAACACTGACCTGATCGTGTCACCCACCCACTCCCCAGCTAGAGCCTTCAGTGGCTCCCCGCTGCCTCTGGCAGCAAGTTCCTGGCCTCCTCAACCTCACCAGCGCGTGGTGGGCAGAAGTCATCTGATGACTTCTTAGACAAACAGGAGGCCGGCTGTTAGCCAAGAAGACAGAGATGATGTCTGCTGGGTTCCACCTATGCCCTCAGTGCCTGGCACAGAGAAGGCAAATAGCGACTGATTCAAATTGCATATTTCCCCAAGGCATCAAGACTCTCTTTGCAGATCCAGCTCCTAATGCATTGTGAGCACAGCGTGAATATTTGATTATGTTGAAATACGATGTAGGAGAGACTAGAGTATCATGCAGACATCAGGCGAAGTCACTGTTTATGTAACTTCAGAGGTATTAACCCATTAAAGGAAGATGTCTGCTGGTCAGGGGAAGACAGTCCAAGGGGACCTGGGCTTCCTGAGCCCTGTGGACCTGGACAGAAAGAAGCTGATGAAGGAGCAGCTGGATCAGCATGAGAAAGCCACCCACTAACTGAGAGGACCTTACAAGGAGGCTCAAAACACATATTCACAGCATGGCAAGTTTAGGCACCAGGCAGTGAGCGCTGGGTTCAACCCTTGCCCCTGCTCCATATCCTTGGTCAGTGATGTGATGGGGAGGTTTCCTTACTTCCCAAATGTTATGACTTTGTGAAATTAACACATGTAGGTGGAGCACAGGGCACCCGATGGTGGACAGAGGTTTAACAACAGACCACAAGAGCAACTGAAATAGAGAAATTTGTTACTCACAGGTCCTGGAGGAGGTCCACGGCATGCCTGGAGGAGCCACACAGGAGGTCAAGGCAGAGTACAGACAGAGGCAGGACCTGGGGCATATGCCTTTGTCAGGATCTCTGGGTGGGGTGCTTTGGGGTTCCCAGGCTAGGGCTGGATTGGTTAATTCAAGCCAAAAGAGTGAGATTTTCATAAGCCCCTATAGGGGTCTTATCTCAGGGGCGCACAAGGCATACGGGCACTGGAAGGCAGGAGAGTCTGTCGATCACAAGATCGGATGTTTGCTCGTGACACGTGGGCTGCTACCTAGGGTGTGTGTGAAGGCGCTAGTGTCCATTTAAGGTCTCTGCAGGCTGCTTGGCCAAACAAAATGGATGCCAGGGCAGCGATATCATGGGTAGCTTAGCTGAACTCTCGACAGGGAGACACCACCATGAGGCTTCCATGCCGGACGGCCAACAAAGGGCCTGGCGTACAGCCTGGCCCAGAGGAGGTGCCTGTTCTGTGTTTTCTTCATTTCTGTATTGGTCTATTTGGCCTCCATTCCTCACAGGACCAATTATATTAACTAGATTTTCTTCTCTTCTCTTCTCTTCTCTTCTCTTCTCTTCTCTTCTCTTCCCTTTTCTTTCCTTTATGCTCTGGCATTTGGGGGCCTTACAGACCCTTCCCCTCCCAAAGCTTCCCAATTCTTAGGAGTAGCAAAGGGAGAGCGTCTTTCATGTGCAAACCAGCCAGTCCCTAATCACCTCTCTTCTGATCCCCATCAAGCCCCAGGCCCAGACACCCTCCCGGACCCTCCGCCCAACCCGTTGCCTGGTGGATTCTTCCCAGCATCCCTTCCCCGGACCTGGACCAGACCAGCCTTGTCAGAGTTCTGGAAAGCACGGAACACAGGTGCAATGAAGTAGCAGGTTCTGCAATCACCTGCTTGATGTTTGCTCCTAGGGTCAAGCCCCGTGAAGGCAGGTGGGGGCTGGCTTATTCGGCCAAATCTGTCACACACAGGAAGCATCTGTTGTTGCCGAATGAGCAATAGGTTTGAGACCCATAGGTTTGGTTTTCTTGGAACCAGGTGAGGCAGGACTCTGGGATTCTCTGCTCCTAACTTCACTGTGCCCCCACCAGGTCAAGTTCAAGGAGCACAGGAAACCCAGCTCTCCAATGCTGCCCTCCCGCATTTCCTTAGCCAGCCCACCACTGGCAAAAATGCCAGTTCATTCCGATCAGGTCTGTAAACTTGTATTGAACACAAGCTGATACTCAGCACGTAAAGAGTTGACCAGGTGTCTGATATTTTCAGAGCAGTTATTGCCATTGTCCTAATCACAGAAGTAACCCATGCTTGTTGCAGAAAACACATACACACAAATAAAACTAAAATCATCCATAACCCCGCACCAGGGAAAACCGTGGCTTTGTATTCTGGTCTTTGCTCTTCTGGTCTGATATGGCTGTGGCCAGATAGTGCGAAGTGAAAACAAGTTTTGGCTACATACCTTGAATAGCAATGAAGCCTCACAGAGCCTGTCAAAAGTGCACAAATAGCAGGAGTCAAACCAGTGAATCACCAAAGTGGTCGTTAGTAAAAGTTGATTGTGTCCACACTGAAAAGACAGTTCTTGAACCGAGAGCACTCAAACCAAAATATGGAGTAAGGCTCAGGGCACATTAAGCAGCTCATATCGTGAGGATGCAGTGACTGTTTATTCTTCACCATGACTGGTTATAATTTTAGAATTTTCTTAAATGATGAGGCTTGGTTAGTGGATCCTTCATGTCAATTTTGGGAAACATTTGAAGTTGTGCTTTTGAACTCCAGCGGCAGAAGGAAGGAATGACCCAGGCCAAGTTAGTCTTTTTTTTTTTTTTTTAACATTTTTTATTGATTTATAATCATTTTACAATGTTGTGTCAAATTCCAGTGTTCAGCACAATTTTTCAGTCATACATGGACATATACACACTCATTGTCACATTTTTTTCTCTGTGAGCTACCATAACGTTTTGTGTATATTTCCCTGTGCTATACAGTATAATCTTGTTTATCTATTCTACAATTTTGAAATCCCAGTCTATCCCTTTCCACCCTCCGCCCCCCTGGCAACCACAAGTCTGTATTCTCTGTCTATGAGCCTATTTCTGTCATGTATTTACGCTTTGTTTTTGTTTGTTTGTTTGTTTGTTTTTTAGATTCCACATATGAGCGATCTCATATGGTATTTTTCTTTCTTTTTCTGGCTTACTTCGCTTAGAATGACATTCTCCACGAGCATCCATGTTGCTGCAAATGGCGTTATGCTGTCGGTTTTTATGGCTGAGTAGTATTCCATTATATAAATATACCACATCTTCTTTATCCAGTCACCTGTTGATGGACATTTAGGCTGTTTCCATGTTTTGGCTATTGTAAATAGTGCTGCTATGAACATTGGGGTGCAGGTGTCATCCTGAAGTAGGGTTCCTTCTGGATACAAGCCCAGGAGTGGGATTCCTGGGTCATATGGTAAGTCTATTCCTAGTCTTTTGAGGAATCTCCACACTGTTTTCCATAGTGGCTGCACCAAACTGCATTCCCACCAGCAGTGTAAGAGGGTTCCCCTTTATCCACAGCCTCTCCAGCATTTGTCATTTGTGGATTTTTGAATGACAGCCATTCTGACTGGTGTGAGGTGATACCTCATTGTAGTTTTGATTTGCATTTCTCTGATAATTAGTGATACTGAGCATTTTTTCATGTGCCTTTTGATCATTTGTATGCCTTCCTTGGAGAATTGCTTGTTTAGGTCTACTGTCCATTTTTGGATTGGGTTGTTTATTTTTTTCTTATTGAGTCATATGAGCTACTTATATATTCTGGAGATCAAGCCTTTGTCGGTTTCATTTGGAAAAATTTTCTCCCATTCCATAGGTTGTCTTCTTGTTTTACTTATGGTTTCCTTTGCTGTGCAGAAGCTTGTAAGTTTCATTAGGTCCCATTTGTTTATTCTTGCTTTTATTTCTTCTAGGAGAAAATTTTTGAAATGTATGTCAGATAATGTTTTGCCTATGTTTTCCTCTAGGAGGTTTATTGTATCTTGTCTTATGTTTAAGTCTTTGATCCATTTTGAGTTGATTTTTGTATATGGTATAAGGGAGTCTTCTAGCTTCATTGTTTTACATGCTGCTGTCCGGTTTTCCCAACACCATTTGCTGAAGAGACTGTCTTTATTCCATTGTATATTCTTGCCTCCTTTGTCGAAGATTAGTTGACCACAGGCCAAGTTAGTCCTGCAAAGTAAGTTAGATTAAGTTGTATTTGTATGGCTAAACTGGTTTTGTCTGCTCGGGGAATTTTCAAGGCTGGTCTTTATTTGTTCTTGATTTTAACAAGCCCGCTTTCCCGAAGAAAATTGAGGAGCAGAGCTGAGGAGATTGAGGAGCAGAGAGATTACACGGCTCCACCAAGGCTTGCAGCTGCAAATGAACCTCCAGTCAAGATAGCTGAGCTGGCAGGTACAAGAACACGCCCCATGTCGGCTCACACACACTCCAGACACAGGGAAGTGCCCGTTCCAAGACAAGAGAGGGAAATACGGTCAGACACAGGGTAGTGCCTGTTCCAAGACAAGAGAGGGAAATAAGGTATCCAGTGGTTAAGGCTGAGTTGCCCTTTAAACGGGCCAGGACCAGACTGGACCTTCGGGGGTGGGATTCAAAGCCATAGCCCTATAGCAGCAGGGTTCTGGAACTGGCTTTCTGCTTATGGCTGGAGTCTGAAAGGGATTGCCCTTTTGTGGAGCTGGAGCAAACTGCTACCCCAGTGGCTCTGGGTAGAGTCCTCCCTGCAGGAGTGGAACTCTGGGCCTGACATCACCTGCACCTGCAGGGGTCAGCAGGTGCAGCAAACGGGCTGAATTGCATCTGATCATCATAATCCAGCCATTAGGAAAAGACTTCAAAATAGGTCTCTGAAGTGGGGGTGGGTATAGCTCAGTGGTAGAGTGCGTGCTTAGTGCTTGCGAGGTCCTAGGTTCAATCCCCAGTACCACCATTAAAAAATAAACAAATAAACATAATTACCTCCTGCCCCACCCCCACCCCAAATAGGTCTCTGAAAGTGTTTGAAAACATGGCGACCAAAGGCAACACATAATCCTGGATTGCATTCTGTCCTGGTGAAAAAAATATGCTAGAAAAGACATTATTGGGTCATTTGTCCTGTTCTTGAAAATTTTCTGAGTTTGAAATTATTTTCACATCAAAAGTTTAAAAAAAATTCGAAGAGAAAGCACGTGCAGTTGAGTGCAATCACCACAGAAAAGGCATTATGAAAAAAAATGCAGCTTTTAAAAGGAACCAAGTGAAAATTCTAATTGTGAAAAGCAAAGACTTCAAAATGTTTTGCAGATCCCCTCTCACTGTGGTTTGTCTCAAGTTTTCTCCTGTGGGTCTGAGTTGATGCGTTCTTGGGAGGTATATACGTTAGAGCTTCAAAATACCTGGGTTCTTTCACTCCCTCTGGTAGCTGTTGCCTCTTCTCTCACCTCTGAAGCCAGCTCCATGCATTGAATGTCCTCTGCGTCCTTAAATATTTCAAGTGGTTTCTCTTCTCCTGGTTGGATCCAGATTGTCCCAGTAGCAAGTCCTGCTTTGGTGTCTGGAGACACTGGCTCGTGGTGGACTGTCTCCCTTTGCATTTTGCCTTTGGGGATTGTGCACTCATCTTCAGGGGCGCTTTTTCCGTGGGAATCTTGTCAGCTGGGATGGGGGTTGTCCCACCAGGGCAGTTTTACTTTTGCTTTGGATACATCCCAGAGCTCTTTTCTGGAACCGCTTTTTTTTAATGTTAATTTTTAAAGTAGGGGTTTTTGGACAATAGGCTGACTTTGAACCCCAGACCCATCTGAAGAACAGGCCTGTGGTTATAACTCCCGGGGAGACTTTATTTCCTCATCCAGAACCTAGGCTGGGTCAGACCAGCTTCCTGTCACCTCTATGAGCCTTGGGCAGATTTTATTTTCTGTTCATTTCTATTCACCCCAAATCCCTGCTTCACAGACCCAAGGCTTCATCTCCAGTCTCCATCTGAGTGTAACACTCAAGCCCTAGCCCGCTGAGACCGCTAATCCACCACACGTGCACCCCACGCAGACAGGCCCTGGGTTGTAGCGTCCCCCCCAGGGCTGGTCTGGGCTTCCTCTTCCTTGGTCCCTGGGGTTCTCCCTTAATCTCTTGGGAGCTGAGCTTTGTGTTTTTTTTTAGGGGGGGAGGTAGTTAGGTTTCTTTCTTTACCTATTTTTAGTGGAAGTGCTAGAGATTGAACCCAGGACCTTGTGGATGCTAAGCGCGCTCTCTTCCACTTGAGCTATCCCCTCCCCCCTGAGCTATGCGTTTGAAACGCTGTCTGGCACGCAGGTGTAGTCTCCCTAGCAGTTCTAGGTGTTTGGATTGCGACTTGCTTTAAGTTCTCCAGTCTGGCAAGTTTCAGGGAACAGAAGTTTCATAAACATTGCTTTAAAACTCAGGAGATCACATGAAAATCTATATTTTTGGCTTCTCTTGCTGGGAAAAATACAAAGGAAGATTCGGCAACTCTGATTCCCCACGGTCCTCATTGGCCACAAATGCATCCAGCTGGGTTCTCCGGTCGGCCCCGGTCTCCGCTGCCCCTTTACCGGCTCCACCTGCCCTGTCCCAGTTCGGCCCCGCCTGCTTCCCTCCGCCCGCCCGCCGACCTTCCTGCCCCGGGGGCCGCGGGGCGCGGGTCCTGCCGGGGCGCGCGCAGGTTCGGGCCCCAGCGCCCCGGCGCGCGGGGAGCGACCTGTTGACACAGCCGCGGGCAATCCAGGCGGTCAATGATTAACCGGCCTCGCAGCCGGCACCAGGAAACCCGAGCCGCCCGCGAAAGCGGAGCTGGGCCCGACGGCGGCGGGAGGCGCGCAGCTCCGCTCGTCGCGCCATGGACGCAGGTAGGGGCGGCGGGCCCGGGGCGCGCATCTCCGGCTCCCGGGGGCGGGGGGCGGCGGGCGGGGAAGGTGGGGGCGACGCTGGCCCAGGGACTCGCTCTATGGACTCGCTCCGTGGGGCCCCCCACCCGGCCCTGCCCTGGGACGCCTCTCCCTCTCGCCCGGAACTGGGGGCCCGGGAGGCTGCAGCGGGAAATTCAGGCACCGTGGCCGTGTCCACTCTCTGCTAGGCCGGCGCCCTTATGGGAGAGCTGGGGAGGGGCAGCCCCGGGCGGGCAGCAGGTGCCCAGCAGTGACGATTTGGGGGTGGCGTGTTCCTCTCCCCACGCCCCATCCTTCCCCCATCTGGCCAGGCTGAAGTCTGGGTCGGGGTAGGTGACGACTTTGGCCAGAGAAGCAGAGATAGGGCCAGGGAGGGAGATAGAGACAGGAGACCCCAAAGACCGAACCAGACCGCGAAAGGCGGGGGGGCGAGCCGGAGAGATGGGCAGACGGGGTGTGACCGCGGAAAGGCTCAGTGGAGCAGCTCCGGCGGCCCGCATCGCAGCCAGGCGCTGGAGGGGGCAGGGGTTGGTGATCCGAGGCCCCCCACCCCGCCGCTCTGCCCTTGGGAGTCCCAAGCTGACGAGGGCAGAGGGTGGTGGCGACAGTGGCGGGACCCCGAGCGGCGGACGGTGCAGAGTCTAGCCTGACCCCTCCAGCCACTCCCCACAACCCACCAGAACCTGGGGCGGGGGTGCACCTGGATTTCTTCTGCAGCCGGCTCCCAGGGAATGCTGCTGCGGGAAGGGACCGGACCTGCCTGGCGCTAACTGCCGCCACCACTCCCGGCCTCCGGGAGTCCCCCAGACTCTCGGGCACCTCCCTACCGCGCTCCCCGCCCCCCTTCCCGGCTGGAATGTCCCGCCGAGGCTCGGGTATCGAGAACTCGAGAACCCGAGAACCCGAGGCCACGGCCGCGCAGCCTCGCCAGCAAATTTATTTACTCTGCGGCCCTATCTCCTCGCCATCGGGCCAGGAATTTGCCCTGGCGGCCTGGGGTAGCTGCGGTTTTTGTTATGATAACTGGGGCAGGGGCTCGGCGGCCCACGGGGCACCCCCACGCCGGCACCCACAGGGAGCGCCTTCCAGGCTCAGGTTACCTGTTCAGAGCCTCAGTTCTCTCCTGTTAAAACCCCGTCAGAAAAAAAAAGGTGTCCCTGAGGCTGAACCTGAGCTACTGTAACAGAGCTCTCAGAACAGAGCCAGCTCCCCTGTTTCTGCTATTATTTTTAAATGATTGTTACTATTATTATCCTCATTTACAGGTGAGGAAGGGGAGGCATGGGCAGTTGAGGTCACATGCCTACAAGGTCGTACAGCCAGAGGTCACCGGGTGGCAAAGCTGGTTCAGGCTTGGCGGAGAAGTGATGTCTGGTCCTCAGGGCCTGGCACCTGATGAACGCTTCCTAATGGTTGTGCTGTTTAGAGCGCCGTGGCCGCTACGCACTTGCATGTCTCACCAGCAAAGCTTCATCCACTTAGCAGTCCCACAGGCGCCTGACCCGGTTAAATCATGGTATTTTCGTAGGGTTTGTGTACGGAATTGTGTTTCTGAGCCTAGAACGCTAGTCTCCAGGGCGTGGAATGACTGGCCAGCTGGCCTCTGCTTAGACGCACATCCAGAGGGGGGTTTGGGGGCTTTATGCACCGGGGTGGTGGGTTTGGGCTGAGAGGAAAGCCCCCTGGTATGGTTGGAAAACAGTGTTCCTTTGGTGGTTATTGCCTTGATGATTTACAACCTCCAGCCCAGGGGGGTCGGTATAGCTCAGCGGTGGTAGAGTGCATGCTTAGCACGCAGGAGGTCCTGCACCTCCATTAAAAAAAAAAAAAAAGGAAACCTCCAGTGCTTGGGTGGGTGAGGTTGGAAGCAGCCCTGGCACCTCCCCCAGGGATATTAAGGCTACCCCCACCCTCCAATTGATGAGCAGGCCTGAACACCACCCACCCCGCCCCTCCCTGCTCCAAGGTCCTCCTGGAAGAGCCCAGTTCTCTGGCTCAAACTTAGAAGTCACAAACCTTTCCAATGTTACTTGTGACCTCATTTCTCATTGGCTTCGGTTTCCTCTGCGGCTTACAGATTCCACAAACTGGCCAGAACACCCTGCCAGTTTCTCCTAACCTCAGATAATGAAGTCCAGTGTTAGCTGAGCGCCCAAGACATGCATACACTCATTTCATCCCCGCAATAACCACCTCATCCCCATTTTAAGGATTAAGAAACTGAGGAGGCACAGGGAGGAGGCACAGCCCAGGCCATCTCGCCCCTGGGCTCCAGCTCCTCATCTGGTAACCACCACCCCAGCTCTGCCCTGGGCACTGAGGGAGGTGATGAAAGAGGGGTCTGGTCTGCCCTATCGCTCTGGACAACTCCCTTCCCCACTTCCCTTCCGGATGCCGGCCCCGTGCGGTTCCTCATTGCTGCCCCATCCGTCCACCTGTCCAGTCCCTTCTGGCCCTCTGTCTCCATTCTGGCTCAGGTCAGCGCTGTCTCTCCCTTCATTCAGCCTCTGCCTCCTTCCCACTGTCCTGCCCTCATCCTGGTCACTTTCTTCCCAGCACCAGCTCCCAGAGGACCTTCCAGTGTCAGTTACTGGTTGGCTTTTGTTGTGTAACAAACCAACCCAAAGCTTAGTGGCCTAAAACAAGTATTTTTTATTTCTCATGGTTTTGTAGGTCAGCGGGGTGGTTCTGTTGGTCAGGGCCAGGTCACGGGGGTGGGGTGGGCTGGGGATCTCTGAGCCCTTGGCTGGGAGCCCCCATTCTCCTCCCTGTGGCCCGTCCTGAGGGCTGGTTTTAGCTTCCTCACAGTGGAGGCAGGAGGATTCCCGGCAGTGAGAAAGCAAACCCCAATGTGCAGGTGCTTTAAAACATTATTTTCTTTAAAGAATCTTTTAACTTTAGTTGGGGTAGAATTGTATAAGGAACCACCCGTGTTTGGAATGTGCCTTTTGATCAGTTTTGACATATTATGTGTCTGTCAAGCTATCACCACATCAAAATACTAATCTTCATCACCCCTAAGTTTTTCTGGTGTTCTTGGTAATCCCTCCCTCCACCCCTGTCCTCAGCAACTATTGACCAGGTTTCTGTCATGAGAGCTGGCATCTTCTGGGGTTTGATATAAACGGAATCGTGTAGCACGTACTCTCTCTTTGATTGGCTTCTCTTCCTCGGCGTGACTGAGCGATCCTTCCGTGCGGGCTGCTGTGTGTGTCAAGACTTCATTCCTCTCTATTGCTGAGTAGTTGTGACTTACTGATCCCTGCACAGCAAGTTACAGACAACCCCCACCTTAGGATGGTTCAACTTCTGATGGTTTGACTTTATGATGGTATGAAGGTGATAAGCATTCGGGAGAAGCTGTACCTTGAGTTTTGAGTTCTGATCTTTTCCGCGCTGGCAATGTGCAGTAGGATGTTCTGTCGTGATGCTGGGCAGTGGCTGTGCCACGGCTCTCAGTCCACCACGAAATCATGAGAGTAAACCGCTGATACACTTACAGCCTTTCTGAACCCAGGCAGCCATTCTGTTTTTCACTTTCTGTACAATATCCCATCAATGACATGAGCTGTTCACCACTTTATTCTAAAAATAGGCTTTATGCTAGATGATTTTGCCCAACTGTAGGTGAAGGTAATTGTTCTGAACATGTTTAAGGTAGACTGGGCTAAGCTATGATGCTCGGGAGGTTAGGTGTACTAAATGCATTTTTGACTTAAGGTGTTTTCAACTTTTGATGGGTTTATCAGGATATAATCCCATGGTAAGTCGACGAAGCTCTGTACTCTCAACACTGAGGCTTGAGTTTCTCGAGAGGTTAGATTCAAGTCAACAGTCGGGAAGCAGCCACCTTAAGACTTAGCAGAAGCTGAAGGGGCTGCCTCCAAACTCTCACCTGATTGTTGCAAATGGCAAGATTTCATTCTTTTCTCTTTGGCTGAATAATAGTCTATTCTAACTGTGAATGTATATATATATAGGTGTGTGTGTATATTTTCTTTACCTGGTCATCTGTTGGTGGACACTTAGGTTGTTTCCATGTTTTATAAATAATGCTGCAATGAACATGTGGGTGCATATAGCTTTTTGAGGGGTTTTTTTTTTTTTTTTTTTTTTTTTTTTTGGTCTCCAGATAAATACCCAGGAGTGGAATTGCTGGATCATACAGTTGTTCTATTTTTAATTTTTTCAGGAACCTCCATACTGTTTTCCGTAGTGGCTGTACCAATTTACATTCCCACAACCATGCACAAGGGTTCCCTTTTCTCCACCTCCTCACCAACACTTGTAATTTTGTTTTCTTTGGATGATAGCCATTCTGACAGGTGTGAGGTGATGGCTCAGCGTGGTTTTGATCTGCATTTCCCCGATGATGAGTGAGGCTCAGCATCTTTTCATGTACCTGTTGGCCCTCTGTATGTCTTTGAAATGTCTGCTCAGACCCTGTGGCCAACTTTTAATTGTGGGTTTATCTTTTGCTATTGAGTTATATTTTTTTTAATGTATTTTGGGTATCAACCCCCTTATCAAATATGTGACTTGCAGATATTCTCTCCCAGTAGATGTGTTGCCATTTCATTTTGTTGGTGGTTTCCTTTGCTGTGCAGAAACGTGTTAGTCTGATGTAGTCCCAGCTTGAGTGTTTTTGCTTTTGTTGCTTGTTTTTGGTTTCGTATCTAAAAAAATCATTGTCAGGACTGATGTCAAGGAGCTTATGCCTTTGTTTTCTTATGCGAGTTTTATGGTTTCAGGTCTTGTGGCTGAATGATATTCTATTATAAATGTGTATATATGTATATAAATGGATCAAAATGGATCAAGTCTTTAATCCATTTTGAGTTAATTTTTGTGTATGGTGTAAGATAGTGGTCCCGTTTTATTCTTTGCATGTAGCTATCCAGTTTTCCTAACACTGTTTAATTTTTTTTTAACTTTTGAGGGTAAGTAATTAGATCTATTTATTTATTTTTAGAGGACATACCAGGGATTGAACCCACGACCTCATGCATGCTAAGCATGAGCTCTACCACTTGAGCTGTCCCCTCCCCGCAACCAACACCATATATTGAAAAGACTGTCCTTTCCCATCATGTATTCTTGGCTCCTTGGTCATAAGTTAATTGATGATACGTCCATGGGTTTACTTCAGGGCTCTCTTCTGTTCCATTGATCTATGTGTCTGTTTTTTATGCCAATACCATACTGTTTGATTACTATAGCTTTGTAATATAGTTTGGAGTTGGGGCACATGATACCTCCAGCTTTGTTCTTTCTCGAGATTTCGTTCTTCCTTTTTTTTTTTTTTAATATTTTTATTGAAGTATAGTCAGTTTACAGTGTTGTATCAATTTCTGGTGTACAGCACAGTACTTCAGTCATATAGGAACATACATATTCATTTTCATATTCTTTTTCACCATAAGCTACTACAAGTTATTGAATATAGTTCCCTGTGCTATACAGTATAAACTTATTGTTTATCTATTTTATATATAGTAGTATCTGCAAATCTTGAACTCCCAATTTATTCCTTCCCATTCCCTTCCTCGACTGATAACCATAAGTTTGTTTTCTATGTCTGTGAGTCTGTTTCTGTTTTGTAAATAAGTTCGTTTGTCTTTTTTTTTTTTTAAGATTCCACATATGAGAGATATCATATGGTATTTTTCTTTCTCTTTCTGGCTTCATTTAGAATGACATTCTCCAAGTCCATCCATGTTGCTGCAAATGGCATTATTTTATTATTTTTTATAGCTGAGTAGTATTCCATTGTATAAATATACCACAGCCTCTTTATCCAGTCATCTGTCAATGGACTTTTTCAAGATTTCATTGGCTATTTGTGGGATCTTTTGCAGTTCCATACAAATTTTAGGATTGTTCCTATTTCTGTGAAAAATGTCATTGGAATTTTGATAGGAATTGCACTGAAACTGTAGATTGCTTTGGGTAGCATGGACATTTAATTAACATTAATTCTTCTGATCCATGCGCATGGAATATCTTTGCATTTATTTTGTATCTTCAATTTCTTTCCGTAACGTCTGATTGTTTTCAGTGTACGGGTCTTTCATCTGCTTGGTTAAATTTATTCCTAAGTATTCTATTTGATAGTTATTTTATTCTATTTGATAATGGGATTTTTAAAAATTTCTTAAGAAATTCTTAATTTTCTTAATTTATTATTAGCGTATAGAAATGAAACAGAGTTTTGTATATTGATTTTGTGTTCTGCAACTTTACTGAATTCATTTATTAGTTCTAACAGTTTTTTGGTGGAATCTTTAAGGTTTTCTATATATAATATCATGTCATCTGAAGTAGTGACAGTTTTATGTCTTCTTTCCAATTTGGATTTCTTCTATTTCTTTTTCTTGTCTGATTATTGTGGCTAGGACTTCCAATACTCTTGAATAAAAGTGGTGAGAGTAGCACCTTTGTCTTGTTCCTGATCTTAAAGGAAATGCTATTCATTTTTTTTACCATTCATATGATATTGGCTGTGAGCTCATCACATGTGACGTTTATTATGTTGAGGTGCATTCTCTCTATACCCATTTTGTTGAGAGTTTTTATCATAAATTGATACTGAATTCTGTCAAATGCTTTTTCAGCACCTATTGAGATGATCATATGATGTCTGTCCCTCATTTTGTTACTGTGGTGTACCACAGTAATTGATTTTTGCAGATGTGGAATCATCCTTGCATCTCTGAAATAAATCCCACTTGATCATGAGGCATGACTCTTTTAATGTATTGCTGAAATGTATTGGATGATTTTTTTGTCGAGAATTTTTACATCCATGTGTATCAGGTATGTTGGGCTCTGATTTTCTTGCGGTGTCCTTTTCTGGTTTTGGTGTCAGGGTAATGCTGCCTTCATAAAATGAATTTGGAAGTGTTCTCTCCCTTCTATTTTTTGGGTAAAGTTTGAGAAGGATTGCTATTAAATTTTTGAATGTTTAGTAGCCATCTGGTCCTGGACTTTTGTTTGTTGGGAGGTTTTTTTTTGTCTTTGTTTTTCTTTTTTGGAGAGGGGAGGTAATTAGGTTTATTTATTTATTTTTTTAGTGGGGGGTGGGGTGGGGTCCTGGGGATTGAACCCAGGACCTCAAGCCTGCTAGGCGTGTGCTCTACCACTGAGCTATACCCTCCCCCCTCATTTTTTATTTTATTTATTTGAATCCTTTCTCTTGATGATTCTAGCTAAAGATCTGTCCATTTTGTTTATCGTTTCAAAGAACCAGCTCTTACTTTCACTGATACTTTCTATTGTCTTTATAGTCTTTATAAAATTTATTTCCACTCTGATCTTTGTTATTTCCTTCCTTCTACTAACTTTGGGCTTTATTTTTTTCCCTAGTTCCTTGAGGTGTAAAGTTAGAATGTTTGAGATTTTTGCTGTTGGACACACATTTACTATTAGGAACTTTCCTCTTAGAACTGCTTTTGCTGCATCGCCTGAGTTTCACTATCCTGTATCTATTTTAATTTTTCTCAAGGTATTTTTTTAATTTCTGTTTTTATTTATTCTTTGACCCACTGGTTGTTCAGTAGCATTTTTGGGGGGGGGAAGGAGGTTCTTTTTTATTTTTTCCCTTTTTCTGTTTTTCATTTTTTCTATTTTTTATTTTTGTACTTGTTTTATCTTTTGAATTTTTATTTTTAAATTAAATTCAATTTTTTAGTAGCGTTGTTTAATCCCCACATATTGTGAATTGTCCAACTTTCTTGTAATTGATTTCTGGTTTCATACAGTTGTGGTTGGCAAAGATGCTTGATATGATTTCTTAAGTTTTTAAAGGCTTACTTTGTGGTCTTCGACGATTTATCCTGGAGAATGTTCTATGAGCACTTGATAAGAATATGTATTCTGTTGTTTTTGGATGTAATGCTCTGTACATTTCTGTTGAGTTTATTTGGTCTAACATGTCCTTAAGGTGTATTTCCTTATTGATTTTTTTTTTGTCTTGTTGATTTATCCATTGATGTAAGGTGGGTATTAAAGTAGTCTCCTATTACTGCTTTCTTTCTTGAGGTCTGTTAATATTTGCTCTTAGATTTAGGTGCCCATTTGTTGAGTGCGTACATATTTACAAATGTGATGTCTTCTTTTGGGTTGACTCCCTTTATCATTATGTAATGCCCTTCTTTGTCTCTTATTCCAGTCTTTGTTTTATAGTCTCTTTTTGCGATATAAGTATAGCTACCCCACACTTTTTGGTTTCTTTTTACACTGAATATGTTTTTCCATTCCTTCCTTTTAGTCTGTACGTGTGCTTACATCTGAAGTCAGTCTTAGTGGGGAGGGTACAGCTCAGTGGTAGAGCTCATGCTTAGCATGCTTGGGGTCCTGGGTTCAATCCCCAGTATCTCCATTAAACAGAAAAAAATGAGGTGAGTCTCTTGCAGGCAGCATACAGATCTTTTTATCCATTCAGTCACCCTGTGTCTTCTGTAGAATTTAGTCCATTTACATTTAAAGTAATTGATAGGTATGCAGTTACTGCCATTTTTTTCATTGTTTTCTGGCTGTTTTGGCGGTCCAGTTTTCAGAGTCTTTCCTATGCTGGTCTAAATCTGTCCCCTACACCTGCAGCTTGGGAGTGAGTCTAGGACTTGTGTGGCTTCATTCTGAGATGACGAACCATTCCAGTTGGCCTGAGACCAAGGGCTTTCCCTGGACGTGTGATTGTCAGCAGTGAACTCAAGGAAGTCCTGGACAAACTGAGTATGTTGGTCGCCCCAATTCACATACAGAACGAGGGGATTCCCCCCCGAGGCTACTTCCTCTCTAGGATTTCCCCACTCTTTCCACTCTGCAGGGGCCCTTTCCTGGTTCCTCTGGCCAGAATGACAGGGTTTCTAGTGGAGTGTTAGCTGCCCATCCCATTCTGCTGCTCTGTCTTGTGGCTCTGGGGCTGGCGCTCCGAGCTTTGAGGGAAACAAGAGGGAAAAAAAGGGGAAATTCACCCCCTTTATGGTCATTTCTGCATTTTGATTCCACTCTGTAATCTACCTGTTTTGTTCACTTTTTGGGGTCTTTGGGTGGTTTCTTTTGTATTTTGTCTAGCATTTTTAGTGATCAGCAGGAGAGACAGGCTTTTAAAACACTGGCAAAAAAGATATAAGATTTACCATCTTAACCACTTATAAGTATACAGTTCGGGGGCACTAAGTACATTCATATTGTTATTCAACCATCACCACCACCCACCTCCAGAACGTTATCATCATCCCAAACTGAAACTGTCCCCACTCAACACTAACTCATCCCTCACCAGCCCCGGTAACATGGAGAGACACAGATTTTTAAAGCCTCTGTTTGCAAGATGTTTATTAAGGTCCCATTGGCTAAAGCAAGTCACACGGCCAAGCGCAGATTCAAGGGGTAGAGAAATGGAGGGAACAGCATGGGTGGAGGTGTGGGGGCATAAACACCACCACAGGCCTGTAGGAGCGGAAGCCCGGAGTGAGACCCTGGCTGCTGGGAGGAGGTGGGGTGGGGAGCTCTGAGGGGCTCAGTACTCCCTGCCATTGTGGTTACCTCCCCTACAGATCCCTGGCCTCTGACTCCACCTACCAGTTGTATGGGGGTGGGGGTGGGGTGGGGATGGGAGGGGGAATTCCAGCAAGGTTCCTCCGCCCTCACCAGCGCTGTCGCGGTTGTCTGTTTACCTTGTACACCCCTTAAAGACACTTCGGAAATGAACCTCTGAAGCCATGCCTCGGGCCCTGAGCTGCTGCTCCTGTGTGTGTCCTTGAATACCCACCCAGGTCCAGGGTGTCTGCCCCAGGACCCCTCCAGGCCCTTCTTCCAGTACCTGCCTGAGGCCTAAGGTGCTCAGCTTGTCAGGACGCTCTTGGAGGTGCAGGTGGACCTTCAGGACTTGCTGGGACCAGCTTCCAGAGTTGGTCGTGTGGATGCTGGAGGCCAGGGCCGGAAGGCAGCTTGACAGCTGAGGGCCCAGGAGACCCTGCTTTAAGATGCTGGGTGGGCTTCTCTCCATCCACTGCCCCTCGCCTCTCCCTGGCCCTCCCCTGCCCCATTCATATTTCTGTTCCCTCTCTGCCTCAGTAGGCACTGGGCCCTTAGTGACCTCCCGGGTCTTTGAGGTCACTCAGTAAGCCAGGGTCTGACAACTCCAGAGCCAAGAATCTGATTGGCTCAGCTCATCTCCTCACACCAGACCCCACTGGAGCCTGTCTCAGGACAGCCAATGAGGGGGCTGCCCCGGGCTGAAGCTTCTTCCTGGGTTTAGCCTGGGGCCACAGCGGGGCCTGGTGGCAGGACCACCTCCCTTCAGAGGCAACCTGCAACAGAGGCAGGCAGGCAGGGCTGGCCAGGTACTACCTGTGTGACCGCTAGGAAGGAACTTTACATCTCTCGGCCTCGGTTTTCTTGTCCCAGTTTTTCACTTTGGATAAAGATTCAAGAGCCCCGTTTGGAGAGGCCCGAGGCCCGGGTGCAGGAAGGGTCAGGACCGGCCTGGTGGTGGTGACTTTCTCCTTGGAGGGGCTGTGTTTTGGGGTTTCCCGGGGAGGACTCCCACCTGGACCGGCGGCCCCCCAGGGGCTCACCGCCCCTGCCATGTCTCACCAGGAGTGGACCCGAAAGGGGGCGGCAGCCCTGCGGCCCCCGAGGACCCTCGGAGCCCCGCACGCCCTGAGCTCCCGCAGCTCCCGCGCCGCCCGCAGCTCCTGGATGAGGACGGAGGGCCCAGCGAGGAAGCGGCTGCGGACGGA
Source organism: Camelus bactrianus (assembly GCF_048773025.1). NCBI lineage: Eukaryota > Metazoa > Chordata > Mammalia > Artiodactyla > Camelidae > Camelus > Camelus bactrianus. Next base: position 73,514,491 of record NC_133542.1, read on the forward strand.
GACAGTCCGCCGACGCAGGGCCCAGAGGAGCCCCTGGCCGATGCCCCGGCGGAGCCCCTGGCCGATGCCCCGGCGGAGGCTTCCGCGGCGCCCCCCGACCAGGCCCAGGCCGCAGGCGAGGCCCGGCAGGCGCCCAGGGCCGCGGCCGGCGGGATCGCCAACATCGGCTTCGTGGGCGAGCCCCCGCCCTACGCGCCGCCGGACCCCAAGGCCGTGCCCCTGCTCTACCCGCCCTTCCCGCAGCCGCCCGTCCTCTTCCCGCCCGCGCCCGCGGCCCTGTACCCGCCGCCCGCGCCGCCCGCGCCGGCGCTCTTCGCGCCCTTCCCCATGGTGAGTCGGTCCACGGCCACCCCGCTCGCCGTCCCCCTCTCTGCTCACTCACTTCCCCCCACCCCCGCCACTCTGCCCACTCACCCCTCCCTCCCTCCATCCCTGGGCGGGAGAGCTTGGCATACAGGTGGTGACAGGTCACAACGGCTCCTGCTGAGGACGCTTCTGCGCCCAGAGGAGGAGTAGAGAAGCGCTCCCTCAGCCTGGGGAGTGGGCCAGCCAGGGAGGCTGCCCAGAAGTGGGGGCACTTGAGCTGGGTTCTGAGGGATGAATAGGAGAGTTCAGGCAGAGAAGAGGAGGGCTCAGCACAGTGTGCAGGATGAGAAGTCTGGTGTGTTCTAGGAATGATGGTGGTTTGCTCCACTTAGTGGGGAGGGGAGGATGGGAAGGTAGGATCCGCTGTGAGGGGATGATTTGATTAGATTTTTAGGAAAAACAAAACAAAACCTGGCTGCCTGTGGAGGAGAGCTTCAAGGCCCTCCCGGTGGGGAGCCCAGTGAGGGCATGGAGACACCGGACCCTGGACAGAGCGATCTGTAGAGTGGACCCCTGGGGGCTGGGTGACAGGCTGAGGGTGCCAAGGGAGCAGGCAGAAGGGGGGCCTTGACCCAGCCCCTCTCGACCTGCAGCCTCATTGGGTGGGGCTTGGAAGGGGGAGGAGTGACCATTCCATGGCTGGCTGGCTGTGCCCTCACTGCGGTGTCTGGAGGCTGGGGCCGGCCCCCTTACCAAGCCGTGGCCTCTGCCCCTACAGTACAACAGCCCTGTGGCCGGTGTGCCAGCCCCTGCCACGGCCGAACACAGGCCCTTGCCCAAGGACTACATGATGGAGTCCGTGCTGGTGACCCTCTTCTGCTGCCTGCTCACCGGGCTCATTGCCATCGTCTACTCCCATGAGGTAGGTGTGGGTAGGTGGAGAGCTGGGTACCGCCCCCGGGCATGCAGCCGCCGGTGCCCTGGGTGGGGTCCACACAGCCCCTTCCCCAGCAACTGGGTCTCTGATATTTCCCCTTCAGAAGGGTGGCAGGCACTGGGAAGGCACTGCCCAGTTGTCTGTGGAAACCTTGCTCTCTCCTGTCTCTGTCCCCTCCCACTCCAGATCTGCTGTAGACAGTTTGGCTGAAACGATTCACATTGAAGGTGTGAATGATGAGGCCCAAGGAACTGGCCATCCAGCGGGGTCTTGTGTTTAATGGGGTAGAGACTGCCATCCATCCATCCACTCATTTCTTCTATCCATCACCTCCACCTGTCCACCTACCTAGCTGCCTGTCCGTCTACTCACCCACCCATCCACCCATCCATCAACCACCTCTCTAGTCTCCATCAATTCATCCACCCTTCTATTCATCTGTTAACACACCCATCCGGCTACTCATCCACCCACCCCTCCCTGTCTGTCCACCTATCATCCATCCATCCACCCACCTCCCCTTTCTTCTCCCTCCCTCCTAATTGTTACTGACCTTTACCAGGCAAGGGGTTAGGCCCTGGGAACTCAGTGTGTGAAGCCAGTGTGAGGACATCCTGAGAGACAGAGTAGGAAGTCCCTGGGCTTCTGCTCAAGACTGACCTGGCAACAGCCCTGACTCCCTTCTGTGGTCAAGTTCTCCGGTCATAAGCAGGACAGGACTGTGGGGAGAAAGCCGCTCCCAGGGCAGCTCAGAGGTGGGGCCCTGGAGGCTGCCACCTGCCTGTAAATTCTGGCTCCACCACCAGCTGTGTGGCCCCAGGGTGGGTCACTTCTCTGAGCCTTGTTTCCTCATCTGCAAGGATGACACCCAACTCAGGGTTGTGAGGCTCATAGGACACGGGACACAGGGTGGATCTGTGCCAGGCCCAGGGCAGGTTCCCAAGAGCTGGCAGCCACCAACTCCATCACTCCTGCTCCTTTGCGAGCTGTGGCCCGGGCAGGCCCCGGACCGTCTCCCGGGTCAGCTTCCCTGACTGTGCCCGGGCCTGGCCGACGGTGTCGCTCACCCTCCCCGTCTCGTTGCAGACTCGTGCGGCCCTGCGCAGGGGGGACCTGGCCCAGGCTGAGGACGCCTCTCGCAAGGCCCGCTCGCTCGTGCTCTTCAGCCTGCTCTTTGGGGTCTTCGTGTCCACCAGCTGGGTCATCTACGTGGTGGTAGCGCTCTACCTGCCCTGACGGCTGGTGGGTCCTTTTGGGACGCCAGGACGCCCAGGGACTCCCAGGGACTCCCGACCCGGCCAGACTCTTCCTGCGGACTCCGATCCCTACCGGTGGCCATCTGCCACCCAGAAGGGACCGGGGACCAGAGGAAGGTGGGCTTTGCAGCCCTCGGCACACTGGTGGCTGGGCTTCCGCCCCTGCAGGTGGCCCCCGGGCCCAGGCCCCGCCGTGGGGTGGTGGCTGAGGTCGTCCTGGACCCGCGCTGGCAGCGCCCCCAGGGCCCTTGCCTTCACCTTACCCCTAGAGCCCATCAGAGGGACCAGCGAGGACACCGCAACCGCCGCCTCCCCACCCCCAGCCCGGCTCTGTGACTGCAGGGCAGGGCTGCTGGTGTTTTTCCTTCCCTGAAGCGGGGTGGAGAGGGGCGGCCTCCTCTCTCCTTGCTCACTCCTGGCTGGTCGTTCTGGGCCCCAGCCGAGTCTGGGAGGCAGGCTCTCCTGCTGACCCCACGTCCAGAAACCAAGACGTCTGATTAGTAAACAAAGAGCAAAACGCCCTGGGCAGAGCTTCGCAGAGCTTCGTGCTGCTGCCTCGGGGCCCTTGCTTGAGGGTGAGCGGGAGGTCTGTCCGCCTGCGACCGGGCTCCAGGGCGCCCTTCTGAGATGCTGTTCGCACACGGGCAGCTCTGGCGGGGATCTGTTTTTTTTGCACACACCAGGCAGTGCGGTGTCTGGCTGGTGGGGAGCACGTGGGGAGCGGAGCGGCTGGGTGCTGAGGGCGGGGATTTCTGTAGGGTCCTTCATGGCCAAAGATGGTGGGGGAGCAGGGAGATCCATCTGCACAGAGAGAGGAGGAAGGTGCCCCCACCCAGGCTGAGCCATAAAAAATTGACAGCTCAAGTCAAATCAGGTGCTTTCTGAGCACCCACTGTGCGCTGCTTGTGGCCCTGGCACCCGCAGCGGGAGATGAAGCAGGACGACATCCCCCCTCAGCTGGAGGGACCTGGATGAGGAAGTAAGTGATGGCTGACAACACCTGGGAGTTCTAGGACATGGGGCTGGTCCAGAGTGAGGACAGCAAACCCTCAAATGCATGACAGCCGCAGGCAAGGAGGAGGGAAGCGTATTGTAGGCATCCTTAGATGCCAGGAAGTATGTGGTAGTCTTCCCCAGTCACAGCTATTCCTGTTACCAAACTCTTAAGCAAAATCACAATAGAAATCGACTAGACCAATGTTCCTTGAACTTTAAAGTCTATATGAAACACCTGGGAAATCTTATTAAAATGCAGATCCTGATTCAGGAAGTAGGACTCAAGGTTGTGCATTTCTGACGAGCTCCCTAGGTGATGCATGGAGCTGCAAAAACTGACAGCCTGTGGTGCGCTAAGTGGGAAGTTTCTAAAACCAGGATCAAGCCGTGGACGCCCCCTAGTGTCTGTGTTCAACCCCGAGGTTCTGGCTAATGTGAAACACAGCAAAGAGAAATTCGCAGTGTGAAAACTAGAAGAGACAGAATGAGTATCTAGCTGGAATATCCAAGAGTCAATGAAAAAACGAGAATAAAGGAACTCAGAAAAGTGGATACAAAATGTACAACAGTCAACAGCAATATTCGGTTAAAAGTGGAAAAAATTTAAAATTCCACTCACAATAGTGATAAACAGTAAAACCTCAGAATAAACAAGAAAGGTCCAGATTCACATGAAGAAAACAATTTTAAACAATTGGCAAAAGACAAAGAAGAAAAAAGACTGAGCAGAATATCTGGATAGGAAGATATAATGTCATAAAAGTATCTGGCTTTCTTACAGCGATTTAATGAAATTCCAGCAAGAAAGCCAAGCTTTTAAAACTGACAAAAACGTTTTAAAAAATTAATATGGAAGGAAAATGGGCAAAAATTGCGAATACGTTTTTAAAAGTTGAATGAGGAGGACTGTCTTCACCCGACACTGAAACTTACCATAAAGCTCCGATAATCTAGGCGTGGTGTGGCTTTGCCCCAGAGGTGGCTCAGTGGACCACAGGGCGTCCAGAAAGCAGCCCCGGTAGGGATGGGAAGTTACTACTGTCTGACCGAAATGGTGTTTGAATCCAGTGCACCCGGGAGGGCTCGCAGTCAGCAGAGATGGCTACCTGGCTGGGAAAACAGTCTTCTCATATTGTACATAAACATAAATTCCAGATGGATGCAAGAGCCAGGTGGTAATAAAGTCAAGCTCTGCTAGTAACAGATGAACGCTTAGGAGAATATTCGTGTAACTTCAGGGTGCTGGGGCAGCGTGGAGGGGCAGCCTCTTAAAATCTGGAAAACCTTAAAGGAAAGACTGATAGGTTGAGTTCTGTGTAGATGGGGAAAGTACAGCCTTAGACCATGAGATGATTTTTATTTATCGGATTGGGAAGAAATGAGGACTGATTCCAGATTTGGTGACGGCCCGGCCCTCCTGTTTATTCCTGTGTTTCGCCACAATCCTGTTGGAAAGGAGACTGCTGGTACCTGTTAGTAACATATGCACCACGAATATGCATGTAAGTGCGAAGAACGGAGTCTGGAAGGATATATTCCAAACTGCTGGGAGTGGAGCCTTTGGGGAGGGACTGGGGCTGGGACGGTTTGTGCAGAACATTGCTGAATTTAGAAATACGAATGTACTCGTGTTGTGTAATTAAAAAACAAGTGGAAAATGTGCATGCCTCTTGACCCAGTAATTCCAGTTTTAGAATTCACTGTGGGGAAGAAGGCAGTCTGTTTCCAACAGACGTTTATCAGTGTGGTTAGCGACTATGCTGAAGTACCTTGGAGGAGAGGTGGGTGGGGCAAATCTGAAAGGAAAACGCTGATTACATCAGGGCACACCCTGATTTCAGAGATGTTAAAATGTGTGTGCCTTAGAGTCACTCTGGTGTGGCGTGGAGGTGTCTGACCTGGCAGAGAGGGAAAGGCAGGCTTTCCCGAGAAGGCTGGGAACATTTAAAGCTTTGATGAGATGCTGCCGTTGCAGAGTGGCTGTGTCATTTTGCTGTCCCACCAGCAGAGGCATTCCAGTCGCTCCACACAGTCATCAGTCCCTGGTATTTGTCACTCTTTGACATTTTAGGGCTTCTGGTGGTGAGAACTGTCACGGTATTTCAGCGTGGCTTGAATTTGCATTTTTCTGCCAATCATATGCCCGTCAGCTATTTGGATCGCTCTCCTTATAGTGTACGTGTTCAAACCTTGTGCCCATTTTTATGCTGGATGGCCTTTTCCTCATCAGTATCATTTGTATTTATAATAAATTTTAGAATTAACTTGTCAGTTTTCACTTTCCAAAAAGCATTGGGATTTTGGGTATGATTGCTTTAAATCTATAGATTAATTTGGGGACAACAGACATCCTTACTGTGCTGAGTTTGCCAACAAACATGATGAATTTCCTTATTTGTTTAGTAGGTCGCTTAAAACAGTTCCCTTGTTGGGAGGGTACAGCTCAGGGGTAGAGCGCATGCTTAGCAGGCATAAGGTCCTGGGTTCAATCCCCGGTACCTCCTCTATAAATAAATGAACATAATTACCTCCCCCCCAAAAAAACAAACGGAAAAAAAAGTTCCCTTGATTTTTTTTTTTTAGTTTTTTTGTGCATAAATTTGTACATTTTGTTAGTATTCCCTAGGTATTTGATTTTTTGATGCTATTATAAAATGATCGCTTCTATATATTTTTTGTTACTTGCTAGTGTACAAAAGTACAGTTGATTCTGGATGATTGACTTTGAACCCAGCACTCTTTCTAAATTTGCTTATTAATTCTGATAACTTATCTGCAGATTCTATTGAATTTTGTATTTACACAGTACTATCAACTATATGTAATAAGCTTTTTGCCTCCCTTTCCATTCCCTACTCTCTTGTGTGCTTTCCTTACCTTCCCGAACTGGCTGGGACCCGAGTGCAATGCTGGATAGCAGTGCTGGCAGCGGGCAGACTTACCCTTTTCCTTGTCTCAAAAGGAAGACGTCAACATTCCATTAAAAAAAAAAATGTTTTCACATTAAGGAAACGCTCTTCTGTTCCCGTTTTGCTAAGAGGTTTTTCCTTTTTTCAGTCATGCACGGATGTTGAATTCTATTAAGTTACTTTCACGCATCTACTAAGAAAATTATCCGATTTATTCTGTTAACATGGTGACTTAGTGTTGATTTTCAAATGTTAAAGTAATTTTTCATTCCTGGAATGAACCTGTCTTGATCGTGACATACTATCCTTTGTATATATTGAAGATTTGGTTTGTAGATATTTTGTTTGGGATTTTTGGCCCCTGTGTTTACAAGTGAAATTGGTCTGTAATTTTCATTCTTGTTACGGGTTTGGTAGCGGGGCTATGATGTTGACTTTATTGTAAGAGTTAGGAAGGGTTTCTCATTTTCTTCTTTTTGGAAGTGTTGTGTGGGGTTAGAGTAATTTCTTACCATCTTTCTGGGGGGGGGGGGGGTTAAAACCCCCACTGGGTCACAGATCTGTCCATTTCTCCAAGTCAGCCCTCGCCTTATTTTCAGGCCGTGTAATTAGATGCATGCATATTTAGAAATTGTTAACTTTCTGTTGAGTGTACTTTATATCGTTTCAAGTGTCTCGTTTAACTCTAGTAATGCTTTTTGCCTTAAAGTCTATTTTTCTGACATTAACATAGTTATGCTGGTGGGGACAGTACAGCTCAGTGGTGGAGCGTGTGCTTATTAGCAGGCATGAGGTCCTGGGTTCAATCCCCAGTACCGCCATTAAAAAAAAAAAAAAACAACCATAGCTATACTCACTTTTGGGGTGGGAGCTGTACTTGAAAGTCAAAATATGGAAAAGGTAAGACTGCAGTCTTTCTGAACCTTCTGTTTTAGGTAGGTACGTCTCATTAGCAGCATGCAGGTGTTTGTTCGACCGTCCACCTTTCAACTGGGGAATTTAGTCCATTTATTTAATGTAGTTGCAAATATATATACACACATATATTTGGGTTTGAATCCACCGTCTCACTCTGCTTTCCAGTGGTCCCACCCGTGCTGGGCTTCTTTGTTTCTTGCCTTTTTTTTTTTTGAAGTCATGATTTAGTTTAGTTTTTTTAGTTGAAGTACAGTCAGTTTACAATGTTGTGTCAATTTCTGGTGTACAGCATAATGCTTCAGTCATACATATACATACATACATTCCTTCTCATATTTTTCATTTTCATTATAGGACCAGAGAGTAAATATAATTCCCTGTCCTCTACAGTATGAACTTGTTTATTTTATATATAGTAGTTACTAGCTGCAAATCTCAAACTCCCAATTTATCCCTTCCCACCGCCTTTCTCTCCTGGTAAGTGTAAGTTTGTCTTCTATGTCTGTGAGTCTGTTTCTGTTTTGTAAATAAGTTTATTTTGTCTTTTTCCTTTTTTAGATTCCACATATAAATGGATATTTCATATGATATTTTTCCTTCTCTTTCTGACTTCAGTTAGAATGATAATCTCCAGATCCATCCATGTTGCTGCAAATGGTGGCATTCTTTTTTTATGGCTGAGTAGTATTCCATTGTATAAATACACCACAACTTTATCCAGTCATCTGTCGATGGCCATTTAGGTTGTTTCCATGTTCTGGCTATTGTAAATAGTGCTGCTATGAACATTGGGGTACATGTATCTTTTCGAATCAGAGTTCCCTTCGGATATATACACAGAAGGGGGATTGCTGGATCATATGGTAGCTCTATTTTTAGTCTTTTGAGGAATCTCCACACTGTTTTCCACAATGGCTGCACCAAACTACATTGTGTAGAAGGGCTCCCTTTTCTCCACAGCCTCTCCAGCATTTATCGTTTGTGGACTTTTTAATGATGGCCATTCTGACTGGTGTGAGGCGATACCTCATTGTAGTTCTGATGTGCATTTCTCTGATAATTAGCGATATTGAGCATCTTTTTCATGTGCCCATTGGCCATTTCTATGTCTTCATGGGAGAACTGCTTGTTTAGGTCTTGTGCCCATTTTTGGATTGGTTGTTTTTTTTTTTTTGTAATTAAGTTGTATGAGCTGTTTATATATTCTGGAAATTAATCCCTTGTCAGTCTCATCATCTGCAAATCTTTTGTCTCATTTCATAGGTTTTTTGTTTTCTTTTGTTTATGGTTTCCTTTGCTGTGCAAAAGCTTGTAAGTTTAATTAGGTCCCATTTGCTTATTTTTGCTTTTATTTCTGTTGCCTGGGTAGACTGCCCTAGGAGAACAGCACTACTTCTTGCCTTCTTTTAAATCAGTTATTTTTCATTATTCCATTTCATCCTCTCTGTTGGCTTCATGATCACGCATTCCTTCACGGCGTCATGGTTCCCTCAAGACTACAGACTTGCATTCTTGACTTCTGAAAGTCCAGTATTTTTAGTACTTGGGTCTTCTTTCTAGACAATTCAAGAATACTCTCACTCCATGCATCTTCTTCCTGACCCCACGCACTGCCGATACGTGTTTTTCCTCTGTATGTTAAGCCCCATGACACATGGTTGTTGATACGGTTCCCGCTCGTGGAGGTTTTACCCCCATATGGACCGTGTTTTGTGGCTCTCCTGCTCTCCTGCGTGTCTGACCTTCCATTTGGGACTATTTCCCCTCTGATAACAGTTTAGTCTTAGTGCAGTTCTGCTTGTCATGAATTCTCTGTTTTTGTCTGACGGTATCTTGATTTTTACCTTCATTTTCGAAAGAGATTTAAAGTGACCAGAGGAGTGTGGCCGGTGACTTCTCCCAGTGTGGACGGTCTCACTCCCTCGACCTCTGTCCCCAGAGGCTTCTGTTAGGGAGTCTCATTCAATGTACCTTGGAAGGCAATGTGTCTTTTTTTTTTTTCTTCTCTGCTTTAAAGACATTCTTTTTGTCTCTGACTTTCAGAGTGTTAACCATGCTGTGCTCAGGTGTACACAGCCAGTCCTCCCATCTGCGGACTCAACCAGCTGTGGATCACAGACTGTAAGATTTGCGTTTGACTCTGTGGTGCTGACCCTGGGGACAGAGGGCTGGTTGTGGGCCCTGAGCTTCAGTGGATTGTGGGATCCACAGCGGGTCCTGGAATCACTCCATCGTCGGTGCTGAGGGACCATTGCCTTTCTTTTTAATTATTCTGCTGGGGATTCATAAGGTTTTTTGAATCTAGGGCCTGATGTTTTTCAGTCAAGTACCAATCAGAAGACACAAACTGGAATAATTGGGACCGAGGAAGATTAATATAAAGAATTATTCACTGTGAGAGGAGAGTTGCTATGAGGGTGCAGAGAGGACGCTAAAGGACGGCCCACGTCTCCAAGGCCAGGATTCAGAACTCGTTGGAGAGGGTCTGGTTACAGCTCCCTGCAGGGCAGAGAAACACTGGTCACCCAGGCCAGAGCTGGTTCCAAGCTGGGTGAGCAGGGATGGCCCCTTGTAGATGGAGGTGGGCATGCGTGGAGGGGGCACAAGGCCTGGGGCGTGAGGTACCCACGTCTGGGTGCAGTGAGATGATCACCAGGTCAGGGCCGGGCTGGCTGGGCTGCAAGCTCGCCGAGACTGCAGGTGGGGGTGCGTGGCCGGGGCAGGACGCACAGGGTGCCTCCAGACACCTGCCTCTGGTAGCCCTGCGGTCAGAGTAAGAAAGAACCGCTTCCTGCTGCCGTGCTCCTCCCCTGATGGAGCCTGTGCGCACTGCAAACAGGCAGTGCTCATCCCAGGGCCGCAGATAAACAGTGGGCTTGGGCCTGAGGAACCCGAGGTTGGTAACGGCACGGTCAGTTTTGGAAAACTTTTTTTTAAACAGTTTTATTGAGAAATGGTTTACGTATCACAAAAGCCACTCATTTGCATGTACACTTATATTTTATACATTTGCAAAGTTGTGCCACTACCAGTGTGACCCAGTTTATAAAAAGTCCCATCTCCCCGACAGGTCCCGCATGCCCCCGTGGTCTGTTTACACCGCCGGCAGCACCGGCCTGCTTTCCGCCTCTAGATTCGCTTTTTCTGTACATTTCATTTAAACAGAAGCACGAAATAGTCTTTTGCATCTGGCGTCTTTGACACCACGTTTTTGAGGTTCCTTTTTATCGCCAGTGTTCCACTGTGTGGAAATACGTGGATTTTACCTTTTTTACTGGTGGATGGACATTTGGATTATTTCCACCGGTGGCGAATAATTCCTGCTATGAACGTCACCTCTGCTCCGTTCCTCTCCCTCTTCTGTTGGTCCAGTTACACGTAGCGACTTGCTGTCCTCGTGGCTCTTCCTGCCTTCGTGCTGCTGATAGCGCCTAATCCACATCCAGTTCACTCCGTCTGTCAAGCATACTCACTGAGTTCCTTCCATCAGTTAATGTACCTTTTGGCTCTAGAGTTTCCATTTGTTCTGTTTATGTTTTCCACTTATCTGCCCCAGTTCGCAGTCTGGCCTCGCGCCTGGGGCAGCGTAAGCACTGCTTTCACACTTACATCTGGCACCTCCTCAGCGCCGGCCCCTGCGCCTCTGATGCTGCCTGTTGTTCCTGGCCTTTCTCCGTTCATGCTGCTTGTTTGCTTGTGTCCCTGGTTATTTTTTGTTGTATATGAAAAGGTAAATAATTTGAGGCCTTGGGTGATGGCAGCCTCCTCCGGTGAGCCTCTGCATTTGTTCCTGGCTGCTGTGGGGAGGCTGGTACACTCGGAGACGCACTTACTCCTGGAAGGTACCTCCTTGGGGTCTCAAAGTACAGAGAATTCTGGACCTTTTTTTCTTTTTTTAATCTTTTGTTGGAAGTGCTGACGCCTCTTCTGGAATTGGCAGGAATATGGCCCCAAATGTCAGGCTTACCTTCCTGGATTTCTGCCTCCTCCTGAATCCTGGCCCGATCCCTCTTCCTCTTGCTAGCTCTCTGATGAATTCAAGCAGGGAATTAAAAATACTTGGTGCAGCTTTCCTAGCAGGCAGGCTGGTCTGAATTACCGAGTGTACCATTCCCAGAAGTGCAAATTCCTTCTTACACATTTTAAGAATAAGCTTTAGAATAAGCAACCTATCAAATCCTGCTGGAATTTTCTTTGCAATAGTTTTAATAGATACATTAATATGGGGGATAATTGACATCTCTAAGAAACTTAATCTTCCTATCGACAAATGTGCATTTCTCAACTCTTAAGGTTTTTATTATTTTTAAGTAAAGTCTGATTTTTTTGTTTTAAAAATACATAATTTTAATTGAGGCATAATTGACATAGAGCATCCGTTTCATTTGTTATTTGGATATACTGTGAAGTGATCACAGTAAGTCCAGCTGACATCCGTCACCACACACAGGCACACAGTTTTTCTTCTTGTGATGACAGCTTTTAAGACCTACCCTATTACTGACGTTCAAGTATGCAGTATGGCGCTACTCCCCACAGGCACCGCGCTGCGCCGCACCCGGGCTTAGCTACTGCAGGACTGCAGGTCTGCTCCTTTGACCCCTTTTACCCCTTTTACCATTTCACCCGCTTTTCCTACCAGTCTGTTCTCTGTATCCATGAACTACATTTTTTTTTCTTTTCCAGCTTACCCTGTAAACGAGATCATACAGTGTTTGTCTTTCTTTGGCTCATTTCACTTAGCATAATGCCCTCAAGATCATCTATGTTGTTGCAAATAACAAGATTGCATTTTTTATGGCTGAATAATATTGTATTGTGTATATATATACACACACACACACACACCACATTTTCTTTATCTGTTCGTCCGTTGGTGGACACGTAGCTTGTCTCCATGTGTTAGCTATTGTAAATAATGCTGCAGTGAACATGCGGAGGCATGCAGTTTTTGAGTTAGTGTTTTTTTTCCTTTGAATAAATACCAAGAAGCAGAATCGCTGGGTCATACAGTAGTCCTATTAAAAAAAATTTTTTTAGGCGTCTCCATACTGTTTTCCATGGTGGTTGCACCAGTTTACGGTCCTGCCAACAGAGCACAAGCGTTCCCTGTTCTCTGCCTCCTTACCAATACTTGCTTTTGTTTGTTTGTTTTGATAATAGCCATTCTAGCAGGTGTCAAGTTGCATCTGTGTGGTTTTGATTTGCATTATCCTGATGGTGAGTGATGCTGAGCGTTTGTTCATGTGCCTGTCGGCCACCTGTGTATCTTTGTTAGAATGTATGTCTGTTCAGATCTTCTGTCCACTTTCTAATCATTTATTTTTGCTATTGAGTTGTATGGGTTTAAAAATATATATATTTTGGATTATCAACCCTTTATCAAATATATGGTTTACAAATATTTTCTTCCATTAGATAGGCTGCCATTTCGTTTTGTTGATGGTTCCTGATTTGCTGTGCAGGAACTTTTCAGTTTGATGGAGTCCCAGCTTATGCCTTTCTGCTTTTGTTGCCTTTGCTTTTAGTTTCAGATCTAAAAATTTGTCAAATCTGATGTCAAGGAGCTTACCACATACGTTTTCTTTTGAAAACATTTATGGTCTCAGGTCTTAACATTCAAGTCTTTAGTCCACTCTGCACGTGGCTGTCCAGTTTTCCCAACACAGTTTATTGGAAAGACTGTCCTTCCCCCGTTGTGCGTTCTTGGCTCCTTTGTGGTAAACTGACAATATGTACGTGGGTTTACTTCTGGGCTTGCTTTTCTGTTCCATTGATCTGTGTGTCTGTCTTATGCTGCTACCATGGGTTTGATTACTGTAGCTTTTTCGTATAGTAAATTGGGGAGTGTGATGCCTCCAGTTTTGTTCTTCACCCTCAAGGTTTCTTTGGCTATTCCTGGGGTCTTTTGTGGTTCCATACAAATTTCAGGTTTCTCCTATTTCTGTGAAAAATGCCACTGGAATTTTGATGGAATTGCATTGAATCCAGATTGCCTTGGGTGGTAGGGACATTTTAACAACACTGATGTTTTAATCCATGCACACAGAATATCTTTCCATTTATTTGTCATTGTCATCTTTTATTTTTTTTTTATTTTTTTTACTAATGTCTTATTTCCAGTGTACTGGTCTCTTACCTCCTTGGTTGAATTTATTCCTAGGTAGTTTATTCTTTTTGGTGCAATTGTAAATTGTATATTGTAAAAGGGATTGTTTTCTTAATTTTTTTTTTCCTGGTAGTTCACTATTAGTATATGGAAATGTAACAGATTTTCGTACATTGATTTCATATTCTGCAGCTTTACTGAATTCATTTATTCTAACAGTTTTTTTTGATGGAGTCAAGGGCTGTCTATATATAATATCATGTCATCTGCAAATAGTTTTATTTCTTCCTTTTCAATTTGAATGCTTTTTACTTCTTTTTCTTGCCTGATTGCTCTGGCTAGGACTTTTTGATACTTGTGTTGAATGAAAGTGGTGAGAGTGGCATCCTTGTCTTGTTCCAGATCTTAAAGGAAAAGCTTTCAGCTTTTCACCACTATGATGTAAGCTGTGGGCTTGCCATAAATGGATGTTGAATTCTGTCAAATGCTTTTTCAACATCTATTGAGATGATTATGATTTTTCTTCTTCATTTTGTTAATGTGATGCATCCCACTGATTTGCAGATGTTGACCATCCTTGCATCCCTGAAATAAATCCACTTGATCATGATGTATGATCCTTTTAATGTATTTTTGAATTTTGTTTGCTAATATTTTTTGTCAAAGGTTTTTGCATTTGTGTTCATCAGGGATATTAGCCTGTAATTTTCTGTTCTTGTGGCATTCTTGTCTGGTTTTGGTGTCAGGGTAATGCTGGCTTTGTAAAAATGAGTTGGGAAGTGTCCCCTCCTCTTCTAGCATTTGGGTTTGAGAAGGATTGGTGTTTATTCTTTGAATGTTCGGTAGGACTCACCAGTGAAGCCATCTGGTCCTGGACTTCTGTTTGTTGAGAGGTTTTTGATTGCTGATTCAATTTCCTTGCTAGGAATCAGTCTGTTCAGATTTTCTTCATGATTCAGTGTTGATAGGTTGTGTGTTTCTAGGAACCTACCCATTTCTTCTAGGTTGTCAGATTTGTTGGCACGTAATGATTCACAGTACTCTCGCGATCCTTCGTGTTTCTGGGATTCCCTTTCATTTCTGATTGAGTCCTCTTTCTTGTTGAGTTTTGCTAGGTTTATCCATTTTGTTTATCTTTTCAAAGAACCAGTTCTTAGTTTCATTGATCTTTTCTATTGCGATTTTAGATCAGAGAGGAAATAAATGAAGTGCAGACTTTATTTCCTTTCTTCTACTAACTTTGGGCTTCATTTGTTCTTTTTCTAGTTCCTTGATATTTAAAGTTAGAGTGAGCTTTGTTGCTTGATGCAGGCATTTGTTACTATGAACTTCCCTCTTATGGTATGCAGCAAAGGCAGCTGTTAAGTTTTGTTATGTTGTATTTTCATTTTCATTTGTTTCAATGTATTTTTTGATTTTTCTTCTTTGACCTCATTGGTTGTTCAGTAGTATATTGTTTAATCTCCATGTATTTTTGGATTACCCCATTTTCTTGTAATTTCTACTTTCATACCATTGTGTTTGGCTTTGCAAAGATGCCTGTTATTTCAGTCTTCATAAATTTATTAAAATTTGTGGCCTAACATAATATTTATCACAGAGAATGTTCCATGTGCACTTCAAAGAATGCATTCTGTTGCTTTTGGATGGAACCTTCTGTGTGTATCTGTTAAGTCCGTCTAGTCTAACGTGTTAAAGCCGATGTTTCCTTACTGATTTTCTGTCTGGATGACCTGTCCGTTAATGTAAGTGGGGATATTAAAGTCCCCTGCTATTCTTGTATTCCTGTTTATTTCTCCCTTTAAGTCTGTTAGTATTTGTATATGTAGGTGTGTAAACATTTACTGATGTTACATCCTCTTGCTAGATTATGCTCTTACCTGTGAGGTCCTATACACCTTCTGCTGGGTGTATTCCTAGTACCTCACGAACTGTGACGTCAGTAAGACTTGTGGTGCTGGTGTAAATCGAGTACTTCAAGAACTGTTTTCTAACAGTTCACTGTATACAGGAACGTGTTTACTTTTTTACTTGACTGTACAGTTCACTACCTGTTCTTAGTAACCTCTTCTAAGTTATTTTTCTGTTCTTGTAGCGTTGGCTAGGATCTCTGGGACACCAGTGGAAGGCATGGTGACAGTGGGACCCTTACCTCATTCTACTTTAAAGGAAATTCTTTGAACGTTTCACCATCAAGTACAACGTTTGCACAGGATTTGAGAAAGTAACCTTTGTCAGATTAAGAAGTTTTCAGTTGCTACTTATTTTTTAAATACAAATTATAAATGGGTGTTTTATTTTTAACAAATAGTCTGACTACTGAGATGATTATATATGTGGTGCTCTTTCTATAATCTGTTAACATGGTTTATTCAGGAGAGGCTAGGCCATGTAAAAATTTATAAACCCCCAAATCTCAGCAGCTTATCTAGCACAAGCTCATTTTTCCTTCATGGAAAGTCCAGTGTGGGGCAGTGAGTGGTCCCTCGTGGGGCACTCTCCACGTAGGGCTCTGCCATCTCAACACCTGGAATCCAAGTGTGTCACGGTGGGAAGAGTGAGCACGGCGGTGGCACACCTGGCCTGAGCTCCCCAGGAGGGGGAGGTGTGCTGGATGGGAACGCCCAAATCAGGGCCTAGGATAAGGGGGCAAGTACAGTGACCGGTTTTCTCCTGTCACTCTCTCCTTGCACTTGAAGATGAGCCCAACTTGGTTGGGGAGTGTTGCTGTTTTATATATTGCTGGTTTGGGGTTGCTAATACAACATTGTAATTTTTACATCAGTAACTGTAAATTTCTTGTCCTGTCCTTGTCTGGGTTTGTTAAGGTAGTATTCTAGTCACAAAACAAGCTGAGAAGTGTTTCCCCTTCTGTTCTCAGGGGCACTCGTTTAAGGCAGAAGCTGTCCGTTTGTTTGGCATAAATAACCTGTTAGGCCTGCCTGGACCTGACGTGTGAGTGGATTTTTAATGCCAAGTGCCTCTTCATTGTAGTATTTCACTTGTACGATTTTTAATTGAGGATTCAGCGAGGTGAAGCTGTCTGCAGAGTGCCTGGTGCTCCCCACATGTTAAGTAGGAACAGTGGTGACAGCGCCCCAGGGACTGTTCCAGGTCACTCCCTGAGTCCTCACAGACCTTACGAGGAGGTAGAGCTGTTGTTACCCCCACTTCCAGGTGGAAAAACTGGGGAGCAGAGAAGGGACTAGTGAACAAACGGATGATGGTCTAAGTGAACATATGGGGTTCACCTCTCAGCCTGCTGCGGGTACGCCAGGTGGCCGCTGCAACCCAGAAGCCTGGGCGCGTGACACCCCCGGCCAGACCTGAGGTCGGTACGCAGAGGGATGGCTGGGGAAGCGTGGTTCCGAGCTTCCTGGGTGCAGAGCCCTCCGCTTCCCGAGGCCACCTCTGAGGACCTCCTGCAGGGCTCAGAGCGGCGGACAGTCTCACTGCAGGGGGAGGGGCAGCACAGTGGGCGGGGCGAGTGGGCCGTGCCTGAGCCCAGTGGCTCGCCCAGAGCGGGGCGGCCTCACGTGGTCCTGGACAGGCCAGGCGGGACGGGAACTTGCAGAAGGCATGCTTTCGGGGACAGTTCGTCAGGGGCTTTGAAAAGCAGCTCTAGACACCTGTGTGCCCCTGAATCCCACCCTGGGGGTGTGCTCTCACCAGGACACCGGGGGCGGGGCGGGGGCTCTGGCCCATCACCCCACTTCTGTCAGAACTACCCAGCAGCAAGTGTGGGGCCTGGGGTAAATGACCCGTGCCCGCAGCGTGCCAGGCGCCCAGCCCACGAGGAGGTCACAGAAAGGAGACAGCTCAGACCGTCACTGACACGCGGCATGCGGTGTTCACACAGTTGGCCGCGGCTTTCCTCTGTGTTTATTTTCCTTTCATATAAAAGTACAGGTTTGAAACGTCTGCAGGAAGATGCCGCTATCAGCCAGGTTAGTCTGGGATATATTACAATGTAACATTGGGGGGGCGTGGGGGGAGGGAGGCGCGACTCAGAGTGGGGTTCAGTTCAGACGCGGGGCACGTGCCTGGCCCCTCCCTGGCTCCACCCACCCCTGCAGGTGGGAACTGAGGCTGCAGGGACCCGTGTCCTCCAGTTGTGTCTGTCTGTCATTAGATTTGTACACCTGACCCGGCCCCATGACAGACAAACCACCGAGGAGCCAGGCATGTGTCTAAACCAGGCCCGGGCGGGAAGCCGCTCAGCCAGTAAGTTAAAACCCACACTGCACCTGCTGTCCTCCTGCTGGGGTCACCTGGCCACGCTGGCCCCTGGTTCACCGCTCGGCTCAGACCAGGGCTCCCGGCGAGGAGGGGAGGTGGGCACAGGGTCTGTTCTGAATGGGGGGGTGGTGAAGCCCCTCAACCCCGTTCAGCTCATGGCTGAGCATGACCGACAGACCTCGACCCCAGACACACGTGCAAGCACCTGGCTTTGAGGCCCAAACACAGTGTTGGCTCGTGCCCGTGGGGCGGAGGGGGACCTCTGCCCACACACCCCTGAGCGCAGAGTGGCCCCCCCCCACCAGGTGCACACAGCAGCATTCAGCAGAGCCGGGCCGGGGTGAGGGTGGGAGGAGGAAAAGACTGAAATGAGAGGACTTAAAAAAGCAGAAAACCAATACTCTCCAATACTCTTCATCACCAGCGAGTCCACACACACACTCTTTAAATAATAAAGTGAGGCGCTCCGGCCCGCTGCGCAGGGTCGCCGCCAGAAGGGCCATGAGCAGCGTCTCACAGACTCCTCCCCTCTATGTACACGACAGAGGAAAAAAACAGCCCCAATTCTCTTCTTGAAACCTGTGAAGGACTCAAAAATGACTGACAGGGTTGTTTCTTCAAAAACAAAAAAACCAAAAAACCTTGTTAACAGCCGTTGCTTTCTACTGTCTGCTCTGATGGGGCCAGTGCGCATCCACCCTGGCGCTCGCTGGCCAGGTCCCCATCCTGGGAGAAGCGCGCACTCAGCCATGCACAACAGGACGCGGGAGGCAGCCGTCCCACAGGCCCACGCCCGGCTGGCACGGCGCCCGGCGGGCGGGCGGGCAGGCCTAGTGGTGCTCTGTGTGCAGAGACCCCTGCAGCCCTCGCCTCAGATTGTCAACCTCAGCGGCGAGAGTGGTCCTGAACTAGGAGGCTGGACAGAGCACCTGCTGCGGAAGACGCTGTGCCGCGGCCTGAGGACAGGGTGGGCGCCTGCGCAGCCAGGCCCCTGGCCTCTCAGGGACCCCCCCCCCCACCCATCCATCCCACGGGAGAGCGCACCGCACAGGCAGAAAGGTCTGAGGCGCAAGAGGAGCCCTTCGGCCCCACCAGGCTCGGGGCAAGGTAGGAGGGAGGCCTGAGCACAGGAGGGGCAGGAGATGGGGTTTAAGGCACCAGCAAGCGACAGAGGAGGGGCTGCCGGCCCTCCCCCAGGACAGAAACGCCCCTCCACTCTCTCCTCTCAGAACTAACTAACTCCCCGCAGAGCCACTGGCCCCAGCTCAGAACAAGTGTTTCTGGGATGGTCATGTCTTCCCCTGCTCCAACCTCTTCTCTCAGCTCCCCACGGCACCAGGTGAGGGGGGGCTGGGGGAGGGATGAAGGGGCCACATGTGACAGACGCTGCTGCAAGGCCACCTGGCGTACCTTCCTGGCCAGGCGAGACACTCGCGCCAGCCTCCATTTCAAGAAGTGGGGCGTGGGAAGTGGAAGGAGTCTCCCTCAGGCCTCTGCTCCCAGCCCACCCACCTGAGTGCCCCCTCAGTCAAGGTCACCGGGGAGCAGCCCCCCTCCCTGAGGGTCCTTGGGCTGCTACTCGTTTGTCACTTCAGCAGACTCAGAAGATAGCCACTGTTCCCTTGGTCTGCTGGTGACGTCCCTGTGCTGCTCCCAGGCTGGGGGGGGGGGGTGGGGCAGCGAGAGGGCGAGCGGAAGACAGAGTGAAAGCAGAAACCCAAGTCAAAACCAAACCACCGGTTCACGAATCAGCAATGAGACCTGCCTGCTGGCTTCGCTGGGGGCCGCAGGGGCCCCTCCCGCAGAGGGCGGCAGGCAGCTGCGTGGGCTCCGGATGCCCGCCCGGCACAGCGGGGGCCTGGCTGGGCCCAGGGGCGCTGAGGCCAGGACACGTGCCGCCATGTAACAGGTCCAAAGTCCCTTCTGGTCTCGGAGCGGCCCTGAGCCTCTCTTGAGCGTTGTCCCCGCTCACGGCACCTGCTCCTAGGTCTTCTCTTCACGGTCCGTTTTCCTTCTCGTAATGTTCCTGGGCTTGATTTTCAGAGAGAGTTCCCAGAGGGCCTCTTCGGCCAGGTGGTCGCTGAAGTCGTTGAAGAAGTTGATGATGTCATCATTTCTGCGGATGTCGTAATGCCTGGGGAGCAGGGGCGGGGCATCCAGTGAGGCCCACTGGGGACCAGACAGCCCAGGGACTCCGGGAAGTGCCACGTGCACTGCCCAGCAAACTCATGAGGCAGGGGCGCCCAGCATGAACTGCACTCTGTGTCCCCCTGCCCTGGAGTCACACCAGCCCCTAGCTGCCCAGAGTGGGCTCTCAGAGGACATGCTGGTGGCCACCTCTGGGTGCAGGCCCCAGGAGGAAGCAGGGGTTGAATTCGAGGGTCCCCTTGGCCACCACCCGTCTCTGCTCAGTGTCCCCACAGGGCAGCACTCACGCCTGCTGGAAGCACCGCATGCTGTCAAGAATGTTGAACTGCTGCCAGCGTTTGGAGAAATTCACTTTCCCGTCAATGTAGTCTGGGTTCCCCAGGTGAACGAAGGTGAGGTCCTGCAGGATGAGCCCCCTGGGAGGATGGAGAAGCCTGTTACCACTCTGGAGGGCGACTCAGAAGGTAGCTGGTTTATGGGCGAGCAGGCACCTGAGGCTCTGGGAAGGCTGGCTCAGTCCCGCTGCTACGGAGCCTGGCAGAGCTGGGGTTTGCTTATGTACAAGTAACAAATGCACAGGAAAAAATAAAACCCCACACTTGAGGGATGGGGGCGTAAACCCCCTTTGTTAATGGGTGAGGTAACATGCTTTCAGACAGAGGGGCTGAGGCCACCAGGGAGAGTCCCGCCTGAGGGGCACAGCTGACACCCTCCCAAGGAGCCAGGTGGGATAGGGCACGGTGGTCAGCGGGGGCAGAACGGCGGGGAAGCAGGGAGGGGTCACTGGCTGCGAGATCCGTTCTCTCTGGAGGCGAAGGCCTGCGGGCGGGGCTGGCAGCCAGGGGTGCTGCTGCGTCTCCCATCCCTCCCGGAGATCCCCACTGCCCACCAGCATGTTAAGGGCGCTGATGAGTCCCGCTCCCAAGACCTGTTCAGCTGTGCTTTTCCTGCTGGTTCCCAAGCCCACATGCATGGGGTTCTTTTTTGTGAAATGCCTGTTTAGCCCGCGGCGCACCCTGGGGGAAACGCTCTCTGAGCGGCCTCACGCCCAGCGCTCTCAGGTTGCTGTGACACGCCGCCCAGTTTGAGGACGGCGGGAACGTAGCCTAACGCCACTAGTGAGGGAACGAGACACCACACGTGCGGCCACATGTGCACATGAGCACACCCACTGGCAGAGGCGAGGAGGAGGGTGGGGAAGGCAAGGCCCTCGTCCCTGGGCCCTGCTTGTGTTTAAACCCTTTAACAAGGAGCACGCTTTACTTTTAAAGTTAAAACAGAAGCACAGAGGTCTGGGCTGGAGACCTTTCAGCAAGGAGCCCCCAGGGGCTTCCCCGGAGCGAGTGAGCGAGGCAGGCCGGGCGGAGGCCCTACTCACAGGTACGGGATGCAGGGCGGCTCCACCTCCGAGAGGGCGGCCCGGTAGGCGCGGAAGGACGAGGAGCTGTCAATCAGCGTGCAGTACTCCGCCAGGCCCTGGGCAGGGGGATGCGGGTCTGTGAGCCCCGGACCACGCTCGAGGGTGCCCCCCCCCACAGCAACCCAGGGCCAGGCCCGGCCCGGCCCCCAGCTCCCCGGCGGCACGCAGGCCAGGCATTCTGCTGGTCAGTGGCCCAGGGGCACCCGTAGCACCCACCAGGTGCAGGACCTGCAGCTTGGGCTCCTGCCTGCTCAGCACTGTGGCCCCACGGGAGCCCCTGAAGCACACACTGGACCACGTCACTCCCGGCCTCCAGACACTCCTTCCCTTGGGAGGGGAACTGGCAAAGGAGTGTACAGACTGGGGCAGGTGGGAGGGAACTCCATGCCCTTGAGCAGGACAGAGACCATTGTGGCCACATCACTGTGGGAGGACAGCTCTGCATCACAAGGGCCTTGGGGGAACTGATAGGGAACTGGACCTTTATCCTTGTGTGAGAGCTGTTCCTTAAGAAGAGAGGCAAAAGTGCACAGGGCAGGCTGAGTGTCAGCTGGGCTATTTGGGGGTTGTCTCACAGGGCCCCATGAAGGGACAGTCATGACAATGTTGTATGAAGAAGTGGGACATTTACACCACCTGCTCTAGGAACACATAAGAGATCCTAAGGAGGCAGGGAAGGCTTCCCGGAGGAGGTGACACATCAGGGTGAGAGACACCTGACGGGTGAAGAGGCAGAGGCAGGCGGGGAAGGGGGAGGTGCAAAAACCCCGTGCTGTGTGTAGGAGCAGAGAGGTCACCCGCCATCCCTGGTGGACTCTGCCTTAAGTGCAGTGAGGAGCGAAGGCAGGCTTGGGGCTGGGAGTGATGAGGTCCAGTGTTTTAGACGCTCTGTGACCCCCAGACTAGGCCAGACCACCCAGCAAAGGCTTTCTCAGCACCTCATCCTTCTGCCTTTAGCACTGATCCTGCGGAAATCCGCCTAATGATGGACCTGACCTGTTCACAGCACACACTCAATGCCTGATGTGGCCCCCAGCTCAAAGGAGCCCCTCCAGAAGCCTGGGAAGGCAGGAAGGGTCAAGGGAAGCCAGGAGCCTGCGATGCAGGCAGCAGAACGTGGTAACCCGGGCACTGACCACAAAGCCCCTCGGGGCCCAACGACTGGACATTAGAGACGGGAAACTGAGGCAGGGCAGGGCGCGACCTGAGCTCAGGTCTCCACTCCTGTCCCGAGCGTGTCCTGCCACAGTGGCTCGGGAAGGCGGGCCTCACATCTCCTGGCTTCCCTCCGAGCCACCCACCTCAGAGGTCTGCTTCTGCCACTCCAGCCTGCGGATGGGGGCGGAGTCCAGCGCCGACAGGATGGCCAGGTAGGAGTTGAAGTTGTTTAGCTTCCGTAAGTGCTGCAGCGAGAGGCGAGGGGGCCGTGAGGGCAGGGCTCGGGGACAGGCAGGGCTCCCTGGAGTGGGCTCTGGAGAGTGTGTCCAGTTACCTTCATGATCTTGATGAACTTCAAGAGCAGCCGTTCCCTGTCCTGGGCCTTTTCCTGTAACATGATTATGGACCGGACCCTGCATGGACCAAGGCAGGAGAGAGACAGCTGAGCTCCAGACTTCTGCACCAGCCGGCCGTCAGCCCGGGCCCACTGTGTGCCTGGGGCTTACAAGGCATCAAGTATGGCTCCAGTCTCTGCTCTCGGGGCTCATGGCATCCCAGGGACAGGCAAGGGGCCACAGGGAGACCTGGACATCAGGCGGAGACTCTGCAGATGGAGCCTTCCTGATGAGCACTGCTCCCAGGCACCACGGCGGCAGGAAATGCTCCTTGCGCGGCCTCAGGATTAGCTCGAGAGACGAGTGGGCATGCAGGTTAAGGGGCCACCTTGCCAGCCGTGAGGGAGGGCACCTCTCAGACCTTAGCAGCAACCAAAGCCACAGGCCAGCCTTGCATGAGGACCTGACAGTGGCCTTGACCCCTGTGCTTTCACTCAGAGGAAGTGCCCCTCCTCTGACCCATTAAGGGCACTGGCACTGAGTCTCCCCTGAGGGGCGTGGCTCTGAAGGGGCCCCACCTGCACTTCCTCCAAGGCGGGCTCCCGAGGAGGGTGTCTGGAGCCTCCGATGCCCAGCAAGGGGCAGGGTGGGAGGCCGTGCTCAGGGCTCCTATGTTGGGTTACTAACTCTGGGCATGTGTTGCTATGGAATGGCTTCCCACAGTGGGGACAGAAGCGGGAAAGTGGGAGATGACCCCATCTTCCTCCAACGAGCAGTCCTTAGAGCATTTAAACTATCAGCAGTTCCCCTGGTGGTGGCGACGGACGGTGGGGGCCCTGCTGCAGCACAAGGCTGCCAGGCCACCACACTCCGCCCTCCCTCTAGCTGATGCTGAGAGGCTGTGTGTGGGCTCAAGTCACACCCGGAAGAGCAGACAGCTCTGATGTATCTTATATGATAATGCACTTTTGAGCTTCATTTTGCTTTACGAATATAAGGCTGAAAGTATTAACAGAACCACTCGTTGGCAGTTCTCTTTCAGGCAGAGTCAGTGTGGGGCTTGGCCCTGAGATCACCAGGCAGCGGGGAGACCGGCGAGGACCAGTGCAGGGTGGCAAACTACACACCCTCCCCTGCCGCCATCGACGACAGACAACACTCATCAGTCCTGGCGCTCTTCCCTGCTGAGCCCTCCTCAACCGGCCCTCCAGGGGCCCCTCCAACGAGGGAGACACACCCTGCCCTTGTCCAGCCTCGTCGGAGGTTCACAGTGAACGCCCGCAGGGCCTCAGAAGGTGCAGGGAGGAACGAAAGAGGCACCTCTCTGTCCTTGCTGTTGGGACCCTGTGAAAGGCACTCAGGCGCCCACGGCAGTGCTGCCGTACAAGCAGCGGGCTGCACACGGCCCCTTACCAGTAGGACATGTTGTTGAAGTGCTCCGTGAACTGGGTCAAGTTGGGGCTCTTCTCCTCGTTCTGCTCTTTTGCCCAAAGCAAAACCTCAGGAATCTGGAAAAGGAGGTAGACTGGAGAGGACCGCAGCCGTCCGGCTCTCTTGTGACAGGTGCTTCTCTCACTCTGGGAGGGGCAGCAGCGGCTCACCTGGGGCAGGACCCCCCGGCCCCCGGCCCCCGGCCCGCCGTACCTCTATCTTATAAAACAGCTCAGCATCTAGCAGTGTCAGCTGCTCGGCTATTTCATGGCTGTGGAAGTCGTGCAGGGTTCCAGGCCTGGAAGGCAGAGGTGTGAGATGAGTCGTCCACAGCTGGGGACGGTGGGGGGTCAGGACCAGATCGCACTCCTCCCTGGGACCACGGGGCTGCGGCTCTGCTCGCGAGCTCGGGTCCTGGGAACCCACAGCCCGACCCCACCTCAGGGCCTGGTGAGGACAAGGCGGTGCTGTGTGGATGGAGGCTGAAGCATTAACCAGGCCTGGAGGGAGGGGGCCGTGGAGCTACAGTGGGGGCGAAGGGAGCAGGCTGGAGTCTATATACAGGTTCGTAGGAAGGTTCAGGATGTCCGGGGGAGGCTGGGTGAGGATTATCAGCCGGCACAGTAGTGCCAAGAAGGTAAGTGCTGGCCACAGCCCGAAAGGCACTCATCTGTCTCCTGTCCTAGTGAGGCCCCCACACGCCCTGCCGCCCCACTCCTGAGAAAAAGGTGACTTGTCACACAACATAACCCTGGAGGAGAAGCCCAGCCTGGGGGACCCACTGGGCTGTCCCTGAGGCTCCTTGTCACAGGGCCTGGCAGAACCAGGACGTGAGATCGTGGGTGGGGCAGGCGCACGAAGGGAAGCGGGACGCAGAGGCCAGGGGGGGTGGCTGCCGGCTTACCTGGCTGCTACGCCCCTGGCTGCCAGGGGCTGGTCAGAGTTGGCACACCTGAGCAGCTTCTTCTGGTCCACCTTGTCCAGGATGTTCTTCCGGAGCACACGCGCCAGACTGAGCTCCCCGCTGCACACCAAGCGGAAGACCAGTTCCATCAGCAGCTTCAAGATCTCTTCTGTCAACTCCACAAGGCTAAAGGGCCAGGAGCACAAGGACAAGACGAGGGCTGCTGCCACTGGGCCAGAACCCCCTCAAGACACCCAAGGGCCATGCGGTACCTATCAGCAGAGCTAGGAAACCTCTTGTGGGAGGAGAGCAAGAGGAAAGGTCTTGGGATGGCCGCCTGCATCCTACAAAGTGCCAGCAGTGGTCCCACTGGTAACAAACAACTGACACCCTCTCCGTAAGCGCTCGGTGGCGCTGGATGAGCACCAGGAACCACGCTGGGGCCTGGGCCGCACAGTCCTGCCCCAGATGCGCTCCTGGTCCCCTGGGGTGATGAGTCACTAAGAGGTCCTGGCTCTGCCAACTAGATGCCCCGAGGATGCCTCTGAACTTCCCCTGCAGTGTTCTCCACGTACGGTGGCTTCACAGCCCCGCGGTCACTAAGGCCACCGCCACCCCCCAGCAGAAGAGGAGCGCCTCGAGGGCAGGCCTGGGTGGTTTCTTTCACCAAGGGCTCCCCAGACCTAGGAAAGGTGCCAGGCTGCGTGTTTGTTAAGTGCCAATCAGGGAGCAGGGAAAGCAGAGCAGGGCGGGGGAGGGCCTCCACCACTGCTGGTGGCCGAGAGCACGGCCCCCACGAGGAAGCAAGGGCCGGGCTGGGGCTGACCTAAGGGGACAAGTCATTCTCCCCAGGGGCTGTGCTAAAGCAGGCAGGGCTCTGAGGGCACACGACCCGGGAGAGGCAAGCGGGATGTGATAGGACACCCAGATCTCTGCAGGGGAGCCGGCACCCCCGTGGGGACCCTGAGATGCCCGTGGCACACTGGGCTCCTGCCACTGCCCCACGATGCCTCGGGCGGACTCACTCACCAGAGTTCATCCACCACCCGCACCAGCACGAAGAACGTGTTCTTGCTGACCCGCTTCTTGAAGGTGTCGGCGAAGGGAGAGAACTTCTCGTACGTGGAGTGCGGGTTAAAGACACAGCCGTTCTCGTGGGGCCGGGATGGGGGACATAAGAGGGAGGGCTCCCTGCCTCCAGCGACACTGTCCTGAGTGCTGCCGGGTCACGAGCCCCGTGAGCGAGGCAGCGTCATCCGGGGACAGGCTCGGGGATGGCAGTGACTTGTGTGGGGTGGCAGAGCTGCCAGACCCCAAGGACTGTCCTCGACCACCACCCTCTCCTGCCTGCAGACCCGTCTCCCTGCACTGCCCAGGCCTGCAGGACTTACTACAACACTGAAGGCTGCATCGCTGAGGCTCAGGCAGAGAAAGGTGGTTGAAAAGCACCTGCCCTATGACCCCCAGGTTCCCGGTCAGGTGCACAGCCCTGAGAACCTTCCTCCGCTCTCACTGCGAGTCCCCAGCGTCTCCACAGCTCCGGAGGCCGCCTGAAGCACACCTACCTCCACCCCCACGGCAGCCCTCGCACACCTGACCACCTTCCCTGAGGCCATGGTTTCTGGCTGCCCTCTGGTGTTCACCGAGTCTCCAGACCGGTCTCCAGACCCACCCTGCCTGCTCTCTAGAAATCCTGGGCGCTCAGGAAGCATCCACACACCGGGGACAGTCCCCAGGGCCTGCGGCACAGAGGACTCACTCGCCAGCTGTGCCCAGGATCTCGACGCTGCCACATTTCCACGTGCATGCCTGCAGCGGCCGAGCACGGCAGATGCTGAGATTCTGAGTCAGAGAGGCCGGGGGTGGGCACTCTCCCTCCCAGCAGCCACATGGGTCACTTAACTTCCCTGAGCCTCGGTTTCCTTAAACAATAGGAAGTAACGGAGGGCACCACAGCACAAGTGGGGGTGACGTGTGTGAAAGGTATCAGAGCGGAGCAAGCTCGGGGCGCGCGGGGAGGGAGAGGAGGGAGGGCTGGGAGCACCCGGACTTCCTGCCCCACGGGACAGCGGCCGTCCAGCAGATGGCAGTCATGCGCCGTGACGCTGGGGGCACCGAGGAGCGGGGACCCTGGGCTGGCCCCTTTGTGAACAGTAGCTCCCGGGCAGCCTTGGCAGCACGGTCGGGTTTGGACCTGAGAGAGGCAATGGAAGGGGATCCTTCCAGGCCTCCGGACCTCCCTTGGCCACTACTGTGGGGAGTCGTGTGTGAAAGGGTGAGACAGTGGGGGGACGTGCTTGAGGGGCCCCTTTCTGTCCTGGACATGGAGTCCGTCCACCGCTGGGCCTACCATCAGCTGGCGTGGCCATGCTGACTCCTGCGGTGGTACGAGTCCCGATTCCCTCTGGCCCCGCCAACTTCGTGTCCCTCACCCCCAAGTGCCCCGGGACTCAGCCCTGAGAAGCCGTGGGTGCCGGTGACGGGGTCTCTGCGGGGGTCGGCCCCTGCCCCTCTCAGGGTGTGTTTTCTTTCTTACTCTTTTTCAGAATCACCAGTGATCACAACTGCCACCAGGCAGCACGCTCGATGTTCCAGGCACTGCACCTGACGTCATTCAGCCCTTTTACAGACCAGGAATGAGGCTCAAAGAAGCCTTGCCTGAGGTCCCCAAGCTAGGACGCGGCCTAGCAGACTGAGCACCTCCACCCTGCTGCCCACTGTGGCCGCATGGTCCTGGCATGCGGGCTGAGTGGGCCCCACGGCCCCTCCTCCCACTCCAGAAGGCCTTGTGGAAAGTAGGGGGCCGGGCTGGGGACACAGGCAAGGATATCTGTACTGCAGCTTCTTGATGAGCTCCTCCGGGGTGATGAAGGTCCGGTAGGTGGTCAGGAAGGCCTCGCAGTACAGCACCAGGTCTAGAGGGAAGGACAAGCGGTTAGCGATGCCTGCCACTGGCAAGGGGCAAAGACAGACCGCACGCCTGCTGCAAGGACGTGCCACCTCTGATCAGACACTGAGAGCTTCTTGCTTGTCCTGCGACTTGACGATTCAGAGTCTTGATCATCACGAGCATAGGGAATGCAGCTCCAACTTCTCAGCAGGACGCCGAAGCTAAATTGTAGGTAATACTTTAGATGGCAGGGCCCAGCAAGAAAAACCCTGGGACTTTCCACAAATCAAGAGACCTAAGAAAAGGCTGAAGGGGCTCCTCCTGGCACACGCCGGCACTGCTGGGCCACACATGGGTGGGCTGTGCTGGTGCTGGGGAAGGGCGAGGCCAGCTGAGGAGCCGGGCCCCAGCAGTCGGGTGGCACTCGGGCTGCTGGCTACTACCCAACGCTACTCCGTCCCTTCGGAGGGGCTGTTTCTGGCCAGGGATTCCCAGCCTTTCCCGATTCACAACAGCCCCCTGTTTATATGTGGTTAGGACACATCCTCCCAACCATGTAGTCTCTGACCCTAAGGGAAAAAAGGGGGTGGGGAAATGTTTTAGAAGCCAGTCACTCCTAGAGACAAATGACCCGGCCAGACTCGTGAACTTCAGAGTCACTCTGTGCTGGAGCTGAGATTTGAGTCCTGATTCTGCTCCAAAGTCTGCGGTCCTCACTGTGAGCCTGAGCACCTGCCACACACACACACACACACACACACTTTCAGTTTCCTTTTCTGGACATGGACCACCTTCCCCTTTGTCTCATTCATCCTCCAGCTCGCTGGGTGGAGGGATCTCGAGGATGCCCAGTTCTGCAGCTCAGTGGCCCAGGCCTGCCCGAGCTCTGGCTCCTGGCCCCCCGCCCTTGCAGTCATCCCCCAGGACAGTGAGGAGAAGCAACACCGGCACCTTCGTCAGGTGGGCCTGGCTCGTGGCTGCTGGGGCGGAGGGGGGGTGCTCACGGCAGAGAATCACAGCAGGGCCTGGCAGCACTGGGCTCAGGCTCCTTCCTGGGCTCCACGTGCACTCAATGCCTCTTTTCAAAGAGGGGCAAGGAAGGGGAGATGGGTCCAGCACAAGCCAATGCCTGCTTCCAGAGGAAGTCATCCAAGTCTGCATGCCCCTGAGCCATGGGGCCTCCCATGCACAGCGTGGTCTCTGGTCCACAGGAAGCCACCTGCCCCAGGAGCTTGCTGTGGGCCCAGGGCCGCTGCCTTAACAACCCATCCAGGTGCAAATGACTCTGGCTCCCTGGATCCTCAGGATCTTTTTACTGGTAAAGCCAGGCAGAAGCCCCAGCTGGCGGTGGAGCCTCCTCACCTGGCATGGTCGGCACAGACGGCCCTACCCACAGGGCTCCCTCTGGCCTTGGCCACAGCTGGCTGCCCCTGGCAGGACAGCAGAGTTCACTGCTCAGAGCTGAGGACTGGAGCCAGCTTCCGTGTCAGCCTTTTAGTTTTGGACAAAAATGAGGATGTCTCTCGTGCTAGGCTGAGCTCTGCCCTGTCTGGCAGGGAGGAGAGTTTCTGCAGAAAAGCAGAGCATGGGCTGCCCCCTGGGACGTATACGGACCCTCCCCGAGCTGCCATGTTTCAGGTGAGCTCATTCAACATCTGCATCCTCTGGGCACCTTCAACCTCTTCACAAAGCTGAGTCAGCTGAGGCTGGGAAGAGAGGGGATGTGCCCAGCGGCCGCCTGAGCCTGCGCTCAGCACCGCCAGGGCTCAACTCAAAGTCGGGGCCGCGCTCTGCTCGGGTGGGAAGAGGCCCAGGGGCAAAAGGGCGCTGTGGTGAGTGTGTGGGAACCATTTCTTCCTTTTCTCTATTTTCTAAATTTTCTGCAATGTAAACAGTTATTTTTGTACTACTTTCATAATTTTAAAATGTTCCCAGAATCATTTGTGTAATATACTTTGGGAAATCGGCTGTAGAAACACAGGCACGAGGTGATTTACAAAACTGAAATTGGCATTAGGGTTTCAAGACTGGAGTGCTTTAATTCCTCCACACCTTACTTCCCCATGGCTGTTCCATAATCTTTTGACTAACTTAAAAAATGTGAAAAGAAAATGTGAGTAGGGAGAGGCCAGGCCAGGCTGTGGGGCATGTGGGCGCTGCAGGGCCCCTCCCGTCCTGCCCGAGGTCCCGGGCACCCTCCCCATCTGGCCCAGCTGTACTGGGGTCACTGTGCCGCCCGCTCAGGGCTGTGTAGGGGAGAGGAGGGCGGGGAGGGCCTGGCAGCGGGGCCGATGAGGCTGGGGAAGGCCTGGGAGCGGGGCTGACGAGGCCTGGCTTCTGCAGGACCGGCCCCGAACAGTGAGCTCTGGCTCACATGCCCCCGCAGACAGTACCTTTCCTGTCCGTCTCTGTAGCGTGGACCAGCAGGATATCGCCAGACCCTCCGCGGACGTCTGGCCCGTCGTCACCCTGCAAAAACCACAGCAAAGGAGGGCGTGAGGCGGAAGGCAGCCGCAAGGAAGTCAGCTGAGGATGTCACAGGCAGAGTCAAAGGGATGCAGACCCCGCACTGCAGAGATGCCCCTCCTCTCTGCCCTGCTCTCCCTCAGCCCGGGAGCCCACTCAGCCCTTCCACGGCACCACACCCGGCAGAGAGGACAGATCAGAGCTCTTGGTGGAGGCACCGCGGGTACCAGGCCACACAGCTCTGAGCACAAAGCTGGGCCAGGGAGAGAGGAGGCAGGCAGGGCCGGCACTGGCCTCCCCAGGGTGGTCACAGAGGCTGCACGACTGTTTCCAGGTGTGCGTGTTCCTGAAACTACGGCAAGCTGCCCTAACTCTAAACCTGCCTCCTCAGGTGGAGGGATTATTGTCCCGTCACAGGTTGTACCAGGGAGCCCTTCTCAGAGGAGCAGAGAGGTCACAGAGACTCCATTACACCAGATGCTGCTTACATGACCCCCGGCCGAGGCCTGCCAATTCAGGAAAAAGTCACATCTTCACGTGAGCAATCAGAGGCCTTGCCCCATAAACCTGGCCTGAAGCCAAGAAGCACTGTCACCAGGGCCAGGATGGATGCCTGGGCTGCACACCCCCAGGCCCAGCCCTGGGGCCCCAGCACTCCCCCACCCTGTGATTCTGGAGGAAACCAACACTCCGCGAGCCTCCTCATGTTTCCAGGACTTGCTCTCAGAGCTGCACCCATGTGTTTACCCCTGGAATTCAGGGTCCTGTAATAAGTGTCTTGCATTTCCAGCTGAGGGTGGGGGCAGCTATGACCAGGACCTGCTTTTTCAGATAAAATTTCTGGCAAGCATCACAAAACATCACTTCCCTCTGCAGAGGAGTCAGGCCTGCCTTCCTGGTGACCCTGCCACGGCCAGGCCGGCGCAGGCTGGCCTAGCAGAGTGTGAGGGGCAGCCCCTGCCTGCCTGTGCTGCCATCAAGCCTGAGCCCAGAAGCACAGTCACCTCTCCAGGGTGGTCAAGGCTACGGCAGTGAGCCATTCCCTGGGCTCCCACGATCGACGGCAGGCAGGCGACAGAGGCTCTCTCAGGCCAGCTCCTCCTGTCGTGACAGGTCTGGGGACCAGGCTTACCTATGAGGCTCCCCTGACAAGGCACAGGACGGAGGTGGCCCCAGTGGCCAGGCCTGAAATTTCCCAGTCAGCTTGTGCCTCCCCTGCTGAAGCTGCAGCTGGGTGATTCTGTCATTAACAATGTGAAAAGGTCTTGCACTGATGAGGGCTCTGTGCTCAGCACCTACGTGGACTTCATTTTTACAACACCCTCCTGAGTCCTGCCTTTCGGGCTTGGAGATGTCATGTCACTTGCCCCAGATCACTCTCCAGAAGCGTCAGAGAGGGGACTGCACACTTTCTCCTGGAACTCATCCATCTGCCCAGAATCAGGGAGCCCCTACAGGGGCCCAGGCAGGGGCCAGGGTAAATGCGATGCCAGAGCCCACGGCCCGGGAAGGCCAGAGTGCCAGCATTTTGCTTGGGTCTCTGTTTGATACGCCTCCAGGTGACATTCTTGAAGCCCCCTCACCCTCTTTATGGGCCAGACCCCACACGTGGAGGCCTGCAAAGCACCCACCTCCTGCTTGAGCGTCAGCCTGGCCATAATCTCATTGTGGTCGATGAGGGACAGCTCGTCGACCTCCTCTTCTGACTGAGCCGACTCAGCATCTGGAGACCTCGGGGTCCTGGAGGGAGACGTGGTTTGTGCCGCGTCAAACAGGCCCTGGGCCCCACGATGCCCGGGGTCAAGGCAGTGCAGCCCTGTGCATGGGGTCTGTGCGGCACGGCCGCCCCCCTGGACCACTCCTCCCTGAACTGCAGCTCTGGCACGAAGCCCAGGCCCGCTCCCCACCCAACCCTCGGGCCCGAGTGGTGGGCGGAAGCCAGGACGCAGACTGGACTTCCCGCTCTGCTGACAAGCCGTGTGGCCTCGGCACTTTCTGCTCTCTCTAGACATGCCATCTGTAAGCAAAAGGGGTTGAACACAGAGATCAAGAAGCTTCCGCTGAGCAATCTGAGTAACGGTCTTGGTCACCTGTGTCAAGGCCCACAAAGGGATGGTCAGGACTCGGGCGGAGAATGGCCTGAGGGCCAGCAGGACGGGAGAGCGAGCTAGCAGGGATCTTGATGCCACTCCCAGGGCCAGCTCCCTGGGGACTGCAGAGCATGACCCGGGCCCCTGTCCTCAGTAGGAGGACAGACGTTAGAACAAGCAGGTGGGGCCACGGCACGAGGGCTGGGAAGGCCTGAGGAGGGACAGACAAGCTGAGACGGAAGCGCTGAGGAGAGACCTCCAGGGGGAAGCACATGGGAGCCTGGCGGGCAGCAGGCAGAGGGATGCGGGGTCCGCAGGCCCCTTGCTCCCCAGCGTTTTCTCCCGATTCCCACCATTCTCATGACGGATCCTGTGAGGCAGTGACTGGCCTGTGGTCACAGGCCTCATTTTTAACCCCAAGTATCTGACACATTAAAATCGGGCCTTTAGTGAGACAACGCGGGTGGGCCGTCCTGGAAGAGCCCTCGGCTGTGCGTCTCGGCAGCGTCCAGTCTGTGGTCTGGCCTTCACGGAGAGAGGACTCCACCCCAGGGAGGTGCCCGGCCAGTCCACGCGCTCATCCCGCTGCTCCTCGCGCACGGCCACCTGGGCCTGATGCCTGCCTCTAGAAACTCACGACGAAAAGTGCAGGGGGATCTTTACACTCCTTCACCACATCTGAGCCTGGAAGAGGCAAAAGGAAGGGTGGCCGAGGGTTTTAAAGAGAAAAGACCGCCGTGGGCCACCTGCCAGGTGGACAGGACGCGCTGTCGATGGTCAAGGGGCGACGGCACCTAGAGGGGAGGGGTTCTTAGTGCCTTCCGTGGGTTTCCTGTACTTTTCTATACTCTCCACACTTTCCCCCTGAGCATGTATCATTTTGAGAATCAGAAAAAAGAACGTACCAGCATATCTGAGCTGCTGTGGGCTCGGTTCCCAACCACTGCAATAAAGCAAACAGCACAACAAAGCGAGGCCCATGAGTTTTTTTTAGCTTCCTAGTGCACATAAAAGGTACGGTTATACTATGCTATAGTCTTTTAAGTGGGCAACAGCATGTCTAAAAAAAGAATGCAGACCTTAATTAAAAAGTACTTTATTCCTAAAAGATGCTCCCCACCCTCCGAGCCACCGGTAAGAGTCGTCATCTTTCTGCTGGTGGTGGGGGTCCGCCTCGACACTGATGCTGCTGACTGACCAGGGTGACGGGGGCTGAAGGCTGGTGGCCGGAGTGTGGGCTGCAGTAAGTTCTTAAAACAAGACACCAATAAAGCTTGCCACATCGACTGACTTCTCCTTTCATGAACACCTTCTCTGTAACAGGCAATACTGTTTGACAGCATTTTACCCACAGTAAAGCCTCTTCCAAAACTGGAGTCAATCCTCTCAAACCCTGTCGCTGCTGTATCAACAGTCTATGGAATATTCTAGATCCTCTGTTGTCATTTCCACAGTCTTCACAGCATTTTCACTAGGAGTACAGTCCATCTCAAGAAGCCACTTTCTTTGCTCACCCATGAGAAGCAGCTCCTCACCTGTCACAGTTTTATCCCGATGCCGCAGCAATGCAGCCCCATCTTCAGGCTCCACATCTAATTCTGGCTCCCTTGCCGTTTCCACCACATCTGCAGTCACTTCCTCCAGTGAAGTCTTCAACCCCTCAAAGTCATCCAGGAGGGTTGGAATCAACTTCTTCCAAATTCCTGTTAATGTTAATATTTTGACCCCTTTCCTTGAATCACAAATGTTCTTAACAGCAATCTAAAATGGTGGCTCCTTTCAGAAGGTTTTCAATTTCCTTTGCCCAGATTCATCAGAGGAATCATTAATTATGGCAGCAGCAGCATTACAAGATGTATTTCTTAAATAAGACGTGTAAGTTGAAATGACTCCTTGACCCACGGGCTGCAGAAGGATGTTATATCAGCATGGAGACAACACGTGTCTCCTTGTCTGTCTCCATCAGGGCTCCTGGGTGCCCAGGTGCATTGCCAATGAGCAACAATACTTTGAAAAGAATCTTTTTTTCTGAGTAGTTCTCAATAGTGGGCTTAAAATATTCAGTAGACCATGTTGTAAAACGATGCACTATGTTCCAGGCACTGTTGTCCACTTACAGAGCACAGGCAGAATGGATTCAGCATCATTCTGAAGGGCCCTGGGATTCAGGGAACAGGCAATGAGCACTGGCTTCCCCTTCAAGCCACCAGCTGCATGAGCCCTTGATAAGAGAGTCAGCCTGTCCTTGAAGCTGGGATGCCAGGCACTGACTTCTCCTCTCCGGATACTTAAGTCCTGGACAGCATCTCCTTCCAACAGACGGCTGTTTCGTCTACACTGAAAATCTGTTTAGTGTCACCACCTCCATGAACGATCTGAGCTCCATCTCCTGGATAACTCGCTGCTTCACCTCGTACTTTGATGTTATGAGACGGCTTCTTTTCTTCAACCTCGTGCACCAGCCTCTGCCGGCCTCACACTTTCCTCCTGCAGCTTCCTCTCCGTCACAGAACTGAAGGGAGTCGGGGCCTCACTCTGGAGGAGGCTTTGGCTGAAGGGAACGTGGTGGCTGGTTTGATCTTCTCTCCAGACCACGCAGACTTTCTCCTGATCAGCAATAAGGCTGTCTTGCTTTCTTACCATTCGTGTGTTCACTGGAGCAGCGCTTTTAATTTCCTTCAAGAACTTTTCCTTTGCAGTCACGACTCGGCTGCTGGGTGCAGGAGGCCTCGCTGTAGGCCTGCCTTGGCTTCGACGCAGGGCCTTCCTCACTAAGCGTAGTCATTTCTAGCTTTTGACTTAAAGTGAGAGAGGTGTGACTCTTCCCTTCACTTGAACACTTAGGGGCCATGTGGGGTTATTAATTGGCCTAATTTCATTACTGTTGTATCTCACGGAATAAGGAGGCCCGAGGAGAGGGAGGCAGACCGGGGAACAGCTGGTCAGCAGAGCAGTCAGAACACACACAACATTTATCGATTAAGCTTCTGTCTTCTATTGGCGTGGTGTGTGGTGCCCCGAAACAATTACAATGTAACATCAAAGATCACTGATCACCATAACAAATATAATAACAGTGAGAAAGTTTGAGATACTGGGAGAATTACCAAAATGTGACACAGAAACACAGAGTGCGCGATGCTGTTGGAAAAATGGTGGCTAAAGACTAGCTTGAGGCAGGGTTGCCACAAACCTTCAATGTGCAACAAACACAGCATCCGTGCCGCGCAGCTGTAAACATAAAGCACCAGCAGGCCTGGCATGCTGGCTGGCAGGGCAGCGTGGGCAGCTCCCACCGGGCGGCTTGCTGCCTTCAGGGCGCCCGGCTGCACGGGTAAGTTCTTACCTCTCTCCACTGTCCCGGCCTTCCTTCCCAGGTGTGCTACCGACTGACGCGGGGTCTCTGGGATGTCCGTCTTTCACAGCTGGTGATTCCTGAAAAGAGAAGTCAGCGCTGGGTCTGACAGGTGCCCACCTGGGCTTCCCAGCATTCCTGCCTGCAAAAGGCTTCTGAGTGCAAGTTCCTACGGAGCGATCTGAGATGTGAACACGGTGACCGTGATGCGGTCCATCACCCAGGAAGCACAGGGCCCTCTTCAGACTGGCCTCCTGCCTTTGGGAGAGTGAGAAGTACCACCACTTATCACCTCGTCAGCTGCCAACCCCGAGGAAGCCGTCCCAACACCTCCTGGAGGAGAGGCCTGTCACAGAAGCTACGGCTCAGCTACCTTTTCTCACCAGGACACCACCTGTCAGCTGGCATCACCACACTCAGTCACACATGGAAGCAGAGGTTGCGAGAAGCTAAGGGCCTGTCTATCCACCGCCCGTGCCTGACCGCGTGCCCGCGGGTGTGCAGCAAGCCTCTGCCCACTCCCTGCTCAGCTCACGGCGCGTTCTCAGGACCACAGCCCCCGCTCGGTCACTTCCCAGTTATGCTTCCAAAGGGTCCAGCAGCTCGAGCGCACGAGTGCAACCCCTCCCCTCATCCAGCAGCCGTGCTTCCTCTCAGGACCCTAGGCTCACCTCACTCAGGGGCCACGCAGCCCTCCAGCATCCCTGCTCTGCCACCGAGGCCACAGCAGAGAATGGGTGGGGCGGGGCTGGGGGCGCACAGATACGTGGACATCTCCATGGGGGGCACTGCAGCACTGAACAGGGTCCAGGGGTAGGAGAGCTGAACTGGATGATGCTGGGGGCAAGGTCACCGGACGGGACAACTGAGGTGGGAATAGCAGGGGAGAAACGGCTCAGCTCTCAAGTACGGGGCTGAGTCCCACGGGAGTGAGAACTCCACGATGCCCTAAGCTTGCCTCCAACTGACGCGGGGCTCGCCGTGCACGGGCCCCTCAGACGCTGTGGGGACCCGCTGGGGGCCCCCTGAGCGAGACTGACCATGCTTCTAACAGCCCTCTGAGCTGAGCCCTGAGGACTCGAGTCCTCACGGCACCTCCCCTGGAGGGACTCAGCCCACGCAGGATGCTGGGGGAGAGTAATTTTGAAGATTCTGAACTTGCTCATGCTTTGCTGCAGCAAAACCTGGGAAGCTGACTGCTCAGCAGAACTGCTGTCCCTTGACTGTCTCGAGCTGGGACAGCAGTGAAACAAGGGTGACCATGTCAGGAGGGAGACCCGGCAGAGTCACCAGCTTCCCTGGAAGCAGGGAAGGCAGGTGTGAAGGAGCATGCCGGTGGAGGGGGTGTGGGTTTGGAAGGCTCGGTGTGGGAGAGAAGGGTCCCTTCCTCTGCGGAGGGACAGAAGATGAACCGCGACACCAGAAGACGGGACAGGAAGGAAGCCCGGAGCTGCACCACCAGGCTGCTCCTGTAATTTCCAGCAGCCCCACCAGCCAGGCTGGAGGAGTACCAGGCCACTGAAGCGACAGCAAAAGGAGACGCTACTGCCAAGCCACGTCCTCTCCCCGCGGAGCCGAGCCGGCGCCTGGCCAGGCTGCTAGCGACCTGGAGGCTCAGCCAGGCAGAAGCAGGCCCGACCCGGGATGGGCCGGCCGCATGCACGAGGCGCCCGAGGTTACTTACTCCTCGAGAGGGGGCCAGCTCCTCGCTGCTCTGGCCAGAGGAATACAGACAGACGTATTCACCCTCACCAGCCTCCTCACTGGCGTGCTCGCTCTGGGGGAGACAGGACGAGAGGAAAGGCACATGTGACAGGCCCTCCAGCCAGCCCTCGGGGAGGGAGGGCAGCCTGTGGGGCTGGCCCTGCCCGGACACTCCTCTCACCAAGAAGAGAAGACGGGTGCCCTCCGCTCTCCTGGGATGCTTTCCCAGGGGCTTCTGCCACCTCCTGACTGTGAGAGGGGACCCAAGTTCCCTGCTGGAGCATCTCCAAAGATGCCAAGGGCCACTCGGACTGTCCTGGAGGAGGGGGACTCCTCCCCACTCTGTCGCAGCGGGGACTGCAGGGGTCCCCAGCGTGGTGGGAGCAATTATGAAGGGAAAGAGGCGACACATCAAGACAACTCAGCGTGCCGAGAGCCGGCCCCCACATGCCCACGCTCACTCTGCCCCATCTGCGTGTCTGCGTCCACTCCGGCCTGCAAGGCGGCGTCTCCCTGTGCCCGGGGGAAGTACACAGCCGATTCCGTGGCACAGGAGAGCAGGCCCTCCATCCTCAGCACTGCAGGCAACTAAGTGTGCAACTGCCTTTGAGCCGTCAGAGATCTCTGTTCTTCTCTCTCTAAACAACCCACCAGACGGAGCACAGCAGCGCCTTCTACCTTATGCTTACAACTATCTCTAAACGGTCACTAATCCGCTTGGGGAAAATCAGATCCCTCGTCTGATGGGAACTTTGCATAGAAGGTTCAACTTCTGTCCTGGAAACAGATGGGCTATGATTTCACCCGGTGACCTTCCACAGACCTCAGTCCAGCCCTGCTGCGATCGGGCACGTGCGGCAACACACTCGACAGCCCGTGAAGGGAGCGGCTTTCTCGAACCGTGCAGCCCGCGTGGGCGCGCGCGCGTGCTGAGTTCTCACCGAAGGCGTCTGGGGCGAGTCAGTGAAAGAGGTTTCGGAAGGAAGGCGGACAGTGTTCCCATGAAAGCTGCTCTCCTGAGAAGACGAGAGAGGCCCGTCCGGGGTGCTGGGAGGCGGACTGGCTACGGGTGGCCCGGCTAAGTCAGGGCTCTGAGACTGGTGGACAGGTGGGAAGTGTGGAGAGGAGGAGGAGGTAGACGGAAGGAAAGGCTGGACGGAAGCTTGGTTGTGAGGCACGAAATCCTGGGAGTAGGACCTAAACACAGACTTACACTGCAGAATCAAAATGGAACACACACACACACACACACGAGAGAATGGGGAGAAGAAAACAGACAAAAGAAAAAGTAATTAGATTACCTCAGCAGAGCTGTCGCAGGCCGTGCACGTCATTCTCGCGAGGACCACCGATCAGGCCCGGCCACCCCTGTGGTCCTCTGGCCTAAGGTCCCCCGACCCCGGTGCGTCCTCCCTCGAGAAGGGCCTGAACACTGACCAGTGCCGTCCTCAGTGTCTGAACTGCAGGACGTGGGGGCCCCTAAAGGAGAGCAAGCCCCCCACCCTGTGTGGGTGGTCCCATTCTCTGCTTCGTCTGAAAATTCAGCCACACAACCCAGTCTACGCCTCTGTCCTTTCAGGAACCTTGTGGCTAAATTCAGTGTATGCGGCAGACACACGGTCATACTTACTCATTTCAAGCTCTGGGGATGAATTTCTTTGATTTTACCCCTTGAAAGTCAAACACTGCAGCCTCTTAAATACTGTCATCACCTCAAATCCTTCTGGAAGGGGAGGGCATAAGCCTTTAAAATGGTTGAAAGAATTGCACTATCAGAACGCTCAAAATTTCTGAGTTCATTTCCCTTTCTGTCAGTTTTACTTTCTTTTTTCAACAGATAAAGCGCAATGCCTCTGATGCCACCCCGCAGCCCTGAGGCTACACTCCCCGGTGCCCACAGAGAGAGAGAGAGAGAGAGAGAGAGGCTGAGTCGGCCTGGGAAGCGACGGCAGAGACCCGCAGCGCCTGAGAGCCGGCGGAAGCTCTGGGTCCAGTAGCCACCAGGCCAAGGATCCGACAGGCTCATCACGCCCTGCAAAGGGCCTGCCAACTGTCACGGGGAAGCAGGGGGAAGTGTGTGGAAGGGAACACGTCTCAAGTCCCTGCCAGGCTCACCTCTTACTATGGATATGGGAACTTAACGGAAGTCCACCAGCACAAACACGCACACCACTTAAGATCCTCTGCATCCATTCTGGCACAGGATTTTTGGAACCCGCGGACAAGGAAAAGGAGGAAGAAATTAAATTTTAAGCTAGCAGGAGGTCAAAGCCACTCATACCCTGAAGCGTTCACGTCAAGCTACACTTTAACCTGGACTGACAGCTGCTGAAACTCAAGGGACAAGAAAGCCCTCCCTCGGTCCCGCTGCCACCAGCCCCGCCCTCCTAGGCTCCCCTGAGCCGAGTCTAAAGCTCTTCTTCCCTCCTCACTGAGGCCAAGGCCCTTTCACCCTCATCAGCCCCACTGGCTGTTGGTTTATATCGGACCCAGGACACCTGCCTGGGTACCTAGTCCTTCTTACACATTTTATTTCCCCATCTAATGCACAAACTCAAGGCCAACCCTCGCACACAGTCAAACGCGTTAGTGGAACACTGTACTGACACCGAAGGCTTAGACTCCTGCTAGTTCTGATTCATTCATGTCCCTCCTTCCCAGAGAAGCTGGGGGGAGTGGACCCCCAGCTCAGCGGCTCTCACTCCTGAGCGCCCATGGTGCCCTCCCCAGGCAGGAGACCCGTTTCCTCTGATCTCCTGGAGCCATCACCCAGGCCAGGGGAACTCACTCTGGGCCCTGTTGGGGATGGCAGTGGGATACAGGGCTCGGTTTTGGGGGTTTTCCATTTTACCTCGGGAGGATGCTGCCCCCACCATGAGGCACTCTCACTGGCTGGGAAGGTCTGCAGACAAGACCTGGAGTGGAATGCATCAGATGAGGGATGGGACGCCCTGGTGCTAGGGGGCCACTTCGAGAGACCCCCACACCACCCCACTCCAGGCAGCGGCTGCACCTCATGAAGGAGCCCAGTACCCATACCTGTCAGATGCTCATTCCAGGGTACAGGCGCTACCCCGAGCTTTGCTAACACATACCTCTCTGTCGGCCATGAACCCACCTAGTTTAAGATTTATGTTCAAGGTTGTTATGGTCTGAATGTTTGTGTACCAAATTCAAACGGAATTCCTAAATCGCAGACAGGATGGTGCTGGGAGGCGGGGCCCAGTCTCATAAATGGAACCCATGCCACAGAGAAGAGGCTCTGCGGGGACGCCTCACCCCTCTGCCATGGAGGACAGCAAGAAGCCTGTGACAGGGAAGAGGCCCTCCCCTAACCAGGCTAGCACCCCGTTCTTGGACTGCCAGCCTCCAGAACGGTGAGAAATCAATTTCTGTTGCTATAAACCACCCAGCCTACGGTACTCTGCCACAGCAGCCTGGCCGGACTAAGACATATGCCAACTCCGGAGTCCGGACACATCCTTGCCGACACCCTTCCAACCCCAGCCCCATGGAGACGCACTGAGCACCTGAGCAGGCCCTGCACTCACCAAGTGCCACACACACACACGCACAGTGTCGGGGTCATCACACAAAGGACCACGCTTGATGCTACCTTCCTAGCTCACCGTGCGGTGGGCTCCACACCACGGGTGCCTTTCTGGGCGATGGGACACTTGCTGAGAGGGAACATTCTCAAATCACTCAGACCTGGGCTCAGGCCCTGGGCTCCCCGTACCTGTGTGAACTTGGGAAGGTGATGTAGTTCTTGAGCCTCAGCCTTTTCCTCTTCAAAATAAGGTTGAAAACAACAGCACGTCCCTCACAGGGTCTCTGTGCAGATTTACTGAGACGCCCTGTAAGTCCTGGTGTTGACAAGTAGTGTCAGCACCCCCACCCCCTCCAAAATACCATCGGGAACTCCCCAAAAAACAGAGCCGGGGGACTTAATTAATTCAATACCCATTTACTGAATGAGGGAATACTTAGGAATTGATTCTACTGTTATTATCAGCTGAAGTGCCTAGAATATTACTTGACTCATAGCAGCTCAACTGTCTCAATTCAGAGCGTGGAAGGTAACGGACAAGTTCCGGCCGCTGCCCAGGTGCAGGTCCGTAGTGGGAGACTGGTGACAGAGGCTCAGGGATGCCACCAAGAGTGCGGACTGCAGAGGAGAGGGGCAGCCACCAAGGAGAAGGGAAGGAGGTTCGGCATCTCTTGGACAAAGTGTCCCGGCCTGCCCCGCCCTCAGCAACCAGCCTTGGAGCAGCTCTGGTATTCAAGCTATGCAGTCATGCTGGGACAGGAGCCAAGCTTGACAGTCACCTTCATGGAGCAGGGAGAGGCAAGGGGCAGCTCTCTAACCATCATAAAGCCAGTCCCTGAGCGGGCTCCACAGGGGCTCATTATCATACCATGGTCAACAAGTCCAGTCCCTACGGACTCCTAGAAAAATATTTCCAGACCCTTTAAGATCACATTTATTCATACAGGCAGGGAGAAAAGCAGGCTGGCCACTGAACAGAAACGCTACTTCACCACCGCCCAGAGTTTATTTTAGGATCTGGCTGGTGCCCGGCTTTGCTTCTGACAGAGCGCGGCTGCACTCTGCGGCAGGAATTTTTATTTATAGCCAGAATAAGACTGTTTGGGCTGAGGATTTTATAACACCAGGGACTGCCTGTCTGGAGGCTGCAGATTTCTGTAGAAGACCTAGGAATGCGAGTGCAAGTTTCTGGGGAGGAAGGCTCCCGGCCACCAAAGACCATCTCACGATGATGATGAAGACAGCTACTCTCACTGCATGCTTCCCGCTGGTCAGAGGAGGCACCAAGGATTTTACATCAGTCACTTCATTTAATCTGCAGGAAGTGCTGCTTTGAGACTTACTACAAAGATGAAGCAACAGGCTGGAACGGCAAGCCAAGTACCGGTAACACATGGCTCAGCTCATGAGAGATGGGGTCAGGAAGGCCCACCTCACACTCACCGAGTGTTCTGCGCATGTGTCAGGCCCTAAGCACGCAATCCCACAGCTCTGCAGGGTCCAGCCTAACTCTGCTCAGAGCTCTCCTTAGCGGAGTGCTCTGTGGTGACCAGCATGCAAAAAGGCAGTTCGCTGAGGCCTAATATACAAGCCACGGATACAGAGCAAAGATCTGCCCACACGAGAGACAAAGGAACCAGCAAATGCTTTTTTTGAAAATATACACTGAAAAAACCACCAAGAGTCTTCTGGGTATAAACAACGAGGGAGGCTGACTTGATGTGGGACCATTCACACACTAAGAAGGAAAGCCACCAGAAGCTGGCTAGGCCCCAGCTCTCAGCGACACTTCCTTCCCACTATGTCCTGGCATGAAAAATGACCAGGGACCGGCCCTGAGCTGTGTTGGCAAGAAAGCAGGAAAGCAGACCTTCACATGGAAAATCCTGATTGTTCAGTATAGCAGACATTGCACTGAATTCCTTTGATTAACAGACCAGGGGCACCAGAGGAGGCAGTCAGTGGGCCGGTGGCAAAGGGCTGGAGCCACAGGCCGAGGGACCCTGACTGGAACGGCCACTCCACACTGACCTGGGTTCTGAGCTTTAGGGAACTTTAAGCTCCACAATCACAGGGAAATGCGCTCATCTGAGCGAATGGACTTACAGCCGCAGGGAAGTGTCCTGGAAGTACAGGCGTGGCCGGAGATCAGTCATTACCGTATACTCCAGGCCCCAGCAAGGCTTATGACTTCAGTGTTCTTGGAAGCTACTTTGCAAAACAGATAAGCTACTGGACAGCTGGTTTGGGGGCTTAAATTTTTATCCATCAATGGTGAAAAAACACGCTCAAGGGAAGCTGCTGTTCTAGAGCGGTTTGGGCTTCCTTCCCTACGGAGAGCCCCTGGGAAGCACAGCCCAGCGCCAGTCCTGGGCTCAGAACACGCCTCCTTGGACCAGGGCCTGTGAGCATCGACACAATGTGGGGCCTCAGTTAGTTCTCCTGGAAAGAACCCCATTTGATCTGGTTCTTAGAGGGATGGGACATGATGACTCCTAGGTCACCACCAGGAAGGACCTGGTCACTCCATGTGGCAAACTGGATGGAAGACCGCTTGCTGTGCCTCCTCTCTCTGTCCTGCGCCCATCTAACTACATGTTGATGAATGCCATCCTTTGGGTCTATCTTAGGCCCAGAGGGAACTTCTTTGATGCGCTTGTGTTAATTTGTAACGACTTCATCTTAGTTAACACTGAAACACGAGTTTCCGGAGTCAGGTGGCAGACTCTGAGGCGTCTGCATTCAAGATTTCTCCGCTCGAGGCCGAGGAGACACCGCCGTTGGTTCTCTTCTGTGAACTTCCTTGCGTTCAGCTCACGCAAGGAAGGAAACACCAGTGTCATGTCGGATCCAAAAAGTCTCCTCTCTTTGAATAAACTTCTTCGTAGAGCCTATTTTAAAAATCCATTTCCAAATTCTAACTTGTAATTTTACAACAAAGAAGTTTTTTTTTCAGGAGAACTTTAGGACAGGTGAAAGCAGAAATTTACTATTTCTTCTTGCGTGACTGAAGCTGAATCGCAAGAGCTTCCTTGAAAACACTGAATTTTTGCCCAGTGGTTTCCTGGCTAATCATACTCCTGCAGCACCTTCAATACATTGCAGGAAGCTCTGTATACTCACTAACATCCACCTTAATAACTCAACTCTCTGTGGAAAGTTGTCTAGGAACCTGACAACCGTTTTCACTCAGCTGGGATTTAACCAGCAGGACAGGGCTCTGATTTACCCTTATCCCCAGCGCCCTGTTAGAGCCTACAGCTCGCTCTGTAAAGTGCGAGGACAAGAGGGACAAAGCCTCCTCTCCGCGCCCCACCCAGGCTCCAGCTCTGCTCTCTGCCAAGCTTACTAGGTCTCAGTGTTTCCTGGCAATTAATCAATTCATAAATGTCACCCTAACACCGTATTTTTCACAATGGGGATCTGGACTCTAACCTTAGCTTGAACTTACAACTGAGCAAATGGTTCACCGTCTCTATTCTGGTTCCTCCATCTCTAGGATGGGGATAAACATCTCATCACAGAGCAGTCAGGAAGGGCCCATGACAGGCTGACAAGCACCTTGAAAACATGGAAGTGAAGGTAACTGTCAGTGTGTGGACCGCACCCCCAACGGTGCTGTCACACACGACCTTCACAGGCACCGGAGGTCCTCTGGCACCTGACCCGCTGGTCTGCAGTGGACGGAGTCAGACACACATGTCAGCAAGGGGCTACAGTGAAGCTCCTGTGTCTGAAGCTAGTCTGAGGGCGCAGACCGCCCACAGTGCTGTGAGCATCACCCACAAAGAGGTAGCACGTCTTCAGGAGGGAGGGGCGGAAACAGCTGAG
The DNA here is from genome assembly GCF_048773025.1 of Camelus bactrianus. Lineage (NCBI taxonomy): Eukaryota > Metazoa > Chordata > Mammalia > Artiodactyla > Camelidae > Camelus > Camelus bactrianus. The sequence goes on from NC_133542.1 coordinate 73,559,443, forward strand.
TCAGAGCGGCTGCTTCTGCGAGCCCCCGAGGCAAGGACCCCCAGCTCTGGTCCTGCCATTGGGCTAGGACCAGTCCTGCCTCCTTGCATGGTCTGTGCTGTCCATAGTAGGAAAGGCAGGCTTGCTCCCGGGCTCAGGTGGAACCATCTCCCCCAGGCTGGGGCCTTAATGAAGGCCAGCTCCTAGCCCCTCCCCTGAGGGTGTCAGAAATCCAGAAGGGGTGCTGGTCTGCCTGTACCTCCTTTCATAGCACTGTGTCTAGGCTCAGAGTGGCAGTGAATTTGGACTTCACACTTCAGGGCAGTGCTGGCTGGGTCTTTTAGGAAGGACGGAAAAGCACAGGGTGAACATCCCAGAGAAGCTAAACCATATTTCAAGGGCTCAGCAAACAGGAACTGCCTGTGAAACTCTTGGGCCACACAGCCAGAGCCTCCTGGGTCAGCAGAGATGGAAAATGAGGAAGAAACAGGGTCTTTAGCCAGAGCCTCGGATCAGTGCATCTGATTCAGGGGAATGGAGAGGTGTCGTATCAGCATCAGACTGTTCTGATGACATGTCGGGAAGCAGGCTGAGATGGATGGGACGGCAGGGCAGAGGGACAGGGCCGGGGGCCTCCCAGGTCACTGCCCACTGCTTTTGGGGGAACCAAGACCCCCCCAGTCAGTTCAGCGTCACAGAGCACCTGCTGCTTGCTGGCTCAGCCCTGACCTCTGTGCCAAGCCTGCAAGCACAGAAAAGGCCCAGTCCCTGCCCTCAGAGAAGAAGAGCCTGCACGTGACGAAACAGAGAAACACCTCCCAGCGCGGTGACGTGCTGGTGCCCCTCCCTGTCTGCTCAGCGCTGCTCGTGCGCCTCGCACTCCCCACGCGCTTACTCCTGTCTTCCCTTTAATCCTGATGACAGTCTCGTGTCCTCACTGACAGAAGAGAAAATGGAGTCGGGGTGGCCTGCTCAGGTCCACACAGCAAGGAGAAGATGTGATGGGGAAGGGAAGGGGCAGGAGAGAGAAGCACATGTGTGTGGCAGTGACGGGGCGGGGCCTCGGAAGGCTGGGGGACGTGCTGGACCTGGCTCTGCAGTGACGAGGTGACACTTCGGTCTCACTGTAGTGCTCTGAGGGGAAGGGCGGTAACTGGCTGTGGTGGCAGCAAGGCCGAGGCCGGGAAAGAGGCCACAGCAGCCGTGCTGGGAGCAGTGACGGGGGTGGAGAGAAGGCCCGGCACAGGTTGGGGCCGCAGATGTACTGCAGGGCTTGGTGACTGGGTGCGCGGGTGCCATGTGTAAACGGCAGTGGGGCCGGAAAGACAAGATGAAGCCTTGGTTCTTGCCTGGGCGACTCGGTGGATGGCGGAAGCATCTGCAGAAACCACTGGGATGGGGAGCCAAGGGCTCTGGCCCGTCAGGCCTGAATTAACACCCACTGCCGTGTGTTAGGCGTGTGGGGATCTACGAGTCTCCAGAATCATTCTGGAAGCCCAGGTGGTAAGGAAAAATATTTCAACAGATTTCTAGCATCGGGATAGATCTCTTGGTGATAGTAAATACCCATCATTTGCAGCAAGTAAAGGAAGGAGGTACTAGAAAAGAGCCCGGGGATGGAGGAGGGTGATTTTTCTGATAGACATTGTGACACCTGAAGGGCAATGGCAACACCGATGGTTCCTGAGAGTCTCAATGATACCATGCTCAAGGGTAAAGGGAACACGGACCCAGCCCCAAACTTTCAAGATTCGCACACTAGGGTTCAGAGCGAGAGAAAATGCAAGCCAGAGAAGGGAGCTGGGGAGGCGACGGCAGTGGGGATGCACTGATGCCGAGGGACAGGAGCTGGGGTGGAGGTGGGCGGCGGGCAGATGTCGAGTGTTCCACACAGTGAGGCCATTCCTAACGGCTCTTGAGGCCTAGGGGACTTTCCTTTTAATGAAATAAGGCACCTTTATGAGTTCACTCCCCTTGGCCCCCTTGCGGGCCTGCTGCTGAGAATGCAGCATTTCTGCAGTGAGATGCCTGTGTGCCAGGGGTGAGAACTATGACGCACTCACACTCAAACTAATTAAAGTGCCCTCAGATTCTCTTTGATTCTACAGTAAACAGTCTGGTTCATTGATAGTCTTCTACCCCAAACTGCTCAAAAGGGATATTGTAGACACTCTTAGGAAAACTCACACTTTCTGTTCATAGAGGGAAAAAATCCAGTCAAGAGCTAGGATTGTCTAAAGGCCAAGTTTTGTAAGATTTGTGAAAGGAGCCTGCCAGAGGTGCCTGCTGAGGAAACAGAGGGCATCTGTGCATCAGGGCAGGGCGGGCGGGGAGGGGGGGGGCGGGGGCAGGGGTTGTGCTGAGCCTTTCTATGGCACAGACGGTTGGTGAGGGCTCCAGAAAGTTAGGCCCTGGCACTGGAGGGAAGAACGCATCCCAAGGTCTTCACTAGGAGCAGGACCATCCTGACCCGGGTGCTGGACGGCTCCCGAATATGGAAACCAGGCAAGACCGCACTGGGAACCCGGGCTTGGGAGGTCTCTAACAGTCACAGGTCAACTTCATCACTTACAGAGGGGAAAGGGAAGTCCAGGTAGGTTAAGCCCTTTGCCCAAGCTCTCATGTACAGAGTCAGAACAGAACCAAGACTAGAATCCAGAACTCTAAGAGCAAGAGTAGTAATTATAAAATTTCTAAGCTTAGCATGTGCCTGGCGGTTTCCCAAGATTTTACTTGATCCTCCCACTCACAAAATAAGAGGCAAGGACAAATTTGATTCCAAAGGACAGAAATTGAGGCCTGAGGAGGGTAAGTGAAGGACCTAAGGACAGATCGATTTTAAGTGGAACGCGAATGTGGCTCCTTCCCAAAGGTCTTTCCTCTGCTACCCAGAGTTTCATCTGAATAGGTTAAATGGGAAACAGGGCTGTTAGGCTCTTGGACAGACACAGATCCCAGCAGAAGACAACAGACCATCACTGTGCCTCCTAAGGGGCTGCACCTCTAACTGTCAGCAGCAGCGTGTTCCCAGGAGCGTCCGCACCCGCTCCTCCTCCTGCACCCCCGCCCTGTGCAGCCATTTAGCAGCAGCTCCCACAGAGCTGAGGCAGAGACCATTCCCCAGCGTGGGCTGGCCTTGTGATTAACCAAGGGAATGCCATGGAAGTGACAGTGACAGTTCTGAGCCTAGGCCTTAAGACACCTTGCAAGTTTCTATTCATTTCCTTGGAGCCCTGCCAACAAGCCCAGGCCAGCCTGATAGGGGCTGACGGGTCACATGGCTCAGAGACATCAGCCCAACTGTCCCTTCTGGGGTCCAGAGATGTTGGTGAGTCTAGCCCAGGTTAGGCATGCCTGGCCCCGATCCGCACAGACACGCTACCAGTCTGTGTCCTAAGCAATGACCAACGGTCACTGTTGTTTTAAGCCACAAAGTCTTGGGGTGGTCTGTTACACAGCAAAAGCTAATGGACACAGCTCTCAAACTCAGACTCTGTCATGTGCCTCCTATGTGAGGAATACTCCTTTTAAACCCAGAACACCGACAGGGTTGACCCAAGGCCCAGTGGGAGAACAGAATTGAAGGGCCAGAATATCACTGCCAGTTCATGCCTGAGTGATGACAGTCCAAGTGTGGCTACTGATATTTCCCCATCCTACCCAACACCCCCCCACCAGCTCACACAGGACTTCGGGCTGCAGAGCACCAACCATACACACCCTCCCCTTTTAGTGCAGGTATCTGCAGGGCGACAGAGTCGGTCACGGGCAGCGGCACAGACTACAAATGAAAGATCGTGTTCACCTGTCTCCAAGTAAAGAGCGGCAGGGGCGACTCACCGAGGGCACAGGCAAGTTGCCGTGCCGGCTGAGAAAGGAGTTAGAGACGGACACACTGATGCCCTGAGTGGCACTGCCGTCTTCGGGGGTGAAGGCCACTTTAGTTTGCTGGACACAGTAGGAGACAGAGGAGAAGGAAGAAGCAGCATAGGAGGCCTGCTGGACAGAAGAACGAGAGAGAAGGCAGGGAAGGAGGGAGAAAAGCAGAGAAGTCAGGCGTGTACACAGAAAGGCTGAACAGACAGCTGCCTAATTCTGCTGGGACATCCTGGAGAGGGATGGTTTCTTGGCCCAGTCTGGGGAGTAAAGATGCCTCCTGAAGGCTCCCTGGATGAGCGGGTGCCTCCTTCACTTCTGTGTCCACTGGCCGTGGGGCAAGGTAGAGGAAGGCCAACTGGGCTTGGAGCCGTGCCGCCTGGGTCTGAGCCCCAGCTCTGCCGCTGACTTAGGGCCTCCATTCCTCCTCTGCGGGGAGTAACTGTGCGGCTCTCCTGCTTCAGCAGAGTGCAGACTGGAGCTGGGCCGCCGGGGTTGAACCTGAGCACTGCCACCCATGCCCTGTTTGGCCTTGGGCAGCACTCAGAGCTCTCTGTGCCTCAGGTTTTCATCTGTAAAATGTGCTAACACTGTAGGTCTGTTACACGTGGAGCATTCGAGCCGTACCACAGTGTCCGTGGGCCAATATGTGAGTGATTATCACGCCCACTTCTGTCTGTAAAATGGGGCACCACTTCCTGCGTCTGCCTTTGGGAGGGCGTGCGGAGCAGCTGGCACTGGGAGAGTCATGTGGTATGCCTGAGCTCCCGTCAGAGATGGGCTTGGTCCCCAGATCTTCCACTTCTAAGCAGTAGGCTTTGATTCCATCTCTCCAGCTTTTGCAGCCTCAGTTTATAGGGGTCATGGTGAAGACCATGTAGCAGCTTACCAAACCCCCAGTGCTCCCACAGGGAGGTGTTCAACAGTGTGTCTGCCCACCTCCCAGGGCTCCCTGGCAGGCCTCTCCCCAGAGCTCCCCTCCTGGCCACCTGCAGTGAGGTGAAGTGGCCCAGTGAGCTGTCCAACGTGGGCTGTGACTCCAGGGGTGCTCATTAGGGATCTCCCCCCAAATGCTCTGAAGCTCATGGGCTCCACGGTACAGAGAATATGCCAATGCCAGGCAGTGGGCACCTGCGCACTCTGGTGGGAGGAGCTGAGAATATTTCAAATCTCAACAAAACTGGCCTAGCTGTTTAACCACATTTTAGGTCAGAGGTCCCTGGGGCAGGCATTTCTATTTTTGTAGTGAAGATTCCTTTTTGAAATCTTCTCAGAACCACTCAGATTCATATTTGGGCGTATTCAGGTGTTTGTGGGGTGAGCAGGGCAGGTGAAGAACTGAGACCCTGAGTGCACCAGTAAGACACAGCTAGTCAGTGTCAGGACGGGGACTCAGGACTCCCAGCTCCGAGCTTGTCCTTTCCTTTACCAGACTGTCTCCCGAGAGGCTGGCTGTGGTTCTGCCTGGCCAGCCCCAGGGCCCACTGAATGTAGAAGGCTGGGGTACTCCTGGGGCCAGGCATGGGCTCGAGGCCCAGTCCCAGGACTGCTGAGTCCCAGGTGGCTTTGAGGAGCAACCCCAGGACCCTCATCCTCCGGCTGGCAGCTACCGCCCAGGAAAGTCAGGGCAGTACCTCAGGTCCGCCCACAATGGGTAACAGACGGCCCAGCTAGCCACACTGGGGCCCTTTCTGGTTAAAGCACTGCCAGACTGGCCAGGATGTGAGCAAAGCAGCACATGCAGCTCTGATACAGTCGAGAATCCTCTTCTGGGGTGCACTCTTCCTGGAGGACATGGCTGGATGGGGCCCTTGGATTCTAAAACCTGACCACTGTCTGCCTGGTTAGTAAACTGGTAGCAAAGAGAAAAGGGTTGAGAGGCACACCGGACGTGCCTTCCTGCCTGGCCCACGAGTCTCATGGACTGCCCGTCTGACTTGGGCTCTGCCACCTACAGGGACTCCTTACACAGGAGGTGTTTTTCAAGGAGGAAGGGTGCGCTGAGCCTGGGACACAACGCAGCTCTGTTTCAAGCCATCCTGGCTCAATAGAGCTGGTTTTCACTGGGCCGTCCCCGGCCAGGGTGGGGTGAAAGTCACTGCAGAGTTAGGCCCATTATGTAAATCAAGTCCACAGATGGCTGGACACAGACCATGCCCTGTGCACTGATTGAGTCCCTCCTTTCTGGGAGGTCTATATTGGAGCCAAAGAAGAAAGAAAAAAAGACTGTCGACAGAGAAAGCAAACATTCCGAGCATAGGCCAGTCCCAGCTGCCTGGGCTGCTCTGGGAAAGAAGGGGGCCACGCCCCCAGACGGGGAGATGGTAGAGCAGGAGACAGGCTGCCCACGGGCTGGTCGGCAGCGAGTGACAGCACCAGCCAGGGCCCGGCCGCCGGGAAGGAGGGAGGCTTCGACCTGCCCGAGGATCAGCCCGGTGCCCAGAGACCCGTCAAGATGGGAAACTCTGGTCATGGGGTGGTCCAGGGAGGGACAGTCAGGAGGGGCCGCTTACCAGCTGCCGCTGCTTGGGGGGCAGGGCGGGGGGCGGGGCGAGCTCCTGCGGGGCGTCGCCAGCGCTGAAGGAGTCGTTGAAGCCGTACACCTCCATCAGGAGCTTGTTCTTCTGCTGGTAGATGTGCTCCTTCTGCGGCGTCTGGTAGAAGACGGAGGGCTGCGGCTCTGAGTAGTCCTCCAGCAGTTGCATGTAGGCCAGCACTGTGGGGACACAGGGCGGGCGCTGGGTGGGGCGGTCCTTCCCCCCACCCCCACCCCCGCGTGGCCGCCAGGGTGGGCCCCATGGAGAGCAGGCCCCAGGGGAGATGATTCTGTGCGACACTGCCACATGGACACAAGTGTCAAAACCATGGCAACTCTGGGCTCTGGGTGATGTCGGCCTGTCCATGCAGGTTCACGACTATGACAGACTCAGGGGGAGACAGTGACAGTGGGGGCAGGGCATGTGGGAACTCCCTGTACTTTCCCCTCAACGTGGCTATGAACCTAGACCCACTCTAAACAACAAAGTCTATTTTATAAAAGCAGATCAGGCACTTCACTCCCCCATGGAGACACCCTCAGGGCTTTCCAGCCGCTCCCTTGGGATGGGGGATGTGGCCTCTGCACAGGGCGCAGGGGGCTGGGCTGGGCTGGTTGGTCCCAGCGCCACTTCCCACTGCTCTGGCTGGCCCAGCGGCCCGCTCCATTCCTGGAACACCCTCAGGGACTCTGCCCACACCGTGCGGTGCGCCAACCCTGCTCTTCCCCCAAACCTCGCTGAGCCCGACTCTCCAGCCCTCGGGAATCAAGCTCAGATTAACTGCGACCTTCACCGCGGCCACCTCGCCCCTTGCTTGCTTCCTTCTGAGCCCTTCCTATGGCGTGTCAAGAGCTAGCTGGTGTTCCTCATTCATCCAGCTTTTACTGAGCACCTACTACTTGTCAGGCGCTGGCCCAGGTGCTGAGACTACCCAGGGGCCAGCAAAAAGAATCCTTTGCCCATGTGGTGCCCACACCCTCCCCAGGGAGACAAAATACAGGTCGAGGGAGTACACACGTGCCGTGCAGGAGAGTGAAGTGGGGTGGAGATGGGGGCACTTCTCTAGAATTTGTATGAGGACGGTGGGAGTCTCCCACACTGAGGCTGCGGTGGGCAGAGCACAGCGGGCAAGGGGAGGGCAGAAGAGGCAAGGTGGTGATCTGGGAGGTTACGTGGGGCTGGGCAACGGGGCAGGAAGTGAGCCTGATGCTGAACTGGCGGAGCCCACAGAAAGGGCCCCTCTGGGCTGTGCCTGGAGCTGCTCTGTCTTTAGAAGGTAATTCTGAGGGCATCTATGGTTGTTCAGGTGAAAGGTCAGGGTGGGGTGGAGGTGGTGAGAGTGGTTTGGTTCAGGAAATATTTTCAAAGCAAATGCAACAGGATTCACTGCCTCTCACTCAAGAGCTGAAGGTCCAGGTGGACAGCGACCCTGTCTGTCCTGCTGGCTGCTGGACACACAGGAGGGGTCCACGAATGTTTAGAGAACATCCCTCAGCATCTGTTTCTGCTCACTGACTTGCTACACCAGGCTGCAGCCCCTGGCGTGGGTCTTCTACAGCACCCACTGGGCACACAAAGCATACGTCACTGAACTCAGTGCTCCCCGTCCAGTGGAGAGGTCGCACAGAGCATCCTCGGTAGAGGGACAGCGGTGAGAAAGGACGTGCTCTGAGCCAAATGTGTGGACCCTCTCCCCACTAAGAGCCCGTTCAGAAGCCCCGGCCCTGCCTCTGCTGCCGCCTGCTGCTGAGCTGCTGCCTCACAGCGGAGCTGCCGGCACTGCATGGGGTCACCCACAGACCCTGGCACAGACAATGGCAGGGACCTCGCCGGCCAAGAGGCGAGAAGCCAGAGAACAAAGAGCTCAGCCGTCTGGTGTCAGTGTTGGTGACCTCATCCTCGCAGATGCGGTCTCTGGCTCCCGAGGCAGGCATGAAGCCCTCAGGCGGGGGGACACCAGTGTACACTTTACTCCTGACTTCCGGTGGGCAGTGGTCTGAGCCCCATCTACAACCAACACCACCAGGTTCCAGTGGAAGATGCAAACCTGGGAAGGTGATCCCAAAGGCCTACCAACTTCTCCCTAAAAAGCCAGAACACAACCACCTCTGCCTGACAAAATGGAAAGCTTCAAAGTACAACTGTGATCTTGGCAGGAGTTCCTTGAACTCCTTGATGCTGAAGTCCTTGTAGAGAGCTGCTAACCAAGCACAGAGAAACAGCAATGATGTTTGCGACCGTCCAGAAACAGGAAGGACCAGCCCCTTTCAAAGGCAGCCCAGCACAAGAGCTCAGGCTAGAGCACCTGGTGCCACCGGGGAGGCCTAGCAGCCGGGGCTGTGGGCAGTAATCAGGAAGCTCGTCTGGCACGAGGGGCTCACGGGGCTGGGGGCCCTCAGGACTTAAGAGCTACCCAGAGGCTGAGGACGCTCTATGACATGGGACTGCACGTCTGAGCTCTGTCCAGCGTCAGGCAAATCTAAGGATGATGACTATCTCCTTCTTTCCCTCAAAACGACTTTGTGAGTTTTCCAAGGGGTCACAGATTGGAGCCCTCCAAGGGTCCCCAAGGGAAGCAAGGAGCAGACCTGAGACCAGGACCACGCCTCAAGAGCCTCAAGTCTAGGGCACAGAAGAGACTACCCGCTGCATAAGAGTCAGGACTGAAACCTGCACGGGCTCCAGGAAGGAGGGTGGAGGCCTTCCTCCTCACTGCGGGCAGTGAGCCGTGCGGGGAAAACACGGGCTGGCTCTGAAGCAGTGGTCTGCCACCCACCTGTTCATTGACCGTGGGCAAAGGCTGGGTTCCTCTGAGCTCCAGCTCCTTCACCTAAGACGTGGGGCTAAGGACACCTGGCCAGCCGGGAGGTTGCAAAGCACGAGATACGACAGAGCCTGTAAGGCTTGGCCCAGGGTGCCACACCAGAAACTCTGAGATTTTAAAGGTTTGCAGGCACAAGTGCAACAGACACTGATGGATGAGACAGAGCCTAAAAATGGGGCCTATATTAGCAGGAAATATTTTCAGCCGCTGGAGACTTGGGGATGCTCAAAAGGAAGCAATGGCTACCTTCCCTCCTCCTTCTCGGCTCTGCCGCCCCACACCTGTGGGTGGGCTCCCGGCTCCGCAGCCAGGCAGCACCACACATCTGGTGCGGTTTGCATGGATGTGAGCAGCTCCTTCACCTGGGTTCAGAGGATTCCTAGGAAAGGACACGGATGGGTGTGAGCCCACAAGAGCACGCTGCTCCAGTCAAGGCCAGGCGGGTGGAGGGGAGAGGCCCACAGCTCTTTCGACATTTGCCCGCACAGAGAGAGGGGAGCAGCGGAAACGTTCCTGTTGTCACCAGTGGCCTGGTTTCTGGTGAGTGAACTTCTGTGACAGATGGGAATGACATCATAAGCCCTACAGAGCCAGCTCCCCCTCCAGCTGGGGGACCACACCACTGAGGCCATTACACAAGCCGGGCGACACCCCGTGAGGAGCTGGGGAGCGTGTTACACCCTCGGTGGCTGCCTCCTTCCACGGCCTGCCCAGCTGGCCCTCAGGGCAGTTGCTGCTGCACTGACGCAGCCCGCTCTCGGCAGGGCCAATCAGATGCTCTCATTTGGGAATTTGGAATGAAGTCTCAATTTCCAGCTCATTGACGTTTTACCTGCTGGATGTTTCCACTGAGGCCAGGAAATCCTGGGGCTGTGGGCTGCTGTGGCCACCCACATATCAAAACAGTGACAGCCAGTCTGCCCGACAAAGAGGAAGTGGCCCTGTGCTAGTCAAATGGGGAGAGGGCAGGGCAGAGACAGGCAGAGCGGAGCAGGAGGGGAGCTAACGGAAAAGCAAGCTCCAGTGGGGTCCACTCAGGAGCTGGACGGCAAGTTTACACTTGGGAAATATTCAAAACACAAAAATCCAAAATTTCAGCTCTACCCTTGATCCCTAATAACATCGTCTATTAGAATATCTGGCCCAAGAAGTGTCCTCAGCAACTCCAACCAGGCAATCCCAGATTCTAGGTCATCATGTAACATTCTGGTGTCTGCAAACAGAAGACAAACTGGTGCCAGGGTTCCCCTTAAGTGGCCCCGCATACTTTCAGGGCTCCTCAGAGAATCCCTGGGGGTGCTACTTAAATTCAAACATCTGTTCTGCTTTACCCAGATGTCGCTGGAGTGCCGTCCTGAATGCTGTGTGACACTTGTTCCCCTATGTCACTATGTGTTCAGGCCAGGTCAACTGACTGCCATCTACAAGAGGCCAAACACCTGGGCTCTGTGGGGCCCAGGCCTGAGGTCCGCGGAGGCCACGCGGAGCACTCAGCCTGCCAGGCTTCAGAAACGGCACCGGCACTGACAAGACAAGGCTCCTGGGAGAGTCCCTGTACCTGCAGTCCTACTGCCTATGAAACTAAGAGGCTGGTTTGATTCTGACCTAATGTTTCAATAAAACATAACACCACTTTAGGTCACAGCATGTGCTTCCCAACAACAGCTCCACAGAAGCTTACTGTGTTTGTTTTTCTTCTCTGGTAGAGGAGGTGGTTTTTCTGGGTCACCTGTTGATTCGGGAACACTGAAATCACCCACAAATTCGACAGAGGCCGAGGAACCTCCTTGCTGAAAGGGAAGTACAGCAGCAAAAGGCGTGAAGGGGACGGGCTGGACCGAGGCCGGGTTCTGCAGGTCATCCTCCGAGATGTTGTCATACTGGGAGGGGTGCCGCTCGTAGGACACCCTGCAGCCGGAGCTGTCCGCGGTCTGGGAGGCCGCACTCCTGCGCTTCTTCTCGGGGAGGGCAGGCGGCATGTCTGTCTGCTGCCCTGGGGCCAAGGGCCCCTCCGGCTGGGGACAGCTGCCCAGGGGCAACTGGAAAGGATGGCCAAGAAACGGAGACCCAGACTCCCCCAAGGACTCTGGCAACGGGCTGAGGTTACAGGCCACTTGCTGAGGTATCTGGTCTGCGTTAGAGAGGTCTTGCTGAAGGAATTCGTAGTCAGGATCGTAGTGGTCTGCATTTACAACAGGAAAAGCACACCGTGAGCTGTAAGCCCCCACTAGAAGGAAAGACCCCACCCTTCTCCCTTGACCCAGTCCTGTTCACTCGACAGTGACAAAAACACGTCTCCCATCTCACCTAGACAGACTCGCACTTCATTTCATGTTCTTTACTTTTCTCCCTGCTTATAAAAGCAAACCAGATGGGAATGTGACGGTTTCCTCTCCTATCCTTTGCACCTTCCTGTATTTTTTGAGTTGCTTACTTATTAAAAAAAAAAAAGAAAGAAAAATGCGTGGCCACCATAGAAAAGCGGTTTAAAAAAACCCAAAACTCTACCAAGAAAGTAAAAATCACCCACAATTCCGTATTCTAATGATAATCTCTGCTTACAAATGGATGTATTTCCTTAAAAGTCTTTTTTCCCCCCTAGGATTTTTTTTAAACCCTACTGGGAAAATATTAAGTAAGTGGTTTTGGGGTTTGCCCATGGATCAATAATCATAACTGACTTTCAATACAGCTACACGTTATGTCACCAAATGGATGTATTGTAAGTCGTCTGATTTCCGTCCACTGAGTAGTGAGACTGTTTCAAGTTTATCATCCCTCCTAACAATGCTGAGATTAACGTCTCTGGACAGAAATCTTGCTATAAATCTCTGATTATGTTCTTAAGATAAACTCTCAGAAGTGAACTATCTAGTTCGCGGGACACGAACAGTTTAATCCTCCATAAGCCTCCCGCCAGACTGCCTTTCAGGCCCCCACGTGGCCCCCGACGACGAGGTGAGTGCGTGCTGCTCGTGTGCCTTTGTCCTCTGCCAAGGGTCGCCAGGGGCTCTCCGCCTTCATCTACAGCTCTGAGCGCAGATGGCTCCTAATCTTGGCAAAGGGACTCAGATGACATGCTGACGGATTAACTGTAAAGCAGCTACCATTTGAGTATCTCCTATGTGGTTTCAGTGTTACTTCATTTAAACTCCCAACCCCCTTGAGAGACAGATACTGGGACCCTCATTCTGCAGATGAGGAACCTGAGGCTCAGATTCTGAATGACTTGGCCAAGGTCAACAGAGCAGGGACCGGCATCGCTGCACAACCCCAAAGAAGCCACTGAGCAGCGCTGGGGCAGAAGTGGTGACGAAGACGCCCGCGGCTCACCTAGTGTTTCACAGCTTGTGTTCCGCGAGCACTGCCCGCTGTCCCTGTCCAGGGAGGACAGCTGCTCGTCCGACTTGCTGAGCTTGCCTATGCTGCTGCAGGGGGACAGGCGGGGCGACTCGCCGCCGTACGAGTGGCTGCCTCCCGACAGTCGTCTCTGTGCGTAACAGTCCACGTCAAAGTCCTCGTGTAGAAAATGAGAACAAACCAAGTAACTGCTGGGAAACGGTGGCAGAGATGAGGGGAGGGCATCGGTATTTTACTTAGAGAAGGAGAAGAAATCCTGGCAGGCTCAGGGACGGGTTGGAAAGGCGCTCTGCTGTAGGCAATGAAACACCACTTCTGTGACTTCCAAGAAAGAGGCCTCTGCAAGCGCTCGGGGTGCGACCAGGGAGGGCCCAGGGTGGGCACACATGTCCTCAGGAGATGCCCCTTGGCTCCAGCCTCCCCACCCCACCCGGGAGCTTCTACTGCATCCCGTGGAGAGAAGGACCACTAAGGAAACCTGGACGTCCCCAAGAGAGCTCTCAGTGACCAACACCAGGGACTGCAGACCACTGGGTTTCTTTCAGCTTCAGGGACCACACTCCCAAACCCAAAGCCTCCCTCTGCCTTTCCAGGTGGGGCTACATTACCTGCCTATTAATTCCAACAGGCAAACTGGAGCCACTGGTGGCTCGACTCATGGGGGCCACGACGGCCACTCGGGTAGGGGATGGAGCCGACTGTCTTTTCTTCGGTGGCAATGCTGGTGGAGGGCTGGAACAGACCGAGAAACCCTATCAAACCAGACAGCCCAAACAAAAATTCTCTAAACCGTATTAGGGTACAGAATGTGGGATTTTTTCACTAGATACTTCACACCGACTTTCTACACTTTCAACTCTCGTCCCACTCCCCTTCTGCCAAAACAAAAACCATTAATGCCAAAAACTAGTTTCTGAAAATCCTTGCTTTTCTTTCTGTAACAAATGGTGCCAGTGTTGCTTGGCTAAGGCTAAAAGGCAGGTGGTTGGGAGTTCTCGGGGTGTGCGGCAGGGGAGGGTGCAGGAGCCAGGCTCCTGACATCTGGAGATGCCCCTCCCGAGGAAGGTCCAACTGCCAAGGTGAATAAGAGCGAGTTCTGACCCTAACAGCACAGTCTTATTTTTGGCTCATCATACTCATCCATTCATCAAATTATGACATAAATAGAGAAGGGTGCTAGAAAAACAGAAAATTACCTATTATCCACCACCCGAATGCCAGGTAAGGGAGGCTTGGGGGGCGCAACCTCCTCATCCGTAGAGTCTGGGAGCCCCTCGGTCGACTGCGACATGCCAGTCGTCTTGTTTAGAATCTCCATCTCTCGATCTGTCAGGGGGAGCTCAGACTGGCTGGAGAGTGGAAGAGGACTTGGTGTTAAGAAGGCTACAGAGCACATGCAGGTCCTGAGACTCAGAGTGTGGCCAGGGCAGGGGAGTGTGGGGTGACGGGGGCTGAACACAGGAGCCCTGGGCACACAGCCAGACACCGTCTACGGCAGAGATGGGGTTTCATGTCGGGTTCCATCGCCAACAAATAGCAGAAGCTTGGCCCAGTCCCTCTGACTCTGCATCTCAGTCTCCTCATCTGTAAAAGGAACCTTTGCACCAGATGATCTGAAGGCTCTCTAAAACGCTCCACGTGTATCTTTTATATTTTCACTAGGGGCTTGTGTAGAAACTATTGCAAGGCCTTAAAACTGTCCCCATTACCCCCAGTTTCCTTTCTTGATAAAGCTAATTGCTCCCAAGACAAACCCCTAAGACCCAGCCCCTCAAAGTGCTTTCTAATGTCGAGAGGAAGCTGGTGGAGACAAGTACGGGGTGGGTCCCTGGGCGCACTCAGAGACGGCCGTGCGGTCTAGGGACCTGGAGATCAGGCAACACTTCAGAATGTGTGTGAGTGACACACACTTGAAAGCAATGCGGGCTCTTACCCAGAAGTCACTGAGAGAGGAACCTGGGCCTCGAAGAGCCGACCTGACGCGGGCTCCCCATGGCTCCCAGTCCTCCTCCAGTGCGAACCAGATGTGGCCCGTGATGGGAGGGTTAGCACTCACCCATCAGGTTTGCAGGCTGGGGGGCTGGGTTTCGCTGGGCTTGTTGGAGACGGGTGCCCCTGCTTCTCGACGGTGAGTCTGACCAGCTCCTACACCGCACACAACAAAGAAGCAGTGAGACACGAGGCGCGCCCGTCGGCGCGGGATTTCCACCAGGTGCAGCTGTCTGCCCTCCGCGGCCGAGCCTCGCTTTGCGCCCACAGATTCCCCACGCACCGTGAGCGCAAGTGCTAGCTGACTTAGGTGCTCCGCGTGACTTCCCAAAATGTCCCCCACCCTCCAAAAACACCTCTGTGGCACATCAAGAAGTTTCAAAAGCATAAAGGCACTTCCTCTTGGAAGGGGGAAATGACAAGCCCCACAGTCTCAAAATGACTAAGTTCATCACACAAACTAAATTCCTGGCAGAACAGATTCCCAGTCAGTGCGCGGGGGCAGAACCGCCCTTCAGTTCTCTGACGCCTTTGCACGACGTGCAGGGTGCTGCCTACCAACAGTCAAACCCCTGGTTTTGGGGAGGTGCTTTCCAAGTGAGCTGGCCTGGGTGTGGTGGCAGCTGGTACCTGCGATGATTGGGGGGAAGTTTTGTCAATGGACAGAAAATTTAGGGCGCATTGCCCAGCAGAAAAATGACATCAGAAAAAAAATTTTTTTAATTAAAAAAAAAAAAAAAAAAAAAAAGAGATCGGAGCCTATTTGGTTTTTTCAACCAGAATGCATCCCCCGGCCCCTGGCCCCTGGCCCAGTTTGATGAGTTCTGACAACTGCACATACTGTGTAAGCAGCACTCAAAAAGCCCAGAGTGTTTCCAGCACTCCCTCCGGTCAGTCTGCCCATCCAGCCACTTTCCCACTTGTATTTCCTAGATCACTTTTGTCTAGAACATGAAATAAATGGAACCATATAGTATGTAATCTTTTGTGTCAGTCTTCTTTTTCTGAACAGATTTATGTCATACAATTTAAAGTGTGCAATTCGGTTGTTTTCATTCTGTTCACAGTGTTGTGCAAACACCAGCACAATCCATTTTAGGACTTTTTATCACTTCCAAGCGAAACTCTGTACCTTTTAGTGTTCCCTCCACATCTCCCCCAGCCCGCCCAGTCCCACAACCACCGATCTACTCTGTCTCTTTTCTGTCCACCTTCTTTCGCTCAGTGTAACACCCACGTCTCCATGTGTGTGAGCAATGTGTTCTCTGCTGTTGCCGAGCCGTATTCCAATGCATGGAGAAATCCAGTTTCTTTATCGGCTCTCCTGTTGATGACCACCTGGACAGGACCTGCTTGTGTCCCACAAGGAGTTCAGGCTTTCAGCATGAACGTCTGTTTCTAAAGCTACAGAGGAGGCAGCAATGGAAGGAAGTGGGCAATACAGCAGTGGACCCCTGAATCAAGATCGCAAAGCCTCTCCCAACTCAAAAGACCGCACACAGGAATCCTGACAAGTGTGGTAAGGCAGAGTTAATATCCTTCCTGGAGCAAGGATTCTTTTGAAAACACAAAACTAGAAAAAAGGTGAACACACCAAAAGAAATATCAAAGATGAAATTCACAAATGTAAAGATCTGCGGTCAGTAATCATCGGAGATTCTCCAGCTTTGATGGCAATAAAACAGAAACTTCCAGACATGATGAATGGAAGCAATGCTTTGGACAGCCTTTCTAAAGGACGACTTGTTAGTGATGACATAAAAAGTCTTGGATATCTGCATTCATTTTATAGTAATTTAGCCCAAGGAAAATGTCGTGGATGTGTACAAAAATTAAGTCCAAAAAAAAAAAAAAAAAGTCACTGCAGCATTACATGTAACAGATAAAATTAGACTATTCAATATTCCATAATCAAAGATTCAGTACTAGGTACTGATTACATAAATTCTGATGGAATCAAACAATGGACCATTATATTGCCATAAAAAACCTCATAACAAAACGACACGTGACAGCACAGAAAGGCCGCACAATGTTCAGTGGGAAAAGAGCCCAGAAGGTACACTGGTGTCAGTGCAGCATGTTTTGGAAACAAAACAAAACCAAGATACCTGCACAGGAAAAAATATGGCTATGAAATACCCCTTATTTTCCTGTTCTTGTTTCTCTGCTTTTTCTTAATTTTCTACAATGAACATGTATTACTTCTGAAATACTAATTGAAAAAACAACCACAGGCATGCTCCACATAATCAGAGTCGCTGTCACCTGCTCCGTAACCGCCGTTTCTTGAAGAAACGTGGAGGTGAGATCCCTGAGAATCAAGTACTGGAAGAGGAAAGAAGGCTGGCCTCTTCCTGCCTTCACAGTTTAGAAGTTTAATGTAATCTCACCAATATTTCAGGAACAGCGACCTAGCTGGTGACTGCAGACAAGACGGAGAGACGAGAGACAACATGGTCAGGAGGGACAGCAAGTGTCAGGGAGGCCGCCCCGACCCTCACCCCCGCGCCCACGGCCTGGAGGAGGACGGGAAAGGCAGTTTATCCTAAAAGCATGCGGCCCGGCCACACGAGTGAAGTGTGTCAGGGCTCCAGAGGGAGATTTAGAGCCCTGGGGGTCCCATGCTCACACTCAGCCTCTTCACAAGCAGGGGAAAAGTAAGTAGAGAAGTCTGCACACTTACATCTGCGAGGTGGGAAAAAACTTCCACTGACTCTTCATTGATTCATGAACAATTATAATTAGAACGTCATCTCTCTGGAGAGGCAGCTGTGTGAACTCAATGAACGAATGAGGGCAAAAGAATCATGCACCGAGAGGCACATGTGTGCAGTGTGCTCTCGAATTCCAATGCGGCATCAGATGACAGAGACCCCCACCCCCCAACCAGGTCACTGGCCTCGGCCCGACGAGGGTATAAAAGTAGGTAAGCAGCTTTCCATATTCAGCTCCGACCTTCCAGCCCAAACAGACCAGCCAGAAGGTCTCTAGTCTCAACTTGCCGGCACTCTTGCGAGAGGAAGAGACCCCTCAGGACTGAACGCAGCCAGCCACCAGCCAACACCTCACCTCACTCAGAGCCGACCACCTGTAACTTGGCCCAACACCCCCACCCCCCACCGAAGGCCAGATTTCTACAAGGATGTGAGACTCTTCAACCCTCTTGAGACACAGGTTTTTAGGAAAGACTGAGCAGACTGTGGCATTAGCCTGTGTGCCCAGGGCCAGCGACTGTAAACCAAACGGCCACCAGTCTGCTGAAAAGCAGTTTTCAAAAGCCAGAAAGCCATCTGGGAAAGTGCTTTTCTAAACATGTGGTACTTTATTTCCATGCTCATTTTATTCGTCTTGAGAATGATCACAGAGATGCTTCCATCTTAGATGACCACCAGTCAGAGCACAGCTTGGCGCTCAAGTAAGGGCGGGACGGTCCTGGCAGAGGGGACCCTGGTTGCGGGAGGAAAGGCCCCCGCTTCCAGGTTCACACAGAGAGAAAACACACTTTAACTGGAAAGCGCCTGCCTCCACAGCCCTGGGGCTGCGGCCCCTGCTCCAGCCACCTCCCGACCCGCCGCCACCCATCCCTGGGCACCTTCTGGCATGTGAACCTCCTGGGTTTGGGGACCAGAGCCCAGGGAGATGCGCTATGGCCGTGACACAGGCCCTCGACCGGTCAGCTGTCCTAAAACAAGTTCCTCACTAAGGACACTGGATATAGGCCAGTGGGGAGTTTCCTGTAGCTGAAGGGAAAGAAATCGCAGGGGTGTCCAGCCCCAGTGTGACTTTTCTGTGGTGACAAAAAGGGACCTTCCCTGCCCACATCCTATGTGAGTGTGAGGCAGCAACAGAACAGAGGAAGTGTCTTCCTTCTCACACGGGACCAAGAGGAGGCAGAGTGCTAGGCAGGCAGGTGTCAAAGGGGGCTGGGCTGGCACGTGACTCCCCAAGTCAGCTTCTGGAGGTTACAACAGCCCCGAAAGCAGGCAGCCAGAGGAGATCTCAGATTCCACCTGCAAGATGCTGAGGAGGCGGCAGAGAGCAGTGCCGGGTGGGGTCAGCAGGAGGGGAGGGTGTAACTTAAAACTGGGCACTTGTGTTTCCAAAATAGTAAAATACTGAGTTGGGGCAAAACACTAAAGTTCAAACAATAAAGCTTGCAGGAATCACCCCAAAAAAGGCCCTTAACAAGCTTACAGGTAACTGAAAGGCCTTCTCTTGACCTTTGTAATTAAGCAGAGCACCGGGATCAGAAAGCACACGTGCGCCCCAAAGCAGCTGCTGCTGCTCCGGCTCCCGGCCCAGACAGGACGCACGTCCACACGGACACCCCTGAGCAGGGAGAAGCAGGCATGTCCAGTGGAGCACTTCCTGTTAGCACATTTATTAGAAAAATACGCAGTGAACTGCTCAAAAAATAGGTTGGGAAGGGTTTATCAGAGGACAGATGTCTTACTTTAAGCCACCCATTATTTGAAAAAACGAAACAACGAAAGCACACCCAAACCCAAATGAATCTTGAACACATTACGCTACTTGACGGGAGCCATTACAATGGCCACAAAGTATATGATTCCATATACATGAAATGTCTAGAATAGGCAAATCCGTAGAGACAGAAAGTAAATGAGTGGTTGCCTAAGGGTGCGGGGTGGGGAGAAACGAGACCAGGGCGCAGGGAGTATAAAGGGTTACTTTCTGAGGTGATGAAAGTGCTCTTACACACGCACACACACACACACGCACACACACACACACACACGCACACAAGCACACAAGCACACGCACACAAGATGAACCTGGAACATCTTTTCATATCCCAAAGTGAGAAAACCATCAAAGATGTCCATGGTCACATCAACATGAACTCAGGAAACCACCTGAAGAAGCAGCTGCTGCTAGAAGGCGGCACCTGAGCATCACTAAGGATGATGACCGCGGTAGGCTGGAACATACGAAGGACGCTTCAATTCAGGAGTTCAAAATGATGTATTAAAAACCTCCACTCGGGGGGAGGGTATAGCTCAGTGGTAGAGCGCATGCTTAACATGCACAAGGTCCTGGGTTCAATCCCCAGTACCTCGTTAAAAAAAAAAAAAGTTAATATAAATAAATAAACATAATTACCTCCCCTCCAAAACAAACAAAAGAGAAAACAAAAACCTCCACTCACTGGCCACGTTAGAGGGTGCTAAAAACACTCATTACTTTGATAACTGGTAAATAAAGGAAGGGATTAGCATTGATCCTGCCTTTCCCCAGAGAATTACAACACAGGATAACAAAGAATTAGAAGGCCATCATAATTTAAAACCCCTAGGAATTAGTGGATCTAGGCAACAACCATCAATGGCTATTAACCTCAAAAACAGAAAGATGACTCTTGATGGACATGCAGAGCGGCACAGAGGAAATGTTCTTCTAAACACAAAAAACCTGAATCTGGTTCAGGCTAGTTTTGCAGGAAATTCAAGGGACAGAGGAATACATTAAACCATACTCCATAGATGCAATCAGCAAAATCGAGAGTGTGGGAGACTTTTAGGAGAAACAACCCTTTCTAAAAAATAAAACAAACAAACAAACAAACAAAAACAAAAACAAAAACAAAAAACCAAACCAAAAAAGTTGCAAAGAGAGAAACAGAGGGAACAGGCAACTTCAGACACATATAAATGAAATACAGTGTCTGGACTGTATTTGGATCTGAAATTGAAAAACAAACTTTCAAAACAACAAACTACGCCCTCCAGGCCAAATCCAGCCCAGGGCTCGCTTTTTGTAAGGCCCTGAAGGTAAGAATGCTTTGTTTAAAAAAAAAAAATTAAAATAAACAAAGAATATGCAACAAAGACGATGGTAGCCTGAGAAGCCTAAAATATTTACTGTCTGGCCCTTTACAGAAAGTTTGCCTTGCTCCAGAGATAGGCACTAAGGTATTTACGGATGAACAGATACGATGTCTGGAATGCGCTTCCAGGGAATAATTCAGGGAATAGTAAGAGGTCTAGAAGAAACAAGACTGGAAACAAGCTGTGTGATGGGGCTTCACCGTAATGTTCTCTCTTTTGCAAATGTCTGAAATTTATCATAATAAAAAACTTTAAAATAGGCTGAACTAGGAATAAAAGAGATGGCTTACGTGAAATGTCAGTGTGGCAGAGACAGTTGTTGCACATCACCTGCTCTTCCTTATTAACAGAATTTTAGTTGGGCACATGACCAAGTTCGGGCCAATAAAATGCAAGTTTTGTGAGCCTTTAAGAAAGCACCCTTAAATGGAGGAGGCAAACTTGCTACTCTCTTCTCCTCCTTGCTAAATGGGATGTAGTCATAACTGATGGAGACTGAGCAGCCCTTCTGGACCACAAGGTGGAATTTGTGTGCTAAGATGGCAGGAAAGCAGGCTAGAAGACCACATCCCTTGCCATTTTGTGAAAATGCCTTACCAGCCTTGGACTGCCTAGCTATAGGCTTCTTATACATGAAGGAAAAATAAAGTTCTACCTTTATAAGCCAGTATTATTTTAGATTTTCTTGCAGTCAAATCTATTCCTAACTGATACAGTCAGGAAAACATTTCTTTCAAAATATCCCGTTATTCAAGGTGAGTCTGGTACACAAGCCCAATTTTGGGTGGTGATGGTTAAATGACAGAAATGTAGGTATTCCAAAGTTCTCCCTCAAGGTCAGTGTAAGAAGCCTTAAAAAAATGTTTTTTAAAATTAAAAACAGTGTGTGCGTGCGCGCGCGTGTGTGCGCACGCACGCGAGGCTCTAGGTCTCACAAGGAAGATCCCTAGACGGTCTGCAAAGAGGGCAAAGTGGGACCCAGAGGGATGGGCGAGTAGCTGTACATCCGAGATAAGAAGAAAAGCTGAAAAGATAAAGTTAGGAAGAGTTGGGGTCTTGGTTTTGAAACGACAAACTGGTATATTTGTTTTGACCTTGAGAAGCTCAGTCCTCCAGCAGCAAGTCCTAGGCTGGAGGTGGTTCCTTGAGAAACAGGAAAGTGAGGGCCTTTAAATTCCTTCCTTGGGGAGTCACTACATCTCTGAGTCTCAGGCTCCCGCTGGTGAAGCACCTGTCTGGGCCACATCAGATAATGAGAGGTCTATCTTTCGACCTGAGATTTATAAAATCACATGGAAAAGAGCCACAATCACTGTCAAGAACTGGTAAATGTTATTAGCTGTTCTAGAAGTTAGTGTTTCTACAGTTAACAGTACTTACCCGCAGTTCGCCAGGCACCTAGCACTTACCAGGTACTTTATATACTTATCTTTAAATCTTCAGGGTAAATATTTTAAAACCTCCTTGAAACTCAGTGAAGTAACTTGCCCAAGGTTACAGAGCTAACAAGTGGTATTTATGTGGGGGTTTAAATGATGGATGGTACTACTCATTCAGGGACAAAAACAAAGTAATCCTGTTTTAAAACACTTTTTCAACTCTTAAAAAAATTCCACTTAACAAGTGAATGAGTTACTTGAAAGATGATGAGTCAGCTTAGAGGACCGCGCCAACATGCCCCCTCCGAGCCGGGTGACGGCACTCTCGTGGGTGTGTTTCACTCCCGCACAGCCCGCCCCCAGATGACTAAGGGTCTCTCACACAAGGACATGCGCTTACAAGGTGTCCTAAGCCTGGTGGGGACAGTGAGAGGCTGGAGGCCAGCTGGCCTGGAGATGAGGCACACTGCATCCCTGGGCCAAACCATGAATCTCTCCCCTTGTGGAAAGCAGCTGAGGGCGGAGGTGTGAGCACAGAGCCCGGGGAGCAGCAGGCCCGGGGGTGCATCATCGCCGTGCCACTGGCTACTGGTCTGCCTGGGGCTGCTTGCATACCTGGGAATGAGGCGATCACATCCCCCTTGAAATTGTTATAAGCATCAAATGTGTAATAAATGTTACCTAGTATCATTATTTAGACCTTAACAACAAACGCCAAGGCTATAGTGTCCAGATCGCCCCCGTTGCCTTGACGGACTCCAACTGTGAAAAACTACCAGCAACGCGGGTCAGTTCATGCTCTTCCTTCAGTCTGCCTGTCTCTCCCCTGGGGAAGCGTCTCTGACAATCCCAAACAAGGAAGGTCACTCGTACATCCAGAAAAGAACATGAGCTATTTCCTCTGCAGCACCGGTCCTGGTTATTACACAGCGGCAAGCTTCTGACTGTCGTCCTTTTCTGCCTGCAGACTGTAAGCTCCAGCGTGTTTCATCTCTCTCTACATTTCTGGTTCTGTCACGCTGCCCAGCGCATGGGGGAGTCTCAATAAATGCTTCTTAAATAAATGAAACAAAATTGAATTTACAGAGATCCTCACCAAGAGAATCTTTGTTCTGGTTAAAATATTTTAAAAACAACTGTCGAAAAGTGACCTGCTTTCACACACTGACAGGTTCATAATAAACAGATGTCTCCCTCTCTCCCTCTTATCCTGCTCAAGTTGAAAAACCAGAGAAATTTTCCTCTGAGACATGCCTTTCAACTGGTACAGTGGCCTCTAATGATTCCATAAAGGAAGTCCACTTGGGACAGCACAAGGCTTTATGCTTAGAAACTCCCTCTTCTATTTCGGACGTTCTAACTTGTTTTGAACATCTCATTATAATCAATTTGGTAGAAAGAAACCTTAACAACGTCAACTGAAAAATAACACTTTTTAGTAACAGCATTTCTGGAAGCCTGGACAGGAAGGTCAAGGCGAGGGTGGGCCAGAACCACATACGCTAGGCTGACCAAGTGTGACCCAGGCCACGTCTCACTCTGTCCTGCTGACCTCAGAGCGGCTGGGAAGGTTGAATGCGAGACTGTGTGTGGCCGCGCTCCAAAATCTGGAAGGAGACGAAGGTGCGCCACAGCAGCCACCCGGGGCTGCACACTTAGGCCTCACTGGCCAGAACAGGCCATGTAGGACCCAGTAACTTTGGGAATGAAGAGACCCTGGGAGCCATCAGAGGACACGGTGAGGTCACCAGGTCCAGCCTCCCTCTAAATGAACTCAGTAAAGCTCCCTGAGCAGACACCACAGCCCTGCTCATACGGTGCTGGAGGCAGGAGCCACCCAGATGGCCCGGGAAGTGCGGTGCACGCTGGAGCAATGTGTAATGTCCAGCAACGCTTTCTTAGCCTCGCATCTGTAATTTTCACCCTTTGTGGGGGTCCTTAGTCTACTCTCCAGAGCTTCTGGGGAACGTCAGTCCACGGAGGCAGCCTTCAGGTGTCTAGTAGCATGGCTGAGTGGGGAAGGAATTTTTTGAACCTAGGGTAAATACCTCAGCTATAATTTTGGACTGGAGGATCCAGAAAGGGGGAGAATACAGTCTATTCAAGCCAAGGGATGTGTTTGCAAAGCATATGTCTAACACCATATAATTAATAATAAATGGCAGCTAAGAGCTGAGTGCTCAGTATGTGCTAGTCCTAGTTCGAGAAGTGTTACATGTATTAACTAAGTTAGCCCTTCCCACAGCGTGATGATATAGGGCACTGTTACTGTCCCCGTTTTATAGGCCAATTAACTGAGGTACGGAGCACGAGTCAACTGCCATTGTTCTCAGACTAGCAAGTAAGTGGTGAACTCGGAATTCAAATCGAGCTAGGGTCTAGGCCAGCCCTCTGTCCACCACATTACGTGGCCTCATGTCACAGCAGGGCTGCACCTTCCCACTGCTCACAGCCCTAGTCCTGACCCACAGGCTCTCTCTCACTCGTTTCACACTCTACATTCCGTCTTGCTCCTCATCCATCAGGACTCATTTTCTCAATTAGGCTTGACCCCTTGGAACCCAATTCCAGAACCTCTAAGGACTTCGCTTCCCACCTCAACTATGAGTCATCATCTCCTATGATGCCACCTCTGACTCCCCTGGGCAGTAATTCATGGCCACACCACAGATTTCAAATACAGGCAGCTTCATTTCCTACTCATCTCAATTCTACTTTTCTACCAAGAATCCCAGAAGTTTTTAGAACATGAAAAGGTAGCATGCTGAGAGTTTTGCTGAAAGTCAATGCAAAAACAACTCCCCCTGCACTCTGTCGAGCTGGCAAGCATGCACAGCCAGAGCTGCTATAAAGACTCACTGCAGATTTGATACAAGGCCCAGTGGAGGCTGGCTGCTTCTGGTAGCTTTGCTGACTATCAGGACGACTACTCCAAAGGCTTGTATTGCCGTGAGAGCCATCTGTAGCATGGAGAAATCGCTGTCAGATAGAGCAGCAGAGACACTGGAAAGCATTCACTCTAGTGGATGAAGTCTGGGAACAGGGTCTTATGTGTTACGCAGCCAGCAGGGATGAGGATGGCCTGGAACCTGCACGCACCTTCACTCCATCCAGAACGGCTTTGATAACCCCCTTCACAGTTGTCACCATCTCTTTATCTTCTGAGTTCACACCTTCTAGCATCACTTGGTCAGACCAACGAATGAGGTTGGCGAGACTTTGGTACACTCGGCTATAGCAAGAGGAGAGGGCTGAGCTGCAGGGAAGAGAAGATTTTTTAAAGAACATTAAAAATCTAAAGCACGACCATCACTTGAAGTCATCTGTTTAGCACAGAACTAGTTTTTCAGTGACCAGGTTTCTCAATCTTTCTTTGTATAAAATCTGTGCCTCCTTTAATAAATCAAGTTCTCCTCCCTGGATCTATTTTCTTACATCCAATGAAGATTTTGTGGAGCTTTATATTCTAGTCTGTTGGAAATTTTTACCATTTCTCAGGTATAATGTATAAAACCTCCACCGTGATAGTCACTGTGCTTTTTTGAGCTTTGCATCCTCCACAAGATGCTGGTAACACCTCTCGAGTGCCTGTTTGCCCCTCCTTCTCATGGGTTGAAGTGCTGCACACGTCTTTTTTTGAATCAGATAGAAATTCATGTTGTATGTGTCAACTGGTTTGTGGAATTTTAGCAGGCAGGATTCTTTAAAGGAATAGCCTTTAAACACGAGCTCAAACAGATCTGCAATGTACTAGAGTTCCTTCTAACATGGGCTTGGCTTTATCATCCTCCGTAGTAGACCACGGCTGAGGTGGCAAAGGAAGGCCCCAATGGAGAGTATTTAAAGAAGGACAAATCAGAGGCGAGGAGACCTGTGGTGGTGGGGGAGGTACCAGTCACACTGTGATGCCAGCACACACAGGACAGAAGCCCCGAGTACCTTTGGATGCCCAATGACTGTAGAGTGGAGGCCAGAATGAAGAATTTGTATACCTTCCCTATGTTTTAAAATAACTAACGATAATTTCCCCTAGGATTTATGGAAAGGATTATTTTTCTATTTTAAGCATTATGTATTACAACAGAGGAAGAGCAAAATATAGGGAATATGTGCTGCTGCCTCCTCCACTTTAAAAAAAAAAAAAAGAATGAGGCAGACATTTAGGAGCCAAAGATATATTTTTTCCAAAGGTAAAATTTTGAGAAAAAAATATAATATTGTAAGATATGATTAAAACAGGTACTAAAAACAAAGCCACTTAAAACAAAAACTTGGACCAAACAGTGCTCTAATGAGAAGCTCTTCGGAATCAGGTAAGGAGGAAAAGAATTCTCCAGGAGAGGTAAAGGTTCCACGCAGCCAGTCTCTATGCTGGAGAAGAGTCAGAGAGAGTGAAAGCAAACTCCTCGAGTCTCATTACAAATAAGGAAATTTTACAAAAGGAGTGGCAAGAAAGCCAGGGATTGGCTGCCTTAGAGGATAATACAAATGTGAAGTATTTGGTGTTGGACCTACTCTCTTAGGAAAGAGGGTTGAGAGAAGAAAACAAAAACTGCAGTTTTCCCAAGGCCTGGGTCAGAGATGACGTTGTCCTCAGGGGGGACATGCTGCTAGCAACTCTGCCTCCTCCTTCCGGGCAAGGCCTGGTGAGGCCTCTTTAATAAAGACTGCTGCCTCCTACCCATGTGCCCGCAGGATTCCCCCAGAGTACCCCACTGTCAAATTACTGGCCAGAATCAGATGAAGGGAGGAGCAGGGAGGGGGGCACTTGTATGCAGTACTTAATTTCTACCTGTGTTGGATGACATTTCCCTGAAAGGACCTAAAATTTTTGGTGATTGTGTTGTCCCCCATCACACTATTAGCTTGGAAGCAGAATATTTCTGTGTCTTAATGACACAGGAAGGACATTAAGGAAGGAAGGAGGGTCCTGTACCATAAAAACATTGTCCAGTAGACCAGCTGTTGGTCTGTTTCTGAAATGGAGCAAAGCCGTCTACACTGAGGGCAAGAACAGACCCGGTTGTCTAACATCTCTGGGGCTCCACCGGGTGGGACGGGCCTCCTGCACCGCCCACGCTGCACAGGCAGCTGCCTGCTCAAAGGCTGGTTGCCGCTGTCCTCGGAACCTGTGCGAGGGTGGCGGAGAGCCTGCCTGCTAGGACCCAGCCCACAGGGGCAGCTCTGAGCAGAAAGAAGGAGAACACCTCCCCAGCTGACAAACTGCACTGGGAGGAGTGAGGTGACGGAAGGAATCTAGGAGAAACATTCAAGGAAGCATTTTTAATCACCTCGGGGAGATCAATAAAAACATCAACAATTTGGCTTTGGAAGAATTTCAGGAGGAAAAATCCCTTAAATGGTATTAGTCAAAGGACTACTAAGAAAAAAAAATCATTGTTCCTTATAGCCACACCCAGGCATTTCTCTTTTCCCGAGGAAACTGTTACAGACGTTAAATAATTTTTGTCATCTACAGAATAATTATAAAACCTCCCCATAGACCAAAAGATGCCCCCAGACCACGATCATACTACCTGCTCAATCCTCCCAGCGCCTGTATGTTAGGGAGTAGCGGCCCGAGCAGAGCTGCTGGCTAACACCCCATGAAGCTGCGATCCCAGCAGCAACACGCTGTCAGCACTGTCAGTTACAGCATTTAGCCAAGGTGACCCTGTCCTGGACTCCCCAAGAGGACAGGCAGGTGCGGCTGGCAGGATGACGTGACCCGCCCGCCCCCCGCCACCAACCCGTGCTGCGGTGCGAGCACACTCTGCTCTTGCGACCGGCCCCCTTACAGGAAGGCACCAGGCCTGCTGGCCTCGCTTCCTCTGCTCTTCTCGTTCTCCTGCCCCTCTGCCCTCTCCTCAGGTCCAGCTCCAGCACCTCCTCCTCCAGGAAGCGTAATCAGAGCACCGCAACTCTCTCGTAATTCTCCCTCCTTCAAACTCCAACGGAGCTTCCAGCTGGTACCATGAATCAGTGCTTTATCATACAGCGGGGGAGCTAATTTTCCCAACTAGATTTCAACTCTTCCACAGTAGGGACAGGAGACCAGGTATCCGACAGTGTTTCATAAAAAGCCAGCATATGCTACACCCTGGAATGCTGTTAGCACATTCCCTCGAAGGAGAAGGGCCGGGCACGGGTTCACTGCCGGAAGTACACAGCACTTGGAGACCAAGTGCTCCATCCACAGCAACTGAACGAGGCACCGAAGGGGCTCACTTCCTCAGGGGCTTTTTGCACAGGACAGCAGCAGGGCATGGAAGTGCAGGCGGTACCGGGCAAAGTCCTCCCCACCACTAGCTCAGTTAGCTTCTGGCTGAAGACCACGACCTGTGCGGTCAGCTGAAACTCTAGGGTGGAAGCCCCAGGGCAGAGAGCATCTTGGAAATAAAGACACTGTTTGCTTTGTCTCCCAGAAGAAAACTGTGCACGTCATGGCCAGGTTCTGAAAGCAGTTCATGAAAGTTTAGCCTCACGGGGCTACAAGGACACTAACTGTCCGGAGGAGCTGAAGCAGAGATGCGTGTATCCTGCACAGGGACCAGGGAGGAAGACAAGGCCCTCAGGCGCCTGACAGCCTCTCAAGGCTTTCACTTAAGATCAGAGCTAACACTGCTCTGCTTTCTGCACTTCACACACACAGGGCAAGCTGCTCCGCAACTGAAGAGGAAGATGAGCTCTGGCAATACAAGCATCACCCAGCAAAAGCGGACGCCACCCCATGCCTGGCTTCCAAGTGAGTCTAGGTGGTGTTCGGGGGGTCCTGGCAAGATACAGTTCCATGTTCCAGTAATCTGAGCTCTAACAGGGTTCTTCTCCACCTCTTTGGACCTAATAATCTAGGCAGTCAATGTCCCTAACAGGCTAGATACTGGCAGGATGTTCTGTCGTAATAAACTATGGTTAACACAGGGGACTAGGAAAAATGTGTCCAAATCAATGCGATCACTGCCAGTGAGCTAATATTGTTTCTTAGAACAAAGAAATAAGCACAGACTTACACAGTGGCTCCAGCCCGAGCAAAAGCCTCTACTGCTCTGACACAGCCAAAGACTTCAGAGCAACTCACCTGTGCTGAATTCGAGGGTCGCTCTGCACCAGGGGTAAGATGGCTTCTAGCACCTTGCTGGCTGACCCTGGAAGCATCTCCAGGACCTTCTTATCAATAGCCATTTTGTCCACAATGGTCTTAAAGTAGCGCAAGGCACTGACAACTTCCTTCTCTTTCTCTTCAAGCCAGCTCAGGTTCTGAAAGGAAATGTTAAGCTTAAGGAGGGAGGAGAGAGATTAAAGGGAGCTATTTATAAATAAATAAATAAATAAATAAATAAATAAATAAATAAATAAATAAATAAATAAATAAATAATCCAGTAAACTAGTTGGAGATTGATGTCAATGGAAAGGCTTCTTGCTGCAGAAACCAAGCCAAGTTGTTTTTCTAAGGCTTGCAATTAGGATACAGAGGCTGATCTTGAAGGAAGAAGGGGCTGGACCAAGAAAGGCAGTTTCGATATTCCTGAATTCCCTCCCAGAACAGAGACTGCTTTGCCTGAAGTCTCCTCCTGCACCGCACTGAGATACCGCCGCTAATCTCACTAAGCGCAATGAGGACTAATTTGCTAATGGCTGTAGGATGCTTAGAGAACCAACAGTTAAGTCCCACTGTGCATTTCCAGCCAATAAATCAAATCCAGAAACCCCAGGCCTTTCAAAGATCCCAGCGCCTGCGTGAGACTGGTCAGAGACATCAGTGTTCAAACCCCACCCTCCCAGGACTCATCACTAGATTCCCACATTCAACCCAAAGATGCAGCCCCTCTCAATGCAATGATATGGCTCTCCCAAAGGGCCGGGAAACCCCAGCGTCAGAAGGGGCAGGATGCTCCGGGGTGAAAAGGTGAAGAAGCTGGACAGACAGCAATGATCCAATCCCCACTCACGCCGCTACTAACGGCATTCAGGGCCCTGCTCCGAGGGAAGCCCACCCGGGGGGACAACGATTGCAGGGCC
Source organism: Camelus bactrianus (assembly GCF_048773025.1). Classification (NCBI taxonomy): domain Eukaryota; kingdom Metazoa; phylum Chordata; class Mammalia; order Artiodactyla; family Camelidae; genus Camelus; species Camelus bactrianus. Next base: position 73,589,259 of record NC_133542.1, read on the forward strand.
TGCCCGGCGCTCACAACCGCATCTGTCCTCCTTGGCTCTGGGGTACCTGGAGCCAGTCAGTGGGGAAACGCACCCCTTTGGTTCCTGCCTCTAAATCTCCCCGTATAGCCACCCTAATGTCAACAACCCAGGCCCCAGCTGGCCGGCAGGGAAAGGGAAATCAAGAATAATCTATAAAATGGATAAATCAAAACATGGATTATCTACTCAAGCAGAACTGCTTCCATGTCCAGGGCAAACTAAGAGTGCTCTGTACGTGGAAAACTGCCCCCTGCGGACTCTCTGAGGTCCAGAGAGCATGTAGATAAGAACCACTGAGGGCAAGAATGCAAATTCTAGAAAATGTCCATTTAAACAATCTATAAATATATAACTGAATGATATGTTATAAAAAGTGATTATGATTCTGAACACTAGCTCTTTTCTTTTAAAATGATGAGATATGTCGTCTTAAATAAGAAAAATCAATAGTGGGAGCATTTATTTCATGGGGATATAAAAGAGAAATATATAAATGGGATCAAGAAGTAAATGCTCCTTTAGTCAGACAACTTTCCAAGAGCTGACTTAACTTCCCTCAAGGGGGTACTTCCCAAGTGTTCTGTAGACCACCGAGATAGAATTCTCCAATGGAGGAAGGAGCACTCCCTCCCTCTTCCCATCCCTGTGGCCTTTTGGCCCTCACTTTATTTTCTCTTTTCACTACTTGACATGTTTGTTTATTTACTGTCTGTTTCCAAGAGCCAGGCACTTGTTTCTCCACCTCGTGGACAGGAGCTCTCTGCTTCGCCACGGACTACTTGGGGCTGGGAGGAACCTCAGGATGAAGGGATCATGGTGTCCTGCAGACATCACATGTGACTAAATGTGACCATGGTTGGTCTGGCAAGAGGACTATGACTACGACGCTGCCATCTTAGCACATCAGGACAAGTCAGGAGCCTGAGATGATGAAACTTGGGGAGGAAGTGGGAAACATCTTAAGAAAATGTGTCATCAGGCTTGCGAGGGAGAAAGGGGCTAACCCAGAGATGGGAGGCATCCAAAAGGGGCAAGGCCCCTCACAACAGAAAGAGCAGTTTCCTGTCATTTGCAGAGAAATCAAATGAGCCACCGAAAAGCAAGCTGCCCCGGCTGTGATAAAGGAGCCAGACAACTCAGCAGAGTCAGGTTTCAACTACTAACCCCCCAGCAAATTCCTCTCCCAGAATTAATGGCCTCTGAATGGTATGCATTCCCCAAGCCCTTCAGCTGTTCAACTGTGGCTTCTTGCAAAATGCAGCCAGCAGTCGAAAAGTTCACAATGAGACACCTAGATCCAGCACTCACTCCAACTGGGAACCCCGGGCCGCGGCTCTGCTGCAGCTGCCCAGCCACACAACCTCAGAGAGGCAGGTGCATCCACCTGCACACGGCCCCTGCTGTTGTGGATTAGGTGCCACGACTGGTGCAGACAAGCCTGGAAACGACATGAGGCCAGCAGAGCTGGGGGAGGCCTCAACCCGAAGGCACTGTGGGGCTTCCAGCTCCTCACCTGCAAGATGGGGAGAGTACCACCTGCCCTGGGCAATCTACAGAGGCTGATGCGGGAAACTGGGAGACAATGCACATGCGAGTATTTCGTAACATTAAGGGGAAAATAGATTTTGACTAAGAAAACTTGGGCCCAGCCCACGCTCTGTATACTGGGAATAATAAAAGCTTGTGCACATGGTCACAGGGATACAGAGATACATAAGAGAGCATGTGAAATCACTCAGGACAAGGCCTGGGCAAAGAGAGAGCCCTCAGTAAGCTGCAGATGAATCTGAATCTGTTTCGGTCCCCCCAAGCTGCAATTTCCCATGTAGTAACCCGGGGAAAACGAGAATGTCTATGGAAATACTAAGTCCTAAGAGAGCCAACAGGTAGTAATTAATGATGACAGCAAATGACAGACCTGTTGTAAGACTCCTCCAACAGAGTCGGCTAAGTTCACACACCTTGCCAGATTCCCCATCATTTCCAGTCCTGTCTGTGGGCTCCACTGTGGGTTTGTATGCACTTCGTCTCATGCAGGTGACTTGGGGCAGAGCGTAGTAATTCACCCCTTCTTAAAGGGCAATGACCAAAACCCCGGGTAATATTCTTCCTTGGGTGAAGATCACACCCAGAGCGCCCTCCTAGAGACCAGAGTTCCTCAGCCATGGCACTGACATTTTGGGGCAGATAATCCTTTGTTGGGGGAGGGGGGCTGTCCTGTGTATCGTACAATGTTCACCAGCATTGCTGGCCTCTACCCACCAGGTGCCAGTAGGACCTGCTTCAGCCTCCCCGTGGTGACAACGAAAAATGTCTGTGCACATCGACAAATGTCCTCCGGAGTCTGCAGGATCCCCCACAAAGGGAAGGGTATTTTAGCATCAGATTTTCCCCCATGACCTCTCTTGGAGTAATGAAGAAGGGGGAAAACTCTAGGAAGTGAGCGGCAAAAACAGTTCCCTATCAGAGTTCACTAGCGGAACACAGCTGTCATACATCCCCTTACCCCAGGCTGCCTGGACTAGCAGGAGATGACAACTGACCCTCTTCTTGGAGTTTAATATTAAACGCAGCTCCAAGAGGTTGCTAAACAGATTGTAATAAAAAATAATTGTGCTACAGACCAAACCTCCCACTTGAATACTCATCTTCAACCTGGAATTCAGATCAACCTGGCACACACTGTGCTGCATTCTGGCTTTTCAGCCTCTTTTTGTTAACAGACGGAGCAGGGAAAATGATTATTCAACATAAGGCTGGGTTTGAAACTTCTGTTTTTTCCACTTTTAGCTGGAATTTTAAGATATTCTGCTGGTCAACATAAAAATATAAGTAAATGTACTGTAAAATTCAAGAATTATGTGTTTACTTAATAGGGTAGTGTTTGCTTGTGGCATTAAATTGACAGCTGTGACAACAGCTCTACTATGAACTATACTGTGGACAGTCACTAAAGGATTAAGGATCTAATTGTCTACAAAGCGTGTTTTTATTTTAAATTGCTGAGTTTAATTTTGTTTTTATGTTTAGTTATGTGTGGCAGTAACATTAGATTTGTGAGATATTCAAAAATAAACTGCTTTCATCAAGAGTAAATGTAGCACTGCGGGAGTTTCAGCCTGGATGTCAGATGCCTGTGTTCAAACCCCAGCTTCGCTACTCTTTGTGCGACTTCGGCTAAACGCTTAGTATCCCCACAGATTCAGTCAGCCGCCTTTCCTGCAGAGTAAGCGCCCACCTCCCAGGGTGATAATGAGAATTAAGTAGGAGAACGAGTGTAAAGCACTCGAGCCCGGGGCCGGGGAAAGGCTGGTTAAGCGTAGGCGGCACAAGAGGGGCCCTGGCTCTGAGCACAGTGGTTCTGTGGCAGTCTCACCGCACCCCGTGAGTCTCACACTTCCGACACCCTTCCCTTCTCAGCTATCCAGGTCATCTTGGCGACTCAAGGAAAAAACAGCTGGTCTTTAGAGATGAGACTCACCCACTTCCCCCGAACCCGTTGGACCCAAGCAGCACACCCAGACCAACCCCAGAAACCCCAAGCTTTCACCATGGAGCACAGAGCTCTCCAAAGACCATGGGGACTTGCATAAATTCTTACTTTTATCCAAGGCCCCATGGATTGCTTCCTGAACAATTAAGCCCACAGTTGCCACCCAATTGAACACAATGATATTGCAATAGATTTTTTTTCCATCCCCAAAACCATAGGCCAGGATTCTGCAGTAGAAGGCAAGGCAAACCCAATTGTTCTTAACATCACACTGACCTTCTGCCTTTGAGACCTGGAAGCCACAGCACTGGTGGACATAAATTCTACTGCCTGCTGCTCCAGATCCAAGGGGATAGGGTAGCCCTCTGGTAGAAATCTGTCTGTTGCCTCCTGGAAGAGAGGAAACCTGGATTCCTACAGAGCTTGAAATGGCCGTTTTAGGCTGAAGGAGGGGGTTGGTGAAAGTCAACAGCTGTTTCAACACATCTGGCTTGACTGGCCCTGCTGAGGTTACTGGTGCTTGAGGACATCTTGGCTGGATTTCAAGGGTTTAGCAAGCTTCAGAGTTTGAGCCCTAGAGCCGAATGACGGATGTTCTGGACGGCACAAATCTCCCTGTGTGTGTGTGTGTGTGTGTATGTGTGTGTGTGTACACGCACGTGCGTGCACCAGGGCAAGGTGGGCCCCCCTGGGGCAGGGTGGCAGCATCCTGAGGTGTGAACATGATGCTCTGAGCTGTTTTAAATGCCCAGAGGATGACACATCTGGAAAAGAACTGTTCTAGCCAACCGAGCTTGACTCTGATTAACAGGAGAAACACTCACCACCTAGAGGTTCATATTTCACAAGGGCACCGCAGGCTCCACTTGGAACCATGGAATGCTATGGAACAGGTGTTCTGTACTGAAAGCTCAATCCCCAGGGAATGAACTTAACAACAGAACAAACTCATTGTTCAAAGCAGGTGAAGGCCAGGAGAAACACCTAGAGAGTCAGCTTACTTTGTTCACAGGCTTCTCTGGAATCTTCACAGACACCTCAGCTGGTTTTCCCTTCTTTGACGGTGTTCTCTTGATTTTGGGCGAGTGGAATTTGTCCATCAGCTTCATGGTGAAGGAGGAGAGATGAGAACGCTGAGAGTCTGAAAACAAAGAAGGAACTGACTGTTAGAGGCAGAGGGGGAAGAAGTGGTGGTTCACTGACCTTTCTTACGTGGAAACAACCATCATCCTCAAACATATCTTTTCCCCTGGCTCAGAGTTACAAAAAAAAGGAAGTATGGATCTAATTAAACATTTCTGCTTGCATATTTCAATTTTTTGCAACTTCCATCTAGGTTAGGTTAAAAGCAGTCAAAATGGGGATGGAAAAAAGAACTTGCAAACATTTCCAAGTGTCCTTACTAGAGTTCGTTTGATGCTTTAACCAACATTCAAAGGAACTGGCTAAGAAGAAAGAATACCAAAGTAGAATCACAGAAGTGTAGAATGTAAGGACTGGAAAGGAAGGCTCTTTGGAATCAACCTTCTCCATTTTTGGTTTAGGAACTACAACAAGCAACATGGGGAAGGATTCAGAGTTGGCAGTGGAGACTGAAATCGAACTGAGGTGTTCAAAACCCTCTGGGACACAGTGAAAGACTAACGGCTTCTCCTCAAGATCAGGAACAAGATGAGGGTGTCCGTTCTCACGACTGTTACTCAACTTTGTTCTCTGATACGCTAATAAGAGCCATTCAGATTGGAGCAGAAGATGTAAAACTAACTCTATTTGTAGATGACAATTTTGTATATGAAAAATCCCGAGGAATCCACTAATAAACTAATACACAAATTCAGTGAGGTCACAGGACACAAGATAATATGTAGAATCATATGCAAGATTACACACAAAATCAATTCTATTTCTATACGGTAGCTAGAAACATTTCAAAACGACACTTTAAAGAGCTTCCATTCACAATCATCAACTAGAATAAAGCACTCAGTCCTAAATTTAATGTAAGAGGTGCATGACTTAGACACTGAGAACTACAAAATATTGTTGAAAGACATTAGAGATGATCTAAATAAATGGAAAGTATCTCATTTATGGATCAAAAGACTTAATATTGTTAAAATGGCAATACTTCCCAAATTGATCTACATTCAATGTAATCCCTATGACAATCTCAGCTGAAGTTTTTGAAGATAATGGACACTATAATCCTACAATTAGTATGGAATTACAAGGAACCCAAATGAGCCAAAACGTCCTGGGAAGAGAAAAACAGAGAGGACACACATGTTCCGACTTCAACGCTTACCAGCACAAAGTTACAGTAAGCAAGACAGCATGGTACTAGCATAAGCACAGGCATACAGATTGACACATAGAACTGAGAGTGCAGAATAAACCCGTGCATCCCGGACAAGAGTGTCAAAACCATTCAATGGGGAATTCATGTCCTTTTCAACAAATGGTGCTGGGACAACTGGATACCAATATGCAAAAGAATGAGTTTGGGCCCTTATCTCACACCATATACAAAAATTAACTCAAAATTGATCAAAGACCTAAATGTAAACATTAAAACCATAAAACTCTTAGAAGAACACACAGGGGTAAAATTTTTGTGACTTTGCTTTTGGCAATAGTTCCTGAGATACAACACCAAAAGCATAAACAGCAACAAAAAAAGCAGATAAACTGGGCCTTGTCAAAATTAAAAATATTTGTGCTACAAATGATACCATCAAGAAAGTGAAAAGACAAGCTACAGAATGAGAGAAAACATTTGCCAATCATACAACTGATAGGGTCTTGCAGACAGAAAATATAAAGAACCCTTACAACTCAACAGTAAAAGATTCAATTAAAAATGGGTAAAGGATTTGAACAGACATTTCTCCAAAGATGACCTACAGATAAGCACATGAAAAGATGCCCAACGCCGTTAACTGTCAGGGAACGCGAATCAAGCCATCATAAGCCACCGCTCCATCTCCACGAGATACAATGAAAAAGACAGAAGGTATCAAGTATTCATGAGGACTGGAGAAATCGCAACTCTCCTACACTACTGGAGGAAATGTAAATGGTGCAGCTGCTTTGGAAAATATCCGGCAGTTCCTCAGAAGATCAAACAGTAACCCTGCAATTCTATTCCTAGGCACATACCCAAGAGAAATGAAAACATACATCCACATGACTTGTACATGAAAATTCATAGAGCATTATTCATAATAACTGAAAGGTAGAAACAACTCAAGTGTCCAAATGTCCATGAGTGAATAAATAAAATGCAGTATATCCATACAATGAAATATTATGAGGCAATAAAAAGAAATGAAGTACTGATAAGCTATCATCATGATAAATCTTGAAAGAAGCCAGTCACAAAACACCACATGTTGTATCATTCCATTTGTTTGAAATGTCCAGAGTAGGCAAGTCTGCAGAAACAGGAAGTAGACTAGTAGTTGCCTAAGACTGAAGGGAGGGAGGAGGGATGGAGAGAGACTGCTAGTGAGTATGGGGCTTCTTTTGGTGGAGGCAAACTATTCTAACGTTAGAAACCGGTGATGATGACACAACCCAGTGAATTACTATTAACAAAATTAAATTCTACACTTTAAAGGAGTCAACTGTATGATATACGAATTGTATCTCAATGAAGGTGTTCAAAAAGAGAACGACCAATAAGCAGCCTTCCTGCATCTCGCCATTTACCAAAGCACTTTCCAGTGTTTGAAACCATCTTTTTATTTATGTGTTTACCTCCTGACAAGAATGCAAACTCACTGAAGACTGTTGACGTCTTGTTCACACCTGCATCTCCAGTGCTAACACGGTACCTGGTCCATTGAAGATGCTCAGGAAACATGAATTAAACAAATGAACAAACCAACCAGTAAAAAAATACCCCATGAAAAGGACTGCTTCTTTTGGTCACATCGGAAATTCACAGAAAATACTTGACACTGGTTGAAAATTAGGGAGCAGATCACAATCCTGTGTGATGGAAAGAGAAGTATCTGTATTTTTAAAACAACAAATACTCCTCCTTTCAATTTTTCCAGTAATTTAGTACAAAAAAAAAAAAAAACCTTCCAAATAAATGACATAGCACCTTATATTTCAGGCCAGTCACTTTGTCTGCTAGTGTTGCATGTGACTTAATAGGGCTGAAGTTCAATTCTTTTGTCAAAGACCTGCCAGGTGGCAGGCAGGGTCAGATAAATGATCTGTGCTTTGCAAATTATCTAGGCGCCCACTGCACTCTGGACCAAAGAGAAAAGCCAGGGTCTGACCTTTGTTCACAAGTGGAGTCAAATCACACACAACTTCACAGCTGTCGGTGTGCTGGCCAGAACTGCAGGAAGCCCTTCTTAGAGCCCCAAAGGGGGACACAAACCCGCAGGAAGCTGGTGCACCCCTCTCCTCCCCTGGAACAGCTCAGGGCAGTCGGGGGAACTCTCAGCTCCAGTCCTTACATGCTGCAGTCATCCCTGGGATTCAAGGCAGGTAAACTGGGACGGTGAGATTTCTCCAGCTCCCCTCTTCCTCCCCGCCCCAGCAGGGTGGGTTACATGTACAGTTTATACTTCCTTCTCTACACTTCAAAATGATGTGGCCAGTCTAATAATTCATGCAGCAGTTAAAAGGGTGAGCTTTGTAGTCAGATTATCTGGGTTAAAACACTTCAATGTCATCTCGCCAAGTCTTAGTTTCCCTTGTCTGGAAAATGGGGCTGATAATATTGTTCTTCTTGAGATGGCTGATGTGACGTAGATTAAATGAGATGCTGCTTGTGGACAACGCAATAAGGTAGTTATCCAAGTGCTGGGACACGGCACCCACTCAATACAGAGAGCTAACCTAACTAACTATATGATTTGGATGAGTAGCAAGGCTGGCCAAACTCTGAACTCTCATTCGCACTGCTTATAGATCTGAATCGGGCTATTCTGCAGCACTGAACATTTGACTCATGATTGTTAGCAACTGAGGGTCTTACAAATCCCCCTCTCCTCTTCCTTTAGTACTGATGAGAAGTCTCAACCTGGCCTTAAGTCTGTTAACCAGCTTCCCTCTTTGGTGCCTCCTTCCATACTGCCTTTATTGCTGACCCCCTCCCACTCCTTTGGATGCTGGCCTCAGCATCCCTAAAGTCACAGCATATCCCTCACCAGACAGGTTCCCGAGTCAGAGGCTAGGGTATGACTTCCACCCTGGCAAGTAAGACTGAAAGCAGGGCAAGAAAAGTGGCTACAAATGGGGAAGTCCAGGCAGGATGCATGGTTTCTTTGGTGATCAAAGAGCCTGAGACATGGGCTGGATGAGCCAGCTTCCTCCTCCTCTGGTGTTCTGCCCGGAGCTGCTGTGTGGGTAGGCGCAGGGCTCCAGGGCTGACTGGATTCGTATCTCCGCCCTCATGACCACGGCAGAACTAGGGTAGGCAAACAAGGTATGGAGGCCTCCAAAAACCCCTGGTTGTGACCAGGGGCTAAGGAAGGGCACCTCCACCTGAGCGCACACAGAACCCGGGAAGTCCATTACAATGCTTTCTCTCCAAACCTCTGCTTTGCCAGGCACAGTCTGAGATTTTACTCTGTCCTGGGGCACAGCTGGGAATCCACACCAGCATTTAAATAAAGTGTTATGTCTACAATAAATCTTTCTCCTTGGAGTGTTTAATAGCCTCAAAATAGCCATCTCTAGCACGAGACGTGATAAATCAAGTGGAGAAAGCAGGTTCTTTGTAATGACAACCACTCTCAACTCTGGAACTCAAGGGCAGCGCTAACTAGGGCAGATTTTGACTTGGAGACTGCTTGTCATCTTTTCCTTGAAACAACAGCTTAGCAACACAGGTTTCAGGTGACTTGCGAGGTAACTCAAACTATGCATTCAAGTGCTGATAAAGCACTGTAATGACCAGTGACAGCAGAGTGGAAGGAAGCAAAGGTGGCAGCCACGTTAGGGAAATCTTGCCAAGAGCAGCGCGCACGCACACCCCCCCCACAACTTCCTGCCCCTCCTCTCACCTCCCTCACGTGTGTCGGTCATCTTGGGGAGGGGGCAATGCCAAAGCGACATTCCCACACTACTGTCGGGTTCAGGACCACTCTCTTATTATTCCCAGACTTTTCACTTAGGAAGCTACACTTCAGATTTTGTCTATGTGTGTGTTTAGAGATCTGGCACTGAAATTAAAACATTTTGAAAGATTTCATACAGACATATATACAACTTCTAGAGAATTAATCAAATCCATGCATCTACAGACCTAGACTGCCAAACATAACTGTCAGCAATCATGGAAATGTCCCATGTCGGCACCGTCCAACATGCAGCCGCTTGTGGCTGTTATGCACTTGACATGTGACTAGTGTGACGGAGAAACTGAGCTTTTATGGAAATGTAATTAAACAGCCACGTGTGGCTGGTGGCTGCCACACTGGGCAGCACAGCTCAAGAAGCAGAATGATACCCATTCCACCGCTGCCCCACAGGCTCCCTCATAACCCTAGCTTTCCTCCCAACGACGGGTAACCGTGATTCTGATTTTTGTGCTTGGTGTTGTGGGGCACAATGGGGACTGGTCACATGGTGATGCGCGGGTTGGTAAAAGAATTTACCAGAGAAGAAGGATGAGAATACAAAGGAGTTTATTAGGGGTGCGCTGCCATAGACAACAGTGGGCCACACAGCCAAGGCGTGCCGTGTGAGCCCCGAGGGCCGGCTGTTGGGGTGTTTTATATGGTCGGGTCACAAGGTGCCTGATCAGCTGATGCACAAGGCTCTGATTGGTTGTAGGTGAGGTAAGATGTTTAGGGTCTGTGAAGGGTGGTGGGGTTTGACTCTGATAAGGGGGGCTGAAACAAGCCAGCTGGAGCTATTGTGAGATTACGCATTACCTGGGGCTATTAGTTTCTTAGGGGAAACACGCCCAATAGAGAATGTACTTCATCTGTTGAGGGATCCCAGGCAGACATCTGAGAGCCCAGGAATGGGGGTGGCTGGACTTGGAAAGATGTCAGTTGGCCCCGCACTTATCATCCCTTACTTTTTGTGATAGTTTAAATCTGTAACTACAGTTTAATGTACAAGTCTGCGGAGTTTATGTAAATGGTGTTATACTGTAAATATTCCTATGTTCTAGCTTTTCCACTTAATAGTCGACCTGACATTAGCCACGCTGAAGTCTATGTAAGTGCTCTCATCTTCAGTGCTATGAAATTCCGCGTATTCTGTCATACATTCAGTTTTATTTATCCGCTTTCCTGTCAGTGAACATTGGGCTGCTTTCAGCTTTTCTGCTTCTACAAACAACACTGCTATGAACCTTTCCGTACGTGTCTCCTAGAACACACACAAGAGCTTTCCGCGACGGAAACCGCTGGACTATGGAGTCCACACCACACCTACCTTCAGGGACACCACCCAGAGAGTCTCCAAAGTGGTCCGGCCCCTCTGCAGCCCCACCAGCTAGGCTGCATCCCAGCTGCTCCACACCCCCACCCACCCCGGGGTGCCAGATCTGCACACTTTTTGACCTGGCCACACCTAAACAAAAGAAACAAAAGCCCTCCTTCTCATGGAAATGCCATAAGCTGGTGTGTCTTACTGTGTTCTAGCAAATCTGCTGCAACAACTTCAAAGGCCACAGATGGAGCCGAAGGAAACGAACCTCAACCCCTGCTCAGTTCGCAGGTGTTTACACCAAGGAGGGTCAGGAGCTGCCAGTGACCAATCCGCTAGTCATTTCTTCCAGAGGAAGGAGAGCCTACATGACCTCTCAAATCATTTCTGTAGAAACGGCTATGATGTCACCCAGAGTGGCACTTTCCTGGGCGCCCCTCCCAGGCTGCAGACCTGGCCATCAGGTGAAGGCCCTTCTCCACCCAGAGAGGCAGAACCGGCTGGAGGAGAGGCATGCAGCCCACTCAGAATCACGTCTCAACAACACACAAAACACACCAAAGCCAGATGAATTTCTTCCAAGTAGTCTGCCAGGTGTCAATAATCCATTCTTAAATTTTCAATCTGCCCCTTGACCAGGCTGAACACCACTCTCTGCTTGTTGCTGACAAATGTACACATCAACTGCCTTTCGAATGTCACTTGTAGCAGCAGCTGGGATCCCAACTTAGCAGTGGTTTCTGCCAGGGCTTAATTTTGCCTTGGATGAGGGGGAGTCTCTAAATATCACCCGCACAGGGACCACAGGGGTCAGGGTCATGGTGGAGAACACTGTGAGGCAGTTTCAAGGTTACTGCAGCCAACCTTGAGCAACAGCATGGCTGCTAATTTCTCGTACCTGCAGCGTGCGGGGAGCAGAGCTGCGGCGCAGCGAGGGCTTCCATTCGTCCGCCTACACAAGCTCCAGTTGTACAATTCCGCTTACTTACCCCACACCCCCACTTTCCAGATGCATTCAAAGGACAACTAGAGTGGAGAAATGACATTAGGGCACTAGGGAGGATCATTCTAAACGTACGGATTTCAGATTTCTAACTGTGTGTTTGCTTATCTGGAATTTTATAGATGTCATGTGAAGGGAAAGACAAGAGTAAGAGTGAGAGGTCGTGGGCAGAGCAGGTGGCCCCTGGGCTCTGGAGTCAGGCCGTCAGTGTTTTAACTTGAGCTTGGCCTGTACTTGGACAATCTTTTCCCCTCTCTGAGCTGAAGGTTCTTCGCTTACAGAACAAGCACAACCATGGGATCTACCTGCTCAGGTTGCTGTGAGGATGAAACGTGATCCTGTGTGTGGAGCATTTATTCAGCAAAGGACCTGACATGCAGCACATGCTCAGTAAGTGGCATCCATCACCGTGACGTGGCAACACCGCCCGGCCTCGGCCACTCAGCGTGGCAAAAGCTAAAAATAACCCCAGCCTAGGAGAGCAGAAAGTAACCTCATGTTCTATTTTTCCCAAAACTTCCATATTGAAAGATCCTCTTTCTTACTTAATACAGAACTATTCATGTTAAAACAGAGGGAAAATAGTACCTGGAGTTTCACTCTTCTGACATGAAGGCCTGTCCCTTCTGCCCATTTGTTCAGGAGCTCCACCGAGAGCTGTGCTGCTGCTGTCCGTGCTAACGGGATTATTAAGTGTAACTTTTCCTTTTTTTTAGCAACAAAAGTAAAACAACTTCATTATAAAAATCCAAGTGCTGCAAAAATACATAACACAGAAAGTGAAAATCCCTCATAACCCCACGTCCGGCAGAGCTGGAACGTTTTTGACTGGTTTTTTTAACTTAGCGGGATGCTGTGGGCGCCGTTCCACGTGAGCACAGTTAACAGCTGAAAAACGTTCTGCTGAAGGCAGACCACAACGCATTTAACCAGTCTCCTGACTGATGGTTCCTAGCTTTTGCTCTTCAAACAACACCACACTGATGCACAGCCTCGTGCTCACCGCCCTGCGCACCTGCATGAGACAGACTCCCAGAAGTGGAACTGCTAGGCCAGAGGGCATGAGCACGGAAAACCTGTAAGACACCATCCAGCCGCCTTGAGCTGGATGCAGGCCAGCCTGGGCTAGGCCAGAGTGAGGCGCTCGGGCGGAGGCAGAAGAGGTGGGGTGCAGGAAAGAGGCTGGCGTGCAGGGCCTACCGCCCACAGAAGGAACCAGGCTTCAGTCTGGATTTGGGCTCGTTTGGCAGAGCCACCAGTTTTGTTTTACTTGCATAACTGGTAAGGATTAAAAATAGATTCAGAATGAAACAGACACTTCACAAAAGATGAAATCCAAACGGACATAAACAGACAAGGTGCTCAATTCCATTTGTCAGCAGGAAACAACAAATTAAAACCATAAAGCACCACTACTACACACACGCCAGAATGGATAAAAAGAAAAACTAGGAAACACTCAGTGCTGGTGAGGATGCAGTGCAAGGGATGCCCTCCCTCCACTGCTGCAGAGGGCGAACCAGGACCCTGAAAGCAGAACATGTACTTCCCCTCGGCCCGGCAACCCCACTCCTAGGTACATACCCCAGAGCACGTCTATGTGAACTCATCCTAAGACACGTACAAGAATTTTCAAAGCAGCACTCTCCAAATGCCGATCAGCAGGAGAGCAGGTATGTCTCACCGTCACATGTGGGACGTGTGCAGCAGTGAGAATGAACACCCCATATGGACGCACCCCACAAGTGCAGAAAGAAGCCAGACACAAAAAAGTAAATTCTGTCTGATTCTACTTATATAAACATGAAAACAAGCAAAATTAAACTATGATTTTACGAGTTAAGACAGTGGTTATGCTTGAGGGGAGACGGTAACAGAGGGAGCTTCTGGGGCAGTGGTGAAGGTCTGAGTCTTGATCAGTCTGTTACGCTGGTGTGTTCACCTTGTGAAAATTCTGCAAGCTGCACACTTAAGCCAGAGGTACTTTTCTGATACATGGTATACTTGAAGAAAAAGTTGAAATAAACTAGACACAAAGGTCTCATGTTCTTCCAAAAATGAGCCCACGTGGCTTAGATGAACAGATCATTTAAAAGTTAATGAAATCCCATTCCCTGAAACAAATATACTTAATAATAAACTGTACAGAATTAGTTATCTTCCCAAAGAATTCTGCATTGAACATCTCAGAAAGAAACTGTGGATAGCTCAGGAAGCTCTTGTTTCACCTTTCTAAAAACAAACAAACAAACAAAAAACAGAGCCAACATAAATGTAGCTGTTCTTATGATCTCAAATCACCAGTAAATAAATATTTCCTAATTGCTTATTATTGTTTGGAAAATTCAAACAACTTAAGGTAAGTAACAGTGGTATCCTATAATTTCCTTTCCTTTCTCTCTTTTTTTAAATGGAAGTCTAGTCAATTACAATGTGTCAATTTCTGGTGTACAGCACAAGGTCCCTGTCATGCATATACATACATACATATATTCATTTTCATATTTTATTTTTTAACTAAGACTGAACCAATGTGTTTTGTATAATAATAATAGCACCTATTTATGAGGTTAGTCTAAGGATAAAAAACAATACTCATCTCATCTGTGCCAGGCCCTGTACCAGTACTGAGGAACCCGCCTCCCCATTCAGGGGAACCTGGATAGATGGGCCTGAGTTAAGAAGGCAGATGGAGGCTGGCGGGATACATGTGGGAGCTGTCAGCACAGGGAAGACACAGGAAGCCGAGAGACCAGGCAGGAACCCCGGGAATATGTGCAGATGGAGAGGAGGCCCAGGTCACTTTACTGTTGACTGGTCTCTTTCTACACACAAGCTCTTGGTGATTCTCTTGGATGTCTAACGGGCAGCTCAAAGCCAAGTCCAAAACGGTATTCCTGATACTCCCTCCCCAAACCTGCTGTCACTACATCTTGGTAAAAAAGGAATTTTCACCCTTCCAGTAGCTCAGGTCAAAATTCTCAACTATGCTCTCTGGTTCATATCCAACATTCAGCCCTTCAGCAAATTCTTTTTGTCCTACCTTAACAGTATATTCAGAACCTCATCACCATCACCTGCCCCAAGCCACCATCACTTCTCACCTGGACCACTACAACAGCTTTCTGATTGGTCCCCTGCCCCTTGCCCTTCTACAGTCTTCTGGACCCAGAAACCAGAGTGATCCCTGTCACAGGTGAGTTCTGTTACGTTGCCCCTCTCTCTGCTCAATACCATCCCGCAGCATTTCTTCTCACTCAGAGAAAGCAGCGAGCCCTTCAGAGCCTTACAGGCCCCACACAATCTGTGCCCTTCGTGTGTTCCTCCCAGCCCCACACCATGCCAGCCCCATAAACGCATATCTTTGGAAAAAGGCCACCCCCAGGAAGCATGTTCTCTGACGTCTCCCATGTCAAAATGACAAGTGCAAAATGGCTGTGACTGTTAGTTTAAATATTAGTCTAATCTTGGGTTTTGATATTAGTAAGCTCAATTGGCTCTTAGAGCAAGCTCTGCCCTCATCAGAAATCAAGGTAGTATTTTGGTTCCCAGCTCGTACTGCCTTCCTTCTTTCCACCTTTCAGAGTTCAGGGGAGAAAAGCACTTCTGCTTCCTGTGCCCTTGAAACCCCGATGACAATCAAATCTTACTCATTTTGAAATCTGGCACTTAGCCCCCAAACCGACAGCCAGTGAAATAAATGATTGTGAACACGAAGACAAAAGAATCAATGAATGAATTCTGCAACAATAACAACTACTCCATTCACCCAACACCAGAGAGTAGTATCTGACTAGCGATGCAGGGGGCATGGTTTATACTGATTTTTAATATAATTCTCTGAAGAATGCCAACACACGAGTCAGAGATGGCTCAATCAAGAACCTTCTCTGGTGTGGTGGGTCAGTTTGTGTTAACTGGGTTAAGAGAATGTTGTTCAAGACACTTTCAGGGAAAAGACAAGAGAAAACCATACCTGTCCCCCTCCCCTCCGGGGTCTCCAGAGGACAATGGACTTTCTGGGCCAGCACCATCCAACAGAAATACAACAAGAGCCGTATCAGATTTTAAATTAACCTAAATTAGCTACAATATTATAACTTCAACATATAATTAAATAAAAACTATTAATGAGATACTTCTCTCTCTCTTTTTTCTTTGCAGAGGCGGGTAATTATGTTTATTTAGTTAGTTTTTCAATGGAGGTACTGGGGATTGAACCCAGGATCTCGTGCATACTAAGCATGTGCTCTACCACTTGAGCTACACCCTCCCACTATTTCTCTCTTCTTTCTGATACTAAGTCTTCACATCGTGGTGTGGATCTTACACTCCTAGCACGTCTCTGCCTGGACTGGACAAGTTTCTGGCACTGCTGCAGCTCTAGGCCCTTGAAATGGGAAACGGCTGGTTCATTGGCCTCCGGAAAGAAGCGCCCTGGGCTGGTTGGATTCCAGTGCTTCAAGCCCTTGTTGCTGAGGTCTTTAAGGCTGCCTGGCCTCTCCTGGAAAAGGCAGGCTGTTCGCAGCTGCAGAATGACTGCGATCACGCGGACCCGCTCACCCCCAGGCTGGGCTCCAGGGCAGCACGTGAGTTTCAGGCTGTGAGGCCCTCCCATAAACACTTCCACAGGGAGGTACCTCAGGGTCGCATTCTAACCGCTACCAGGTACAGGGACAGAGAATGGCACGGGGAGGGGAGATTGAGGAAACTTGGCGGGCATGGCCTGGAGGCGGAATGCTGGGCAGAGGAGGCAGACTTTGTTACAACAGAAGAAATTTCTAACCATCACAGCATCCCACAATGCAAACTGATTTTCTTTGGCAGCAGGGACCAAGGATGTACCTGGTGGCAGTGACATCATGTCCTACTGCTATGACATGTGGGCAAAAAGGAGTGACACTGACTTCTACACGTGGCCAAGGACAGCCCTGGGCTTATTCCCATTCCACCCGCAACTCAGTGTAAGTGAAATGCTCTCCATGAGTGTGACTCTGGGTAAGTTTGGCCCCTGCGGCCTCCCTTTCCTCATTTGTAAAATGGGGATAATGATCCTTGCCTCACTGCACTGTTACATGGATTTAATAAAGTATTCCATGTAAAGTCACTTGGCACAGTCCTGGCACTTCGTAGACATTAAACACATGTTATCTGCTGCTACCCAAATGTTCCAAGATAAATTCCACCATTCTGAATTGGGCAATTATTATTATTTTTTTAAACATGGTAGAATTTTAAAATAGAGGAGGTAATTCATTGAGCGGGTGCTCTTATGATTTGAGCACTTTTCTAAGTGTGTATTATACTTTAATAAAAAAAAGCTTTATTAAAAAAAAGTAGAGCAGAGATGAAGAGAGATATTGGACTCTTGGTGACGCTGCCTGGGCTGCTGGATACAGTTTTATCTGAGGCTGCCTCGCAACAAGGGAAAAAAAAAAAAAAAAAAGAAGAAGAGGAGAATCTAGTAACTCAAGTATCCCATAGGATTTAAAAGAAGCCACGGCTACCTGTAAGTAAACTTTTACATGTGAACAAAGCAGGGAGAGGAGGAGCTCCTGGGGAGTCTCCCGCCCCCTACCTGTCAGGGAGGGCACTGAATAAATCCACGCAAAAGTTTTCCCAAGACTTACTCATATTATAAAAAATTTGTCAGTAACAGACAGATGTCACATGAGGAGAGGACAGGAAACTCTTTGGAGTTGAGAGCTGCCTCCCTCCTGGAGCCCCCCCCAGGTGGGTAAGTCAGGAGCCCCTGTCTTTAAGCACCTAGTGGAAGCCAGGCCCTGTCGGGGTGTTCTCCGTAAGTTATCTCTGGTCCTCACACTCACACCGGAGCAGAAGGACTCTGAGTACCATCTGACTGATGAGGAAACCAAGTCACAGGGGCCTCACCCTCAATCCCTGCACGAGTGCGTGCGTGCGCACACACACGTGACAGACAAGGCAACTGCAGCCCTAACACGTGCCATGAACCACTCAAGGTCAGCCTGTCCCCAGGGCAGCCTACTCCCAAGGAAGGATTCTTTTTCTATGACTGTTTGGAATTGACATAGACATTATTAAAACCACAGACCTCACAGCCTTCCAGAGATGAAAATTAGTCATTTCTGCAGAGTTTTATTTCTAGAGACAAGAGAGAGAGATCACAGTTTACTGTGAGTAAACACACCCACACGCTGGGCAGAGGGCAGGCGGGGCCGCAGCACAGCGCAGCATGCATGGTCCCGGCTACGGGAGGAAGCGGATCCGCCCTGACCTCTGTCCTTTAGGTGGAGCTGTTTGCAGCAGCCTCCATCCCTCAGAGGAACTTGTATGTTAGGACTGGTGCCAGTTTGGGACAAACAATGCTCCTCGAGGGCCCCAGGGCCTACTTGGCAGCATCGCGTCCCCAGCAAAGCAGGCCGAGCTGGGAGCAGGGAGGCCTGTTCACGGGGAACAGGCCCCAGCACAGGGGACAGCGGATCCATCCACCTCAGCGGCTCTAGGCCAGCTCAGGGACCCCCGAGAACCCATTATTTGTCAGGCCACCTTCTGAGCTTCCAGAGGAAACACATTTTCATCTGTCAACAAGCACATGTTCACTTCTGTATCTCCCAGGCAACAGGAGAAGGAGCTGGGAGTGACAATCCCCAGCAGTTCGGGACACTGCAGAAGTGCTGGCCTGGCGGGGATGGAAGAACGCGAAGGGACAAGGGTCACCGGTAAAGTCCCCTCCCTCCCCTGTCAGCTCAGAGAGACAGGGTGCATCAGATGAGGCAAGGCAGGCAAGCAGGGCCTCATTCGCTCGCTCACCCCTTCATTCCACACGTACTTACACACCAGGCATCCGTAAAGTGCTGGTGTTAGGACGAGGAGCAAGACACAGCTCCTGCTTCCAAGGAACTCCAGTCTCGTGAGGGAGCCCCAGGACAGCCCTCAGGCCTGACACAGGGAGGAGGCCGGGCGCGGAGGGTAAGACAGGGCTTCCCGGCGCTCGCAGCCTGCTCCTGAGGAGGACTGCGGTTCCCAGTGGAAAGCACCTTGCGGCCCAGGGTCCAGGCGTGAAAACCCAGCCTGCTCCTCAGGGCACGGAAAAGGGCTAAGCTTACAGGCTTTGGACATTTCACACGGGACTAATGAAAAACATCAGAGTCAGCAAACAGGTGCTGGCTCGGAAAAGGCTGCAAAAGTCTCTGAAGGGCACAGAGGGATCTGAAATGACCACTTCTCCAAAGACACATGTCTGGCTTCCCAGGCCCGAGGGGGTGGGGGTGGAGGAGAGGCAGCCTTTATTCTCACGCATCCAGAGGCAGCACACTTTCTCTGGAACAAAATGAGCAAAGGGTCTACTTGGCTGCTCTCTGATGAGAGATACTTGACAGACCCTGCCCCTCTGCTTCTGGCTCTCAAACGTGTCCGTGGCCAGGGCCTGTTCTGGCAAGAGTATCTACTACGTCAGTTCAAACATACGAGGGCTCAAAACAAACCCCACTCTGCTCTACACATTCAGGACCACGTGGCAATCAACCCCAATCTCTCCACAGAAGCACCAAGGTGGTCCTGGCTGTCCTGCCTCAGAGGCCTGCTGCCCACTAAGTGCCACGTGAGTGGTGGGGCTCCCGGCATCTACAAAGTATGACAGCTTGCGAGGATCCTCGAGTCTCCTCAGGAGGAAGCCGAGGCCCTGGGGCCCGACTTACCCCAGCCTAGGACCCAAGTCCCCTGCAGTAATGGATGAAAAAGTGTGACCCTGCCTCCCAGGCACTTCTCCTCCTCATGACACAACTTCAGCACAGTAAGCAAAGATGCAAAGAGGGCCAGAAAATAAGAAAGCCCACTCCAGTGATGGGGACATCTACCTCCTCTCCTCCCTGTGAATTACTTATAGCCGCAGATGGTCTAGCCACACACTGGAGGCTCCAAAGGGCCTCAAAAGTCTGAAGTCACGCTGGTTTTGCAAAGCACAAATTTTACTGGCTTAAAACCTGAAATCCAGTCCAGTTCACTTCCAGTCAGGTGTATGGGTCCCCCACATAGAAAGTACTGGATCAGGGGCTGAGTAACCCGTGAGGCTGAATGCAGCAGCAACGCAGCAATAGTGGGGCTGCTTCCTGCCCTGGGAGTGCCCAGCACCACCTCCGCACCCCATGAGTCTGTCCCAGTTACCCTCACAGTGACCCTCCAAGGCAGGACGATGGAGGCCGAGGAGTAAGGGACAGACTCTGGATTTGAACCCAGTGTAGCTTCACACGCCAGCCACGCAGTCTCCTAACTTAGCAGACGGAGGAGTCAATAAGCCCCCTAAAGATGGCTCACCTAAAGCGGGGCCAGAGGAAGGAGGGCTTGTGTATCCCTGGGGGGTTTCCTTACTCCCTCCCGCTCAGCGTCCCCTGAGGACGAGCCCGCCCTGGCTCTGGGCTCGCCTGTGCAACCCCGCCCCGCCCCCACTCAGACAGCACATCCCTGCGGAGGCTGCTCTTCCTCTTTTTAGGCCAAAGCCTAGCAATATGCTGCTTATTAGATGGGTCCACAACTCTGATCACCAGGGAAGCAAGTCACCACAAGAGCAGAAGAAAAGACTTTCAGGCCAGGGCTGCTCGTAGAGGGAATCACACCCTTCTGGAAGAGTCCAA
The DNA here is from genome assembly GCF_048773025.1 of Camelus bactrianus. NCBI lineage: Eukaryota > Metazoa > Chordata > Mammalia > Artiodactyla > Camelidae > Camelus > Camelus bactrianus. Next base: position 73,609,795 of record NC_133542.1, read on the forward strand.
GACCAAGAGGGCTCACTCCCCACAGCAGCACATCAAAGCCCGCGGGGGCTGCGCCGGCACCGGACTGCAGATATGCTCGGTGCTGACATCTCAGGCACAGTCTCCGGGCCTAAGGGAAGCGGCCAGAGCCACGCACTGGCGCCCTCAGCGCGGGAGACGGGGTTATGATGGAACCGAGACGCTATTTTTAAACAACAGGCTGTGAAGAACACGTATTTCAGTGATGGCCGGAGTCGCTGACGTTTGGCCAGAAAGCACTGGAAGGGGGTTTTCTGAAGTCAGAAAGGCCTCCCAGTTCTCATGGAATTTATACCTTTCCCGCCTGTGACAAATAACAAAATGGCCTCATGACATGAATTCCTAAAAGATAGTTCTTCAGTGGCGGCCAGCCCCTTTCCTGGATCTCGGACTCAGTCAAATAACATTCCTCTAAGTCTCTCCAAATTCTCTCTCTTGTTCAGAACTCTCCAAAACCCACCCCACCCCAGTGGTGCTTTAGGGAAAATGCAGTTGCTTCATTCTAGAATCCTCAGAGCAGGAAACAGTAAGCATTTTTCCAGAAGGAATCTCATTTTCCCTTGTTCTTCCTCAGCAGCTGCATCCTTCAGTCTCTCTCCTAGAACTTAAGTTCTTTTTCAAAGACCAGCTCTGCCCCTGGGAGGCGGCCTCCTGCTGTCTGTCTGAGGCCCCCACCTCCTGAGGCCAGGGAGGAAGACACACAGGCCCACGCCCAGGGGAGAAGGAGCAGAGCCTGTCTGCTCCAAGTCAGCTGGTTGGAATCAGAATTCCCGTTCCCACTGAAACAATGTTAAAAGCCAAGTTCAGGCCCTGGCCAGGGAGCATGGGGCTCCTTCCACCTGCCAGATACTGGGCGTTTGGTGCCACAGAGGGTCTGTGGTTGAAAAGGAACGTAGGCCCTGCCCTCCAGTGGTTTATAAGCTAACAAGGAAGTAAAGCATACACCCAGGGCTCCAGCACACAGCAGAGCGAAGACAACTGCTGAAGAAATAAAGGGTTTACTTCCTAAGAGATTCACGGAAAGTTGATAAAGCCCTCGAGCTGTAAGCTGAGCAGACACTGCAGAATCCAGTCGTGAAAACTCAAAGGGATGGGGGTTGACTTGGGTGAGGAAAGGCATCCCTGAGAGACAGGACCGAGTGAGCCCTGGCCATGCAGGTGGGCAGATGTATTGTTAACTTCTCCTGCTACCTTTCCAGCAAGTCGTAACCCATGAGCAGGTCCCCAGATCAATTTCATGGATTAAAACAAAACAGATTACAGAATATCAGAGGGCACTGCAGGCAGTACAGCTAAATAGTTCATGAAACTTAGTTACGATCAAGTTGAGATGCTGAAGACCCCTCTCCCTGGGGAGTGAGGGGTGGAGAAATCCTCTCACTAGAACAAAGAGGAGCTACTGTCGGTCAGGAGCCCTGTAGGGGCATCAAGACCACAAATCTAGTCTTTACCCAAAGGCACCAGGGCACTGGTGAGCTTCCTGACCCGCGTCTGGAGCTAAGAATCACGCACAGGTGCAGCACCAATAGGTGGGTCGCTTCTGAGCGGAGGCTATCAACGGCTTTCAAACGTCTTCTGCCCACATACCACACTAAGAAATGTAATTTATTTTGAGATCAAGTACACCAAGTATATAAAAAATCCAGAAGATTTAAGTCCTGTTTCACTTTTTAATCCACGGAGTTGATTTTATGACCAAACAGCATCTTAATCCGTCCCCCAGCTGAGAAGAGTGTGAAGAAGGGAAGGGGCTGTGGGAGACGGCAGCATCCCCAGGCCGCCGGTTCTCCACCCTAACCCGGACCTAATGAATCCAGGTCTCTGGGGAAAGGACCCAGGAACCCGGGCTTTAGTTAGTCCTCCAGGTAACTGTGCAGCACACTCAACTGTGAGAAGCACTGTTCTAGAAGACAGAGATCTGGGGGGAAAGCAGTAAAACTGTCAAGAAACTCCAAATCTTGTGCCAAAGAGGGGGAGGGGCTGACTGCAAGCCCTGCAGAGCCAAGAGCACGTGTGAAGTGACAGGCAGGTGGAGCCTCTGACTCTGACAGAAGGGGCGGGTCTCATCTCAGATCAAAACATCCCTCGGGATAAGCCCCTCCTGATGGGGAAATGGATTTGTAAACGGTGTACCCAGAACAGACCTGCATTAGCCCAGCTGCGGGGCCTGGGGGTAAGGGGTGACATCTGTCCCAGCCAACAAATTCCAACCAGTCACCCTGAGCGAGAAAATTTGGTTGAACTAGGTCTCTTCAAGTGCAAGGTTCAGAGTATGAATAAGCCAATGAACAAAACAGGGCCTGCCGCGTGCAGAGTGCTCACGACACTTACTTCCCCCAAAACTGGTGGACCAAAGCGATCGGTCACTGCTCCTCCTTCTGCTCAGTGCTGTGTTTGTTTATATTTGGCTGTAATATGTGTTTAGCATCTACTTTGTGCTGGAAAAAAATATGATTTTTGTCCTCAAGTAACTGCTCTAAGGCAGTGATTCTCAAGAGGGTAGAGAGGTGGGCCAATCTAAAAAAGGACGAACGAGACAATGAAACATGTTAATACCTGCAGTCAGAAGAAAGCAAATCTGGACAAAATACAAAAAAGGAGAGCGTCCACAATCAAGGCTGTGTGAGAAGGCATCACGCTGTTCGGCCTCTGAGGCTGGAGATCATGTCCTTATTCCACACTGACCCCCACCCATGAATGAACTGTTTCCTCCACGGAAAATGTAGTGTCTTGAAAGTTCAAGCACATTCTAAGATGAAAACCACATTTTATATTTAAGATGGAAAAGCTTATATTTTCTAGACAGGAAACAAAAGGAATCCGGAAAGGATTTTGCCCAGGACCCAGGGTCCCCAAGCACAGGTCCCCCCAGATGTGACAGCAAGTAGGATGCTCCTATCACCCTGTCCGTGTGGTGTCTATAAAAACCCCTTCCTTGGAGGAAAGGGATGCCAGAAGAAAGTCTAGTGGCATTCAACCAAAAGTTCCCAAGAGGCACCAAGAGGCCACGGAGAAAAAACACATTACTCCATTTATTCTGGGAAGCCTAGGCCCACCGTGAATTCATCATGACTTAAATCTCCTAAAAGATCGTTTTTGTTCTGCAGGTGGCGTCTGCCCACCACCATGTCCTCAGAACCGATGGCGCCTTAACAATAAAACACGCAGCTTCCAAAAGCTAGTGGACATGTCTGAAAATGCATGGAAATCCGGGGGCTGAGCCTGTAGATGGGTCTACACTCTGCAGAAAGCTTGGCACGTTTTTTCAGGCCGCCTCTTCAGACATTTTTGGTTCTAACTTTCTTTACAAACTGAAACATCACCACAGAGCAGGGATGAAATAGGTTTGGCTTCTTTATAATAATATTTTTGTATTCTTTGTGGTAGAGGTTGAGAGTAGTGTTTTTAAATTTTTCATCAAACAAAAATATTAGTAGGAACTACATGTCCTGAAGCTTGGTTAAAGTCCGTCTGTGTGGGCCTCCCCACTTTACCTTCAACATTCATTTCTGATGTGATGAACCAAAACCAACTGTGGAGAGGCCAGTTCTGAAACGCCAACACAGGCAGCCTCTTCTGTCCTATCTCATGGAGCACTGCTTGGCTTTGAAATTCTGATCTCCTACCTAAGAAGTCAGCCTCGTAAAATTCAACTCACATCTCTGTGCTGTACACCTGGCCCTGGGCCAACTCCCCAAAGCACGAGAGGCCCCCGCTCTGGCCCTCTCCCGCAGGTACGAAGAAATCTAGAGTTCCACACGTGGTTCAGGAAAAAACTTTTCTCCGGCATGATTTCCTCCTTCTAGGGCTGTAGCCACAGCACTGATGTAACGCTGCTGGCCTGGGCATGGCAGGAGCCTGGAGAGGTGTAAACTGTTTGATGGCATCCAGTCTGGTGAACGTTACCGTCCGCTGACATTGCCCCACCTGCTCCCCAAGGCCCTGGAAGCCAAGCCGGCTGCTGGCCAAGGAAGACCCACTGTCACATCGCTTGCTCCTCCTCAGAGGAAAAGGAGCCTGTGGAGAAGGATGAGTGTATGAGGTTAACGTGGCACAGAGCACTTTTGAACCCCTAAATACTCGGTGCCTGGGGTGCAGCCGTGAGTCAGACAGACATGGCATCAATATTGAAAAGGAACAGGGAGGAAAGACCGAAACTCGCCATTACAAGTGTGACAGCTGCTACAGAAGAGGGCCAAAGCCCCCTAACCAAACTGGGGGAGGGTGGGGCATGCCTGAGCCCTGAGTGGGGTTCCCCAGAGGCAGACTGGGACAAGGTTCCAGTGCAGGTAGTTTTTGTGTTAATGCTGGTAGGGGAGTGGGTGGGAAGACAGAAGGCAAGGGAGCCAGGAAAAGGTGTGCTTTAAAGCCCTCTCTCACGGTGGACAACCACAACCAACCGTGTGAGGAAACTGCTTTAAACTGAAGCCCCAAAGGGACATTGCAGGTGGTCAGATTTTCATGTTCTTTCCAGTGGGGCTAGCGGTGTGGACTGAGGAAAAGCGTCTCGCGAGGAGGGAAGGGCATGTCTGGAAGGCTAGGGCCAGTAGGCTCAAGGCGAGTCAGGAGGCCTGAGAGGAGGTCAGCATGGCGGCCGAGGCTGGGGAGGTGGCCCTGCTGGATCAGGAGCCTGGAGCCTCTGGGGAGGGTGCTGGTAAGTGCGTCTTACGGCAGGTGAGACAGCACAGGGTCCAACATGGGTTTCTCCACTTGCCCAAAGAAACAAATATGGTTCCCAACAGGGTGAGAAGCCAACTAACCCTGAAGCCATCCTCCTTTCAACAAAGAGATTGATCACCAACGCACTGGGGTCTTGCTGTTTATAGACAAAAAGCACTCCCCCAGCCCTGTCTTAAAGCCGATTACAAGGCAAAATCCGAGTGTGCGGGCACGGCTGTCCTGGCCTCACTAGGGCAGAGACCACAGGAGGAGAGAGGAAAGAGGAATTTAAGGTCAGTGTTACTCATGTACTGCCTACAACCCAACCTCCTCCACATCACATTCTCCCTCAAATGGCCCGGAATTTACTGAGCACTTACTCTGTCAGCCCTGACAGGCATTAATTTGAATGGCCACTTTACAGATGAGGAAACTAAGGCTCAGAGAAAATAACTAGGCCCAAAGTCACTCAGCAATTGGGGAAACAGCCTCAACTCAGACTCTGCTTATTTTACTACAACCTGACTAAATCGTGACAATCAAGTGTCTTCCTCAAGTGTCATCAGTGACCGTGTCTTATCGGGTGGGAAGTTGGTGATAGGGTGACAGAAAATGAAAGAGAAAAGTATTAGCAGGAAGTGCCTAAAATAACCTCTTTCTGCCCAAACGGAACAGCTTCTGCTGCAAGCCTGGCTGCCCACCAGGGGTCCTACCATCTTGGCCAGAGGAAAGAGAGAAGGGCTGGGCGTCAAAGGGCGTGGGACTCGGAGTTCTACCAGGTCCGCCCAGCTTTAGCACCAGCCACACAGCGCAGACATCACCTGTGCAGGGGCTGACCTTCCCCGAGGCAGAGTCCCACCCACAGCTGACCAAGCAGACGGTCAAGAGATGTCAGGGATGCAACTGGCAACAAGAGGACTCTACTCAGCTCCCAAACAGATCACTCCCTTTGAAGGGTGGCGAGTGGCCACAAGTGGGCCGCTGTTACAGGGACCGTGTGCGGGAGTAACGAACAAATATCTAGAAACCACCACATGCCCTCTTGTTCTGTCCCAAAGTTGTCAGTTACCTGGGCGTAATCCCAGGAAAGAAACTGTGGTCGCCATAGCAGCTGGCCAATTTAGAGACAGAATACATTTCTCTCCCTTGGAAGTCAGAGAGTGGGAGGAAAGGTCTGGCTTTACTGTCAGTTCTGCCACTAACTGGTTTTGTCAATTAGGCAAAGCACAATTGCTCAAAGCCTCTTCTCTCATCTGGAGAACAAGGGCAATAAGCCCAGATCAGTGGTTCTCAAAATGTGGTCCTGAACCACCAGCAGCAGCACCACGCCTAGGGACTGGCTTGAAGAGCAATCTCTTGGGCCCCACATCACACCCACTGAATCAGACCCCGGGGTGGGGCCCAGCAATCTGCAATCTGCCTTCACCAGCCCTCCAAGTGATCCTGATACACACCAAGCTTGAGACCCACTGGCCTCGCTGATTTCCCTACTTTCTGTCTTGTTGTATGAGATCACTCTTCTCTACTCTTTCCTGCCGGTCAGGCTGCTGACTTCATTTATCCAGCACATATTTATGAGTGTCTACTGTGTGTGAGGCACTGGGGACACCTGGGGAGCAAGCCCCAGTGCACTTTGTAGCAGGCAGGCGAGTAGCTCTAATGACAATGGATGTGCACATAGCTCGCTCGCTGGTTGTTTGCTGGATAAGCAGCACAACTGTATTTTCCAGAAACTTTCCTCTTTAACCATGATCGATCTCCTCCAAAACTTACTGCATTTTTAAAATAAGGTGTTCTGCATACAAGCAGAGATGCAACATGCCAGTAAGTAAAATGTTACTGTCTGGCCACTAATGAAAGAACTAGATTATGTGTGTCCAATTAAAAAAAGCATGGAGAATCTACTGGAAAATTTCTAGAAGGAAATATAGAAAAGAGCAACACAGACAACATTGCTTTCCTTCTAAGACTATTTTAACAACATTGCTTTCCTTCTAAGACTATTTTAGTGACTCACAGAGCTCACAAGTCTTGATTGTTATTCTAGGCACAAAATAAACACCAAGTGACATTTTTAGCAGTCCATTTTGCTTCAGGAGGTACACACAGGAAATGCAAAAGCAAAAACAAAGGCTAAAATAAATGCTCTACCCTAAGAGGGAAGATGCAACCCAACTACCATAACACTAAAAACAGAATTAAAACGAGCTTCCTCCCTTATGCCCAAGGGTCCTGCTAAAAGCCAAGTGCCAAGGGCTCTTCCCCTCTCGCCTCAGTCCAAGTGACCAGGGAGGGCAAATAAAACACAGCCAGAAGGCAAACCAACAGCCCAGCTGCTGCGGAGCTTACCTGAAACACTGGCTGCAGAAGAGAGTTTTGGTCTGCACCAATTCCACGGACTCACTCCAGGGCAGAACGAAATTCTCAATCAATAGGACATCATGGGATCTGACCCCTTTGAGTCGAAGCAGAAATCAGGGCTCTCACCCAGAGCACAGGTTAACAAGCTCTCGTCAACACGTACTTAATAAGTAACACACCCTCACAGCTGCTTCTACTTAGAAGCGGAACAAAGCAATTTTTGCCCTAGGTAGGTATTTATTTAGGCAACACTAAACACATAACAAATAGGACAGTTTAAAAGAGAACAGAATCAAAAGCTTGAAACATAGTAGTGGCTATGATTGAGCCATGATCATTTGGTTCTTAAGTTTCCTAGTAGCAGAGGTTAAAAGGCAAAAAAGATGGGTTAATTTTGGACCATCCAAAGAAAATATATGAACTTAACAGAAGAGGGAAACTTTTCCTGGTACATACTCTAGAAATATTTTCAAGGAGGATGTAAAGTAACACTGTGAATTGAGTCTTCAATCTTGGTTTTACAAGATCTACAATATTCTTTATATAACCACTTAATATGTTATCTATTGAACAAATCAATAGCCCAGTAACTTTATATCAGTGAGACATTTCACTACTAATATAGCTTACATTTAGGAGCGCCGACTTAGTACAGAAACAACCCTTAAAGAACTTAACGGAAATACGGTCCTTCCCCATCTATTTTTGGCAGAAGTGAGATGTTAGTCACTTCCACACTGAGTTCAGAGACCTAAACCCAGCGTGGTTCCAGTGCTGATGACTAAGGCCTGACACACGTCGGTGCCCACAGGACCATCAGCATTCCTGGTACCGGCAGCGACTTTGGCTGGAAAAGAAAACCCAATCGAATGAACAGTGCCTCTACAGCCAGCCCCCTGGAGGGGAGGTGATGGGCTGGGGGAGGAGAACCAGCAGCCCACTTCCTCCTCAGAGAATCTTCCTCATAAATCCCAGCACTCAGACAGGCAGCCAAGATCACACAGGGAGGCTGGAGGTTCAGTTTTCCCATTTCCCCTGCTTTTTACGAGTAACATAGATAAGGTCTAGAAGGGCAGTAGCAAGACAGGAAGGACAGCAGCCACAAGACTGATCAAAATGCCGGGGTCCTTCAGACTGGAGCAGTGGCACTGACGGAACCCATCCCCACCACGGCCCCCAAGTGTTCCTTAAGAGAGGAAGTCAGGCCCCAAATGGGGAACTCATCACTGTCAGGAAGGGGCCATGTAGGCAGCCATGTGGAGCTGGACTATGAAGTCTGCAGGTGCCAAGCCAACCACCTTGGAAGCTGAGGCTGACTTCAGGGAGGACACTCACAGTGCAGGCTCATCCTCCCCGTGTCCCTCGGCCAAAGAACATCGGGCTAACCGGTGTGAAGTGGCCATCCCTCAGACTGTGACCGCGGAAGCACCAGCAGCAGGGCACCTCTCATTAGGTCCTGCCAGAAGTATCTTGTCAGTACCACAGAGATGACCGCAGAAGCCACATTTTAGATTTGCCTGGAGAGACAAGAAAGGGGCTGAAGCCTGAAAGCTCACAGGGCTGTGATCAGATGTGCCCGTTGAAAGGGGAACGGGTGCAGACTCAGGATCGTGTGAGCGGCTCAACCTCTTCCTGGGCCAGGTCAGGAGGGAAATGAGCAGAATAGCACTCCTGGGCTGAATTCTGTGGTCACCAGGCAGGGACACAGGGCTATACATCGACTGCAGTCAAGCCTGGCTCCACCACTAGGCATTAATCTAACATCCTCACTAGAAAATGGAGACAAACAGCAGCACCCACCACAAAGGACCACGGTGAGTAACAAATGAGAGAATGTGTACTTATTTGGGAATTAAGCTTTTTTTACACAAGCAACCACATCAGATAGGGGTCCTGTATCTGCTGGTCTCTTTTGCTTAGGCAAAATAACAAACACCAAGTGACGTTTTCAGCGGTCCATTTTGCATTGGCGGTACTATATACAGGAAATGCAAAACAAAAGGTAAAATGCTCCACCCTGAGAGGGAAGACTTTCTACACCTGCTCTGATTTAACATTTAAAAATCAAGGGGGACACACTGCACACATTCACTTATTTGACACAGTTTTTCCTGAACCACTTGGGAGTAAGTTTCACGCATCACGGCGAGTTCCCTTAAATATTTCAGGGAGTAGTTCCTGAGGACAGGGGCAAGCTACCTCACCACAGTGCAATAATCAGCTTCAAAAAACTGAACACTGACACGATACTGTTACTTAAGATACCATTCATGTCCTAAGTCTGTCAAGTGACCCAATAATTTAAGGACAACTTCTGAGGAGGAAAAAACCTGCTGCAGACTCCCAGGAGGATTAGCTTCGATTTTTATAATGTTAAGTCTGCACCAATAAAAACTGCTGTAAATTCTTTTTTGCTTTGTAGTAGTTCTCTATCGCTGTATAACAAAAAACATGCACGTTTATTATTACACAGTGTCTGTTGGTCAGGGTCCAGGCACGGCTCAGATGGGTCCTCTGCCAAGGCTGCAGTAAGGTGTTGGCAGGGCTGAGGTCTCATCTGGAGGCGTGACCAGGGAAAGGTCGTGTCCAAGCTCCCTCAGGCAGGTGGCAGAATTAATCTCCTTGCAGCTGTAAGACAAGGGCCCAGCTTCTTGCTGATTGTAGGCTGGAAGCCACCCTCAGCTCCTTGCCACACACAGCCTCTTACTTCTCCAAAGCAAGCAAAGGAGAAGGTCCCTAGTGTGTCTGCCAGCAAGACAGTCTCATATAACAAAACATAATCAGGGGAGTGCCATTCCATCACCTTTGCCATATTCTTTTGGTTAGAAGTGAGTCACAGGTCCGTGCATGTCAGGATTAGATGACGGTGTGAACACCAGGTGATGACAATCACGGGGGACACCTGAAAGTCTGCCTGTCGCATGCTCATGACTCTATACAACTATGAAATCAAATTACATCTGTAAGTCAGTGCAAATAAAAAAACATTTATATTAACAACAGTGCCTGCACACATAGACAATGGTTTCTTGAGGCCACATCACCGGTTGCATGTGGACACAGCGTGGAGAGCTGCATGCAGGATGGTGTTCTGGGATCAGGATGCTTAACTGTGTCAAAATGATGACTCATTCTTACATTTTTTTCTCTATTGAAATCACAGCGACATCCTTTTAGCTCTTCAGGTAGGAGAAACGCATCGCCTACGTATTATGTCTACCTGCTCCTTGCTCGGCAACCCACCATAACAGAAGCACACCAGGTGCCTGACGGACTCCATTAACCCCAGGTGAATTCAATTACGTACACTTGCTAGACAGACAAACAGAAAGGGGGAGGGAGGAAGGGAAAAGGGGAAGGATAAATATTTTAGGCAAATCACTCTCCATTTTTGTTAATGAGGACGCGACCCCAGGTGAAAGAGACGGGAGAGGTGAGATGAGCGTTTCCTTAGTTCCTTTCATGCCTTCTGTGGTGCCGACAGCTCACCTCACTAACAGGATTCTGGTGTCTAAAGATAACAGTTTTTACCACTTGGTGCCCAAATACAAAACTAATTCCTACGTTTGCTCTAAAGCTGGGGTCAGCAAACTTTTTCTTTCAAGGGCAAGAGAGTAAATATTTTGGGTTTGTGGGGCATGCAGTCTCAGTTGAACTTCTCAGCTCTACCCTTTTAGTGGGAAAGCAGCATGGATGATGTGTAAGTGAATAGTGTGGCTGTGTTCCAATAAAACCAGTTACAAAAACAGGGAACCAAGTGGTTTCACCCACCCTGCTCTAAAGAAACAGTATTGTTTCCATGCTAAAAGGACAGCTGACTTTGTTGGTCTCCAACAGAGATTTTCCAGGGTGATTTGGCTGAACATAGCTGTTGCTCTGTGTGCTTTTATTCTAACCCAACAACTCTGTCTATAAAATGCAACTCTCCTGTATAACTGGGCATCGACGCACAGAGCTGTTCCACCAGCCCTGACATCAATGTAATTAATGTGAAGTCGTCCCCAAGACTGCCTACAACATGCATGGCTCCTGCTGTTTAAATAACTGCTTCTCATAGACTTTCACTGACCTCCTAGACCAGTCAGGAGGCTGAGTTAGAGACCCTGCATGACGCTCACCCCTCTGCACGGCAGGCAGGTTGACTGCCCCTCTCTTCCACAGGGCTGTGAGGCACATCTGTGTCCATCTTGCTCGTGGCTGCATTCCCAATGCCTAGCACAGTGCTGGACACACAGAAAGTCCTCGTGAACATACGCTGAATGAAGTAAAATATTAGGCCCCATTACACGCTATCTCGGACCCGGGTACTTCTTATCCATAGCACTTGAATAATTACACAGTTGTACTATAATTACCTAGTTGAACTATGAATGGGGTATGAATGGGGGTGAAAAGGAAGATACAGAATAAACAACATTTCAACTGCTGAGGTTCAAGATCATACAAAGATAGTAAAATCACCAGTAGTATCAGTTATGTTAATCAGACTGCTAGCCACTGGCTCCTTAACAATACTGGAAAATTTGAGAAGGCAAGCCTGAAGGAAGGATTCAATTAACAAGCAATTATTTTTGAGTGGCCAATCAAGTAACCTGCAGAGGGATTTCTATTCACCCCTTCCACAAACCTGTTCTCAACTGAGTATGTTTCCTTTAGAATTCATTTTAAAAAATGCCTCAAGAGTAAGGTGGTCCTCAGTTTTTTCTTAATTGGAATAAGCAAAAGAGACAGACGGAAGGACTTCAGCCATTTGTACAGCCATCTTCCTATTTACAACTGAGAGCTTGCCCAGCCCCTGGGTTGATGCCAAGGATAACAAGTTTAAATGTAGTTGGCCAATACTTAATGCCAAGTGGGAGACCCTGTCTTCTCTCCCTCCATGCCACCCATCCCAGGGTTCTCCACCCCCATGCCTTAAAAATAAAAAAAGTTTTCATGTAAATAGAAAATTAGTTTGTCCATCTTGCTACTCCATCATCACGGGTGCCAACTGCTGGGCCCTTCCGGTTGCTTCCACAAGGGTTGGCTACCCACACGAGCACACCCGGCACAGCAGGCCTTCCAGCAGGTCACGTGAGCCACTCATGGATGGGGGCCTCCCGGGACCTCCTCATGGAACCCATGCTCATTAGGAGCCCAACTGCCCATGGAAAGAGGTACAAATGGGCCCCAGCCAGGTCTCTTGGGCCTTTGGAAGGTCAGGACGTGTGCGGTTATCTCCCTGGGCAGAGCTACCTAATGTGCTGGAGATGCCATACCAGACAAAAGGAAGACCTCCTGAGGTGGACCTGGAGCGCTGCCCCTCTAAGTTACTTCCTTTAAAAGCCCCCAAGTCTCCCAAGAACTTCAGGGAGAACTGAGTCAATTATTCTGAGTTTCCAACACCTGCAACCAATGGTTTTGATTCCTGTGGTTAATAAAAATTAAAAAGGCCCTGAAAGAACCACAATTCACTGTTTATATGTAAACCAAATAAACAAGGGTTTTCTCCTACACCTGCTTCAGTGGGTGGTTAACACCAGTCAGAGACCTGGTTGTCACCTGTGACCTGCTTTATACCCTTTTATCCCCAGGGCCCTTCCATTACCAAGTCCTGTGCATTTTACTTCCCAAATATGCAATGAATCTGTCCCACCACCCCTACCCTCACCCAAGTGGCCATCGTCTGCAGGGATGACTAACTCAGCCTTTCAGTCCATCCTCGCCCTTTCTGGGGTGTTCTCCCACTGAGGTCAGGTTAGTCTTCAAAGCACAAATGTGACCTCTCTCAATCTCTTTCACAAATACACACACATAACCACCCAAAACGCCTAATGGCTTTTTAGCTCATCAATGCTTTTAAACGCCAGGCTTTGACTAGGCAGGTCCAGGTTATCTCCCACTGAGTGGCCTCTCACCACTCCCACACCTTGGCCTCGGGGCCTCACCTAGACTGTGTCCCCACCCACCCCTGCCCAAAAGCCCACCTGGCTACCTGACTTCACCCTTCAGATTTCAGCTCTGATCTTTCATAGTATTTGTCAGTCTGCAATTAGCATCTCCCTGGGGACTATTTTGGCTTCTGTCTTTCTCAGCTAAGGAGAGCTACTACAGGAGAAAAGGAAGTCTCAAACCCTAAGCCCACTGGGTGAACTGAATTCTCCTTCGCGTCTAGGATGACTAGCTGTGTCCCATCCCGGAAGACTGAGAATTCTGTGTTCTGTGGTTCAGGTTCGGAAAGATCTGTGCCTAATAGTATGTCACACAGCAGGTGCTCAAATATTTGTTGACAGAAAAAGAAAAGGGAACTACCACCCACACAATGCTTCAATTCCTTTCACTGCATTGGGGCACCTGAAATTTAAAACTCAAGCCAACAACAGTCTCACCCCTGGGGCCTCGCCGCACCTCCTCATTTACATGATACAATTTAAACCATTCAAATTACACTAATTACCACCCACAGCACAACAGCCACCCATGGCCCCGGGAACAATGGGATTCCACACATGCTGCACACTGTGGAGCCAGAGGGATGTGGACACCAATCCCAGTTAGACCACTGGGTACAACCTTGAGCAAGTTTCACTTCTGAGCCTCTTTGCTTCCTGCCAAGGAGGCCAACACCACCATTTCAGCCATGGCTCTTGTGGTGGCAAGGGACAGAAACCCTATGAAACTTGTTCAAGTAAAAAGGGAGGTTTAAGGCAAATAAGAGTGGAAGGAGACTCCTGGGAATCCAAGGAAAGCTAAATATCCAACCATCAGGAAGGTAAGAACCGAGAAGGTGGCTCTGAGAACCAGCACTCCCCCCGTCTCCCCACTTTGCTTTGGGGCCTCTCCGCACCAGGCTCCGTTTTCCACCTAGGCTAACTCCCTTAGGGAGCTCATCCACTCTGGTGGCTGTAAATACAATCCTTACATCAAGATTCCCAAACTTATACCTCTAATCTAGCTCTTTCTACTTTCACGACTTCTGTATCTGACCATCCACGCAGTATCTCCATTTAGCTATCTACAAAGTCTGATCCTCTCCCACAGCCTTCCCCATCTGAGTGGATGGCAACTCCATTCTTACAGTCAGATGTTCAGGCCAAAAACCTTCAAGTCATCCTTGCCTCGTCCTTTTCTCCCACAGTCCTCATCCAAGCAGTCAGGGAAGCTGCTGGCCCTGGTGTTCCGCAACTCCTGGGTTCCTACACCTGCTTCTGACAGGGCCCCTGCCTCTGTTCTGGCCCCACCTTGTTCTCCACCTCCCCGACACGATGGAGCCATCCTAGTGAAACTTAAGTCAGATGGTTTCACTGCGCGGCTCAAAACTCAGCAACAACTGCCCATTTCCCACATGATAAAAGTCACAGCCCTTACAATGGTCCTCAAGGCCTGACAGGATCTTCGCTCTCTCTCCCTCTGGGCCAGTCCTACCCGCCTCCTCACTATTCCTTGAACACGCCTACCTGACCTCCCTCCCGGGAATGCCCGTCCCTCACACATCTGTTGGGCTGACTCCCTCACCATCTCCAAGTCTTGACACAAATCTCACCTTCCCAATGAGGCCATCGGTGTCTGCCCTGTCGAGTTCTGCAATCTGACCCCTCATTCCTGGAACTCCCGATACCCCTTGTTCTGTTCCCCACAGCATCTGTCACCTTCTCACATACTTTGTGATCCATTAATATATTGTGTTCACTGTCTGCTGTCTATTTCCCCCTTCTCAGAATGTAAGCTGCACAAGGACGGAGATCTGTAACTTAAGTGACTAGAACAATACCTGACCACAGCAGGTGCTCAGTTAACATTTGTTAAGTAAACGCATGAACATGCTTCTTCTGAGAATACTACACATAATTTGGGAGCACGGGATGGCTGCCTACGTTCAATTCTTTAGGACTCTTTAGGTCAAATGTCCACTAGTGATTAGACTCTCTCTCTCAGTCCCTGTTCAAATTCCTGAACCAATTGGCCCAGTTCATCTTTCCAATGCAGGCCACACGACATAGGTCAATGGCCAGCTGCCCATGGATGAGCCATAAAGTACAGAAGGTCCTCTGGGTAAATGTGAAAGAGAGCAGAGCCATCTGGAGCTACTCAGTGTGGGAGCCCAGGCTCCCCACAGACGGCAAGCGCACTGCTGCACGGGGGCAGAGAGCCGCGGTGAGCACCAGCAACGGGGCCAGATCAAAGGACGTCTAGCTCCCGATCCTGACCTTGGGGAGAGCTGTGGGGACTAAGAGGTGCATTTCAATGTCTGGCCAGCCCAGGAGAGCTTCATCGTGCTCTCAGGTAACTGAACTAGCCTATTCACAGACAGATTTGTTGACATATGTAATTGGTATAAACACTCAATATAAAAAGGATGGCTTGAACTCTGCAAGCAAGCAGGCATCCTTTAGAATTCCTTGCTGTTCCCTCTTTTACTGCTGAGGATTTTATAATTACCTAAAGACAGAATGATTTAAATAAGCCAGGTGGTTCTGGCTTGGGGTCTCTGATGAAGCTGCAGCTTGGGGGTGGCCAAGGCTATGTCACCCGGGGTTGAGCAGGGCTGGAGAAGCCACTTCCCCACTCATCCCTGTGCCGTTAGCAGGAGGTCTCCACTCCTCACCCCATGAGCCTCTCCTCACGACAGGGCAGCTGGTTTCCCCCGGAGCAGCAGAGCCAAGAGAGAGGCAGGGACCCAGAACCCACCCACAGTCAGAAGCGACAAACCATCCATCACTTCTGCAGTACTCTTCTACTGGTCACACGATCAACTGACACGGGGAGGAGGGGGTGGTGGGATGGGGGACCGCAGCTGGGCTTGCGACGGCCAGGCAATGGGGACCACTGGGGCGTCTTGGAGGCTACTTACCACAGGCTGTTCATGCAGACCAAGGCCTGATTTTAAACAGCCCAGAGCTAAGAATGGTTTTTACATTTTCAAGAGCTTTATAAAAGAGAAAATGAAGACTATGTGACAGAGACCACACATGGCCTGTAAAGCCCGAAGTATTTACCATATGGCTCTTTATGGAAAGTCTGATGACCCCCTAACGTAGACTGTTTATCACAGGTGATTTAAGGAGTTTTCAAAGGTAATTTCGACTACATGCAATGTTCCCCTTATGTCCTGACTTCAGAAACTAACCTCCAGGTAAGCAACTTTACTGAAGCAGGTGCTCAGCAAACTGCAGCTCTGAATATCACAATGTCAGCCACTGAGAAATGAACAGCTCATCAGAACCTGAGCAGAAAGAAAATCCACGGTACCTTGCCTGTAAGTAGGTGTCGGTGAGTACCAACTTAGTGAATGAATGACTGAATAAATAAGAAAGACTACCAGGACACATCTTGAAAGTATAATCATGGAAGCATGAAAAATCTTTAACCAGTGACTTACAACAGAAGACAAAATGTGAAGTTTACATAATACTTACGACCGCAGCTACCTCCACGTGGAGTACTCCTCATTCCCTCCTTACGAGCTAGGAGGCAGGGGTTTCAGCTGTCTTCTTTTTGCAGACAAGCAAACTGAGGCTGACAGAAATTACCTAACTTCCCCAAGGTTACACGGTAGACAAGCAGCAGGACTATTACTCTTACAGCAGAGTGCGTGAGCCTGGAGAGCAAGTCTGCATCCTCAGTCTCAGGCCTGAGCATCAGCTGTGCGCAGGGCAGATGCGCCCCACCCCTCGGCACCAGGCTTCTCCAGGGATGCACTCCCTCCCCCATCCCAAGCAGCTTGCTGGAATCTCAGCCCAGGGACTTTAAAGAAGAAAGTCCCGTGCGCATATAAGCAAGGTTACAGAGACTTGAAATGCTTGATTTAATCTAATTACTTACTTCTCTGCTCCCTTTACTCAAAGAGATCTTTAAAAAACATTTTCACTGTGGGCTTTGCTTTCCAACCAAATATCACCTTTTCTGAGACTGCAGAAGCAGCACCCAGACCAGCCACCTCTCCAGCTGCTGTCCTCATGAGCTAAGTGGAGGGCACTGCTTGAGCCGTGAGGCCAACAAAGTTTTGACGTGGGAATGGTGACAGACAGGGCAAAGAGAAAGCTGCTGCCGTCACATACACACAGGACCCAGGACACTCTAGTGGCTGCTGCACCGGGAGCTTAGGTTAAGAGCTTCCTACATGAACATAAGCAGCCCTCACTCTCCCTGAGTGGCTCTGAGATGGCTCAACTTGTCCACTCTTCTCCGATTCATGAACCTGATAAGAAATGGCTCACCTAAGGCCATAAACCAGTGTCAGAGCCAAAGTACCTGATGCTAAGGCTAATTTTTCCACTTTTTGGACTCTGCTCTTGGAAAGCTCGAAGTCCAGCTGGTTGAGGGGATAGATGTTCTTACGACAGGTTATGGAGGGAGGAGGACCTGAGCAGAGGGAGCTGACCTTGGACTAGAGGCAGGGTGTCTATGTCAGGGACAGAAGGAGATAGGGATAAAGGCACAGAAAGTCAGAAGGCCTGGAGGCAAGACAGGTTTGAAGCGGGCCTAGCAGAAGGTGGTGACTATGGGGACAGGCTGCCACAAGGAACAGGAGTGTCAGCTGACCAAAGACAAGCAGAAAGACTGTCAAAGGGCACTGAGGGTCCAGCTGACAGTGGAGACATGAGTTTGTGTCAATAAAGGCTCTAATTACATACACCACTGTGACCTCAATGGAGTTCTAATAAATACAGTTGTCCACTCCCCACAGTAAACGTGCAAACCACAACAAGATAATCACCTCCCTCAGTCCATTCTAATTACGAAATAATAATCATCTACAAAAATATTATTCCCTTGCCTAACAAGAAAAGAGAGGAAGCAGCACTCTGCTCTGCCTGTAAACTACCACCACTAGGAAGGCAGAGCACAGGGAAAGGGACTTTGAGATCGGAGAGACCAAGGTTTGGGTCCCAACTCTGATCACTAGCTGAGTGACCTTGAGCAAGTTACCAGACCCTCACTGGACCCGTTTCCCTATCTGTGAAACGAAGATAAAATGCAACCTACCCCACAAAACTCCTGTGAGGCTCGGACGCAACACTCGGCTCCCAGACAGCCGTGGCAGGCTGTTTGCAAAATGGCCAAAGTAATGCCCTCCCTGCAGCCACACCTCTTTGCAAGGTGATTTTAGGTACCTTCCAACAAGAGCTGGGGTCTCTCTCCCTTCTTGAGTCGGGGCTGGCTTGGGACCTGCTTTAACTGACGAAATGAAGTGGAGGCGACACTGCCAGCTCTGACCCTGGGCCTCCGGAGGCCTGTGTGCCTCGCACTCTGGGAAACCTACAGCTGCCATGTGATGATGCCGGACGAGCCTGCGGAACACAGAGAGGAGCCTTCCCAGCAGCTGACTGCAGACACGGGGGGGACACCAGCTGAGACCAGGACTCTAGCCTAAACTGCCACTTGCAGAAGCAGGAACTAAATTAATTGTTAAGTCGCTAAATACTGGGGTGATTTGTTAGCACTGACTGACTGTTACAGCAGTCCTCAATAAAAGGTAGCTATTATAACTTCTCCCTTCTCCAGGAATTCTCCCAGCCGTCAATTTTCCCTTCGCTCCTGGGTCATTCACACCAGCATTCAAGCATGCCATAATTTCTCCCTCTGAAAAAGCTTTCTCTTGACCCCACTACCCTCAACAACTATCACCTTGCCTTTGCTCTGTCTTGCAGCAAAACTCCTCGAAGAATCGTCCATGCTCACTGTGTCTAACTCCTCTCTGCCTGTTCTCTTTTAAATCTTCTTTCACCTCCAACGCTACGCTGGGACTCCTTGTCCAGGTCCCCAGTGAACACCTCCTAAACCCCATGGCCAAGTCTCAGTCCTTCTGTGTCATGGCTCACATCAGCATCCCCTGTCAGCACGGCTCCCTATGCTCACAACACTCTCTGTCCTGGCTCCTGGGGTGCCACAGCCCCCTCCGACCTTCCTGGAGGGTCTTTCTCATCACCTCAGCCTCCATGCCATGTGCTGGAGTGCCCTGGGCTCAGCCCTCAGCCTATTCTCTTCTCTTCTCTCCTCTCTCTCAACTCAATCTCATCCAGTCTCAAAACTCAAAGATTTAAAAGGGCCTAGAATTCTTCTCTGAACTCCAGATCCTTACTCTCAACTGCCTAACAACCATCTCTTTTCAGATCTCTAAGAGGCATTTGGAACTCGATCTGTGCCAAACACAATTCCTGCTCCCACCTCCAGGCTGCTCCTCTGACATCCCACCCCCCGGTAGGCAAAGTGCTCAGGCCAAAACACTGCAGTCACCCGGACTCCTCTCTTACTCTCACACCCCATGCTTGACCCTCAGCAAATCCCGCCGGCCCTCCCTTCAAACTCCGGACAGTCACCCACACGGATCTACAAGATTTGCTACTCCCTGACCTCCTTTTTAACCAGCCTCTCCCCAGGCTCCTCCCCTCCAGCCCCGGGCCTCCTGGTGGCCCCGGGCCTCCTGGTTGTCCGAAGTCCTAAAACAAGCCATGCGCCCAGGCCCCCATGCCAGCTGTTCTCTGTCCTAGAGTGCTCCTGCCCCGTAGCTGCGGCCCTCCCACCCCAATTCCACACAGCTGAGCGCTCTTCCCTTTCCATCTTCTGCAAAGCCAATGACCCCGCCCCTATTCCCGGACTTCCCATCCTCTTTCCTGCCTTCGTTCCGTGATGCCTGTCATCCAACAGACCATATGTTTTACTGTTCATGTGAAACCGTAAACTTCAGAGGGCAATGATGTCTTCACTTTTCGGCAGGTATTTCCCGTGCCTAGAACAGTGCCTGACATCAGACCCATTCAATAAATATTTGTTGAATGAATAAAAAACCATCAATCAAAGAATGAATGACTATAGAAACTATGGAATGTTTTTAGTACAGTTTCCCATTTAATGGTAAAGGAAGATTATTTAAGGCCTCTAAATTCAAAGCACCAGGTTCTTCAAACCTCCCATCATCTATTTTCTCTTCACTGTAGTGAAGAGACTATTTCTACACATAAAGATCTGAATGTGTGTATAGACTAGAAACCAGAAGGTTCAGCTAAGTAATTCCAATTTTAAAAATGAGGCAGCTGGAGGAGGAGATCCTTTTCTCCCCTGAAAATGTGAAGATTTTTGGTAACCGATGGGTGACCTGCTTCTGAGTTCCCAAGTACTAATGACGGCAGAGAGCATCAAACCAGAGAGAGCCCCGCCTGCAGCCGCAACCCTGCCAGCCTCCTGCTTGTCTGTGCAGGTGCCCTGTTGATGGTTTCATTTTTGCTGGCTATCTGAGTATCTACACAATACTTGTGATTTTGTCTCCTGGCCCCTGCAAAGCCTACAATATTCACTATCTGGCTCTTGTAAGAAGTTTACCCCCGACCTGACACAGATGAACCATCCTGGGGCAAACCCCTCAGCTGCAGACCACAAAATCCCCAGAAACAGTCATCTGGGCATTTCAGGATGAAGTGACTTCCAAAATCAAGTGTCCTATAAGCAACTGCCAAAAAGTAGTTAAATATAAAGTGGCCACTGGCCATGCTATTATCTTCAATGTTGGTGACACCCACTATGCAGCTGGAATAGAAACAGCCAAACACGGAAATGTATTTCACACATGTTCCCAGGGTAAAGCATATCCTAAAGCCAATGGCTAGGGATACATATTGTTCTAAATTTGGAAATAATCTGACGACAAAGCAAAGTTTCCTTCCCTTTTCTTAACTACACCCAAAACAACACCCCACGTTTCTCATGAGAAAAATTCCTTCACATTTATGGTTTCCATTTTCTACCTCTGATCTTTCACTTGACAAAAAGCTGGTTTATGGAAGCCCTTAATGTATACAGACCTTTCAGCTCCACACCTGGCATATGTAGCATTACTGTAAAAATTACATCCAACATATTACTACTGTATTATTATTACATATATTATTGTATCATATCACACCATTTTCACTTCTTTCTAAGCCTTAATTTCTTCACTGGTAAACTCAGGGAATCATTTTAGATTTTTACCATTCTCTTTTAGCTCAAGACTGTGATTCCAAAGTCATGTTAAATAGTCTTTGCTTTGAAGACTTTTTCTCCTACCCTGAAGCCTATTTATGGTCACATCCAAGCATGGCTAGGAGCTGCACAGTGAATAGGCATGGACACCTCTTCCTCCATCACCTTAACGCGAATGCCCTGATGCTCTGCACTTGATTCTCAATGCCCGTGCAGCAAGCAATTAATAGCACTGTATCTATTTTAGTAACAACTGAGTTGGTGCCCCCATCACGTCCAGGCATTTGGGGGAAATGGTAACTAGTCAGCCGTCAACAGAAATGGTGAAGAGGAAGAGTTGGGCCATTAGTCACACTGCAGAACAGTAAGCATTACACTAACAATGTCAATAACACTTCTGGGTTCACACTGTCCCTTTCATGTGAGGAAGTCAGAGTATTTAACAATCGTTCCTCCCTGGGAGGCAGAAGGCAAAAAGTTGTGATGGGAAATGAGTACCCTTAAATAAAGTCTCATGTCTCTTTTCTATGAAACTCAGTATGTGAATGAGATTGAGCCAAGTCCAATGCAAAGGATCATGGGAAAATAGAATTTTGAAAGAAAAATAGATTCTCAGCCCTGATAATGGCTTTTGAACTTCCCATACCCTTCTCTGAGCCCTATGCCATTATGTAACTCATCATGATGGCTTTAGTAAATATAGTTTAAGTTTTACAAGAGAAACAACTTCAAAATGATAATACTCAACATTGATGTGTTTGTGGCTAACTGATACATTTATGCATCACTCATGAAAATATTAACAGATACATCCCTTTTGGAAAATAACATGGCAAGAGCCTTAAAGCTATTCCTGTGTTCCTGGACAGGGAACTTTGCATTGGGAACTTATCCTAAGGAAATCATCCAGCAAAATCACAGATTTATATGAATCAAGCTACTCATTGTTGCCTTAGCTATGACAGCAAGAAGGAGAAATAATTCCAATACTCAGGAGCAAGGAGTGAGTTAATAATATGGACCATCAGCACATGGAACGTCACAGTCATTACAGTGGCCTGAAGACCACAGGGACGCATGACACCAAAGAAAAAATGCTTTGCACATGATTACCATTATATGAAAAACATGCATGCGTGGTACGGCGGCTCTGGGGCAGAGTAACAGTACAGCTACCTCTTCTGCTCGTTCACGACTCACTCCCTTTACGTCTAGATACTCAATATGCACTTCCCTCTTTGCATTGTCAGTTTTTTTCCAGTTTCTTCTTAACAACATAACATCCTTTCAACTAAAATAAAATGTAATTCCTCTGCACCTAACCTAAAAATAACAACAATAAACACTTACTGGACGTTGACTGTGTGCCAGGTACTGTTCTAAGCACTTTACATGTATAAACTCCTTGATCACACCACCCCCATGAGGTAGGTACTGTTTACAAATGAGAACACTAAGGTCCAGAAGTTAAGTAACTTGCCAAAGATCAGCCAGCTAGAAGTGGAGGAGCAAAGATTCAACCCTGGCACCTGAGCTCCAGAGTACAGGCTCTTAACCACTATGTAACTATGAAAAAAACACTTCAACACTATTCACAACAGGAAAATGGACTGTCCTGGTTAGCTTAACATTCTAGTTAAGGAGGAATAGCTCAACTAAGTGTGGTCCTGCAAAAACTATTTTCAACGAAATTCAACACCAGAAGAAGCACCCCTGTGACCACACTGCTCAGCAGGACAGATGCCTTCGGCAGGTTCTGAACACCACGGGAGCCTGCAGACACGAAACAGCAGCAATGGTCACTGATTCACAGCCCACAAGGCACCTCGGAGATCATCTGGCACGTGATCCCTTCATCTGAGGGAAGGAAACGGGTAGTTAGCCAAATTCACACCACTAGCTGGGAATGGAAAAGATTCAGGCCCATGATCCAAGTCCGCCGATCTGGTGTACCCAGGGTTCATTCTTTGAATAATGTGATGTATGACAACAAGAGTTACTATTATTAAGTGCTTGTGTATGCTAAGGGCCAAAACTCCCTAATATGAATTATCTCATTTAATTTCGTGCAGCACTCCTTTGAGGTAGCTGTTATTAATCTCATTGTAGAGACTAGGACACAGGTTTGGAGATGTGAAGTCGGGCAGCTTGTCTTAACTCAGCTAGAGACTCTCTGCCAGGCGACGTGATGATGGGAGGGCAGCTCCCAGCCCCTGCACTTTCTGGAGTGCTGCAGGAGGCTGACACCAGATACCACCGCGGCCCCAACGCAATGGCATAAAGACAGGAAATGGATGGGGGGAGGTGGGCCAGCTCCAGTTTTGGCCAGAAAAGCCATAAATATTAATTACCTGCCACACAGGTCCAGCGGCCCTAGATGCTTCTTCACTACCTAGCTTGTAGAGGCAAGTCTAAACACCGTTGCTGACTGGAATCCAAACAATTATACATTTATCCCTACAGGAGAGGCACCAGGGAGCGTGTGGAATTTATGCAAATATTTGACTCCCCACCCCCATCCCCACTTCAGCCAGGCAATCTCCTCAGTGTTGCAAACCCACAGTCAGCCCACCTGGGAAAGACTTTTTATAGTCAGCTCTTCCACTGAGGGTGTTAATTTCATTCGCTCACACCCAGCTGTGTACAAACATGCAAATCATTAACATTTCCATTAACCAGGCTGGTATGGCCCTGAGCTGCTAAGATTTCTGAAGGAGATAACAATTCAACTTGCCATTTCTGCTGCAGTTTTTAATTCCTCCAAAAACTTCAGCCCATGTTATTCCCCAAAGCCAAAATGACCACTGTAAACAATCCTTCAAATTACTTCTGAAAAAGAAAGAAGAGACAAAGAGTCTTCCAAGGGGCAGGATTATAGGTATTTCAGAGAAGTTCAATTTAGCTCTAAACTGAAGGTTCCCTAGGTGTCTGGGTCAATGAATCAACAACTACATGTAGACTATGATTTAAGTGCCTTTTGTGAAGCAATCTTTCACAATGTGAACAATCACCAATAAATTTGCTATTCGTAAATTAGAATTGCTGTGGGACAGAGGAAGGTGTGCATATTTTCATCCCGATTTCTCTACTTTGGTCAGATAAAGGCACAGAAGGAACATTTTCAAGCCTCTCCTTACCACCATACACCCACTAGCAACGGTAGCTCCCATTCACTGAGCACCTACTGTGCACCGGGAAGCATGCTCCACCGCTCACACCTCATTTACACCCGTGGGAACACTGGAGCCGGGGCACACTCAGTTTGCTCATGCAGCACACTCACAGAGGGCACCAAGTGCCTTATAAAGGGCTGGAGTGGAGGACAGAACAATGATCCCAACAGACAGCCCTCGGGTGGTTCGTGATCAGGTAGTGCAGTAAATAGCAGGAAAAAGAATTCCTGTGGTGAGGGCTGTAAGGAAATAAATAACAGTAACATGCAGTCATTTGGAGGAGACCACTGGAGAGAAGGGCAGTGAGGAAATGATCTGGGATTACAAAATTCACTTGATCAAGGTCAGAGAGCAAGTCAGGGGCAGAGCTCTGGCTGGCTTGACCACTCAGGATCACGGGAAGCCACTGCCTTATCCTATCTCCCATCCTCCTCTTTGTACAGAAGTCTGCTAGAACTCACTATGGTAACACAGATGACAAATTTATCAACCACTGCAAGCACCATTATTGTAAGAAACAAAAAGAGCAGCACTGCCTTTTTATGTTTTGGGTTCGTTCTGAGAGCTGTAAGAAATGCTGTAACTTCAGGAGTCAGAGAGTCTAACACCTGGCCCCTCAAAGGGTGCACATCCTACAGTGTTTAAAATCAATAGAGAAACATTTCTCTACTAAGTGTAAGATGCTCTTTAGGGTGACAGCAAGCAGAAGTGGTGAGATTCATGCTTCTCCAACTAGTATTCTGTCACCTCAGTTTTTGGTCTATAACATGGAAACAGAAACGTAACAGACCTAAAGGGCAGCTAATGATTTCCTTTAAATGTCCCTTCAGAATGTACTCTGGGTTTGACCTTCCCAAATGCGATCGTCGGGCTCTGGTTAAAGTCTGCCATCGCAGGTCAACAGACAGGCTGGACAGAAGGCAAGGGCAGCCTGGAGCAAATGCACACAAGGACGTGCCCCAGTTTCGCTGCCCTTAAAGCAGACGTGGACAGCGTGCGGCCTGCCCTAGAGCCTGGAGCCATCAGTCACCCACTTGAGGTTTTACAACCATGTTGAGCTTGGACTTCAGAAACCGCACTCAGATCAGGGTCAGGGTGGTGCCTGGGATTCACTAAATCCAGTTCCTAAACATTGTTCTAAAATCCCAGTTACAAAATGTTCCTTCAAAGACAAAGACAAACAGAACAACTAGGAAGAACAGATAAACTCCACGCCCTTTTTAGTGTGGATCCCAGCAAGGCTTCGATTGATTCTGGACTGGAGAACAAAGCGGGGCTCCAGTGTCCCCCTGGGTGGGCCAACAAACCCTGAGCCAGCAGAGACGTGCGGCCCGGCAGCGGGACCTGAGGGCGCAGATCGGGCAATGGACTGCGCTTCTGTTCCTCCCCAATTCGCCGCGGACCCGAAATCCCTACTGTCAACTCCTCTCATTTAAATTACTGAGCACAACTAAACAGCATTACAAAACACAAAAGCTTTCTTTAATCTTGCCTGTAAGCCCAGCTGCTTCCAATGGAAATTTTAAGAAGTTTTAACTCATATTAAGGAAAACAAGAAACAACTCGAAGGTAAGTAAACATATTAAATTCTTGTTATGAAAGTCGTGCTTCTGAGTTACTGGATCAATGCCAACTTTCTTCTTGGTGGCTGGTGACACCAGCCCACGCGGTACTGAGTGATACATTCTGACCTATCAGTAAATACCCACGTCTGTTAAGAGTCATTCTTCTAAAGGACATGGTACAATGACACTGTAAGCAGCAACTGGTTTTTTAATGTTTTCCCCCCAAAATGAGTAAAGCACGTTAAAGAAAATATAGCACCATATACCTATTACCTGGGTTCTAACACTTGTTAAAATGACCCTGTTTTTCTTACCTGTACGTCTGCGCTCATTCCCTCACCTGAACCATGTTAGAGTAAAACTATAGCTAGCTTAACCCTTCACCCCTAAACACTTCAGCACGATTACCCAAAAAAGGACATTCTCCTGCATGACTCATTACCATCATCTTGTGTAATAAAATTGTAACAGTTTCCAAATGTCCCAAATGTCAGCCACCTAGTTCATATTCAAATTTCCTGAACTGTCTCCCAGATGTCCTTTATTCCTGATTTGCTCAAAGCAGGATTCGGTCAAGAACCACTAAGAAGTACCTTTTTCAAAGTAATTTGTTGGACAAAGAATGACCGACGGAAAGCCAGAGGGGCTGGAACTGGAAGGTAAATTAGCATCTCACCTACTTTTCCCTATTAAAAAAAAAAATCCATAACCTGACCAGAAAGGACAGTTACTATGAACATTTCCACACATTTTCCTCCAGGTTATTTTTTCTGTTCACAGACACACACCTGTACATACAGTCGTGATCAACCATCTTGCCACAGGTCAAGTACACCTCCACTTCTTTTGGCAAGTGGAGATCAAAGAGCCAAGACCTGCTGGAGCCCCGCAGGCACCTGTCTTTGGTATTGTGCTCCCTGCCTGGTCTGCCCGCTGATCTGCTACACTAGGGGCAGTGAAAAGGGGCCGCTGAGCGCACTGAAGGCCGAGTGCCCTGGAACACTGCCAGAAGGCCCTCCAGCTCCCGGCGCACAGCACACCGCTGTGTGGTCCCTCTGGCCTCCTCTTCCTCAAAGCTGACTCCTGAGTGACGCAGAGTAGGCGTCATCAGGTGCTGCTGTCCCGTGTCGCGGACGTCTAGGGTGGACAGATACGAGTTTCTTTTTTTTTTTTAACAGAAGGTATTTTGAACTCTTTGGAAGAAGGGTGCTATATAGGCTATTAATAACATTCTCTCAACGAAACTGTCACAAAAGATTCAAACTCCTGGATATCAAGATTTTTATTGGGGACATTTTTTAAAGCTGAGAAAATTTAACCAATGGACACATGCTACACTGAATAAAAATCTCAAGCTGAACTAAGTTCTCAGCCAAGCCATGCCACCACACTGAGATACAAATCATTTTATTCCTTAGGGGAACTTAAATTTCCTGAAACTACGTTGAACTGCATTTTCTGATCTGAAAGATATTTCCCCAAACAGCATCAGCTCTGATTTTGAACCAAAGTATCCCAACAGAAGGCTGCCTACTTCCCTCTTACTGGCCTTCTTACCTTGTTTCCAGGGACACAGATGGCTTCGTTTCAGGGGCTTCTGTTTTTCAATAGCATTGCCCATTCTAAAGCCAGAGGATCACAGGGTCCTTCAAAGCCCAGGTGTTTTTGTTGAACAGCGAATAAGGAGCAAGACACTCGGAGCTGGGAGGGAATTCATCTCTCGGACATCCCAATCACCCAGCGGCGAGCCCTGGCAAACCCTTACAAGCAAAACTTGAATTCTACTCTGAAAGGTCTTTGCCTCCTGCCTTTCAAATGCTCTTCACTCCCTGGGAGGAAATCAGAAAGGAAGCTTTGCTACGGCCCTACCGGAGGGTCTTGGTAACCGGCTGTACTAGGAAGCTCTTCCCGGCCCCCCTTTGACACCCTATTACTCATCCACATAGCAGCCGCCTCAGAGAATGAACTCTATTTCCAAACACTTGCAACGCTGCTTTTCCTCGGGGGAGGAGTAGGAAATCAGGTGATCAAGAAGCTGAAAGTTAAAAACGGACCAGTGTGGGGGTGTGCCACTAGGAACATTTTCACACAGACCCTAATGTCACACTTCCTTTTTAAGGTTCTGGCGCTCAGACTGGTGTACATCACTTAACAAGTTCCATCAGAGAAAACA
Source organism: Camelus bactrianus (assembly GCF_048773025.1). NCBI lineage: Eukaryota > Metazoa > Chordata > Mammalia > Artiodactyla > Camelidae > Camelus > Camelus bactrianus. The sequence continues at coordinate 73,637,682 of NC_133542.1, forward strand.
AACTGATTTCATTAATACTGTGTTTCCAAGAGAAAAAAACAAACAAATGCCAAAATGCAAGCTACACTTCAGTTTCCAAAGAAGAAAAGACCACGGAGGACAGACCCAGCTGGGAGTTCGTGACCTCAGGCTCGAACCTCCCACTCCATTTTGGAAATAATATTCCTGGGGAAAGTGCTGCACCACCTAAACTCTGAACAACAGGGTTCCTGGAAGAAAAGAAGGGCATGAAATCATAGCTTTTCGGTAAAAATGAAGAAAATGTCAAGGTACCTGGAAAGATTTCGATCCAAGTCTGAGGGCAGAAAGGCTCTTCAAGAATCCCTGGAGCACACACAGTGGGTGAGACCGTCTGCAGGTCCAGCCACCTGCGTTCAAATTCTGCCTCTGCCACTTGAGCACAGCAGCCTTGGTTTCCTCACCTGTTAAATGGGCATAACGCCAGTCCCACTCCTTAGCCGCCATGAGGATCAGATGAAAGACACTCAGGAATTCCTTGGTAAATCCCTTGTCTCTGTGGAACCATATCAGCTCCGACGGCAGATATCTGGCTTCAGTCAGCCTAGCCAAAGGCACACAAAATGAATTTCCTTGTATTGGGGTGGAAGGTACAATACGGGAGCAAATTATAGAACCAGAGTAAAAATTTAAAGACAATACTCCCCAAAAGACCTAGAGACCCAAAGAGATGGAGTTTAAGAGGCACTAAATGACACTCGGGTTCCAGATGTTCAATGTGCTCTGTTACCACGGCACCTCGGGCTCCACCAGTGCTGTTCTGTTCTGAGGAGAAGAGAAATAACCCTGCCCACGTTTGCAAAATGAATGAAGCCAAATCCAAATCTCTACAAGATATAAAGGCTCCATATTTTGATCTACTAACATAGAAATCATTTTACAAAATCATAGCCTGAGATTCCAAGCTTCTTAAAGCAAACAAATAGCACGTGTCCGTTTCACTCTTCCAATGACAGGGCAGGAAAGAGAGCAATGCTTCAGTGAAGGCCCCTGACTCCCTGCTTCCTCACACCGTACACCGAGCTCTTCCTCCAATCAAACTGCAACCACAACCCAGAAAAGAGCAAGGGCCCAAAGCCCCAGCATGCCAGGGGGACCCACCAACAGCTGAAAAAATATCCAATTCAAATTCTACACCCCACCCCCAACTTCATCAATAATTGCTGGTCCTTCTGATACATGCTGAAGAGACTTCAGTTTTCTTCTCAATAACAGTTTCCTTAGGCAAGTTTTCAGTGCCAGATATCATATCTGACCTCATTTCTTCCACAAGACATTTAGTTCAATATATCTACAAAAGCACAATAGATCAAAGGGGCTGTACTTATGAGCCTGCACCTTGATGTTTCCTTTCACCTAAAGAAAGTTTTCACTTATCAAATGCCCCGCCCACGATGCCGCCCAGCACTAGCAGAGTATCTGCAAAGTAGGTCCTTAATAACTGTCTGTAGAACAAACAAAAGGGCATATAGATGAAGGAATGAACAAATGGATGAACACGTAAGACTACTCCCCCAGCCCCCCCCCCCCCATCCTACAGTGGGTTAACCAGAGTTTCTAATCCACAGACAAACTCTCCTTCCTGCAAGAGCCGGCTCCCCGCAACCCAGGGCACTGCTTCTCCCACCTTCCCCAGCCCTCAGCTCAGGCAAAGTCTGACTTGGGAGTTTTGTCTGCATCTTTTTTAACCCCATTAGTCTGTAAAGCCCTCAAGTCAGGAGCTGAGTCTGGGTCAGGTCCCCACATGCCTAAGCCCACACAGGACAGCTGGTCACAGTTGGAACCTGGGCTCAAGTCCGACTCTGCCACATCCCAACAGTGTTTCCGTGAGGAAAAGCATCCCAAGTTCCAAACAACTAACTGACTGGTGAACCCTCCAAATGAACTAGAAATTTCCTTGAGAGAGCAGCTTTGAAATGAGGACCCTGTGGTTCAACTGCTTCTCAGGTAATCATGATTCAGTGTGAACCAGGTGGGGTCTGGGGTTAGGCGAAGAGAAATAGAACAGCCCATTCTTAAGAATTCCTCACCAATTCCCAGCTCAGAAAAAGTGTCTAAGAGTTGTCCCCAAGGGTGAACACGCTCACAACCCAAGGTGGGCAAGTGACCCACCTCCAGTCCACACCTTAGGGAGACAACGCGGGATCTAACGGATGAGATGAATCAAAAGTGAGATGCCACCAGAGGTGGAAAGCTCACCGCACGGTCAGTACTGTGTCTCCATGTCGCGTGCACCTCCCAGCTGGGCGACTTTGAGATAGGAACGTAACTTCCCCAGACCTGATTTTTTTCACCAATGCGGCCTACTTCCTAGGGCAGTCTAAAGCTTAGATGTGTTGTTTCAAAGGCGCTTGGCACATAGTAGATACTCTTAACAGTTACTGTTGCTGTTTTTATTATTTTATTATCTATGAATATCCAGCTTAAGGGACAATATGTTAAAGAAAAATTATTCACCCTCACAAGGGACTTTTCCCCCATATCACAGTAAGATTCGCTACAACATTCTGGTAAATAACTTGTTCTCTTATGCAAGTAAAATTTCACTTACAGACGTTTGTATCAGATAATTTTTTGATTGCGGAAAGCGACACAAATCAGGGAGGTCATATTGTGGTTACTGAAGTTTGAAACATTTTACAGAGCCCTCTCCCCGACGCAAGATGCAACTGGATTGAGAAGAAACCTGCGTCAGGGATCCTGCCAGGCACTGCTCACTTCACAAGGGAGATGTAGGCAGAAATCACGGCCTAGACGGGGAAGGCCAGCGGCTGCACGCTCACCCCCGCCCCCGCCCCAAGAGGCAGGGAGACGGAAGCTGGGCTCTCCAGCGGGTGCCCAGTAGCTGACATGAAGCTTTGCGCATGGAATTTGTCTGCTGGGAGGAAAGTCTGATGTTGGTCACTTCCCCTCCAGAGAAGAATACAACAATACAAGGAAGCGCCAAGCACTGTGGGAATGTTCCAAAGTGGGAGTTCCAGCTCAGTTTACAGCATAAACAAAGGGGAATGAGCAGCCTGGAGGTCAGGCCAGCAGAGCACTGAGGCAGAAAGTCTGGGAGCTAGTTTTCTGGGTGTGCTAGGTCCTGCTCTGAAGTGACATTCCTGCCCGGTGCCAAGGAAATCACCGAAGGCAAAGGCACATTTTGAGTAGTGTGTCACAGGAAACAGACCGAGGTTGTCTTACGACACACTTGCACACTCACAGATCAGTCTCAGAATGTCACAGCCTCAGTGGCCTCAGATTCATCCAACAAATACCAACACGGTGCTTAGGGAGAGTCAGACAACACGAGCAAAGAATCACTTAATTACCACTGTGATCAGTGCTGAGAAGTTCAGGGGAGGGGAAGCATGTCTAGCAGGGTGACCTAATCTAATCTGGGAGCTCAGGGAAAGATGAGCCCTAAAGGATGAGCGGGAGCTGACCAAGCAAACATGTGAAGAGCATTCTGGACAGGCGCAGCATGTGCAAAGGCCCTGTGCTGCTGGAGGTATGTGAACAGGGGGAGGTGGGCGGGGGTCAGATGCGGCAGAGCCTTATAGGTCCAGGGTTTCATCTCGTGAAAGCGTTGGCCAAACCACATGTGTTCATTTTTCTGGGAAGAGAAGTCCACAGCTTTCATTAAAGTCTTACAAGTTCCAGAAGGTTAAGATCCACAGAGCTAGTCCGACCTCTTCATTCCAAAATGAGGAAACTGAGGTCGTCATTTTGAGGGAAAGACACTTCTCCAAGGTTTCACAGATGGCCAGAGAACCCAAATCACAGACTCCCAGTCTGGTGTTTTTCCACGGAAGCCAGCTGCCTTACTTTTGGCAGGGGTGTGTCAACAACAACAAAGTGCTAATCCTCACTGAGTATTGACACTGTATCTCAAACAAGGCTGCTTTGTCTCTTGTCTAGGCAGGCCTAGAAGTGACACTCCACAGAAATGAACTGTAAAGTCCGCCAGCCCATCTTTCTTGGGGTCCGACCTAACCAGCAAAATACCAGGGGATCAGAACGCCTGATTCCAAGGCATTCCCACAAGAAAGCTTCTGGGGTTTCATGGCCCCCGGTAGATGATGCTGGTTCACTAAGGAGGGGTAATCAAGGCAGAGCCCTCGCTGCTAACTCAGCATCTAGACTTTCAAAGAAGCTGTTTATTTGTTGTTCTTTTTAAAGCCAGGACTGGGCCAGGAACTAGCCTGTGGGGCATGAAAGGGAGAAAGTCCATACCCCAGTTTTATCAATTCCACTTGGAAATGAGAGAAAACAGCTATTTTTTAAGTGAACAAAAATGGTAAATTTCTCCTCTGCCACTTATTTCATGATATTCGGAATACTTGAGGGAAAGTCTAAGTATGTATGGAGAACACTTTTTAAACTTTTGATGCTCCTCAGAATACCTAAAGGAGGAAGCCTCAAGTGTCTGGAATGGCGTTGGAGGCCTTTGGGAGCCCAGCCCCCAACTATCTTCCCACCTTTGAACACCACGCATGAACCCTCTCATGCCCACCTGCCTGCCTGCCCCAAATCTCACCCCTCTCCTCCTCAGTGAAGCAAACGAAACCGAACAGTCAACATCCAGCAGACTCTCAGCTGGCAACCATCCAGGGGACCCACACTCTCTGCTTTGCCTGGAACACGACAGGTCAGAAGAGGCAATGCCCTTGCTGGGGAAAGGCTCCCATCACCTTCCTCTTGCCCACTTACCTGTTGTCTCTTGCCCTGTATAGCTCCCACTTCCAGAGACAGTCACCCGACTTGACTGAGCAACTGACTGACTATGGCTCCACCCTGACCTGGACCCGGGTGGGGAGTCACTGCCATGCACTCAGTTAACACTCTCTAAACTTTGGAAGATGCACAGCCGCCTCCATTAAGAAGCTGAGCCCATCCCCAACAGGTGCTTTCACCCACTTACTCAACAAGAAGTAGGGGGCTTGAACTGTGCGCCAGGCACCCTCCTGAGCTCTGGTGAAACGGCAGCTGACATGGAGTTTACCTCCTAAGAGAGAGAAGATCATAAAAAAGAAGCAAATAAGCACTGTATTAAAAAAGAAAAAAGGCAGGGTTAGGGGACAGTGAGGCAATCAAGTGATGGGAGTGCTACTTCAGACCCTCCCTGGGGTGCCATGTGAACAGAGACCTGAAGGAGTTAGGGCGCAAACATGCACCCAGACGGACAGCTCATGTTTCCCAAGTTCTCATGGTCTAAGTGCTTCCTGTGTGTGAACTCACAACCACGACTGGCTCCATTTTATTAATGAGAAAACTGGCTTTTAAGAGGAGGAAGGGTGAGCAACTTTCCCAAGGTCACATAACTAGCAAAGGGTGGAAGCAGCATTTGAAGCCAGGCTTCTGACCCCAGTACCTGGGGATGCACGTCCCAGGAAGAGGGAAGAGCCAGTGCAGAGGTCCGAGGCAGGAGTGTGCTTGGTATGTGCCAAGAACACTCGAAGGAAAAGCTCAAAAGCCTAAGTGGCTGGTACAGAGCAGCAGGGGACAGTGGTAAGAGTGAGCCAGGGGCAGAGTACAGGGTCCCACACACAGGCCTTGGCAAGGACTTTGGATTTTATTCACAGTGTAATGCGAAGCCATTGGACAATCGTGATCAGGCCTGAGCTGATGTAATTGACACTCTGGCTCTTGAATGAAGACTGGATGATTGTGAGGTGACAGGGGAAACCAAGAAGTCAGTCAGGAGGGCACCATGGCAGTGCCGGGAGAGATGTCGGTGGCCTGAAGTGAGTGACAGCAGAGGAGGTGGTAAGAGTGACTGGAGTCAGGACATACTTGAAGTAAGCCCGAGAGGACCTACTGATGGGTGGGATGTGGGCTATGAGAGAGGAGTCAGAGACGACTCCAAGGTTTCTGAGCCTGAACAACTAGGTCAAAAAGGCATCATTTACCGTGACGGGCAGCCCAGGAGGAGCCAGTTAGGCGGGAGGTAAAGATGTGGACCAAGAGCTCTGGTTTAGGCACATCGAATCTGATGCTTACAAGACATCCAAGTGGAAATGTTAAGTCTGCAGGTCAGGGAAGAGTTAGGGGCAGGAAATACACATATGGGAATGGCCAGTATTTAGATGGCATTTAAAGACATGGGACCAGATTGCCTAGGAAGAGACTGGAGGATTTAGCTCTAGGATGTTCCAAAATTGAGAGTGTGGAAGCTGGAGAGGACGCAGAAAAGGAGGGCTGAGATGGATGTGTCTGCATGTTCCCGCAACACTTACACATGAAGACAGTCAGAAGATGCCGGTCACCTTTACCACAATGCTTTTAAATACCAAAGCGACCACTGTGTGACTTTAAACATAATTTAAATTTTAGAGTTTGGTCTTCAAGTCCAAGACGCTTAGTTTTACACTGTCTTGCTAATCATGATGACCAATATATCAAACCAGTTGACTAGCGAATACCCCAAGGCACACTATATACTCAGTGTGAGATTCATCAGTGCTTTCTTCACAACCACCAGTCTTCCGGCATCTTCTCGTCAGAGCTAATTAGCTCACGGCTTTCCATCTCATCAGACTGCTGATAACACCGTATACTGGAAGCAGAAGAAATGTGAACACTGTCGTTCCCCTGTGGTTCACCTGTGCTTGTATTATTAGAATCTTCTTCAGTCTGTGATGTCTCTGCCACTTAGCCATTTTACAAGGGTTTGTTTCAGTACCGGGCAATGGCTGCAACCCAGCTGTTCCATGCGCCACCTGGGCAAGTCACATAAACCTCTGTGGGCCTCACTTTTCTCATCTGTAAAATGAAGCCACTATACCTCCCTGCAGTGCTGCTGAGAGGATTAAACACATGCAGCACAGCTCTGGGCATCAGGGCACAGAAGCTTTTTTTTTATATCCCTCCTCCTCCAAAGGCAACTTTTTAGGTCAGATCGCTAGGAGCCTCTCCATTCCCCTCCATACTAAACTCTAAGCAGTGACCACACAGTACCCCCCACTGCCCTGACCCCAGCAGCAGCAGCACTACCTGGGAACTTGTTAGAAATGCCAATTCTCAGCCCAACTGCAGACCTACTGCGTCAGAGGCTAAGGGCTGGAGCGCAGCAACCTCCAGATGCTAAAATGTGAGACCTACTGGAGAAGGCAGGCAGCATTCGGGGCTACCCAGGAGGTCCTCAGGAGAGGGACCACCTGACCCAGATGATCCGGTCATCAATACCTGCTAATAAAACAGGCCGCAAGCTACCCATCTGTCATAAACACAGAGCTTCCTGTCTTTCTGGCTGTTTTCTTTAAACATCGAATGTAATACATGAATCAAAAGGCAACTTCTTCCAAGAATTCAATCCCCATACTCCTTTCTATAGCAATAGGAAAAACAAATCTCTGTCCAACTTAACCAGATTACTGTTCCTATATGATTATTTTTCCAACTTTCTCTGTAAGACTTGACACAAACACTAATATCCTTTCCAATCGTTCCAAAGAATATGAATTTAAGATCTGGTTAATCTAATTTTTATCATGAGGAAAACATGTTCTGGTTGTTGTCTGTACATCTTTATTGTTTTTTAAACCAAACTGTCCCAGATTTTGATGCTTCCAGGAACTGAGTGATTGGAACACGCGAAGTGGCAGATGCCCATGGGGAGAACGGGACCAAAACCAAATTCAGCTGACCCTCCTGTGGACTCTATGGGCTTGATCCTGCCTTGAAACAGGCCACACTTCTGAAATAGTTCTCTCACTGCAAAACCAAGACCCTCTCCAACACAAACGTGTGGAACTCAGTAACTGTAAACGATTCCTCCCTCAGTGTTTTCCCATCCAAATAAGGACACTTTAAAAGTGACAGGGAGGGTGCTATCAATAATTATGCCAGGACAGCAGGTGTGAGCCGGGATGTGTGATCATCACCCCATCTGCCATGTCTGCATGAGCCCAGTGATCCTCAAAGTAATTTTCCTCTGGTGTCCAGACATCTAACTGTGAGTCTAGACTAGAGCTACATTTATAAGCGAACTCCAGGGTCTGAATCCTCAAAGGCTAGACGTGGCTTGGAGGGGAGACCTGGACCAATCACAGTGAGCACCACGCGAGCAGGAGCCTGGCTTATGCATCACGAACTGTAGACAGTAGGTGCTCAAGAAACCAGCTGAAAGAATGAATCAATGCTTCATGTTGTATTTCCTTGATTCTAAAATGTATACTTCTTCACAGTTTAACTTTAGAAATCAGGGTGTGTTATTTTATAATCAACCCTGCTAGTGTATTTTTATTTTTGTTTCCTTAAAGTGTTACTAAATCAGTAATATGTCTTAGGTGTTGATGCCATAGTATCAAAAAAACACAGTAATGGCCCAGAGTCATATAGAGAGATGTGCTAATGGTGCTCATGGAGGCAGGGACCTTATCGCAACAATCTTGAGGCGACAACTCCCAAATGGGGGCACCATTCCATCTAACAGGGTCTTCACAGCCTTTGAATTCTTAGAGAAAGCCTTGATCTTGCTTCTGCATAGATCGTCCTCTCTCTTCCCCTCCCCCAAGTCCGTGATACCTTCTCATGATTGTGGCCGATAGCCTGGAATCCTGCCAAACAAGGCTGGAGTTAATGCCATCTGTGTTGTCAACTCAGAGTAAGTGCCGACAATGGTATCCAGGCAGAATCTCAGATGGAAGCCACTGAGGAGCTTGTGAGAATCTGTATTAACAGCTGACAAGCACAGAGCACTCACTGTTTGCCAGGCTACACCACCACCAGGGTCTGGGGCTCAACTAGACGTTTAGGCCCAGGGACTTCCATTCCACTTCTGGCACCGATCTACTCAGACCAATAAAGGATGGGAACCAAAAGTTGCTGGAGGGCAGCACTGGACAGTCCCCTCTGCAAGGGTCCCTGAAGGAGTGCAGCACAGCTGAGGAGCTCCACATCCCCTGGGTGGGGATCCACCCTGGCCTAAAAGCTTCCTGCCCCTCAAGAGCCAGCATCTCTCATTGGACAGGCTCCCTGGAGAAGCAGCCCAATTACAAGAGTCACTGCACTCAGGGAGCCCAAAGTGTCACGTCCCACCAGGTGTTTACAGTCCATCTACAGTGCCTCTCAGCCCAGATGTAATTAATTAAACCAGAGGTCATTTTACCAAAACCACTGTTTCCTAGTAATACAGTTATCATATGCCATCATTTTTTAAATGTTTTGATGTAACTTATAAAATACTTAATAGTAATTATATAAATATTGAAAAATATTTGATATCCAGTTTTTTTTTACAAAAAAAATACTGTGGTGAAATGTACATAAAATTTACCATCGTAACCATTTTAAGTGTACAGTTCAATGATAATAAGCACACTCACACTATTGTGACGCTACCACCACCATCCAGTCACAGAACTCTTTTCATCTCGTAAAACTGAACTCAAACATTAATTAAATGTTCAACAGTAACTCCCCATTCTCCCTTCCCCAGCCCCGGCAACCACCACTCCACTTAGTTCCTGTCTCTATAATTTGGTTCCTCTTAGGTACCTCACACAAGTGTAGTCATACGGTATTTGTCCTTTCGTGTCAGACTCATCTCGCTTAGCATAATGTCTTCAAGGCTCATCCACGCTGAAACGTGTGTCAGAGTGTCTTTCTTTTTTAAGGCAGGCTGATGTTCCATTGGGTGCATATACCATATCTCGTCTATCCATCATCCTACAACGGACACCTTTCGGCTATCATTAATAATGCTGCCATGAAACTGGGTATACAAATAACTTTTTTGAGTCCCTTCTTTCGTTTCTTTTGGGTATATACTCAGAAGTGGAACTGCTGAATTATATGACAATTCTATTTTTAACGGAAGTACTGGGGATTGAACCCAGAACCTCAAGCATGCTAAGCACGCACTCTACCACTGAGCTATATTCTCCTCCCTGATAATTCTACTTTTAATTTTTTGAGGAATCACCACTGGTTTCCATAGTGGCTGCACCATTTTACATTCCTGCTAACAATGCATAAGAGCTCCCATTTCTACACATCCTTGCCAACACTTGCTATTTTCTGATTTTTTGAGAGCAGGTGTGCTAACGAGCGTGAGGGGCCGGCTCCCTGCAGTTCTGACATGCACTTCCCCGGGGCTCAGTGCTGCTGAGCATCTTTTCATGTGCTTACTGGCCACTTGCATATCTTCTTTGGAGATGTCGACTCAAGTTTTTAAATTGGGTTGTTTGATTTTTGTGTTGATCAAATACCATCTTTATCTATTTCCAGAAAACGGAACTAGTTAACTGAAGTTAAATTCTATGCAAACACTGATTGTGTCCATATAATGAAATAATACTGAGTGATAAAAAAGAATAAACTACTGACAAAAACAAAACCTTCATGAATCTCACAGGCAGTACGCTGAGGAAAAGCAGCTCACTTCCAGAAGTGACATATCATATGAAATTCTAGAAAAGACAAAACTATGGGATGGAAAACAGATGGATTGTTGCCAGGAGCCAGAGACAGAGGAGGGGTTTGATGACAAAGGGTCAGCAAGAAGTTTTTTCTTTTTTTCCCCTGAAGTGATAGAATTTTTCCCAATCCTGATTGTGGTAGTGGTTACAAAAACCTACAGATGAGTTAAAACTCAGAGAACTGTACACTCCCCAAAAGTTCAATTTTACTATATGTAAAATTTTAAGAAATTCTTATGCAGAAGGGGAAAGGTTTCTCCTTTTATCTACACAGGCATAATGCTGAGCAGCTTACAAGCATCAGCTCATGGAATCCTTACAAAACTCCAGAAATGTCTAGTTATTGACTGTCCCTTGAACCCAAGTCTGACTGAACTAGGAGAAACCAAGTGCTGATTATTCAGATATCCAAGATGCCATTCCATCTCTCCAAGACCTGAAGTGTTTGCAAATTATTATTTATCATATAGTAGCAGGAATTTAGGGTTGGTAGAATCATGTCCACATATAATCTTTCTCCCTGGGGACAGGACCACAAAGCTTCCATCAGATCCTCAGTGGGACTTATGATCCACTGCTCCTGTTTAAGGTCTACAGAGGGACTGGGGCCTGCCCCAGAGGACACAGCAGATGTGTGACTGTGTGAGGCCAGAAAGGAAGGCTCCAGACACTCAGCCTGGTTCTCTCACCATTGTCCAAAGATGCCACAGTTCCACACATTCCTGGTGACAGTGACTCACGTTCCCCTGATGACTTCAGGCTACATGACTTCCTGGGTAGTGGGTGCATTTCACTATGAAGCTGAGACCATGGTTCTATAAGCTCTCTGAAACACAGGCCTGAAATGCAGTCCAGGTCCCTAGTTCAATTCCTATCTTGATCAAATATAAAAACTTCGTTCTACAACCCTGCACATTTAGGGTAATTAATAGACAGCGCCCCATAAACAGGAAAAAAAAACAAACAAAACTAAAGACAGCTCATGCAGGAAAGCATGCTTTTGATCTAAGCCTTTGCTTTTCTGATGAGCTCAGAGAATTAATATTTGTAAGGTACTCTTGACAAGCTGAGGCAGAAGCACAAATTAGTGTGGTTATGCTAATTAAGTGAGAAGTTCTTTAGCTCCAGGACCAAATGATTAAAGAAAGTGAAAACAGTTGGCTGGGCTTTGGTCTCTGCACTGACAAACCCGTAAGCAGACTACACACGTTTACTCTCATTGATCACAAAGGCTCGGGAGAGCACAACTAAGAAGACTCAGAACAATACATTAGGATTTCTGAATTCACCTTAACTGAGAAAACTCACCAAGGAAGGGAAATAAAGGATATGAAACCATACCACTTGTGGCGTTCAATGCAATTTGTAAGTTGCTGGAACACAAGGATCTTGAAATGGCTTGTGGTGTTTCAGCTGTCACTAAACAAAGGCAATGTCTTGTGATCATTTCATCTTCAGTGATGAACAAAGATGGTTTAGTTAATCCTAAGAGTCACCCCGGGAAACTGAGGTGGTGTTTCCTGGGATGGAGCCAGAACATAACCTACTGGTGACCAGCCCCGTTCTGGCTCTGAGATAAGCCGCTGCCCGAGCACAGGGCCTTGCCAGGGCCATTCCGTTTAGACAGACTCACAAAAGAATATGATCAGGACTTTCCTCCACCTACTACACGTGCTGGGGCCACATGTGTAGTTGAAATGAAATGCCATCTACTCTTCCTGTACGTGATCTCTTTGGAGGTTTGTAACTTAGCTGTAAAAACCTATTCCCTGGAGTTCAACTTCTGAGAGAGAGAGAGGTGGACAGACACACAGAGACACAGACACACGCGATAGCCAGAGACCTCCCCTTCTGTGAGTGCTGAGGTCTGAACTTCACTTACTATAAGACCATTGAAAGGAAATGGTCATTTTAGAGCAGAAGGGAACATGAGGTAGATCGAAAGTTAATGTTTCTTGTGTCAAGGCTCCCTCAAGGGCTCTATACGCATCAGCTCATTTGATCCCCTCTCAACACCACAGGGTAGGCACTGTTAGGATTTTTTATTCCATTTTACAGGTAAGGAACTGACACTTGTCAGGCAAAGTGACTTGCCCAAGATCCTACGGTTCCGTGGGAGAGTGGGGATCCAAAACCACAGTTCCAGGGCTCAGTGGAAGCCCGTACTCCCAGTCACTGCTCCATGAGCCCCCCTCCCACTTCACAGAGAGGGAGACTGGGGGCTCTGAGGGACACTGAGCTGCGCACTGTGCGGACCCAGGGGCCACGAAGCAGGTCTTTGGACCTCTAGCCCAGGCTCATGCTGCCTGCAATGTGGATGAGTGTTAAGTACGAAAGCCTAGGTCAAAAGTCCTCTGCATGTAGCCCAGGTGGTGGCCGGATTGTCCACTCCCTAAGGGCACAGATGCCTCCAAACTTCTCAGTGCCAGCCACTGCCTTGGCTGGCTGCTGGACACCGAGCACTCAGCCAATGTTGTATGGATGGTGAGGTGCTGAACAGATGTATGAGTGGGCGTGGGGGAGGAGTCAGGGGTGGGTGAGTGGGTGAGTGAGTGGGAGGGGTGGTGTCTGGCTGAATGGATGGGTGGGTGAGTGTGTGGGTGGGTGAGTGTGTAGGTGGGTGGGGAGAGCTATGTCATCTAAGGGCCACTCCCCACTGTTTATATCCAAAGTAGATTCCACTGCAACGTTTTCGGCAAATGTTTTTTAAGCTACCTCTATAACTCAGAAACCAGAAACTGCTTCATAAATCTGTAGGCAGATGTGAAGCCACGTTAACAGTCCTGCGGAGAGGCTGGGAAGCCCCAGGGGAATCCCAGGGCAGGTTCCAACCAATGACAATGACAGGGCCTGTCAGCCAGCCTCCCTGTGGCTCTGTTGTGGGGAGCAGGAGACCCTAGATCCAGACTCTCGGTGGGGCCGGGAGCACACAGTGGGGCAGGGAAGAGAAGTGATGAGTGAAACCCAAGTTCCCCAACTAGCCCTACCTCTCATCGAACACGTGACCCTGGCAAGTTACTTCCCCTTTTCCTGTCTCCCTTTCCTCAACTGTTAAATGGCACAACATTTGCCATTTCTCTCTTTACAACAGTAGAACTAATTACATCAACAGGTATCAGAAGGTAAAACTCCTAGCACACGGCCCAGCCCCACAGGACGCACTCAACAATGGTTAGCGGTCATCCTTCTCACTGGGGAAAAATGCCATGTTAACTCTGACACCTTATAATAATAAAACAGACAGGCAAACAAAACCTAAAACAACAGCAAAAAATCCCCAGAAAACAAAAAACAAAACCCAATGCCTGTAAAAGTGTTCTGAAAGCTACAAAAGATTAAGTTTTATCATGATGACGAACAGTTACGTGCCATGCAACACCAGTGTCATAAAAACCCCACAAAACAACCCCAATACATCCCATCCCCCTCTTCATGCTGCAGACTGGACTCAGAGAATCAGCATTAGGAAGGGCACTGAGATGGGTCTGTCCACCCCATCAGGGTACAAAACAGGCACCAGAGACTCAGAAACAGTAAGCAGTTTGCCCAAGGTCACCCAGCAAGAAGCAGGGCTTCCTGCCCCCTGTGAGCTGGAGCAGGACAGCCAGGGGACCCTGTCATCTCAAGCATCCCCTCCAACATTATTAAGTGGCCCTTTTAGTGTAGCAGCCACCTCAGTGGTGAAGTCCCTGGAAACGAGAAGGTTCATTTCTACCCAAGTGACAACAGCCATGAGAACAATGTCATCACAGCCAATGAAAATATGGATAAATGTGATTTAGGCAAATGGGCTTTAGTCTTATCTTGGCCCCAACTTGGTATGACCACAAGCAAATCTCAGCTACTCTGCAGCTTAGGATCCCATGCACACAAAAAAAGCTGTGTCTGAGTTTCGTCCTCTGTAGAATGAGAAGGGTATAGTACCTTTCTCCTGTTGAGGGGATTAAAGGAGACCAGAACAGAGCCTAGTACCAGCACGTGGTAAGTACTTGTGAATGTTAGCTACTACTATTATTTGTATTTATCACTGAAAAGAGGGGTTGAGAGCAGCTAAATCCATGACCCAAGCACAATCACTCATCTATTTATTTCACAAACAGTCACTTGAAGGAAAGACGGCACATGTGATTATCCATAACCAGCAAATAAATACAACCACTGTTTCCAAATCAGAAGTTTTGTTGGTTTTTTTGTTTGCTTGTTTTTTGGGTCAACTAAGTGGCTACTGGAGCCATCACGTTCCCCTGGACTTCCTCTCCTCTCATTCCATGTCTATGCCTTCCTTCTCTTAAAGATTGCAAGCATCACACTTCTGCTCAGGAAAACCATGCCTGGTTGCCATTTTTAACAATATAGGGTGGAGGCTGCAGCTCAAGTGGTAGAGCACATGTTTAGCATGCATGAGGTCCTGGGTTCAATCCCCAGTACCTCCTCTAAAAATAAATAAATAAACCTAATTGCCTTACCCCTCAAAAAAATTAAGGTAAATTAAAAAAAAAAACTGTACAGTGTGCGGCTGGGAGCCACATCTGTCAAGTCCACACCAGTGGCATACATTTCTGAAAAGCTAGAAAGCAAATGCCTGAACTCTGCCCTTCTGTCCCCAGCCCCGGGAAACACCTCATACCATCCTGTGTTTGACAGCTCCATTTCTTCTATGCTTTAAAAGCAGGGCAGAGCTTCCTGATCACAAACCTTAATTTGCAGTAAAACAATTGTGTGGAGCCAGCAAACCAATGAAAGGCAAGGAGACAGATCATCTTTAAGGGACTGATGCAAACGAAGGGTGTAAGCTGTTATGAGAAAATAGCAGTATTTTAGGCAGATGCAGTCCAGACTGCAGGCCAGGACTCTGGTTCAGAGAACTATCATCTATCTTCCCAATCACAGCCTGGAAGAAAAAATGGGGAGAAAGAGGAACTGTGACCATCTGACACCAGATTTCTAATCCATTTAGGTCAGTCTCTCCACAGCGTCTTCACTCACAGACGAGGAAGAAGTGGCATGAGAGACTTGGCTTAAGCCCTTGACACAGAGGAAAGGGGGAGCCAGCAGAGCGCCACACCTGCCTCCCAGCCCCTCAGAGACACCACGCACCGCACAGTCGCACCATGAACACACAGCTGACAGCGCAGGGAGCCAGTCCTGACTAATGCTCAGAGGCCAAGTGAAAAAAACAAGCACAAGCAGGGCCTCCCACCGCACAGCCATTGTCACGGGCGGGCTAGCAGAGCTGGCATGTGCCCTGGTTTGTAAATGAAAGGCAAAACCACAACTGCTGGATGCGAATGAGCACTGCCTAAGAGCAGGAAGTTCCCGTGCGCCCCCAGGACCAGGCAGAGTCACTGCAGATGACAGCTCCGGGGCAGCGGGGTTGCATGCGCCCCCGCCTCTCGTCACATCTAGAGCTCTCTTAACAGAGTTCTAGGATCTGATCGCAGCCTCATCATCAGTTTTCAGAAGAATCACTAAACACTGACCAAGGTGTACAGTAACACATAATCCCAACTACTGGCATCAGGGTATCGGTCCTACTAATGTACCAAGAAACATCCTAATTGGCAATTCAAACCCCAGAAGAAGCCCCATTTAGAGTTGATTCTGAGACCTGGAATCAGAAACCTAGGCTCATCCCATGAGAACAGTAACTAAAGTCACTACTAAGTGGTACCGAGCACCCACTGTGTTATAAGTGCCGCCAAGGCCACCCCGTGCTGGGCCACACAGGCCCACTCCCTCATGGAGCCAACAGTCTATTTAAGAAAGTATTTGTTGATTTTTAACTTTCGGAAAGGAAACTGGGGCTCTGGTTTCTGAATGAGTGAAACAGTATCATTCTATCCAAAGGGCTTATCTGCGGCCTTCCCATGGAATTTACTACCTGCTAGAAGAAGAGGCACAAAGAGTCTAAAGGAAGTAGGTCTTGGTAGAAGAGGCTGAGCGCATCCAGGAAGTGGGTTTTCACACTGTGCTCGGTGGAGGACTCAAGGAGGAGCCTTGGGGGCCACAGCTGAGCAGTAAGGACTGGCGGGGCCCAAAGCAGCTCCCCAGTAATGGTAGCCTACCATTTTTTATATATAAAAAAAGGACCTACTGCTTTAAAACAAAGCAAAACAGGGAAGCACTAATTTTAGAGCCCAACCCCCCATCCCCTGCCTTCATGGCACTGATGGAGAAAACAGACCCAGAAAAGGGAAATAATCTCCCAAGGTCACACTGGTCTAAATGATCAAATAGTCTAAAGCAAGTGACCTCAAACTAGGATGACAGATCCTTTAACAGTTCACAAACTGTTTTGCTTTGTCTTTTTAAAATTGTAAAGCAGCCTCAGGGGGGCCTCTGGGGCCAGGTGGGTGACGAGTCAGGAACACCTGTCCCGGCAGCCGGGCGCCCGTTGAGGCTGTGTGGGTGCGGAGCGGGCAGCCCTGCCAGGCCGCTGCTCCTTCCAGTGCGTCAGCTTATTATGGCAACGGGAACACATTCAGCTGGACTGAGGTAAGGCCCAGCCCTGAGCTTGAGGCGTTCTCCAATCCAGGCTAATTTGGGAGATGATTTTTCTGCAAGCTCACACATGACTCATCTTTACAGGCCTGCTATCGGGTCTGCTGGCTACAAGGAATCCCATTCAAACCACCTCTGCCAACAGCTGCTCAGGAGACCAGGAAACCCTGGGGTGGCTGTGGTCGACTCAGCCTGCGCCTTATCTCCGTGTAACACTGCTGGTGGTATCACTGTTGTTAGCATCATCTGTAGCCTGAAGACTGCATCGGGCCCACCCGAACTTAACTGGCTTTTTTTTTTTTTTTTTTTTTTGGTAAGACCAAAAAAGAAACTTAGAAACATGAAACAATAATTAAAATAAAGCTACTGTGTCTCCAGCAACGAGGGCCGCTCTAAGCAGTGCTCTGTAAAGGCAGAAAGGGGCTGCCGGAGTCAGAGCTGAGGTCGGGCCCCCACCTCCCTGCACTAGGGCTGTGACCCCGCACAAGTCCCCAGACTTCCCTGGGCCTCAGCTGCCCTCAAGGGCAGAACGGGGATAAGCAGACCTGCTCTAGCCCTCAGGATGGTCGTGAGGATCAACTGAAATGCGGTCAGCTATCCACACATTCTGCAAACTGCCGACATTTTCAAGATCGCTTTGATGTTACCCTGGCCTGTGACCCAGGCTCCCGCGGGCTCTGTGCCACCGCAGGGCGGCACAGTGCTTGCCAAGGAAGAGGGACTCAGTGTCGTGCGTGTCAGGGAGGGGAGGGAGGGAATGACTAGCCGGAGCCATAAGAGTGCTGTGTTTATTGACTGGATACATTCTGAACACAAAGACTGATAACTGGGGGGGGGGGGGGGGGGGGTGTTAGTGTAAAACTTGAAAGAAGTTTAAAATCGATCAAAATGCAGTGACCGCGGACCTACAAGGACTCTTTCCTAGGCCAAAAAAAGATGCAGCCTCACGTGACAGTACTCACACTTTTTATTTGTTCTGAGAAAATACACAATGACAACCATTTACAATGAATGCAGTCAGTGTAACGTCTCCCTTTTAATTTATAATGAAAGCACCTTCACACATTTGAAAAACAGCACCTGAGTCAGAGACGCTACATTTATTCTGTCCTCAGAATAAAGGACACCGAGTGAGGGCACCGAGTGAGGCTGCCATCACTTCAGCAGCCCCTCTGAACAGCCTGAGGCCACTGGGCGCCTAGAGAGCAGGCCAGAGGGCTCGGGCAATGATGAAATCCCTAGACAGACTCCCAGTGGCCTGCTGGGAACACACAGCAGGGAAACAGACCCCACCCTACCCCCAGATCTGCGTGATTTGCGTCTTTGTGGCATCTACTCTTATTGTCTGCCCCAGCAGGATGGTAAGGGGAGGCAGGGATCATTCTTATATCCCAAACACTACAACAACTCCAAGCCCTTAGACGGTTCAGGATAAACTGATGAATGAACTGAGAGAATGAGCAACTGAGACTCTGGTGAGTAGTCGGTTAAAACTGAAGCCACCTCTGTCCTGCCCCCTCTGCTGTGTCCAGCTAAGACTCACCCTTCACGTCTCATCTTAAATCTCAATCCCTCCCAGAGGTAGTTCCCACCGTAAGTCTCACGTGGCCCCTTGTTACCTCCCTGGCGTTCCCCACACTGCCAGAGTTAAGGCCTGTGTAATGGCGAGATGTCTGCCGAGTCCATTCCTAGTGGGTTCCCCAGAGGCTCGGGCAGCACCTGGCAGTGGGGGCTGAATCAGTGCTGAGGGGGTTAAGGGATGGATCCATGAAGGAATGGAGCAGATTTCAAAGTCCAGGTGAAAAGCTAACAAGCACGAGCGGTTTCTGCAAGGAAAGGGCTGCAAACTCAAATGTCAACAGTCCAAATGGGAATCAGTGATGTGGCTGGCAGCAGGAGCAGCAGGCCCCGCCTGCAGGTGCCCTGTAGGAACAAGGGCTCAGGGTTACCAGAGCTGCTCATTTTTCAAAACAACCAGAAACCTGAGATTTGTAAGTGATTTCCTGATTTTTAAATACTGACCATCAGATCTTTCTTTTTTCTCCAAGAACATGTGTGGATCATACACAATTCATCTATGGACTGAATCCAGCCCACAGCCTGACTGTCACCTCCACTCACCAGGCAAGAGAGGTGTTTAAACTCTGGAGAGGTTAAGAAATGAATTCCCTTCACTCAGTGCATTTGCTGGAAGTAAGTGCGAGCAAAAGGAGACCCACCAGAACTGCGTGAACAACCAGAACCATATTCACTGGTTCCCCGAGGGGCCCTCTGAGCACTGCACACATCTCCTGCCAGTGTGGGTCTTCCAGAACAAGTCCCTCTTCGCTCCGAGGGAAGAGCCTCTTCTTGCCAGACTTGCCTGGGAGCTCACCCTGGGAGCTCCCTAATCCTTTTGGCTCCCCGCTACTCTCCTCCTCATTATCTCTGGAAGACAGCAAGGAGTCCAGGAAGGCCTCCCCCTCTACCCCAGCATTCTCCCTGGCCCTCCAAGTTCAACCCTTCTCCACCAAGCCTAACTGGACAGGCCCCAACCAGCCAGCAAGTTGACCCTCTGCCGCCCTCTGGAACCCAGACTGTCTTGATGCCCCTTGGGCCCAGAGCTGATGACTGGGGACAACCCGACCTGAAGCTAGGCTCCCTGTGTCTGTAGGAAATGGTCGGCCCTCAGGAGTGCAGTGTGCGTGACCCCTCCTACAGGCCCCACCCACGCCAGGCACTGCTGAGTAAGTCAACGTGTGGAAAAGCAGGACTGACTCTAAAAGATCACCCCCAGAGGCTAAAGAGGCCGCAGCCCGCAAGAGGCACCAGGATGGAATAATGGGCGGGTCTCGGGTATAAAGGATGCCCAGAGTTTTCTCTCACACTCAAAAACATCGGATTCCTTAAGCCCTAAAAAGTGAAAGCACTGCTCCTATTTTCAGAGGCAAGAGGTTATGAACACAGGTAGCAACACCTCGGTTCAAGTCAACAGAAAACAGCAAAACCTAAGGACGATGATTGTTTCCTGGGTGTCAGGCGCTATACTTCACCAGAGACTGTTCACTTACTAACAGGAGTCACCGCTTCACTTAAGGACCTTTCTTTTAAATGAAATACTCTGCTGGTCACTTAAGGGTAGGTCCATTTAGAAAATTCCAACAGAAACTTAACAGGAAATCTTATCAAAATGCAAGGCTGAAGTCCACCTATAATGACTGGCAGAAACCACCAGGAAGGTATACCCTTCACCCCTGAGTGTCTCAATCTTCCTTGACAGTTGTGTGTGAATCACAGGAAAAGACCTTATACCAGAAGCATGGCCCTCTCACTAGCCCCCCATGAGCTCTGGTCTTGCCAACCTGAGAACTTTCTTATTTAGCTGTCTCTAACCAACGCATCTTCCTCCTGAGCTTCCCACACCCCCTGATCAGGCTCCTCCCCCCATCTCCACCTGGGGTACCCTGGCCCTCTCTCCAGAGCCTTCCCCACCCCTCAGCTGATGACCATCCCCCTCACCTGTGCCCACAAGCCCTGCCTCCTGTTCCTGTGCCTGGCAGCCCAGGGTTATGCTAGGGCTCCCACCCTCAGATAAGCCCTTCTGAAGGCAGACACACACCGCTTTTGCACTGACTACAGTCCCTGTTAGAGGAGGGTACCCAGGGAAGGCCCAAGGATAACCTATGCCTATTCCTTTCCCCAGGAAACAGAGAACGCACTTGACGACTCCTCCCGAGAGGGCCGAGCTGGGAAGGCAGCTCGTGGGGAGACAGGTACTTTTCGTTAAGCTCTTTTTACTTTCACATGATTCTCAAATTGTTGACAATTATCCTTATAGTTAAAGAAGACCCCGTTAATGCTATTTTTAAAACAAACTATCCAAGTTTCCCAACAAAACCGTTCTGAGACACTGCACAGATTAACCAGAGATATTTCTGGAAGAGCATGTGTGCAAGAAAGCAACTTGTGGTCACTGGACCCAGCCCTGGTACTCAAAAACAGTGAGAAAAATACCCAAGAAACAGCACGTGAAGCCAAGGGCCCTGCCCCTGAGGGAAGCACCCAGGCTTCTGGTCAGAGAGCCAGGCATCAGTGCCTGGCCCGCTGCCCTCTGGCCTGGCAGCCTGCGAGAACTCACGGAGCCCCTGAGCCTCAAATACGTGGACCACACTCTCTCTCACAGAGAAGCTGTGAGGATTTAATAAGCAATACATTTAAGGTGCTCAGCACAGAGCCGGATGTACAAAAAACCCTCAATAAAGGGTAGCAACATTTTCTTCCTGTGCTGAAGTCACAGCCTGCAAGTGATGCTGCCTTCTCGGTCCACGTCTGAGGCACTTCTCAGAAAAGGATCCTGGTCAACCTGGGAAATGAGCAACTTCCAAAATCAGTGCAACCTTCCCCCTTTACAGCTCCCTAAAAGCCTGCCTTGCACAACTCAGCTGCCAAGCTAATCTGGTACTCAGGTTATGACAAACAGCGCTGTTCCGGGTACCGCAGCCCTGGGCTGCCTGCCTCCCTCCCCTTGGACCAGGGATGCGCCCTGCGAGGTGTCGCTGGCTAATTACGCCCTGGGACCCAGATGCACCGCCCTAGTTGAATCTTGGAGACTCTATTCCCAGTACAGGCAAAACCCTGTAACCGCAAGGCAAGTCTCCGAGATTTCTAGGAACACACAAAGAGATGAGGTTTGCTTCTAGATTTATAATCGACCCCGAACCCAAGCGGCTCCCCACACGCCCTGTTTCCAGAGCTCAGCTTGATTCCAGAGGAAAGCTCGCCCGCGCCCTAAAAATGCCCAGACACATCCTGCCTGCTTCCTTTGAAGCCTCCGAAGTGGATACTTCTGGTTAAATTTAAACTCAAGGCTCACTGGAAATGACACATTTTATGGCTCGGCTCTATTCACCGTCTGAAAGACGACCGCCCGCCGCCGGGGCTCGGCTCCGGCGCTGCAGCCACTCGGACACGCGGCCGCCGCTCCCGCCCGGTCCCAGCCGTTGTCTGAAAGTTCACGCCGAGGGCCGGGCGGCGCGCACCCACCCACCGGCCCGGCCGCGGGGCCCTGCGCTCCGGCCGCTTCCGCCTCGCGGCCCCGGCCCCCGAGCCCCGCCGGCCGTGCGCCCCGGAGAGCGCGGAGCGGCAGGGCCCGCCGCCCGGGACGGCCCGGGGGGCCGAAGCTGCGACGCGCCCGAGCAGGCCCGGCGGCGGTTTTACTTCTGCTCCCGGCGCAGCCACGGGCCCGCGCGTCCCGGGGAGCCCGGCCGGCCGCCGGCCCGCCCGCCCAGGACAGGGGCCGCGCCGCGGGTCGCGGGCTCCGCCGCCCCGAGCCGGCCGCCGCGCCTCACCTGCTTTCTCGATCTTGCCGGACATTTCCGGGCTGCGCCGGAGGCCGAGGCCGCCGCTCATCGGGCCCGGGACGGGCCGCTGCGGGGCCACAGGCCGGCGCGGCCGCCGTTCGCCTCGGCCCTGGCTCGCCGCGCCTCAGACCTGCGCCGGCATGGCGGGCTCCGCGGGCCGCGGCCTGTGCGCTCGGCCAGCGGCGCTCCAGCCCGCCTGGGGCCGCCGCCGCTCCCGCCGCCGCCGCCGCCGCCGCTCCGCCTCCTGCGCTCCCGCCGCCGCCGCCGCTTCCCCGGGCCCGCGAGCCGGCCGCAGCGCCGCGCCGCGCCGCCGCCGCCGCCGCCCGCCCGCGGCCAGAGCGCCACCTGCCGGGTTGCCGCCGCGCCGCCGCCAGCCCAGCGCCCCCTGCCGGCCCGGAGCCGTTCTGAGCCTCCCGCCCCGGACGCAGCGCCCCCTGCCGGCCCGGAGTCTCCACGCCGGGGAGAGGGACCGACCCCCACCTGCTCCTGGGGCCTCAGCGTCCCGTGCCCACGCGGAGCCTCCACGCCAGGGCCTGGAGTTGGTCACCACCCCAGACTCAGCATCCTCTGCATCAGCCTCCTTGGCATCCTCTGCTGGGGAACCAGAGTCTCCACCTCAAGGCTTGAATCTGAGCCCAACCAGGACTCAGCTTCCCCTGCTGGCTGAGAGCCTGTCCTGACCCTCTCACCCGAGACAGCACCCCCTGCTGGCCTGTAGTCTCCACACCAGGGCTTGGGACTGACACCCCAACTCGGGATTCACTGCCTCCCTTGCCAGGGCCTGCCATGCCCCCCTCACTTGGAATACCATGCCCCCTCCCAAACTCTAGCCTCTATGCCAGGGCCTGTGACTGACCGCAAGCCAAGATTCAGAGCCCCCTGCTGGCCCATAGTCCATGCGCAGGCCGGGACCCAACCCATTAGGACACAGTGACCCCTGCCTGCTCTACTCATTCAACCCCCAAATGGGGACCAAGGTGTCCTCCAGCCTGGACCTCAGCCATGGGCCTTTATTAATGTGGTGACGAGTTCAGTAAAAGTCATTGATTTAAGAATCAGAGGTCCTATTAGGGCCAGGCACTGTGTTAAGGCTATGGAGACTACAAAAATGAGCATGATTGAGTCTTCACTCCAAAGAGTTTGTAACTTGGGAAGTCAAAGTTAAACCGTATAAACCAAGTATAAATAAGAACAGATTTTAGTCACACAAGGGATGTTCACATGTGGAAAAATCTCCTGCCACCTGCTCACTGTTCTTGGCCCAAGCTGGACTACAAAGAAATAACACAAAACGAACTCAGCTCGCTTTCCCTCCTGTTTCCCTCAAAATTAAGTAATCTGGTGATGGGACAGGATTTGGAAGAGGTGCAGGGAGAAGGAAAGATAACTGACACTGCAGGGATTCCTGTTTGTATTTGCCCGTACTCTCTGGCAGGCTCTCTGATTCTGTAACTGAGAGCTGGCTGTAGGTGGCAGCCAAATTTCCAGAGTCATCAGTGCAGCTGTCAAGGGGTCAAAGGCAAAGCCAAAGACTGAGAAATTCATCTCTCTTTTCAAGCTGATGAATGTCTGCTCTGCACCAGAGTGGCACTGTTGGGCAGCTGCACCGCCAGGCAAAACTGGCCCTTGGCCCCAGACCCCCCTCCCCAACATTCCCAAAACTGTCCTCAATCCTTCTAGGCTCCTGAGTCAGTATTTTAGGTCCAAAAACCTGGGTGCAGAGCAGAAAATTAGTGTGAATGAATAGGATGCCCGGTCAGGGGTTTGGAGGATTTGAACCAAAAACATTCAATAAATCATAACATATCAAAGGACAGTGATTTTCAAACAATAAAGTACTTTACCAATGGACATTACTGTAAATATAAGGGTCATGGGGCTTATTTAATAAAGGTTATTCATCAAAGGTGTTGACAGTTATAACAGAACACAGACAAGGTAATGAAGCAAACAAGTTCCTGAGGCTTTCTTCTTCCCACCTTGGGGCCTTCTCTCATGCTGCTCTGTCTAGAACATCCTCTCCCCTCCTCTCCATCTGGCATATTCATTCTCATCTTTCAATTCTTCGTTTACTGCCACTTCTACAGGAAAACCTTCCTCGACGCCACCTGTAGGGCCAGCTCCCTGTACTGGTCAGGATGCTCGATTTCATTATCAAAAACCTAGTTCAGCTCGGTGAGGGCAAAAGGGAACTGTCCAACAGGACATCATAACTAGCAAACCAGGGATACAGCCAGGACCTCCAGCTACCTCTAGGCTCTGAAACAACGACATTGTTCCTCTAGGTTGGCTCTATGCCAGGTGATCTCTCTCTACACAATGGCTGAGTTGGGTGCCAGAAGACTCTCAGCCCAGTTTGAGTCACATAGCTATCCCTGAGCCAGTGACTGCAGGTGCGGGGCAAGGGGTGGGGGTGGGGGGGTAGGATGCAGAAACTGGCCTGGCCAGGCCTGGGAATTGTACTAATTGCAAGAAAGCCTGAGTGGATGCCATAGAATCAGCAACCAGGAGTCAGAAAGGGTGATGCTCAAAGCAATATCTGGAGAAGAGATGTTGATGAGGCAAAGTCCACAGACATCCATCTTAGCATCCCAGACGGTTAAGAGCCCTGCAGCATCCTGTATTTCTCCTTGATGGCACCTGCCTCCGTGCAGTTCTTTAATTTCTTGTATCTGTTTAATATCTGTCCCCTTTGGGACACTGTGAGCTCCTGCAGGCAGGGACTGTCTTATTTGTACCCATGGGATTTTAATTTATGTAGGTGATAGAGTGCCAACAAAGAGAGGCCAGTGCCATTGAGAGAAGAATTTATTACTTACATTTCCCAAGAGAAGGGGGCAAACATAGCATGCAGGGCCACGTGGGGATCACCAGGGTGGCTAGGAGGCAGAAGGCAGGAATGGGGGGATGTGGGGGACTCATGCTCAGGGGAATGACTAACGAGAGGAAATTGGCTGGGGTTTCTTCAGGACAGGCAGGGCAGGGTGGATAGACAAGTGTGAATAGCTCCAGTGAGGTCCGGAACGTAGGCGTGGTCTCTAGTCGCCCAGCCCTGGGATGGTTTAGGACAGGGGAGATACTGGGTTGGTGTGTGAGAGTCACAGAGACAAGAAATTACTCTGTGGAGGCGCTCTCGTAAGGCGGTGGAGGCTAAAGACTCAGGACTGTTTGGTCTACATACAAAAGGCATGCTCCCTTTCCCAGCTCTAAGACTTGGCAGCCTCTCCTCGGCCAGCAAGGTTTTTAAGATGTCACAACATCATGAGAGACAGAAAATGAACAACACGATGAGCACTGGGACCACGTCTGGCTCACGCATGTGGCAGCAACGCAGGCAAGGAAATCAGTCAGGATTTGCACGGATGCTGCCGGGCCTTCCCCCACCAGTCCCGGGAAGGACGGAGCAGACGACCACTACATGGCTCTCCAGACTCCACGGTGGAGGGAATGAGAGGTGGCCAGGAACCTATCTGAGATGAGGCCCTTTCCAAAAGGGTAACAGCCTCTTCTTGGCATTTGCAGACAACATTCAGCTATTGTGCAACAGGAATCCATGAGACTAGGGTAGAAAACAGCCAGGGTGAGGCTGGTGGCTCCAGGGCTCATGTGAACTTGGATTGTTGACAGTCGCTTCACAGGTACTTGCCTGAGCTCCCCAACTACCTCGTCAATTCCCTGAGGACAGAGGTTATCTCCTCACTGCATCTTTATTGCAGAGCGGAAGGGGAGGTGGGGCCGTTAATAGTAGCAGCAGTGGTAATGAGGGCCGCCTGTGGCTGGTGTGCGCGGCAATCCCCACAGCAGTCCTGGGAGGGCGGGGTCTAGGTCAGGGACTGTTTGTTTTGTCACATGTTCCAGATACCAATTTAATAACAGCTCGGCAAAAAAAAAAAAAAAAAAAAAATTAGAAAGCATGGGGGCGCCTCACAGGTAGACAGGAAGGCAGGAGGTGCAATACCTGAACTGTGCACACAGCCACTTGCCCACCCACCCCCAGGTCTCTTCCTCTCCCACCGCAGCCAACAGACCAGACCCTTTAAGGTCGCTCATTCCCAGACCTGAGTTCCAGGAGAAACCATCTGATTGGCCCAGCCCCAGTCAGAGGTCCACCCCTGGTCCAATCAGGACTGGCCAGGTGGGCGGGGTTACACAGCACAAACAGCTGCTAGGGTCTAACCCTGCTGATCCCGGGAAGGAGGGCAGAGGCCTCCATTTTCCACAGTGAGTGTTATCTCCCCTTGGTTGAGTGGGTTACATAGGCTCCTGTTTGAACTCAGACTTATCTTTAGGTGCCCCATAGTCCTTTACATGATGCTCCTCCATCTTTGTTCAGTTCAGTTCAGTCCAACCCAATTCAGTTCAGTTCGATTAAATTCAGCTCAATTCCATTCCATTCACATAGATTGCATGTCCTCGCGGCATGGGGCCTCATGAGAAAAACCAAGGAACAAGACCTGGGTGCTGGAATCCAGGAGCTTCAAGGGAGCTGGGGGGTGGACCTCTCAGGTCCCAACCAGCTCTTCTAGGAGACTGGCTATGATGAACGTTCCAGCAGGGGGTGCCCCACGCTGTCTGGGTGTGTGGGGGTACTCATTTCAATTCAGAGCATCAGCAAAGTCCAAACAGAAGCGGCAAATGTTTTAGTGACTTTAAATGGTGTTAGTGATTTTGTTGTCATTGAAATTTGGCTCATTATTCATTCCCCTGATCATGGGTCCCCCGCATCCCCCCATGTTCCAGGCCCCCAAGTGGTTTGCTCCTGATCTGGTTGCTGTGCTCAGCAAACTGGGGAAATGTCCACAGACATCCTCGGAGAGGTGGGGACAGATGTCTGGGCCATCCCTCCATGATCCAAATGTGGCATCTCCCAGACGGATCGCAGGTGGCACTCTGGCCTTTTCTCTAACCGGTGGGGTTAACACGCTTGTCACTCAGGGGACTCAAAAGCTGGTATGGAATAGACACATTTTCAATCATGACACATCAGGTAACCACAGCCTTGAAGCCCGCTGGTGCCAGAGGGCTGGGCGCTGTCATTTCCTCAAACAGTTCAGCAAACGTTACACGTTGCCTGCTGAAGGAGGAAATTGGGAAAGAAACAGTGATTAGCAAATAGTGTGAGCACACACATCTCTCCTGCCCCCTTGTGAACATTTAGAATTCTAAACTCAATTTCCTCAAAGGCATAAAAAAAAAAAAAAGCAGCGTACTACCATTTTACAAATCTTGAGGTGTTAATCACAGAAAATTCGTGCCACCATCTTGAAAAATAACACACAGGCATGTAAAAGTGAAACTCCCTTTCATTTATGGGGTAACGGCTTAATGTGTATCCCTCTAGACTTTTCCCCATTAAAAATATATCTCTGCACACACTTATGGTTTTTTATAAGAATGAATTTAAAAAGTACGTATCAGTTGGTGTGACAGAGCTAGATGCTCGCCAAGCCCACACAGCTAGATGGGATCTCCCAGCTGCCCCCTGTGGCAGGGTGTGGCTGTGTGTTCAAGTTCAGACAATGCAGTGTGGTGGAAGTAATGATTGGCACTTCCATGCCCAGCCCATAAAACTAGTCTCCCACCCTTAATACTCTACTCTCTTCTGTTTCCGCTGTGACAAAGGGTAGAGGAGGGAAGGAGTCTGGGTCCCTGAATGACCGCCTGGAGTGGAGCATCACTCCTTCCCATAGACCTGCATGGGACTGTGGGGCTGGGACCTGAGCGAGAAATGAAGATGTCCTGGAGATATCAGATAGATTAATTGACTGATTCTTTTAAAGCAATGTACTATCATTTCCCAAATCTTCAAGTTATATACGTAACTTGGAGAGAGGGGGGGGAGGGGGGGGGGAGAGAGGGGGGGAGAGAGAGAGAGAGAGAGAGAGAGAGAGATGCAACATCTTTCATGCCAATACATATAAATCTTTGATACTTTTTAACAGTTGCATAGCATTCCATTGTATGAATGTATCAAAATGTATTTAAGCACTGGTGCCCACTTCTTGGTGGGCACTTATACTGTTTCCAATTTTCAAAAATTATAGACAAAACTGCAATAAATATCAAAGTTGGTGTACCTTGTGCATTCATATTATTCTGCAGGGCAAGTTCTTATTCCCTATCACTTTAGATAAGGAGACAGTAAAACAATAACCCAGGCAGTGGAGAATGACCTGGTACAGTTACATTTGGTTATGGTATGCATTTGGAGAGGTAACAGAGTGCAGTGTTTAAGATCCTTGAAGAACGAACCAGGTCCGAGCTCTGGTCCTGCTACTTGCTGCTCCTTCCTAAGCAACCCTGTACAAGTCACTGAACCCCTCTAAGCCTCAGTTTACTCATCTGTAAAGTGGGTAATGCTGGTGCCTGCCTCTTGCTAGTGTATCTGTAAAATGGGGATATGAGTAGCAACCTCATAAACTGATCAAAGGTCAATGATGAAGGAAGGACAATGATCCCTGAAGGGTGAATACGAATGAAGTGGACCTTACGATTGCCCCAGATTAATGCCTAGAGAGAGCTTCCAGGCTGCAGTGCAGGGAGGCAGGATCTGGGCAGAGCCTGGTGGACTCCTTGAGTTGAGGAGACAGAGCTGAGAGTCTTGGGAGAACCAGGCAGCCAGAGTTCAAAGAACAGAGTGCCGGAGAAAGAAGATGCACAGGGAACCTGCGGCTACCTTGTAAATCTCAGTGTGGGGAGAACAGAGCAGACTGCGTCCTGCTCCAGAGGAAAAGAGAGGAAGGGACGTAGTCACGTGTGCACACTTTCTCCTCCTAAACTCACCAACCAGATTGAGCAAGTCCTCCTGGGGAGTCGGGGGTGGGGCAGAGAGAGGCCAGCGGCGTTGTGCTATTCCAGCTCTCCCCATTCAGAAGGAAAGAGTGGTGTCACATGAAGAAGAAGCAATACTGTTGACTACTCAGACCTCAGACTGCTCTCCTGGCTCTGGGATTATCCTGAGAGCTGACTCCGGACCTTCCGTTCCTCCCTCTGTCTCCTGCTTGCAGGATCCTGTCTGCTTGGTTGCTTTTGCTGCTGTCTTGGTTGCTTATTTATCTTGCTGAATAACAAACTGCCTCCAGATTTATTGGCTTAAATCTGTGCAGCTTTTGGGTACCAACAAGAGTTTGCCTAGGCAGCCTGCGTCTGATCCCGGTGGCACCAGCTAGGGGCAAGGTTGGAGGATTCGCTTACCAAACGGCTTCTTCAGGAACGTGCTGGCCTCGGTGCTCCTCAGCCGCTCTCTTTGTCTCCATGTGGCTTGGGTTCTTCACAGAATAAGGGTCTTGGGGAAGATGCACTTCGAACATGATGGCTGGCCTCTGAGAGGCTGTAAACAGAAGCTACCAGACAGTCAAGGGCCACTCCTGGATCTGGCTGGGCATGCCTTCCATCCCTGTGTCCTACTGGTCAGACCTTCCATCCCTGTGTCCTACTGGTCAGACCTTCCATCCCTGTGTCCTACTGGTCAGACCTTCCATCCCTGTGTCCTACTGGTCAGACCTTCCATCCCTGTGTCCTACTGGTCTGACCTTCCATCCCTGTGTCCTATTGGTCAAAGCAGTCACAGGATCTGCCCAGATTCAAGGGAATGGAACAATGGAGTGCACCTGTCGGTGGGGGCTGGCAAGGTCTCTAAAAAGGACCGTGTGGGATGGAAGATGGTGTTGTGAGCATCTTTGGGAGATTGACCTGCCATAGCCCCTGGTTCCAGCCCCACCTGAATGCCTCCTCAAGTCTCCAGCTCAGAGTTTCTCCTGTGTTCCCACAGCGCGCTGAACACCTTCCCTTAGCTGCCTTGTAGGCAGCTCAGATTCAAAATGTCTTTTAGCCTCTTAACTTGCTTCTGCTCCAGGGTTTCCTACTCAGTAAGCCACACCGCCTTCCACGGATCGCCCAATTCAGAAGCCTGGGTGTCCATCTTGCCTCTGCCATCTTTCAGCCCCATTCACGGCATTACAAGTGGCCCAGGGCTTCCCTCTCCCCTCCGACACCACCGCCACTCCCTGCGCTTCCTCTGGGCCTCCATCATCTCCTGCCTTCAATGTCTCCTACCTGCATTATTCCAACGGCGCCCTGTGGTCCCCCACCTTCCTTCTTGCCCGTCTCACAGTTTGTTCCCTACAATGCAGCCAGAGAAATCCTCTCAATGCTAACCTGACTGTGTCAGTCCCCAAGTGAAAAGGCCTCAGCCTCGCCCCATCCCTTCAGCACCAAGTACAACCGCCCACTCTCGTCTTCAACCTCACCTCTCCTTCACCAGGCCCTCCAGGCACACCTGGGACCCCGGTCACCCTCAGCCGCTTGGTGCCAGGCTCTTCTGCATCTCTTGACCTTGGCAAATTCTGTTCCCTTTGCTAGGATACTACCTCCCCCAACCCCCACATCCTTGTTGAGATGGTCCCATCTCTCCCTTCAGGTTACTTAGATGTGACCTTTAAGAAACCCACTACTTTGTAGCTGAGTACTCAACTAAAACAATATTTTATCAAGCAAAACAGAATGTATGCACAGTCAACAGTATACATTTACAGTGCACAGTGTGATGAGTTTTGACAGATGTACACACCCATGAAATCACCACCAACATTCAAGACACTGAACGCTTCCACCCCTCCCAAAGCTTTCCTCGTGCCCTTGGCAGTCGACCCCTTCGTCAACCACCAGCCCCAGACAACCCCCGACCTGCTTCCTGCCACTCTGGATTCCTCTGCACTTTCTAGAAAGTCATCTAATGGAATCATATGGGTGTGTACTTTTGGGTCATATCTCCATTTTATACTTTCTGGTTTGCTCTGGGGGCATCTTCCCCCAAAGAGTGCAAGACACTTATGGGCAGGGTTTGTGTCACGCACGTTTGCACTGTGCACAAGGGCTGGCACGTAGTAGGTGCTCCATGAATAGTCATTGACTAAATCAATAAATACTATGACCTTAGGTAGTTTCCCTGGGGCAGGAGCTATTTTGATCCAGGAGATCTTGAGTTTCTAGCTTGCTAACACAAAATTGTCTTCTTGGAAATCCCTGTTTTAGGGGTCTTGTGACCACCAAGACTTCTGTTGCAGCCCATGCTCCCCCTGCCCCCACCGTGACAGCTGGTAGACCCACAGCTCCCGGCTCACAGCCTCCTTTTGGAAGTCCACTTCTTTTTTCCCTTAATTTTTTTTTAGTGGGGTAAAATCCACATTATCATAAAATTTACCATCTTCACCATTTTTAAGTGTACAGTTCAATGGTGTTAAGTAAATTCACAGTATTGGGCAACCATCACATCCATCCATCTCCAGAACTCTTTTATGTTGCAAAACTGAAACTCTGAACCCATTAAACAACAACTCCCCAGTCCACCCTCCGCCTCCCACCCCAGCCTCTGGAAAAGTCACTCCTACTTCTGTCTCTACAAATTTGACAATTCTAGGTACCTCATTTAAGTGGAATCATACAGTATTTGTCCTTTTGTATCTGGTTTGTTTCAAGTAGCGTAATGTCCTCGAGGTTGGTTCATCCATGTTGTAGCATGTGTAGCAGCTGATGAACTTCTTTCCTCTTTGAGGCATAATAATAATAATAATAATAATAATAATAATAATAATAATAATAATAATAATAGTAGTAGTAGTAATTATATGTTATATATAATTTTGTTCATCCATTCATCCATTGATGGACAGACACTTGGGTTGCTTCCGCCTTGGCTATTGTAAATAATGCTGCTATGAACACGAGTGTACAAATATCTCTGAGTCCCCGCTTTCAGTTCTGTTGGGTATACACCAAGAATTGCTGGATCATGTGGTAGTTCCATTTTTAGTATTTTGAGGAACCACCATACTGTTTTCCATGGTGGCTGGACCATTTTACATTCTCACTAACAGGGCACAAGGGTTCCAATTTCTCCACATCCTCACCAACACTTGTTATTTTCTGTTTTTTCTTTCTTTTTCTTTTTTTAAAATAATAGCCATCCGACTGGTTGGGAGGGGAAGTCAACTTCGGAAGGCTGGCTTGTTTCCTCTTCAGGGTCTTCTCCTGAGAGAACCTTGGTCTCTGAGCCACACAAATCTCAATCCTGCGAAATCTCACTCTGTCCCAACAGCAGCTGGACAACCTGAGAGTCACCTAAGGAAACCTGAGGCAGTTTTGACTTTAAGATGTCAAATGTGTATTCACCCATAGGTGTGTTCTGAGAACGTATTCTGGACAGGGCCTGGGCCCATGGTGGTACCTGGCGACCCAGCTCATGTTGGCCTTCCCCTTGCCTTCACCGTGAGGAATTCCCTGGTGCCATCTTGTTAACCTGGACGAAGGTGTGGACCAAGAATAAGGCTCACTGCTGGCTCCACTCGGCGCCCACCCTTGCTCTCCTCTCTTCTTCTATCTGCTTTTTAAAAAATTCTTATTTTTTATTGAAGTGTAGTCAATTTACAATGTTAGTTTCATGTGTACCGCAAAGCGATTCAGTTATGCATATACATAAGTATATACATATATATTCAGATTCTTCCACCCGCTTTTATTTTACACTGTCTCATCTTATTTTATGGACCCTGACAGCCTTTCTTAATTGGTTATTTTTCCCCCAGAACAAGGCAGGGTACAAATAAATAAACGAGAAATTGAAAAAAGGATGGTCTGTGGATATAATTAGTGGGAGTCTCATTTTAAGCTTAGTCAAAATACTACACTACGAAGTCTCAGAGCTGCACTAGCCCCCAGCCTTACACGTACCTTCCTCCTCATCCCTCCACAGGGCAGGTGGCATCAGGACCACTTTTTCCCAGCAGCCCCTTGCAAGGTCTTCCCAGGGGCGTGCTGGGAGTGTTCGTGCACAGCTACGCCCACCATCACCACGAGGCACCGGTGAGATCTGGATTCTGGCCCCTTCTCCCTCTCACCCTCCTGTCGGCCACCTGACAGTGCTGTGTGTGTCTTCTGCCTCTCCCATCCTCCCAGGAGTTCTTGCCAGCCAGGCTTTCCTTCCTGCTTCTGCACACTGGCTTCTATCTGCCTCTCCATTCTAGTCCTCTGGCATCTGGTTGCACCCCCAACCCCTTGGACCCTCAAATATCTTTATTACATTTCTGGTTTATAAAATGAACACGTTTGTTGTAAAAATTATTTTTCAGCTAATAGAGCTTAGAAAGGGGGAAGGGAAAAATTAAAACCACCCTAAGTCCCACAATGCTGTGATAACCACTACTAATCTTTTGGCAGGGAACCTTTCAGACCTGTTTCCCAAAGTGTGTTCGTCTGAACACTAGCCCTGAGAAATGCTCCTTAGGGGGCTAAAAGGGATTCCATAGTCAGAAGACCCCAGGAAGAGGTGTATCATGCACAGGGAGCGTCATAGTTCGTAAGCAAGGTAAAGGCACTGGACTCAGCTTTCTTAGAATCCGTCAGAGTAACCCCAGGAACTCAGATGGGAAAATATTATTTCAGGGTCTTTCCCATGAGCTGATCACATGTACATGCACAAAAGTACACTCTTAAAAAAAGTTTTACAAAAATCAGATTATACTAAGTTACCCTTTTGTAAATTTTTTTTTTACATTTTTCCGTGCTAATAAGGATAGATCTATATCATCAATGCAGTTTTTAAGTTAATTTTGATGGATAATAAATGAACATTAATCAAGAATCCAGAAACAGAAGCCACAAGTATGCCTAACTGATTTTTTTTCTTTTTAACTTTTTAAAAAAGTTTTTTGTTTGGGGGTTTTTATTTTGGGAGGAGGTAATTAGATTTATTTATTTATTTGTCTATTTATTTATTTATTTTAATGGCGTTACTGGGGATTGAACCCAGGACCTCCTGCATGCTAAGTATGCGCTCTACCACTGAGCTATACTCTCCCCCATCCCCAACTGATTTTTGACAAGGGTGAAAAAAAAATTCAGTGGAGGAAAGATAGCCTTTTAAACAAATGGTCCTGGAGCAAATAGTCGCCCATAGGCAAACATATGAACATCACCTTAAGTCTCACACCTTATTTTTAAAAATCAGCTTAAAATGGATCACAGACTTAAATGTAAAATGTGAAACTATAAAACTTTTAGACGAAAAAAAAAAAAGGAAAACCATTTGGATCTAAAAGTCCTTTAAGAGAAGGCAAAGACAAGATATAGACTAAGAGACAATATTTGCAAAGCACATAACTGATAAAGGACTAATATGTGGAATACATAATTCTCTAAACTCAACATTAAAAAAAAAAAAAAAGAACAATCCAATTAGAAAATGAGCAAAAGACATGAAGAGGCATTTTACCAAAGAGGATACACAAATGGCAAGAAAGCCCATGAAAAGAAATTCAACATCATTAGCCATTAGGGAAATGTAAATTAAAACCACAATGAGCTATCACTGTATGCATATCAGAATGGCTAAAACGGAAAGATAGTGAGAACACCAATTGCTGGTGAGGATGCAGAGAAACGGGCACACTCATATGTTGCTGGCGGGAAAACATTTTGGCAGCCTCTTAGAAAACTGAACATGCTGTGTGGGTTTCTGGTGTACAGCATGGATGGACTCGGAGGACATTATGCTAAGTGAGATAAGTCAGACAGAGAAAGACAAATACTGTAGGATATTGCTTACATCTGTATCTAAAAAACCCCAACAAATTAGTGACTATAACAGAAAAGAAACAGACTCACAGACGTAGAGAAGGAACTAGTGGTTATCAGAGGGGAGAGGGAAGGGGGAGGGGCAAGATGGAGGCGGAGGATGAAGAGGTACAGACTATCAGGTGTAAAATAAGCTACAAGGATGTGCTGTACAACGTGGGGGATACAGCCAATGTTTAAAAATAACTGTAAATGGAATATAACCTTTAAAAATTGTGAATCACTATATTGGAAACCTATAACATATAATATTGTACATCAACTATGCTTCAATTTTTAAAATACGATATTATAAAATAAATACATAAAAAAAACCCTGAACATGGAACCATCATATCATCCAGCAGTTACACCCCTCGGCATATGTTTCAGAAAAATGAAAACTTGTGTTCACACAAAAGCCCTGTACACCATGGAACTCTACTCAGCAATAAAAAGGAATGAACTTTTTTTTTTTTAACTTTCTTTTTTCTTTTTTTTTTGGGGGGGGTGGTAATTAGGTTTATTTACTTATTTTTTTAGTGGAAGTACTAGGGTTTGAACTCAGGACCTCCTGCATGCTAGGCATGCACTCTACCACTGAGCTGTACCCTCCCCTTCCAGGAATGAACTCTTGATACACGCAAACAGCTGGATGGCTCTCCAGAGAACTATAAGGACGTTAAAAATGTCAATCCCCCAGAGCTATGTGTTGTATGATCCCATGCATATGAAGTCTGTGGAATAAAGTAATTATAAGGGTGCAGAACAGATTAGTGGTTGCCAGCAGTTGAAGAGGGGGTGGGAGCAGGAGAGAACGGGGTGTGACTATAAAAGGAAGACAGGCAGGATGGTTGTGGGGATCGGGACGTTCTGTCTTGGCTGTGTGGATGTCAGTATCCTGGCTGAGATACTGTACTAGAGTTTACAAGATGTTAACCATTTGGTAAAGGACACCTAGGATCTCTCTGTATTATTTCTTACAATTACATGTGAATCTAGTCATCTCAAAAATAAAACATTTAAAAAAATCACAAATGTATTAAGGCAATGAAAAGTAGGTTTTTGCCCCACCCCCTTTCTGGGAGCACTTACTGATCAGTTTTCAAATCTTTGCTTCTAAAAGCTGTACTGTATTTCACTAGGTGGAGGTGCCACATTTTATGGGACCAATTCCGTATTGTTAGAGTTTACACTGTTCCTAATTTTCACCATTACAAACTATGTCATTATGAACATCCTTGGGCAGATATCTTTGCTAGAAGTGACATTTCTGGGTCAGGAAATTCGCCTGTGAAATGTTGGTACATGCTGCCTGTATTGTCCTCTAGAAAGATTGTATCAATTTACACTTTCCCTGACAGATTCACCCTCTGACTCTAACAATCCATTTCTCTCCTCACTAATCCACACTTTAAATTAAGAAAGGGCACAGCCAATAAAAATCCTGGATAAACTTTACTTCTCTATTACATACAATCCAAGGTGTCAGAATTATTTACAGATTCCTAAGAGGCAAATACACCAACTCATCACTTAGACTTTTTTTTTTTAATGAAAAGACACTGCTTTAGATTTTAAAAAGATCAACCATTCCCAGCTTTGATATTACATTTCCCATAGTCTTCACCTGAGAAATCTTGAAATCCTTTCTGTCCTCACGTTTGCTGCTCTGAAAAACAAACTGTAACCTTGCATTTGCTGGAGGGGAAAAAGTTAATTTTTACAGTGTTCCATGCCCAGACAGGTAGAACAAGCCAACCCGAAGGTCAGCACCAGAGGGAGCATCAGCTTGGGTTGGCGAACTCAGTACTGGGTCAGAGAGTTCTGCCTGGGACTCCCTCTGCTGTCACTTATGGGTCGGGAGGTCTTGGTCAGGGTATTTAACTGTTTTTCAACCTCCATCCTTGAGTGTAAAATGGGTATAATAATAGTGACTGTTCTTGTAAGGCAGGGAGTACCTTCTATAGCTCAATGCCTTCCCAGGAAAGATGGGGAAATGGAAGTCCAAGTATGGGAGGTGA
Source organism: Camelus bactrianus (assembly GCF_048773025.1). Taxonomy (NCBI): domain Eukaryota; kingdom Metazoa; phylum Chordata; class Mammalia; order Artiodactyla; family Camelidae; genus Camelus; species Camelus bactrianus. Next base: position 73,674,579 of record NC_133542.1, read on the forward strand.
TGCACAAAGTATCAGCGGGTCAAGGGAAAAGACAAGACCAGAAGGTAGTGTTCCTGACTCCCACCCATGGCCATCAAGGCCACTCTGAGCATCCTAACTTTGCTGTAAAGCTAAGGGAGGGAAAGTTACTCAGCCAAGAGAGTGCTTAAGGAACAACACAGCATGGTGATTCGTGGAGGCATGCCATGCTTTTGCATTTGTATCAATAAAAATCCTGCTGCCTCACAGACAGATGAAGCAGGTAGAGGCAGCTTTGGCCCAAAGGCTCAACATCCTCCACTCTTTCTCCAAACCATGTGATTTTAATGCCCTTAGAATTCTGGCCTTGCTACCAAACGTGCCTTTGTGCAGAATCGCCAAACCAGAATCTGCATTCACAGCTTTTTTCTTTAATTAAAATAGTTTTTTGGGGGCTTTTTTCATATTACAAAAGCTATCATATGTTTATTAGAGGGGACCAAAAAAAAAAAAAAAAAAGGTAAAAAATACAGATAAGCAAAAAGAAAAGGGCAAAAAGCCACAATCCCATCTTGCAGCTTTGAACTAGGAAATCAACTAAGTAGATTTTAGGAAAGGAAGCCAACTAGGAGGATCCTCTGGGGCTGGGGAAAACAGCGAAGAAAAGCCAGCACCCCTGGGAGCTTGCCTGGGCTTCACATGAATCATCTCAGCGGGGCCCCCAGCGTCCCCAGGCCCATCTGTCCTCAGCGTCCTCACTGCCCTGCTCTGCCCCATGCCCACTACCCCTGCCCCTCGATGTCTCTTGGCTTCCATTTTATTTCTAGAGTTTTTAAAAGGTTTAACATACAATAGAGCAGGATAATCTTGAATGTACAGCTTGATGACTGTTTTACTTGTGTGCACACCTGGACAGCCACCATCCCACACAAAATCTAGAACATTTCACTACACACACAGCCCTTGGTTCCCAGGCTCCCTTGTGCCCACCCCACCCCAACCTCCTGGAAGCAACCACTATTCTGACTTCTACCACCACAGATTCACTTAGCCTGATTTTGAGCCTCATTTTCAATGGGCAGTTTGAGTCTGTCCATTGCTCAACATTATGCCCATGAGATCCACCTATGCTGTGCCTAGCTCCTTTTCACTGCTGCCTAATATTCCGTCATGTGAAATGTGCATGACTATCGGAGTTTGCTCATCTGTTTTACCATTGGTGGACATCTGGGTTGTTTCCAGGCTTGGGCTATTACTACTAAAGCAGTCATGGACGCTGTGCCTGTCTGGTGGACAGATGTTCATGTTTCCCGAGTCCAGGTACATACCCAGGAATGGACTTGCTGGGTCTTAGGGTGTACATATTCTTAACTTTGGTAGGTCCTGCCAAATATTTTCCCCAAGTGGTTGTATCCGTTTACACTCCTGCCTGTGTCTTGGCTTTTAGAATGTGCAAAACATCCAGGTGGAAGGAGTCTGTGTTTCCTTAAACCCCATAAGGCGACAGGGACACACCAGGCGCTGGAATCTGTCCTTCTCTTTTCCTTCTCACCTATTTATGCTATCTCCACGTCGTCCTCACCTGCACACCCTCACACAAGGCACCTGAACGAGGATTTGTGCTGCCCCTTGATTCAGCCCGATTTCTAGTCACACTCTCTCCCCTGTGCCTGGTGAGGTCTTGCAGGATGCTCGGCGGTGACTGACATCTGTCCTGGATGTGGTCCTTCCCCCACAGCACCAAGCGGGGTGGGAAGTCCTTGCAAGGCAGGCGTCCCTCTGTGGAACCACTAGAGGGAGACACAGTCCCGCGGAAGGACAGCGCTCCTGGCTCCACCCGGAGGTGCGCTGGAGGAGAAAGGCTGGGCACCCGGGGGAGCGGCTGACCTCGCCGCTTTTTACTTTTACTTTTACTCTTCAGGGACCTACCTTTCTCCCCGCTTCGTACCCTGGGGTGACGTGCTGAGCCCGGGGGAGGAAATCCAAGGCCCGCTTGGCTCCTGTCACACACTAGCTTCGGGATTTGGGAAAATCATTCAACCCTCTGTGCCCCAGTTTCCACACCTGTAAGATGGCAATAATAAAGCCTCCCTCACGTTGTGGGTCTATGGTGAGGCTTCGTTCCAGTAATAGTGGTGGTAATGATAGTAACAGTAGCATCCAGGCCCTGCTCAGCCCACTCTCTGCTGGACTCCGCGGCACTTAAGGCTGGTGCTTTGAAGCCTTCTCTCCTTTTCGCTTTGCTCATAGACTCCTCTGCTGTGCAAAAGCTTGTAAGCTTAATTAGGTCCCATTTGTTTGTTTTTTACCTTTATTTCTATGGCCTGGGCAGACTGCCCTAGGAGAGCATTGCTACGATTTATATCAGAGAATGTTTTGCTTGTGTTCTCTTTCAGGGGGCTCATGGTGTCTTGTCTCACGTTTAAGTGGAGCGTCCTCTCCTGTAATCCTCACCTCTGCCCACTGAGGAGCTAAGTGGGGGGGGGGAGGGGGAGGAGCCCGCACAGCAGCGACCTCTCCCGCCCCTCCCCCAGCACGTGCTGGGGCCCCGCCCCTCGCTCCAGCGCAGGTAGCCACGCCCTTTACACCGCGATCCACCTCGACGGGGGATGGGTGCTCTAATCATTCCCACTGGACAGATGAGGAGACGGGCGAGCTGAGCTGACCAAGTCGCCATGCAGTCTCCACTCATGGCCACAGAGCTCCCAGTCAGAGTGCCTGGGCCATTTGCAAGGCCTGAGCATCCTGTGCATAGGAGGCTGACATCTCCCCAGGCGCCATCGGTACTACTGTCATCGTGACGTCGGGCAGTGATGGCAAACCCAGAGTTGGCTCCTCCGGGCTCACTGCGCCCCCAAACCTCTGCTTCATTCTTCGGAGAAGAAAATCAGTGCTTTTCAGTCCATGCCCCTTGGAGGTTCCTCAAAGGTCCTGGGGGTCGGAGGGACAGTGTGGGTGGGGAGTCCTGGGACACTGAGCCCTCCCCCCCACTTCCTGCCAGAGCCGCCCTTACAGGCTTTGGATGTTTTATTCTGGAAAAAGAGTTCTGATGCTAAAATTAACCCCCAAAATGTTTCAAACCACTGGACTACATAATTCCTGAGGTCCCTCCTAGTTCTAAATATTTAATGAAAACCTTTCTTGAACTTATCTCTATTTTTAGCTGGTAAGTTCAATGTACCTTTTCCCGACTGAGTGCAGACTTTTTTTGTTTTGTTTTTCTTTAAAGTTTTCCCCACCCCTACCTATGTCCACGTCTGACATCCTCAGCTTTTCTACTAAGAAGTCTCTGTTCTACCCTGTTCCTGCCCGTTTTTGTGACCTCACAAACTCCAGCCATATTCTTCCTATGTTCTCAGTCTGGGTTGGCATCTTTTTCTTAACTTTTTAATTTTTCAAGGTGGGGGGGAGGTAATTACATTCATTTATTTATAAGGAGGTGCTGGGGGTTGAACCCAGGACCTCGTGCATCCTAAGCACTCGCTCTACCACTGAGCTATATGCAGCCCCCAGGACCACCCTTTAACAGTATCCATCTGGCCCTTCCTGAGCCCAAATGTGGGGTATTTCTCAAAGAACAGCAACCGGAAGTCCATGTGGCCTCCCAGGGACGGGGCACTGGGGTCTGGTAGAAGAGAATCTGCTATTAACAAGTGAGAGAGGAAAGAACAAAAAGAACGAGTGTCACTCATACATGCACATTTAAAAATCATTTTCTGGTCTATACTTCTCACCTTCTCGTTTGAATGCAGAGATGAAGCCATTTTACTTGAATAAATTCCACACGTCAAGCAGTTTTCAGGGTGTGTTTGAAAGGGGGATGTCAACCGCTGCGCATCTGAGAGCCCCTTTACCGGCCCCTGTCCCACTGCAGAAGAAAGTGAGGCTGGCTGCAAGCCCACTCACCTGCAGATAAACCCCCAGACTCACCCACAGCCCGGCTCTGACGAGGAGCGTCTCTCTTTCTAAGGGGAACTCCTTCAGATGTTGCCGTCCTCTGAAGGACACCGTGTCCTTCACGACAGTCTCCCCTTCCCCTGCATGAGAATGAGATACTCAGTAGCATCAGCAACCATCAATCCAGAAATGCCCACCAGCTGGCTAACACGGACCTCGTAGTGTTAGGAGCACTTGGGGGGGGGTGCATGAGAAAACAGTGTCTCAACAGGCAAAAAATTGTGGCTTGAGAGTGACATGGCCTTGGCTTTGGGCACTGCTATGAAATGCAGCTTGAATGATAAGGAGGGGGGTCTAGAATAGAATCCACATCTCTGCCTGGCCCTCAAGGCCATGCCCGAGCTCCTGTCCACCTGGGGGCCCCTCACCTGTGCCCACCACTGTCTGCTCACACAGACTGACTCTTCAGCTCCACCAGTGCGCCAGCCTCGTGTCCCTCTCCAGCCCTGCCCACGTGCCTCTCTCTGTCGGTGGACCCCGCTCCCCGGTCTCTCCCCAACCCTTGTCTTGGCTGGACTGTCACCCGTCAGAGAGCCCCAAAAGGAAATTAAGTTCCTCCACCATGATGCCCCGTCTCAGGAGCCTTGCCCTTTGTGGCACAAGATAGCAGATTTCAGTGGATGATTGTATCTATTACTCATTTAATTTTGGCTTCCCTGATTGGATAGTGAGTTTCATGTCTCTCCCAGCCTCCAGCCCAGGGCTCACAACAGATGCCCAACGAATGTCTGTTGAACAAATGAGAATGTCAGCAGACGTGCTCATTGAGCAGCCAGACCACAGGAGCAGAGCATGTGTGAAGGGGACATCTTCATGGGAAGGGACCCGCCGGAAAGGTTCCTGGGGGATAAACCCTGTGTTGAGCCCAGGACTGGGTCCCCCGGGGGTGGGGGGTGATGGTGGGCAGGTGGAGTATGGGGTGACAAGCCTGTCATCTGGGGGATGAGGACGTGGGTGGGAGATGGAGTGAGCCAGCCTGGAGGCGGCTCTGGCTGGCATGCCAGTGGGCGCTGTGATCCAGGGAGAGAGGTCAGCCTGGCTGGGGTCAGGGTGTGTCCTCTCCATGGCAACAAGCCTTTAAATAAGTAATGCAATCGCTATTTATTGAGGGCCTACTGTGTGCCAGGCACCCATTCCTGGGTGCTGTGGGTACAGCCATAGCGTCCCTGCTCTCATGGCGTGTCCAATCCAAGTGGAGAAAAAGATTAAAACACACTTGAAACTCACATTATAAATCAACTACACATCAATAAAAATAAAATAAAACAAAAGATTAAACCAAGTAAATGTCCATTCATCTGTTAATGTACATTTGGATTTTCCCCCCAGTTTTTGGCTGCCACAACTTTAAAAGCTATAGGGTATCAATTTGCTAGACTGGTGCTCAGCTAGAAAAGGGAGTAAACTACTTAAACCCACAGCCACATAATGATGCTGAGTGAAAGAAGTCAGGTTCAGAAGAGAGCATGTATTAGATTTCATTCTGTACAATTGTAGAAAATGCAAACCAGTCTCCGGCGAGAGCAGGTCAGTGGCAGTCGGGGGATGCTGGGGCCTGGAGGGGCCGCACAGGGGCACGGCGGAACTTCCAGGGGGACGAGGGGTCTTGTGTTACTTTGCTGGGCTGCTGTAATCAAGCCCCCCAGACTGGGCAGCTTAAACAACATAGATCTATGTTCTGCCTTCGGGGCCAGAAGTCTGAGATCAAGACGTCTGCAGGGTCGTTCTCTTTTGAGGCCTCTCTCCTTGGCTTGCAGACGGCCGTCTTCTCCTTGAGTCTTCACACGGTCGTCCCTCTGTGTGTGTCCACGTCCTCACCTCTTCTTATAAGGACATCAGTCATGCTGGATTAGGGTCCTTCCTAGCGATCTTATTTTAACGTAATCACCTCTATAAAGACCCTATGTCCAAATACGGCCACATTCTGAGGTCCTGAGGGTTAGGATGCCAACATATGAATTTTTAGAAGGACACAGTTCAGCGCATAAGAGGTATGGTCACTCTATGGTAGCGATGGCTTCACAGGCATAAAAAGTATCAAACTGAACACTTTCAGTAAGTGCACGTCAATTATTCCTCAGTAAAGCTGCTAGAAAAACAAGTGAACAAATACATCACACGTAAGCCGTGATAGGAGCCGCGAGGGGGAGGGCGCGCAGGGTGGCGGGAGGGGTGGGGGGGACCACTGCAGGGAGCTAGACTGACTCTCTGGGAGAGTCAGGGCTGGAGACACACATTGGAGATTGATTTTTGTATTTCTATTGTTTCCTACTTTGAATGATAAGAAGCACTTTAAAAGGGGGAGAGAGGCCAGCCTCAGGGCATCCTGGCAGGAGAGGAGCGGTTTCTCAAAATGCCAGGGGGCTCAGGTAATTGGTTCAGATGCGGTGAGTGTTCCTACAGTCATTCCAATTTTCGCTGGGAAACAAGAATAAGAACTGAATTTTTTAAAAATAGACTTTTTTAAAGAGCCATTTTAGGTTCACAGTAAAACTGAGCAGAAAGTAGAGATTTTCCCGCATACCCCTTCCTGTGCCACTCTCAACGCCCCCCCAGATGTGGCACGTTGGCTACACCGGATGAACCTACACCGAGAGTCATCACCACGCCCGCCCCAAGTCCACAGCCGACATTAGGCTTCGCTCCTGGTTTTGTGCCTTCTGTGGGCTTGGACAAATGTATACCGACGTGTATCCATGCAGAGCACCTTTGCTTCTCTAAAAATCCTGTGTCTGCCTGTTCACCCCTTCCTCTGCGCACCCCCTGGCAAACACTGATCTTTTTACTGCCTGCCTAGTTTTGCCTTTTCCAGAATGTCATATAGTTGGAATCCTATAATATGTAGCCTCTTCAGACTGGCTTCTCTCACTTAGTGATACGCATTTAACTTCCGTGGCTGGACAGCTGAGAGTAATACTCCATTGGGTGGACGGACCACAGTTTGCTCATCCATTCATCTGCTGAAGGACCTCTTGGTTGCTAAGGGTGTTTTCATAAATAAATTCCAAGGTGCAGGTAGGAAAACCCACAGAAAAGAAATACAGAGTTTCTTGGAGGTGATGCTGACTTTAAGGCAAAGGTCAAGACTATTTGCAGCAGACTTGGCCAAAGGCTTCATCCTGCGTGCCCACCTTGATTTGATCATTTATTTCACCTGCATTTACTGAGCACTGACCACGGCCCAGCCATAGTTGTTGGTCACATGCTGGGGATACGCTTCAAACAAAATGTTTGTAAATTGCTGACAACAAAGAACATTCCATCTAGCGGGCCAGGAAGGTGGACTGAGACAGGCTGCCTGAGGTGGGAGAGGATCCTGAGGCTGGGGGCTCCATGGGTAGGAGGCTGTGACTCAGTGACGACAGCCCTCAGGGAGGGGACCAGATCTCCCTGTCTGTCCACAGCTGTCCTGGCTCCCAGCTGCCATCCGGTGTGATCACAAACAGCATCTTTCCTCGCTGGGCCATGAGGTTGAGTTGAGAGGAGGCAGGCTTCCTGCCCTCCTTAGCCCAGGAGAGTCACAGAAAATTTGCAGAGCCGGAAGGTCTAAAAATCTTTCTGTTACTTCAAATCCCTGAGATCAGTGGCTAAATTTAGATTTTTCTAGATTTAAATATTAATTTCTTTGATTGTATTCTTTAGATCAAAATTCAACGATGTCTGTCTATCTCAGGGGGAAAAACCCCCAATAAATTATAAATTGAAAGCATTATTTTGAAGATAATGTCATGGGGAAGGAATTATGAACTGCGAATTGGGGATCGGCTGAAAGAAGTCAGAGGGAGAAGATGTAAAACAAGTTTTTTGATTTATAGTGACTTTTAAAAAATTAGCATTTGTTGCTTTTAAAAAGTTGATTACCTGCTCCGTGCCAGACTCTGTGCTAGGTATTCAAACATCACATTTAATTCTCGCGAAAGTCCTCTGTGGTATGTGCTTTTTATTGAAAGGGAGTCCGTCAGCCTCGGCGAAGGCAGTGGGAGGGGGCCTGGAAGCCCGGTTTGCTGCGTTCCGAGGTCTCATGTTTCCCATGTGCGAGGCGGCCTCTTGAGCCTCTGGGAAGTGCCCCTGCTTTTCAGGAAGGATCTCACCTTCCCCTGAAAACTGCAAGCAAATAAGGTCTCAGTGCCCACCCTCCCCGCCTCAGGCACCAGGGGCTTGTCAGTCTCATTAGTTCATCACCTGTCAGCCCCATTGGGTCATGATAACCTCTGACACTGGGGAAGGAGGTCCGCAGTTGGTCAAGTGTGTTCATTTGCAACATGCAACTCTGTTCATTCGGGCACGTGGTGCCAGAGATGCAGGGACCCATGGTTCAGATGCTCCCACCCCCAGGGAGCTCACAGCCTAGTGAGAGAGACAGACGGTCTAGGAGACTCCACCCTGACAGTGAGGAGCGCTGGGATGCCGAAGGCACACAGCAGGAGTGCCTAACCCAGAGGAGCTTCCTGGAGGAGGTGACACTGAGATTGAGACCTAGAAGCTGGGTAAGAGAAGCAGGCAGAGCCTTCCATAGCATGTGCACAAGCCTGGAGGAGTGAGGGAACATCGAAGCTTCCAGAAGCAGAGAAAAGTTGAGCCTGGCTAGTGGGTGGAGTGTGGGTGAGAGAGGGGCAGGAAAGCTGGAGGTGGTGGTGCACTGGTGACGCCCCATCACTGGGCCCTTACAGTGAGTCAGGTATATTCATTTCATCCCTTCCTCCCACAGCCTGTGGGGAAGCAATGTTATTATTCTCATTTTATAGACGCAGCAACTGAGACCCAAGGGTGGAGTAGCTCGCCCGAAGATTTGACCCAGGCCTGCCTGGCTCCAGGGCAGCCCGGCGGCGCAGAGGCCTGGCTCTGGCCCGAGGCAGCCGGGCAGCAAGTGTAACACCCTTGGAGAGCTCACGCCCAGCCTCCAGCCCCTGGCCCTTGCTGTCCCCGCTCCAGCCTGCCCGTGCTGAGCCTCCGCCCTAGCGCTCCACAGTGGCTCTGCCCCTCCAGCTTTTCGTTTCTGGCCAACAGAGCCACAGCTGCACAAAGGCCGCCTGGAAGCCGGGCACTGCCGGGCGGCTGCTGGGCGGGAAGAAAGACCCCCATTGGTCAGGGTTTCCCCAGGGTCCTTCCTTTCTTCCCTGCTTTTCTCCGTGGCCAGGAGACCCTCTGTCGGGGGCTGGCGGGATGCGAAGGTGACCCAAGGCTGCCTCCAGGAGGATGCGTCCAAACAAAAGCCTCACTAACAAATAGGAAAGCCGGCAGGGAGCATAGTCAATATTCCAAAGTCAGGCCACAAAAACGGGGTTCAGAATGCAGGGTGGCCAGGGGACCAGCGTGAGTGGCTGCAGAAGGCCCTGCTCAGCCCTGCTCTGTCGCCCGGGGCCAGTGGCTGGGGCCTGTGGCACTGTGGGCTGGCAGAACTGCGAGGCTGGTGCCGCTGACGGGGACCCTGGCATCGGAAACCTGCTCCCCAGGGTCCTGGGGCACAAACTAGCGCCCCCAGCCTCGGCCTGTCTCTACTTCTCTGGGCTTCAAAAGAGGAGGAAAATGGAAAGGTCAAAGCAGATGCTCTTTCCAGCTTTCTGAGTCTGTAACGCGGGCCCCGTGAAGCCTGGCCAAGGGGAAAACGCCCTTTCCCTCCCAGTCTGCCACCCACTTGACCCCCTCCAGCGCCTGGGTGTTTACTCAGCATCAGTGACGGGCACTGGCAGTCCAGCTGGGAACAAGACGTGGCCTCCGTGCTCAGCTGAAAAAAAATGGCCCCCAAAGACACATTCACATCCTGATCTCTGGGACCTGTGACTATTGCCTTATTTGACAAAAGAGCAGGTGTTATTTTACTTGGAAAAAGAGTCTGTGGATCTGATGAAGTTAAGGATCATGAGATGAAGAGATCACCCTGGACTCTCTGGGTGGGCCCTAAATGCATCACAAGTGTCTTTTTCTTCTGTTTTGTTACAATCACTCATTTTATTTTTTAGATGCCACATATATGTTTTAAGATACAGTAGTACGTGTCTTTCTCTGCCTGATTTATTTCACTAAGCATAATACCCTCCAGGTCCATTCATGTTGTTGCAAATGGCAAAATTTCATTCTTTTTTTATGACTGAGTAGTATTCCATCACATATATACACCATATCTTCTTTATCCATTCATTTGTGGAATGGACATTTAGGTTGTTTCTGTATCTTGGCTATTATAACTAATGCTGCTATGTGCGTTGGGGTGCGTGTATCTTTTCGAATTTGTGTTTTCATTGTCTTTGGATATATACCCAGGACTGGAATTGCTGGATCATATGGTAGTTCTATTTTCAGTTTTTTGAAGAACATCCATACTATTTTCCACCGTGGCTGCACCAATTTACATTCCCACCAACAGTGCACAGGGTTCCCTGTTCTCCATGTCCTCACCAACGTTTGTTATTTGTGGTCTTTTTGATGATAGCCATTATGATAGGTGTCAGGTGACATCTCATTGTGATTTTGATTTGTCTTTCTCTGATGATGAGTGATGTTGAGCATCTTTGCATGTGCCTGTTGGCCATCTATATGTCTTCTCTGGAAAAATGTCTATTCAGGTCTTCTGCCCATTTTTTATTTGGGTTGTTTGCTTTTTTGACATTGAGTTGTATGAGCTGTTTATATATTTTGGGTATTAACCCTTTGTCAGTCGTATCATTTGCAGATATACTTTCCCATTCAGTAAGTTTCTTTTTGTTTTGTAGATGATTTCCTTTGATGTGTAAAAGCTTTCAAGTTTAATTAGGTCCCATTTGTTTGCTTTTGCCTTTATTTCATTTGCCTTAGGAGACAGATACAAAAAAAATACTGCTATCATTTATGTCAGAGAGTGTTCTGCCTATATTTTCTTCTAGAATTTTTATAGTTTCTGGTCTTACATTTAGGTCTTTAATCCATTTTGAATCTATTTTTGTATATGGTGTGAAAAAATGTTCTAATTTCATTCTTTTACATGTAGCTGTCCAGTTTTCTCAGCACCACTTATTGAAGAGACTGTCTTTTTCCTGTTGTATATTCTTGCCTCCTTTGCAGTAGATTAATTGGCCATAAGTGCATGGGTTTATTTCTGAGCTTTCTACTCTGTTCCATTGATCTATGTGTCTGTTTTTGTGCCCAGATCATACTGTTTTAATTCTGTAACTTTGCAGTATAGCCTGAAGTCAGGCAGCATGATACTTAACAGTTCTTTTTCAAGATTGCTTTGGCTATTTGAAGTCTTTTTTGTTTTTATACAAATTTTAGAATTACTTATTCTAGTTCTTTAAAAAATGCCATTGTTATTTTGATAGGGATTGCATTGAATATGTAGATTGCCTAGAGTAGAACAGTCATTTAAACAACATTAATTTTCCCAATCCATGAACATGGTATATCTTTCTAAATATTTGTGTTATTTTTAATTTCTTTCATCAGTGTCTTATAGTTTTCTGAGTACAGGTCTTTCACTTCCTTAGGTAGGTTTATTCCTAGGTATTTGATTTATTTTTTGATGTGATGATAAATGGGACTGTTTTCCTTACTTTCTCTTTCTGATAGTTGTTCATGTATAGAATTTTATTTCTATATATTCATTTTGTATCCTACAACTTTACTGAACTCATTGATGAACTGTAGTAGTTTTTTGGTGGCATCTTTAGGATTTTCTATGTATAATATCATGTCATCTGCAAATAGTGATAATTTTACTTCTTCCTTTCCAATTTGAATTCCTTTATTCTTTTTTCTCGTCTAACTGCTGTGGCTAGGACTTCCAACACTATGTTGAATAAAAGTGACTAGAGTGGGCATCCTTGTCCTGTTCCTGATCTTAGAAGAAATGCTTCACCATTTACCATTGAGAATGATGTTAGCTGTGGGCTTGTCATAAGCTACCCAGTTTGGGATAACTTGTTATGGCAGTCACAGGAAACCCAATACAAACTTGGGAACTCTCAGTCTAGTTGGCCCATGAGGAGGGCAGGTGGTCACAATCCAGTGTGGCTAGTGCTGGGTCAGGGGTGGAGAAAGGGTATGCTGGGTACCCTTGAGAGAGGCACCTCCCAAGGTGAGAGGTCAGGGTCAGAGAAGACAACCTGGAGAAGATGATATCTGAGCTAGAGCAGGAGTGAGCCAGGGAAGGAGACAGGGGAGCAAAGGAGGGAAGAGCATTCTGGGCAAAGAGAACAGCATGTGCAAAGGTCAGGAGGCAAATGACAGCATATTACATGAAGAATCTGTAGGATGTCCAGGTGAGCACAGGGCAGAATGAGTGGTCAGCAAAGATAGGTGAGGTTGGTGAGGCAGGCAGATCATAAAGGGCCTTTAAAATAATCCTATCACTACCATATGATCCAGCAATCCCACTTCTGGGCATATATCCAGAGGGAACATTAATTCAAAAAGATACATGCAGCTCAATGTTTATAGCAGCACTATTTACAACAGCCAAAACATCCTATCCATTGATAGATGACTGGATAAAGAAGTTGTGGTATATTTATATAATGGAATACTACTCAGCCATAAAAAATAATAAAATAAAGCCATTTGCAGCAATATGGATGGACCAGGAGATCATTCTAAGTGAAGTAAGCCAGAAAGAGAAAGAAAAATACCATATGATACCACTTCTATGTATAATTAAAAAAAAAAAAAAGACAAATGCACTTATTTGCAAAACAGAAACAGACTCACAGACATAGAAAACAAACTTATGGTTACCAAGGTGGGTAAGGTGGTGAGAAGGGATAAATTGGAAGTTCGAGATTTTCAGATACTAACTAATATGTATAAAATAGATAAACAACAAGTTTTACACTGTATAGCACAGGGAACTATATTCAATATCTTGTAGTAACTTATGGTGAAAAAGAATATGAAAACAAATATATGTATGTTCATGTATGACTGAAGCATTATGCTGTAAACCAGACTGACACAACATTGTAAACTGACTATACTTCAGTTAAAAAAAAATATTAAAAAAAAGGAAAAATAAAATAATCCTATTACTAACTACCTCTTACTGAGGGCTTGCTCTGTGCCATGCCCTGTGCTAAGAGTTTTGCAAGCACCATCTCATTTCAGTCACAGCACACCCCTAGTACTTATTGATTAAATATCATTAGTCCCATTTTGCAGATCAGAAAACTGAGGTCTGAAGAGGTTAGGTTATTAGCTTTGGGTTCCCCAGCTATGAAGCCTAATCTCAATGCCAAGTCCAACTTCAGAACCCATACTTTCCCTGGCCAGGCTATATGAAGTCAAGCCAGAGAGCTGCCCCTGCCAGGCCCCACTAGCACTGGCCTGGGTACCACTGGGCCAGGCTGCTCTGGTAAGGAAGAGAGAGGCCAGCGCTGGATGTGGAGAGTTGAACAAGAGTGTGTCAGGTGGGATAAAGTTCACCCTGGGGACGGATGGCGGGGCTGACTCATCCCATGCCCGCACCCTTCCTCCGGGCACCTCAGCCTGTCCTCAGCTGGGCAAATGGGACCCTCTGAGGGGGTCAGTCACTGCCCAGGAGCTTGGACCTGGGGGCTTCTCTGCCCAGACATCCACCCTTTTGTATTAATCATGCCTTTTAATTCTGTGTATTTTTGATGCTCTGACATCTTGGGACCTTGCTGACCCTGGAGGGATTGCCCCTCCCAGAGCTAGCCAGTTCCTGGAGACAGTAAAGGACTCACCTGTGAGCACTCCTTCCATAAGCAATCGTGCAATACAAGGCCCAAAGCCCACAGCCTCAGCCTCCTTTACAGGGTCTCACACTCTAGGCTGCTATCCGCCTGCCCTAATCTCCCCAGGGCCAGGTGCCAGATAACACAGCCCCAGGTGCCCCACAGCGGGCAGAAATTATTCCAGCTAGCCAATCCCAAGCCTGCTTATCCTGCCTCATCCCTTCCTTCCCAGAGGATCCACAAAGACTTTTGCCCATGTTTTCCCCTCACTCCTTCTGCCTCCTGACCAACCCTGGTGCTTCCCTGTGTGGCCCTGAGTGATGCGGTGTCCCCTTCCTCCCGGGATCAGTCAGTACAGATCGTCTTTTCCAGGCAGTTTTCTCCTGCTCTGTTGGCCTCACCTCACTTGAATAATCATAAAACTACATTTTAGAACACTTCCCTATGTGAATGCCTGCATCAGTCTCTACCCCGGGTAGACAGCCTGCTCTTGTCTGTGCCCTGGGCAAGGAGTCTAAGGATGTGAGCCCCACTTCCGGCCATTTGGTGGCTCCTCGCTGGCCTCACTGGGAGGAAGGCAGGGCGGCAGGGCAGGTGGCATCACTTCCTTTTGCCAAATGAGAAACTGGGGTGTCTTATCCAAGGTGCTGAACTGAGCTAGACTCCCCGCTCCCAGCACTCCAGCTCTTCCAGTCTCCCAGACCACAGCCACAGGCCCCTCACCAGGGCTCCCTTGGGAGTGACTTCCTGCTCAAGGAGAGGGACTCTGAGAAACCCTCTTCCGTCATCTCTGGGTTGGGTTGTCAGCCAGGCGGTCAGCTTGTGTCCGCAGCTGATTGGAATGGGGTGGGCACGTGACCCAAGAAGGACCAATCCAATTCATTCTCCCAGGTGCTTGGAGGTGGGACCAAGAAAGGGTACTAGGTCCACTTGGGGTTGGTGAGTGGCCATTTTTCTTCCAGTGGTTTGAAGAACACAGAGGCAACAGGGCGGCCCTTCCTGAGGGAGGATCGGCAGAGAAAGGAGCCGGGGGCTGGCGGTTTGGTCCCCAGGTCTCAGGTTCTGCCCTGTCTGGAGGCCTGGCTGCCTCCTGCTCTTGATTCCTGGGAGATACCCTGACACTTCCAACCTCCCCCTGTGCCCAAGGGTTCCCGCTTTTTACGTGTGAAGTCCGCCCCAGCACCCCAGTGTCTCACTGCCTCTCTCTGTGGCTTTGTGAAGGCCCCCGTCCCCTGAGACACACAGAGGAGCTCCGAAGGAGGAGTCAGGAGGGGCTGCAACAACTCAGGGCCTCGCTGAGCCAGCGTCCCAGCTGAGTCGAGGGGAGCTGGGGCCATCTGTGATGTCTCAGGGGGCTCACCGCTGGAGAGAGCTCGCTGCCTCTGAGCTCCTCGCCCAGGGCCCAGACTGTCTGCTGTGTCACCCTGGCCACCCCAGCTCCTTCTGGGGAGAGAGGACAGACAGAATGGCAGCCAGGAGAAGGCAGGCAGTCGGCCGGGCCCTGGGGGCAGGTCAGGGAGGTTTCCAGCCCTCTTTGAACCCAGCCATCTTTTCAGGAGGCAAATCATGCCACTCCCCTCCCCACAAATGGCGCGGCCTGGGGTGGGGCACGCAGGGAGCTGGGCCTCATGTCCATGCATGTCACGCGCCGGCCCCCCTCCTCCCTCTCACCCTCCACTTCCCCTGATGCTCTGTTGGAGCAAACACCTTTCAAAAGAGGATCAATGCAGGCAGAGGGATTTTTTGAAAAGTAACAATGAGGTTCTTTAATTAAACTTTCCATAAGCTCTTAAATCCAGGGAGCTTTTCTGGCTCATCTGAAAGTTGGGCTCTGACATTTTAGACAGGGATGACCTCTGACCAAGAGAAAGGATGACCTTTGTACTAGGACGGTGGGGCTGCCTCCCTGCCACCCCCTCCCTTCATTGTGGGTTGGCCTCGCCTGCCTCTACTGTCTGGCTAAACCACTGCTCACCTCCCCCTCAGCAGCTCCGCCGGAAGAGCAGGTCTGAGCAGGTCGGCCTGCTTCTGTCCTTATAGGGCAATTACTGTTTCCTGGGCAGCCCCAGGGCAGCGTGGTCCTGGCCTTCCAGAAGGCCACCATCTAGTACTAGGAAGAGGGGTGATGGGAGAGTAGCAGCTGGTACAGGTCACAGAATGTGAGCTTGAAAGGGACCGAGAGACTGTTAGGGCCACCACCCCTCCCCCACTCCTCAAGGGGGAGGGACTTCCCCAAGGCCACCAAGTGAGTGAGAGCAGGCCAGCAGATGGACTGGTCAGCTTAACCACTGAAATAAATAGGTACCCCTTCCTTACTGAGCACTTACTATATGCTGAACATTCTACTGCATTTATTATCTCATTTAGCTCCATAATGACCCTGCCAGGTGGTATCCCCCTTTTGCAGATGAGAAAATGGAGGCTATAAGGATGTTACGTCACTCGCCCAAGGTCGCTTTTTAGTGAACTTGAACTCAGAGCAGTTGAGGTTCCCAAGTGCCAGCTTTAAAGGCTGCCCTCCTCAGCCCACTCTCCTGGGTGCGAGGGGATGAGAAGACACTGGTTAGGGGCCCTTTAGGAGTGCAGGGGAGGCGTTGTCCCTGGGAGTCTCAAGCTGGCCTCGGCTCTCTCCCTGCCCTGGACAAGGACACAGTGTCCGCAGTTCCCCACAGAGTGGCAGGCTGGCTCCTCCCTATGGGGTGCCTGCAGCCTTGGGCCGCAGCCACGGGGTCGGTGCCAGCCCTACCGCGAGTATCACTGGAGGACGCCAGGAGGCCCGCACTCCCTGCAGCAGCATGCAGGCTGTTCACGCCAGTGTTCCTGTGGGGCAGCCACTCTGTGCCCGAAATGCCTGCCATCCAGTCCAGGAAGACAGCCTGAGACTCACGAAGTCCCTTTTATGATACAAGAAAGGGCTCTCCAAGGCGGAGCAGCAAGGGGGCTTGGGCACTGGCCGATCCATTCTGCCCATTTTTCAGATGGGGACCCTGGGGCTCAGAGACGGGGTGGGACTGTCCACCATCAGGTAGACCTGGGACGTGGGTCTCAGGCTGTGAGTGACAGGGGATTCCTGAGTTCCCAGGGCCCTGGGCTCCTGGAGAAGCTTGGGTCTGCTCTGCCCCGGTGGGGGGGTGGTCTTGTGCACAGGTCCCCCACCTGGCTCCCGGGCCCTGGCCACAGAACGTGCAGCAGCAGCAGAGCAGTAAAGGCTACGCTCCAAGAGCCAGCCCTTCCCCTGGGAGAAGTGGGGACGATGCCCAGGAAAGAGCTGTAGAACCAAAAAACTGGAGCGAGCCCAGAACAAGAGCAGGGAGTCAGACCCTCACAGCCTGGAACATGGGTGACTCAGTTTAAAGGCCGGTCCGCGATGCTGATGGCCCCCCTGGGAGGGGTGGGGGGCGGGCTGGGGGGCAGGGGTGCATTTCAGAGAGAGGTCACCTCTTCTCTTCCTTCTCCAGCTCCTTGTATCACTCCTTCAAGGAGGGACCTTTGGTCCTCCAGAGAACGCGCAGGAGGCCTCTGGTTTCTTGAATATTCCAGGTCCCTTGAGCACTCCTTCATACCTGCAGCTAAATGACTGTTCTTAGCATCGGTCTCTCATCAAACCGACAGTTCTACGCGGGCGCAGGCCCCGTCCGCCTCGCTTACAGCTGCGTCCGAACGCCTGGCCCGGGGGGGGGGGGCTTGATGAATGGGCATTGATGGAGTGAACGGGTGATGTGACTGGGTGGCCCCTGCCCACCCCTGGAACTCCTGGGGCTCTCCGGGACCACGGAGCCGGACTTAGAGGAGGCCTCCAGCCCAGGGCAGGTATCGGAAAGGTGAATTCTGGGTTTAGGTCCCAGCCCCTCTCCCCAGGCAGTGACCCCATCAGGGCTGACTGGGGGTCAAAGATGATCAGGGCCTCACCCAGATGCTGGGTAACTAGTGCTCTGACCTCGGGGGTGGGCTCAGCAGGACTGGAGGAGCCAGCACCTTGGCCCCAGCGTTCCCTGAGCTGCTCCCGGGGGTCATCGGAGATGGGCCCCCCGCACAGGGGCTCCTGCAGCTTCTCGGGGGGTCTGCCTCCCCTCTACTTGAAGTCCACGCTTTCTAAAGGAACTTCTGCTGTGGGTCTCCTCCCCAGGCCCTCCACTCTGCAGGGAAGACAGCTGTGGGGACAGAACAATGCTCCCCGCAAAGACAACCACGTTCTAGTCCGCAGAGCTTGTGAGTCTCTTACCTGGCACAGCAGAGGGACACCACAGATGGGAATGAGCTAAGGATTATCCTGGGGGGAGGGGACAGCTCAGCGATAAAGTGCGTGCTTGGCATGCACGAAGTCCTGGGTTCAATCCCCAGTACCTCCATCAAAATAAATAAATAAATAAACGAACAAACCTAATTACCTCCCCCCACCCCCCAAAAAAAGGATTACTCTGGGTCATGTGGGTGGGCCCAATGTCATCACAAAGGTCCTCATAAGAGGGAGGCAGGAGGGTCAGAGGCAGAGAAAGGTGGAAGAAGGGATGGGGAGCCAAGGGATGCCTCTAGAAGTTGAAAAAGGCAAGGAACAGAGTCTCTCTGGAAGTCTCAGGAGGAACCGCGCTGCTGACACCTTGATGTGGGGACCTCCGACCCCCAGGACAGCCGTGTAACAAATGCGTGTTGTTCTAAGCGGTAATCTGTCAGAGCAGCTTCAGGAAAGGAACAGAACCACCACGCCATTTTGTCTTTGCCCCCTGCTCTTGGTTTCCACTTTAGAGTGACGTGATAGAGCGTAGCTGTGTGGCCTTAGGAAGCCGCTGGGCCCCTCTGAGCCTGTATCTCCTCACCCGTAACAGGAGGGGAGCAGAACCCGTCCTACAGGGCTCCTGTGGAGGCTGGGCAAGGCCGGGGGTGCACAGGCCACAGCGCAAGCCTGCCCCACTGCAGTATTTCAGTGGGACGCTGCGGGCCCACGCTCCTCTGACTTGATTTGGAAAAGGTACCACATGTTTAAAGGCCACCATGCCAGGCAGTTGATCAGACATCGTCAAACCTCTCCAAGCCTCACTCTCTGAATCAGAGAAGACACGAGGTTATATATTGTCTCAGCCTACGGACAGGTTCTGTGTAGCCTGCACGATGTTTAGAAAATAAAAATGAGTTGCCATGGTTGGAAAATTGGGAAATCTCATCTTCAAATTCTATTTCTACCTTCTCTTGAAAAATGGGCCCACTTCCTCCACTCTGGGGGTGACCAGAGCTCAGGGACAGCTGCCTTTTTTTGAGACCAGGCCTATGGTCCCTAGCTGGCCACAGTCACCGCCATTCCCTGTTACCACATCCCTCCCATTTCTTCCCCTTACATGACCTATCTGCTCCCACAAAATGCCCAGGTTTGTGACTCCTGGGTGATATGCTCTCAAATTCTCTTTGCCTCCTGAGATCCCCGGCTATAAAACAGCAATGAGTCTGTGCTCTCTCATTTCCCAAAGACGCCATTTCTCCTGGAGCCCTTTTTATAACTGCTGTAAATTCAAGTGAGGTAGACCTGCTTAATCTCGAACTTTTGTGAAACCAGAGGTCCCATAGGGCACCTGTCCCCATAAATGGCCACGTCACCTCTTGTCTCTGCTTGTCACACCCCTTCTCACCTCCTCCTGCTCTGCCTGCCTCTTGGCAAATTGGGCTGTTTAAAGTCTAATGTCCACAATGTTCCCCTGCTCTATTTCCAAGAATCACCATTTCAAATCTGCTAGAAGAAAAGAGAAGTCCATGCTTGTTAGCAATGAGTCTCAAATAAGAGTAATGGGCCCGAGGAACTCTCCTGTGAGTCAGGAGCAAGAACTTGACTTCTTGGGTTTTACAACCTTGAAATGGCCCCTTAAAGGATTTTTTTCAGCTTCCTATTTTGAGTGTCTTCAATATTCTAGATCACTCAAGTTGTTCAAGTAATTTCTGGATGATTGAGGTATTTCTCATATTAAACATTAAACATCACCAGCTTTGGACTTACTCCATTTTGCAGAATAGATCTTAGGGTCCTAGGTCCTTAGGGTAAGACGGTAGTTCACGGCAAAAAAGTCCTCTGCCTCAGGCATGCCTGTCCCCCACTGCCCAAGGCAGGAGTCAGAGCATTCTGGCTTCATATCATGACCCTCTCCCCACCCAAACTATCCCCAGGCCATGCCATTAATTGCTGGCCATGGAAAATGCACATAAAGGGAAACTGAGGCACAGCCAAGGAAAAGTTGCTGAGAGGTGAGAGCCCCTCCCTATCTGTTGCTCTCTCCAGGTCCCCAACCCTGTTCTCCTCCCTGCCTGGCAAGGATGTGGGGCAGTGGGGGGTGAGAGGGGGTGGGTGCAGATGACCGAGGCTGCAGTTTGCAGGTGCTCCTGGGGCCGCCGGCCCTGGGGAGGGGGAAATGAGAGTCTCTCCCTTTAAACAGGGATTAGCAGCTCTCTCCCCTGCTCGCCTTCCTTAAAAAGAGAACTCGTCAAGGTTTACATCAATAATAGATAATGGTGCATCGCTGTGGCAGGTTCCAGCCGGAGGCTGTTTTGATATTTTCTGGAGAATTTGTCAGCAATCGCAGTCAAGGAAGGGTGGAGGCTGGGGGGGGGGCGGGGTTGAGGGAGCACCTTCATTAATTTCTCCTCATTTGCATTCTCGCTGTTAAATAATGTATTGATTGCTCTCTGTCTGCAGCCCTCCCCGTCCCTGAGCCGCACTGGGGTCCTCCCCTCTGAGAGAGACGAGCTCATCACTGGCCTTTGACAGCCGGGGGTGGGGGACGCAGGGCTGGGATGTCTCGGTGAGGCCCCCACAGCCCGCTGAGCCCGTCCCCAGGATCCTCACGCCCAGGAACTCCTGCTGTCTGCGGCATCATTATCCAGCCTTTATTAAGTCCTTACCAGGAGCTGGCCCTGAACTAAGCGGTTTACAAGGACGGCGCTGTGACACCCTTGTGAGAGCCCCATGAGGTAGGCACTGTTATTAAACCTGTTTGACGGATGAGGAGAGTGAGGCTCAGGCAGGTCAGGGGCCTGCCCCAGGTCACACAGCCAGGAAGTGGTGGAGCTGGGTTTGAGCCCGGCTCTGTCTGGCTCTAAAGCCGGGGCTCTGGACCTCTAAACCTTCAAACCTCACACCCACCTGGGGAGCTTCCCAAGGCAAGTGGGGCAGGCAGCCTTCTCTGGAACCAAGTGAGTGAAGAGGGTGGGTGTGCCGCTGGCTTCTGGGTGGGAAGTCCATGTCACCCTCATGCAGAACTGACACCAGCAGGGGGAAGTTCTTGGGAGACAGGTTGGGGCTCCATTTCAGGAGACACTCTAGCCCCAGGATCACCTGACAGTGGAACGAGGCTGCCTCTTGAGTAGCAAGTACTGTCACCAGGGGTCTTTCAGAGAAGGATGCCTGCCTGCCAGGGGCACTTGATTCCAGTGCTGTATCTGAAAACAAACACCATTGAAGGCTCTCTACCCCAACTGGGGATTTACTGATGAAATTAGGATCTGTCCACACAGCGGAGTATTACACAGCGAGCAAAAATGATGCCGGAGGTGTATTTTTATTGACGTAAAAAGATGTGCACAATTATTGTGTGTGACCAGTACTGTGCCTGAAGCTAGGGTGGGGCTCCATCCCATGTATGTAAAATCACGCCCACCAGGGCGTATATGGAAGGATGCCAATAAGGTGCACAGCAGCCTCACCCTGACCTGGCTCGGGGTGGTGGGATTTGGGTGCTTTTGGTCTTTGTTGAATGTTCTTATATTTCCTAATTTCTCCTGGATCATATGGTAAGTTACTTTTAGCTTTTCAAGGAATCTCCATACCGTCCTCCACAGTGGCTGCACCAAGTCACATTCCCGCCAGCAGTGCAGGAGGGCTCCCTTTTCTCCACAGCCTCTCCAGCATTTATCGTTTGTGGACTTTTTACTGATGGACATTCTGACCGGTGTGAGGTAATACCTCATGGTAGTTTTGATTTGCATTTCTCTTGATAATTAGCGATACTGAGCATCTTTTCATGTGCCTGTTGGCCATCTGTATGTCTTCTTTGGAGAAGAAGACTGTTCTGTTTAGATATTCTGTTCAGTTTTTGATTAGGCTCTTTGTTTCTTTGTTATGCAGTTGTATGAGCTGTTTGTATATTCTGAAAATAAAGTCCTTGTCTGTTGCATTGTTTGCAAATATTTTATCCCAGTCCACAGGTTGTCTTTTCATTTTGTTTATGGTTTCCTTTGCTGTTCAAAAGTTTATAAGTTTTATTAGGTCTCATTTGTTTATTTTTGCTTTTATTTCTATTACCTTGGCCTAATTTCTCCTGGACATGTATTTCTTGTGTGATTATCAGGCAGGTAAATAGAGGGCCGTGAAGAGTACACAGAAGAGAGAAGACCCACGGAAACGCTGCCTTCAGTGTCTGGGGTGACATCTGGCATTGCATATCTGTGCTCCTCTGAAGTCACCCTAAGCAACTCCTCTGTGCCACAGTTTCCCCCTTTCCCTTGGCACAGAATGTGGTCCAGCCTCGACTATCTTTCCTCTCTACCAAGTCTGTAGCAAGCATCCCACTTGCGCTGGCCCTGCAGAGGGAACTGGAGTTGAAAAAAAACACATCAGAGATGTTTAGTGACTTACTCAAGGTCACACAGCTTTGAGGAAGGGGCAGAGCCTGGGCAACAACTCAAGTCCCAGCTTTGTGGGCTGATTATATCGCCCTGCCCTCCTGCCCTTCTTCAGTGCCAGGTGACCCACCAGGTGTGCCTGGGGCCAGGCTGTGGGCTGGGGGCTTCTTATGTAACTAACTCTGGTTGCTGCCCCCGCTGGGAAAGAACAATGAGCTTCGCCACATTCAGGACGGGTTCCCCCTTCTACCCAGAATCTAGTTTTACACCAGCATTTGGCCATTTACACTTTCAAAGTTTTCATCTCTGCCTTTTTTCTTGCAGTTGGGTGAGGAGGGGTGGGGGTGCGGACAGGGAAGTGGGGGCTGCGATCTCTAATCCGCTTTTTGAAAAAATATAAATCTCTTTGTTAATTTTCTTTCAATTTAAATGACAGCCTTTTATGAAAAACCTATGTCCTTCTAATTTGTTGCACTAAAATGTTTTTTCCTAGCTTTATTGAGATGTAATTGACATACAACACTGTGTAAATTTAAGATGGACAACGTCTTGATTTGATACACTTATATATTGCAAAATGAGCATCACCGTGGCATTAGCTAACACCTCTACCACATCTCATAATTACTGTTTCTTTTCTGCGGTTAGAATATTTAAGATTTACTCTCTCAGCAACCTTCGAGTATGTAACATAGTATTGCGAACTGTAGTCACCGTGCTGTACATTAGATTCTCAGAAGTTACTCATTTTATAACTGGAAATGTGTGCCCTTTGATCAACATGGCCCATTCCCACCCACCGAGCGTAGCTCTGCCTCTCCCGGCAGCTCTTCCCTGCTATTTGGGATTCCATCAGGAGCCTCATCTTCAAATTAGCTTAGGACTATTTGGTCGGAGCAGAAAATGCTCTTTAGAAGGCTCCTGGTGGCCGTCCCGGCGCCGGGGGTGGGGCGGGGCTGGCACTGGTCTGCGTCTGGGAGACCCACTCTACTCACACCACCCTCAGGGGCACACAGAGGTCAGTTCCCTTCAGCACCAGCTCAGAGATTCGTAAGCAAAACCTCACCCTGTCCTCCTGACACCCGTATGAAGCAGTTGCTAATACTGTCTATTTTACAGATGAGTAAATTGAGGCCTGGAGAATAAGTTCCTTGCTCAAAGTCACACGGCAGAACCAGAAACGGAACCCGGCTCTGTTCAGGCTGCTGATCTGTCAGCCCACAGGGACCTGGGGACCCGAGGACCTGTGAGTTGACTGGTGCTTATACCTTCCCAGGAGCTGAATTCAGTTCACAGAGAGTTAGTGACACAGACGCACTGGGAATTGAGTTTATCGATCTATATAAAGGATGCTGGGCTCAGAGGGACACACAGGGGAAAAGGATGCAGCACCACCTGTGTCCACAAGGGGCGCTCTCAGGGCTGGGGGCTCCTGAGCAGCAGAACTGGTGGTTACAAAGGAGCAAGAGCAGGACGGAGATGCTGCCTGGGGAGAGCACGAAGGGGGGGGGGGGCGCCTGGCTCAGCTGGGGGTGTGGGGGGCATCGAGGAGGCAGTCCTGGGAGGGGAAGGCCCTCGGGGCGGTCCTGTGCACACATACGCATAGATACATCCATACGGTGTGTAAGGGAGGTAGGATTCAGGCACAACGAAGTGCCAGAACTTACACATTCACTTGGGTTTATACACCCGTGCGCCCGCCCCCCGGAGCAGGACTCAAACCGTCCCCACCAGCCCTCTAGTCACCCCCCCTCCACTGTTCCGACTGCTGTCACCACAAGCCATGTTTGCCTGATCTAAGATTTCATTTAAATGAACCACCCTACTCACTGGGCCTGACTCCAGAGCCATCATGCTGTCTGTGAACCAGCAGCTCTTGCCTTTTTACAGGCGGGCATCCCCCGTAATAAGGGTGTCGAACTGTTCACCCGTTGGTGGACTTCGGGGATGCTTCCCCGTTTCTGGCTATCACGAGTACGGCTGCTGTGAACATTGCCAAGCAAGTCTTTCGTGAACACGTGTCTTCAGGTCTCGGGTGAATATCAAGAGGGGAACGACCAACCACAGAGCAGGTGGGCGCTGGGCGTTACAGGAAAAGGCCGGTCGGGTCTCCAGGTGCTGGCATCTTACGCTCCCGCAGGAACGCATGTCACTTCCAGCTGCTCGGCAGCCTTGCCAGCCTTGGGTGTTGTCAGCCTTCTGGCTTTTAGCCACTCCCCTGGGTGCTGAATGGGTCACACAGCACAACTTGGAGTTTCTTAGGAGACAGAGAGGGGCTTGAAAAAGGGCATTACAGGCGCGGAGGCGAGAAACACGAGATGCAAATGGTATCTGCACCCGGCTGTTGGGGAGGCAGGGAGCCGGGGTGGTTGGCAGGTGGGGTCAGCACCCACGTGGGGCCTCGTGTCCAGCCAGGCCATGGACTGTGACCTGTGGGGGTGACCCACATGGAAGACCCCGATGCAGCCCAGTGGTTTGTTTGGCAGTTCAGTGTTTCACTTGGTCCCCGCTGGGGGGCTGGGCAGGGCAGAGACGGTGCCCTGTTTGTAGACGAGGCACTGCCCCCAGCTCTGCAGCCCCCACCCCGCGAGGCGCTCTCTAGGGCCCCCCAAACACTTCGCACTGTCCTGGGCTCCCTGGAGAGACTGGTGAGGTTAGAACCAGGGCCCCGCCCTCAAGGGGCTTAGCATGTAGGCAGCCCCAACGAAATCATCACAGGGACTGACACACGGTTCCGAGGGCCACTGCGTGTCAGCCCTGCACTGGGCGTGGGAGTCAGGTAACGGCGAGTCAGATCCTGTCCTCACGGTGCTGAGGAGCTAAAACACAGGACACCAGTAAAAAGGAGAGCAGAGTGTCTGATAATAATGATGACAGCTTCCATCCCTGACCTGCGTCCTACGTGCCAGGGGCTGGGCTGATGTGAGAGCAGGGCTGTGACTGGGACAGAGTGGGGCGGCTGCTGCTGGAGGCAGACCACGCTGGGTTTGATGTGGCTGTGTGACTTGGGATGTGGGCTGTTGCTGCCCGGCGTCTAGGCTCCCTTTTCTGCAGTATGGGGGTAACCCTGACCCCTGACTCACAGCCACTGAGGAGACTCTGAAATAACGCACGTGGTCAGCCAGTGCTCTCCCCCTCCTCCCAAAGCTCGGCCCCGGGCCACCAGGCCCAGGTGACCGTGGTGGTTGCTTCCTCCCACCTTGCAGAGACCTGCTCTGGGACCCCAACTAGGAACTATGACAGATGCTCAAGGAGGCGGGTTCCATGTCGGGCACTGTGGCCCAGGGAACCCCCTGAGACCAAGGCCGAGGCGTACCAGGGGGCATGGGGTTCAGGATGTTCAGCTTGTCCCAGGCCAGTCTCCAGCTGAAGCCTCACTCAAGAAAACCAAAGTGCTGTGGGCTGAACTGGGCCCCCATGAAAGGTACACGTACACGAGTCCTGACCCCCGGGCACCCGCGGACATGGCCTCTTTTGGAATAAGGTCTTGGCGACGTAATTAGTTCAGAAGAGTCTTGCTGGAGGAGGGTGGGCCCTAAATCCAATGACTGGTGTCTTTATAACAGGAGGAGAAGGGACACAGGGCCACATGGGGAGGCCACGCGAAGACGGAGGTAGAGAGTGGAGTGACACCTCTACAAGCCACAGGATGTCTGGAGCCACCAGAAGCCGGGAGAGGGGTCTGGACCAGATTCTCCCTCCGAGGCTCCGGAGGAACCAATCCTGACAACAACTTGATCCTGGACTTCCAGCCTCCGGGACTGAGAACAGTTTTCTGTCACGTTAAGCCACCCAGTGTGTGGTACGTGGTCACGGTGGCCTAGGGCACTAACTTGTGAAGCCAGGAGGGCCACTGCCCCTCCGCCTCATACCTTCACCCCAGATCCCCCAGCCAGCATCCTCGCCTCCTTCAAGAATTTGCTAGAACTTTGATTCTCAGATTCCCGAGTCACTCTCTTTGGCAGCACAACACCCCACCCTCCTGACCCAGTGGCCCCGCTTTCTTTCTCTCCCTGGCGTGAATCCGAAATTCTCTCTAATTTACTCAGTGATGCCTGCCTCCTCCAATAGGAGCAAGCCCCACGTGGCCGGGCTGTGTCCCCAGTGCCAGGCACAGAGGAGCCCTTGCAAAGTCAGTATCTGCTGAATGGCTGGACAGGCAATGGGGGGATGGATGCTAACACCCAGTAGCGACACAGAGACACCCCCCCACTGTCCCGGGAGGCTCAGCCGCCCGCATTCCTGCAGAGGAAACCTGCCCAGAAGGTACAGATGGGAGAGTTGGATTCAGGCTCATAGCGCCCCTCTTCAGAATGACGCACGGAGACCCTTTTCTTCAGTGACCCCGGCTCTGCTCTCCCCTGTGCAGGTGATTAGCATGCGGGCTAACTGGCCTCGCAGGGCCGTGGGCTAAGTGAGAGGAGGGCAAGCTTGCTCGTTACTTCCCTGACTCACCGGGACCACAGAACCACAACACAAGAAGAACGGCCATCTCTGCGGGGACGCCGGGGGTGGGCGGTGTCCAACACCTGGGAAACCCCGTCCCAGGCCTCCTTCCTGCAGACCGCCTCGGCTCTCCAGGCGTGCGGGGCTGGTCTGCTGGTCACTGTGTCCCCGGTGCCCACCCAGCACCGCCCGCACAGGCAGGGCTGCTATGTCGCACTCCCTGCAGGGCGCCCATCACCTCCGGTTCTGTGTGAACTGTGCCCCCTGGGCTTGTGTGGTAGGAGCTCAATAAATGTGCAGCACAGGAGGGGTGCTAGGGCCACCACACTCAGCCTCGCCATGCCTCCCAGCTGATCTGTGACCCTGGGACATGAATGCTCCTCACCTAATGGAACTTCCAGGTCCTCTGAAGTTCAGTTCAGATTGGTCGGAACGTTACCCCTCCTTTACACCCACGTCCACGTTTTCGCTCCCATTTCCCACGTACGCCACTGGGCAGGCAGCTATTCCAGCAGACCTTTGGGAGGTGCTGTGTGCTGGGCCTGAGCAGTGGTCCTCAACGAGTCACTGCATTTTCTTCTTACAACAACATCGGAGTGAGCGCTATTATTAACCCCCATTTTACAGATGACAAAACTGAGGTCCCAAGAGGTGAAGCAATTTGCCCAAGGTCACACAGTCTGGAAGTGGCAGAGGCAAGATGCGAACCCTGGCCTTTCTGACCCAGACCCTCTTCCATCACACTGAGCTCCAGGTGCTGAGTGGGCCCCGAGGCAGGTACGTGGTGATCTGTGTGTCTCTCTTGAGCTCCTTGAGGGAAAGGAGAAGAGTCAGGATGCTGTCCCCAAACTCTGAACTCTCCAGCCAGAGGGCACTTCAGATCCACTGCAGAAGGTCCTGGTTCAAGGGGTCCAAGTGCTCAGACTTGAAACGGATGGGGGATCTCGGGAAAGGAAGGGGGAGAGAGACACGGAGAGTGGGCGGAGTCGCCCCGTGGAGGCACCTCCGGCTAATGAGCGGAGAGGCAGAGACTCACAGGTGACAGGGCAGAGCAGGAAGAGAGGCAGAGATGAAACGTGTTGGAAGCACTGAGTTAATGGAACTACTAAGTGGTTCATATTTCCCAGCTAATGAGGGCCCCTCTGCAGGACGGAGGGGGCCGGGACAAGAAAGCACCATGGCCCGAATGACTCAAGGCGCTGGAGCTAATGAAGTCACCGGAGACTCGGAATTCCTTGGGCGCATCTGACTTGGCTTCACAGCGATGCTGTTTTAATTCAGGCTGAGGATGACGGAGAGAAAGTCCCCAGTTCACAAGACGAGCTTGGGGGGCGGGAATTTGGAGGGGGTGACAGGCACTCGAGGAGTCGTCTAACAGACAAAGGAGCCAGGATGGCTGTGGGGAGGGGGAGGGGGCTTCTAGGAAACATGTTCGAAAGGGCAGGATGAAACCGCGGCCGGAGTGGTGAGCAAGGGTGCACGGGCGACTTGCTGTCCTGGGAGGCGGCGTGGCAGGCACGCTGCAGACACACCCAAACACACAACAAAATCCACAGACTAGTATTTATCCAGCGTCTCCCCTGTGTGAAGGGCAGAAACCAGCAGGGCTCGGATCCCACGGAGCTGAGATCTTTTGGGCTCCCAGTTTGAAGCTGCTTTCTGCTTCTCTCGGCAGGAAGACTGCACTCCTTTGGGGCCACCTCTGCCCCTTCTCTGGACACATCTGACGTCACCACCACCCCCAGCACACTGGCTCCCTGAGTCCTCCCTTCAGCTCCTCTTCCTGCCGCTGGGCCTTTGCACCTGCTATGCCCTCTGCCTGGAGCGCTCGTTGGTTTTAACTCCTACACATCCTCAGGTCTTTACTGAATGTCACTTCCTCAAGGGACTGTCCCTGACTCTCCAGACCAGGGCGGGGCCTTGGACATTGTCTTAGTTTGCTAGGGTGGCTGTTAACAAATTGTGGCAAACTGGGTGGCTGAAAACAAAAGAGATCTATTCTTTCACAGTTCTAGGGGCCAGAAGTCCGAAATCAAGCTGTCAACAGGATTGCTTCTCCCTGGAGGCTCCGACTTCACGTGCTCCAGGCTTCTCTCCCAGCTTCTGTGGCTCCTGGTAACCAATGACCTTCCTTGGCTTTTGGTTGCGCGACTCCCACCTCTGCTCTGTCTTCACATCACCCTTTCCTCAGTGCGTCTGGGCCTTCTTTTCAGCCCCTTACAAGGACACTGTCACTGGATTTAGGGCTCACCCTGATCCAGGACGATCTCGGTTCAAGATCCCTCCTCTAATGGCATCCGTACAGACCTGTCTTCCAAGTAAGGGCACATTCTGAGGTTCCAGGTGGACAAGAGTTTCGGGGGGACCCTATGCAACCCCTAGCCTGGCTATAGAGAATTCATCACGATTGGAGATAGTCCATGGTTGGTGTGATTGTCTGCTGCATGTCTGTCTTTCTGGTTGGACTTCCAGGTCTAAGAGAACAAGGACTGGACTGGGATGCTCCTGCTGCCTCCACAGTGCCCAGCCAGCGCAGGCACACCGGGTCTATTTGCAGAATGGATGATGGGGTTGGCAGGCTCTTGGAAAGGAGGTAAGAAAGGGCACACCCAGGGCCACGCCTGCCTGCTGCTGCAACCTTTGATTCCAGGGTGAGGAGCGTCCGGGAGGTCCCCCAGACAGCAAGGGCTAGAAGGGCTTCTACAGACTGGCTGGACGATGGCAAGTCCTTAGGACAGGATGAGGGAGCACAGGCAGGGGCCCTGAGATGCTCTGTGATGTGGCAGATGCCAAAGACAGGCTACCACTGGCCGGAGTCACTCCCACCTGCTCAGTTATCAGAGGTTCCCTCTCGGTGTCTTCAAAGCAACTTCAGTTTGCCTTGAAATCTTTTTATTTTGTTTAATTATTGTTCAGGCTAATAGTCAGTGAGAGGGCATGAAGATTAGGAGGGCCAAGAGGAAACTGCGTCAGGGCTGTGAGCTGGAAGAGGTGAGGATGGGGGGATGCAGAGGCCGAGGGAAATGGAGAGTCTGGTTAAAGTGTAAAAAGGTCTTGTTCCTTTTGAGAAGCAGTATGCCAGTGTGGCTAAGAGGGTGGGCTTCAGATACAGACTGGTCTGGGTTTGGCACCCGGATCGCCACTTGCTAACTCAGGGAACTTGGGCGAGTTTCTCATCCTCTCTGAGCCTTGGTCTCCCATCTGTAACATCAGAACAACAGTGTCTGCTTCTAGAACGCTTGGTCAGGGTGTCCTGAGAGCACCACACGGTGCCTGGCACAGAGAAGGGCTCAATAAATGATGATGGTAATAAACGACAGAGATCCGGGAGATGTAGGGGAAGGCAGAAAGTCGGAAATACGTTCAAGATCTCTGAGCTGGATTCTAAACGGCTTTTCAGTTCAGTCTTGAAGGCAGGGCTACGCCTGTCCAGCCACTCCTGTAACTGTCCCAGCACCCAGCACTGGCTCCAGCACCTGGACGACCGCCATAAAGCCAGACTGATTGAACAGAAGCTGAACGAATGAACAAGTGAATGTCAGCAATCCTGTTCTCCAGCTGCAGAGGACGATGGGTGGTTTCTCCCTCAGCCTGGTCTTTCCTGCTCTCTGGTGTTCTCCTCCAGCCTCCAAACTGCATTTGGACCATTGATGCTCACAGAATTTTTTCCAGTGTTGATTGCTGAGATGAACCCCCCCACCCCCAAACTCGGCCACCTTCCTCGCCCCTCCCCAGCACTGGTGACTCCAGCGAGTGTCATGATTAATTCCCCTCCAGAAACGTCCTGATGAAGCCGTGTGCTCGCGCCAGGCAGCCTCCCAGATCAAGGGTTGCTTCACAAAGCTGCTTTTCCCGGTGACTAGTGTTCATTAGCTGCTGCATGGGTCACGCAGTTCAGCTGGTTCAGAGGGGCCACCTCTGAGCAGAGGGTTCCCCTGGAGGGAAGCTCTCCCTGGCCTGCCCATGGTGGGGAAGGTCACTACCAGTCAGACCCAGTGGCCTGGAACCTGTGGGAGGAAGCAGACACCTGGCAGGGAGAGAGATGTTCTCAAAGGAGAAAATATGAAGACGAGGCATACGAGATTTCTGACACTCAGCCATTTGTCGACCCATGAAAACGGCAATGCAGCCTAACAGGACCAGGTGAGGTGCTTCTGTGGGCGGCGGTGGGGGGAGGAGAAAGGAGTCAGGAACTGGGTCTGGTCCTGCTCTACTACTTGTCAGCTGTGCGGCTTGGAGAGCGTGGCCATGTCTCTCTGCATCTGCTTGTCCAGCACAGGTGCTGATGGCACTGCCGCATAGCGAGGGCACACAGCTTCCATGTAGCCACTTGCATCACGGCCTGCCTCAGTGGCTGCTGCAAAACCAGGGGACACTCAGCAGCAGGTGCTTCAGCGCTAACCAGTGACTCCTGGGGTCACTGGGAGGGCGTGGCTGTTCCCGGCCTTTCCTAGGGTTCACGTCTTTGGAGTTGCTTCTCTGGGAAAGCCCCCCCACCCCCCGGGGAGGCTCCAGAGACCTTGGGGAAAATGTACATTAGCTGATACCAGAGAGGTCCTCTGTGGCCTACCTCCACTGGCAGGTAAACCGAGGCCTCATGTCAATACACAGCCTGACCCAAACAGGATACTCCAGAAATGCCTGTGGGATGAATGAGGCAGACGCTTTGACTGATCTCTTGGGAGACTGTTTACTAGGCTTTGTGAGTATGAGGTACACACACACACACACACACACACACGCCAGGAGTGGAGGTCTGAGAGTGGGCACAGCAGGAGCCCACTCTCAGAGGAGAGGGGTGCTTGGATGGGGGCATGGAAATCCTTAGCATTCTGAGCCTGAAGTCCTGGCAGGGCTGCCCTGACACTCTCCATGGTGCTGAACCACCATCTTGGCCAGGACCCAGCTGTCTCGCCTTTACTCGGGCTCAGTTGAAGCCGGCTCACCTTCTTTCAGGAATTCTGAGCCAGAGGAGAGAAGAAGCAGCGGGTTAGGGGAGAGAGGACAGACAGTGAGAGGTGACACCAGACAGGGGGTACTTTTGTTTTCACAGTACGGCAGTCACTAAGCAATAACTCTCACTGCGGGAAACTTGGGCACCTCTCCCCCACACACTGTGCTCTGACACCACCTTTATGGTAAAAATCAAACCCATCTCATGTCTCCAGACCTAGGATCTGTGCCCACACCCATTCTCCTTGGCTGGCAGCTCTTTGCAGACCATCGCACTCACTCTGTTCTTTTTGGCCCAGGCCTTTTGCTCACCTTCCCATTGTCTCATCATCCACCCACCTCTCCCATCCTTCCAGGCCTATCCTCAGTGTCTCCTCCTCCTCCAGGAAGTCTCTCTTGAACACTTCAGCCCACGCTGCCCCCTTGCTCCTCTGACCTCCTACTGAACTTAGAGCCAAGTTTAGCAAGCAGCGCATCTCTAAGTGTTCTCCATCAGCTTGCTCTTTCTCACCACCCAGCTGTGGGCTCTCAGAGGATCCGATTCTAGTCCAGAAGACCTGAGCCTGGACTGTGTGTAGCAGCAGCGGTGGCAGACCATCAACCACCGCAAGTGGGCGCTAACACTGTGCCAGGGCCGTGCTGGCACTTTTCACGCTTTACCTCACTGAAAACTCACAATGACTCTCTGAAGCAGATCCAATGATTATCACCATTATAATGGGAAGCTCTGAGGGACTGAGTAACTTGCCCAAAGCCATACATGCAGAGCCAGGGTTCAAGGCAAGGTCTGTCTGACCTCAGAGTCCAGCTCTCAACCACCAGTCCATCAGATTCACAGCAATGAGCCACAGCAGAAACACACTGAAACCAGCTCAGTTCAGCTCTGCTCTAATGGTGAAACTCTGCCCCCTCAAAGAACCAATGGTAGAAGAATCAGAGACAGTAAGGTTGTTTTTTGTTTTAAACCAGGCTGAGGTTTCCTCACTTCTAAGAGTTGCATCAATTTCTACAAACCTTTGTTGAGCACCTACTGCATGCCATGCATTATGCATTTTGATGAGTACTGGGTTAGGCAGCCATAAATACAACACACGCTAACACTGTCAGCTGGTGACAGAAGCATCCAGAGAATTAGGAAAGGAGTCAGTGGCCCAGCCCCATCTTTCTCCTGGAGGCCCAGCCAATAGGTGGCACCAGCTTCTATGCTTTTAGAAAGACCTTGGAGTATTCTGAAAATGGCATGGACTCCTGGAGAGACAGGAGGGACATTTGGGACTGGGGTTCTAGGGTTTCCAGGAGACAGTGAACCATAGATACGTCTTATCTGGTGGCTGCTTTGCTTTGCCAGGCTGTTTTTAACATCAAACCACCCAGGGAGCCAAGCCGGTCCATCGGGATGGGCTCCAGCCTGCGCACGGAATGCCGTGTGCCAAGGGGTGCTCATGCATGCCGGTGCACTTCTGCATTTCTTTTCAATTAGAGATATATCAATGCCGACAAGGAACAGGAGCAGGAACATGATGAAATCATAAGGTTACTGGAGCATGGGTGCACGATGGGGAAAATGAGATAAGTGAAAATCAATTCTCCCCTGTGTGTGTGTGTAAAACTCCAGCCAATGAGAAAACACTGCTTCCTCTTCTCAGACCTCATGCTGAGAAGTGCAGGGACTCTCTGGGGGAGCTCCTGGAGTTGCAAGGTGGGGGTGAACAGGGGCCAGTAGGATGCTTGTGAAAGGGCCTGGTGAAGCTTCTCTCCCTCCACCACCCCCCAGCATGGCCCTCTAGGCAGTTCCTTCCTGCTCTGAGCCTCCTGCCTCCTGCCCCCTCTTCCTGACATCCTTCCTAAAGGGGCTGTCATCACGTCAAAAGCCCGGGCTTTTAAAAGAGCCTTTCTCTCCTCATCCTTTGATTCTGCCCCTGTTTCCCCCGGGTCGGCTGGAGAACAAAGTGCATGACTGAGTGGTAACGTGTCTCTAGTGTCGGCCCTGATTTCAGGCTCCTGGTGATGGGGGAATTTTGATTGCTGGTTCAGTGGCTTCCTCTTTTCCCTGCTCTAGGAGAATCAATGTTCCCATGAGCTCCTTGAGAGAGAGAAGGGCCTCTCAGTTGCTACCACTCAAAAGCAGAATTCTTTCAGTCCACAAATATTAGCACCTACTGTATGCCAGACACCACTACAGTTGAGGGGCTCAAGCAGTTACCAAATCTTTAGATGAAAGCACTGGCCCTCATGGAGAGGCTCTGCCATGGCCCAGGTCAGGCCTTGAGCAAACAGCCTCAGTTTTTCCATCTTCAAAATGGAGAGAACAAGAGTGTATCACTTATCTATTGCTGCAATAATCCTGCATAACAAACAACTCCCACATCTCCCTCTGAGGAAACCCTCTGCCCACAGCCCGGGTTCCTGGGCGCAGCCCTGACTGCCCGGGCACAGCTGCCTGCACCAGGGACGCCGTGCCCATCGGCAGACGGTCTCTTTCCTGGGATTCTGACCTGAGAGGAGTCGCAGTGATGTGTTAGCCGAGGGGGCATGATGAAACCCTGCCGATGGCCATGTCAGGCTAGGTACTAGAGGAGCAAACAGAAGAATCCAACGAGAGAGAAGAGGGAAGTGAACTGATGGAGAGGAAACCGCATCTCTGGGGGCCAGTCTATCCAACAGAACCTTCTGGTGGTCTGTGTCTGCACCGGGCTGGGGCTGGGGCAGCGGCAGCTCTCGGGTTCTGCTTTGGTTTATTACACGTGGCTGCTGAGCACGTGGAGTGTGGCCAGTGCAGCTGAGGAAATGGGCAGTGAACTGCAGTTAATTGAAATAAATGTAAACTTCACTCACATTTATTTAGTTCATTGTAATTTAAATATGTCCAGTGGCTGTCATCTTGGACAGCGAAGTTCTAGTGCCAAGCTGCCATCCCCGAGGCTGAGGCCCTTACTGGCCTGAGGGGCCAGGAGTTCTCCCCTCTTGGCAATCCCTGGCCCCTGACTTAAGCTGCCCTGGGTGGGGTTTCTCAGGTGGGAGCCCGGGGCCTGCCAAGGTTATTGTTAACCGGAGTGGGAAGTGTGTGCACGTGGTGGGAGAGCGTGCCCCGAGGGAAGGCAGATCGTGACAGATCGTGCCAGGCAGGCCTGACGGAGGAGCAGACGAGGCCCAAGCTTCCACCTCCATGGCCACGGCCTTGAATCTCAGATTTTGGGTAGTTTCCCTGTGTAAGAGCTCTTAAGAGCAGGACTTTTGAAAGCAGCTGCTCTGGGAATACGCCTCCCAGGCCATGAATTCCTTAGCCAGCATCATTTACCCCATTCTTTCTCGGACCAGCTCTTCGTTCTGCTCCTCAATCTGACAGCTCGGGGGCGGCAGAGAGCAGAGGTGGGAGTGGAGGGGGTCTTGGGCTTTCTGGGCACGGAGACATGCTCAGCGCCTGTGCTGTCCTGGGTTCGCTGGGTGACCTTGGGGAACTTAGCTAACCTCTCTGGGTGTCAGCTGACTCATCGGTTGAGAGGGGGAAGTGAGGCAGAGGAAGGCCTTACAGTGGGCCAGGGGCTGGTATCTGGGTCGCGCCACACACTGCCTGCTCAGCCCAGAGACAGCCAGCAACTTACTCACGCTCACACAGCCGGTAAGGAACAAACACAGATGAAGTCCCAACCACCCTAAGTCGGTGCCGTCACACTTTGGACATGAATTAGATCTGAATTCCAAGCTAATCTGTAGAAGGGGGGGATCCACAGCAGGTAAGGGGGTGCTGAGGGCTGCAGAGCCTAGAGCACCAGGGGAAGCTGTGGCCCTAACTAGAACCTTGGGCTGGCACTGCTGTGGGGCTCCTGGGAAGAGAGTTTGGAGACCAAGGGCTGTGTCCCTGCCCTCCCACCTGGGCTGAAATGTTGGCGGACTCCAAGATCCCAACTCTTGGTTTTCTCACCTGTAAAACAGGATAATCTTAGTAACTAGGTCACGCGAGGGTGTTGTGAGAACTCAGGGTACTGCTGCAGCTAAAGCCAGCGCGTAGTAGGTACACAATCAGCAGTAAAGAAGGGTAAGTTCAGCAGGTTTATTTCAGAGGAAGGCTGTCAGAGAAAGAACCAGGAACCAGCCTGTTTGCACCTCTTAAGAACAGCCCGTCCTACAGCAAGTCTGACAGCGACCCTGATGGAGGAGCCCAGGGTGGGAGGGGCCAGGCTGCGACCTTGGGTGACCCTTCCAATTCTAAAAGACAGGAGGACCAGGGGACCTCCCGGTCCCCCAGTCTGAATTAAATATTCAAGGAGCGCAGAGGAGGGGCAGGAGGAGGTCTTTGGCATCTACCCACCCAGACTTGCCCTGGGGCTCCCGAGAACCTTGAATTCATTAGCAGCTGCAGCTCTGAGCCTTGATTAAAAAGATGCTGTCTTTTTTCCCTTTCTTTTTCTCCTCGTTTTTTTCCTGAGCAGTGAGTTCAATTTGCAGCTGGCTTTCTCTGGGGCTGAGGAGAGGGCGGGGCCGGGAGCCCCCAGCCTCCTCTCCCTCCTCTGCCCTCCACCCTTCCCCTCCCTCCTCCTGCCCCCACACTCAGTGGCAGGCCAGGATCGGACACACCAGCAGTGCACATTGATTGCCTGATTAAGGGGAGATTGATTGGTCCCTGCTGTCATTAGCATATAGTTAGCGGTGACCTCTCTGCTTGGCCTCCGGCTGGTGGCTCTGACCTGAACGGATCAGCGAGCGCAGGGGAAATGGGACCCTGGTGAAAGGAGGGGCGAGGCCAGGGGAGCTGCAGCCTCCCAGTGCGCAGGTGGGCTGGGGAGGGTCGGGGGGACGGGGTCTCCCCCACGCCGGGCTTGGCCCAGGACCTTCCACCGCGACCAGTAGACCTCAGTTTTCCTCGATTCTTAATGGGGCGATTGAATGCCATGCTTCCCAAGAAAGCCTTGCCCAAGTCAGAGGGGGGGGGCCCGGCCTCCCCAAGCTGTTCATCACCTCCCCGGTCCTCCCAGCCCCCCTGCCCACCTGGACTGGAATCCCCCTTAAGCTGAGCTCTTCTTCTTCCTTCAAAGCATTTCCCGCTCGCCATTCTGTATCGAGAAGCTGCCAGCTGCTGGGGCGTATGGGTGGGGGAAGCCAGTGTGGGGGGACAGAGAAGCCGAGGTGCGGGGAGAGCCAGTGAGGGGAGAAGTTGGTGTTGAGGGGAGAAGCCAGGAGTGGTCAGAAGGTCCAGGTCCACCACTGGGGCACCGACAGACCTGGACACACCACCCACCACAGGACTTGGGACTTTGATGGCGGTTTCCACGTTGGGTGCTGGGGACGGGGTCCCTGGCTTAGCCACATCTGTGGTTCAACATAAACACTGAGTAGGGGGATTGGGGCTGCATGTCCCCCTCCCAACCCCCAAAGGAAAATGATGTAAAGCTGTCAAGAGTACATAAAACTCCCTCTATGTACTGTGAAATGAAGCCACAGTTCTATTTGCTCAGTGGCTGTAAAACTTGAAACTTTTTCATAAAGCAAAACCCAGAAATGCCATGTGCTCTGGGAGAAGTTGGGGTTGGCACGACCACAGAGCCCCAGGCCCGGTGGGATCGCCCAGCCTGTGCATGGCTCGCTCTCCCTCATGGTCCTCAGAATGACACCCTGTGCAGAGCACGTGGGCCGGGCCTGGAGAGGGAGCATGCTGGCTCTGAGAAGGCGACGGTGAAGCCAAGCCCAGACCACTCCTCCAGCTCTTCGGAAGGGAGATTGCCACCTGCCGTGGCGAGGGGAGCCGTGGACCAGTGGATGGCGGTGAGGGGCCCTGGGAGGCCTGACAGGAGAACAGGCCTGGTGAGCACCCCTGGGCTGGGCGATGCCCATGTCCAGGCCACCTGCTGGGATCCCTGGGGGTGGAGCCCATGAGACTGATGGCCTCTTGTGTAAGGTCATGAATTCCTTCCCCAGGGCTGCTGTGACAAAGTACTGCAAA
This sequence comes from Camelus bactrianus, assembly GCF_048773025.1. Classification (NCBI taxonomy): domain Eukaryota; kingdom Metazoa; phylum Chordata; class Mammalia; order Artiodactyla; family Camelidae; genus Camelus; species Camelus bactrianus. The sequence goes on from NC_133542.1 coordinate 73,712,091, forward strand.
CCTGGTGGCTTAGACCACATTTACTGTCGCTTAGTCTGGAGACCAGAAGCTGGAGATCACGGTGTCAGCAGCTCCGCTTCCCTCCAAGGACCCTACCGATCTGTTCCCGGCTCCTTTCCTTGGCTTGTGGACGGCCGCCTTCTCCCCGAGTCCCTTCACGTTGTCTCCCTTCTATGCGTGTGTCTGCGCCCACGTTTCCCCTTTCCGTTAGGACATCGTGCTGGAGTAGGATCCACCCTAAGGATCTCACTTTAACCAATAGCTCTATAAAGATTCTGTCTCCCAACAAGGTCACATTCTGAGGTTCTTGCGGTTAGAACTTCAACATACGAAGTTGAGAAGGCAGCGCATTTCACCCTAGAACAGGTCACTTTGAGCTCAGAGCAAGGATGGGACAGTGAGGACGGCTGAGGAAGCCCCCGGCAGGGTCCAGCCTGCTGGTGGGCAGACACAAACCCCTGGGACTCAGGAAGCAGCAGCTCTTGGGGACAAGAACAGGGCCGGCTGTCAGCCGCTGGCACCTGGCTGAGATGCTGGGAGGCAGGGGCCTCTAGCAGGGCCTGGCAAAGCCGGATGGTGCCAGCCAGGGAGGCAGCCCCAGCTGGCGGGGCCGGAGAAGGCTTCCTGTGAAGTCGCAGCCTTTGAAACATTGACTAATAAGGTTTTCTTCTCTTTCGAAGTTGAATGAGTCAGTAGCTTCATATAGGATCCCATCTGTCTGCTCCATCCCTGCCAGTCGGATTCTAGGCCCCCAGCCAAATAAAGGAACCAAACTAGCTTAGTATGAATCTGTTTGACAATTAGTTTTGTGAGTGTTCTGTTTCCCTCGGTGGAAGGGCGGCCTCTTGACTGCCCTTCTGGGTCCTGCCTCCAGGATGAATCTAGAATCCTGCAGCCGAGGAGCCTGTTTGGCATCTGAATGAGGATCAGGAGGTGGAAAGCGACAAGGAGACGAATGTCAGCTACGTATCAGGAGGCCATTTTCCACCACGTCGTTCAAGATGGGAACGGAGGATCCCGCAGCACTCGGGCCCGCTTCACGTTTAGCACTTGGGGCATCAGAGTGTGAGCCTTTCTTTGCCTGGACGTCTCTCCCACGGGATGCTGGGCTCCTCAAGGTCAGTGCCTGGCACTTGTCATCAATAATTGTGGGATGAGAACCAAGTGCCCAGGGAGGGAGCCAGGGTGCCACCAAGACTGGCCACCCATGGGCTTTCAGCCTCTTGGTGGGGTTCGGGGAAGGTGTCCACACCACAGCTGGCTGGTGGGACTGGACGGCACTCTGAGATTCCCTGAGGCTGGACAAGCCGCTAGAGCGGGCGGGCGGGCGGCAGGGGGATGCTTGGGGCTGAGCAGTCACCTGACTTCTCCATGAGAGGGTGTGTATAAGTGAAGACGTGAAGCTCAGGAGTGTAGGTTCCACCCAGAGGCTAGACTTCAGCAGAGTAAGCAAAACCCCGGAGGGGATTGGAAGAGTGGCTGAAAACCCAGGTGAGTTGCTCAGACCGAGCTCTTACAGCAAGAGAGACACGAGGGGGTCCGAGCCCAGCCCTCGGGTGAGCAGATGAACGACTGGGGAGGTCTTGGTTCCTGTGACAGGTGGCCCCCGGGAGCAAAGAGACAAGAGCTGTTAACAAAAGAAGTGGGTGGAGGACGACTGCATTTGGGGGCCACTTATGCAGAGGAGACCCCTAGCAGAACGTTCAGTTGTTTACATGCTCATCAAATCTCCAATATGCCACACTGTTTTTAGAATCCTCACCGTGTTCTATCACGGCCTGGCCCTGTGTATGTCTCTGGCCCCGTGTCCTCTATCTCCCCCTGCCTGTAGCCACTCTGGCCTGTGGTTCCCTGAATCCTCCACATCTGTGCCCCACTTACCACAGGGCCTTTGCACACACAGTTCCTCCTACTCCAGGGCTCTCTCTCCTCCCCTTCCCTAGCCGCTGATCTCTGTCTTTTGATGCTGACATAATTAGATGACAACCCAAGACTTCCTTCTCTGCCATCCCTGACTCCCAGGATGGCCCAGGGCCCTTCACCCTGGGTTCTCATGAAACCTCACCAGTGTCCCTCAGAGTATGACTCCAGTTTGATGCCACACTAATTTCTGGGATTGTCTGAATCAGGCACCATGTGCCCATCTGACTGTAGGATTCCTGGAGCACGGATGTCATCTCACTTGGTCACCGTTTTATCCCCAGAGGTCAGCACAAGGCTTGGCTCAGAGAGGCTCTCAGAAACCTTTTCTCAAAGGAAAGAGTGACTCTGAGTAGCTCGGGATGCCCACCAGAGCAATGTGGAGTGGCTGGGATTCCTGACAAGGGAACTGAATGGTTTAGAGAGTATTTCTAGGCTTAATTCTGGGTACAAGTTTCCATTCTGCCATTGACTGGCTTGGTGGTGGCCTTAAATAAGTCACAGAACCTCTCTCTCTCTCTCTGAGAGGGGTTGTCACCTGTTCCCTGTCCAGGGTAGAGAGAGGAGTCAATGAGAAAATATGGGACAAGGAGATGTAGGTGTAGAGCCTGGCCCGGTAAGTCTCTGTCTCTGCAGGCCTGGATACCCGCTCACTCTTGCCCCAGGCCAGAGTGGGGGACCTTCTCTGGCTGCCCTGGAACCATCCAAAGCAGCAGCTGCCCCGAGCTGGCAGGGCAGGCGGGGCCCTGTGGAGACCTGGAAGGCTCTGGGCTGCAGGCGCAGTTGGTGGCAGTGGCTCCGCTCCAGCCCAGTGACTCTGCGAGGAGCTGCACCACCCCACCGGCCACTCTGCGTCCAGGGCCAGCAGAGCCTTCAGGAAGAACGAGAGGGACTGGGGACCCTGCGGGACACCGAGCCCTCCCTGAGTGCAGGCTGCCTACACCTGCCCGGGGCACTTCCCCAGGAGCCAGTGGCTTCCCCAAAGCTGCTCTTCTCTTGTGAGACCTCGATGAGATGCCCAGTGGGGACAGAAACCAGCAGCACGATCTCTAGTGGCTCACTTAACCACTGGAGGCTCAGTTTCCTCATCTGTGGATGGGGGTGGTAATCCCTCCTGCGCACAAGAAGATGTTCACAGAACTGCCTGGGGCAATTCTCTAATAGTCTTGTTTCCCCCCTCCTACACTGCTGGTGGGAATGCAATTTGGTGCAGCCACCATGGAAAGTGTTTATTCCTTAAAACACTAAAACTAGAACCACTTTTTGATCTAGAAATCCCACTCCTGGGCATATATCCAGAGGAAACTCTAATTCAAAAAGGACACATGCATCCCAGTGCTCACAGCGGCACTATTTACAGTAGCCAAGACATGGAAGCAACCTGACTGTCCACTGACAGATGAACGGATAAAGATGTGGTATATGAATACAATGGAATACTACTCAGTCATAAAAAAGAATGAAATAATGCCATTTGTAGCAACATGGATGGACCTAGAGATGATCATACTAAGTGAAGTAAGTCAGACAAAGACAAATATCATATGATATTATTTATATGTAGAATCTAAAAAAAGGACACAACCAAACTTATTTAAAAAACAGAAACAGACCCATAGACATAGAAAACAAACTTATGGTTACCAGAAGGGAAAGGGCAGGGAAGGGATAAATTTGGAGTTCGGGATTAGCAGATACAAACTACTATATATAAAACAGATAAACAACAAGGTCCCACTGTACAGCACAGAGAACTATATTCAATAGCTTGTGATAACCTATAATGGAAAAGAATCTGAAAAAGAATACATACATATGTATGTATAACTGAATCACTATGCTGTACACCAGAAACTAACATGACATTGTAAATCAACTACACTTCAATTTAAAAAGAAGTCTCGATCCTCTGCTCCCTGCCCACAGCTTCCCTGCACGGTGCTCCTTTCCCCTGGGTTTCTGGTCCCTATCACCTCCAACCTAGAAGCAGGGACCTTCTCCCTGGTCTTAGAAAAGGATCCCCACCCCCTCCCGACTGCAGAGTTCAGGCCCAGAATGGGTCCTCCCCAGCAGGGGGCAGTGTGGGTGAGAGAGACGCCATGAGCCGTGGGAACCGGGCAGTGAGGTGCTGGTTCAGGACTGGCCCCTGTGGCGACAGGTTATCAGGCTGCGGCTGCTCTGCCCGTGAGTAAACAGCTTCTGATGGCGAATGAGATGGTGGGGGGTGGTGGGGGGGAGAGGGGGCTCAGGGTCTCCCAAAGAGAAGGCGCTAAATGCCAGCTTCTCCACTCCCTGGCTGTGTGACCTTGGACAAGCCTCTCAGCCTCTCTGAGTTCCTCTGCTGGGAAATGTGGGTGGTAGCCGGTGCCGATTTCTGTCCCCCGGGGCGGTGCTGAGGACCACACAGGCTGTGCACGTGCGGCCCTGAGCGCGGTGCCTGGCACGCAGCACGTGATCTGTCCTTAGTCACCGCTGCGCTGTTCTTATTTTCCGTCCAGGATTTGGCAGACTGTTCGAAAAATTCATCAGTCCCAAACCCTCGTCTCCCCAACAGCAGCAAGGCTGTGGGAATACAGCTCGAGGCCTGGGGTGGGGGGCAGACATCCAGACTCCTACCAACCTGGTTGCTTTGAAAAAACTACCTCACTTTTTGTCCTTGGATTGGCTAACCGTGTTCACAGCTGGACTGGCTTCCAGAGGGAGTGGAGGCCCAGCGAGGCCGAGGGACTCGGCCAAGGTCACTGTGCCCCAGAGCCTCTGTTCCTCCATAAGCCAGGCTGCCTTCTCCCAGGGCTGCTGGGTGTTCTGAGGCCCTGGCCGGTGAGAGCGTTGGGGAGCGGGTCAGACGAGGTGGAGAGCGGCAGCGGGGAGGGCTCTCTCTCGACAGCCTGCATCTTCAGGCCATGGGATGGTTGGAATTTTCCAGGACCTGCCTGCAGGAGCAGTGACCCTGGCCAACCTGCCAATCTGTGCAGAGCTCCTGGCACAGACCCAGAGGCAGCCTCCAACTGCTCTTAGGCGGAGAGCACCGGGAGGCGGCCCAGGCTCCCCTGACAGTTGGTGGAAGGGAGCCTGCCCGCCTCTGCCCATAAGATGGAGGGGGAAGGCTGACCAAGGCCTGGCTTGCAGTGGGGACCACGAGGGCAGAGCTGGGTGAGAAAGCATCTCTGTTCCCACCTCCCACGCCCCCAGACAAGCAGAAGGACAAGATGAGGAGGGAAAGCAGCAGGGTGGAAAGCGGGAGGGGAAAGAGAGATGGGGTTGGGGGCCACCTTGGCTTCTAAGAATGAGTGAGGGAGGTGGCCAGGCTGTGTCCCCATGGATGTCATCACACACTGTCATGGCCAGAACCAGTGCTTTTCCCATGGAATGGCCAGGGTGTCTTCTCCCCTCCCTCAACACCACTTCCTTCTTGGGTTTGCCCCCATTCTAGTGGAAGAAGTAATTAGGTGACCTAGTGGCCACTGTCATACTCCTATCATACTCCTATGACCATGTCCCAGGCAGGGCCTACTCCTCTTCCTCCTCCAGGAAGCCTTCCTGTATTGCCCTCAGCCCCACTGAGCACCCTTTACCCCTCTGGGCCCTGTGTTGCCATGAGGCATATGGATGGGTGGAGAGGGGCAGGTCATTTTACATCCACTGAATAGCAGGCCCTTTGCAGCGAACTGTCAAGTTCTGATGGCCTAACAGGGTCCAAGCAGCTTTCCACACTCCCACTCAGTGTCCTGTGAGGGACCTGCATTTCCTCTGCTTGTGTCTGACATACTGCGGGCAGGGAAGGATGGGGAGGGAAGGGAGACGCTTTGACACTTTCTCTTAGGCTGATTTAGTGGCATGAATGATGCAAGATCACTCTTCAGTGTATTAAATAAGAAAATAGAGTTACCGCATGATCCAGCAATCCCACTCCTGGGTATATATCCAGAGGAAACTCTAATTCAAAAAGACACAAGCACCCCAATCTTCTTAGCAGCCCTATTTATAACAGCCAAGACATGGAAGCAACCTAAATGTCCATCAACAGATGACTGGATAAAGAAGTTGTGGTATATATACACAGTGGAATACTACTCAGCCATAAAAAAGAATGAAATAATGCCATTTGCAGCAACATGCATGGACCTAGAGATGATCATACTAAATGAAGTTAAGTTAGAAAAAGACAAAAACCGCATATCACTTATATGTGGAATCTAAAAAAAAAAGACACAACCGAACTTATTTACAAAACAGAAACAGACTCATAGACATAGAGAACAAACTTACGGTTACCAGAAGGGAAAGGGCGGGGAAGGGATAAATTAGGAGTTTGGGATTAGCAGATACAAACTACTATACACAAAATAGATAAACAACAAGGTCCCACCGTACAGCACAGGGAACTATATTCAATAGCTTGTAATAACCTATAATGGAAAAGAATCTGAAAAAGAATGTGTGTATATATATAACCGAAGCACTGTGCTGTACACCAGGAACTAACACAGCGTTGTTAATCAACCATCCTTCAATTAAAAAAAAAAAGGGCGGTGGGTAGAGCTCAGTGGCAGAGCACATGCTTAGCAGGCAGGAGGTGCTGGGTTCAATCCCTAGGACCTCCATTTAAAAAAAAAAGAAAGAAAACAGCAATGCAGCCCACCATGTTCTGAGAGCTTCTCACTTGCAGGAACCAGGTTAAGGCTCTCCTATGCAGGTGCACTGACTGCTCCTCCGGGACTGGCCGAACATTGTCCACACTTTATGATCACAAATAGAGGCCTGGAAGTGACTTGCAGCTATAGTGGGAGCTGGCTCTCAGCCAACGGGGGAGCATTTGAAGCCAGACAAATGACCAGCCTCTCCCCTGTATTTATCCCCATTTTAGCGACCGGAAAATGGAGGCCAGTGAGTCCAATGACTACTTCAGGGTGTCAGGGGCAACTGGGTAGACCTGAAGCCTGGGGTTCTTCCCGACTGGGCATTTCACTGGCCAGCTCCCGTAACTCGATCTGGCTGCCTAGAGCCCTGGGCTAGGAAGGATGCGGAAGCCATGTTTGCAGCCTGCTTGCCACATGTTGCCCTGCTGGCTTACATCCCACTGGCCCCGAGCTGACGCCTTCCCACCCCAGCAGCTGAGAAGTCAATCTGATTTCCCTGGGGGCCTGACCTGCTCATCGGTCCTAGAGCTATAGTCTGGGGGCTTCACGGATGGATGCAGGGGACTGTGACAGCCTCTGAGAACCTGACTGGAGTGCCCAGCAGACATTAGCAGTGATGCCCTGGTGCTTGGGGCTTTCTGCAATTCGGGTTTTAGCCTGAGCCACAGCAGGGAGAATGCTGGGGTTTTTAATAAACCTTTCCAGAGATCAGCTTTTGGAGCTGGTCTATATTATCATAGAAGAACTCCCCTGGGATCAGAAGACGAGGGAGGCCATTTGGAAGCTACTGCACCATTTTCATAAGAGCCAAATGAAATGCAAGCTCCAGCTGCCTTTGGCTTCCAAACCACGACCTCAGGCTGCTTCCGCATCTCAAAGCTGCAATAATAAATCTTCTTCTGTGAGACCTGCAGAGGTGCCTCTCACCGACCCGCTGCGGGTGCTGGGAGGCGGCCCAGGTCCTTGCAACAGCGAGTAGATACGACACGCGTGTCAGAGAAAGAGAGGAACGCGTGTACAAACACGGCACTGGACCTGCTTAGCTGTGCTGACTGTGTTGGTGAAAAAGAGTTCATCTCAGAAATCGGCTTTCCACCTTTGTCCGTCCTACCTTCCAGGCCTGAGTGAAGGGGAGTGCACAGCCCTCCTCTGGAGCGGTGAAATCTAGAAGTGGAAATGCACACGAGTAGGAACGGCAACAACGATGGTCGCGGCAGCGCTAGGTGCCACGTGCCGGGGGCTGCCTGGTGCCAGGCTCTGTGCCAAGCGGTTCTAGTTAATTTCTGCGACAACGCAGCAGTGGGTGCTGTTAGCCCCAGATGAGGGCATGGAGGTGCAGGGAGGGTACACGACTTGCCGGAGGTCACACAGTCAGGAAGAGCTGGGGCCAGTGCCGCCAGCTTCTAAAGCCTCTGCTCCTAGACCCGTGTGTGGTGGGGCTGGGCTGCCCTGGCTATGGGGTGTGGAGGCTACAGTGCCAGCCCCAGGGCAGCAGGGAGGCTGGAGCATCTATCCCAGGGGAGGCACGGGGGTGGGTATCCCCAGTTCCTTCCCTTGGGCCCTCTTGGACTCCTGGTCTTGGAACTGGGCGCTGAGCCAGGGCTGGGTCTCACCCGGGAGGTTTCACACTTTCTGAACTGCAAGAACCTTTATAATGTAACAAAAAATGACGACACTTCGATCCACTGACTTGTCAGCATGATTCTGCATTGCAGTTGGGAACAAATACATTCTGGAAGCCTCATGGGACAAGGTGAAGGTATCTCAGAGGTCACCCAGGTCAGAGGTGACAATACCAAATAAGGAAGAAGGCCTCTGGTGGGGTACGGCAAACCAGAGCATCCCCCATCTTTCTTTCCCCCCAATCTTTGCTTGTTTGCTTTTAAGTATAACACATGAAGTGCCCAGAGTGTACACAGGTATGTGAACTGTAAGTTTGCACACACTGAACGCCCATGTAACCAGCACCTCAGAGGGCCCCTCACACCTGTGTTTGCACTTCTTGTAGGTGAAATTACACAGCGTGCCCTCTGCGCGTCTGGCTCATACAATGCGGCGTCACGTTTGGGAGATCCGTGTTGTTGCCAGTCGTGGTAGATGGCTCTCTCTCATTGCTGGCGTGTTCCTCTCGGTGGGAAGGTGATGCTTTACCCATTTTCCTCTCGCTGGGCTTCTGGGTAATGAGAAACAGTGCTGCTGTGAATGTTCTGACGCACGTCATTTCCTGAACACGCTTGTGCACTTCTGGCTGGAGCAGCGCTGCTGGGTCACCAGGCGTGCGTACGTTCAGCTTCATTAGATATTGTTTGCCACACAGTTTTCCAAAGTGCTGTTCCAATCCACCTCCCACCAGCAGTGCGTGAGGACTGTGGCTGCCCCACAGCCGTGCCAACTCTTGGTATTCTCCGTCATTTCCTTTCAGCCACTCCGGTGGGTGGGCAGCAGTGTCGCGCTGTGGCTGGCCTCTGCATGTCCCTGATGGCCAGGGAAGTGGACCCTCTCGTTACATGGTTATTGACCATTTTCCTGGGCCATCATTCTGGCCCATTTTTCTCCTGGGATGTCTGTCTTTTTCTTACTGGTTTATAGGAGTGTTTTAAATACAAGTCTTTTCATTGCAAATAACTTCTACTCTGTGGATACCTTTTCCTTCTCTTAGCAGGCTCTTCTGCTGAACAGACATCCTTACAATAGTACAATCTATTAATTTTTTTGTACCTGGTTAGTGCTTTTTGTGCCCTGTTCAAGATACTTTGCTTGTTCTGAGGTCACAAAGATGTGTCCTCTTAATGTTTTCTTGCTTTGCCTTTCACGTGTAGATCCGGAATCCATCTGGGATGTGTTTTTTGTAATTTGTGAGGTACGTTTTTGAGAAGACCTTCCCGTCCCCATGGTACTGCAGGGTTGCCCCTGTTGACTGTGTTGGGCAGGGGGCAGGTGCTTCTGTTTTTGGAATCTCGCTCTGTTCCATGGGTCAGAATGTCCATCCTTGTGCCAATCCCATGCTGTCCTTATTACTATGGCTTTAGAATAGGTCTGATATCTTGCTCTTTGTTTTCAAGATCTTCTTGTCTGTTCTTCACCCTTTGCTTTTCCATATAAAATTTTACATCAGCTTCCAAATTTCCACCAAAAAGAAACCCATGGGGACTTTGGTTGGGATTCCACTGAGTTTAGATATTAATCGGGGGAAATAACATATTCACAGTAGTGTAGTTTTCCAATCCATGAACATGGTATATTCCTCTATTTGTTTAGAACCTCATTAATTTCTCTCAATAACATTTTGCAGTTTTCAGCATAGAGGTCTTGCATGGCTTCATTAGCCTTCTTCCTACTTTCAAACTTATAGCTAATTCACAAGAATAGAATAATGACCAATCCTAGACCCACCTGCCCTAAAGATACAGCTGTTCTGCCCCAGCTGAGAGGGGCCCATCATGGCCAAACTGTCTTCATTCTTGTTTTAGATCTTAAGACATTAAACCCCCTAGACTTTGCTGTGTGTGCAGAAAAGAGTTAACACAGCAGGCCTGAGAAGCTACCCCTTTGAAAGACCCATCTACAAGACTGGCCTTGGACTGGCACCTGGGAACCTGGTTTTGGGGAGAGTCCCCACCATTCCCTAGGTTATAAGAATGGCTTGCTGTGCTTAAACGGTTGATGTAAACCACATGGTTTATGCTGAACACCTGCTTTCCTTTGGGGAGTCTGGATTTTCGGCACGTGCTGGGCAGAAGGTGGTTATGTGACCAGCTGCTGTGAAAACCCTGGGCGCTGAGCCTCCAAGGAGCTACCCTGGTGGACAACACTACACGGGTCCTGCCTGATGCCCCGGGAGAGGACTCTTGGAAGCTCGCACCTGCCTTCCTCTGGATTTTGTCCCATCCACCTTTCCCTTTGCTGATTTCCCTCAGTGCCCTTTTGCTCTAACAGGTCACAGCTGTGGTACAACTGTATGCCGAGTCCTGTCAGCCTTTCAGTGAATCACTAGTCCTGGGGGTGGTCCTGGGGACCCCCTGACACAGAGGACCTGAGCTTCCCGCTCCCAAGCCAGGGCTGCTTCCAGGAGGATGTGACTGGTGGGGGAAGAAGTGGAAGGAAGGAAGCGACGTTTCAGCGTCTGATAGGAGAAAGTTCTCAGTCTAACATCATGCGAGAGAGAAGTGGGGACAGAGCAGTCTGTACCACACTGTTTAATTCTATTTCATAAATAGGGTGTCTCTCTCAGCATTAAAAAGTAAGGAAATTCTGACTCATGCTAAAACGTGGATGAACCTGGGGGATATTAGGCTGTGTGAAACAGGCCAGACACAAGAAGACAAATACAATCTGATGGCACATGGATGAGGTCCCTAGAGAAATCAAACCCACAGAGACGGAAAGCAGAAGGATGGTTGTCAGGGGCTGGCGGAGCGGAGGCGGAGCGGAGGGGGAGTCAGTGTTTCATGGGGAGGGAGTTCCAGTTTGGGATAATGGAAAAGTGCTGGAAGTGGACGGTAGTGATGGCTACACAACAATGTGAATGTATTAATGCGATTCAACTGTACCTTAAAAATGGTTAGAATGGTAAACTTTGTGTTATATATATTTTACCACAATGAAAAAAGTGCAATGAAATAGGATGTCTCTGGGCTCATATCCCCACGGTCCTGGGAAGGCGCAGACCAACCCCCCCACCCATGCCATCACCTCCACTGAAGGGGCTGTGGGAGACAGTTCTCTTTCTGCTTTTCTATTTCCCACGTTTTTTGGGATGGGATATAGACTGCTTTTTTAAGGTTAAAAATTTCAAATACAGAAAAGCAAGGAGAAAAGTAAAATAAACATTTATATGAGTATTACTTTTGCAACTTGAAAAAAAATCTATTAATGATAAATATTATGAGGGAAAAAAAATCAATGTCTTCAACCAAACAGAAATATTGGAAAAACAAGGACAATCTAATTGTTTCACAAAAACACCTCAAGCCACACTCCAAATGGAAAATACTGTGTGCAGCGAACCTGGGCCTCTTCTGAGGAACCTGTTGCTGGCCGGGCAGAGGCCACCTGGATCATGACTGGAAGGATGGCGTGGATTCCTGGCCACCCAGACCCCAGAATCAGGATCCCTGGGGGACCCAGGTGCCGTAATGTTAACATCCTGGGTGGTTCTGATGGTCCACTGGGCTTGGGAACCCATACTCCCAAGTTCCGTGAAACCGCTTTTGAAAAGGCCTTCTCCACCTGCTGGTGGCTCTATTCCTGGTTAGTTTGGATTCTGATCTCTATGTGAAACAGGTCCTTAAAGCCTGCCTGTGGCCAGACCCCAGGAAGTGGGGCCATCACCTCCAGGGAGCCGAGTGGAAAAGACAAGATGGGGCAGGCGGGATGTGTCGGAGAACCGCTAACAGCCAAGGCCCAGGCACTCACTCGCGGAGGGAAAGCGCCTGTCTCCCACTCCGCGGTCGCCTTGCGTCTGCAGGGAGAGGGCGGGGCTCACGCAGGCCCAGCAACCTGCCCAAGGTCACTGCTGGGTTGCACCCCGCAGGCCTACGAGGCCTGTGCTCGCCCAGCTTCAAGACGGAAGAGCCCAGAGCCAGTGAGAGACATCAATGGTTTGATGGATGGGGGAGCTTACACGTCTGAAGCAAGGACCTGGAGCGACTCCCTACTGTGCGCGGCGAACAGTGGGCAGAACACGGGACACGGGGACAGTCTCCGCTCCCTGAGGGGGCAGGGGGAGGTTAGCAGTCACTGGCGTCAGGTTAGTTCCTCAGTTACCAGGGAAACCTGCAGAGGGGCACACATCTCACTGCCCCTTTGATGAGAAGAGTCATTAGCAGAGACTTGGGGCAAGCACGTAGGAAGGTCAGTCTTGTGAGTAGGTGTGGGTGACGCGGATGCCGGTGGGGCAGGGGATGCAGAGAGCAAGAGGGCAGCCATCTTGAGTGGCCTGACCAGACAGTCACCCAGCCAGTTGGTCTGTAGGAAAGAGGGGTCCCTGAGGGGCTGCAGCCCCAACGCTGTAGACCCTCCGGAAGGGCCAGTTCAGGCTGGGATGGAGCGGGTGGGCCATGTCCCGTGGCCCTGGTCTCGGAGATAGCAGGCCAGGGACACGCGGTCGCCACTTTGCCGAGGACCACTCTCCTCCAGCCCCGGAGCCTCCTTTCAGCACTTCACCCCCAGAAGAAAAGCGGGGGCCGCAGCAGTGGGGGACCAGTGGAGGAACAGACTGGGGCAGGCCCTCGTCTCCCACACCCACACCCACTTCCCAAGCCCCTCACTCCAGCCCAACTTCGGCGGCACTGGGAAGAGGCCTGCTCAGAATTCACTGCTGCTCAGGGGCTCATGAATTATGTACTGGCACCAGATCAATCCGTCAGCACCCTGTCAGGGAGGAATCAAAGGCCCCAGCGGCTGGCCGACAGCTCTCTCTGCGTAGAGAAGTGGAGACGCGGCTTTCAAGGCCCGTGGTCGGGCCTCCACTGAGAGCCCTGCGCTGGCCCAGCCCGTGGGCGCTCTGCTCCCCGCCCCTCCCCAATGCCCCATCTCTCTGTTTCTCTGCCAGGCACAGATTTGACAAATGTCTTTAAAGGCAGGGGAGGGGGTAACAACAAAAAGCCCTGGCCTGTATGTTTTGAGCACGTTCCAAGATGCTCCTCATGAATAATTGATGCCAGCGCCAGGTTTGTCATGAGAAGGTCACCTTGGGTGGGGACGGTTTCCGCTACAATCTCACAAGCTTCCCAAGGAGCTGGCGAGACAGCCCCTCCCTGCCCAGGCTCCCATCCCAGTGCCAGGCCGTCGGGCTCCTGAACAGGAGGTTCTGTTGTGTGGTCCAGGGCCCAACAGCTGGATGAGGGAGGGCAGGGCAGAGCCTAAGGGAGCGGAGGTGGGGGGGGGGCCACAAGGCACCACTGTCCTCAGGAGAAGCTGGAGGGTGCGGGAGAGGGACTGGAGGGCAGTGTCCTGGAGCAGCCGTAACAAATGACCACAGACTGTGGAGCTTAAGACAACAGAAATGTATCCCCTCACACTTTGGGAGGCCAGCATCCAGAAGTGCCAGCAGGGCTGGTCCCTTCTGGAGGCCGGCGGGGGAGTGTGCCACACGCCCCTCTCCCAGGGTCTGGAGGCTCCCGCTCCCGCTCCCTGGCCTGCCTTGGTCTGTAGATGCGCTTCTCCAGCCTCTGCCTCCAGCTTCTCATGGTGCGTCCTCCTCTGCGCCTCTCCTTTGTCAGGACACTCGTCATTAGACTCAGGGCCACCCTAATTCAAGACGATCTCCAGATCCTTACCTTCATTACATCTGCAAGGATTCTTAACCCTTATTCAAATAAGGATAATCTGAGGTTCCGAGCGGGCCCATCTTCCGGGGGCCACCATTCAACCCACTCCAGCGGGAGACACGCAGCACAAGGAAGGCCCAGGAACCTTGGGACTGAGCACTTTACTGGTGCAGTGGCAGGTAATGACCTGGCGGGTCCCTCTTGCCTGGGCTCTGGGGTGCCCCTTCCCCAGCCCCTCTGTGACCCCAGCTCCTCCATGTGACCCCTGACCTCTAACAACCACCACATCTTCTGCTGCAGTGTCCTCACCTCCCTGTGAGCAGGTCCCACAGGCCCTCCGCTGCTCCCATGCATGTGGCAACCTCTGCAGCCCGTCCAGGCCACAGGGGTGCTGCCAGTGGCCAGGGTTTCCGGTTGGCTGGGGCCAGCCTGGGAAGTGATCTTTTTCTGGAGTCTCACAGGTGAGCTTGGACAGAAACCTCCCTGCTCCCAGTTTTCCTCTCGACCAGCCAATGCAGCATCCCTCTGGGCCAAAGTCTGGAGAGGGGCCCCGGGACACCTGTGCTCACCTCCTACCTCTCCTGTGCCTTCCTCCACTTCCTGCCCTTTCCTGTCTGCCTGGAACTTCCTCTAGTTTGTATGGGCAGGAAGGGCTGGGCTTCAGGCTATCCACTTCCTCTCCATCAGGAGAACATGCAGGGATGGATTAGTAATGTCTGCCATGGACACGGCAGTGAGGAGGAAGGTCTGTGTGCTACCCATTTGCTACCTGGGGCTTATCCACTTCTGGCTCTGAGACATGTCTGGCCATGTCTAGCCAATGTTGGGTGGGACTAAGGACCCCTGAATGAGAAGTTCTCCTCTGGGAAGAGGGCGTCAGGTGATCAGCCTGATGGAGCAACAAATTTCGAGTTTGCCTTAGGTCTACTTCCTCAAAGATCCACACCCACATCCAGAGGACTGGAAGGATATGAGTGGAAAACTGACAGGTTTCATCAGAAGCTCTGAAGGATTCCACTGGAATCTAACAGAACATAACAAAAGGAGAGGAGAGCCTGCTGAGAGCTTGGAGACTAGAAAACTTAGAAATTCCTACCAAGACGCTTGCCCTGATGATGATTCTCCACCAGGTTTCAGGATGGTCTCCCTTTTGTGGGGAAGACAATGGTCATTAATTTCTACCTGCTCCTTTTGATGACTGCTCCAAGGATGCTGGTTTCAGCACTCTGGCTCCTCCAAAGGAGGACTAAGCAATGTTGGTTTCTAGACATGGCGTTCACTCCCGCCAGCAGAACCATCCATCATCGTGCGCAAACGGCTTGCCTCCTAAAGGCCACATTATGAGAAGATGCCAATAAGCGTATTTACATTTGCCATCCTCCATCAGGGCGGCCACAAGGAGCATCTGCTGAATCCGGACTTTCGGTCCACACCCCATCTGCTCTTCCACCCCTCTTCATCGATTGTAGATTGAGTCCGTCTTGGGTAACCAATTGCCGGTGCATTGGTGGCATTTTTTTTCTTTTAATTTTCTGTATCAGGTTTAATTAAACCAAGGTGTGCCTGACCCTGTCAAATCATATCAAAACAGGTCTCCCTGCTGCAAGGGGGAAAAACATCAGCATAAATTATTGATTAATCTTCATTCAGACTAATCTATCAATGACTTTCTCTGGCTGGGTGGACCTGGGGAGCCCTTAGATGTTTCAGTGCAAACAACATTTGAAAGCTTCATTTCAAAGAGGTCTGAGGTTCATTCAATAGCGGTCAATGGCTTCATCAGCCAGTCGGGGGCTGAAGTGCAATTATTCCCTTTGCCCCAGTTCAGCAGTGCCTATGATGTATCCTGTCTAGACTGTGAGTTCCATCTGATCCCTGCTCCAGGAGGGGGGGCGGGGTTCACAGCTAATTGGTGGGGAGGGGGGTCGACAAAGACAGACATACAGAGAACACACAGATATAATTTGTCGAGTACTGTGATAGTGGTGTTATGGAGTAATATTGATAATCACAGAAACCTACTGTGATCATATGGAGGGCTGATTTTAAACTGAATTGGAGACGATCTCAGGAATTGTTTTATGCAGATAGATTTGAAAATTAAATGAAATAGACCGAGTATTTTTAGAACACAACTTATCAAAACTGTCACAGGAAAGAATTCTTATCTATTACAGAAGTTAAGTCCATAATTAAAACTATCCAACAAAGAAACTCCCATACGGTTTTACTGGTGAATTCTACTAGACATTCAAGGAAGAAATAACCCCAATTTTACACAATATCTCCCAGAGAGTACAAAAGGATGGGACACTTCTCAAGTTATTTTATGAGGCTAGCATAACCTTAATACTAAATCCCAACAAGGATATTATGATGAGGGAACATTATGGATCAAGTATCGTCATGAAAATAGATGCAAAAATACTTAACAAAATTTTACCAAATCAAATAAAACAATACCACACCAAGTGGAATTTACTTCAGGAATGCAAGGTTGGCTTAACATTAAAAAATCAATCATAATATAATAAAGGAAAAAATCATATTATCATCTTCATTGATGCAAAAAAATTATTTGATGGAATTTGATACCATGGTCCATGAAAAGAAAGCTCTTAGGAAACTAGAAATAAAAGGAGACATCCTGAACTTGATAAATGATACATATTAAAAATCTACAGCAAACATCATACTTAATCGTAGATTACAGTAACTTCCCCTTCCCTGAGACTGGAAGTGAAACAAGGTTCCCCCTACCATCACTTTTATACTACATTGTACCGGCATTCCTAACCAATGCAATAAAACAAGAAAAAAAAATTATAAGGATTAAAGGAAAAAAAACCCAAACCTGTCACTACTTATAGATGGTATCATCATACACATTGAAATTCCAACAGAATCTACAACAGGCTACCAGAATTAATGAGTAAACTTAGCAAGGTTCTGGAAACAACGTCAGTATATGCAGTGTTCTTATTCCAGAAACAAACAGAAAAGAAATGAAACAGAACACAACATTTACAACAGCATAAAAAACAAAACGCTGAGGAATCAATCTATAGAAAGATATACAAGACCTACCACTATACTGAATAAAGCCTGTGGTCCATCTAACAGCACTGTACCAATGCCCATTTCCTGGTTTGGGTACTATACTATAGCTGTGTAAGATGTCACCACTGGGGGAGTCTCGGGGGAAAAGCACACAGGACTCTCTCTACTATTTTGGCAACTTCCTGTGAGTCTGTCATTATTTCAAAATAAAATGTCTTTAAAAAGTGTACACCCTTTGGTCTAGTTTTTGTGATTCCAACCTAAGGACAAATTAAAACATTCTCAAAAGTTTAGCTAAAAGGATGCTATCTTCGTTTTCTAGGACTGCCATAACAAAGCACCACAGACTGGGGGCTTTAATAATGGCAATTTATTTTCTCCCAGCTCTGGAGGCCAGAGGTCCGAGATCAAGGTGTCAGCAGGGCTGGTAACGTCTGAGGTTTATCTCCTTGGCTTGCAGACAGCCACTTTCTTGCTTTCTTTTTTAAAAATTTATTTGATTTTAATTTTTTGGGGGGGAGGTAATTAGATCATTTATTTACATTTATTCACTTTAATGGAGGCACTGGGGACTGAACCCATGTTGAGCACGCACTCCACCTCTGAGCTCTCCCCTCCCCGCAGACAGCCACTTTCTTGCTGTGTCCTCACATGGTCCTCCATCCGTCTGCGCTGTGTCCCACCCTCCTCCTTATAAGGACATCACTCATTGGATTAGGGCCCATTCACATGGCTTCATTTTACCTTAAGTACCTCTTTAAAGTCCCTGTCTCCAACTAGCCACATTCTGAGGTGCTGTGGGTTAGGACTTCAGCATGTGAATTGGGTGGGGGGGACACAATTCAGCCCCTAACATTATCTTATCCAAGCATTGTCTCTAGTGACGGAAAACTGAAAACTACCTACACAGCCACTGATGGGGGACTGGTGGAGTGAATGGGGGCGCATGCATATGATGGAACAGCAGGTAGTTATTTGAAAAGACAGAAATGTACGCTTGTTAATGTTTAAAGATGCTCACAAGATGCTGGCGAGTGAAAGAACCATTTACAAGATGGTACGTGGTGGTAAAACCTGGTATTTGTTAAGGGAAAAAAATCTGTACCTGTATCTGGGAGGATTGGCATCAAAGTAGTAACTGTGCTTCTTTCTGAGTGTTGTGATTATGAGGAATTTTTACTCCTTCTTTGTGATATTTTTAATTTCTTGCCTTTTAAAACAATGCACATGTATTATTTACGTAATAACTTTAAAAAAAACTTATTAAAAAAAGAACTTTATAGCACATTTTATTGCCCTGGGATTTCACTAGAGAAAATCATGAAGAGAAACTCCAACTGACAGGGTTCTTATTTGTAAGCAACAGAAATAGTTTCTAGCTGATTTAAGCAGAACAGGAACTCATTAGAAGGGTACGGGGGCTCTCAGGCTTTCTGGAGGAGGCCGAGGACCCAGCTGGGAGCCTGTGAAGCTGGGAAGGAAGGAACCAAAGCCAGCAGGACCGGGTCAGTGGAGACCCCGCACTGCTGCTGGGCGAGCGATGTCGCGGGTGCCCTCACCACCGCTGCCCCCTGGGGCACCGTCACACCCACTGGGGCTGTTGTCACCCAGCACCAGGATTGATCCCCCAAGGTCCCTGCCTCTCACCACTCACCTCCGGTGGAGGTCAGGCCAGATGTGGCTGCTGGGCTGAGTCAGGGGCACATCTTCCAAGCTCAGCTTTGACTGTAGAAGGTGGGCCTTTCCTCCTAAAGGGGACGCCTCCGCAGACCCGGGAAAGCATTTCAGGGGTTGGTGACCAAAGAAAATGGCACCCTTGGCCCTAATGAACTCAGAGCATGGTCAGCAAACTGGCCTGTGGGTTGCACCCAGCTCAACCCCTGTTTTTATACAGCCCATGAGCTAAAATTGTTTGACATTTTTAAATACAGTGATTTAAAAAAAAAAAACAATTACAAGGAAAATGATCTTTCTGGACGTATGAAAATGTTATGAAATGAAAATGTCACTGTCCGGATGGCTTCACTGGCACACAGCCATGTCCCGTGTCTGCACTGTCTGCACGTCCCGTGTCTACAATGTCTACGGTTGCTTTTGCACAAGGACGGCAGTCAAGCAGCTTTGATGGGGATGTGCAAAGCTGTGAACATTCACAATCAGGCTCTTTACAGAAGCCTGCTGATCCCTGACCAGGAACAAAGATCCCTTCCAGCCACACCATATCCTGATCATTGGTTCGTGAGGCCCAAGGGATCCGGTGACGCTCACGCCCGGTGGGTGGCGGATGGCTTCTCAGGGACGGGAGCCAGGCCTTCACCTTTCTGAGATGCCCTGAGCACGTCTCAAGTGTCTCTTGGTCTCGGCTTCTCATTCTGCACCTCAGTACGACTCCTGCTACCACCCTGCTGCCTTACCTTCTTCTCCAGGGCCTTTCTCTGTAGCTCTTGGTTTCTGCTTTCACCCCTCCTTCCTTCCTTCCTTGAAAGGTTCACTGCAGGGCCAAGCGAGGAGAACGGGTGGCTTGTGCTCAGACACCCCGAACTCTCACCGTTTCTGATTCCTCACCGCTCCAGCTTTTTCCTGGCCCTCCCCAGGCCCACGCTCCGCCTCAGGACTCCCTCTCCCTACATCTTCTCAGCTCATCTTCTGGTTGGTCCAGCCCGTCCAGGCTAAGCTTCTTACACCACATCCGTTTGTGGGCCCGTGGCCAGCAAGGGCCTGGCTACTCTGTCCCCTCAGCTGTGGCCAGGGGGAGTCATGAGACACACAGACGGCATGGACACCGAAGGCTGCCTGTGCGCAGGGAGACGTCCCCCTCCGAGGATGCTGGGGGGCAGGCAGACACCACCACGTCCAAGCAAACCACAGAGCGAGGCAGACCAGTGAAGCAACTCCTGCGCATGTTCCGAGGCATTTAGAGGTGCGGAGGAGGACCGTGCGGGGCTGCTGACGGTGTGCCAGGGACGCTTTCCACGCACTGAGCCATTCAATTCTCATACAACCTGGAGAGGGAGACCAGTGGGCTGGCCAAGCCTGCCTCCCTTTCCTCTCAGACACATGGCTGGACCGCATTTCCTAGCCTTCCTCGCAGTCTGGTGGAACCACGTGCTGAGTTCAGGCCACAGAATGCAAGTGGAAGTGACACACGCTCCTTCCAGGGCTGGCTCATGAAATCCTCCTGTGTGAGCGCCCTGCCCTCTCCTCCCCAGCATCTGCTAGCTGGATGTGGACACCAGGGCAACCTTGGAAGATACATGTAGAAAATGGCAGAGTGCCTTTTAGCCTGGGCCTCTGAGTTACTGAGTGGAGCAGAGACCCCCCCCCTGGCCTGGGTCCCTGAGTCACTGTCTGGGGCAGAGCTCCCTTGGCTGCTGACTGCACTTTCCACGACTATAGTAGATCAAACGTGATCACAAATTTTGTGAACTCTTCCCCTTGCAAGGAGGGGGTCTATATTCCCTCTCCTGAAATGAGTGGGCCTGTGGTTGCTCCAGCCAGTAGAACACAGATGAAACGACGCTGTGCCCAGTTCTGCTCTCAGCCCGCTTCCTGTGTCCTGGAGCACACGCTCTCGGGGCCGAGCTGACCTGGGAGGAGGGTCTACCCTGCTGAAGAGACCACACAGAGGGGGACAGGCCCAGGAGGCCAGCCTTCCAGCCGTCTATGCCAAGGCACCAGACTGGCGGGGAAGCCATCGTGAACCCTCCAGACAAGCTCAGCCACCAGCTGATGACCAAGTGTGATCTCAGTCAAAGCCACGTGCAACATAAGACACCCAGCCGGGCTTTGCCTGAATCCCTGGCCCACAAAATCATGAGATTTAATAAAATGGTTGCTGTTTTAAGCCACAATTTTCAGTTGTTTTTTTTTTTAAAGTCGTAGATGAGTAGAGCTATGAATGCGAAATCACTTTCTATTATGTTACGTCCCTGATATTTGGGGGTTTGTGTAGGAGCTGGTGCTCCCTTCACTAATCCGGGAGATGCTATCAGTAGGCCCACATTACAGGTGAGGCACGGGACGTCAAGCAGCCCGCCCAGTTTAACGGACAGGCGGTGAGTGGCACAGGCGGGAGGTGACTCCGGGCGGGCTGGCTGCTCGGGAGACCCGGGCCTGCTCCACTGTGTTCGTTCTGGGGGCAGCCCCTTCGCCAGGTGCATTGCCTGGACACAAGAGGCAAGCCGTGTCGTGCAAGCACGGTTCAAGCCTGTGCGCGCGGTGAGTTCGCGGACCTCCCCAGGTTTAAGCCAGTCCTGTGGCCATGCCCAAGGTCACGGGGTGGGGGGCGTCCACTCGCCCACCAGGAGGCCAGGGCAAAGGTGAGGACACGTGGCTCTGATGTAGCGTGGGGAGGAACTGGGACCAGAAATTCAATGCACTGCAGGGGGCTGAAGTCAGCGGAAGATGAGGATGAGGCCACTCGAAGCTGAAGGAGAAACCGCCTGAACCCCTCGTCTTAATACTTCAGTTCTTGTGTGACAGCCTCAGCCCGTCTTGTCCCTTGTACTTTTTTGACATCAAGCGCTCTCACCCCTCTGGGGGTGGTGAGCTGGGGGTCCTCCGGCTGGTCCCTGGGTGCCCGGGACCACCCTTCCCGCCAAGCCCCCAGGCTGGGCAGCCTCCTCTTTCCCTGGGCTCGTTCTGGCCGCCACCTCCTCACTGTTCGCTTTGTGGCCTCCGATCACCTGAAGGTTTCCAGTCCTGCCAGACCAGTCCTCCCCACTGCAGGCCCAGCGGCCTGGGGGCAGATGAAATGTCCCCTCCCCACCTCCTCTTGCACAAAGCGGAATCGATACAAACCTTCTCTGCAGCTGGCAGCCTTGTCAGAAGAAGCCTGGGAGAGGAGCTCCGGCTCTGGAGGGAGAGGCAGGCCTTAATAGCAAAGGTATTTTTAGCTGGAAACTTTTTGAGAAGGAGGCTGTGTCGGGGTCGGAAGGGCTGACCATCACCCGTCACTCCATCACCGGCCCAGGCTCCAGGGAAAATTGGAGGGAAGCCGCGGGCCTGAGAAGCCCCACTGGTGGGGGCGGCGCCCGTCCCCGAGCTTCTGAAGAGCAGGGGAAAGTGCGCGGTGACTGACGACTCGCAGCTCCTGACCTTCAGCTCTCAAAGTGTAAGAGCGAACTTTCTGCTTTCAACAGCCGTCTTCCTTTTAGCGGGAGATGCTCGAGTGTTTGGGGCCCCTCTCTCATCCCAGGGGTGTGGAACCTTCTGGGTCCTGGACCCTGTTGACGGAGGCTGCAGACACTCCCCATCCCACTAGAGTCTGCCGACAGCGCCACTTGTCTGTCATGGGGCCCGGGAGCTGGGAGAGACCCTTGGGGTCCATGGAGCCCCGATTCAGATGACTTCCTACTCTGCGGGGCACTGGACACAGGGCTTTCCTGTTACCCTACCTTCTCTCCTTCCTGTCCCTCCCGCCCTCTGGGAAAGGCAGCAGAGCAGGGGAAGGCTGGGCATCTTGAATTGCAGCTCCTCTGCTGTGCGACTCAGCCTCTGGAGGAGGTGATGGGTGTGCCAGGCTCTCAGCCATGGCAGCTCCCTTCCCAGTTTCCTGCACCAGCCTGCAGGTTTCCCACGGATGCTCACAACCTCAGCTCCTCTTGCTCAAAACCCTTCCAGGCTCATTTCAAATGCCACCACCTCCGGGAAGCCCTCCTTGAAACCCAGGACCCTCTTCTGAATTCCCTGTAGCCTTTGTCTGTTCCTCCCTGCCCACAAGTGGAAGCAGTCCTCGTGACCCCACTGGACTGCCTGCTTCCTGAGTCCTAGAAGTGGCAATGCTTTGGAGCACACAGCTCTGGGGTGAAACCCCACCTCCTTAATATTCAGCTTGTGACCTGGGGCAAGTCCCTCATCTGTTAGTGGGTGGTGAGACTGTGGGAAGGGGGAAGCTGGTGGCTCCTGGCAACAAGGACCTGAATTCAGGTAGGGCTGTAGGCATTGGATGGGGACGGGAGGGAGGAGTCCCAGGTTCCATCTGTTCAGTACCTGGTGGCCCCCACTGGCCAGTCAGGCCTTGAGCTGCAGTCAGCTGAGCCCGGCGTCCTGCCCCGACCCGGCACAGAGCTGAGCTTGCAGGGGAAGGTCAGGTACAGCTTTGGGGTGCCTGCCTCCCGCTTCTAGTCCCTGTGGATGGTGCTTCTGGTGATGAAACCTCCCTGGGCATTGTCAGGCCCCTGTGTGTACGGCTCATTTCCTCCATCCCCTTGACCCATGGCCCCCCGGAAGTCACATTGCTGTCCTCCCCCACCTTCCCCCTCCCCGTGCCAGCCGAGAGACAGGAGGCTGGTTTTGCTGTAGATACTGAACACGAGAAGGGAACCAGTCACAACAGCGTCTTGAAAAATTCTGGCTTTTGTGACAACTAATTATCTGGTGGCCAAAACAGATCTGGAATTTCACTTTCTATTTCCCCCACTTTCTCTTCTTTAAAAAACCAAACATCCACGTTTCAAAGGCCTGGATGCCCTGGAGGTGGCGTTGGATGGAGCCAGCCCTGAACTCGCTGGGAGCGATGTCCCCCCGCGATGTTTACATGAGGCTGATTTTGCCAAGGACACATCTACCCTCTTCTTTCCCCCTGAAGGACATTCTGTTTTCATCCTGGAAACCAAACGTGGGGCGGGGCTGAGAAAGCGAATGCTTCACTTTATGCTGATACCAAGTTACCGTCCTCGCTGCGACCAACAGTCACAACAAAACAATAGCAGCAGCTAACTTACCTAACGCGTTGTTGAGTCTGCACAAAATCTAGTGTTCCTCCTGTCAAGGGCCCTCCAGCGTTTCTGGTTTGCCTCTCTCGGCAGGGAACGCACCACCGTGAGGCACTGATTTAGAGAATTCCAGACACGTGCATCCAGGGTCTTGCAAGGAGTGCTGGCCAAGGCTGCATCTCCTTTGCTTTCAGATGGCAGCGCTCCTGATCCACAATGGCCTAAACTGACTTTTGGCATCTCACCCAGGGGAGGGTAGACCTGGTGGGACGCTGGAAGCTCCCAGAATCCGTGGGAGGAGCAGAGAGTGGTAGGAGCCGAGGCTGGCGGGGCAGCTGGAACCACAGCCGGGCGGGCTGCGCAGCGGCCACCAGACGCACACGCAACTGTCCCTGAAACTTTGCTCTATTTCCCCCGAAGCCAAAGCCGGGCGGGGCCTCCCACTGGCGGAGCCAGCATATGCCCTAACAGCCTGGCTACTGGGGGAGGTAGGGAAAGGGGGAGCGGAGCGGAGAGAAAGGGCCGGGGTCCCTCTAGGACTCCCACACTGGGACCCCTGGGCGGGGAGGGGTGTGTGTGTGTGGATTCGAGCTCCCAGGCAACAACTGGGCTCACCACGGCCCAGGCCAGAGGGTCACATCGGACCAAGTTTTACGTGAGACCCTTCTCCCCGGGCACAGCCACCTCCTGTTGCCATAACAACTCACATTCCATAATAAGCCGCAGGTTATCTGCAGGGGCAGGATAAGAGCCTGTCAGTGTGCTGCCTGCCCAGAATGGCGGCTGATGGCCCCTGGGAGTCTCGCCTTAGGACTGCTTCGAGTGGTTTTGGCCTTGTGGTGCCTCGCTGCGGTGTTTCCCAGTAGTCACAGCAAACCCAACTTCTTGGTACCAAGAAGGACCTTAATGATTGTCCTTCTCTCCTTCCTGAGGTCTGGAACCAAGAGACAAGACAAAGACCCACAGGCCATCTGCCCTAGGAGTCATCCAGCAGGGAGGAACCAAAACCAAGCATCCCAGCTTCGCCGCGGAATAAAGATGCGAACCAGGAGGGAAGGGGGAGTCACCGGCTGGCCTGATCTGCGCACAGGGAGACTCAGAACACGGCAACCTCTCTCCCAGGAGGGAGCCAGGCAATCAGACAGGCCACGTCTTAGGTGTCTGCTCCTTAGGATAGGAGAGGGCCAGTCCTCTCCATTTCATCTCTAAAATCCTACTGTTCAGCCTGAGAGGCAGCCTGGTGGTGGTTACGAACTTGGGCTCTGCGGCCAGGAAGCTGTGCAGTCACATGCAAGCTGTGTGACCTCGGGTGAGTGACTTAACCTCTCTGAGCCTGCTGCCTCATTGGCAAAGGCACCTCAGGGTTCTGTTGTGAAGGCAAAGTTGGATCACGCCGATGAAGGGCTTGTGGCGGACGCGGAGAAGTGCTGCCCACCGCAACTTCAGGAAGGACATGCTGCCCAGCCGCAGCAGTGCGGTCACCAGAGGGGCCCCATCTCTCAGCTCCTTCAGGGGGGCCTGCGCTGCAGAGACCTGCCTTCCCCATGTCCTCGGGGATGCTTGGCATCCAGTGACTGAGACAGGCAGGCGTAGGGGTCTGGTTGTTTGGTCCAACGCGGGACACTTGGACAGACAGTGCTCATCCAAGCTCCCCGCTGGGCTGACCGAGGCCTCATAGGGGCTGTGCCGCTGTCCAGCCCTGCCCTCTGCCCGGTCCTGCTTCCGCCCGCTCCCCTGCGCAGGTGCTGACGGCTAACAAGCGTCCTCGCCCCGTCTCAGCGCCCACTTCCAGGACCCCCCCAGTGTGGCGTTGCCCCCGTGTCCCTTTATACCGTTATTATTATTATGCTTATCCCAACTCAAATAGCAGCTTGGAAGACAAGTAGTTAAGTTCAAAACTGGGCAGAAATGAAAAACCAGAGGCCAAAATAAGGTAAGATGTCCAAAGAGCAGATAAAAAGTCCTGCCTGGGGGAGGAGGGCTCGGAGCACCTGCCCTCAAAGTGGCTGAAACTCTGATAGTCCAGGAGCCAGAACCGGCGTTAGAAATGCATGTGAATTGGAGGTGGGGGTTAGAGCTCAGTGGTAGAGCGCCTGCTTGGTGTGCATGAGGTCCTGGGTTCAATCCCCAGTGCTGCCGTTAAGGGGGAAATTACATTAAAAAAAAAAAAGGGAAGAAATGTGTGTAAATTGAGGCAAGAAAAAGAAAATCCAAGAAAGAAGTGGTTTAAACGGGAGGTAACGTCACTGGTCACATGTGCAGCTTCCGATGGTTTAACTTGGGACGCTGGCGATGTCTGCAGCCGGAGTTGTTCCTGAGCCCAAATGCCAGCCGCCTGCCGGTACACTCATCCGTGTCACCGCCCATCCAAGTTCACGGGTGGCAGGTGACGATGTCTCCTACTCCCCGGCTAGCACCACCGCATGAATCAGGGCTTGGGGGAGTTGGAACTTGGACCAGAATATCTTGGTATTTAATAACGGTGAGGAAGGACATGGATGGGGGATCGAAGGGCTTTGCCGCTAAACGCCTGGAAGGGCTAATTTAAGTGGAGCTGATGTTTTAAGTAAATTCCACTCAGCCCTCCCATTAACCCCTTGAAACTGGCCGAGCAAGATCTTGCTCGGTGACAGTCAGAGAACCACCCGTGGTTCCTCTGGGCGCTGGAGGGCAGGGATGGCCAGGGCTGCAGCGGGGGGGGGGAGCACGAGCTCCAGGCGGAGACGCGGTCGGTCACAGGTGAGCCATCAGTGTGTGTTTGGGGGAACCGCCTGGGAGAGGAGACGTCGCCAGGGAGAACCCCAGGAGCAGATGAGGGGCGAATCAATGGCCAGGCTCCTCTGTCTGCTTCCTCTCAGGAAACCAAGGGCAGTCCCAAGCGTGCACAGTGCTCTTCCTGCCCTCTCTTGGCCTCTTCTGGAAAAGGAGCTCAGACAGGGAGTGGGCCACTGTGCTGAGTACTCACGGGGCGCAGAGCCACAGAAACCCTCCAAGACCACGTCCACTGACGGCAGAGGTGGCTCCTCGTTTCACTCTGAGTCCAAGCAGAGATGCTGGCCCCCCTGGGTCCCTCCAGGGAGCTGGGGAGCCCCTGCTTGGGTCCGATCCATCTGCATTGACCACATCACTCCAGGCCACGCTTAGGACAAACTCTTTGTCCCTGTGTCTAAATCCCTCCATACGTGGCACCAGTCACCTGCTGGAGGGGCAAAGGGACAAATGGAGGGTTTATAGGGTGGACACTAAGGTTGGTGTGAGAGGTGGACCCAGGGCTCCTCCTTCAGTCAGTAAAGAGGTGCTGGAACACACGGGGACTCACTCGGTCCCTGCCTTTCAGTCCCTGGGGACACAGGACAATGCTGTGATGTCCTGCACATGGCGGATGGGGTGTTCCGAGACTGCAAACACCCCTCTCCCACCCCGGCACGTGGGGGAGGGGAGAGCAAGGGAGACTGCACCCAGAGCCTGAGGCTGGGAAGGCCTGGCCAGGTTGAGGGGAAGCTCGTACTAGGGCTCGGGGGCAGGAGGACAAGGGTCTCAGAGCAGCCAAACGCCTGGAGCACAGTCTGTGAAGGTGGAGGTGGGAGGAGGTGGGGCCAGATGCCAGGCAGGACACTCTGGGCTGGACCCCAGGGCCCTGGGAGCCACTGCAGGAGAGTGACGGGGCTGCAGTCGGGGGCGTGGCTGGGGGAGGACAGGGCCGAGGAGTGGGCAGCCCAGGGGTGCCCAGAAAGGGGTGCAGGAGAGGCAGGCTGGTGCACCTGAGTGAGGGTCGGGAGTCTCGCGGCCACCTCTGCAGCCCCAGGCCCCTGTCCCTGTCATCAGCCTCCTGCTCACGGAACGCTCCTCCGGAAGGGGGGCGGGAGAGGCTCTTCTGGTGCGTGGTCTGCAGCTTGTCTCAGCCTCCACCCAGTTTCTGCACCGTCTTCCTCCCCGCCCTCCAGGCCCCCTTCAGGTGCCCATTCACTCTCTCCCATCTCCTCCGCGACGGGATGGCCAGTTTCTGAGGATGAAGAACGCCCCCCTCCCAAGAGGGCCCCAGACTTCACGGAGTGCCATTTTCCACAACTATTTTGAAAAATGTCTAACTTCTGGACAAGCTTAAAGGAGACCTCACGTACCCGTCACTCACCTAGATCTGCCAGGTGTTCACATTCTGCAGCATCTGTATGAATGGTCTCTCTATCCGTATGTATATTTTCCTGAGCCACCTGAAGGCAAGCTAAAGGCATTCTAACACTTGTCTCCGCAATACTTCAGCCTGAATGTACCTCCTCAGAACAGGATACAGTCCCTTGTCACACCCGAGAAAACGGACGCCGACGCTGCACGATCTGATACGCAGTCCCTATTCCAGTTCCTCCAGCATCCGGGACGACATCCGGGCCGTCCTTCCCAGCAGCTCGTTAGTGACTCCCCCAGCCGTTCATCCCTGAGCATTGCCAGTGGCCGTGCCCTGTTCTAGGCGCAGCGGACACAGAGTGAAACAGAGGCCCCAGGTCCCTGCTCCCAGGGGGCCCACCTGCTGGTGGCGGAGGGCGAGTCAGCAGGCAACAAGCAAAGCCACTTTGGAGATTGATCCAAGCAGTGAGGAACACAGACTGAGCGACAGACTTGGAGGTGACACCTGAGCTGGCACTTGGATGACAAGCAGGCATGGTTATGCCTCTTTGCATCAGGGTCCCAGACTGCCATTCATTCACTTGCTCACTGACTGTAGGTACCGAAGGAGCCCAGCGCCGTGCTGGGAGCTGGGGATGTGATGAGTGTTTTCCAGATGGAAAGAACCGGTCTCCAGGAATTGCCCTTAAGGAATTATCTATCTACCGTGGTCACCCTGGGTGACCAGATTGGGACTTCGAGCTGATGCTGTGATAGGTTGAGATTTTGCGGGGGTGTGGGAAGGGGGGTGAGTGCGTTTTGTGTGTCCATTTGTGGCCAGAGGGCTGAGTGTGGTCATCAGAGCGTGTCCACAAAGTCTGCGGCGTGCCCTCCGATGGTGGAGCCTGGCTCCCCTTCCCTGGACTTGCTGACTCCCTTCTAACAGAGAGAAAAAGGGTGGAAGAGATGGCACGGGAGACTAGGTCATAAAGGTACTGCGGGCTCCTGCTTACTCTCGGGTACCCCGCCCTGGGGAGGTCTGCCACCACGCTGGCAGGACCCTCAAGAAGCCCTGTGGAGGTGCCCATTTGGTGAGGAACTGGGGCCGAGGCTTGATTTTAATAAAGCCTCAACGTATTCTATTTACATGACAAGGGAAATGGCATCTAAATCGAGGACCTGGCTTCTTTTAAGTTCATCTTCTTGATTATCCAAAACAGCCCCGAAGCAAGGGCAGGGCCACATGGAGGTTAGCGGTGGGCAGGATGCAGAAAAATTCTCTGCCTGTTGGAACAGGTAAGTGAGGAATGCGGTACAAGGCGAGGAGGGGAAGCGAGGGCCAGGAGTTAGAGAATTGAAGTTGTTTGCTGTGACTTGATGGCTTAATCAGCCGATCGATACTGTTCACGGGCAGAGGGAGTTGCGGGAGTCGAGATGAAAAATGCATGAGGGGACAGGGAGGCCTGGGAGGAGGAAATGGAAGAGCCGAGCTGTTCTGTTGTCCAACACCAGCCAAGAAATGAAACCGGCAAGGAGATGGGGCACCCTGGGGCCGGCTGCCGCTTACAACACACGTGTGCGGCCACCTGCTCTTCATGAGGCAGAAACACGCTAATTAAATGGTTTTCTTGACTGAAGATGGATTCAATAACCTTTAGCAGTGTTAAACAGCAGCAGAAACCAAAATCGTGTGGGTCTCAAAAGAGGCTGATGGAATCGGGGTGTTAATGATCTTGGGGAAGGCAGCCAATGTGACCCAGGAGAAGGAGAGCGCTCGGCACTGGTGGGGCCTTGGGAGTCGCTGCGACAAACACCACGATCAGGGGCAAAAAACGGCAATTAGCTGGAATTCAATTAGCTCCCCGGTAAGGTGAGAGAGAGAAAGAGGGAAACAGGCTCATACTGAGGATTGTTTTAAAAAAGCCAGCTTCCATCCGATGCCAACTGTGTCAATTAGGACCAAATTCAGCTGTAAGTGAAAAAATATCCAGAACAATGATGCCTTAAACAAGATACCCTAGTTTTCTCCCACATAAAAGAAGACTGGAGATGGATGCCAAAGTTGCCAGAGAGACAGGCTCCTTCTGTCCTGCTTCTGTGCCAGCCTCAGCATGTGCTTCTACCTCATGGTCTAGGTTGGCTGCTTGAGGCCAGCCATCACGTCCACACCTCCACCAGTAGGAAGGAGGAAGAGGAAGAAAAGACCTCCCTCCTCTCACCATCCCCTTAAGAACACCTCCCTGCAGTTGGACATAACCTGAGTCACATCTCAAGGGCCACTCCTAACCGTAAAGGAGATGGGATATGAAGTCTTTCTCCTAGGCTCAAACTGGGAGCCCTACTAGGAAGGGAGAATGGAAGTGTGGCTATTGGGGAAGGCAGAGAGCAGACTGCGGTGTCCTGAAGTCAGAATACATTCAGCCCGAATCAAAACAGCGTCTCATGTCAAAACAAGACACTGACCTTGAGTGCAGTGCAGGGGAAGGGGAGATTGACGATGGGGAGCTCGAGCCCCCTGGAAGGGGGAGAATGTGACAAGACAGAATGTTAAAAGTACATGGGATTCGTCATGTAAACTGTGACATTAAGTCATGGTGCTATTCATACTATACGGTGTAAAAACGGTAAACTTTATCCAGACAGGAAACAGAGACTTACCCTGGCCACATCCACGTAATCAGCTCTCCAGCTGACCCTCAGCACCCCAATATTTTAGCCCCCACTGAGCTTAAGGCACTGCAAGGTCCTCTGTCTGGACCCTGGGCTCTATGGCTTGAGAAAGATTTGCAGTTAATCTTAATCCTCACCTGACCATGAAACAAGCCCCCCCCCCCAAATCCTAGGTTCCTAACGTATACCTACTATGTGCTTATAACCTACTGGGGTAACAGGCAGTCAGACACTGATCAAACATTTCCATGAACAAACAGACCGTCTCCAGTGTGGTCAGGGCCAAGAGAGCCAGGAATGGGGGCAGCGTTCGGACTGGGTTAGGCTGCGAGGGACAGAAGACGCTCGTAACAGTGGCTGGAACAGAAGTTCACTCCTCTCCTGTCCATCTAAGCCTGGAGGTGGCAGAGGGCTGCCTGGGGCCCTAGGGTGCATCGAGCTTGTGCTGCACAAGTGGCCCTGATGGTCCAAGAGAGCAGTTCCTCATCTCACAGCAAGAGTAGGGAAAAAGCAGGGGTGGGGTCCTGGTTCTAAACACGCTTACGCATTCTTGACACTCCTCTTACCTAGAGGTGGGGGCTGGAGGAGCCCCTGGCGAAGGCTTAGAGGGGAGGGAGGAGAAGGGGACCTCCAACATGCAGTGGTGGGAAGTCCGGCAGTGCAGTCGCCTGTGATCAAGGGGAAGGCAGGATTCTGCTGGACGGACTCAACGATCCTCTGAAGGAGACTTCCAGGCTCCCTGCTGAAGAAGCTGCTTTGCTTCTTAGGGGCTAAAAAGGAAACTTCTCAGTTTTTAAAGGAAATGTAAAGGAGGCATAACTTGCTGGATTTGAAAATAAAGCTGTTTCTCATTCCTAGCCCTCCAGACAGAAAAAAAAAAAAAAATTCAAATCAAAAAATGGCCTGTGGGCAAAGATCAAACCAGAAAGGAACAGAAGAGCCTCTGTGACACCTCAGAGATGCCCAGGGCCTCCGGGCGCCAGCCACCGAAGCGCTGCCGCTCAGCTCCGCGCTCACCTGCGCCGCCTGGTCTCCGCAACGGGTCTGGGCCTTCGCACGCTGTCCCTCCCCTGCTGGCACTGTGTTGAGCGCTGCCCACAGACATGCCAGGAAAAGGGACCTTCCCCTCTGCTGCCCTGGCCCAAGCTGCACAGGAGGGAGCTGGGCTCCTGCAGGGGGGCCCCTCAGCTCCTGGTTCCAGCAGCTTCTCAACCCTCTCTGTTCAAGTTCAATGGAAACTGGTGGCACTTTTCTCTTACACTCTAGCAAGAGACAGTTGTGTGTGTTTGGCTGGGTTAGACCACATGCCCATTCCTGAACCATCCCTGATGTGTGTGCGTGTGCGTGTGCAGGTTGGGAGGGGTCAGCCTGATACCTAGATTGGTCAGGACCTCCTTCCTCTGGAGTGGGCATGGGGAGGGGCGGGCTGAGAGACAATCTAATTGAGGCACATGTGTTGATGAAAGCATTCAGGGGCTGGTTCCCCAAAGGCAAGGCGAGGTCCTGTTCTATCCCAAGAAGGGTGACAGCACCACGGTGTCTGCATTCCTGTGATCATGTGCTCCCACGGGGCCGGCACCATTCACAAACACGGCTCACGACAGGACAGCATCCCTAATCTGCACTTGGCAGCCTCGGGGCACTCAGCCATCAGGCCGGGGCTCCTGAGAACCCACAACCTTCATGCAGGGAGGCACTTAGCTGGAAATGCCCAGGCCCGAGTGTAAGACTCATCCATGAATCACCTTCCCTGTGGACAACTGCACACTAGACAGGTCTCACCCCGCTTGCCTCGCATCGCCAGTGCTATACTCTGAGACAGGAGACAGCTGGAGGGCTGGTCTTGTCCCTCGTCACCTTCAGCTCCTCCCCTGCCATCCAAGTGGGGCCCCCCTTGCCCTGAGCAGATGGCCTGGCCTGTGGTACCTCACTGAGGCTGAAGACAAGTTAAACAGAGTCACACATCCGCCCATGGACAGGCTACTCAGGCCTCTGTGTGTCAGGCCCCCGGCAGGACTTGTCCACACGGTGTTCAGTGTCTCTTGCTGGTACAATCTCATCACCATCCTTTAACTATGGCCCCGAAGTTCTCAAAAAAGTTTTAGAACTACCTGCCTGCTTCTTAATTAGATCCCTACTCTTTTATGTTCAGAAGTTTTCTTGAATTTTGTTGGTTTGCAAACTAATGGAAAGAAACAGGAAGGAGAGCAAATTAACTATGGCCTTTCGGCGATTATTAACTTGACCAACTACCCTTTGGAAAGGAAAGGCCAGTGCCTATTAGCTTTAGGGGCATCGAGTGCAAAGTCAAATATCAAAAGGCCACGGCGAGAAAGGGACCGGGTTCTAATCAAGGCAGGGAGCTGCGGCGCAGTCACAGAAATGCCAATGGGATCGGGGCCGGGGGACGGGCGGCACCTGCGCCTCTGACATTCTCTTCCAAGCACTTCAGGTTTCCAAAGGGCATTTTCAATCTCTTGTGCTTAAGAGATGGTCTTGATGCACGGCTGAGACTGCTTTACAATGTCTGCAGAGGGGAAGTCCTCCCAGGGGGTTGCCACCAAGCCTCTGGCTTCCTTCGTCTGAGCATTTCCTTCAGAGCAAGCAAAGAGAGACGAGTGGGCGTCTTCAAGGCCATGGCGGAAAATGGGACAGGTCCCCGTGGGCGACAATGTCCAGGGAGCATCCTCGCTACGTTTGCAATGATGTCGCTGACAAGACTGTCTTCACTGTCTGGCCTTCTCTTTTGCCTTGTATCCCTGGCATTTAGCACCTGCGCACAGTAGGCGCACAAGAAATATTTGGTGTGATCACTCACAGGACTCCTGCACTGGACGGCCAGTCACTGGTCTGATTCACAGACGAAGTATCCACATTCAGAGGGAGCGGGAGACTGGCCCATGGTCACCGACTTAGGGGCAGAGCAGATACCTGAGTCCAGCTTTCTTATTTCATTCCGCTTCTGGCAAATATTTATTGAGCACCTACTGTGTGCTAGGGGACCGAGCAGTGCCCCAGGCACAGCCCCTGTCCTCACGGAGCCATCACTCTTGCAGGGGGGACGGATGACAAGATAAATAGTCAGCCAATGTCCGATGCAGGGGCGCCCTGAAGAACAGAGGGAGGGGCAGGAAGGCTGGGGCGGCCACACTCTTACAGCACGTGGTCAGGAAGGCCTGTCTATAAGGCTGTTTCTCTGGAGGAACAAGAGAGCGGCCTCAGCTGACATGTGATGGGTCCTCTTCTAACCTGAGTGAAAGATGACCTGGATGGAAGCTCATGTCGTAGCAGGAGAAACAGTCACGTCTACCACCCATCGAGCACTTGCCACTGGCGGCGTTGTTTCCCGTGTGTTTATATGGTTTGGGGTAAATAATACCAGCCACTATTAAAAAACCCCAAATCTCAGTGATTTAACACAATAAATGGTTTACGAGTTTACTTCTCTTGCACAAAATCTGCTGCAGAAGCTCCTGGCTGGGTACTCCCTCGCAGCTCCCCTCCAGGCAGTGACTCAGGTCGGGAACCCTCCCACCTTCTGACCCTGCCACCGCTGGGCGCTGCTTCCCACGGGCCCTCAGCGAAGGGAGAGAGAGCACAGGGAACGCAGGCCGTCTTTTAGCTGCCTTTGCTGCCCACATTCCACAGCCCCACTTAGAGGCAGGGGACCCAGCAAATACAGTTGTGCTGGGTGTTCACGAAGAGGAAGTAGGCTGGGTGAGCATACTATAAGTAGCTGTGGGAAAAAAAAAAAAGAGCGAGAGAGCAAATCATGTGGCTTTCTGGAGGAAGGATATTTGGGCAGAGAACATCCTAGAGGCCAGGAGATGGGAATGTCTGGTGCCTTCTGAATGGAAAGGACTGGACACTGGAGTCTCTTTCCACTTCCGGCCTGGTGCCTCCTCCCCCGCCATGTTTAGGATGGTGTCCTCCCAGAGGAAGGTGACAGCAAGCCCCAGGCTGGGGTGATGGGTGAGGACAACCCCTGTCCTGAGTGCAGGGCCCCCAGCAGCCTGGGGGAGGGACCCTGCTTCTCCTTGGAGTCCCTGAATTTGCACATTCCTGCCTGGGAGGGATGGGCAATCTGCTGAGGCACACGGCTCCCACATCCACCCCATCTTTGTGCCCCACCTCCGCTTCCCACGGCAGAGTGGGGTTCGGGTGGCTCGGCAGTCACTGAGGCTGGGAGCTGCGGGGGAAGGCGTCACCCCTGGGAGGCTCTCCCGAATTCCCCTAGCGACCTCACGCAGGCTTGTTGAAGCGTTACGGACTCCGTCCACAGCTGCCCATCTGACGGCGGGATGCGGCCTGACGGCCCTCCCGGGACGAGGTGAGCAGATCACCCCTGGCTGAGGCTCCTTCTCACAGCACTACTGCCCGGGCCCGGGCTGCGCCGTAGGAACAAGTCTGTCATGGCCACCGCTTTCTTTTACTACTCTGCGCTGTAGCGGGATCTGCTTCATTTTGACACTGCTGGTCAAATGTTATCCTGAGAAGAGTTCTGGGGAAGCGGAAAACGCGCTGACTGAGGGAGTCTGGTTCTGGTCCTCACGCTGGGGGAGTGAGGGCGGGTCTCCAGGCCTTGGATGGCCTGGCGGTCAAATGCACAGGCTGATCTAGAAAGTAGCTAAGGTCCACGCTGAGAGGGAGAAAGAGAGGGGGGCAAACAGTAAGTTCATTCCAGCAGAACAACACTCAATCTAAAACCCAGCAGGTTAGACTCAACACCGAAAGCACAAACCATAAACAAAAAAATCTGATAAATTGGACCTCATCAAAACCAAATATATCTGCTTTGCAAAAGACCCCATTAAGAGGATGAAAAGACAAGCTACAGTTGAGAGAAAATACGTGCAGATCGCATGCCTGCCAAGGATTCGTATGTAGAACATATAAGGAACTCGCAAAGCTCAGCATTTAAAAACAATCCAATTAGAAAATGGGCAAAAGACATGCACAGACATTTCGCCCAAGACAATACACAGCCGGTAAAACGCACGTGAAGACACTTGACATCACAGCTGCTGGAGAAATGCAGATAGAACCACGATGAGGTCCCACTCCGCGCCCATCAGAATGGTCAAAATAAGAAACAGTGACAACGCCGGGAAAGATGTGGAGACGCTCGATTCCTTACACATTGCTGGAGTGAGTGGAAGATGAGATAATTTGGCATTTCCTTTTAAAACTAAAAATGGACTAACTATATGACCCAGCAACTATGCTCAGAGGCACGTACGTTGCATAGAAATGAAAACTTATTCTCATGCAGAAACTTGTACACGGGTGTTCACAGCAGCTTTATCGGTTAACAGTCACAAACTAGAAACCACCAAACGTTCTCCAGTGGATACACGGTTAAACAAGGTGTGGGAACTACTGGAATATTACTCGGCAACTTAAAGGAATGGATTACCGAGACACACCACAATTTGGAGGAGCCTCAAGGAAATTATTCTGGGTGAAAAAAGCCAACCTCAAAAGGATACTGACAGCATGGTTCCCTGTACATAATATTCATGAGATCAAATGATCCTGAGATGGAGAACAGATTAGTGGTCGCCAGGGCTTAGGGACAGGGATGGAGGCGGTGTCCTGAGGAAGAGGCAGCATGAGGGGGTTTTGCAGGGGGAGTAGAGAGATACCTTGTTCTGGTGGTGGTTCCACAAAGCCACGCACATGGTAAAACTGCACAGGGCCAGCGACACGCAGACACAGTCACGCAGACACACCAGTGAGTGCGTGGATAACCTCATGAAATCCAGTAAGCTCTGTGCATCATACCAGCATCAGCTTCTCGGTCTGAATGTTGTACTCCAGCCGTGCAGGGTGCTAACACCGGGGGAGGCCTGGGAAGGGCATGTGGGACCTGCTGATACACGCACGCTGTTGCAACTTCCTGTGAGTCTATAATTACTTCCAAATAAAAACCTAAAAGCCCAGGAGAGATTATGTTACCGCCATCATACAGGGGACGGCCACCGTAACACAGGACCCCAGGGCGGCCGCTCTCTGCACGCTCCTGACGCGGGAGGGCGTGTCGTGTGGTGGAAGCCGCTCCCTTCCTTTCCAGAGTGAGGCTCTCCGCTGGACCCGCAGCGGCCCAGTTAGAGACTGCAGTTCCCAGCAGCCCTTGCAGCCAGGTCTGCCACAGGACTGAGCTCTTGCTAACGAAGTTCGAGTGAACTGACGTGTACCAGGGCTGTGTCTGATCCTACAACACCCGTGCCTCTTCCCAGTTCTGTAAACTCGGCAGGTGCCTGGGACTCAGCTTCCACCATGTGGAGCACATCGCAGGTCACGTGGCGGCGCCAGAGGGCAGAGGAACAGGATCCCTGAGGGACCCCGTGGAGCAGAGCAGCCCTTGGATCTGAAGCGGAAGAGAGGTAAGTGTCTCTGTTCTTTAAGCCACCGTTTTGGGGCTGTTGGAGCAACTCCGCCTTTACTAAGTGGAAAAAAAGCAGGCACACAGCATGATCTTATTCTTTTACCAAAAAACGTGTCCGCACCAACACGTCCCAGCGAGAGGCCCGGAAAGGGATTCCCCGAAGTGCTCTGGCAGTTGTCTCCTGCCGGTGGGAATCAGGGACACTGTTTTCTTTCCTTTGCTTGCCCACATTCCCTAATTTTCTACAAAAGGAACACGTGTATTCCATTTGGAATGGGGAGAGCAAGCCCGGGACGGGGAGAGGAGTTAGACCAGAGTAACGCAGTAAGTTACGGCCCAGCCCACCCGCGGCGGACGGGGGCTGGCAAAGCCTGCTGGCGGCCTGCCTGGCTCTCGGGCACGGCCCCCTGCTGCCCTCCCGCCTCCCCGCATGGCCCCTCTGCTCCCCTCCCTTCCCGTTCCTTCTTGCCCAGGGGGCTGCTTCACTCTTGTCTCTACCAAGCTTGGGAACCACGCTGCACACGAAGCCTGCTGCCAGCAGGACTGGCCTTCTCAGCACCAAACCACCGCTCACACTGTCCCCGAGGACAGCCAATCTCTGGCTGAAATCTCAAACTCAATTAGCACCGAGACGGGCTGAAGCTGTGCCTTACTAACTAATCATCTCAAAGCTGCCAAGACTACGCTCTACCTGGGATGTGCCTGTGAACTTTAAGGTTTATCTCTTCAAGTGCTAATAATAGGGAGCAGCCAACTTGCAATTTAAAAATGCAACTTGAGAGTGATCTTTTGAGATTCCTTTCTACTGATTTAAGGAGCTGGAGCAGGGAGAAGGGGGGAAGGACGGTGGAGACTGGGGAGAGAAGCCCGCCTGTCCTAGACAGTGAAGCCTAATTATTCCCCGAGCAGAAGAGCTGGAGGACAGGCCTGTCCATCGCCCAGGCTCATCTCCCGAGCGTATCACGTGGCCTTGAACGAGCGCTGTCTGCGTCGGACCAGCCCGGCTGGCTGCATCCTCAGGGAGCAGGTGGAGCGAAGCGGCCCCTCCTTCCGGCCAGAGGTGTCTTCGGCATGCCAGTGGGGATGCGGCCCCTGGGAGGCACAGGCAAGCCAGGTGGGTCATCACGTTTTGTCCTCTATCTGCAGACGTGATGGCCCAACCCTGCCTCCCGTCAAACTGGCGGAGGGTCCAGATCTTGCGAGAATACTGGTGGCTGAAGCTGCTGTTCCTTCTCCTCCCAGCTCGGGTGACCTTAAAAGACTCTCGATTTAGCATCAGGCCCACACTCTGCCACTCTAAATGCGATGGGGAGCTGGCGCATTAACACTGAAAGATCACCATTTTGTGCCTGCAGCCTTCCGTCAGGGGTGTGAAGTATAAAAACACTGCTCGATACCAAAAGGCCAACTCCCGGTTTAGCGCAGGGAAAAAAATCTGGACAACCTTTCACGGCCCCCTCATCCCATTCTGCCTGCTCCTGTCTGGTGCCCTGCTGATTAACAGTCACCTGGCCGGCAGGAAGGACGGGGTGGACGCACCGCTGCTGATCCTGGCAGAGAAGCGTCCGCAAGACAGAGATTTCCAAGTTTGGGCCAAGAGCGTTTCTCGGGCAACCCTGGACACAACACGCCTGGCAGAGCTGGGACTGTCAGTCCCTTTGCTTCTGGGGAGGAGGCTTTGCTGCTGAGCAGCCACAGAGCTGGAGGGCGGGGCAGTCTTCTCCCCGAGGGGCACTGTGGTGTGAGCCCTCCAGCCGCACCAGCCCACCTGGGAGTAAATCGGACAACACTTGGAGAGTGCCCGGCACAGAGTGGATGCTGAGCTGCGCGGGGAGTCATTGAGTCACAGAAAGCACCTCGTAGTTCCGGCCTAGTGATCACCCGGGGACAGTCTCCGTAACGTTCGGCCGGCACACCTGTGGATGGCTCCGTTCCTTTCCGTGAAGGGCACCAAAGGATGGTCCCCGACCTGGTGCTCACAGCAGCAGCGGGGCCCAGCTTCTCACAATGCACGTCTTGGAATGGATCCCAATCCATCTCCAGTCTCTATTTTTACCCACTTCAGGTCAATATGTTCTCTGTATTTTAATGGCTGGCACACCGGCTGCTCTCTGTTTGTCTTTTAAGCACCAAGGATCCTGCGATCGGGCAAACCAGCCCCTCTCACCTTCCCAGAGCTCAGCACCCTGCCGTTCCGCTTTCTCCCCTCAGGACCGAAGAAGGAGAAGGTCAGAGGTGGGGATGCCCCAAAGGTTGACAGTCCAACCCTTGTATTTCTTCTCCTCTTTTAATTAGGGACAGTCAAACGAATAGAAAAACAGAACAGCACGCGTCACCCACATATCCAACGCCCAGCCTCAGTAATGATCTACTCACGGCCAATCTTGTTGCGTCCAAAGCCTCAGCCCCCTTCGACTCCCCTGCCTCACTGTCACTGGACAATCAGCTGTGCGTCTCACAGAAGAGGGGATGGGCCCGTGCACGCAGAGGAGGAGCCACCCGTCTGACTCCTCCACCTGGAGCAGGAGGCCAGAGCTCAAGCCCCCGCCCCCAACCCCGGCGGGTCGACCCCCTCCATGCCTTGTGGCTGCTGCCACACTCTACCTGTACTATTATTTACTTACTCTTTTTCTTTAATGGTCTCACTTTTTCATCCAAGGACGTTCATTTAAAATAGAAACTTTTGATCACTCCTGTAAATGGGGAATGCGCACTCTTTGCCACAGATGGTAGGTATCACTAAAGATGACACAGAGATGATGTCATTCACTCTGAGTAGGAACCACTACCTGCCCGAGGCTCTGAACTCAGGGTCTGCCCTCTCTCCACTGAAAACGGAGCTCAGCGGGGCGAAGAAGGACCCTTGGTACCAACCGGGACTCAGATTTGCTGCAGCTGGGAGGACTCAAGCTGCTAAGAACCCGAAGAGCTGTCTCACAGTGTGGTTTACTGTTACCATAATTTCATTCACCGTCAGGGGGCTGGTTTTTGCACACATGAACGTCTCTGCTGTGCACGGGCAGTCAAGTGGCAGTCAGGATGTACCTGTCGCCTGCACGTGCTCCAAGTCGCTCACAGCAGTCGTGCTGTCATCACTTCGCATGAGCTGTGTGTACCTGTAAGCCCTGCCTAGGGTCAGTCTACTCGCCGTTCACTGTCTTCAAAAAGATGGGCAGCAACGCAACAAAATGTTATCACACACCCACTATCCTCTATTCTGGATTTTCTTGCAACAAACAAGTGTCTCACAAGACCAAAGAAAGGAAGATACCTGCACGTCAGTGAAGCTGTGTTATGATCTGTTACTGGGAGCCCCGGAAAGGGATCGCCTGTCACATGTTAGCCAGTATGACTCGAGGCAGGAGAAACAGCCAACCCCCTTGGAAGAGATGAAAGGAATTTCAAAGCAATGAAAGGCTGGTGTGACCGATTCATGTGTCACACAGGATGATCATTAAAGCCTGCGCCACAGTTTAATTGGCAGCGTGTTTCTCTTTCTTAGTGGTTCATAAAATAATGGTGCATCTTACAAGTGATGGCAACTCAAATGTGATAAGCCCCGAATCAGCTGCGGTATGGAGACGTTCCTGCCCTACGTCCTGCCGCCCCAAACGGCACTGAGAGCACGGCCGCCTCCTCGACAGGGCTGAGGTTCTCGCCTGCAGGGCTTGTTAGTAACCAGGTTGCTGGACCCCACTTCCCAGAGCATCTGATTCAGTTGGTCCAAGGTGGGGCGTGAGGATCTGTGTTTCTGATAAGCTCCCATGACGCCACAGCTACAGGACCACACCTGGAGTGGCCCTGTCCATCACTTCCCATCACCAAATCGCCTTCATCTTCTGGCTTCTTTCAGCCCGGTAGGGTTCGGTGTGGAGGGTCTGTGTAGGACCAGAACCCAGGTAGGAGCCACCATTCTTTGGGACTTCTCAGAAGGCAGTGTCTCTCTGGCATCATTCATTATAAAGAGAACATTAGTTGTAGTGGAGGCTGGGTCTAGGAAGCTCTGGGGACTCTCCCATCCTTCACAAGACCTTCAGCAGGTCAATGCTTCTCCCTACGAACAGGTTGTGGCTTCAAACTGGGGGTCAAGGCCCCGAATCAGCTCAGCAGTCTGGGCTGGAACCTGTTCATTTTAACATTTATGGCAAAACACGGGACACGCAAGCCAGGCACACCCAGCTCACACGTGTCCCGGCTGGTCACTTGGGCAGGTTCCTTTCCCTTCTGCATGTGCGTGAGTTCCTGGTTTAGTAAAATGAAACATCTGTGTACTTTTTCCCTCAAAAAGAACAATTTTCAAAGCCACCAAAACATCTTTGAAATGGAAGATTTGCCAACACTGCCCTCTCTCCTGCAAGAAGCAGGGAAATGAGTCCTCAAAAAGCACCATTTCAAATACAGACATCACTAAGTCTGCCTTCCTCGAAAGGCCCAGATCTGCTCACATGTTCACAGAGCTGCACGTCAAAGGTGCTTCAAGAAACAGAAGACAAAGCCTTGTCCTGGGTACAAAAGGTTTATTGCTTATAAAAATAAGTTACAAAACAAAACACAAGCCCGCATGACACAAGGGCTCATTCAAACCATGAAACAACTTAGAACACGGACAGACCCAGGAGTCAGCTCACCGCCTCGCTAACATGCAGGGGAGAACACGCTGTGTCACTGATACTGAGTCCTCGCAAGGCCTTCTCTGCCTTCCGTTCTCCAGCTAAAGCATCTAATTAGTTCCATCAGCAGAGACGGGGTCTGCTCTTCAAGTTCGGCCTCAATGTGCAGCATGCTGTTTTGCAGGAGGGAGGGAGTGACACCGGGGCTGTGAAGACACGTCTGAGCCATCGGCATCACTTAGGGCTTGTCCGGGACAGTGCCGGACGGGGGTCTGTGGGCGGGGGTCACTGCCGGCAGGTATCGTGGAAAGCTTCGAGGGTTCGGAAGTCCCTCCACGTGGGGGGAAGGCCATCTTGGAGAAACTTCCCGCAGCGCTGGCAAGGGGCCTGGAACAGCTTTATGTAACTTCTTAACCAGGTCTAAAAAGAGAAGTGAGGAGAGAAATGAAAGAAACAGGATCCGGGGGCTTCCAATGTCATCCTTCCCGTCAGGCCTAATGATCTTGAGGGCAGAGAACTTAAGTTGGCTGTGACCCCAGGAGGGACCCTGTGATTTTACAAAACGCTGCACGCAGAATCCGCAAGGTCACAACACTGCTGATTTTCAGTTCTGGTGCACCCCGGGCCCCTCCCAACGAAGGGAGCTTTAAAATAGAAACCCCTCCTCTCAGAGGCAGGACACGCTCCCGGAGGAGTGGCCGTGAGCTAGGCGCAGCCTCGGGGCTCTGGGGCTGCAAGTAACACTTCACCCCCAAGTTCCGCGTCTCCTGGGTGTTAGCACTGATCCTCTCCCAGGTCACCACCCGGAGGTGGGCGTGGACGCGTGCGGAGGGGGCTGCGCGTGGGTGGCGATTTCAGAATTCTCTCCTAAGGTCAACGTGCCTTTCTTCTAATCTGATTTCAGAGGTCACCACTCACTGTCACAACGTGGCCCAGTGCACCTGGGGGGAGGGTGGGGCCGACCTGGTGCCACCAAATAACATAATAAACAGCAAGTACAGCCTTGAGTGGTTCAGAGTGCAGAGTTCCCTCGGGCATCATACATAAGGATGAGACTCACATAACTCAATTCTCAAACTCAAGGAGAGCGTGAGCTCGCCGACCCAAACCCATGGTAATAGGCAGCGAGTTAAGCAAGTTCTCACTGTGATGGGGGCACGTGAATCTCGTCATTCAATGTCCTCCTAAATTACGCCGGTCAGAGAAAATCGTTCTTTGAAGAGGTCGGCAAGTTTACTGCTACAAATCCTATCTTCATCCGCGCTGTCTTCCTGGAGGCCGACAGTGACCCCCGATCCTGTCCCCCTGCTGAAGGCTGGTGTTGGAAGTTTTGGCAATAAACAGGAGGAGGTCAGTGGATCCTCCAGTTAAACTATTTTTACTTCTTGATCTCAGGGTCAGTTACCAAAAGGAAACTGGGCATCACAACCTGTTAGGTTTAAAAGCAAGTCTTTCTATCGACATGAAAGGGAAATGCTTGCTGAAGACAGTCGCCTGACACGGTCTCTCGACACAGGAGAGGACCGCTGCGTGGACGGCTGCGCTGAGCACCTGGGTCTGCTTCGGCGGCCTCCCCAGTGTGGGACTGATCAATGAGCTGGGCTGTATTTTCTGAGAAATAAACTGCAGGCTCCTAGAAGCTTAATTGTGGCAGCAAATGGGAGGAGACGGAGTGGAGGAGTGATCTGCCTCCCATCTGCCAGCACTGATCGGACTTGCGGACGGCTCTGTCTCCTGAGTGCCTTCTCTAACGGCAGCCTTCCTAGCGTGAGTTTAAAAGGGGGGTTTAACAGCAGTGAACAACGGAGACGACTGGTGTGAGCCCAAAG
This sequence comes from Camelus bactrianus, assembly GCF_048773025.1. Classification (NCBI taxonomy): domain Eukaryota; kingdom Metazoa; phylum Chordata; class Mammalia; order Artiodactyla; family Camelidae; genus Camelus; species Camelus bactrianus. The sequence goes on from NC_133542.1 coordinate 73,755,296, forward strand.
CCAGGTCAGTGTGGTGCCCAAACAGCTGGCCAGTTCTGTCGGGACGTGGTGGACACAGATGTTGGCCCTGCTCAGGCCAACCTGTGGTCACATGATAAATTTGGGCGGCCGCATGCTAATGAAGTGGCTCGGGGGAGGTGGGGGGCGGAGGAGGGTTCCTGACCTGTAGGACTGATTTCCACAAGGTAAGTATTCCGGTTCGATGTCAAGCTACCAGTGGCTGAACAACCAGCTCGAGAAATCCTGGACATTTAACAAGAGCTGGCAGCAGCCGACTCCAGCAAACCAGAGACCACAGGAATGGCTGATTCTGGGTCAGTCTCCTTCCTGAGCTCTGACACTGCCAGGCCAAGGCGTAGGTGTCTTGGAGGAACGACAGGATTCATCTTAGTCACTGCACCTGCCCAGTGCCAAGCGCAGGGCCTGGAGCTCAATGAACACCCAGTGACTAAATCAAGGGTGGGGACTGTGTTGGACGATCACTTCTGAAACCACCCACGTTTGCTCAGCACGGGCAGGAAACACCAGCTAATTAAGAGGGAACTGGTTTCTCCTAGACCCGTCCCCAGTTTAAAAGACGAATCATTTCCAAACTGGGCTGCCTCCTGCCGCGAGGCCCCGGCGAGATGAAGGCGAGCCGGCCGCCTTGTGAGCTGTCTGTCCTCACCCGAAGGGCCGAGGACCAAGGGGGAGACTTGGCTCCCAAAGCCACTTACCATGAAGGACCGGACCACGACATCAGGCATCTGGGGCAGCTGATAGTGGAGGAGGGCGGTGGTGGCATGGTCTGTCACCTGGAACCAAGGACAATGACTGGGGTTAGAGCCACTGGGAGCCAGCACAGAGAGGACAAGACGAAGGTGCTCCTTTTATGTGACATCTCATGGAGGAAAGGACAGCTGATAAAACCTGAAGGTCGAAAATTAATTAGCGAAGTTGGGGGCAGGGGAGGGGAAAGAGGTGTGCTGCAGGCAGGTCACAGGTATTCAGGCCTGGAGGCAAGTGGAGTGAGGAACTTTCCAGCAACCCCAGGCAGGTGCAGCACCTGAGAGAGCAGAGAGTGTGAGCAGTGGAGAGGTAAAGAGGGGGCGCACCATAGAGCCGCATCTCTGCAAGAAACACATGAATGCAGAGGCTTACTGCCAACTGTCCACGTTCGACATCTTTACCTGGGAGTGCTTTTCCAGCCCGTGTAATTGGTCTTTCTGCTCCCTTTAATTCCCATTCTGTCTCATAATTTGTAGCTGCATAGCTTGTGATGGGGGCTGACCATTTCTGATGATCCCTCCCTTAGGTCTCAGGTTCCTACCGTCACCTTTCTGAAAAGCTGTGCCACTCCCAGTGTGGCCCTCTGACCAGCCCCCTAAGAGCCCAGGTCTCTTTTCAGTGCCTAGTGGGCTACACCCACTGTCCCCTAGCTCCTTCAACAGGGCCAAGGGCACGACTGCTTTAAGTACTAGCAGTATCTGGTGACCAGAGGGAAGGGGCACTGGGTTTAGGCCCTGGCACTGTCTGCTGGCTTCACCTCTCTGGGTCTCAGTGTCTCTCCGGAAAAGTAAAGGGCTGGACTGAGATCCCCTGTAGTTTTGAAATTCGATGACACCATTGATGGTTGATGTCTGCCATCCATCAGCAAATTAATAGATTCTACCTAATGTGATAGTTGTGTTCAAACTCATGGTTTTATTTGGCTGTCTTCATTAGGGACTCCTGCCATTACAAATGTTGTGGTTAAAAAACAAAATGAAACAACCCCACATAAAAATGATCAACTCTGAGAACAAGACTAAGCATGGTCTGCTTGTGTTGACCTGTCAGTTTTTCCCGCCCCGACCAGGACACTGTGACGGGCTGACAGACAGACCTCAGCAGCAAAACGACCAGGTGGAAATCAGCAGGGCGGGTCCGGGCCTCGCTTGGGGAGTTGCAAATGATCCAGAAGCTAGCCCAGCTGCGTCCACACCCAAGGCCAGAGAGGCCACACCCCCAAGAGTGAGGCCGCGGGCTCCCTGGCTTACAGAACCCCCTCTCAGCTGCGGCTCCCCCCCCACCCTGGGAAATGGTCATGGATGTGAAGTGCTTCTCCTCCACCAGGCCGGGGTCTGCCCGCCCCCTCTCTTCCACTCTCCCTGGCCCTCGGACTCGCCCGCTCTCCCTCTGGGCTCCCATGGCCTGCCCGGGCTGGTGGGCCCCACTAGAAGGTCAGGTCTGTGTAGGCAGGGATCACACTCATCTGGTTCATGCTGTGTCCCCAAGGCCTAGAATACCACCTGGCACCTAGCAGGGTCTCAGTACATATTTGCTGAATCAAGAAATAAACTGAAAAGGGCCCACTCATCAAAGGCCACGCACCAGAAACACCTGTACTGGCTTCCTTGCAAATACAGTTCATGTACCCAACAGTGTTGAGAAATTCTTACCCAAGTGACTTTCAAGATTAACTTATTCCTCCAAGTGCAAAGACTGTTTTTATTTTAAGCATTTCTGACAGACAGCTTTCTAAAATGAGCAATGCCTTTAAAAAAAACCAAAAAAAAAAAAAAAAAAAAAGCCGGTAGTAATGATAACTTGGCAAAATGGCAGGTGGTGACCGGCAGGGCGAAATTAATGGCTACAAAACCCAGCCAAGCAAGTGGGGCCCCAGCGATACCTGAGCTTAGAGCCTGGCTCTCACCCTTCCAGATGCCTTGCTAAAACCCCATGCAAGTGGCATTTATGGGCTGGTAAGACACTCCTTACAATCACATTTCCCAAAGAAACAAAGTTTCTGCAGAACTCTCCTGCCCTTACCACTTACTGCACAAAGCCTCTCACAAAGCCCCGCCCTCACCGAGCCCCGTGGAGCAGGCAGGCAGGCTGGCTTTGCTGCCCCCGGTTCCGGTTCCGGGTGTGCTTCTTTCCCAAGAGGCAGAAGGTCCATCTCCTGTCCCTGGGTGGGTCTAGATCTGGCCATTGGGCACTCTGAGCACCTGGCCTGGGGCCCAATTCCCCAAGCAGACTGGTCACCCAGAGGCCACATTCATGGCTGGGATGCTTTGTCTTGACAGCACATTTTCTTTTTACAATTTTTAGCACATATTTAAAGTTCTGAAAACGTCCCCTAACTTGGATCCCCAGCCTCTCTCGACACATCGGAAGATCTGGGGGCAGTAATAGTGCACCTGCCTCATGGGTTGTAGTGAAGATTACATGAGTCCAACCACGTGATGTGCTCGGCTCCTAATTATCGCTGGGACCGTGACCTGGCCCTGCCCCCACATATCCAAGTGGCCGCCGTCAGCAGGAGCCAAGGAGGGGTGGTGCCTCTGGGCAGGGCACGCATCTGCCGTTTGCCTGGCGTCCTGTCTGGCACCCAAGCCCGCTTCACTCATGCTATCTGCCTGGCCCCGTGGCTTCTGGAATTTAGGGCCTTTACCCAAACACTGCCAAGAATCTCTGCTCCCCATCCTCCTGCTTGCTGGGTGCCTGGCAAACCTGTGCCCACCTCCCACCTCCCTCCCTTGGCTGACCTCTGAACTTGACCTCTTCGGGCTGAGTTTTGGTATCTGCAAGGTGTCAAGCCAGGGAAGGCATCATGCTAATTTCAGGGATGCTCTTCCACACCTGCTCCTCCTCTGTGTTCTCAGTAACGACACCGCCCTCCACCCAGCGGCCTCAGTCGGAAATCCGGGCTTTTCCTGCCACTCACACTCAGGCAGTCTCTTGCATTACAGATCACTCATCTCGAATCCCTCTGCTCCTCCCCACTCCACTGTCTGAACTCCAGCCTCCTGTCGCGATGAGCAGAAGAGCCCCACCTCGTTCCCTCCCTCTGTGGCTCCCGGAGGGGACATTCTGCACTGAGGGGGTGAGGTCTGTGGCTCTGGAGGTTTATGTTCTGGCTCCACCTCATCCAGCAGCACCACCTTGGGCAAGTTCCTTCATCTTTTTTAGCTGCAGTTTGCCCATCTGGAAAATGGGGATAATAGCAAATAGTCCCCATCACATGGGATAACTGTGAAGATTAAATAAAATAACGTGTGCATGTTGTTCAAGACGTATTAGCGGTTAGTATTACAAAGCTAGAAATCTAACTTAATGTCACTCCCCCGCTGAAAACCTGTTCAGAGCATGTGAATGCACTTAGGACAGAATTCAGGTGTTAACCTGGCATTCGAGGTCCTGCCTCCTCTCCTCTCCTGCCTTCCGAGATGTCTCAGACCCTAATGCTCTGGCTCCTCCTCCTCCAATGCTCCCTCCCCTCCCCACCTTCTCCTCCTGGGCTCCTCTTCCTCTTTCTGGGACTGGTTTAGATCCGTGTGCTCGGGAAAGCCTCCCAGAACCCCGACTGGGTCATGTCTCCTGGCTCAGATCTTTCCTTTCACAGCATTCCTCACGACTGAGCTTGTATAATTATTTCTCTGCCATTTTTGTTAGTGTCACTCTCCCTAACTTGACTGTGAACTCAGAGCTGGAGACCATGTCTGCCTAGTGCCTGACACAGAGGTTCTCCAGATGTGTGTGCTGACTGAACAGATGATCCCTTCTGCCACTCAGACATCCAGGGAGACTGGCTCACGTGAGGTCTGGGGGCAGAAGCAAGGGCCTGACGGGTGGAGAGAGGGAGACAGGAGCTAAGGACTATGCACCCTGCTGGGAATCTTGACTCTCCATCTGCTGGGAGTTGCCTGGGTTCACTGTCGGGTCCTCCCTTCCTTCCTGGAGCACAGGTACTTTCCAGGCTCCCTCATGGCTGGGCCACGGGCTCAGTTCCGGCCAAGGCAGCAGGAAGTGGAAGTGGCGGGTGTTACTTCCGCCGGAGACAGTGCAGAGCAGCGTGGGCTCTCTTCGCTCTCCTTCCCCAGCGGTGTTGAGAGCCACGCTCCGATGGTAGATTCGCAAGACGGGGGAGCCTCTGTGAAGTCGGGTCCCAGGGTGACTGTGGAGCTCAGCCCTCCAACATCTCAGGGTGGGTGTGCAGTGTGAGCAAGAAATAAACTTTTGTTGTTTTCAACAGCAAAAATGATGAAGTTTGTTACAGCAGCCTTCTCTCTCCCCTTCAGACTGAAATACTGTATCCTCCTTGGGTATTTATTTCCCACCTATAAGATGAGCCATGGTGTCTGCCAGTTGGGCCCACTGTAGACCTAGAATCAGAATCTCCGGGGTGGGGCCCAGAGACCAAGCCAGCCTCCCTAGCTACGCTGGGGATGCCAACGTGCAGAGGCTGCATACAGATCCCCTGGCGGTCCTGCCACCTGGCAGCTGCGGATTAAGCAGGTAGGTGTGGGGTGGGGCTGAGACCAGGCACTTCCCACCGACTCCCAGGCCTACCCCTGCTGCAGCTGAGGGACCAGGCTGCTCGGGTGGCAGAATGTTCTGGGCATGACAGGAAAAAGGCCTTTAAAACAAAGGCCTGCAAACCCGAAGCAGAACTTGTTTTTTTATGAATCAAGATGAACAGTACTACCCAGATTTCATGATGGGGCTGTGGAAAGAGGGGGTGGGGCAGTGGTGGTGAAATATTTTCATAGTGAAATGTTTCCAGTGGGGGGGGGATCGGTGGGGTTCCCCTTACTTCTGAAAGGTGCTTTCTCAGGGCCACGGATGCTTTTATTAACCTGATAATTACCTTCACGAGAGCTTATGATGTGTGTGCTCTGCTCATTCCACCCCCAAGGTGACTAAGGAAGCTGTCTCCTTCTGTCCATTTGGAGACTCAAAGAGGTTGGGAAGGTGCCCAAGGCCACAGAGCTGACGGTGAGGGGCGGCGGGTGCGTGAGCCCGGACGCTGCCAGGCCCAAGCCTGTGCCTCCTCTCCTAGGACAGCGCTGGCCAGCTCTCCCAGTTTGCCGATAAAGGCACCTGTCTGTCCCAGGTGCCTGGCGTCACCTGCCTACCACCTCCCAGCCTGGTCAAGTCCACCCAAAGCCAGAGCCCCGATGCCAGACGCAGGTTAAATCTGTGAACGTGGCTGCTGGGTAACAGGCTTCCCAAGAGCACAACAGACTGAATTTACAAGAAATGTCCTCCTCCAGATGCGGCTGAAGTGGCGCCCCAGAGCTCCGTTTTGGATCCAGGCAGGGCACATAATCAGTTCTCCCTTTACTGGGTCGGAAATATGGTCAAATTCAGCCTTTTTCAAAAGGTCCAGTATAAACTATCCTCTTAATTGCCAAACGGTGGCAGCTTTTTCTAGCGCTGACACGATCATTTAATTTCTTCAGTTTTCCATCACCAATTACAGAAATATTTTAACACAAGGAAACAAAGCTGACTGATTTGCTATGTTTTTCCTCCCCTCCTCCCAAACTCCTCCCCTGGTTTTCAGGTTCCCATGGCTGAACTCCAAAGCAGCAGGTAGGACTTGGTTGTCAGATGTGGGGGAAATTCACCTACAATGATCTTCCTTTTTGTCAAAGTATTCTACCTTCAGTATTTTTTTGTTTCACACTTTCAACAACAAAGTTGTTTTTTCGCTCAGCATCCAAGACGTGAAAAAAAAAAAAAAAAGGCCTGAGGCAACAACAACAAAAATGGCTATTAACTAATTTAAATGGGCTCTGGGCGTCCCAGCCTGGTGTGGGTCCCATTGTGATGGACAGCTAATGAGATTCCCCTGGGAGATGAAAGCTCGGTCTGGCAGCAGCGGAGGCCAGGAAGGGCACTAATGCTCCTGCGAAAGGGAGGCCATTCACCCCACCAGTGAGTGCTGCTCTGAAAAGAGCTCAGAAAAGATAAAAGCCGATGGCGAGCCTGAGGTAAGGGAGGGAGGAGAAGACATGGAAGTAACAATAAACCAGGGAGACAGGGGACCCAGCCAAGAGGAGTGGAGGGGGAAGTGACTGCGATGAAACCAGCAAGGGCGGGAACAGGACAGCCGGGTCCCAGAAAGACAGGAAAAAAGAGGAGTGTGCAGACACCGGGGACTCTGCCAAGAGCTGCCCCGTCTGACCTCAAGCCAAATAAAAACTGCAGATGCTGGCCTAGTTTGGGGTGCATTCCCATCTCCAGGCTGGGCTGCAGGTGATTTATTTCTTTAGAGTAGGGTGACATGTCTATTGACCGTCAACACCCCCACTCTGCTTTATCAACCTTACCTTCAGTTTTCTCCTCCACCAAGCGGGGCTCACCGGAAGTCCCCCACCCCCAGCTCAAAGAGGCAGAGGAGGTCTTCCTGCGCCCAAACTGACGGGGAACCAGGCTCAGAAAGGGAGAAAGGAATCTTTCAAAAGACCTTGAAACAGCTGCCAGTCAACACCCTGGGGAAGGAGCTGCCAGTCAAAACAAGTCTCCCAAAGCTCCTCCACCATGCTGTGCGCAAAGCGCTCCGGCGCCTTCACTCCCAGGACCTGAGAGCCGGAGGGTCCTTCGGAGATGACGAGTTATTTTTGCTAAACCCAAAGTGGAACTGCCAGCAACAAGGGCAGCGATCCAAGCCGATGTCTGCTGAGCACCGGCCCCGAGCAGGGGCTGGTCTATACCGTGCAGCCGGTGAGGAGCCCGGGCTCTGGGGCCAGACTGCAGGGGTTTGGATCTTGTCTGTCACTACAAGCTGGGCGACCCTGGACACAGATCACACGTGTCAACGCAGGGAAAGCGCTTGAACGGTGCCTGACAAGCAGCAAGTGCCCACCTAACGTGAGGCATCATCTCTTCTTCTCGCTTAATCCCCACAACCTCGTGATGGCGCCACTGATGGAGGACAATTTCCACTTCCACGTGTGGAAGCGAGGTCACAGGGCGGTTAAGTGACCTGCCCAAGCCAGGCAGCTGCTGAGAGCAGAGCAGGGCCCTGGGCCTCGGGGTTCTCTGCGCCAGGCCTTCGAGTGGACAGAGGCTGGGGGGGAAGTGGGAAGGTGGCACCTGAGGCCATCTCCTCCCTAGAAGGGAAGGGACCCAAGACACTTAGGGTGGAGGCAGCACTCCGCCCCACGTCTGTTTACTTGCACCCCCGCCCTGCCTCCCTCTGCCTCACACAGCTCTCCTGCCTCCGCACTGGAAGCTTCTGCCTGTCTTGCTCACCACCCACCCTGAACAAGGCCTGACACCACCATGGGTGGGCCCTCAAGAGGAGCTCAGGACTGAATGAGTCTCTCCGCCTTGTAGAACGAAGTGGGAAACGGCAAATGAAAGGCAGCAGCACTTAGGGAGGTGTGCACACAGATTAATCAAAGGCCATGAGCAGTAGAATCTAAAAGGGCGGGGGCCGAAAAGGGGGAAAGCCCACTGTTGCCATGGTGACTCTGGCATCCAGAACACACTCTTCTTCCCACCTGCGCTTCTCCCTCCCCAGCTGAGGGGGCAAAAAGGACAGGTTCAGGTCCAGCAAGACCATTTTCTACTGATGATCAGTCCCCCAGAGCCAGGCTTTAAGGCGGCCAGGCAGACTTTGTTCTTTACCATAAGGGAGGGAGGGAGGACAGAGTGGTGACTCACAGAAAGGACCAGTGAGACACCAGGAGGGGACAAAAACTCTTCTAATATATTATCATTCCCCAGCAGTTTCCTCTTTTAAAAAGCAAGGATATGCTGTACTTCTTGGTGGCCCAGGGACTGTTCTTGGGTCCCTGAGCCCCTAAGGTAGTAGGTGTGGTCCCGACTCGGTGCGGGCTTCCGGGCTGGAGGGGAGAGCTTGCAGAGCAGCAGGGGGACGAGCACAGACCTGGGGGTGGGCTGCTGGGCACCAGGACCTGTGTTGCTAAGAAGCTCCCGAAGGAGACTTGGTGTCAGCAGTGTTAGGAACCACGGGTGAGCAGGCTGCTACAGGTCACTGCCCGCTTCCCACCACCAGGGGGCAGGACTGGGACCGCGCAGTCTGGGTAGGGGCTGAGCCTGAACACTGGCCCCAGCAGTTACGCGGTGCTTTTCCTAACATGATGGATTAATGGCCCCAAGTACATTATCCGCCAGCACACAGCCCACGAAGCCCAGGGCCTCCCCTGCTGAGCTCAGAGAGCTGGAGCTTCTGCCGATTAAAAGTATGTCCCACAAGATTAATAAACAGGAAAAGTTAAGTACCCAAGTGCTTAGAAGTTGCTTATTTAAGAGAAGCCTGGTAGATAGACCAAGATTGGGCTGTCCTCCACCCAGCACCTGCTGTCACACACTGTGAGCAGGAGCTTCTCTGGCCCGTGCTAACGTGAACAAAAGGCAGCGTGGTGGGAAAGGACACGGAGCTGTGGGGAGGCCAGGGTTCAGTCCCGGACTCTTCACTAATTATCCAGGTGACCTTGGCTGCATCACTCCCCCCACTGGCCCTCAGTAAAAGAGCATGAGGCTGGGATCCCTGGGCGCTTAGAGGTCTAGGCTTTCAGTGGACACCGCACAGGGCCTGACTGCACGCCCTGAGGGCACACCTGTGCTGAGCTCCACCCTCGGGCCAACCAGCTGTGACATTAAAGACCTTTGTTCTCTGAAAAAGGACAAGCTGATCCCAGCAGGCAGCAGAGGTGCCAGGGTGCCAGGTTCCTGCCCCGCTCCGCCTGCCGCTCTGATGTGATGGTACCCTCACACAGTCCTCAATTTCGGGGCCGGTTACAAAGAGCTCAGAACCACGGAGACCGTCAGCACAGCACTATTCTTGGGAACCTCTTTCCATCTCAACAGGTTTCAAAGAGACTCTGGAGCACAAAGTAGCAGGCAGCAAAGCCAAACATTTGCTACATAGTCGTACCCATGCTGGTCCTGCAAGTCAGAGAGATAAAAATAAACTTTCATTCGCTGGATATACTTTAATGCCACACAAGGAGATTGGCCCAAGAGTTTGGGTCTCCACTCAGGATTTTGCCAAAGACAGACCCACCTTTCACAAAAGACACTAGAAATCTCTTGCAAGGAGAAAATTCTTTGTGGGTCTAGGAGTCAAAGATGTGAACCTGGCTTTTTAAATGTTTCAAGAGACAGCAATGCTGCTCCAAGGATGAGCACTGTTTCAAGAATACTGAAAACAGTCCCAGAAGTACTCATTCCATGAAAAGAGAAACCATCATTATTTCAAAATTGAATGCTATGAAGCCAGTCCTGCAAGTGCTGGGGGTGGGGGTAATGGGGAAGCAGCAGAGACCAGCTTCTAAAACTGGGGTAAGAGTACAGGAGAGCGGAAGCACGGGGGTTCAGTTTTTATTACGCAGCCTGAGCCTCTCATCTGTGCCCTGGGTTTGTATGCCACGGGCCAGCAGACCCAGAGGCCCGAGGAGGAAGCATTGAAGTCCAGGGGGACTAGGGATTACTTAGACAAGATCAATACTTCCTTCTCTGCCTGATGAAGGAGCCATCTGCACGGGCTCTGAGGGGCTTATGACTGTCCACTGGAGCCTGGCAATGCTGCTCTGGGATGAGACCGGGGCAGAGCTGTCTGGGAGGGAACTGGAGAGGGGAAGACAGACACTGCCACTCCACCCTTTCTGAAATCCCCAGCCACAGCTTTGAGATCAGTCTCCATCTGAGGATGAGACCTTGCCTATAAAGTACAGAACACGGCCTGTGGCACAGACCGGGGCCTCCATAAAGGAGTTTTTGTTTGGTTTGAGAGGCTTCAAGCTGACCCTCTTGAAAGTCCCAGCCAAGATACCACTGATGCTCCAAAGGGAAGCCTCTCAAATCCCTGGGCCGTTGAGGGCAGACTGGTTGCAGACAGCCTCCAGAGGTGGATGTGCCTCCCCTAAGCCACTCTGCAGCCACCTGCGGGACCCTGCGGACACCATGGCATAGCATATGTGGTCCTTAATGACCTGGGTCCCACCCTCGTCTCCCTTGGTCCCCACGTCACACACCAGCAGTATCAGCTGCTTTAGCAATTCCTCCTCCCAGACTTGCTTCGCTGACTCTGCTCTGCACTCAAGCCTGGAAGGCCCTTCCCCTGGCCGAGCCCTTCTGCCACTTGGAGACTTGGGCCAGGGGCCTCCCCTCCCACCCTGGGCTCTCCTGCACCCCCAGCAGCACCCTGTGGGTGCCCCAGTCCTGCACTTGCCCGACCTGTGACCGGAGCCTCTGCCTCAGCCTGAGCTGTGCTCTGCACTGGCGCCACTCACCCGATAGGGCCCCAAGTGAAGGAGAGATGAAATACGTGAGGTGCTGTTGTTTTATTTTTGGCCAGCGGGGTTCGGGGAGCAGAGTGAAAGGAGGACCTCAGGGGTGGGAAAAACTGAGGTCACGGGGCGCTGCAGGGAGAGGGGCCTAGGTGAACAGGGAAACTCCAGTGAGGACGCGGGGAGCTCTCCAGGGTCCTGACCAGCTTTAAGCTTCTGCCAAAGGCCTTGGGCAGCGCCGAGAGGAGCCGCACACAAAAGGTCCTTCACATTTCCCAGGATTAAGGAATACAGGCTCTTCCTTTAGAGGAACAAAAAAAAGTTCAACGCTCTCCAGATGGTAAAACGCCAGATTCTGCTGCCGGCTGCCAGGAAAGCCCAGTCCCAAAGATACCTGACTTGTTCTGCACCCACTTGGGGTGATGTCATTTTCTGCAGGAACAGCCTTGCCGTTAGAGAAACACATCCAAAGACATCTGGGCTCCCAAGGAAATACAGACAATACCACCTACTTCCTCAGCAAACTTGAGGCAACTGCAGAAGAACAGAGACCGTGGTGCAGGGGGTGAGCCCTGCCTGAGAGGCGGCTGCTGTGGTGCTGGGTGCCTTCTGCACAGCGTCTGCTGGGTGGGGGGTATGGGGGGGTTGGGGTGGGACACATCCATCTCAGCTGCCTTCTGGGGCTCACCAGAGGTGCCACTAGCCTTCTCAGGACACAAGGGGCTGTTCCAGGTTCCTGAGACTGTCATTCTAGGTCAGCATGTCAGTGCTGCCCGAACAGCACCACTGGGGGCTTGTGATTCGGGTGACTGACTTTCGGACCAGGAGAGGAGAGAACGTGCCTGGAGAAAACCGAAGGCAGATGATGCTTTGGTGGGAGTGTGTGGATCTGTCACGGCAGCTGGTCTTTGGTTTACTTTACAAAACACACCCAACCTAAAATGGACCCCACACAGAGACGGCCGCGGAGTCGAGTTCCACGCCCCTCCCGGCAACGGCAGCTGACGTCTGCTGCACACGTGCGCTATGACCGCACCGCCGGGCTCTTCCCAGCACTCTCAGCACGCTGAATCCTCACGATAAGTACCCTATGGCGTAGGCTTTATTGTTACCCCCTTTTAATTGCTGGGGGACCTGAAGCCTGAAGAGAGGGGCTAAATCCCTGGCCTGAGGTTCCCAGCCAGCTAGTTCACGCACAGCAGTGCGGGGTGCAAACCCGGGCCTGATTTGAGCCTGTGCCTTACATCTGGGTCCACTGCGCAGAGGCCAGCAGGAGGGAGGAGGGCGGCCACTGCTGACGAGCGCCTGAGAAAAGCCGGTGAGTCACAGGCCAGAAGTCCGCCTCACAATTCACACCGACGGGCTCAGCTACCCTCACACCCATTCCTCTTATCTTCCCTGCTTTGCAGGTGAGGAAACAGAGGCAGGTGAGGCCGCACAGGGAGCAGTGGTGAGCTGGGGTCTGAACACGTGCAGCATGGTGCTCACCACGGTGCTGGATCGCCTCTCTCCCAGCGGTCACTGTGGGGAACGCGGTGGGAGGCGGACGGGGAGCGGGCTGGGACTCTCCGTGGGCGGGCGGGCGGGCTTGCTGCCGGGAACATGCCCCGCGGCGCCGGGGGGCCTGTGGGCTGGTGGGAAGGGGTGTGGGGAATGACAGGAGGCTGGGCTTCCCAGAAGCCGCTCTGGGTTCTGACCTGGGGTACACTGAGTCTCAGGCAACCCCTCAGGAAGAAGTCAGCTACGGAGATGAAACCGAGCCCTCTGGCCTCCTCTAATGGCAGAGAACCACAAACCACTTCCAGCGGGCGGGCCGGCTTTCCTGCTCCACAGTGACCGTAACACCGGGGGCTCGCGGGCACCCCGACTCTCGGTCACCACCACCCGCAGCGGCGGGGGAGAGAGCCTTGCAGAGGGAAGGTACTGGGGTCTCATGAGGGGGAAACAAAGGATCCAATCTCTCCTGGGTTTAGAAGCTTGGGAATATTTCAACACACCCCCTAAGAGAAGAGGTGGTGATAAACAGCTTTCCAGCTATAGAGTGTGTGTAATGATCCCGCCTTTCTCGGCTCCCAGGCCCCCCTGGGCTGACACACCATCACCACCCCTGTTTTCCTTCTGCCCACCCAGCCTGGTCAGTACAGCCCGGCTCTCGGCTCCGGAAAGGGCTGCCCTCTGGGATGGTTGTGGAATTGCCTGTCGCCTCTCCTGTCCTGAAGCTCGTTGACAGCCCAATACTTGGCTCATGCCGTGTTCCCCGGCACTGTCCTCCCTCATCCAGTCCACTGACAGGAATCTGTCTTCCTCCACTGGCCCTCGCACCAGTCAGTCATTCGCAGGCTTTACGCGACTGTGACTGCCAAGACACACCGGGGCGCCAGCGACAGGGTGCACAGAAACAGGACGCCAGTGCACCATGTTCTATTGACCAGAAGTTCTCCTTTTTGGAAAAAGAGCATTTAAAAGAAGAGGGGACCGTGAGAGCAGCACCAGGCTCTGGACAAAGCACAGGCCCCCTTGTGACATGAGAGAGAGCCCCTCCTGGGGGCTGAGGAATCCCGTCCCGGTGCGGGGGCCTCTGCCCACGTGGGCCTCCCCTGAGGGGGGCACCGGGCCAGGAGAGCACAGAGATTTGGCGTGAGGTCTTAGGCCTCTCTCCACAGCCCCAGCCTCTTCCAGGGCCCTACCTGTGGTGCTTGAAGAGGGCCTTCTGAAAGGAAACGGGAGTGGGCTGGCTGGGAGCGACGGCAGACATCACAGAGCACGAGACTGAACATAATGACTGTTTGTTGAGCCTCTCTGGTGACGTGCGATGTGGCGGCAGCCTACACGCACAGGGAAAAGGGACTCAGCCCCGTGCAAAACAGGCTAGCCCTGCCCTCAGGGAGCAGCCCCCCGTCGGGACAGTCCCCTCTCCTGGGGCGTGGAGTTAGCGCTGTGCTGGGCCTGGCGCTTACTGTTTGGGCAGGCACTCAGTCTATGCCAGGTACTCCGTGTTTCTAAAACTTCTCTTCTAGGGATGGCTCAGTCTCGCCCCTCGGTGGAGTCTGCCCCACATGGAGGCCAGTTTTTGTATCAAAGCACGAATGAGCAAGCGAACCAACGAATGAGTGCCTGAGCACAGGGATGAGGACGCAGTGGCAGCCTGCCCACAGCATCACCCACCGCCGGATAGGACGGCCCACCTGTCCGCAGCTAAGCTCTGCTGACGGCACGGGCCCGAGAGGGTTACTCTTCCCTCTGCTGCCTCTAGAATAACGACTGTGGACTGAGACATCTGCGGGCTATGACTTTTGTGCTTTGCCTCCAACTGAAAAAGCTGCGAGGCAGGCGCCAGTCCCTCTGACACTGTCTCTGGCTTCTCCACCTGCCTACCTGGGGCTGCACACACCCCACCTCTTTCTTTGGCCTCCCTGCCAAGACTGAACACAGTAAGGAGCTGCGTATTTGCTCCCACTCTTCCTAAGTTACTGGATGAAAATGCCCACTGTTTTGAAGTGAAGAGGTTAAAGATCAAAACAGTGACTGCCCCTGCAGAGTTTAAATGTCAGAAAAATCTGAACACGCTTGAAACCTTTCCTGGCTCTTTGTGATTCTGCCCTTTCAGACTGTCCCCCCCTATTTCCAAGTTCCATTCTCTGAATCTGTGCCGCTGGAGACTTGCTGGCTATAAAAAGCTCCTTCACCCCAGGACGGAGTGCAGAGAGCCCCCAGGGAACCCCAGTCAACGAGGGGAACCTGTCGGCAGTCGCGGACCCGCCGCCAGCTGCCCCCAGCCCTCCACCGCTGCCCACACCCGGGAAAGGGGTCTAATGAGGAAGAGGGAAAGGGCTTGCTGACAGTCCCTGCTGCAGACAAAAGGCAGGTCCCACTTAGCTTCACAAGGTCGGATTTGCCACAGGACCTCGTGGGAGCATCTTTAACCCAGGGAGGCAGGCACAGCCCGAGGAGAATTTGACGGTGTGTGCTTCCATCCTCTTAGCTCCAGAAGCTATTTTCCGAAAATAAAAAGGCGAGTGTAAGCTTGGCTTGGCTCTGGAGGCAATGCCCTTTTCTGCTCTCGGCTTTGTCACATTGAGAGGAAAGACCTGGGAGGGCTTCCCGCCTTCCCAGCAGGCCTCTCTGTGCGGTGGCCACTGCTACTACTTGTGGTCACTGCAACCACATGAGCACCAAAGAAAGGCAGTCCTGGGGTTCTCCACCAGGGCAATGCAGGGAGGACTCCTCCAATGATACGAGCAGAGCTGATGCTGGTGGCTCCGAGTTCCCATCTCAGACGTGGGGTGCAGCTACTGCATCCACCAACATGGTTAGGACATGTGGGGTCTGTTTTCTGCCTGAGAAATGCCCTCTGACTGGTGACAAAGGAGCTTCCTTGCCCGTGTCCTGTTCCAGTCACTTTCACTCCTGTTTCAGGTGGAGCCTTTGCAGGTAAGGCTGATAACCAAGCCTTGCCCACCAGTCTCCATGCATGGGCGTACGCAGGCAGATGACGGGCAGAAGGGAGTGTTCACCACTGTGCTGTCAAGTGGTGTCTTTCTGGGAAACGCTACCAGCAGCATCAATCAGGACATCCAAAATTTAAGTCAGTGGACAGGAAGAAAATAGACTTCCAAGAAAAAGCTGATCCTAAAAAGCAGACTTTAGAAATGGTGCCACCTCATCTGTCCTTCTGGCACTTTGAGTTTGGAATGTTGAGCATCAGCCCGTCACCTGGACCAGGACTTCAGAATCGGCAATGAACGGTGGTCCCAGCCTTGCTTTCAGGGCACGGTCTGGCTATGGAATAGGAAGGCCGGCCCTCTGAGCACCAACATGGCCCGAGACGAACACAATGAAATAAGCACAGTGCAGTCGCCCCCCAGCCCCATCCCGTCACGATTCCTCGTCACACACTCTGCATCCTCTCCACCAACGTCTTGCACAAGAACAAAATCCCAACCCTTCCCACGTAACGATGATTAGTTGAAAGCTGTACTGATAAAGGACTAAACTTAATTCTGTACTACATTATTTTCCCAAATAGCCTTCATTTGACAGCAAATAGACAATGTTTTGGTAGAGAACGGAGAAGATGCTGTAGCCCACTATTTCTCACCTGCCCCTGAAAAAGGAAAAGAACCTCAACGTTAGCTGCCTTTCCTTTGAATCAGAACGCTCTACCACCTGTCTCCAAGTTGCGGTCCTCTAACCTAGTACAGTCAGTATCAGAGGTCAAGTCCATATAGTTAAAAATAGGTGAAGGGAGGGATGATAAAGGCATCTTAGAAAAAGCTCTGCACAGGGGCAGACAACATGCCATTCACCAGTGGAGATAAAAATTCCCCTCTCTACAAATTCATCTATTTTTACCGCTTCAAACACATTACATAAACTATAACGAGGGAACCGGTGAGTGCTCCCGAATCTCCCCAACTAGTTAATATCAAATTTTAAACACTGCTGCTGCGCGTGTTTGTAGTTTTAAACAAATATAAAGAGTGCTGTGGCAGGCTACTTTTTAGGGACGTAGAATAAAAATACAGCACTGACTCTCCAAATCTATGTTTCACCCATTTTACAACTGCCTATTAAACTTTCTGCCTGCATTCAAAAATACTTAATACTACACAGAACATTAAAAAATATATCTGCAAAGGCAAGCCTGTGCAAGCCCCTCCCTAGACATACGCGGTATCTGAATGGAAACTGGCCACTGTTAAAATCCCAGAGTGTGGGTCTGTGATGCTCACGGCCCCCTTTTGTGAAGCCAGAAAGTAACTTGTTCCAGGACCACAGAGGACACCAAGATAAACCCCAAAACTGTCTTAACATTCCTGACTATGAAAGCGGCACAAGATACAGTTAATGCACAGTGTTCCTTCTCAGAATGTTTTTCGGCCGGCTGCTGGGGAAAAAGGGACAAGAGCGTTTGGCCTGGACAAAGTTAGCAATTAAAGCTGAGCTTTGTGTGTGCTGAGCAAGTAAATGCCTTGGGTACGGTCACTTGCACAAGAAAGCCCAGACTGCGATGCGGTTGTCTGCGCTCAGGGTTGTCTGCACTCACGGTTGTCTGCACTCACGTCCTCACGTGACTGCGTACTTCCTTCCCAGAGGCTCTGACCCAGAGGGGAGGCTGTTTTCTCCTTTCTGCATCTAGGCAGCTCGGCTGGGTAAAGGGGTGTGAAGAGAGTCAATGCCATGATTGTCTTTTTAAAATAAACTTTTAATTTTGGGCCGGTTTCAGATTTACAGGAAAGTCACAAAGATGGTACACACAGCTCCCACGTGCCCCTCCAGTCCCCTCACTGTTAGCATCTTTCATTACCAGGCCCTTCGTCACAACTAAGAAAGCAATACTGATTACTTATTACTGACTAAACTCCAGACTTCATCTGGATTTCACCAGTTTTCCCATTAATCTGCCTTTTCTGTTTCAGCAGCCAACACAGCTTAGTGTGCTGAATTCAGCTGTGGTAAGATTGCGACACTGCAATGCTTACACAGGGTCCCACCATGTGCGGTGTTGAGCCTCAGGCTCCCTTGCTTCCCCCTCACTGTAAAGGGCCCAGGGAACGATGTGAAACTGATGTACGTTCCACACCGTGAGAGGGCTGGTCCACTTCGCTCCTTGGGTACAAAAGCCCCATGCTCACTGCCTAATGGGAATGCGTGTCCTTTGGGGTGATAAAAATTTTTGGAACTAGAAAGAGGTGGTGGTTGCACAACATTGAAAGTTCTACAAGCTATGGAACCGTTCACTGTAAAATGGTTGATTTTATGTTATATGAATTTCACCTCAATTGAAAAATAAACAAATGGACGCCCTACGCTGCGCCGCCTGGCACACCCTGGACCCAGTTGTTACTCAAGTGCGGATAACTTGGGCCTGGCTTTCAGAATGATGTCCCTCCACCACATCAGTCCTTTCGGTGGCTTTCGCTGAACTGAGAAGACAATCCAAATTCTGCACCAGGGCCCAGAGGCTCCTGCCGGCCCCCACCTCCACCCGCCTCCGGCGCCTGCGCGCAGGCTCCTGCAGCTCTGGACCGCGCCACGCCCCTCCTCCCCGGGAGGTTCCACCTCCCACACGGCTCTCCACAGGGCTAGCTCCTCATGCTTCCTGTCTCAGTCTAAATTTTGCTGCATAAAGGCTCCCGTGACCACCCTGGTGTGAAGGAGGCCCCTCTTGTTCTCGACCACAGCCCTCTAGTAGCATCCTGAGTTAGTTATTACGCCTCCTTGTTTGTCTTGTTTCCCTGTATTCCTAGCACAGTGCTTGGCACGTGGCAAAGGGGCTCAATAAATGATTGTTGTTGAACTTGAGAAGACAATGAATAATGAATTTACGACCAACTCTACTGTGTGCACTGCTGGATGGAAGCAGAGACAGAGAATGAGAGAACTGAAGACAGTGGCTGGTGCCCGGCAGGGGGGCTGGCCTGGTGCCGTGGAGGGGGCAGGAACCCTCAGAAGCCCCAGGTATCGAGCTGGTCCAGGGAAGGGACCCTTCCACCAACGGGAGCTGGGAAATGAATTTTCTCTGGTCACATTTCACTTCTTCCGACATTCCCCAAACAGTATTTCTCGAGAAAGCCCGACATCTGAAAAAGATGTCACTGTAGCATAAAGGGAGGTGGGGCCAGCCTGCTTCCCCCAGCCCATCCCCTGAGGCAGCTGTGTCCATTACAAGGGCTGTGAGAAACTGCGTTCAAAGACTGCGGGTTGAGCTTAGAACAACTCAAAAGCTTCCGATTTTTTTTTAAGGTGTAATTCATAAATAGCAAAATTCACCCTTTGTAGATATATAGTTCCATGAGTTTTGAAATATCATTGTATAATCACCATAATTAAGACATAGAATGCATAGAATATTTCCATCACCCTAGGGACATCTAGGGACATCTGCCCTCTCTAGGGACATCTCCTGCCCTCACTCCCAACTCCTTGCAACCACTGATCTGGTTTGTCTCTGAGGTTTTGTCTTTTCCAGAATGTCACATAAAGGGAGTCATACAGTGAGCAGCCTTTAGTACCCGTTTTTTTTTTTTTTTAAGACCAATGTTTATACCTCAAAATAGTCATATCTCCCTTAATACCTCCTGAGGAAGAAACAAAAAGTGAAACTTACCTTCTGGAATACTTGATAGTTGGACTTGGACCATATATCAAGCTGGGAGGGGATAAGAGATAAAAGTATCATCAGCATCAATTTTAGAATTTTGCACTTCAAGAAATGATACTGTATCTACTGCTATTAAGCTCGGAAAAAAACATGATTCTAGAATAACGGAATCTTGGGGTTGAAAGGATCCTAAATGTCCTGCCTGAATTTCTTCTTTATCAGCCTGTGATGACTTAAGGAGGTAAAATGAAGTCCACTTGAGGTACATGTTGCATCCACGGCCCCGTGAGCTGAGCCCCTCACTCACTTTTCTAACCTTGACTCCTACCTACCACGGTTCTCTTGCATCACTCAATA
The DNA here is from genome assembly GCF_048773025.1 of Camelus bactrianus. Classification (NCBI taxonomy): domain Eukaryota; kingdom Metazoa; phylum Chordata; class Mammalia; order Artiodactyla; family Camelidae; genus Camelus; species Camelus bactrianus. The sequence goes on from NC_133542.1 coordinate 73,774,766, forward strand.
TGTCAAGGTCAATCCTGCCCCAGGACCTTTGCACTTGCTGTGCCCTTTGCCTGGACTGCTTTTCCTACAAACCCCCACATGGCTCCTCCTATACTTCCTTTGGCTCAAATGTCACCTTGTCAGAGATGCATTTCCCAGTGACTGTCTAAAATGTCATTCCCATACCTGTCATCTTCATTCTCTTTATCCTTCCAAAAATGAACAATTTTCATAGCACTTAAAACTGAAACTCTTTTTGTATATGTTGTGCTGGCATAGGACCTGGCATGTCATGGGCAGGGGGAGGAAAACAGCTCCCAGCTGCTGAATGCCTGTTCTACACCGGGCACACACTGGGCCTTCCACATGCACTCTCCCACTTACTCCCCAGAACAAGCCAATGTGGCTGGTCCTGTTAGCAACCTTCCTTTCTGGATGAGACAACGGTTCAGAGCCATCCAGCTGCCCAAGTAATCTGAGAAGCTTCTGATGGATGGTCTCGCTTGGGGATGCTCAAACTTGGCTGTACAGACTCCTTGGTCCCTCCCCTGGAGTGTCTGAATTAACAGGTCTGGAGGGGACCAGAGAATCTGTTTTTCTGTTTGTTTTGGCAGTGCTCCCCCGGTTAACTGGGATGGCTGGTCAGGTCAGGAACTCTTGATCAAGGAAAACAGAGGTCTGAGATGAAACGTGGGTACAGTCTGGAGTAAACCCAGTCCAGTCCTCCTCTGGCCACACTTGGTCCTGCACAGGGTAATGCGTCTAACCAAAACCATGCTGGTTTCACAGGTTGTATGAAAAATCAAATCAGTGCCTTCTTGCTTTTTCAAGAGGACAGAACAAATGGAGTATGGCAAAACAGAACTAACCCCAACACAGTGCAGGAGATGGTGCAGACTGAAAGAGGGGCTTTCAGAATGTCCCATGGGGGCTAAAAAGTCAACTTTAATATGCAAGTTCAAGAGATGAGCAAACTGAAACACCTGCTTAATAGGCCTCTTGGAAGCTGCCCTTGGGGCTGGCCAGTGGTCAAGGTGGAAACCTGAGACGTGGCGATTTAAGCCTGTATGTTGGGGAGTATTGATTCTGGAGCGCCTGGGAGCACGCAGAGCCACCAGGCGGGAAGACTCCTCCAGGAAGACAGGGAGTTAAGTGCCACACCTGACATGGGACAGCTTGGAGTCCTGTTTCTGATTCTGTTGGCTTTCTGAAAACAGACCTTGGAAGTGAGAGGTGGGGCTGGGAACAGGCATGCCTTCAGTGTCCCCGGCTTCTTCTTGCTCAGAAGCAGAGGAGTCGAGGTCGTTCTAAGTAGGCCCCTCTGGCCCTGGCAGGGCTCCTGCTGGAGGGCGGATGTTTAGCTGGTCCAAGTCCAGAACGATCATGGGAGAATTGTGATTAAACATTTATTTGGATCTGTTTGCCTCCCTGTGTCCCCAATGCCAAACCATCTCCTTCCTGGATTCCACCAGAGCCCCCACTGGACCCCTTCTGCTCTGGCTAAACTGCTCTCCAGAAAGATGGTGTCAATTTTTGGTCACTGCCCCCAACTTAGGTCAACTGATGGAATAAGAATTTTAAAAATCTTCAGGCTTAGATTTTTAATTTGACAGGTTAGCAATCTGTAGGGGGAAAATTGGTATGTTACCTCCAGATAACTCAAGGAAACCTCAAAACAAACATATGAAGTTAAATTCCCTAGGTTATCAGTTCTGCCGAAGAAAATTGCTGGGCAGCTGGGCATGTTTGGGAGGATGAGTTGGGTTCACATCACAATCTTAGTGCCACAGTTTGGCCCAGGGCTTAAAAAATGCAGCATTTAAAGCCTACTCAGACATTGAGGAATGAATAAGAACGACTTTTTGTATCTTTTAGTTTTACCAAATCACTGCCAAGATGACAGGGACATGCCAAAGATTCTAAATCTGAATTTTAAGAAAAGTAACATCAATGTCTGACTTGAAACTAATATAGTTCTCTTTCCATTTTAAGACCACAGCTGTTTCTTCTGAAGTTCTCCACTGTTTATCCTTCCTGCCTGTTCACATCAGACACAGCCAGCCAGACCAAGACATAAACACAGGGCCATGGAAGAGAAAAAAGAAAGGAAGAATCTGCATATAGACTGAAAAGTTAGTTTTTACTTTAAAAGAGAAAATTATACATATAAACCCTTCAGTATCTGCAAAATGTTTTAATAGAAAAATCATCCGAAAAGAAATATGCACAGGTTTAATTAAGAGACGGACTCTCTCGCCTAATTGTGGCTTCTCAAAACACACCATGCTCATTCAAAGTGAGCGCGTTGCCCTTTTTGAAGGCGGTTTAAATATATTATTCAGGACCCTAGGGAACAGTTCTGACCATCTGGGATAGAAGGACAGCAGCCAACACGCCCTGTTTACCGGGCGCATAGGGGTAACAAAGGGACCCGACGGCAATGGCTCCCCTTTTGCTGTGAAGGCACAGCAGGCAGGGTGTGCTGGATTTTCTGCTAGATTTATGCCAAAGAAAGCCATTTACGCGAGCCTTCTGGAGTCAGTGCCCTGCTTCTCCTCAGGGCCGGGGCTGATCCAAGTGAATGTTTATTAGCTTCAGCCTCTTTGCTGCAAAGGAGGACATGGCTACTGATTTTTTGCTGGCTGCAATATTCAAAAAGGAGAATTCTAGAAGCTACAAACTTTCAGCCTGATGAATAAGAAATTATTCTGAAGTGTCAGAAAAAAGAAAGGCAAGCACCCCTCGGTATTCTGGGTAAGCATTAGAAAGATTTTAAAATGGAAAAGCCAAACTTATGGTAATCGTGGCTGAATCTGCAGTCTTAGGAGCAGCCTCCGGGACTCTGGGGACTGGAATGAGTACTTTAGGGGTGAGAACGTGGTCTCTTCTCACGTAAAATGGAAACAAACCCCACAGATGACCAACTGCTTTAGCACAGACACGTCTGCTCTCAGGTTACATGCCAGACATCAAAGGTCCTCTTGATGCACAAGATGAACTGGAGACAACAGTGATAGTCAAATTTACTCACTGAAAAGAAAAATCGGAATGTCCTCAAATCAGCAGGCAAAGGAATGCTGACTCTGAAGACGCCCACCTCCACCAGCATTTCTGGTGCAGCCAGTGAGGGCGGATACCATTCACTGACGACTGTGCATTTAGCTTGCACTGTGCCTGAGTTATCTTTCTAAAGTCTCCTAGCAATCTCGTGAGGATGATAAAATCACTTCCAATTCACAGATGAGGAAAATCAGGCTCCAAGAAGTTAAGCAACTTTTCCAACATCACAGTATGTGGTTGAGAATTCTAAACCGGGTGTCTCCAGAGGCCGAGCTCTTAGCCTGGGAGGAAGACGGCCCTGCAGCTAGAACTGGGAAGGCACGTTGACTCAATGTGCCCCCTATGCTGTCACAGCTACGGGGGTGGGGGTGGGGAGCACTCATGCAAAGTTCAACAGGACAAATCTCCCAGCCCTGCTGATGTGACAATCATCACCATTAAAATGCATTCGGCAGCAAGTGAGAATTATGGCAGCTTATCAGAAACGTTATCAATTCTTCATTTCAAAAAATAGCACCATGAACTATAAATGATCTAAAACTGACATCTCCAAATAAAACTCATAAGCCTCACAGGGGCTTCAACTTTTAAAGCTCTTAGTTACTATCAGCTTCGTCCTGCAAGGTTAACAGGTGACGTGTCAGTAAGGGTAGGATGCTATCAACCAGCAATGGGGACAGATTTCTCCATGGTTTAGCCAAGTTTTCAGAACCATAAGCTTCAATTTGGTCATCTGCTTAAGTCTGCCCACCCTCCCCTGGAGAATAAAAAAGTGAACAAGTTTCACAGGTCTGTTATTCTTCAACTTTTCACTTTCAATCAGGACATACATTTGTTACTAAAAAACTGCTGAAAGCACAATTTCAGGGCATCCTCTGCATATGAATGAAACCGGATTCCCCTTCCCCAGCTTTCACCCTTCCCCCTTAAGGAACAAGAGGCCATTTTTCTGAAGGTCGTCTGAACAATTTCAAAGGCTATAACAAATCAAAATGTTCCCTGCATCTAATATCAAACGGGGCTGACGCCAACACTTATTAGAGAAATCAGATTCAAGCCTCCCCCAGCCCCCTCGACCCAAACACACACACACATCCAACTTTGAAGTGGGAAGAGTGCGGGATCAGAAATTACCCTGGAGACAGCTCTGGCTGTCTTTGAAGGTTCCCTTTGATACCACCATTTCTTCTCCTCTCTTGCGCTAGGAGGCTAAAAGCTGCCTTTTTTATTGATATGGGGTAATTAATGAAGCTATAGCATTAACATAACCTAAAATCCCCTAGTAAGACAAACTCAGCGGAGACACTGATATTTTTTTCAGTTAAGTCTGCCTAGTATAAAGTCAGGACAATAGTCAGGTACCAACTTAAACCTGCCTTTTAACATGCTGATGCATGGCTCCTTGCTCCTCCCCGATGACAGTGACGAGAGGGCTGGTAAGTCTCAACAGCATATTTTAATTTTATTAGCGGGATTAGTCTACCGGTGCTCGGCATCAAAAAGATGCATCACAGGGAAAGAGACACGATGATTAGGGTGGTGGTGGTGGCTGTCAGTGCGAAGTGGCAGACAGGCTTGCTGGGATTCTAACAGGCAAAAACCCGCCCGAGCTGGAAATTAGTGGGACCACTGTTGTAGCAGGACGGGTAACTAAACCTTTCAGAAGCCGGCTGCTCTGGGCTTGGAAGGCGCAGACGACAGCACCGGCGGGAGGAGGCGAGGCCTTCTAAGCCACGCCCGCTGCACCAGGGGCCCTGCCCTCAGAGGCTGCAGCAGTCCCCTGCCCCGCCCCGCCCCCCCCCCAGCCCCCAGGCAACTGCTTAGACACTGACTCAGCAGACGCAGGGCTGCACCTTCGGGACAGCAAAACTGCAGGCGCCAGTTTGTTCCCAGAGACCACACCGCGGGCTCCAGTGGCTCCTTCCAGATGCTGCATCTTACTTGGGATGTGCTAGACCTTCCAGCACATTAACTGCATTGACGCTTATATGTATATAAATACATAAGTTCACATATGCCAGTGTCAGTCCTAAAAATGGAACTCTAATAATGTCTGCGTGATTTTATTTTTATCATTTGTAAAGTACAATGAAAAAAGGGGGCTAATCAGATTGACTAGGATTCGATTCTGGACAGAGTGGTCATTTGAGCACTTCTCTGCCAAATGTGGTTAGTGTACCTTTAAAATAACAAATGGACCCGGGCCTCTCAATCTTGCTCTCCCTCTTTTCAGAGTCCCTGCTCATCTCCAGGGCCGATGGAGGAGCTGTAAAACGGAGCAGGAGGCCTCCTGTATCACACTGATGACACGAGTCAGTAGAACTCAGGTTCCCAGACACACACTCCTTCTCCTTCTGGCGCACAGACAACCACGCTCCTCTCTCACCAGGACAACGTGACCTGGGTGCACACATGTGTCTCCTTCATTCTTTATTTGCAACTTCGCTCTCTGCTGCTTCGTTTAGTGCCCATCTCTAATGTTTGATTCTCCACTCCTCCATCCCAGCTAGAACATTTTCGCATCCCCAGGAGGCTCCTTCATTATCCCCTCCCACACGTTATTACTCTGCTGTGCTGCAGGCACTGAGGTATATCCCGGGAGAGAGTCTCAGGACGGGATCCTGGGCCCTGGAGGAGCTCCTGGCAGACAGAGGGCTGAGGTCTGGCTCGGTGTGTGACTGTGGGCAAGTCCCTTTACCGTTCTGGGTCTCGGTTTCCTGACCTGGGAGATGAGTCTAAAAGCAGTACCTAGGATTTGATAACCAATGCAAAATTTGCTCAGCACAATGCCTACCAGACCAGACATGGAGTGTGCTTGTATTTTTATTAATTGCAGGATAGAAGTGCCAATAACGAGTCAGGATGCACTCACTCTGGCACTAGAAAAAGCCTGTGCACAATGCTATGCTGTATTAGTGACGACAGTGATTTGTGCTGTAAGCAGAGGCAGACCCAGCCCTGCCATCCCCAGAGCCCATGTTCCTAGAAGAGGCCTCTGGGGAACTGGGGACAGGACGAGAAGGAAGACAACATTCAGCCAGCGTGAAGGGAAGAGTAAGTTTGTCAGGTGGACAGGAAGGGCAAGCATCTCAGGTCAAGGGCACAGAGCAGGTGCAAGCATATGAAGGAATCTGGCATGTTCTGGGAGCCAAAAGTAGCATAAAAGCCTGGAAAGTAAGACAAAATGTACAGAGAGAATGATGGCAGGTGAGGTCAGAAAGGCAGGCAGGGGCCAGATCATGGCACTTCTGTGCCTTGTCAAGGAGTCTGGATTTTATTCTACAAGCCAGAGTTTTCAGAAGCGTGTTTTGCCAAATGCCAGTGTCATAATATGCTCTAAGAATAATGAAAGAATTAAAAAACTGATGGTCAAAGAAGTTAGGAAAATACTGCATACTATATATACCCTTCTTGGGAGATTCTTAAGGCACATAAGCAAACGAAGAATTTCTACTATGAAGAAACCTACTGAACATTCTCAAACCCAGGATTTCTCGAACTTTTTTGACCACGGACTGCTTTGTGCCAAACATCTACTAATATCCCTCTTTTGTGCTTTGGGTAGCAGGGAGATGGCACAAAGCAGGAAATCATGCCGCTGCACGTGTGTTTTAGGAAGACAGCTCTGGAGGCCACATGTAGGACAGACTGGAGGAGGGAAGCACGACTGGAGACTAGAGGTGAGCAGGCTGGTGCAGCTGCTCAGCAGCGAGGTAATGAGAATCTGGGGGAAAAGGGGATGGACGGGGGGGGGGCCCAACTGCAGGGGTAAAGAGGGAGACTCGTCACATCCCACGCTCAGGCTACACGTGAGGGAGGGGAAGGAAGGCTGAGCCGCTGGGGGTACAGTTACCCGGGATAAGGAACAGCAGGGGGAGCTGAGTGCAGATCTGGACAGGCTGAACTCGAGGTCCACCTGCGGAGGAGAGGTCTGACCTCGACACAAATCAAGAGTGATCCCCGTGGGAGTTGAGGGGCACATGACACCACAGGGACGGATGAGAATGGCCAAGGGGCATGGGTGGAAGGGAACTGAACCCCCAAAACCTGGGAGCCACGGGACAGACGGGCGAGAAGGGACTTCCCGTAGCAGCCAAGGAGGGGTGATCGGAGAGAAACTCTGGAGGTGTGCTCATGAGGCTGTTTTCTAATTCTCCTGTTTTAAGTGCAGAGTAAAAGTGACACTAGTAATCATCTACTGAGCAGTAAGCAGGTGGCAAAGTGCTCGTATTATTTCGGACATTCTCAGTATGGGGCAGGTAAGTAAATATGTTAGCGATATCCTGCAAAGCAGCCAAATCTCCACCGCTTACAAGCCAAGCTCAGAGCAGGCTTCACGTGCACCCGGGACTTGGTGTCTCTCGCAGCATGGCCGTTGTTATCACCCAGCTTTTATGTACTTGTTCCTTATTTCCCCAGGTCACTTGTAAGTCTGTGGAGAGCCAGGGCTGTGTTTCACACCAGGTATGACCGTACGGTTGTAAATCTTGAAAAAAATTTTATTTATTTTTAAAGATTTTGGGAGGAGTTTTTTTTTTTTTTTTTTTTTGATTTATTTTTAATGGAAGTACTGGGGTTTGAACCCAGGACCTTGCGCACGCTAGGCATGCGCTCTACCACTGAGCCGTACCCTCCCCCTCGTAAATCTTGAACAGAGGCACGAGAACCACGTCTCTACGTAAGCACCGACTCAGGGGCTCCTGGACAGGGCACCCGCTGCCCCCGCGCCGCTCCTGCTGCGGCTGAGTGGTCTGCAGTTCCCTGCTTAGCACTGCCATCAGGGTTTGTGAGTCCTGCACACCACAGATCACACTTGCCCCACTTACCTACCTCATTCTCCACACTTGTTCCAAAGATATTTTGGTTTCTCTAAAACTAAAAAGGAAGTCTTCCCTCAAGGAATGCTTTACTATCAACGGGGAGGTTTATGAGACACTCGGCAGGGATCCTGGAGTCAGGTCCCTTCCCAGGTTGACAACATTCACGTGGAATGTGGAAACGGGGAAACGTGGGTCACCTGTTCAAAGTACAAACCTCGTTCTCTATGGAACACACCTGTATCACACGCTGTTATATGCTAAGCTACCTTCATCACCTGCTTCTGAAGAACATTCTATCCTCATTATAACATGGCCGTTGGTCGTAAGTGCTGCTAATAACAAACTTTTAAGTTTTAATGGGATTCACGAGGAAAAGGGAAAGCTCCAGGGAGAGTGGAAGATGGGGGCTCAGTGCCAGGAAGTGACCAGAGTGAACCTGGGTGGGTGTCTCTGGCAGAATGCTCATTACTCCCTGGTAGCAGACACAAATGGGGGCTGTCAGCTCCCATCAGCATCCTCCGATGCTCTCTATAGAGCCATATGGAGAGTGTGCAGTCAAGAGAAACCAGGGGTCCACAAGGGTGAACTGCCCATGAAACAAGCCACCCGTGGAAATAACGTATCATTTTTCAGTTGTAGGGCTCAACAGGCATGGCTGCGGCTAAGCAAACTCCGGGGGCCAGGCGTTAGTTTCACGGGACGAGCGCATCATCAGGTTGCATGTCAAACTAAGTCGAATTTTCCTCGTGGTTCTAGGAAAAGCAAAATGCTGAACCCTGGCCTACTGATGTGCTGCATGAATAGGCAAGAAAAAGAAAGAGAGAAAGAAAGAGAAGAAAGAAAGAAAAAAGAAAAAGGGAAAGGAAGAAAGAAAGAAAAAGAGAAAGACAGAAAGGAAGAAATCCATTCCCTCAGCAGACACATTTAATGAGGCAACTGGGTCTAAGGTGATAAATTAGAAATTCAACTAAGGGCATCAGGCTTAAAGGAAAAAGCAGAGGCTTGATGAAAAATGCAAGGGGGGAGAGAGAAATGTGTTTTGTAAAGCGTTCAGCCTCCTACTGATAAATCTGTGCTTGTTGATCATTTCAGCTATGATTGCTAGTGTTTAATGTCATTCATCTGGGGCTTGACTACATTTGCTCTGGGATACAGAAAATAAAGGGAAAAACAAAACAAAAGACTGCAGAACGCTTACCTTGCCATCTTCTGTGTACACGTTTTCATTATACCCCTTTACTATCGTTCGATCAATGAACAGGCTTCGCATGACGACAATCACTTTCAACACCTTCCCCAAGGTCACCTGTCAAAACACGTGCATGCAAACATGAAAGCTTACACCTCGACAGGCAAACCACCTGAACCAGGCAAGATCACGAGAAGAAAGGATCACCTCCCTCCTGCTTCCGAGAGATGCCCCAGAGGCCTCATGGATGGAGGCACGATGGTGCCCCTGGTGCTCGCATCCTAAGGCATTAAACAGGGTGCAGGTCCCAACTCATTTAACTACCCTGAATTTATTTATAACCTTGGCTTATAAATTCTCAGGATAAGTTCCAAATGTTGGCTATCAGCTGGATAAAGTAAATTTCCCTTTTTTTTTTTTTTTTTTTCTGTCTTAGGATTACCTTCTTCAAAGGCTATCCTATGATTCTGGCATTCAGTGAAAACATTTGTCTTCATATTATGTCATGACCCTATGCACACCCGTGGAATATGCAGAGTACAGTGGGGAGTGGGGAAGGCGGGCACCAAATGCCCCTGGCTGAACTATCTATTGATAACTGCTGGTAGAAAGTGGAGCTCTTCTGAAGGTAAGGGAAAGGTAGCTGAATTTTATCTCCAAAATGGAACATGATCCTGGAAACACATATAAGTGCTTTTACTCTCTTAGAACCTAAGCACACATTATAGATTAAAAAAAAAAAACAAAACAACCTAAAAAAAGTGCAGTGTCACATATGCCAGGGAAGCAGCGCCTGGCTGTGCCTGCTGAGCAGGCTCGGCCCCCAGAACAGGAAGGGCACCGTCCTTTCTTTCAGGGGCTCACGTAAGCCATCGGGCACTCTGTCAAGCCTCTTTTCATTTCCTAGATGAGACCCTCAAGGCAGACTCAGCGCAGGACCCAGCCCAAGGCCCGCTGTCCAGGCTGCCCCGGGAGGTCCTGGCATCACAGACGGGCTAGAAGGAGCCCTGCCGGACCAAGCCAAGCACCGCCGCCCCAAATGAAGCCTCGCTCCTGCAGCCACAACGTGCAGGCCCTTCCCGCGGTGCTGCCTCCCAGCCTCCTCCCCTCATTTTCCGATTCCGTGCAGTTCTTAATCTACTGTCCCCCAAAACAATGGTCCTCTCTCCTTGGTTATCCTGGGTATCAGTGAACATTACTAACAACCGATTCCTTTACTATGTCTAGTGCTGGGCTGACCTGTTTCTATATGCCCAAAATGGTACAGAATATCAACAGGGTAAGAAAAAGAGATGATAGACTTATTCACATTTAAGAGAATGTTAATAAAAGTATCTTATTTCTGGGGAGTACTTTAAATACTGCTACACCGTGTGACATTTCATGGCTCATCTCTAGTATAATTGGAAATTGCTATTTATGGATGCCAATAAGCCACCTAGGTAGAAACAGAAACTGTCTCTAGTTTACAGGCAGTCTGCCGGGAGGCAGGCAGGGAGGGCAAGGAACCCGGCAGGCTACAGTTTGTGGTCATAAGCACTGAAATTAAATAGCCTCTCGCTGGTTTACAGTGAAGGTCCAAGCTACCTCTTCCAACAGGGCCACCACTTTCAACTGCACATTTTAACTCTCTTTGACGATAACAAGAGACAACTAAGCAACTGTTTCCTTAAGGGAACACAATCTAGCTGACTTTGATGAATTCCCTTAGGAGTTTCTCAAGTTTCTGAAGACGGAATTCAGGAAAAAACAGACAAACAAAAACCCACACACTAAAGATACGAGAAATGTTATATTTCATTTTTTTGTTTTTAAAAGTGAATTTTGGTCTTTTAAAGTTAACTAATAGTAAAAAAAAAGTTAATAAATGTTCATGATGGAAACATTTTAAATTAGAGGAAAAAAGAAAAGAATTCTTCACAGTCTTTCCATCCACAGATAACTGCCAATAAAATTGGGGGTACTTCCTTTCAATCTTTTTATTATCAAAGATTTACGGTTTTTGAATTTTTCACATCTATAATCGAAACTAACTATATAATTTCAAATCAAAATTTTATTTAAAGTTATGATGTTAAACATTGTTCCATACTGCTGTGCAGTCTTCAAAAATGGCGTTACATGCGGCATGGCATTCTACTGAGTGGATATGCTGTAACTTCTTTCCCCACGCTCCTGTTGCTGGACATGAGCCGCTTCCAGTTTTCTCCAACCTTAACATGGCTGCAGTGTGCCTTTTGTTCACCAAGCGTTTGGTGTGATTGGAACTATTTCCTGAGGATAGATTCGTAGAACCGTACACACTTATTTCACTCCACTCTTGTTAGCAATGGGTGCCACCAAATCAAAACAAAACGAAATTGAATCTACCCCGCTCCCAGAAGTACTGACTCAATTAATTGCTTTAAACTTCTTATTATGGAATACTTAAAAAATATACAGAAGAAAACGAAATAGCATAAAGAAACCCCCATGGACCCACCCCCATGTCAACAATCACAGCTCTTGGCAAATCTTTGTTTTCCCTACTCCCTCACCTACATTTCCCTTCCTGTATTATCTTGAAGCAAGTAACAGTCATGGCATCGTTTTCTCTATAAATAGCTCAGCCTGCATCTGTAAAAGAGAGGGCCCTGAAAACAAGACAGCATGACCATGGGGCTACCCCGCACGTAAAGCAACAGGAGCTCTCCTGTATCACCAGACCTGCAGCCGAGTCGGCGTGCAAATCTCCAGCGTCTCATAAGAGCTGTATTTTTAAGGTCTGCTCGTACCAGGATCTGAATATGATCGACATAGTGTGACTGGCTGACATGTCTTGTCAGTCTCTCCTAAACTACGGGATCTGTCTCCCAACTGCCTCCCCACCCCACAATTTTATTTGTTGAAGAGACTGGGTCATTTTTTCTAGTTTCCCACAGTCTGGATTTTGCTGATGGCGTACTTTACATGTTCCTCCTTACTCTGTATTTTCTGTAAATTGGTAATTAGATGAGATTCAGGCTTGATTTTTTTGGGCAAGACCACTTCACGAGCGGTGTTACAGTCTACCAACAGGAGGCACGCGCGATCAGGCGGCTCAGTGCGTGATGCTGGTGGCTGCTGACCCATTAATTCACCAAGGGTTGCAGATGGTTATTTTCCAATGCCATCATCCTGTCTTTGTTTATTAATTGGAACAGTTTTATTAAAAAACTTCCCCTATCTGCTAATTGGTTACCCAGTGGGAGCGTTTATCATATCGGAAAGGCAGGATAAATGCTCAGTCCTTTCCCTTTACTTACCAGTTTTCAAACAACTTATTGGTTCACTAGTTTCCTTCCAATGCAGATGGCTTGGTTTTCTCTCCCCTTAACGTTATTATAAACTCAAAGAGTCAAATACATTTGGTGTATTTTTATCTGATGCAATTATTACTCTTACTGATGTTCAGTTCGTCCTGTCTGTGGCTGGTGGGCATCTTTTTGAGGCTGGACCCTTTCATCACACCCTAGTCTCTGTGATGGATTCCTTGCTGTCTGGAGTATCACATTCCAGGCCCGATCTGTGCAATTCCCTCCCGAGGTCATAAATCAGCCGTTTCCTCCAGCAGCTCTGGTTCTCTTCCTCAGGAGAAGCTATTTCAAGACCACAACCAGGGCAAGAGGGGCAAATAATTTTTGATACGTTAAAATTTTTGTTTTTTATTTTATGATTCTGGATGAGAGTAATTTTTCCTTTTCCTTTCTACTTTTTTTTCCCTTATCCTATATTCATTTGTACACTGAGGTTCAAGTGTTTTGTTTTCTTTTCTAAAAAAAAAAAAATTAGAGACTCCAGTCATACCTCTCACCTCCACCGCCACCTCCACCCCGTCACACCTTCCTCCACTCCGCCTGCCCAGTTTGCTCCGGAGTCCTGGGGCTGGCGGCTTCTCTCTGCCCTCCAGGCGCTGTGACCGCACAGACGTGCACCCCAGCGGGGTGGGGGGGTGCACAAGCGTGGCGGCTCACCAAGAACACCCGGACGGCCTGTGCCCATCCCGGGCTGCAGCAGTTTATGCACCATCAGTGCCATGAAGTCTTGCTCCGGTTTACATTTACTATCTTTCAAACTTGTCAAGCTCTATGAAGCTTGTCAATTCTTATTTTTCACACAGCCAGAAAAGACCCTGGTATTCACCTAGGTTGAATATGCACAGATTTATGGCTTTCTGCATTTTTAACGTGGTCACAATGAAACTGCATACACAATTTTGATGTTTAACATTTTCACGTTCTGGAATCCAGCACATTTGGAATCAGGTCTTGAAAAGGGGTGCGGCAGAGGGCCTGGCACAGATGACACTCCAGAGGCAGCAATGTTACCCGGCCCAAACCCTTGTCTGGACTTTGCAGAGGCAAAATGATCTGAAGCCTGTTAACATCAAAGCTGGAACCAGAGCGGCTGCTGTCTCCAGTCCAGTGAAACTGCCACTCCTGCTGTCACACCTGGGGCTAAAGGTGACAGTGGTGCTGGGCCTGGAGGTCTGAACAAAAACGTGCTCCTGTTCAATGACGGCTGAGAGTCTGCAAACCTGGGGTGCAGGGCAGTCTGGGGGGAGGTACGAAGCTGCCACTCGGGCTGATCTTGCTGGCTCCCAGAGGAGGCCATCAGTGTGAAGGTCAAGTACACCAGGACTCAGTGCCACACCTGCCACTTACGGGCAGTGTGACCAAGGGCAAGTCAGACCACCTCCCATCCTTGTTCACGCAGCTGTAAAACGCAGAGGGGCCTACTGAGGAAATGAAGTGTGACGATTCACAGGAGACACGCGTGGCCACGGGCGTGGCACACGACACAGCCTGACAGCTGTGCTCAGAGGCGGCGCGGTGGGAAGGGCCCCACAAGCCCTCGAGCCTGGCCCTCAAGGTGGAGCTTCACGCATGTTCCCTCCCGCCCGCAGGTCACTCTGTAATGATTCAGAGTCTCGTGCATCTGCACTGCGCCGGGTCCTAAGGTATCTGGATGCACTGGGTTGCAGTGACCTTGAAGTTCTGGTAGGCCGATAAGGCGGTGCACCAGATACATGCCAACGGACACCATTCTACCAACTAGCCGACGCTGGCCATGGAGGGAGGCCAAACGCCCGGTGGTGGGGCTACAGGTCGGTGCTTGGCAACTGCTTTGGGATCCCACAAATAAAGCTAATGCCATCTGGTAATGAAGCCGGCTTGCTGTTGCCAAGGTAACACATCTTCTCTACTGAGCAGCTCACTCACTACTCCTCCTGCGTCTGTCCCATGAGTGTTCAAATGGCAAGTTGTGAAGAGTGGAAGGAAGCCCTGTGCTTCCTCAGCAGGAACCAAGGTTGCTTGAAAGGTGCTTGGAAAGGAAGATGCTGGGCTGGCGCCCAGCCCGCCGGCACCTTCCAAGAAGTGCCCTAAAAATGCTGGCACAGCCTCCTCCGTGTGGGGGCAGCCGTGCCTGAATTGGTGGTCTTCTCTATCCGATCTACAGCAGTTGCCTGCCAAGCTGTATTGCATTCAGAGAACGTCTAGTTCACTGTGGCAAGGCAAGTCACAGAGTGGGAGGAAAGTTGAGGGTAACAGCAGAAATACTCAGTTCTGCTCTGCGGCCAGCTGCGATCTAACGCGTAAGTAACAAATCTGGTAGCTGAGACATTATCTACACTGGCAGCCCACGTGGGCTTAGGCGGTGAGAGAAGCAGGTGCAGGGGGAAGGCACTCTGAACCTGAGCAGTGTCTGTGTCTGGGATACAGGGGAGGTGAGCCGACCAAAAGTTTATTTGCATGAAGAACCCAGAACCAGATACGGCAGCCCCTGGCCCGGCATAAAGCACGCGTGGGGGTGGAGCGGGGAGCACAGCATCCGGCACCCAGACACAGGCTGCACTGCTGGGCTCTGCTCTGCGGGGAGGGGTATGAAAAAAAAAGCAGCAGCCACACGTATACATACGTGTCCACAAATGTTAGTTTCTAGACACAAACAAGGTAAAAGTCTATCATGCAAGTGTCCTTAAGGGGTCTGCTGTACCTGAAGTGATGTTTTTTCAAAGTGTAGTTAGAAAAGGAGGTGGGGAGAGGGGGGCAGACGGGAGTACCTAAAGGAGGTTCACGAATAGTCTTTCTTCAGTGCGGTACTAAGGACCTCTGTTTGTCCTAATTCCAAAGAAAGATGAGGATAAAGTGAAGGACCCCAATAAGCATTTATTTATGGAACGAATAAACGTATTTATCATGCGACGCAAAGACTGATTCAGAGAATCATGTAACTTTAGACCTGGGGAGTTTTAAAGTCATTTTCTCCAACTCTCCAATTTTCAAAGGGGTAAACGGAAGCCTAGGGAGGTGAAGAGGTATCAAATATGGCTCCTCCCTCGAAGGAGGTGCTACATCTGACTTACGGCTGAACTCACTGGAGGGTATGTGGTGCTATACCACGTGGGGCTCACCGTGCACTCGAGGAGTTTTGGGGAGGGGGGTGCCGCGTCACTGACCAGAAAATGCTTGGTTTGGCACCTGTCCACTTTACCCGATGTTTGGAAAGGTGGGGTTGGTTGTACAGAGGAGCACCCCCTCAAATGATGTCTTGTGGAACATTCCTCCAAGAGATGTTCTCAGATGTGACCTGGAAAACGTGTCCCCCCGAGCTCTCCCCTGACCCCTGGGGGTCCTCCCCAGAACACTGCAGATGCCCCCCTGGCTCCATGATGAGGACTGGGGTGTGCCCACAGGGCCACAGCTTCCTCCTCCATCTAAGAACCTGTGATACAGCCCAGGCAGGTGTCTTACGTTCATCTTCGTAGGAGGAAGCTGAGGTTCAGAAAGACTTGAGGGCAAGGTCACTGCTTTCCTGCGCAGGGCTGGATGCCCACTTCCTGCTGTTTCCCCTTCTCACGCCTGGTCCCTGACCCCACACCAGGGTCTCTAAATCACAAGAATCGGTGACTGCAGAGCCTTGGGTCATTCCACCCTCTACCCACTCAGCCATATATTTGGCGATGCTGGTAAGGGGCACGAAACCTTGCTTTGCAAGACTCCTGGCTTCCCTCCCGAATGGCTTTATACTCACACCCCTGACGCCATCTATACGATGCTACTAAAACACTTGCTTTGTCTAATTTGAGCGTTTTTTAAAAAAAAAATTAGCACTCTGACTTCTGCACAGCTGCCAGGTACGTGCGGCCCCGGCAGAACCGTGCTGGGCGGAGCTGTGCTCTCAACAGCAGGCCTCGCGGAGCCGCAGCAGCCGCGCGGCGGGAAACTGAGAGGTGCAGAGGGAAACTGGCTGTTGCTTCTTTCTAGGAGAACTGTGAAACTGGAAAGAGCCAGGAGAAAACCGAGACAGACCTACCCTAAAAGGCTGAAACTCTGGCAAAGCTGAGGTGGAGAAGACAAACCTGTTGCCACGGCTTGGAGGCGGCGGCCATGGCGCAGAGGAGAGCTGGCCAGCAACCAAGTCGTACAAAGCAAACGGGCTGCGTGCCTTGGAAACAAGAGGGCAACCCGAGGGATCGTCAAGGTAAAACTGACCTTTATGCTGAAGGTCACTTATTTCGCTCCACAGGCTAGTTCAGTTGTGCCTCTGATGATAAAAAGCGACGCAACGTTAACACAATAAAAGAAAAGGAAAAGGAAACCGGAAAGCCCATGGGCAGACTAGATTTGAGACACAAAGTCGACACAGCCTTAAGAGGTGCATCCTAGCTCCCCCTTGACAAAGACCCTGGAACAATAAGGCAGATAAGCCGACTTTAGGTTCTGTCTGCCAGCCAGTTAGAAAACCAGCTCGCCAGCGAGGCAAACGAGCGTGAGGGTGATGTTTATGAATTCTGGGGGGAAAACAGTCTGAGTTTAGATGTGAGATCCGCCCCTTCCTGGCTGAGTGAATTGAGTGAGGCAAGTTACCTTGTTTGTGAAGTCCCTGTTTTCTCGCCTGCAGACCCGGGATAAGGCGGTTGTGAGGAGGAAATGACACCAGAAGGGCTGAGCACAATGATGCAAACCTGGCAAGTGTGCCCTCAGCAGTCCTGGGGCGTTACTCCCTCCACGCCCTTGTCAGAGGGAAAGGCAGCAGGGGGCAGGGGTGTGAGCCAGGGCTTTGGAGCCCAGGAGACCCAAGTTCAAATTCTGCCTCTGCCACGTACAAAGCAGCGTGGCTCTGGGAAAACCAACCTACGTGAGCTCTGCTTTCTTGTGTTTAAAATGGAACCCTTTATAAGGACTGGACAGCCAGTGCTAGTAAGTGTCCAGGAGAGTCGCTAGGGCACTCACTACATGGCAGTCATTGTTTTGAGCAATTATGAAACTCCTCGTCTAATAAGATGAGGTTTATTTCTCACCAGGTGGCTCATTCCATTGATGAGTGGACCTGCATCACTTCCTAAGGAGCCACTGATGCCAATTTGGGCACTTCTGATCTTCCTGAACTCAGTTCTCTCGTCTGAAGTCAAAACTGCCCTGGGTGGAGGGGAATCTCGTGATAAAGGACTTAGTCACTTGCCAAGTCTTATGAGCAGTGTTCATGACAAGGAAGAGTTAAGAAAGACATTTCCAACGAATATATGTATGTATTATGCATGACTGGGACATTGTGCTGTACACCAGAACTGACACATTGTAACTGACTATATTTCAATAAAAAATAAATAAATGTACTTAGGGTAAAATTTGAAAAAAAAAAAAAGGCATTTCCATTTCATGCAATGAATATCAACTTCCTCACAGTCTTCTCCCTCATCTCACTTCCTGTCCCCCTCAACAGTTACAAAATTCACACACAACATAAAGAAACAAAAAGACAACAGGGAAGAATTGTGTTTCCTGATCTTAGTTTCTGGCTACCTTGGGGTCTCTCTTGCAGGGTCATGAAAAATCCCCCAAATCATCAAAACAGAATTCTGTTCATTTTAATTTATAAAACATACGTTCAAATATACAACATAAACCCCTCTAGGAAAAGGAGAAGGTGGTGCCTGTATCAGAACAGGGAATCTTGATTCCAAAAAGATGTTATGGAATGAGATGGGATACGGGTTAGCTGACAGAAGGAGAAGCTGACCACTGTTTTCTCGAACATGCTGAACGTGTCAAGTCTCTCCTACTGGACGTGAAGAGGACTCCTCGTCAGCCCACACCCTTTACCTGTCCCCTGCGCTGAGCACGGCAGTAAGGAAGCCCCCGTGCTCGATGCCCCTGTCTTGCTGAACGTGCCTGCTGCCTGGGAAGCAGCTGTTTCCTGTACTGGGCAGGACCAGTCTGTGCTGGGTCTGAAGGGGACCCCACACTGGTCTGGTACGGAAGGCTCTGCCCATACTGGCGAGGCCAGGTAAACTGCCTCCCTCATTCCAGAATCTGGACTGGAGAACATGGGAAAGACTGGGAACAAGAAACAGCCCTCCTGGGAGAAGGAGGCTGTGTAGGAAGAGAAGGGGCAGAAATAAGGGTGGGAAGGAGGGAGGGGAGACAGGCAGATGCAAAGCGGAACCTGGAGCCACTCTGGACCGCAGATGGCTTGCTTTCCAGTTCCTCCCTTCCTTCCACCCAACGGTTACTTGGTCAACACGTATTGTGCACAGCCCGGGCATCAGGTACGCAGAGATAAAAGAGACTTTCAGAGAGCTAACGGTCTAGCGGCAGAGACAGACAACAAATAAGTATATAAATAAAAATAGATAATTTAGAAACAGTTTGAAAGGAAATGAACAAAAGGGGGACAGCTTAAAGAGATTATTTAGGCAATACTTATGTCTGAAAAAATGACATTTAGATCAGGTATCAATTCACTCAAATATGTCCTGAACACCGACTACGCGCCAAGCACTAGTCTAAGGGAACAAAACATGAGCGAACACGCTCAGTGTGGGGCGGGGGGCAGGGTGGGCAGACAGCAAACAAAATAATATCATCTGTGAGGGGCTAAGAAGACAACAAGCCTGGGCAAGGGGCAGGTTCCCACTGGGTTGAAACCCACCGCCAAAGGCCGAGCTAGCCCGTGCAGAGTGCCGGGCAGAGCGGCCCGGTAAAGGCCTCAAGCAGGGAAGGCCCTGGCATCTGAGAAAAGGGGCCAGGGGGGCAGAGGCAGGCCAGGTGCACGGGAAGAGCCGAGGCTTGGATACGGCGTTTAGCTTCACTCGGGGTGAAGTGGGAAACCCCCGCAGGGCTTTCAGCAGAGAAATGACGTTTGATGTGCGCTTAAAAAAAAACACGTCCCTGGATGCTTCGTGATGAGATGAAGAGAAGAAACAGGGAGGCCACAGGAGAGGACAATGACCACCGTGACTAGGACGCTGGCGGCAGAGGAGGTGAGGTGCTGACAGACTGCAGACAGAATCAAGATAAAATTCTAAGACAGGATTTGCTGAGGAAAAGGGAGAAACTAAGGGAGCTCCTAGAGTTTCTGGCTTGAGCACCAGGTAGGTGGTGTTGCTACCTATTGAGATAAGCTGGAGAAGCAGAGGGCGAGACAGGGACAGGGAAATTATGAAGTTCAAGATACTTCTGAAACATCTAAGTGGAGAGATGTTACATGTGCAGTTTGGAGGCTGGGACTCCCAGCTGAGGTCTGGGTTAGGCCGTTCAAGTGTATGAACGATCACGATGGACCCTCATTTTCCAGGCGGCCTGCGTGAATCCAGACGAACTGAAACCTCACCCTAACCCCATGCACCTGAGCAGCGTTACCTGGGCTCTGAGGAGCTCAGGGACAGTCTTTCCCGAAAAAGGTAGGTCCGTAGTCTTAAACAGGAACTGCCCCTCTGATGACGTGATTCAAGTCCAGGAGAAGGTGATCCCCACGCAGAACTGCCACTTGCCACCTGCATTAGAACGGTGTCCTCTGTGGCACAGGTGGCCCCGTTACATCTCCATTTCTTCTGTCGATACCCTGTTAGGCAGCACTTGGCTTTTTAATATTTCGACTGTAGGATGTGGGCCAACTTGACCTCGATGGAGAAAATTTTAATTCAAATCAATACATGGACAAGGTCACTTTAAAATCCAATTAATATGAATGGGAAAATATGCCCCACAGTTCTGTGAGCTGAAAATGGAACAGTTGCAAGTTAACAACAACAAAAAAGGCACCCACACAAGCTTGTCTGGGTCCTCCCGGGTTTGATAACGCAGCAAGCTGTGTCCTTAAATACAGGCAGTGGTCAGAACGCTGAAAAACTTTTTTGTTTTTGCTTCTATTTAGGGTAGCCTAAAATTAAACTTTTTTTTTTTTTGAAGAAAACCGTAAAATGTATTGAAAATTGTGAATTTCTGTAATCTTGTTTTAAGTAAGTTAAACTCTGGACTTTAGCTCACCTAGGAATCCTACAGAAATCGAAGGCTTTAATGTAGTTTGAATAGAGCAATTTGCATTTCTCTAGAACACATTCACAAAACCGCTTGCAACGACAACCACAACATAAGGGGAAACTGAAGCACAGGGGTTTAACAGTTCTGCTCCTACAAGTGAATACAGCCAGGGCTCTAGGACACTTCCTCCTGGGCTTCGCCACCTTATCCCTACATGTGCTCCCTGGTGATATCACAGAAGCGCTTACTTTACGCAAGGATCAGACGCTCACGCAAGCAATGACGGGAACATATTTCATCTCCGGGTTCTCCTCTCTTCCCTCTGCTTGGTAACCCCATTTGGAATCTTAGCTTTTCCACCCTTAAATCAGGTTAGAGCAGAATATAAATGATCAAGCACCCACCTTGAAAGATAAACTTGCTTTGTAACTTCAAGAATGACTGCAAATTATGTAAAATTGGAATGAAACATTTGGGGAGCCAGTGAAATATCATAAACTTATTTCTCAATTTTTTTACATTTGGATTTCTTTCTTTCTTTCTTTTTAAAAGCTGCTGAAGGGATTGGAGCTAACATATTTTGGACAGCCTTTCCAGCATCCTAGGGAATCCTCATTGATTTGAAGTGCAGATGTCCTGTGATGCAGGGCTGAAAAGAAAGCTTCAACTAAGGTCACAAGACAATCGTGTGAGTGTGTTCACCTTCCAGATTACATCGCAGCAGCAAATTAAAAGCAGCCCAGCTCTCCACACCCAAAGGACAAGCTGCCGCCTTGCATAATGTCTGCTCCATCCTCCCCTCACGGGCTGGTTCAGAGGGCCGTTTTGCATCCTCCTTCATGGGAAAACAATACAAACCAGCAGACTTCCCATGCATCCCTCCCTCCCCCCACAACCGCCAGCTACCTCATGTGCTGCTAGTGTTAATGCTCGTCGCACTCATTACTCTTTAATGATGCCTGTTTGTAAATAGCAAGATGGGATGCAATTAAACCATGAGAGGCTAAATAAACACACACACTAATTAGGATCTTTACAAGAGAGTTTTTCCCCATGTATAGACTGGAATTTACCTTTCATTAATCTAACTTAATTGCAATAGTGCACCAATTAAGTGCTCTAAATGATCTCCCCACATCAAGGGTGAGCAAGCGATCCTTCCTTTGGGTAACAAACCACATCCTGCAGAAGGAGGGGGTGAAACGGGAAAGCAGCACCACTAGGCACAAGGAGAAGAATTTCAGCAGTTAAGACGGGGATCGCGCCCTTACCCTGACGCAGGTGCTTCAGATGAGGTGCCTGAAGTTAATGCGGTCAAGGTCATAGGTTCACATTCAGCCTCTGCCCCTCTGTGAGTCAACTACCTTTGCTTGGTTCCAGGGTAGCAGACATCAGCCCTTAACATTTGTCAGCTTTCTGTCACTGGTTCCAGGAGAGAAGGAGTAAAGGTTTGGATCAATCAGCTCAAACCCATTCCCACTCCTGGAACACAATGCCCAGGACACTCGCTCTGTGGCAAGGCAGCACGCAGCAGATATTTCTGGATGAAAGGGGCATCTGTTAGGTGCAGGAAAAGTTATGGTGTTTCAACCTTTGATTCTAGAAGGTGTAAGACTATAATACACTGGCAACTAAACTGAACTGAAAAAGAATATGATGATGTATCAACATTAGGCATCTTTTTTGCAAAGGCCTCAGAGTACTAGCAATTTATTCATTCAACAAATATTGACTGAGCCCCTCCAGGAAGCAGGTGCTGGATCAGGGTCAGGAAACCACTTTAGGAACAATGTCACTTCCTCTAGAACTCTTCATCTTTTATATATTTTACTTGTCCTTCCCTAATCACTGCTGCCCAATGACATATTGTCGTCCTCTCTGTCAAGTAAAACAAGCATGGATGCACAGAGGCCCGGCTTCCCTTCTGCTCCCTGACTGGGCCAGTGCTACCACTGGCTTGGAAGCCACAACTCTGAAAAAAGCCAGGTCTGGAAAGGTCCAGAGTGGGAAGATGGCTGAGGCTACCGGCTGAGGGCCAGAGACTCAACATTAAACCACATGACCAAGGCAGCCTCAACCAGATCCTCAGTTCCTAATTTTAAAATAGTACTTGGGGCATTCTCATGACATTTCCCAAACTGTATTCCATGAAAAGGGGTCGGGTGGCCATGTATGTCGGGGAAGCTGTGTAGCCATCACCCCCCTCTTGAGGAGCCGCGGTGTACAAGGGGAAGGCTCTGGAATGACTGCAAGAAAGGAACCTGCTTGACCAGGTCTCTTTAACCAGTGAGCGCTGCCTAAACTCACCATGCTTATCACCTTCCTGAAGAATTAGTGCTCCAGGCTGCACCTGAGAACCTGAGCTCATTCCCTGCCCACTTTGCTCCCTGCAGGTAGCAACGGCCCCGCAACGCTGCTCCCTCACCCCAGAGCCTGGAGCCCACTGGACCTGGGCCCACTGTGCAGCGGAACAACAGGGGCTCCGATGATAGAAAATGGCTCCCTGACAGGGTGCCGATAAAAATTTATCAACTCTAAGATGTTTAATTGCTCCCAGTTCAAGAACTTTCAAAGGTTCACTTTTAAATTCATTTTTATGGTTACATTATAAGTCTCTGAAATTCCTTGTCTTGTAACAGCATCACCGTCAGCCTTCACTTAATCACTCTGGTAGATCATATATAAAAACAAAATAGAGCTTAAAAAATCGTTCTGTGTTAGTGAGCAGATGTCTCGCCCATTCGCAATTAATACGACCCACTTCCACACAATCAGACTGCTTAAAATTCCTGGAACAAGATGTAAAAGTTAAGATGCAAATGTTCTGATTTTAATGAGAATGAATGGAAACTATAAAATCCTCTCTCCCTTTGAGGGTAGGTACAATCTACATATAAGTCCCAACTGTGCACTAAATTTATCAACAAAACAATCATTTGATAAAGTCTGTGTGAAAGAAGAAAATAGAACTGGCAAAGTCAGGAGTATATTCAGAAAGCATTTCCTATCAAAATCAAATGTTATCAAAACCATGATTCGTTTAAGGAGCTTTATAGGAAACTGGACGCATTTCAGTACATTTCCCCCAGTTACCTAGAGGTGTTAGGAGTTTGTACTTCTTTGAATCCACGTGACCTTTCCATGGACAGCACAGAGGGTGACAGAAAAGACCATGACTTTGTGCCTCCTGAATCTCAACTCCCAGCTCCACCACTTCATATGACCTTGAATGAGTTATTCAACCTTCTGAATCTGCGTTCTTGTCTATAAGGCGGTGATAACATCTTGTGTTGAGGGTTTGGTACGAAAATCACATCAATATGCGTATGTGAAAGGGCCAGAGTTCCGAGCACATGGCAGGCAGAGGAAGTGGTGGCAATTATTAGAATTATTACATTCATGGTGGCAGGGGCAGACTTTTCTAGGATCTAAAGACAAGTCTCACCTTTCACTTTTCTCTCTCCCTGCTTGGAAGGCCCTTCCATCAGCTTACTCCTTCCTGATGGTCCGGCTGGGAAGTGTCTCCTGCAGTCTGTATTGTCACTAGGCAGCGGTGGGTTTCTCCAGGCGTGGACCCCACCCA
This sequence comes from Camelus bactrianus, assembly GCF_048773025.1. Classification (NCBI taxonomy): domain Eukaryota; kingdom Metazoa; phylum Chordata; class Mammalia; order Artiodactyla; family Camelidae; genus Camelus; species Camelus bactrianus. The sequence goes on from NC_133542.1 coordinate 73,798,682, forward strand.
ACTCCATCTGAATCAGACACACCCCCACCTTTCACCCTATTAGCTGTGGGGTGAAACTGACATTTCCAACAAGCACCCGGAGCTTAACGATTGTCTCAATGACGCTGGTTGAGATGCTTGACGCGGGCAGCACCAGCCGGTCTTTATTGAATTAAACAACAAAAACAAAGAACGTTAACTCTCACCGCACTTTTCTGTGCCCCTGTCTTCATTCATTCATTCAGCAGCTATCAACAGAGTGCCTCCTTTGTGCCAGGCATGGTTCTAAGCCCTGGAAAGATGACAACGAACAAGAAAGAATCTGATAACATATTTTTCCAGGGGAACTCAGTCTAGCGGGGGATTTGCTCAAAAATGAGAGTAGAAGGGCAGGAACTAGGCACTGACACTCCTTTTATCTTCTGTGACTGGCACAAGGCCTGTGGAAAGCAGACGCTCGAAAACTATTTGATGACAGCGATGAACAAAATCAAGATGGTTAAGGCTTCAAAGGCACAATAAAATTCTCGGAGATGTGGTAGTGGCTCAGAAACATCCAGAAATGGGAGGACATGCAGTAAAAAAGAAAGAACATGCACTTTGGAGTCAAACTGACAGAGGTTAAACCTCAGCTCTGCTACTTATTTGCTACGTGCCTATGGTAACTTATTTTTTGCCTTTCTGAGCCGTACCTACCTCAGAGGGCTGCTGTGAGATTACACTGCAAATAGCACATCCATTCATTTAATAAATGTTTACTGGGCATCCAGCATATGCCAGGCACTGTTCTAGGCGCTGCGGATACAGCGGTGAATAATACAAAATCTCTGCCTTCAAAGAGCTTGCATTCTGGATGGTGGAGATGGACAGTGAGCTAATAAATAACATGCCATATGGTGAAAATACTATGAAGAAAAATAGAGCAGACGAGGGACAGAATGGCACGGGCTGGGGTAGGGTGCTATTTTAACAGTGCAGGCAGGGAAGACCAGGGGCTTTCAGGAAGTGAAGGAGAGAGTCAGGGCTGGAGGGCACAGCTGGTGCAAAGGCCCTGAGGCTGGAGCAGGCCTGATGTGCTCTAGGAGCAGTGAGTAGGCCAGTGTGGCTGGAGCAGCACGAGCCGGGGGCAAGTGGTAGAAGATGGGGTCGGAGACAGTTTGGGGAAGGAAGGGGATCGTGAAGGGCCTTAGACACGGTGGTAAAGATATCTCTAAGTGCGATGGAATGCCAGCAGAGTCTTCTAGGCAGAAGAGTGACATTCCAAAAGTAGTAGTACTCTAGCTGCAAAATGATTACGATGTGTGACAAGGCCACAGAGGTGCCAGGGTAGAAGCTGAGAGGCCCGTGGGAGGAGGCTGCAATACCCCAGGTGAGAAAGGACAGCAGCTTGAACTGGGGTGTGCGGTGGAGCTGGTGAGAATACATTCTGGATCATATTCTGGATATACTTCCAAGCAAGAACCCAAGAAATTTACCAGTGGATTGGCTGTGCAATCTGAGAGAAAGAAGAGGCAGAGGCCACTCCGAGAACTTTGATCTGGGCAACAGGCAGAATGGAGGAGTCGCTTCCTGACACAGGGACCACTTCCCAAATGCAAGTGTGGAGACATCGACAAGCACCTGGGGCTGAGGTCCGGGGAGAGACCTGGACGAGGATGTGTACTTGGCCGTTGTCAGGAAGCAGAACATATTTAAAATCCTGGGATGGATGAGGTCACCCAGGGAGTACAGACAGAGAAGGAACTAGACCCAAGAACCGAGCTGGGACACGCCAATGTTTGGGGAATAGGACGGGGAATCTATAAAGAAGATGGAGAAGGAATAAGCGGTGAAGGGGGAGGACATCCTGGATAAACAGTAGCTAAAATTATGAACGTTAACTTTTAACGAAAAGCCCGACAAAGCCCCTACAACAAAATGCCACCTGACCATCCTCACACCTCTGTGACTGAACAAAACGGAGAAACAACGGATGCCCGTAACATAAGCAGGATCACCAAGGAGTCTCCTTAAAAGCAGGCATTAAAGCTAGTCAACACGTCATTTTAACTAAAAATACATTTCAGGAGTGAGGAAAAAAAAGAAGGTGAGTATTTTCATCTATGTTTAAAAAATAGGTCCCACGTTACTGTATAGGATTTTTGAACAGAAACAGAGGAATTTTTCTTATATACAGAATGTCTAAGATTAACAGCCACCACAGTAATGAAGTCATGAGCGAGGCCCACACAGTTTCAGGATCTTCAACAAATGTCTGGTAGAAATCACGGCAACCCACTGCCCCCGCCCCCTCCCCGGCTGACGTTCCTGAGCTCGCCAGCGGCTGGCATGGCTCCGAGGATTAACCAGATGATCTTCACAGCAACCCCACAAGAGAGGGCTCAGATCTGCTCCATTTTCCACAGGAGGAAACGAGGGCATGGAGAAACTGAGCGACCACTCAACATCGCACGGCTAGAAGCGGCCGAGCAGGGACGTGAACCCCAGGGGTCCGGCCCCAGGTTTGCTTATGAGCTGGATTAACTGCGATGGTGACGAGAATGATGACGACCACTGCTCCTACAACCACATGCAGCACAACGAGTTACGTGAACTTTAATTAAAATTCAATAGAATATAATTTGCATAATTAATAATACTACAGACCATATTAGTATAAATTCATACCCATCTTTTAATTCAATTGCCAACAGAAATGGATTGTATACGTCACTTTTATTAGAATCGAGCAACTGTTTTATCTCAGTGTGCAAACACAATGAAAAGATTAACTGCAGGTAAAATCAACTCTGTAGATTGGGATTAGGGAGTAAAGTAAAACACCAAGATAAAGTGCTTTTAAAATCAGTTGAAGATTTAACATAGCTCTGGAAGGATTCAATTATTTACATGCTTGGTCTATGCAGTGTAAATCCAGGCTAATGATCTTCCATTGCTGTGTATAAATCTGAAGCAGGACAAGCCGATTGTCTTGAGGAAACAGCAGCTTGGGCTCCTGTGTTAATAACTCTTCAAAACAAAGACGATGACTCGGGAAGAGTAACATCGTTTTGCTCCACATTATTGATTGCAGTGGGTACTGAGAGGAATGGCTCCATTTGGCCAAATACAAACTTTGAGACAAGCTGCCAGGGATTCAAAGGCTCTACTGATCAATATCATTGTTCTTCTAATAACGAGACCTACAACAACAATTTACATGGTCTCTTTGTCCTATGGAAATGATGAGGCCCCCAGAGAACCCTTCTTCTTTGTAGAGTTCCCTGTGTCTGGTACCAAGGGCTATGCAATGCTGCACAACGAGGCCGATCACAACAGATGTTCCCGGGCCCCGTGGTTGCCAGGCTCTCCACAGACGCTCTGCGCTCAGTGGCGTGTGATACGGTGGGTGCTGTCAAATGCATTTTAAAGCAAAGCGATCCATTTAAGACCAAACCAAGACACCTCTGTACACGGCATACCCCTCTAATACAGGACTCCAGGAGCACAAAGGAACTATCTCAGCCAAAGAAGTACGAGTGGGCTTCTTGGAAGGTAACGCTAGACCTCAATCTCGAGGAAGGCACAGCATTTTTGCCAGAAGGGGCAGGAGCTGGACAAGGATGCCACAGTCAGAGGGCGAAGCAGGCACCAAGCACAGAAGCAAATGGGCGTGGAGTGTTTGGGGAATCCCGTGGTTCCTAGGGAGCCTCTGGAAAGGAGGAGGTACCTTCTCCTGTCACACAGTAAGCTGGCACTTAGCTAGTCTGGGGCCAGGGGTGCTAATCCTTCTCCAAGACATCACCAATTCCATCCAAAGAGGAACCATCCCATCCAAAACGCCGCCAGTGCCTCCACTGAGAAACATTAGAGGATACGTGGTAGGGTAGAGGCAGGTGGGGGGAAAAGAGGTTGGAAAGGTAAACTGAGGTCAAGTTATAAAGACCACATAAGCTTCCCTGAGGAGGATGGCTCTATCCTGCAAGCAGTAGGGGAGGAGGCGCTCACAGTGAGACCTGCCCTTTGGACAGTGCATCAGGAAGCGTGTGGAGGTGGCATTTTGTGTGTACGGGGGTGGCTCCTGCTAGAGATTTCAATTTGGGGTCATCTTTCACATCGTATTTGATTAACAAACATTTGCTACAGAATGAAGGTAAGTGTTGGAACAGAGAGCTGCCGAACTGAAGCGGGTGTAAGAAGCAGCCTGGAAGCCAGGTACCCTGAAAATAGACCCAACACTTTACCACTGAACACAGCTGAATTCAACCAAAACAAACAAACAAACAAACAAACAAAAAACCAAACCCTGTTAAGGCAGTTGCGGTTTTACTACTTTTTAAGGTAACTGTGCATTCACTAAACACCTTTTTCTGAATTTTGAAAATACTGTTCACGCTGCCTCAAAAAGGCAAAAGTGCCACCTGTTTCCACCAGATACTAACTTCATAAATGTGTTCACAGTATTTAAAAACTAAAATCCAATAAAACTCCTTTGGAGTTGGAACCACTTTCTCCAACGTTTAAGTCCATTATTGTAGATGCTAGGCTCACGAAATATACCTGGTAGACTTGGCAGGATGGACTTCCCAAATCTGGGGGGATAAATGCAACTGAGACGTGTTGAAGGGAACTAGGGGTCTGAATTATGAGCTTTAAGGGTATCATCAGAAATGACAGAACCTGGCGGGGAGGGTGTAGCTCAGGGACAGAGCGAGTGCCTAGCACGCACAAGGTCCTGGGTTCAATCCCCAGTACCTCCACTAAAATAAATACATTTAAAAAATCTAATTACCCCCCAAATTAAGATAAAAAATTTTTAAGAAAAGAAATGATAGAACCTGGTAATTACTGGCATATTAGCATTTGCCAGGGGAAAGGAGGGGGGTCTATGGTAACTAACTAAGCTATCACTAATTCAGACTAAATAGTTTCAGGGAATCTGGGGGGCACCATCAGCTACCACTGTGTCCTGAACACATTCATACAACAGATGTAAGGGCACCACTATCTCTGGGAACAACTGTGTTCAACTAATAGCAAAAGAAATAAAAGAAAAACATATTCCTAGTAAGTGGTATTTGTAAAGGAGGGAGGAAGGAAGGAAGGAAGGAGAAAAAAGAAAAGGACCATAGACGTAATTTCACCTGATGTAAAAATCTAAACATGCATGCTTAAAAATGTTAACCTCTTATTTTGAAATAATTCTGAACAATTTCAGACTTGCAGAAAAGATGCACCAATAGTACAAAGAATTCCTGTATAGCCTTCACCTAGAGGCCCTGTGTTAGTGTTACACCGCACTAGATGTGTGCACACATCTGCCATCCACACACACACACACACACACAGGTGTGCACACCAACACTCATACTGTCTGTTATTAAATTTTACCCATTAATTTTATCACTCACTGGTGATTCCTAATTCTTATGTAAAACAGTTATTACTATGGTGGCTGCAAAATTTTCTAATTCTTTCTGCATTTATTAGTTCGTATTGTACTGTGTGGAATGGCTTTCCCATAGCTATTTTTAAGTTACCCTGATACCTCCCATTTCTTTCTTTCTGTCTTTATTCATTCGTTTATTTAAATCAGTGTGGACACACAGATTATAACTGTTTCTGTGGGTTATAATCCATTACTATCACTATTTATTTGGGGGCTCAATGGTCCCAGGCTTGGCCAACAGGAGCCCCTTCAAACCGGCTTCAGTGTCCATGTGACACACCCCCATCACTCTGTGAGCACTCCCCCTGCTGCAGCACAAGATGTTCCAGGTTCACCTTGTACGGCCCCCGCTCTGGAATCAGTCTTTTCTTCAAGGAGCCCAGTTCTCATTAGTGAGAACGATGTTGAGAAACTAAGATGGGGAGAACAGAGTCCTGGAGTCTCACTGCTTGCAGACCTTCTCAGCAGACAGTTAGGACATATGTGCACACGTGTATGTGTACACACACTTACATGTCAAAAACAATCAGTTCATATTGACACTTCCAGTTTCACCAACATCAAGAATTTATTCTAGCATTCTGCCTTTTTTGTAATGTCCTCTCCAAAAGGGAGAAACCTGGTTCCCATTATCCACAATGTATTTCCTTATTTGCTCAATCCTAGAATACACATAAAGTAGCTTTAGAATTGTTAGCCTACACCCCCTATGAAAAACTGGCAAACTATGTAGAGTTTAAGTATTCATTCACAGACTTGACAATCCTTAGCTCGAGGATTTAGAGTCAAAATGCTGTGATCAAAGGATACGAGGGTTAGTTCTCCATCCCTTCCCCAAAGGGTAGTCACATTATTCATTTGAAATATAGTTAGGTTTATTTATTTCTATTCGCACTCCTTTATTAAAAAATCCACTCTATTCAATTTTACTTGTTTGTTTGTTTTTTTGCATATGTGAAACATTACTATGGTTCTAAAAGTCAAAACTACACACAAAGGTATTCTCAGAGACATGTCCCCCTCACTACACACATCTGTCTTGCCCTGTTCCCACCCACCTCCCTCTGACCAGCCTCTTTCTTTCAGCTTTATCATCTTTCCTTTGTTTCTTCCGCAAATGAACAATAACAGATATTTTTTTATCCCCTTCTTCCTTACAAAAGAGGAAGCATATTAAGGATACTCTTGCACTTGTTTTTTTCAATATACCCTAGAAATCACTTCCGGTGAGTCACAGAGGTCTTTCTCATTCTTTTTTTAAAGATGAAAAAAGAAATGGCGTGGCCGTTTCATTCAATCACTCTCCTCTGCCCAGGCATTGAGGTTAATTCTAGTATTTTGCAATCACAAACAAGCTGCAGTTAATAACCCTGCGCATATGTATTTTCGTATTGTTGGAGGTGTGTCTCCAGGGTAAATTCCTAGAAGTGGCATGCCAGGTCAAAGGGTAAATGCATACATAGGTTTACCAGACATTGCCACAGTCCCTCCGAAAAGCTTGCACCAATGTGCATTCCCACTAGCAGTGTGTGATAGTGTCTTTCCTTACAGGCTCACCAACAGAATGTGTTGTTGTACTCTTTAATTTCTGCAAGTCTGGTAGGTGAGAAATGGTACCTCGGGCACAGGTTTAATTTGCATGTCTCTAATTATGGGTATGGTTGAACATCTCTTCATATGGTTGAGCACCATTTATATCTTTGGGTGGGGTGAACTGTCCCTTTCCCTCCTTTACTATCCCATCTTTGGTCTTCCCCACTTAAGAGTTAAAAAATGACCTCAGGTATCTCAGGCCTGTTATCTGTGATACATGTAAATATTTTCTCCCAGCTTGTCAGCTGTCTTCTGACTTTGCTGTTTTTTTGCCACCTCAGTTTTTTTCCGTTTTATGATGGAGGCCCTGTTGATGTCAGATGCCACCTTTATCGCATGCTAAACTTTCAAATGTAATTGAGTCTATTTCTAGTCTGTTTTATCCTACTAGCCTGTTTACCTATCCACGAGCCAACACCACACACTTTTAATTATAGAGGCTTTTCATGCCCAGCAGGGCAACGTGCCCTGGTAGCTTTTCTTATTTCGGTCTTCTATTCATTCTTGCATGCTTCTTTTCTATATGAACTTTAATACCAACCAGTGTGAACTCTTTTAATGAGTACATTCTATTCCTTCACATCTATTGATATGATCAATACATGTGGTCTCAACCTGGTCACAGAACTGCATAGTTATTATGTGTGTCACATGTTCAGTGCTTCCTTCTCTAAGTGACGTTTTCTTTGCCTGCCCACCTGGTTACTTATTGATTGATGGTATTTAGAAAGGCTGATATTTTTGTTCTCGTGCCTACCTTTGCATCTATACATTTTAATGCCCTCAGACTCCCACTTTCTTAGATACCATCTGAGCATTTCATTTGTCAATTTTTAATGGTATCCTTTAAATCTTATCTATTACATATGTAAAAATCAATGGGCTCATTCTACTTTCATCTTTTCCTATCCCTTCTCTCATTTTTGTTTACATTATTTCTACTGTGTTAAGAGCACATAACATTTATACATTATTACCTGACTCTTATTACCACCTTTGTTTTAGTCTTATGTCAACAATTAATGCTCACTATCAGTCCTTGGGCTGAAGTTTCCCCACTCATCTCTTTCTTGTGTCAATCCTACCCTCCAGTAGATTCCTCAAGGTGGGCTACTGAGTACAGAATTCTTGTATTAAAAATGGTTTCTCTCTGATACTTGAAAGACATATTTATCTTTGATTCACACTTTCTTTGAAAATGCTGCTGCATCATTGCCTTGCTTTATATATTGTTTTTGAGACATCTGGTGCCAGTCTAATTCTTTTGCCATGTAAGTTATTTGAGTTTTTGCTTGGAAGCCTTGAGGATTTCTTCCTTATCTCTGAAGTCTGACAGCATCACTAGAATGCACCTTAGACTAGACTGTAGGCGGTCAATTTTCCCCAGTACCAGGGAGCTCTTTAAAGGTGCAGACTCAGACCTTTAATTTCTAGGGATTTTTCTTAGACTACAGTTTTCCGTATTAGTTCTTCCTGTTCCATCATTTTGTTTTCCTTCTTCATGGACTCCAATTATGTACGTGTTGTTTCTTCTTTGTGTTTCCCTTCAACCACTTTCTCTCTGACCCCTTCTACTTCTTTATCTTATTTTCATTCTCCTGGTTGTATCCCAGTCTTTCTTCAATGCCCTTTATTAAATTTCATTTGAATCTATTTCTCCTTGAGCATCTTGAAATTTAGTCTTAATTTCTGAGATAATTTTATCATTTTCCTGGGTACGGTAAATCCTTTTCATTTTGTCATCTTTCCCGCTTACTTCTGTTTTTAATTTCTGAATCTCTGATTTCAGGATTTGTTTTCTCATCTCTTCAAATGCTTGAGGGTATTCAAACCAGTCTGGAGTGCTGTCTGTCTTGAACAATTTTCTTCCGCTTTGTGGTGTTTGTTTCCTTGGTTGGGGGGGTGGGGGTGGGATTTCTTTAGTTAAAGTGTTTATTCCTTCAACATTTTATTATAAAAAATTTCAAAGCATGTAAAAAGTTGAAAGAATTGTAGGGTGAACACCCACATTCCATTGAGCTGGAGTCTATGACTGTTGTCACTGTGTTCTATTGTTTTATAACTTATATATTAATCTGTCTATCCACTCATACAGCTTACTTTTTTGAAGAATCTGAAAGTTGCAGACATCAGTATTCTTCACCCCTAAACACCAAGGCAAGCACATGATAAGAGGAGTCTGACATTTGGTAAAAACAAATTTTTTGAGGTTAAAATTTGCCTCCAATAGAATGCATAAATTTTTAGAATGTACCATTCTCTGAATTTTGGCAACTGCATAAGGCCATACCACCACACCTCTATCAAAATGCACAATACTCCCATCCCACCACCATGAGACGCCTCCTTGTGCCCTTCCCAAGCCGAGGGTGCTCTGCCATCCCAGCTGGCAAGCACTGTCCGATTTTTCTCCACCTTAGCTTTGGCTGTTCCAAAACCTCACAGAATGCAATTATACAGCGTGCACTCTTCTGTACGATGCGCTTTTTCGTCAGCAAAGGTTAGCACAGGTGACAGTTAACAAGGACTTGTTTGTTTTTTAACTCACACGTAATTTGGAGTGTGGGTGTTTTTGGTTTCTTTGTTGTGTTTATTTGTTCTTGTTTTTCTGTATTGTTTGGAAGATATATGGAGAGACTTGAACTGAGACAGCCATCCACAACGTTTCTTACTGTGAACATTCTCAAACATAAATGAAGAGATATTGCTTAATAACCACCCAGGTTTAAAAATTTTCAAGGTTTTGAAACATCTCCTTTGTTTATCCCCTGCTTTTTGTTGGTGAAGTATTTTAAAGCACACATCATATATCATGTCATTTCAGCTCTATGGACCTACCTTCAAACAACAGATCTTTTGTTTCATAACCATGAGGACATTATTAGATCTAACAAGATCACCAACAATTCCTTGGCGCCATTTGAAATTGAGCCCACATGCAGCTCCTTTGGATTGCTTAAAAAAATACTCTTTTGCAGTTGGTTTGTTTTGAATCAGGATTCAGACAAGGGCCACACTTCACATACTGCTGTTAAACCTTTTAAGCATTCCACCCTTCCCACTTTGCCCACATGATTGACTTTGTTGAAGAAACCGAGTTGTCCTGTGGAATGTCCCACATTCCTTTGACTTTTACTTTTTTTAAACTTCAGAGCATTTAATCACTAATAAAGCTCCATTCATATCACTGTCATTGCAACAAACAATTCTAGAACCATCTTTTGAAACTTAGTTTGCTACACTGTTATTGAATAACCTCCTTAAGCAGCAGTTCTCAAACATTTTGGTCTCAGGACCTCTCTATATTCTTGAAAATTATTGAGGCCCTCAAGGAGCTTTTGTTCCTGTGGGATATAGCTGTTGATATCTACTGTATTAGAAATAAAACAGAAACATTTAAAAAGCAAGACTACAAGAGCCAACAGGTGTCAGCAAGATGATGTCATGTCACAGGAGGTAGTCTCTGGGACACTCCACTGTGAACCTGTGAATGAACGAGAGTGACAAAGGAAAGTGGGGTCTCAGTATTGCCATAAAAACAGTGCTGACTTTGTGGCCTCCCTGAAAGGGCCTCTGCAATCCTTGTTGCCAACCCATAATTTGAGAACTGCTGTTATAAAGGAAGGATCTGATTTTTGGAAACAAATGTCTTTTGGAACCAGGTTTGATAAACCAATTTTTGACCTGTCAAAAGTGAAGCAGAACTATAAAAACTGACTTCCCTTATAAAATGGCTTTTACCAAAACAAAAACAAAAACAAAAACAAAAACAAAAACAAAACAACAAAGAGTTTCGGTAATACTCTGTGCTGTGACAAAAAAAATGGGTATGCTGTGTTAAAATATGGGTACAGATGCCTAAACCGAGTGCTAGAGCATCACAGAATTTTAGTCCTGGATGGTCTTAAGAAACTTCTGAAGGACAACTAAAATTATTATCTAAGTCTCTGTATGTTGGGAAAAATTGTTTTTACTACTGCAGAATTGGTGGTGGGGTGTAAATGAGGGCACCTGTTCAGGAAACATTTTGGCATTTTCATGGGAAGCTGACTATTTGTGTGCCCTAAACCAGGGGGCACAACTTCGGCACCTTAATTGGGGGCTGGATAAGTCTTCGACGTGAGGACTGTCCTGCTCACTGTAAGACATCTGTCAGCAGCATCTCTGGTCTCTACTCACTAGAGGTCGGTAATACCCCTCCCCCCACAATTAAAAACATTTCTAGACACTACCAAATGTCCACTTGGAGGCAAAAATCATCCCCACTGAGAGCCACTGCCCTAAACCAAGCACTGTTCTCCTAGGAGTAGCTCCAAGGAAAAGTTTAGCCCATGGGGCCCAAGGAACACGAACAAGAATGTTCAAAGCATACTGTTCATAATACACAAACAAAAAACTAGACACAAATCAATGACCACTGACAGAAAGATGGATAACCAAATTAGGATATATTCATATAATGGAATACTTTGTATCAGCAAAATGAATAAGCTATAGCTAAACCAACAATCTGAATGACATTTAGTTAAAAAAAAAAAAAAGAATGTGGAGTGAAAAAAGGAAGTCCTTGAAGACAACATGTGATACCCTTTAAAAATGATTAAGTTAAACAGGCAAAATTAAAGAATATACTATATATATATATTCAGGAATACATATAGTTGTGTTAAATCCTCCCTCAAAAAAGGACAGAGAATGACCAACAAAGGCAGGGACAAGAGTTCCCAGCAGGGCCGGGGCTGGGGCCGGAGGCGGACACTCCCTGCCAGGTTTTAGACACGTCCCAGCTCTGGGGCTAGGCATTATAACCATGCAAGGGCCACGCCGGGATCAGTGACGACAGTGTGATCCTCGATCAAGGACTATGATCAATTTTACCTGAAGTTAAAATTTAAAATATAAAATGCCCAGCACTCCCCCCCAAAAGTGTGCAAGGCCCCGAGTCTGGTCCCTGCCTGTGCAGAAGTCTCACCTCCTCCCTCTCTTCCCCTCGCTCCCCACGCTCCAGCCACCCCACTCCAGGGTTTCACCTGAACACACCGCTGCCCTCTGCTGGGGCCTTTCACCCCGCCGCCTCCCCTCCTGCGGTCTCTTCTCTCAGAGGGCCTCTCCGCACCCAGCTCCACCCGCACAGGGCCCTCGGTCTCTCTCCAGCCTGTCCCGCTTCCTCCCCCCTTCAGCCCTGTCACCCTCTGCCATCATCTTAGACAACAACTCAGGGGCCTCCTGTCCGGTTTCCATTCTGAACTGAAGGTAGGCTCCGCGCGTGCAGGGGCTCTGGTCAGTGCTGGACAGCACCCAGCACCATCCTTCCTCTCCCGGTGCCCAGAGTGTTTCCGGAACAAGCACAGGGATGCTTCAGCAACCTAGCTCGCGAGAGTCTGACGCTCCTCCTAGGACTTACCACAAAGACCCCTTCGCTGGAACTCCAAAAGCACGAAGGCTTAAAAGCGCTGCATAGGTGACCTGAGGCTCGGGCAGGAAAGGTGGCTTTTGGGCTCCACCCCAGAGCTGCTGGATCTGAATTTCTGTGCTGCCTGCCAGGAACGTGCCTTTTCCACAAACTACACTGGTGAGTCCTAGGCCTACTAAGGTTTTGGACTACTGAACCCAGCAGGGCAATCAAGGCCCAGGTTAGTTAAGCAGTTTAACTGTTCCCGTCTTCCCTGTCTCAGAGAGCCTGGGATACAGTAGTATGAGATAATGCGTCTAAACGGTTTTAAACAGATGTGTCATTCAAAAATAAGGCACCAAGATGTTAGAGAAATTGAAGGTTGGTTAAATCGTATATTAGAGAGATTGACAAATGAGTTTTATCTGTTGTAAATCGTATAACATATGAAGAAAGATTACTTTATAAAATATTAAGATATGTTTCAAATGCCATGGATGCAGCTTCATCTTTTTCTTCTTTTCTTACATTTTTATACCTAGTGGATCAGTCAAAAATTGCAGATTAATATTTTAAATGCCGAAAGAAGCCAGCTGCTTGTTCTAGTCTGACTCAGTTAAGCTCTTACAATATTTTGACTGTTGGAAGAAAATTAATAATGGGATGTTAGGCGGTAGATTAACTGAAACTAAATATCAACATAGCTAGGTTTATTTTGGGATGACTGAGCTCATCTCCTCAAAGAACGAAACAGGATTTATTCTGTCACGAGTTATTAACTTACACAGCACCAAAGCAGCCCCCCAACAGAGTGGAGGGAGCTGGCCGCAGTGTGGTTAAAGGCTGTGCAGGAGGCTGAGGGGTCGGGTTTCACACTGGCTAGGACTTGGCCGGTACAGGCTCTGTTCCATTACCTAAGGTTCATGGAGACGCCAGAAGGTCGAGGCCACAGCTGTCCTGGGAGTTCTGGAACCAGGTTAGTATCAATGCCTGCTCCTCCCCCTCCCTGAGTAGCAGCCACGAGGGCGTGGGGAAACCGATACATCCGCTAGAGAAGGATGCTTCTGTCTGTCATTAGTGTATTCACTCAGCAAATACTAACTCAGTCCCATCTGCCCTCCCTTCCCCCCCCCCCGCCCCATCTCCTACACCTGCCCTCCCTGTGGGTAGATGAGCAGGAAGCGGATTCACGCCTGCACTTCCAGGTCAAGCACGGGGCTCTGGCTGGAAGGTGACTGCTCCCAACGCTTCCGAGGCCTCCAGGCCAATGAGAAAAGGCAGGTTTAGCTTTAGATGGCCAAACTGACCCCAGATCACCTTAAAAAGTGCCAATTCTATATACAGTCCTCGTGTTTTCCTTTCTTCCACATCGTGTAGAAACAGCTGATGACAGGCCGGGGCTCCCCGTGACGGTGCATCCAAGGCGCCTCACTGCTTCTTGGCAGTGATTGCTTGGTGAAGGAGGGAACCAAAACGGGACCAGCAAAACTACCCTTTGTCCATGGAATACTCGCGCATACGCCATTTTTTCCCATGCCCGTGCACAAATAATCCGAAAACCTCTCTGTGTTCAAACACCAAAATCAGAGGAGATCCATAGCGACAACAAAGTCAGAGGGACATGCTGACCGCGGAGGCCAGGCCATTTAGCCAGAGCCATTTCTGGGCCCATCTGTACACCGGTGTGGCCACTGTATTTCACAACTTAAGCGACTCTTCTGGAAAAACTGTGCCCCACTGCTCCCAACACTCACCTTCCTCCACCAGACAGGGGCCTGCACTGGCTCCATGGCTTGGGCTAAAGCTTAAAAAGATACCCTGCTGTAAGTGCAAGCATGCTCACACCACCACTATTTAAAAAGCAAAACCGGAAACAACCCAAACATGCACTGACCGGAGGAGGGATAAAGCGTGCTCAGCCGCAGAGTGGACTGGGACCTAACACCCGAGACGGCCAAATCACCAGCAACCACCACCAACGCGACACGTCTCAGAACCAGTCACACAGCACGACAGTTTTATAAAGTTCAAACTTCAACAAAGCTCAGTGATACCTTATCTAGGGATGCATGCCCACGTTGTAAACGGTACTTAAGAAAGGAAGAGAAGGGGAAGCTTGGCAGGACGGTGGTGATTCTGGGGGGAGAGGCAGGGTCTGGGGAGAAGCACACGTTGGTTGTGTTCTACTTCTTTGATTGAGTGGTGAGTCACGGGCTGGTCACTACACTTTATAATGGACAAACACGTTACATATATTCCTTTGTATGTATCATATTACACAATTTGAAAAAATTAAGGAAAAAAACGACCCGCCTGGTGCCTGGTAGTCCAAATCTTACTCCCCCTCATCATGAATGACAATAGAGATGGGAGGAGGAAGCAGCCTGGAGGCGGGAAGCGGTGTCCCGGGAAACCTTGGTTTCCTCACTTGTAAATGGAAACTGGGGAGCCCACCTCGAGGCCCACCCAGAGGGTGTAAGAGACGAGCGCCAGGTAAGCCACCAGCTCGCTACTGGGGATGGGTGTCTGGAGGGAGGCTGCTTTCTCGGCCCTGTCTCTCTTCCCCTGGGGACTGACCCCTCAACTCCACAGTCCTGTGCAGCTGCCAAGGCAGGACGTGTCCCCGGGCCAGGGAAGGAACGGGGGGTCGGGCGGCGTGAGCGTTTCTCCCGGGAGCGGTGAGCACCGGCACAGGACGAGAGGCAGCTGATGCCAGGTCACCTGGGCCACAGAGTCCCAAAGGGACGGCTGTCCTGAGCCGGCACCCCTGGGGCGACTCTGGTTTTGGTCCCTCCTGGCAGGTCAGCTCACTGTATCTTTGAGCATCCAGCATCATTAAAAGGCAAAACAAAGACCCAAACCCACCCTCTTCCTGCTCAAGTCGAGCAGAGCAGGTTTCTGTTGCCTGCACTCAAGGGAGCCTGGCCGATTCAGGAGGAAATGCAGTTTATTAAAAAGCACACAGGCACGCTGCAGGCCTCAGCCAACGCAGGTAAAGGGAGATGTCAGCAGAGACTGCTCAAATGTGTCCTGCTTCAGCAGCTGGTCCCTCCCCGTCAGTCTCACTCGATTCCCAGAGCATTCAGAGTACACTGCCTTCCAGCTTAGCATGATTCACTCCAGACAAATCTCCAGAAAACAACTTCTGACTCCTGCCTGAAGCTCGTGCGGCGGGGCTCAACTGCCCGCAGCACAGCCCCAGCCTTCTCCACCCGTGAGAGGGAACAGGTGACCAGCAAGGGTCAGGGGAGATGGCAGCTGCCGGTCCTGCTCTCCTCCCAGGTGAGGATTCCCTTCGACCTCGGAGATGTGTGTGGCCGCAGCAAATGGCCTAGAGATCTGTAATTTAATAAAACACCACCTTTTTAAAAGTGAAGAAGCCAAAGACAGCGATTATGTTAAAAGGATGATTATCCACCCGGCAATTTGAATCTGATTCAGATCACACACTGCTTTTCCTATAAACAAGCACCCTGTTATGTGACTTCCCATGTCACCCAAGAAAGATAACAGCCAGCTGGCCAGATGCAGAGTGCTCTGCATCAGCCACTCGTGGCAGTAAAACCAGTACATATAAAACAGGATTCCGCTCTTGAGTCGAGTCCCTAAACTCTCCCATCAGTCTATTAAACAGAAGCTCCGCGAGAAAGCAGATGAGGCTGACAGGTCATTGTGAAAAAAAAAGCCAGCTTTCTCAGGTGGAAGTAACTTGAATGTCTCAGACCCGTTTACCCACAACCCCCGTTCTCCACGCTCGTTCCTGTCAATGCCAAAGTCCTACCTTCATCACGAAACGGAAGCTCAATGACCCAGAGATAATTTGAACAAAGCTATCTCACTGAGGATGCTTTTGTTTCTATCCTCATTAACTCCTTGGTCCCTGTCAAGTATTCCCAAAGTAGGATTTATGTTTCAGCCGCTGGGTCCTGAGGATCTGAAAGTTCGACAATTTGTACGTTTAACGGAAGCTGAAATTATCGTGTGTTTTACAGACAGATCCGAACTGTTTTCTTCTTCTATTAAGAGAATACTGTTATCTCAGTCCCTGTGTTTTTTTCAACTGAAAGAATTTTAAAGTAGCTTGTGACCCAGCTGAACCTCACTAATTTTTTCTCCCACACGAAATACCACCCATTTAATAATCCCACATCTTCTCCTCCCCTAAGAGAAAACACACACACACGTGCACACACGATAAGCCTGTTCTCTTTGGGTGAACAGACTGAGTGAACAGTAACTCATCCTGGGTGACTGGCTATTTGTAAGAGTTTATGAAATTAAAATGCTAAACTATGCGGACTTCATACGGGGCCCCGGAGCAGCAGGGCTGGAGAGACGTAAAAGACACCGGCCCTGAAGCTCACCTTCCGGATATGCATCAAAAATCACTGCTCTGATTCGACTTATTCTGCTTTCTGTAAAGGCGGTGGCTCCTCAAAACCTGTGCCCAGGGAAGTGGCCTTCCAGCATGTATTAGTTCACAGCGTTTAGAAACGTGTCTCATCACTGAAGTTTCTACGCCTTTCTAACTACTAACATAATCTGACATTTCTATTCCACTGTCTTTCCCAAACACACCTGTCTTTGGTGAATTTGTGCAAATACAAACATTAACGGTGAGGCTCACCATGTCAACCTGCTCAAAGCAAACCCCAAACAGAAACAACAAAATCGGAAGCTGTCAGTGACAAGGTCTCAGAACATTTTCTTCAAATACGTAACAGATTTAAAAAATGATTTTCCACAGAACCTGTTCTGTTTTAAGAGGCTGTTTTCGTGAGCAGGATCCAATAGCTGAGCATTCCTGCTGTCTTTGGGTAACAACGTAGAACAGATTCACCCAAGCCATGAACTGACTTACAGGTGAAAAGGTCTCACACTGTCTCTCCTGTCTGGGTAACTCTCAGGTGGCTCTGTAATTTCATTCAAAAGCAAGGGTTCAGCATGCAGAATGCTTAACCTACACAATGCCAGTAAAAAGAAATATGCTATTCACCACCAAGCTGGGATTTAATTTCCATTCTAGAGATCTGACAACACAGAAACAGATTCAACCTTGAGGCCAATTTTCTCTCACATGTCCCTACAAATAGGTCAGGAAGCACTTACCAGAAGCATGGCCGATGTTCCATTGGGTCTGGATAAGTGGATGGACATTTCAGGAAACATCCTGTCAATGCGGCTGATCACGTCATCAACGTATCTGGGTGGGAAAAGAAACACACGTGTCTGAACTGGAACCCTGGTCACTGAAGTACAAATCTACAGTGCATGCAAGACTTCTCTTTTCAACTTAATTTTTCGTCAATGAAATACATTCTTAAGAAGGCAAATGCGATTTACGAGGCTTTTTAGGAGAAATACTACTCCCCAGCTCTTCCTCCTGCCTTCCAGAACTGCCCATTTTTTAGTGATTTCTTTTGGTATTTGCCTTCGTCGTTCCACGTGATATGTTTTTAATGCTAGTTCTTGGTTTTTCATTTCAAGGTATGACCTCATGGCTTTCTTCCATAGATCAGAATTTAGCTCTGCCTCCTTCCTGGCCACTGGGCTCCAATCACAGGGCCCCTCCCTCTGTCCTTCTGGTCCAGGGATGGAAGCAGCTTCCTGTTTCACTCACCTGTGCTGGCCTCACTGTTCCTTGCTTGGCTTCTCATCTCAATCACCTGAAAAATCAATTCTCTGGATTGAATTCCTTTTGTTTTAAATACCTGAAGTTAGTCCTGTTTTCCTGGTTTGAGTCTAATAAATTCAGATTATATCACAATTTTTGCTTAAATCAGTATTTGTTGTTTACATCCTGAAATCTCTGTGTATATTTTTTAACAGCTGAGCCACATAATGGCTCATAAGTACATTCATTTACTTGTGCAGTTTTTTGTTTAACTGGATTTTCATTTGATTAGTCTTCTGCGTACCTATTACAGTTTTATCCCTTAAACTCTCTACCTGGCTCTAAAATTCCTCTCACTGCAGACAAACACATCAGACAATCTATCAGCTCCATTTTTCCTTGGAAACATTCCTCTGAAAGGCAGTCCTTTGTTCTTCTGGCCCAAGGAACCTGTATGTCTTAAAAGTGTTAATCATTATGGAGATAACTGACACTAAGCACTTAGCATGATGCCTGGTGATACCCAGAACTCAAAAATTATAAATACTCCTATTGGTATATCATGGGCATATGCTGCAAAAACGTCCCCTCTCAGTCGTGACAAATCCCTGCCCCTCCCTACCACCAGTGGAAGCTCATTCAGAAAACGCCATCCCACGGAATCAACAGAGCTGGGTCTGGCTCAGATCCTCCGAGAATAAAATCATAGCAGCATTTGTGCTCACCATCCAATCACAGGGACCCAAAGGGGACGTATAATATAATAGCTGAGACGTGGATCTATCTGTTAAGGATTTTACATTGGATTTCGTATCCGTTGGATATGACAAATTAAATTATATGTCCATTAGATCAGGGACACAGAAAAGCTATGTTCTCTTGGGAGAAGAGGGAGGGCAGCTCTCCACTCACAACATGAAAAGATTTTAGTTTGAAACCTGGGGCTCATGGCAGGTAGCAGACAACGTAACACCATTCGCTAAAAAGTGATCATCAGCGTATGAGCCATGGAAGGCATGAAGTAATCCTGTGATTAACCTATCCGGTTTTCCTTAGAGAATGGTACACCAGTTTTAAACTTGAAAAAGGACCTGAAAAAGGAAGAGGAAAAACTTCAGAAGGCCCAGCGGTTAAGTGACGACAACGGTAAGACTGGAGCCAGAGACAGGTGAGAAGAGGAGGAGGTGAGCAGAAGGCTGCTGGCTCCTGGGGAGAAGGGCGCTTCGGGGACACCTGGAGATTCTTCAAGTATGCAAATGGCGTTTACAAACCGGGTACCAAACAGCTACCTTCCATCTCTAGACAGGACCATAAGAGGAGGACATGGCATCAAAAAGCGACCTAGCTCAGAAAGAACAAGAGGCATTTCTAAAAGGTAAGACGTCATTCTACTGATTTTGAAAATGGTTTAGAAAACAATCTTTCCTGGGTGGCCAAGAACCAGACTGACTAAGACATCACGCGGCAGCTCCCACGTAGCTTCCAGATTTACAGCTTCACGACACACAACCTTGGCTCTAAGCTTAAATGCTACAAAAGAGGTGAAAAGATGAAGAAAGGAGGAAATTCACTCAGTTTTTTTTCATTACTGCCTGTTCCTTGAAATGGTGGAAGACACGTGGCAAACTTCCTGTCAAAAGTTTACACCAGGTCACTGGAAACATTTCTGCATTTACACACTTCTTTGTTAACTCTATGTGTGTGGTTTACACCATTACTTCAGCCCCAGCAGGGGGCAAAAATCCACGTCCTGCATGAATGGAGGTCATTGCTAAGTGTATGTTAATAGGAAGGGGACGGGCAAGGTCTTCTGCACCGATCCTCAATCAATAGTCATCATAGCTCTGGACAGCAGAATGCAAATGAATTGCAGAACTTCAGCACAAAGGGAACGTCATAATTTGCTCCCCCTTGTATCTTTCACCTTGAAGGTTTCAAAACACTTTCTAGAAAACTTGTCTCTTTCGTAGGCTAGGAATTTAGGGGAATGGGTAGGTTAGGAGATGATTCCAGAAACCAAGTTCAGTGTGTAGATTTTCAGGAGTCTATGCCAGCTAGCCGACTTTGCTTGCTCTTCGTAGGGGTCCGAGTTCTCCGTGGACAGACAACAAAAGCTCCTTGCCACTTCTGGACTCCCTTATTTATGACTCTTTATAAAGGAAGGGCAGTGGCAGGAGAAGAACTCCTAGGGAAAGTATCTGCTGCGGACATGGGAAAGTATGGGAGTTTTTGTTCCCTCCCCAACTAATGATCTCAGATAAAGCTCAGCAAACTCAATCCGAAGATTTTATTAATCTTGTAAAAATGCATTTCAAGGAGACTGTTTTTCATTCCCGTGCCTAACATAAAGGAGATGCAAATTTCCTTTTTACAGGTGACACTATGTATTTGCCAAAAAGAGAAAGTCAGCTGCGTCTTCAACTGACGAAAACAATGTCTGAATCCTAGAAGCAAAATCAAAACATTTCATTTTCAAATAGACCCAACCTTCAAAACGCAGATCCACCGCTAGTGACTTGACAGAAATAAGGAAAGCTTGGAATGGCAAATTAAAAAGCTGGAGGCAAGATGACATTTCCTTTCCGCTGGGGAGAGCGGGGGAGGGGGGGTCGGTATGGGAGGTGGTCTGGGTCTCCTCCCGGATGTGCCCTCCGGCATGTATGGCCCGGCTCTGAGCGCGGGGCGGACGACAGGTAGGAACAGTGCGCCCCCCTCCCACACTTGCACCATATGTCGTGCTCCGTTCTGCGGCAGGATGGAATTACTTTTAATTTTTACCTTTGGAATATAGGCAAACAAGCACTAACACAGCAGTGGTGACTAGTTTACACTTGAGCAGATGCGGTGCAGAACGACATTAATTTAGTGCCAAATTGAGCAGTGAGTCACAATTTGCACATATCTGTCAACCTGTTAACAGGGTAATAACTTGGAAAGATCGCTGTTCCTATTTACATTACAGAAGCCTTTAGAGAAAGGAGAGCTGGCTGGTTCTTCCTGAAGCACTCGGCTGATCAGCCAGTCTGCTGGTCCAAGAACCAGGCTTTAGAAACACAAACTCCTTAAGTCGCAGGCTTAGACCAAGGCGTGAGTCGTACTTCAGCACTTCCAGGTGGAAAGTGAACTTCTAAACGACCAGAGAAGGCCGCCTCCCTGTCCTGCTCCCCAGTCACAGTCAGACTCCCAGCGGTTTCTGATCGTTTTTCCCAGTGCGTCCAAAGGCTCCTTCTCAGGATTTCCAAAGGCTTCCTTAGGATGAAGCTTCAGTCTCAACTATTCCCACACCTCTGCTGCAGCAGGAACAGTCACATCATTCTCAGATTTCTGGCATTGATGTCTGAAGCCCTGGAAACCTTGTCCTCTTCTGATTTCCTTCAAGCAGGTTGGCGTGCTCCTTTAAAGGTCCTTAATTGGAAAAGTAAAGGACACTGGGACCTCTAATTCAATGTCCCCTTCAATCTAGGCACTTAACGGCATCTCCAAGAGGTGGACTACATAAAGTCCCCTGTGACACAGCTCACAAGCAGCCCCAGGCACTTTCGGACCTCCAGGTTGTTTCAAACCCACTGACTGATATCTCCACCCAATTACCCCACTTCAGCCTTGTGAAATGACATAAATATTTCCTCTGAAACCTAAAGGTCTTCTGATTTATCAGTGTCTTCAAATCTTTCTTGGGTCACAGATCCCTTTCAGAACGTTCTGAAAAATAAAATACATGTCTGCACAAAATTTTACATGCAGTTTTCCACAGTTCATAGGACTCTGGAAGTCATTCACGGGCCCCGAGTTCAGACACAACTAGACCTATCCGAGAACTGAGGTATCTGATGTTCTTCTTTGTTCTTTTCTGAATGGTAAATTGTATTTGTCAATACAGCTATTTCCACTTTAGAAATGTATATATGTATTCATATGTCACAACCTAGAAGTGAGCCCAACCGAAGGGGAGTACTGGGGGCAAGGAATCTAACAGCTCCGATCATCTTACAGTCATGCTCCCAGGCTGGAGCCCACGGTTAGTGTTTGCTCGTTTGTTGGTTTTTAAACTACTATCTCTCGCTGTTAATCTTTCCAACAAAGGCAAGGACCTACTCCCATAACCTTAGAGGTCATCTGAGAGCAACTACTTCTGGCCTCTGAAGCCACATCACCCGTGCTTTATAGCGGCTCCTGGCTCGTAGAGAAAAAGTGCTGCCTGCTTTCTGCATCGCTGCTTAAGGCTCAGCAGGGTCAGAAAGTCAAGTCTCAAGTCCTCAGAGGGCCCGCGAGGCCCTGCGGTCCAGCTGCTGCGCTGCCCCGGCCTCACCTGGCCTCCTCCTCCTCCCACGGCCCTGGGCCAGCTCGCACCACCTTGGACACCGGCACGTACTGCGTTCTCTGCCTGAAGGTTTCCTCTCACCACCGCTCCCACCCCACACCCAGGTCAGCCCTGCTCGTCTTTGGGTTCCAGCTGAAATGACACTTCCTCAGGGAAACCTTCTCTGACAACTCCCTGGTAGCAGTCAGTGAACCACATCTTCCTCCTCATAGCACTTTTTAATTCTCTCTGTGTCTCCTGTCCCCACTGTAATTAAGCAGTTTCTTGAGCGGTTATTTGTTTAATGTCTATCTCCCCAACAGGACTCTCCACGGGAGCACACGACTGCCTTCTTCAACGCCCAACCCCAGTACCTGGCCCCGGTGCCAGGGGCCCACCAGGCACTCCTTAAATATTTGCTGAAGGAGTAGACAGGACGTTGAAAGTAAGCTATGCAGACCCCAGTCAGGCAGGTATGAAACAACTAAAATGCAAAGTTCTCTGCAGCTGATGAGATCTGCGGTGCCGAGGAGTTCATTGCATTAGCCATCAAAACTCAGTAACAACAGCAACCACAGAGTCCCAGAGAACCAGCCTCAAAGAAGGCAGCAGACATTCTTCAAAGCCTTGCAGCTTAATATGCAGCTGCAAAACCCCTGCACCTGTTTTAGGAGAAGCTCTCTGCCTCTTAGAAGCAAGAGCCTTCTGAAGATGTGCACTGCGGTACTGACATGCCCGTTTTCAAATGCTGCTTTTAATGAACTAATTAATTCTGCAAAAACATTAGTACAAAGATGTGTGCTACCAAATCGGGATTACAACACCAAAATGATAACAAAACAGGACGTGGAAGACATTTCTAAAGATATCAGGTTTTGCAAAACATTAATTTTCTCCCCTACACATTAAAATAAATTGCAAAGTATTTGTTATTAAAGCCTTAAAATAACTTGCCGGACAGATGGCTTAGTTCTCAAAAGTCTGACCCCTCCTCAAAAGGAAAAGAAAAAACCAAACCCCAACAAACCTGGACTCCAGCCAGTGATTCCCGTGTCAGTGAGATGTTTAGCAGCTCAAACGAGATTTAAATAGCATTTACCCCGCATAGTGTGCATGATACATGCTGTTCATTTTCTCCACCCATAGAAAATCTGAAAGTTAGGAATGCATATATTAATAAACCACTTTTTTGGGGGAAAGGGTAATGCCCAGTAGATAACAAAAAGAGAATAATTTGCACCATCTGAAAATGATTGCAGATTTTCCTCCACACCTGTCCAAACTGATGAGCCCGCCAGGACTCTGCAGTGGGTGGAAACAGAAGGGGGTTTGTTTAATTACTTCATGAGCATGAGATTGCCTGAGACTCCGACTATCAATCTCAATATGCTGAGGAAAAAAGATCGGGGAACTTAGGTCAAACAGGCTCACTTCTTCCCCTCTGGTCAAACTTCTCAGATTTGTAAAATACTGGCATCATCATGTCTGTGGAAGGTTTTTGGTTATTCTTTAGCTGTACATAAAAAAGCAAGACTAGATGCGTTAACAGACAGAAAGAGGAACGTTTGCTTAGCTTTCTCCACCATCTATCTCTCCCACACCCCCTCCCTTACTATCTCTACCCAACTAGCTACCTACCTGTTTTTCTCTTTCAAAGAAAGATACTTAAAACTTCAAAATCCATTTATGGGAACTCCACACCTGAGCAGACACAGCTGCCAAGAGCAGGAAGAGGGAGTGGAGCCAGGCCACAGCAGAAGGGGGAGCCTTCCCCTCTTCTCTCCTGAGCAGCTTATGAATTTTGTACTACATGAATGTGTTACCTGAACAAATTTAAGAGAACACTTGGGCAAGCAAACAAAAGCTACCTACATTTCCCAAAGTTGAAATAAATGCACAAAGACTCACCCCACGCTGAAATGTAAAGACAAACCTTCCTCCCTCTATCGGGTGTCAAGCAGCGCAGGAAGCCCGGGGAGTCTGGGCAGGAGCACGGGCCAAGCACCGCCGCACACACAGAGCTCCGCTTGCACACGCCTCCGCGTGGCTGGCGGTCAAGGGCTTAGTCTGTGAACTGTCCACGTTGTAACTATTAGCAAACACGGATTGAGCGCCTACAGCCCTCAGTAATTACTGTGCTCAGGGAGCGGTATTAAGCACCAAGGGCAGAAGAGCCCGTAGTAGCTGGCTGGCAGCAGGCTTCCTGGGAGAAGCGGACGGGTCCCGCCTGCGCTTTCTGCTGGAGGAGAGCCCCCCGGGGTTGAGCGGGAAAGTAGGCCTCGCTCTCCAGTTTTCAAAGCACTTTTGTATTCTTTACCTCATCTGCTCTCTCACCGACCCTGCGAAATAAGAAGGGCAAGTGTAAAACGCCTGCTTCATAAATGACAGGAAAAGGAGGCTAAGTGACATGCCCAAGGTAACTGCACAGCTGAGCGGCAGCGCTGGGCCCAGAGCCCACGCCTCTGATCCCCGTCCCAGGGCTTCCCTGCGCGCCGCAGTGCTTTCAAAGGTCTGTGAGGATTCCATGGAAAAAGCAGATTGTCTTTTTGTCATTTCCCAGACTTTATAAGACAACTGAGAAATTCTTTTGTAGCATACTCACAAAATGGAACCAACGTATGATTTTCTCTCTTCTCATTCAGTAAAAATCTACTCAGTGCCTAACTGAGCCTGGAGTCTCGGTCTCTGCCTTCATGGGGCTGACACTTCATTTGGTTATAAGCCATTTTCCTTCAAGGTCGCAGGCTTACGCCCAGAAGAAAAACAGGACAACTAAGTTAAATTTCCTTCCAATTCCTCTTGGGATAAAAACAAATGTGCAAAGTTGGTAGGTTACAGGAAGGGGCGAAAAAGTGAACACTTGTTTTGCATTGTATTTTATATTAATAACTATCAGGGAGATGTTTTTCTAAACTTCTTTTCTTCTTGCATTATAAGATTATTCAGATGTTGACAGATCCCAGCTTTCCCTAAAACGTTTACATAATGTATTAAGCTTAGGAAAGAATTGTAAGTTCACTCAACTTCTACCTCCAGAGAAGACAAAAACCAAACAAACAAACAAACAAAAGACACCCATATTGAGCTTTCCAGCAATACCAATTAACAAGTTATTAAATCAGTCATCTCTGTCAGAGCTGCTACAATGACACTTCGAGCTCAGATGGGTGGCGATGATTGTCAGCAATTCACACGTGAGAAAGCAACCCTGGCCTCTGACTTTCCACCAGGGAGGCGGCTGGGCAGACAGTGTCCGTTGAAGGCTGCACCCTTCCTACACTCCCACAGCTTTCCTTCCTGGCTCCGATGACAGCTGCGGACCGGTCACCACGCGCAGACCGGCCTGTTCCGATCAGCACTTCTCAGCAAGGCTTTCACGTGGCGACCGGGGCCAGTGACACGGAGTTTGCTGAACACACACACAGAACGAGACCTCATTCCCATTTGACTTTTTAACGCCCCGGAGAACATACACCATAGCCTTCACACAGAGCATGCTAATAATCACTGGACACACTACGTGTTCCCATCCTAACACGACAAAGTGCATCCTAGGAGTCAGAAATGGGCAACACGTTTCAGGAAACCACGAAGCTATTTTTTCCCCTCATTCTAGGACAAACAGATTTGTGTGACAGTCATTTCAAGTTTCATTTTCACTTATCAGACAATGATTCCTTGAGGAGAGCCTGAGGCCCACCACCTCCTCCAGTCTCTGCAGCAGCTCTGCACATAATACTCGCTCATTAAACATTCGGTGAAGCGGACTGATTTAGGTGGGAGGGATCAAGGCTAAATAAAGAACACAGAGTAAATAGAAACTTGCTTTGTAACTGTTTCTTTGACAGAAAGTAAAAAATTCTAAAGCAGAAGACGTCACCCGACAGCTCAGACACCATTTCCGTCCCCCTCGCCCATTCTGAGGGCGGCTGGGCCGCAGCACGACTGGAGACCATGAAGAACGGAGAGTGACTGAAGCAAAACTTAACCTTCCTGGGTGGGGTCTCTCAGTGGGAGCTTCGGGGGCTGCACCACCTCAGCGCCATCCTGGTGGCTGGAGAGCTCCCTGCCCAACTATTCACTCTGCATCGAATCCCCCCCAAGTCTCCCTGACCCCAATCTTCAGAGGAAATGGTCTCCAAGCTCACAGACGGCAACCTTCTCTCCTGGCATCCTTCACTGGTCCTTCAGCAACCACATCACAGTCCGCCCCACACACCTGGCTGAGGGCTGCTCAGTGTGCACCTTCCTTGCCAGACTGCGAGCTCCGTGAGGGGAGGGCACAGTCCAGCTGGTTCCTGCTGTCGGCCCCCGCACACCGCCCGGCGTGCAGCGGGCTCCTGAGGGCTACCTGGTGAACAAGTCGGGCCGGCAGCGCACCAGAGCCTGAGGCCAGGGCTTCGGAATCCCACAGACACGGAGCTCCCGTTCTCACTCCCGCCTGCGTCTTGGACAAGTGGCTTGAGCCTCTCTAAGCTTTGGTTTCCTCATCTGTCAAATAAGGATAACAACACCGCCTCCTCCAGATGGTCGTGGTGAGAACTAAATGGGAGAGTGCAGCGCCACAAGCACTTAGCACAAAATACGCAGTTAGTAACGTGAGCTTGTTCCTTCCATGTGTACAACTGTCGCCTTTTTCCGAAGAAGGTCAGAAACTTTGGCTTGAGTCTAGAGGAACACAGACCCTCAGGGAGCCGATCAGACTGAAGAGCGCTTGAAGAATAAGCATTAAAGACGGGGGACGTTCTCTCAGGTTTCCTGCTCATTTAAGCACACTGCTGCGCTGCACGTGGCAAGGAGAGTTCCCCCACCACTTCGGCATGAAGGCAGACGGCAGAGGGAAGGCGGCTGCCGCTGCTGAAACAGGACTCCGCGTGGAAGTGGGCTGGCAGGAGCAGATCAGGCTTCTAGTACAGGATCTGTGCTGAGTCCTCCCCCCTGTCCCCCGTCCTTCACCCTGCCCTGTGTGCCAGGACGCTGGCCCACACTCAGATGACATCGCAAGCCTTTTACCCTCTGTCTTCTGGTCGGGTTCTGGTCAGTGACAGGCACTTGCCTGAGGTTCGGAGAGGGGGAGAAGTGTGAGGTCTCAGGGCACAAGGATGGCTGTGACAATTCAATAGGGACAAGACACCATGGGCTCCAATCCCACAGCGGTGAAGGTGTGGGTCACCTGCCATCCGGCAGACGCACAGGCGGCAGAGGGTAACGGAGACACGGCCTGGTGGTGGCAGAAGTTGGCTATGACTTCTAATTCGGGCTTTGTTACCAGCTGCAGGGGGAAGGTAATAGTTTCACGTTCACTATTTCTCGACACCCCCCTGCCCCATCACCTCACAGAAAGAGCGCGGGGGCCATGAGCAAAGAGACACATGCCCTGCAGACTGACGCGCCCCTCCACAATGCTCCCCATTCGACAGGCCGAGCACGGGGACCTCATGAGTGGGCTCCTCCGCCCGCTGGCTTCCAGCTGGGTTTGGCCAAAGGGAGGCACTGACAGGAGATGTGGAAGACGGAAGGAGAGTGAGGTCAGGGTATCACCTGCTACAGCGTCACCAGGAACTGGCTGCACCCCCTCACAGCAGCCCTCTCCACGCAGCGCACACATGCTCTCTCACGTTCCAGTGAGCACACGCTCCCCTCACCCTCGGGGAAGGACTGGCTGGGGACCTGGGGCTCTCATCCACCCTCCTGCATCTCTGGAAACAGCCCCTTTAGTAAAGTCTCCCCAAACTGGAAATAGTCCCTTTGTTGGAGACTCCTCCCAGAACAATGAAATAAATCATGCCATTACAACCAACCCTGCGATTCTCCTGCTAGAATAAGAGAGCTGCAAAATAAATTGAAAAATAGTTAAATGAATCGAGGATAACAGTGATATGACTATTCTAAATTGATAACAAAATAAAACTTTACATACATTCTGCTTACTTAATTCAACATTATTCATGTAACAAATATTTCCTAGAGTGTTTTAACTGTGGACATGGCTAGTTTTGAAATTCAGGGCGTTTAAACAGAATAATGGAATCATAATAAAGTATCTGCCTCACTGAGAAGCTGCTACCCCAGGCTCCCGAGGCTCCTCTCACTGCCCCTTTCTCCTTAAAGGGGCCACGCACCTCCACACTGCAGGGACAACCACTCCTTGTCAGACCAGTGCCAAGTGCTAATTTGCTTCTCCCTCAAATTAAGATTTGCCCAGACCAGCAAT
Organism: Camelus bactrianus; assembly: GCF_048773025.1. Taxonomy (NCBI): domain Eukaryota; kingdom Metazoa; phylum Chordata; class Mammalia; order Artiodactyla; family Camelidae; genus Camelus; species Camelus bactrianus. The sequence goes on from NC_133542.1 coordinate 73,827,202, forward strand.
TTGCAAAGCATGACACGCGTACTCAGAGTGGTATGTGAGGCGGTGATGTTAGGTGATATACGGATGAACACTTTCAATTTAGGACACTTTATATGGAAAAATATATACCCAGGAAATAAAACCTGTGATTTCATGGTTATTACTTCTTAGAATGAGGCTAAGTTTTTAAAATGAGTTTATTTAAAGAAAAATATTATGCAAATAATAGAATAGCTGACCAAAGATTATAACAAAAATCCTATCGGTGGGGTAGCGGGATGGGGTGGGGGTACAGTTCAATAGTAGAGTGCATGCTTAGCACGCATGAGGTCCTGGGTTCAACCACCCCCCAGTACCTCCATTTAAAAAATCATCTCTTCATCAATAAAACAAATAAGAAAACACCTTTAAAAACAATCCTGTAGGCGGTTGTAAATGACTGAGTTAGAAACTCCATTCAAGTAAGGCAGGTAATTAAACAGCTTTGTTTCAAAAAGGCTTTGCTTGTCTTTGTAGACCGCATTTTTTCATTCTACATGAATCTTCACTTTCAGACCTTAAAATATAAAAAGGTTTTCATGCATGCATCTGGAGCTATCGAAAAGGGGAGATACGGCTAAGTGTCCTAGGAGGGGCTGGGTGTTTAGGTCAGCAATATGGTGGAGGAAGGGCCGCAGCGGATCAATCACCCTGGGAGCTGACTACACTGGAACGTGCATCTGGGAATCTGCCCTGTGAGCGTGAGACGAGGCCTCCTTAATAGAAAATGAAACGGCTTTCACTTGGGCACCAGCATGCATGGCCATAGGCCCCAAAATTCCTTCTGCCACTCTCAAAGGAATTAAAAACTGTCCCAGAACATACTTCTCCCAGTGGATCCAAATGTAGGATTCTGCCGGAGGCAGGTAAATGATACTTAAAGTACCCTGAACAAACTCTCGGAGGGCGCCCCCCTCCAGGTTCATGGTGGCCTCACCAAACCAGAGCCAACTCAACATTTATCATATTGCCCTGAACTGAGAAATTTTGGGTAGTCTTCCTAATCCTTGCACAAGCTCTTTTACACTGTGCATCAGAGGAAAACTAAAGGTAATCAATCTGACCCTCTGCTCAGTCATGTCACCCCTCCCAACTCCTGCCTACTTGTCCTCCCCGCTGACACCCCATCCAGAAAAAGCTTTCCTCTGCTCAGGGAAAGGTGGAAACTTCAGAGGAGCAAAGCCCACTATTTACAAACAAGGAAAGTCTTAAGAATGATTAGGGGGAAAAAAAAAAGCTTGGAACGGTAACATCATCCGGGAACCGTTCCTGAAAACAGCCCATAACAACCATCTCTCAGTAATTACTGGAACAAGCAAAAATCAGTAAGAATATAGAAGATGTGAACAATACTCGCTACTAACTTGACCCAAATGACACCCCCAAACAGTAGCACACACACACTTTCCAAGTGCAAATGGAACATTCATCAAGACAGACCACAAGCTGGGTCTTAAAACAAGTCTCAAAATCATGCAGAATGTGTTCTCTGACCACAACTGAGGTTAAAAAACCAGTAACAAAAATGTATCAGGAAAATCTCCCAAGTATTTAGAAATTAACAATATACTTCTAAATAACTCACGAGACAGAAGAAATCATAAGGAAAATCAGAAAATATCTTGAACTGAATGATAATAATAAAAATATATCAGATTTGTGGGTACACCAAAGCCAGGCCTGAAGGGAAATTTATAGTTTAAAAAAGCTTAAGTTAAAAAAAAAGAAAAATGACTAAAAGATCAAAGATCTAAGCTTCTATTTTAGGAAGTGAGAAAAAGAAAAGCGAATGAAACCCGAAGTAAGGAGAAGGAAAGAAATAGTGCCTGTAAATGAACAAAACACAAAACAGATAATAGAGAAAAATCACTGAACTCAGGAACAGATAATTTGAAAGAAAATAAACAGAATTGAGACATTCCTAGCTGGACTGATCCAAGAAAAAGAAAGAGCAGACGTAATTTACCAATATCAGAAACATCACTCAGATTCTGGAGACATTAAAAAGATAATAAAAAATATTATGAACAACCTTATGTGAATAAATTCAACAACTTAAATGAAATAAACAGTCCTTGAAAGATACACATTATGTAACTAAATATGAAGAAATAAAAATCTAGATTGCCTGGTATCTTTTTTTTCAGTTCACTGAATTTGCTATCAAAAATCTCCACATCAGAAAACTCCAGGCCCATATGGATTCACTGGTTAATTCTAATAAAAAATTTAGGGAAGCAATAATACCAACCTTAAGGAAACTCAGAAAACAGAGGAAGAAGGAACATTCTCAACATATTTAACGGGGCCAGAATTGCCCTCAGACTGAAATGAGACAACAGCACCACAAAGAAAGAAAATGGCAGACTATATTCTTCATAAGCAAAGACAGAAAATTCCTTAACAAAATATTAACAAATAGAATCCAGCAATACATAAAAATGATGCTACATCATGATTAAGTGATTTCTAGAAAGGCAAAGGTGGATTAACACTGAAAAATCACCCCATGTTGTGGTATACACAGAAAACGAAATATTCAGCATAAAAGGGTGCGTTTTACATAAATAATACCTCATTAAGGCTGATTTTTTAAAAATGTTTAGAATATGTGCTGAATTCTCTGAACTATTCTCAGATATTACTGGGGGGAAGAGTCAAATTAAGTAGTTTAGACAGGTCTTGGGGAGACCAGGGAAGAGACTGGATCCCTGCGGGACGCTAGGTGGTGAGAGCTCGGTTTGCTGCGCTCTGAGCCCTGCGCCTGCGTCGGTGCTGGGGCGACCAGGAGCAACATCGCAGCTGTAAACCAGGTGGGGGCAGGAGCAGCGTGGGGAATCACCATCCTAACAGGCTCAGGAACCAAGCTGGCTTTCATCATCATTACTGTCTTCTCGCTGGAGCCTGGAAACAGTCCTTACAGCTTGGGTGGAAATGGACATGAACCCACGGAAGGAGCGAGAGGAGAGGCAGCCTTCACATGCCAAACGTGCCCACAGCAGTAGATTTCAGCAGGACGACCTCATGCCGGGAGGCCCTTTTGGTCTCCATATGTGCCCATCTGGATTATTAAGAGTTTTACGTGCATTTAAACACAGAAAACACTTTGGGTATGTTTAGACCTGAACATCACTACCAAAGCAAGATAGTTCCCTCAAAACAATTTTGGACAGAAATGCTTTTTCACGTTGAAAGGGAACAACAAATGTATCAGGAAGGCAGTACTATGGTTCAGAGCATAAGTGTGAGTCCCACTGCATGGGTTCAAGTCCCAGCTCTACTAAGTGAGGCAAATTATGGGGCTTCAATCCTCATCTTGAAACGAGGATAACAACAGTATCTCTCATAAGGTGGTTTTAAAGGCTAAATGAGATAATGTGTAAAGAACTTAGCACATTTCCTAGCATAACTAACATGTATACATACACACAGTATGTAGGTTATGTGATGACAGTAAGTCGGTACCTTAAACTCTGAATCCTAGTAACTGGGTCCTTTTGCCTCTGTTTACTCCATCACATCGCCTTAAATAACCCAAAGTGTGCAGGGTAGTGTGCGTAGCTGAGAAAACCCAGGACTGGGTAGAATCTGGGCTCTGCCCTGGTTCTCCTGCTCACTCACAGGGCCACAGTGGGCAAGCCACCTAGCCCTCCTAGTCTCGGTGTTCTCGTCTTTGGACTAGAGGATCCCGAAAGGTATTTCTAACTAGCCAATTCAATATGCGTTTCCTAAGAGCTTATTCTATGCACAATGAAGCAATTATACAGTTCCTAAAGACTATCCATCTTTGAATGGTACATCTGATAATTATTTTAGAAAATTTTATCAATCAGAATACCCCATTCCTTAACCTTTGTGAATAACTGGAATCTACTGTACTTTGGTAAAAAATTCATCAGTGTTTTAAGAGCAGAACCATTCCAAGTATAGTCCTGGCGTAAAACACACTGCCTTGTCGCTCTCCACTGGGGTCCATTACCAGAAATGTCTGAAGAAACTTGTAACTGAAAGGACTACTTCAACCAACTCTTAGGACTAAAGATGAGTGTCTTAACAAGAACCCCAGGAAACAGCAATTTTGTAATCAAGAAAATTTACAGGAAGGGCTCTACCCACTAGAGTTCACAAATGGATATTTACCGTGGCTGAGCAGGCTGCCCTGATGTGGCCGAGTAGGATGTGCAGACGGCATGTGTAACTAAAGGGCACATAACTAACACATCTTTCACTTGGGGAATCTCAGAATAAAATAGATAAAAACAAATATTTACCGGGGGGAGGATACAGCTCAGTGGTAGAGTGCGTGCTGAGCACGCACGAGGTCCTGGGTTCAATCCTGAATTCTTCCATTAAAAAAAAAAGATAACAAAACAAAAAACCAGAAATATTTACTTAAATGTTAATGGCTTTAGGAACAGAAGTCAGGAATATAAGCATCCAGGTCCTTAAATTCTTAAGTTTCAGACACCCACTCCTGAAAACAGAAGATCTGCTACAATGAACAGATGCAGCCGAAATTCAGGTTCAGTTGTGTCATATTGATCACTCCATTTAATGCTCCAAACATCACCACGTACACCTACCCTGCGAAGGCTGTAACTCAGCTGATTTGTGAAGTGGAGTGTGTGTGTGCAGGTGTGTACGTGCACCGTGCACCCCCACACATGCAGAGCAAATTTCAAGAGCTGGGGACGCAGCTCACAGTGCTCAGACCCCACACTGCCCTCCATGCGGAGGACTGCAGTGAACCACCCTGCAAATGAGTCAACAACACAGTGTTGTTCAAGTCAAACACCCAGAACTGTGTTAATACGAGGATGACATGTAAAAGGAGAGAGAATCGTTCCATTTTGGTAAAAACAGGTGCAGTACCAGTGAGGACAACGATCAAGCGCTGACACACCGGCGCGTGTGCTGAGAAGACGAACACAGCGAGTAAGGCTTTTTGGGAACAAGGTGCATAAGACCTCACTCATGACAGGGGGTGAGAGAGTCTGTCTTTAACAGAGAGGAGATGACACAGTGACTCCTGAAACATGCAAATGGGAGTTGCTGGGTGAAGACAGATCAATTATTCTTGGTCGATGAGAATAATAAGGGAAAGTTCCAACAGGGAACACTGAGGTTAAATATTAGGCAAAACTTCACAAGTGGAAGGCCTGCTAGCAGTCGAGAGGCTGCTGGGAGAGGCAGGGAAATAAGCACCTGTGGAGGCACTTGGGGTTCAACTTGACACCTGCCTAATTACAACTGGCATTATTCCTGCCACAGTTCGGGAGAACGGGAGATCCGTGAGAAATGTGCCAGTAGAAGGGTCTCTTCTCATCTAACGGAGGATGAAAACAAGGAGGTTAACCTAACGCTTGTCAACATTTTTAACCCTGTGGTGTAAGCAAGGGTTTTGCCCACTGGGCAAAACTCTTGACATTTAAACCACCACACGCCTGTGAAAACGGCCTGCGTATGCTGCAGGGGCAAGAAACTGACAGGACGGCCACTTGTTTCAGAGAAAAGAAAGGCCAGCTGTCTGGGGGGTGGCTCTGGGTAATACACATCACAACCCGAGAACACTGTTTCTTCCCTGCCTGAAACACTCTCTGACATTTTCCAGCCTTAATTCAAAGGTTTCTTTCTTTGTCAAGTTCCAAATAGGAGCAGATTATTTGTTGTTAAACAATGTAGAGCATTTAAGCGTGATTAACGCGACTCAGTAACTTTTCATCATCTTCATGAAGGTTCTAAGGGCTTGCGGACAGCTCTGGGAAATAAGACCTTTTTTTCAGATTTCCACTGTAAATAGTGCCTGACCAGTGGCCTCTGCCCCCCAAGGCCTAATGAAGGCAGCAGGGTATAGGACAGAACTTCTGCCTTCATTAACTAGCTAAGGAATCCTGTGCTGGGGAACTGCCTTCCATGACCCCTCACACCTAAACCAGCAGAGCCCATTCACGTCCACTGGGACGCCAGCGGTCAGGGCTCAAAGGCCCTCGGCTCACTCTGAGAGGACAAGGTGGAGGGTGTCACTTTCGGCACCTTTCCCTCCATGAGAAGGAGGACACTTTAGTCAATCAATTTGTGCTTGGAAATACATTCCAAGAGTTGACAGATCTAAGAATTAGAATAATAGCCCCCCAAAGAATCATGTAATTCTGACGCTGGAATGCAACTGAGAGGATACCTAGCCGCAATTTTTTACTCAGTGGAAGGTGAAACTGGGCACTGAAGCTGGCTGACTTGTCTAGAGCCTTCGAGTTGCCTAGGGGCCAAGCTGGGATTAGAAGGCAGACCTTCTGCATCTGCCCCAGTCCTAGATAGAGATCCTTTAAATGTGGCTACTGATACACATTATGAACCAATAAACCCTTCCAAAAGACGGACCTAAGAGACTCTCACAGCCACACGTAAAAAAGCTGTCATTGCATTTTTTCCATTGCATATTTTTTACAGTATTCTTATCCACTCTCACTTTTCCTACAGTAAATTCTGGTCACAGCTTAAATATACTTGAAATTACGCCACACGGTTTGGAGAAATCTTGATCTGGAGGAACAGTGAGTTTGTGTTTAAACGTATGCTTGTACTCGACTCGACATAACTCGACTCAATCCAGGCTGGGTGCTACCCCATGCTCAATTAACATCTGCTTCTAGCATTTTCTGAAAAACAGCTGGAGGAAAATGGTAGTCCAGTTACATGCATTTGTGCAGAGTCACAGCACTCTTTCGTTCAGTGAAAAGGTAACGCTGGATGAAGGACAGAGTAACATGGTTTCATTTTATGTGGATTTCAAGCAGCAGGCTAATGATTTTCATTCCGCCGATGTGGATGACATTTCCGCATTGATTCAAACACGCTTGATTCATCTACCTTGGTTTGTGAGAAAGTTTCCGCTCTAAAAATGAAACTTTAAAAAACTGAACATATACTTCAGTGCTGCAGTGACCAGTAAAATATTGACGCACACTGTTCAACAAAACCATTTTCCAGCCGTACATCACTTTCTGTTTGGGTCCTACTCAACTGTTTCAAAGTTCATTTTTACAGTGTTCGGGGATAATAGCAACCATATCATTCACAGGAGCCATGTCCAGTCAATTTCTACAGAGAGTAAATGGAATTTTCCCAAATAGATTAAGTTTTAGTGGAGAGAACAAAGACCTCCTGAGGTTACTATTTCTGAAACAAAATGGCCAGAAATTAAGTTTAGATAATTTCAAGGGATATTTTTCAAGTGTGACTGGCTCAGAATGGGAGGCCCACCATCTTAAACATGACATTTTTTAAATCCCCCAGAAGCAGCAAGCAGAAAAAGAAGACGGAAACAGCCAAGATTCCTACATCATCGTAAAAGTCCTTCTGACACAATGGCTGCGAGGTGCAGGACTCGGTCCCTGCAGCCTGTCCTCAGTCGCCCACCGCCACCAGAGGATACGCTCCTTCTCGCTAGCAAAGGCTTCAGGTGCCTCCTGCCTCTCTCTTTGGAAGCCTAAACTTAATTTTATCCATCTTTATGACTATCTTTTTCAAACAAAGATACCTTTTTCCTAACAAGAAAACAGTTCATTTTATTAATGTTATGGGCATCCACTCAAGCCCTTGTGCTTTATATTTGTAGTTTTTTTCTGTTTCTTCTGTGATACAAGCATCGGCTCCTGGCTGTTGTTGGAATGTGTGCTGTGTGTTTCCAAATGCGTTACCCTGACAACCCAGAGAGAACGGGCTCAGCGAGGGGGTCTCCGGGAGACTGACAACAGCACAGCGCTTAGACCTGCTCTCATGCTTCTTGGTTCTTGACAATGTTCTAATTTGTTCTAGGGGCAAAACCTGAACAGCGACTAAGCGAGTGTACCCTTATATGATGCTGGTGACCCACCCAGCATTAAGTCCCTCTGGTCTGACTGTGAGGCAACGGAGAAGGCAGCAGAGATGCTGAAGGGGCAAAAACATGGGTTCTGGTGAACTCGGGCAAAAAGTAAGCACTGTAGCCTCAGCTCCCCCAGCTGTGAAAGGAAGGCACATTTGCACCTAGCTCAGAAGGCTGTTAGGATTAAACAGGGTGTTAAGTGCTTTGAGCAGTGCCTGAAACCGAGTCCCTCAATAAACAACAGCTACTGGTGCCCATGGCGGGGGGGGGGGGGGGGTCGGGGGGTCGGTGGGGGCTGCCGATTGTAAGTAGTATCCAGGCTCATCTGAGCCTTTGTTAATTCTTTCAATGGCAAGATGGTCAACAAAAATCCCACTAAGGCAGATCACTTTGGCCCCATGTCAGATAGGCCCACAAGTGAAAAACCATGGGAATTTTTAATGCTATAAGAACAAGGGGGGTGGGGAATTTTGGTATTGTGAAATTAGTAACTAACCCCTGTCCCAAACTCTCTTATTTAAACCTTGAACCAAGGATGTACAATTCTTGTAAGACGGTGGTCTGTTTTAGAAAGTGGAAAGCATAATGTTTAAGCACAGGGGATCAAACCGGCCTGCTTTGACGGAGTCCTTCCCGATACAAGGACATATTAACCATATTTCAAGCTTTCCCACGGCACTATGCTAATGTACGTTCAATGTTACATTCCCGCAACCCTCCCAGCAATTCCATTCTCAGTTCCTATTTTAAACGCATTGTATTTATACGACTGTACCTTTCTCAATAAAGACTCCTTTAAAGTGAAGTATATAAACTTACACATATCATGTATGCATTATGAATTTTATTTATCTGGATTTATATAATTTACAGGTATTTTCACTTAATGTAAAAAAGGCTTGGGAGGTGAAAAAATTCAGATCCCTTAATCTTTTCTTTTGAAAATAAATTATTCATGAAGCTCTCTCCCTCATTCCCAAATGGTTAGGTTTAAACAATTGCTTAAAGTGCTGTTTCTAACTGAAGAACACATTATTCATAAAGCCTACAGCCCAGGAAACACTTACTTGCTAACTGGTCATTTTCATCTGATCAATGACTTCACAGCAATGAAACAGACCACAGTGGAATGTGCTTCCAGCACGAGGCCAGTGGCATTAAGTGCCTGCCTCTCATAAACAAAGCAAGTTGGTTAATGGTCACTTTATGGTCCACATAGTACCCTGAAAATCTATTACAGTGTCGTGTAGTCAACCTGATCTGAGATGATTTGGGGGTACTAAGCACAGTGGGAACCTTCCTGTAACAGGTTAATGGATCAATTTATTTATTTCAAATTTGTTCTTTTCAAGTCGAAAAACCACTAAAGACTTTCCAAGCAATCAGCTCAATAACCACAGGGCGGGGCAGTCACGCTGGATCTGTAGATCTCGGCCCTTCTACGTCATTTACGGTTCTGGGTCAGCCCTCAGGCTCACCGGCGGCACTGGAGGGGGCCGACCAAGACACATGCCTGGCTTATCTCCTCGGGGGTACATGTCCAGCAAAGTCTCCGGCTACCTTAAGTTCAAAAGTACTGCCGGGCTTCACTTTTTCTTAAACACAAACCCAAAGTTAAACAGTTTATGTAACAAAAAAGAAAGGATTCCATTTAAATGAGAAAGTCAAGGCCACTCTCATTTGTTGATAAGTATTACTTCAAATTTCTCATAAAAATACGTCACTAACTTTAGATCTCACCGGATCTCACCGCCACCCTCCCCCTCAAATTGGGCATTCTCTTTTTAAATGAGTATCTTTCACACATTGATGCTCCAGCGCAGAGTAACCAAGTATCAGCAGGACAGCAGGTGACAGTGAGATTCAGGAGCCGTAGTGATTCCTGGGAGCCACAAGTGCCCAGAGAGGACGTGCCCTTCACAGTACGGTTCTGAAACCTGAGATTGAGAGTGCCTTCCCACTAACGGTCCCCAAACTCAAGATTTCAAGGACTGGGAAAGAGGAAGTTTTATTTTTGCTGAATTTCAAGTCACATTCAGTAAGGCTAAAAACTCAATGTTGTTCCTAACATAAGGAAAAACAAGTTTACAATGTCTTAGGATTCTTTGCCCTTCTGGTATTCCTTCTAATGACATGGTTGAAAGTGAGAATCTGGAATCTTTCTGTCAGTCGTCACATTGCTCCTGGGCAGTGCGATACAGCAGATGAGGACCTGGACTCTGGACACTGACTGCCCAAGTTCAAATCCTTGCTGACACTAGCTGTGTGACCTTGGCCAAGTCACATACCCTCTCTGTGCCTCAGTTATCTCATGTGTAAAGGAAACGTAAGAGGGCCAACTTCACAGGGGGTCTGCAAGGATTAAATGGCTTAATAATGCAGAGTACTGAGAGCAGCATCTAAGAAGCACTACCTGAGCGCTCACGTGAACTCTGACCTCTGTCACTCTGCACTAGCGGTGCGGCACTGTTGCACTTTCTCGCGTCTGTCTCATCTGTAAAACAATGATATTTTCCACAGCGTGGCTAAGTAACAATGTCTGTAATGTGTGCTTGGCGCATAAGGAGTGCTCCACCTGCACAGCCGTCATCATTATATCAGGAACCGAATGCTTGCTCACATTGTTCTCTACTCCGTGCAAAAACCTTTGCGCTTGAATAAACAATACGCCATAAGCTTATTCAAGATACAAACCCCAGGCCATTCCAATTTGTGGGTGTTAATTCAAAAATTTCAAAAATACACAGTACTATTTTTGGAACTGTACTTCACCAAGAAATCTCTCTTACGTTTTCTCCCCCACGACACCACTGCTGTGAATCAACAAAAAATACTCAATGGCTACTTGCAAACGGATAATTGTAAAATCAAACTGCAGTGCATTTTGTTTAAGGTATTACTTCTGCTTTCATTATCAGGTTACATTTATAGCAGAGACTCCAACTCAAAAAACACTTGTGTCTCCTGACTCTCGCACCTGGGGGTTAGACTTGGTCTTAAGCTAACAGGTACTTATGCTGACAAGAATCCTAGGACTCAGAGCTGGAAGGAACCCAACCCCTCTACCTCACTGATGGACGGAAGCCTAGCGGCAGTAGGTGGTAGGCCCAAGGTCCCGTCATTACTAAGGGCAGAGGCGGGGCAAGGAACTTGCTTTTTGCTTCCGGCTCCAAGGTCCTCTTTTCTCCAACTGCATTACAGGGCTCCCCAGTGCAAACATTCTCTTTGTGAATCTAGGGCTTACGCTGTCTTCGACGCCAGTCACTACTCCATCTTTAACCACAGGAGACACCTACACACACACGCACACAGGCGCAGTGCGACGAGGGACTCCACGACAGAAAGCAGACCGCGCAGTCAGTCCTCTGCTGGGACGTGGGAAGTTTAGATTTTAAAATGTTTGATGATACTTAATTCAGTGTATGTTCATTACTATTTTAATATCTTGCTTTTTTTTTTTTAAGTTTTACTGCCCTCAAAACATTTTAGAGAAAGATGTTTCTTATACTTATCTTTCAGGATAACAGAATCGTTGTCAAAAGGGTAGAGCTTTTGGGAGAAGTCGCACAATTTCTAGGGTGCCCAGGGAGGAATGGGGCCCCGTGTGCCCACGATTCACCATCACCTGTCACGGGCCGCCACTATGCCAGCCCTGCGGGGACTTGGCAGCGAGTAAGACAGCCCCGACAAACGACCAGAGAATGAAGAGAAGTTTCTGTTCAGGTGGTGATGGGCTCAGAGGGGTCAGAGGGGCGGCGACTTCAACGGAGGTCAGGAAGGCCTCTGAGGCAACATGTGACAGAGCCAGCATCATTTTTGGACTCTCTCTAAATCTGTTCCTGGAAATGAGACAGAGCAACTAGAAGAGCGAGAGGTGGATGAAATCTTCAGTCAAACTTGATGTGAAAAATCCCCACAAACCACAGAATACAGGTGGGCAGGACTGCACAGGACACGGCTGCGAGGCTGGGTGGTGAGAGGGGAGAGGGGGCAACTGACTGGCCCGAGGGCCACAAAACCCCCAAGCCCCATGAAATACCAATTCCAGAAAGAGGGGTACCCTGCAGCATGGGGTCTGGCAAGGGCTGGCAACCGAAATGCCTCCTCTCCGTGTCTGAGTGAGGAAGATCGCAAATCCAGGGGGCTCAAGAGGGCTGCAGAGGGTCAGTCAGTGCTGCCCACCCAGCAAACACTCCACTCAGAAGGCAGACTTCTCCTAGGGGCATGTGCTGGGAGCAGCAATCACGTGCAGCAGGATAGGAAGCCCTGAAAGTTAGGAGGGCAGGCCGTCCAGAGCAAGCGGCGAGCAGCAAACACAGCATCTAAAAGCCAGGCATCCAGCACCCGTGAAGGCCTGCGTGGCATGGTGCTCTGAGAGGCAGAGCAGTGCCCGCATCCTTCATGAGATGGAGAGGCCACCCTGGCCACCATGCCCTCTCTGCAGAACAGGGCAGCACATCCCACACACAGGGACACGACAGAAACGCAACCCAGCCCGACTCAGTAAGACAAGAAAAAGGAAGGTGAAGTTAAACAGACTAATGGTCCACACCATGAAAAAGTGACCACAACCAGATAAAAACCACAACCAATTATTTCAAGCTGAGCTAAAAAAAATTAAGAAAACAACTGGTGATTTGAAAAAAATGGCACAAATCAGAAACAGAAGTTCTTAGAAGTAAGATGGGCAGACAACAAGAACATAAATAATGAGAACAAAATTCAGTAAAATGAGAGACAAAACCTTTCGAAATACAGGCCAAATTAAAAGAAACATAAGAGCAAAGAGACATCACAGAAAGCACAGCAAAGGAACTGGAGGCCAGAGGGAGACAAGTGAGGAGGACAAAAATCAAATGCATCGTGTGGAGTTTGTTTGGATGTTGATTAAAAAAAATAAAAAATAAAAACCAAATGTAAAAGGACATTTTCAAGACAACTGGGGAAATGTGAACGTGGGCTGAGGATTACACGATATGAGGGGATTGCTGTTAATTTTGTTAACTGTGATGATGACATTGCGGTTATACAGGGAATGTCCTTATTTTGTAGAAACAAGTACTCAGGAGTAAAATGACATGGTGTCAGAGCTCTGCTTTCAAACATCACAGCAGCAAGGACAATGTTTTCAAAAGCAAAAAGAAAAAACAAAGAAAAAAGGATAAAGAAAACATGACCAAATACTGGTGATTTCGGATTTAGGGGACTGTCCCATGGAGTTCATTCTTCTATTCTCTTCTACGTACACTGGAAACTTGAACGGCAGGGGATGGGGGCTCCGGCCCGTGGAGATCAGGGGAGACACAGCAGGCAGAAGGAGCCGCGCTGGGGCACAAGGCGGGGATGAGCTTGGAGATTTCCAGAACAGGGGAAAGCCTGCAGCTGGCAGGGGAGGTGGGGGAGGTGGCAGGAGGTCAAGGGGGGAATGGACGGAGCTGACGCTACAGAACCAAGCAGCGGCAGATGGTGCAGGCCTCTGTAGACCAGGAGGAGAGGTTTGAATTTACTCTGAATGTGATGGGAAGCCACTGGAAGGTTTAATCATCAGGGACACAACTGAACTTACGTTGTAAAAAGACTGCCGATGTGTAGAGGCAAGAATGGAAGCGGGGAGACCAGTGAGAGGGGTTTGCAGGACTCCAGGTGTGAGATGGGAGCAGCCTGGACTTGGGCCGTATTAGTGGTGAGAGAGTGAAGGGTGGGATTTGTGAGGCAATTTGGAGACGCTGCCTGTGAACTAGACTGAGGGGAGAGGGGAGAGGAGGGGAAGAAAAGAGACATTCACTCTTGGATTCTGGTCATCATAATGATCTGTCTGATCACAATCTTTCCCCAGAAATGAGAAGAAAGTTTCACAGTTCCCCATGGTCACCTCCATGCAAAGGGCCCTCTTTCTCTAAAAGAAAATTTCAAAAGCACTGTCAGATTTAGATCACCATCAGAACTCTGATTTACACGTGCCCTGGCTCACGACACTCCCTATGCACAGTTAAAAAGCCACAAACACACACGGCGCAGATTCTGCAGGTAAGTGACAGAAGAGAGTTTACTGTGAGGCCAGCTACACTCTCACTTAAAAGAAAATCCTGCGCTGGCAATTGCTATCTCCTGCCCAACCGTCCCAGTTCTAGTACGGACATCTTCTAATTGGATTTGTTCCACCATAAACCCAAAGGTTTCAAATATAAGAGGTTTGAACCAATGAATATTTAATTCAGATACTTTTGGAGGAATGAACATTAAAATGATCTATCCTTTCTCCCTACGTGGGAAGTAAGTCAAATTTCATGTTCCAGTTTGTAATTGGTGCACGTCCTCAATACAAAAGTGACTTTAGATTTACCAAAAGATGACAGCAGTGACAGGTGTTACTCCTCTATAAAATGCTGGTTTTCAGAGATGTTGCACTGTAAACAGAGGACGGGAAAGTCAAGGAGGGGTGCCCATGGAGTCAAGGGAGACAGAACAGGAACACGCAAGGCAGCCAAGAGCAAATGCTGCCTCCAGTAATAAGCCCCTCCAAAGCCAGCTCCTCGTCCTGAGGTGATCCGTCCACGTCACCTCTGCGGTGAGTCCTCCCAGTGCCCAGCGCCAGGCACTGCAGGCGTGGGGGTTTGGCGACACCCACTGAAAGGGTGGGTGGTGCTGTCTTTGCCCTTCTCCTCTGAACTCTCCATGCCCGTGAGCTGAATGAAGAGGCTCAACCAGGAGTAGCGCTCCAGGGACACAGGCCAAGGAAGCGCCTGGTGACGCCACAAAAGCTACGGTCTGGACACAAGCAGCCTACAGAGTCTGCTCCATCAGTCCTGTTCAGAAAATCAAGAACAACCTAGGCACCAGCCTACAAAGAGCAGAAGTGGGAAACGTGTAATGAAATCACCGTGAGCCTCTCGGGAGAGGGCGGAGGAAAAGGGTCACCTCCCGGCCCCTGAGGAAGAGGAGGTGCTGTGGGCACCAAGGGGAAGGCTAACAGGACGAGCCGGATGATAAGAACCTTCTTATCAAGCAGCAAGTGGGTTCCAATGTCTAAAATCTCCCAGATCTTTATCAGGAAAAGAGTAAACAGTTGGGTTACTCCAAATAAAAAGCAGGAACATTAAGAACACTTACTTCATTTGTTGTGAAGCATTTAAAAATGATAAAATTAAGCCTTAATATCTGCAAGAAGGAAGATAAGGGATGTTCAAACATCATTAATCCAGTGTCCACCTTTCAAGGAATTGTAAGGACACCATGTCGTATCATGTCGTAATATAATCAACAGCACACATTTAGAAACGAACTTCACGGCTTGAAAAAAATTGACAGTTTTTTCCAAAGAAGATATAAAGATGGCCAACAGGCACATGAAAAGACACTCAACATCACTCAACATCAGGGAAATGCAAATCAAAACCATAGTAAGATACCACCTCACACTTGTCAGAATGGCAATTACCAAAACAACAACAACAACAACAAAAAAAAATAACAAGAGTTAGTGAAGATGTGGAGCAAAGGGAACTCTGCTGCACTGTCGGTGGGAATGTAAATTAGTGTAGCCACTGTGGAAAACAGCATGGAGATTCCTCAAAAAATTAAAAATAGAACTACCATATGATTCAGCAATTCCACTCCTGGGTATTTATCCAAAGAAAACAAAAATACTAATTAGAAAAGATAAATGCACTCCAATGTTCATTTTAGCAGTTTACAAGAGCCAAGATACAGAAGCAGCCTAAGTATCCATCAATAGATGAACAGATAAGAGGATAAAGTGTACACACACACGGAATGGAACATTACTCAGCCATAAAAAAGAATGCAGTCTTGCCATTTGCGATGACATAGACAGACCTAGAGGGTATTATGCTAAATGAAACAAGTCAGACAGAGAAAGACAAATGTTATACAATTTCACTTACATGTGGACCTTAAAAAACAAAACACATGAACAAACAGAAAACAGAAAGAGAATTATAGACACAAAAACAAATAAGTAATTGTCAGAGGGGAGGATGGTGGGGAAGAAAAGAGGTGAGGAAGATTAAGAGATACAAACTTTCAGTTGCAAAATAAATAGGTCACAGGTATGAAATGTACAGTGTGGGGAATGCAGTCAATAAATATGTAATATCTTTCTTTGGTAACACACTGTAACGAGAATTACAGTGGTGATCATTTTGAAATGTACAGAAAAATCGAATCACCATGTCCTAACAGAAACTAGCAGTGTTACAGGTCAATTATACTTCAAAAACAAACTCATAAAAAAAAGATCAGATTTGTGATTACCAGAGGCAGAGGATGGGGGAGGGAGAACGAGATGAAGGTGGTCCAAAGGTAAAAACTTTCAGTTATAAGATAATTAAGTACCAGGTACTTACACATACCTAATGTACAACATGGTAAATATAATTAACACTGCCGCATGCTCATGCTACACAGGAAAGCTGTTGAGAGAGGAAATCTCAACGGTTCTCACCACAAGGAAAAAAATTTTCCTGTTTCTTTAATTTTGTATCTGTAATGAGATGACAGATGACCACTAAACTTACTGTGATAACACTTCATGACGTACGTAAGTCAAATCATTATGCTGTACACCTCAGACTTGCACAGTGCTGTGTCAATTATATTCCATAAACTAGAAAAGAAAAAAATTGACAATTTTTTTCTAAAATTTATTATGTACTTTTCTGTATTGAAATGCACAGAAGTAATTACTACTACAGAATTTATAAGGACGTTAATACAGCAATAAAAGTTCAAACACTCAAATGCTCAGAATAGGAAGATAACTGACACTAATCACAAGTCATCTTCCTGCCACCAATTTCTATCTGGAAAGATTCTAAACTCTATCAGCACACCTTCTTGCTTCAACAGTTATGTGTCCATCCCCTCTTTCTTCCTTGTGAACCAGACACTGACTGTGTCAGGTATCATCCTTAGGGAAGGTGGTCCCATCCCCAGTTCCCCAGTCGGAGGGTAAATCCTCAGTAGTCGGACTCTAAACACATGAGGGTAGTTCTGGGTCCCTGGGCAATGACCTAGATGTCAATGGGCATTTGTGTGATATGTGACCTTTTGGCCAACGAAACAGGTGGGGAAATCAGCTGCAGGGCTTCTGGGAAAGGTTCCTTTTTCTTAACAGGAGGCACCAGAAGGCAACATCTCGCCTTCACCTTGTAGGACTGGATGGGCTGCAGCCGTCCTGCAACCGTGAAGGGAGCTGGCCCGAGGACAAGGCCCACATGAAAGATGACACCCATGAGCTACCGAACTACTATATTCCGCTGGCTTCTAAGACACATTCTCCCCTCACGTTCAACCATCTCTGAAATCAGATGTGTTTTATAAGCAATAGTATGTCATAGTTTAATTGAAAGAGATTTTTTTTAGTGGAATGTAAAATAAGGGTACATCTTACAGCTGGTGACATCTTAGATTTGATTAAACATAGCACACCAGAGTACTTTCCCCCCAAGAACTACCCCATCTTGGAACTTCTTGTTGTAATAAACTGTCTTGCCACAAATAAATTGTCCTACTTTTTAGCTTAGTTTTACTGGGATTTCTGATACTTGTAGAGGAAGGTACCAGGCTTAACTAATATACAGCTGTCCCTTGGTATCCACAGGGGACTGGTTCTAGGAACCTCCCCTACCCTGATACCAAAATCTACAGATGACCAAGTCCCTTATATAAAATGGTGCAGTATTTGCATATAAACTTCTCACCTCTTCCTGCATACTTTAAACCATCTTTAGATTACTCAATACCTAATACAATGTAAATGCAATGTTTGCCTTTTGGAACTTTCTAGAATTTTCCCGAGTATTTCTGATCCGCAGTTGGTTGAATCCGCAGACGCAGAGGGCAGACTGCACAGATCAATCAGGAATGACTGGGGCTCCCATGTTATACTGAGCCCACATGTGGATTTCCGTTCTTTTCCACCTGTACCGTTACTAGGCTGAGTTGTTGGTGACCCCAGTCCTTCAGGATGTGTGATAGCCAACCCTGTAGACAGGGTGTTTAAAGTGAGAAGGGGCCATGGAGATTGCTGGATTTAATTACCTAATTTAAAACATGAGAAAACTCAGGCCCAAAGGGAAGCGACCTGTTCAAAGGTGCAGAGCCAGTCAATGCCAGAGTCTGAGTCTTGACTATGTGATCTGGGCTTTCCAGTGCACCCACTGGGGCCGCCTCTGCCCACAGGCCCAAAGGTGCAGCCCAGGAGAGGGTGGGTTAACAGAAAAGAATGAGTTAACTGAAGCCATGGTTTACTGAAAACTCTCTTCCCAACTCGAGGCTTAGGCACTATTTTCGCCCCGCGTGCTTTCTCACCACTTCAGCTGTGTCCCCATGAACATCCTCCATTTGTCCCTTCACGGCTTAGTGAATCTGCAGTCACGTTCTCTGCTGGTTTTCTACATAGCTTCTCCATTTCCCATCAATTCAGAAGGGCACCTACATTTATTTATTTTTTTTTTAAGATCGGGAAACCCAAAAGGTGCCAGGGAGAATTGTGTGATTCGGGTATAAAATCTTTGGTAAGAGTGGGTGATCAATGGGTCCGAAGTGATTTTCTGTCTGATATACTTGGTTCTAAGTTTAACTCTCATCTATTTTCATGCTGACCTTTAAGCCAATGTAAAAAGCCATAAAAAGAAACTTAATTACTTTGCAGTCATTCGTAAGACTTGTTTTGGTTACTGTTATTTATTTTTTATCCTTTAAATATGTGATTGGGGGAAGGTCTGCTGAATACTCAAGTTAAGTTTTTATAGTATCTTGAAGCCAGTATTTTAAAAAAGGAATATATTTATCTCCCACCTTAGCACCAAATAAATGGCAGGTTAGCATTACACCTCCATTAGGAGAAGCTCACCTAATTTTTAATATTGCAGGCAGTCATCCTTCCGTGTTACAAAGATGATACAGGAAGGGGTTAGTGGGCTGTCCAGACCACGTTACTTTTCCTTCAAGCTTGCTGGCCAACCCCATTGCTAATGAACACCTCTAACAGACAACGGGCAGAAGCAGAGACAGCAGTGTGGCTCCATGCTAGACCACCAAAGAAAGAACTGGCAGAGAAGAAAGGAGACTAAAACTAAAACCAATGGCTACAGGGAAGCACCGTTTGATAAAAGTCCTGAGTTCTCATCCAGTTGCTGCTTCAAAATAAACAAACTTCATCATCAAGTTTGAGCAAATAGTATCTCTCTTGGTTTCTGTTTCCTAGTTTTAAATTTAAAAAAAGAGAGAGAGAAAGAAAAAGAGTAGCTGTGTCCAGAGTCATTCATTCCTTTAACCAACATTTAGCATATCCTATTCTGTCACAAGTGCTGTGGGAACAAAGATGAACATGGTACAACCCCTGCCCTCAGAGAGTTCATAGTCCAGCAAAGAGAAACACGAACACGGGATACTGAACAAGATAAGGAATAACAGACAAGAAACAAACGGACATGATGAGGATAGAGATGTCTTTGGGATCAACTGGGTGCAAGAGACAGGATTTCACTAAAAGTAAAGGAGAAAGAGGGAGCTCGCTGGCAGCACACCCAGATGTCTCTTGCACACCCAAAGAGCAGGAAAGCTGCCAGCCCAGCCCTCCAAGGCACAAGGACTGGGAACTGAGGGGCTGCCAGGGAGCTATGCGGCATCTCTGTCTGTCTGTCTGTCTGTCTGTCTCAGGGCCAACAGCCATTCCACTCAGCAGGGTCTGTGATGGAGGACTGTGGGGTGTGAGGTTGGCAGGTCCTCCAAGAAGGGGTGTGAGGGCAGAGAGGAAACTGGTGGAGGCCACAACCGTCTCCAACCAGGAGAGGGAAGGTTCTCTAAGGACCCGAGTGATACTATAAAGAGGAGTTAAGAGATCTTAGAACTGTATTCATCCAACTTCTCGGAGTTAAGAGGGAAGAAACTGGGGTAAAGCCATGTGGGCCCAAGGTCACCTGGCTAAACTGAGGGAGCCCAGAAAGGCCCCAGCCTCTGGTCTCTCACTAAGCCCAGGAACCTAACCACGTCCCTGCTTTAAAATGTTATAATGCTAGAGATTCAATTATTTCTCCCATATCCTTATCAAATGATGATAAGTTATGCTCTTAAAAATCAAAGGCCAAGAGAAAACTGGTAAGAGACATTGGGCAGTGGGTGTATTAGGTTATTTTATTACTAGGATGAGTGATGGGCTTAATCCCAGGTTCTCAAATGCCAGTCCTGAAACCAAAAGTGAACAAAGTTATCACTAAGCCAACCTTCCACGACTGATAGGCCTTGCCAACGAATTAAAACCAATCCTGTTGGGAAAAGCAAGGGAGTCTAGGAAAGTGAGCAAAGAAATATTTTCAAAGTCTCTTTTCTTCCTTGATAAGCTCAATTTTTGAACAATTTGCCTCATCATTTACTTAAAAAAAAATCTGTAAATATGAACTATTTACCGTGATAATGGAAATAGCTTCCAAAAGACATCCAACCAAATAACAAACGAGCACAGCGACAAACTAGACTGGCCTGTGCATAATCCACACGTCATCATCTAATCAGGAAAGATTGTAAACCAGATCATCACACCGTAATTGTAAAAGAGGCCTTCCCCCTTTTTGCTCTCCCAAACCCTGATCACAACACGGTTATTTCAAGATCCAGCTCGCAGCAGCCCCATTTAAACAGGAAAGGCACTAATTGGGACTCTAGTAGCAGCTGTACTGCTTTGATGTCAGTTACAAGGATGAACTTGAGCAGAATTCTTTATGGTCCGGCCAAGCCAGAGAGTCAGGAAGGTTAACCCTTAGGCTGCTTGTTACTCCCGTCGTGGTTTCTGGAACCCTATTCAAAAGCTGCTTCTGCAGGAGCACTCCCCAGGTGACACATCCTCTGGCCGGGGCCTCTGCTCTGTGACCAGCAACAGAGCAGTCGAGTGACAACTGAGTAAGTCAAATAAGGAAGTGACAGCTCTGGAACCCAAGGCAGCTGGGTCAAAGCCTAGTTTCTTGGACATAGAACTATACTGAGAGTTAGAAAATTCAGCTTCTGGTTTCCACTTGCCACAACTACTACAGCCGTATTATAGCCTTTCTGGGCCTTATTTTCCTTGACTGTAAAAGTAAGTTGGTCTGTTATGGGGATGGATGGTGTTGATGGCGGCACAACAATGTGCATGTACTTAATTCCACAAGTACCACATGTACTTAATGCACTTAAAAATAGTTAGAATGGTAAATGTTAGGTTATGTGTATTTTAACATAATTTTAAAAAGAGAGAGACTCAAAAAAAAGTAAGTTGGTTCAGATGATTGCTAAGGAGTGGTTTCAACTCCTTAAAAATCAACATTAGGGCAACCTAAGATTTATCCAGCCCAGCCCCCAGCCCCACAGGCTCCTGGCGGGGGCAGCCCAGCCTACTCCCCTGGCTGGCCTTGAAGGCCTTTCCCTCTCCCTGAGAGCTGTGTCCTGGTCTCTTCTGTGCGGGTTCTGGAACCCAGTCCACCCTCAGCTCCACTGTAGTCTGGGGCTGCTCTCAGTCCACAGAAAGGACCAAAAAAATAAATGTTCCTAATCAAAATTTAGAATTTTAATTTAAAAATAATTAGAAAAAAGGTGAATTGGTCATTATTGAAGGATGCTAGAGAATTAGCTCCAATTAGCTCTAACCAGTGAATAAAGGGAAAACAAGCATTTGCTCTGCCTGTCCAGTTTAAGCTGGACCACTGGGTAACCAAATCGTTGATGGGGGGAGTTGGTCTTTGTAGAAGCATTCCAGCTAACAAGTGGACACAGAATGATGGTATTAAAACATCACCACTCTGCACCCTAGTGAACTGGACACGGAGCATGAACAGCTGGGAACATTCTCAAAAAAGAGAGACAGCCAGACATTCTGTGCCTCCTGCTAGCAGCCAGCACCACTGACTACGCAGGCCAGGCACAACAGGCAGATCGAACACGGCTGACCAAGCTTCTCGATCCAATTCCCAATTTATAGTGCACACAGGGGAGAGAGAAACACGTTCAGGGAACCCACGGGGATGTAGTCAGCAAAATCCAGACTATGGGAAACTAGAGGACAAACCACCTGGTCTCCCCGACAACAGCAGTGGAGTTGTGAGGTGAAAAAAAGGAGAGAGAGACATGGCAGAAAGAACTACAGGTTGAAAGAGACACAAAAGACACTATCAAACCAATCACAAGATGTGGATTTTATCTGGATCCCAATTCAAATAGTTAAAAAAAAAAAAAAAAAAAAAAGAACCCATGACAGCTAAGAGACAACTGGAAGTCTGGACACTGACTGGACACTGGATGTTACAGAACTATCAGTAGTTCTAAGGGAGATAACAGTATTATGTTTTTTAACACTGGTTACGTTTAAAAAACAGGTCGTATTTTTAAAAAGTCTTTACACTTTATGTATCTCTATATCTTGAAGATACACACTGAAATACTTATGGATAAAATGATGTGTATTAGATTGCTTCAAAATAATCTGAGGCTGATGGTTGCTGGGGTACACATGAGTTGATTACAACATTCCGTCTGCTTTTCTGTATGTTTGAAATTCTCCATCAAAGTTTTAAAAAATAAAACGTTAACAAAATTATTGGGGAAGAACTGGTAGAGCGCAGATAATTTTTAGGGCAGTGAAACTATTCCGTCTGATACTATAATAGCAGATCCTGTCACTGTACGTTTGTCAAAACCCAAAGAATGTACAACATCGAGAGGGAACTGTTTGTAAACTATGGACTTTGGGTGATAATAACCCATCAATCTAGTTTCTTCAAATCTGACAAATGCACCAGTCTGGGGCGGGGGGGGGGACACTGACAGTTGTGGAGGTTGTGGGGGTTGAGGGCGACAGGGAGTACATGGAACTCTCAACACTTTTTGCTCGATTTTGCTGTGAACCTAACATCGCTCTTAAGAAATAAAGCTGATTAACTTAAATAATAGTAATAATAAAGGACTGTAGCATACATGGTTCACTCTACCCCAACACACAACTGTGCCAACCACACTGACGTTCAAACAGGCTGTTCTTTAAAACAATTATGGAGCTGGATGAACCGCCTCAAGGGGGCCCATTTTTCAGCTTTTAATTTTATATATAAAGAACGTACAGCAAAGGAAATTTTATTGCTGTTTTCAATATGGCTACATCATTTCTACTCCTCCTCCCACAATCCATGCCCTTCATTTATACATACCACAAAACCCTGAAAATGATGCCAAAGAAGAACCCTTCATACATAGAAATGAACTATGTTCCTAAACTTCACATATATTGGATTACCAAGCTACCACTATGCAGTGACAATCTGGTGCCCAAGCTCCAACAGGACAGTGATGCCCTGAGGAGATGACGGCTGTCACTAGCATCACCTGCCTTTGTCTGTTTCCCTCCCACCCAGGCCTGGGGCCTCAGCAGCTCCCCTGGGTGTCACCTGGCTCTCGGGTGGCAGAGGCCTGGGGGCTGTGGCTGCCCAATCTAGGTCAAACATGGGGCCCAGCACCTTCCATTTTGCCGCATCATTTTAAAGAGTCCGCCAATGAATTAAAACAGGTAAGATCCAGAGTATCTTTGTAATGTCTCGTTTTAAGCAGATTAGGAAATTTAACCAATACTTGTGTATTTTCCTTTCTGCATTAGAAGCATATGATAAACACTAGCAAATACTAGGTTTATCCAATTAAGTTACATTACTTACTTGCTACTAAAATTTAAAAGCTGTTCTTTAAAAAAAATCCTCAATTTTAGTACTGAAACAAGATCAGTGGGAGAATCCTGGGCTCACTGCTACCTGCTGTACCCACCCCCAAACAGTGCCCAGAACATAGCAGGTGCTCAATGAAGAAATAAATGGAGCTTTTTTAATTGAACTCCACCCGTTTTGGAAATGAGGAGGTCATGTGACACCCCCACGGAAACACATCTGCTCAGTGGCAGAGCCACTTAGCCTGGAATATTCCTTACCTTCGAATAGGGTGCTATGCACCAGACCATGCTACCTACCTCCTTGCAGAGTAGCACTCGGCCCCAGGAAGAAAGACAGGTGGATGAATAGATGGATGAATGGATAGATAAATAATAAAATCTATCCACCCATAAGATTCTACAGGATTTCTTTTTCTCAGAACCTTGGGCTACCTGGTCTGCCCAAAATGACATTTCAACTTTTTATTGAAAACATAATAAAACTATACTGAATCTCCAATTCAGAATCTCAGCTCAAACTGTAACTGTTTCTTTAAATGGCTTTTGGTCTGCAAAGTGCCAAAAGTGCAAATAAATGTATCACTAACAAGAAAATCGCTGGTTCCTGAAGTGGGAGGGGGATATAGTCATATATCTGTACTCACAATGTAAAAACGGCCTTTGAAAAAGGAAGCGGGGAAAGGGGAGAGGAGAGAAATTGAGCTGCTTAACAAGGGCCGTAGCTCTAAGCGCTAAACTGCTTTAGAAACGAATCAGCCACGCGGTTCATTAAATATCAAATGCTGGACCGGATAAGAATTCCTTCTCATTCAGAGCACTCCTGAGCTTGACCCCCAAACACAGACTACTGCAATCAGCAGAAGGCTGCAACGATTAAGAGATTCTAGTATTCGGGAGCGCTGAAAACAGACTGGCAGGCACCAGCTCACGTACACAGTGAGCTGTTTCATGTGTCTGCACTCTGTCTTTCCATAAAACAAATGGGACCTTAGGGCAAAAAGGTAAGGGGTACAAAATAATACATCACTCTTCACTTATCAGGAAGACTCTGGCAGCAGACAGTTATGCTTCCCAATTAGTTCTTAAAAATCAGTGCACAATATTCAATCATTTTGTGAATTTTGCTCGCCTCGGAAACTGCCTCTTTAAAATGGATTTTGAATGTTTGGTGGAGAAGCTGTATAGAAACATTAGCCTGCCTGCTCCTATTTTTTTCAAAAAGGCACAAGAAATATTGAGCTTTAACTCGTTCACTGCTGCCAAGGGGTAGCCTTAGCTCAGTGAATTCTGACACTTCTTGCAGGAGACAGCAGTCAGCAAAGACACAATTTAATTCCTTGTTAGTGGAAGAAACAGTTCAATGGAGCAGATTAGGAAATAAAACCCTGGGGGAAGAGTTTCAGTCACCTAAATTTTTTGATGGAATTTGCATATTTTGAAAGCAAGGATTAAACCCTGGGTTTTCACCAGAAATCAGCAGAGCTTTCTTTATCAGGAGCTAAATCTGGATGAGGGTATCATTTCTCAAAGCAGCAGGGCTCCTAATGGCAACAAAGAACACCACAGAAATTGTTACCCAAAATATAAATCTGATTTCAGAGCTGCTGGCTAGGACTCACATTCTGTGACTATGTGAAACTTAATTTCACACCTTGTATAAACATTTGCTCATTCACAGCAATTGTCGCAAGCTCTAAGGAAAACCACTATTTATTTAGCTAAATTACAATAAATCGCATGCTTCTGATGTCTGCACAGGGTGATAGCTAAAGACGTCTTCCCTCAAAACTGGCATAAGACGAGGAGAAGCTCCATGAAGTCTGGGCCCGTGTGCTGACATGAAACTAAAAACACCATCTCCGAGAATGAAGAAGTCAGACACATAGGAAAATGCACAGACGATCCCAATCGAATCCTTTTCTCTCCAGTTTGTTTATTTCAAAATGTGGCCATTTGTGAGAAACAATCCTAAAGTGATGCAAGCAGCAGAGTTCTCCCTTCATCAACAAGGGAGATTATTCCAAGGAGGAGAAATGACTGGCCCCCGAGAGCAGGACCAGAGCCTGGTGGCTGACGCAGGGCGGCAGGAAGGCAGTTTACCACACGGACAGGACCCCAGAGCACAGCTCCACCAGGAGGGAGGGCCCAGGATCATCGCACTACCGCCCTGCGACAGCAGGAGGAGCTCAGGGGCGGGGACATGCTGCCGGGCAAGGAATTCACGCGCTTTCTTTCAAAAACTGGCCTCACGTTTCCAACCAACTTTGACCACTGACCCGCTTTCTCCCCACTTCATTCTGAAGCGGTATGGAAGGAGAGCAAAGGGCTCCAACCAGGAGGAAAGCACCAGGGGAAAGGAGCTTCCCACACTTAGACCACCACCCTCCCCACCCCATGCCCAGCAACAGTGGTAGCAGATACATTTACTCCACACTTCGCATGTTCTTCCACACTGATGGCCCCCAGTGCACACTTCCTGCTATTTATGCCCTTCTCCTTCAGCTTCCGATGATCCTGTGACTCGCTTTAGCCAATAAAAGGTGGCTGTACTTTGCTATAATTCAGTCTCTCCTTAATGCCTCAAGAATGTCACCTAAAGAAGGCAAATTTAAGATGTGTGTGCAAAACTTAGCTGTAACAGTCAACTTGCCAAGTAAACATTCTCATTTCCTAATCATCCTGCAAACTTTCCCCTCATGAAATAGGTACTGTTAATTGCCTGGGAAGAGTCCCCTTTTATTTCAGCAGTAGTTCTTATTTCAAAGGCTGCCTGTATGTAAGACTTTACAAAATTGGCTTTGACTTTGGTGTGAGACAAATATATGCAAGTTTATTACTACATTAAACCTAGACTTCCCTTCCAGTCATTAACAATGAATATTTTTAGCATCTAAAAATGTGCATCTCATACAGATATGTAAATATTTAGCACCATCCTTTTGAGACTGTGAAGCTTTCATTTTCAATCACACAGAGGTATGTAAGTGTTTTCATTAATAGTCTAATTATATCGCATATTTTCATTCCGCACAATATTTTGCTTCTATATTTGAAATAATTGAATTCATTTGTGGTAATAAATGTTCTAAATAGACATTTTAATAATTGAAATCAGCACATATTGTAACTCTCAAAACAATTTATAAAGACAAGAGCGAATGTTTATATTATACCAAGGCAAAACTGCCCATGGTCAGTAGCTCGGTCAAGGTCACATACCAGTTTAAATTCTGTACGTTGCTCCAACTGAACCTACTGTATCTGATCAGGGCCAATTTCTTTGCCTCTAGACTCATGAGTAAGTCCAGGCATCCTCGCTTACTGTTCAAGTGAACACTTGTCTTTACAACCTTACATTAATGTTCCCCATTCTTTCGTGTTCCCCTGCCTGGAACATTTTTTCCCCAGAGATGTACACAGCTGCTCCCTCCTGTCACATAGGCTCCAATGTTGCCATCTCAAGGAGCCCCCCCCACACACTGTTCTCTTAAAAATGAGAACCCACCTCCCCCAAGCCCAGCTCTCCTAGCTCTTTGTATCCTGCTCCACTTTCCCCCACGGCACGAACCACCTTCGAACATTCTGTTATTTATTTTACTTAATGTCTTCCATACTCTGTCCGCTGAAATGTAGACCCCGCAAGGGCAGGGGCTGTTTTGCTCACGGAATTGTGCTGAACACCTGGCCTCATGTACATACAGCAGGCACTCAGTAGATGTTTGATCAAGAATGACTTGTCTGCCAGACACTGTTCTAGGCACTGGGGCTACAGCATGAACAAGACAAACAGGGGCCCTCTTCAAGGAGATGTCAGCCAAATAATTAAAAAAACAAAAAAACCCCCAATAAACCAATAAGAGAACAGCAGACAGTGATGAGTACTACAAAGATAATTAAAAGGTAATAAGAAGAGAGTGACTGGGGAAGTTACCTTACACGGGGCAGTCAGGAAGGCCTCTCTGCGGAGGTGACGTTTCAGCTAAAAAACTGAGTAAGAAGGAGATACCTGACTCATGTACACGCTTGTCCGCCTCTCTGTCTCCCTGATCCGCTGTGGGCTAAGGCGAGTCACAGCCCCTCCACTGCCCAGGCTGCTTCTCCTGGCACGTCCTGCCTGTTATACAGTCGGTATTTTGGCCCCAGGTTTTCCTGTTCTGGCTTCACTGTGGACAGTATGCTCCATCATTATGTTTCCCTTTGCAGCCATTACACCGCCTGCCTTGAACTCAGCTTCCCCACTGTTTCTGTCACAAACCTAGCCTTCTCTTAGTGACGGATGCAGGACCTGCCTTTGTCCAATATCCCTCGCATGTTGCACATAGCAGGGTTCTGGTTTGGGGGGTAATCCGAGTCTTCTTGCTTTACTATCTGTTCTGCTGGTATTCACTGGTAATACAGACACGTGGTCTAAATCAGTCCAGCTTCCTTTAGGGTTTTAGCCATTAGCGCTTCGGGTGTTGTTTTCTTTTTCAGTCTCTCGCTCTGTGGGGCGTCA
Organism: Camelus bactrianus; assembly: GCF_048773025.1. Classification (NCBI taxonomy): domain Eukaryota; kingdom Metazoa; phylum Chordata; class Mammalia; order Artiodactyla; family Camelidae; genus Camelus; species Camelus bactrianus. The sequence continues at coordinate 73,855,285 of NC_133542.1, forward strand.
TTCTCGTGGCCTCGGGGGTTTGCACTGCTTATACGGCATCTTCCTTTTCCCTCCAAGTTCTTCCAGGGGTTTTCCTTCTAACTTTGCACTCTTACCTAAACCTCTGTCTCCTGATGTTTAGATATACCTCTGGCTCCCAAATAAGATGAGAAAACATGCCTATCCAAACCTGATTCCATTTGCTCCACGAACGTTTTTACATTCCCACGTTTTGTAATATCTACCTTCTGATACATTATTACTCGACAGTTATTTGGCCTTGACTATATATTCAGAATGATCTATGGCTTTGCCATTATTCACCAGAACGTAAACTTTTCTATCCTGTGCCTAAAACCAGGCTTGGTACACAACAGGCAGTCAACACATACTTGCTGAATGGACAGAGGGACTCAGTTGATCCCTTGACTCACTGGGTTTTGTCACTGAGTAGGTATTTAAAGAAAGGCTCATGGGCCTTTCCTTGTATTCATGCTTTCCTTTTCCTTTTTTTCTTTTTTAAAGAATATTGCTAACACCGTCATCTGTCTATATAACAAAACTTGACTGAATATAAAAAGTCTTGGGTCAAACTCTCCCCCCAAATTTTGTGGTACTGCTCCACTTGTCTCACAGCATTGAATAAATGCTGCAGGAAAAAATCTGATGTAATGATGTCTGTAATGTGTGACACATTCCCTGACCACCAAAGAGGTTAAGACCCATCCTTTCACTGACAGGTATAGCTTTTGCTGGTTTTAATTTCTTTTTTGTTTCTTTCATTAAGTGTATGAATAGAGACCTAGTGCAGAGACCAAAAATTCAGGACATTTTGGAAGCAGGGACTAAGCAAAGGCATAGAGATGAGAATAAGCAGAAAGCTGTGAGAATGAGCCACAGTCAGGCAGGAGTCGATGTGACGTGATGTGTCCCTCAAGCAGCCCAGCAGAGGGATTTACTCCGCAGGGAGGGGGTGGCTGGCAAGGCGGACAGGCAGGAGCTGGAGCCCTTTCCCTTCACTCTCAACAGGTTCTGTCATAAAGAAGTCACTACCTCCCCCAAACATCACACCTGACAGTGCACGAGATCAAAGTGTTTTCCTGAAGATATTCAGTCAGTCTGGAAAGGTATTTCAAAGGCATTCTTATTTTCTTGCAAATTTACTCAATTTTCTATCTCCTCTTGCTTTCTGTTTACATTATCCCAACTGTCAGGAGGACAGTATTTTGACATAACAGCAAGCAATTAAAATGCTATCTGGGCAGTCATGAAGAATTGTGCATGAAACTGGTCCTCTTCCTATGGAGCAAGCACCAGAAAACCCCATTCATCTGGATTCCACCGAGGCCGTGGGGAAAGCAGTCTGCTAGGAATCAGGGCGCAGGGGATTCACTCTGGCTCCTGTCCTGATTGTAAGGGACTGTCCCTCCCAGGGCCTCAGGGTTCCCAGTTACACAATGAGAATACAAGCCGAGGTCCTGGGCAGCAAAAAACTATTGGAAAAGGTCAGAATTTGTGTCTCTTACAACATGGACTGAATTAGTTGACTTTTAGGTTTATAATTTTTTTAAACATATGAGCTAGGAAAATTGTATCTGTAAATACAACAGTCACAAAGTAAAACAAAATCATGATAACATAGGGATAAAATTTTGAGCACTTTTTCCTTTTTAAAAATTTCTCTAGCATCGTGATTACTCACATTTTTTAATTTTAAAAAATGACAGTAAATATTGAGAAAATATTCTTTTTAGCCACTTAGATATGCTTGTGTACACAGGAATGGTTATTAATGTATCAGCTTGTTATTTGTCCATTAAAGAAGCCATTAACTTTTGCAAGCCTAGCTCTGAATGAGGATATTCAGAAGTGTGGGGAGACATGGAGATGGTGTTAGGTTTTTCATCTTCATTATCTCATTTAAACTTCGTAGCAACTACACACGTTATCATCCCTATTTTGATAAATGATAACAAGTGTCATCACCTCTATTTTGTGGGTGAAGAAACCAAGGCTACAGCAGTATGTAAGTGGTTGGTGACTATCAGAAAAGGACACACTTAAAACACTGAAAATACTCCATTACTCAGACTTCACTAATTACGACTGAGATTCCTCCAACAAAATCATGAGGAAAGGAAATTGGTGTGGTTCTAAAACTGTACCTGGAACTTCCCTCTCAGGACAAAAGCAGGGGCCCAGGATTTCCCTTGACCTTTCCCCCCATAAAAACATGTCTTTAGCGGCCCCAGCAGTGGGTTCTGTGGCTGCCAGCCAGTGTCTGCTATTACTCTGCAAGTAATGTGGTAAAACATACGTGACATAAAAGTCACCATCTTAATCATTTTCAAGTACACGGTTCAGGGGCATTAGGTACATTCACAGTGTTGTGCCACCAACCATGTTATTTTTAATTTAACTTTTTATTACGGAAATTTTGAACATATCTCACAGTACAGCGAACCGTATAATAAACTCCCTCGTCACCAGCTCGAGCAGTTACCCATATTTGGCCATTCTGTTTCTTTTACCACCCCCCCCCCACATAAACATACTTCTTAAAAACTAAAACAGAATAATGCAAATTCATTATCGATTCACCTGTGATCTAATTCAGTCCGACATGGTTGTATGTTAACATCCGCCATTAGGAAGCAATACATTCACCCTTAGAGTAACTGAACTAGGAGCACCTGCCTGCCTGCTAGTGAGAGCCTAACTTCAGCCAGCCCCCTCCCACGCCCCCGCACACACACACAAACCAGGCACTGCACGGTCTCCAATCCCAAAGAACCAGCCCCACCTCCGATTTTCCTTAGGCTGTCCTCCTCACACCTTCTGTTTAAGAAAGGCCCCTGTTTCCTTCAAAGTCCAGCTCCAGTCTTCTCTGCAAAGGGTCAGGGCCCTTAATGACACTCTCCTTCCCACGGGTGAGCCCACAGATATCCTGTAATCAACACCTATGGCTCATCGCCAACAACTCAGGGGTGATCCAAGGGGTCAACCCTTCTGGAACCTTCCTGCTCTGATGGGCATCTTCTGTTTTGTCCATGGGCCTCTTTCTGACCAACCCTGAGGTTCCTGACCTGGGGTCCTGGAACCGCATGTCCTGTCTTCACCGCTCTCAAGACTGTAATCTCCATGAGACCAGGGATCTTGTGTGGTTCGGCATCCCAGATCCCTAGAACAGTACCTGGTACACTAATTCCACAAATGTTTACTGAGCAGTCTGTATTTTCCAAAGGCAGAGAGTGTCTCTGATTCCAAAAGAGGTTCAGAACCTCCAGCCCAGTCCTTTTGGATCCATGCCTTGGTCATACAGCCCAGCTGGTCACTTGTGTGTAATGATGTGGTCTCTTGGTTCACCCTGAACCCCAAGCTCTGCAGCCTGAAAGCCAGTCCTGCCTCAGGGGCCTAGGCTCTGACCAGATCTAGGGCTTCCTTTAGAGCAGGAGACACGGCCACAGCTTACCTCCCAGAGGACATCGGCTCACAATAATCTCATCGAGGATTGTCCATACAAACCATCAGGAACTGGTACTCTCTTACCTGCCTCTAAATACAATTTCACCCTTCAACTGGACTGCAAGCATCTCACAGTCAAGGGCACATAACACTGTGCACCCATCAGACATGGGCTGGGAAGTCCATACACACTCGTGGTCAATTCATTAATCAATGTCGCTGGCATCACAGGGCAGGGAAGGATGAGAAATGTGGAGCTGTGCCGAAGAGCAGAGCGAAACGAGTCCTGTCCCTTGAATCATAACCCAGAGGCACTAAAGAAGAGCTTGTTTTCCCTCCCAAGACAACTTCTGACAGTTCTTCATGACTGCTACTTGTACCCAAGTATCTTTAAGGCAGACATACAAAATAACAGATGCTTGCTATGCGGAATACAGCTGCATTTCAAAAAAAATGCAGGTGCCATCAGAGACCTAAGTCTGCACCTGTGGAGAGAAACACCCCCAGATACCACCATTCAGAACTTACATCTTAAAACAGAGCTGTTATCTCCACATTGTCTAACCCAGCCAGGAATCCCTTAGAAACAGATAGGAACAACCTAATTTTACTAGTTGCTGCAGAAATCTAAAGCAGTCTATTTTCTAACTCACTACTGGAAGCAAGAAAAATACCTTTGACACTTATCCCTGCCCACACCTCACAAGAATCTGAATCAAACTCATACGGGTAACAGGCACACCTCCGCCAAGCTCTTAAATGATCTGTCTTCCCCTAAAGCCAGGGTATCAGCAATCTAACTTCCTGTTTACAGGCAACACACTTAAATAGAAGTTAATCATTTTCAAAATTAAAACACATAAAACATATAACACAAAATGGAATTTAATTTTCCTTTGAAGGTTCAGGAAGGAACTCATAGATTTTTCAGGGTCTTGGATTCATTAATTTCAATCAGTACATTTACCATAAATGTCTATGAGCAGAGCTTTTTATAAGTTCATTTGGTGATCTCTGCTATGACATTTTATTATTCTTCATTGCCCAATTCTTATGATATTATCTGGAAAGAAACAACGTCCTCCCAAGTACACTCTGTGTGTGTGTGTGCGCGCGCGTGCTTACACAACAGAAAACATACAAGACGATGGGAGACGTAATTTTATCTGAGTTTAAACTGATGAGAAAAACAGGACAGGAAGGCCTTACTACTGTTTCTATCACTATCAACAGGAATCTTTTTACCTTATAGGACATGGATGTGGAAGACGGTTATATGCAAATAGGGATGAAAATCGGCAGAATTCCAGTCTATAAATCCTGTGTCTCTTCTGGTGCCCGCTCTCAAAAGGAGTGCACACATTCCCACCACAGGTGCCTCTTCAGAGCCTGCCTCCTCCATGAGCCTTCTTCACTGTCCCTCGCGACAACTCCTGCAGAATTCCTGGCCCACAGCGCCCAGCGGGCGCACACCACTACCATGAATGACACCACTCAGAATAAGCAACTAGCACCCACCGAGTGACGCTGTACTGCTGTCCCACTATTATTTTCCCCATTAACCCATGAGAGAAGCTAAGGACGAGAGAGGTTAATTAAGAAGCCCAGAGGCACAGATGGTAAATAGGAGACCGAGGGTTCAAACCCAAGCAGACTGACTCCAGGACCTCCTTTCTCAGCCTACACTCCCTTGTTTATTTTTCAGATGCGCTGTGTTCTAAATCCCCTTGACTGTAAACGTCTAAGAGTAAGGCTTCTCTGTGTTCCTGGAGTCGACCGCAATGCCTTACAGTCAGTTTGCTGATAATAAACAACATAGTAATTTAACATCAGTTGGTATTCATTGAAAAAAAAAAAAAAAGGCCAGGCCTTTTCCTTGCAAGCCCTATTTATACCACGTTGGACGGTTATATAGGCATGCCTCGGTTTACTGCGCTTTGCTTCACTGAGCTTTGCACATATTGCATTTTTTTATACATTGAAGGTTTGGGGCAACCCTGTATTGTCAGATGATGGTTTGCATCTTTTTTTAGCAATAAAGTATTTTTTAATTAAGGTATGTAAATTGTTTTTTTAGACATAATGCTATTTCACACTTAATAGGCTACAGGATAGTATAAACATAACTTTTCTATGCACTGGGAAACCAAAAAATATGAGTGACAAGCTTTATTGTGATATTGACTTTATTGAGGTGGTCTGGAACCAAACCTGCAGGATCTCCAGGTTGCGCCTGTACAAAAAGACTAGAGGGTAGGAATTAAGAACAGTATTCTGGATCTCAGCTGTACAGTAACAGTCTCATAGCCAAGGAAGATTATGATAGAAAGGAGACACCCCTCAGATCCCTCTTAGGAAGGCCTGGCCGCCTGGCTGCCTGGCTATGGGGAGCGCAGTCAGCAGGCAGCCTCAGCTGTCAGCTCATCCAGGGTCAGCGTCAGCTATAGAGAACCAGTTCTCTGTGCTGACACCAATTCCCAGAGGCCTGAAGCTTCATCATGCTCTCCCTGCTACGAGCAGGGGCACATGGGGGGACAGGTGATAGATGGAAGTCTTAGCCAAGGTCCAATTTATAGTGGGTCTGTACACGGGGTCTGCAGACCCAACTGGTGGTGCATAACTGAGATCAACATACTTGGTACAACCACCGCATTAGGTCCTTGGTCTGTGCGGTAAGACCTACCAGAGAGGAGAAGGTCAAGTGGAAGTTTGACACTACCCTGCCCTGCCCCACCCGTCTCCCAGCCCAGACAGTAAATCAAAACCAATACTGCATTCCAGGGCAATGGCAGAGATGAGTACCATTCTGAATGATCTAAAAGATGCAGGGGCAGTGGTCTCCATTACTTCTGGACTCATTTAATGTGCCAGTCTGATTCCTGCAGAAACCAGACGGATCCTGGAGGAAGACCGTAGACACACAAGAGCTCAATCAGGAAAGTAGCCCTGATCACAGCCCGTGTCAGATGTAGCATCTTTTCTAGAGCAGAATAAAACAGCCTCTGATCACACAAAGCCATTGATTTAGTGAATGCATTTCTTTCTATTTCAATAAAAAAAGATCAGAAACAGTTTGTCTTCCATGGAACAGGGAACTGTATACAATTATAGTTTCGCCTGAGGGCAAATTTCTACCCTCTGTCATAATATAGAAGGAAGAGACCTGGATGTCTGGACATCCCTCAGATCAGCACAGTGATCCATGACATAATGACATGATGTTGATCAAGGCGGATGAGCAAGACGTGGCTAAGTCGTTGGAGGCCTTGGGAAGACACAAGCTCTGTCTTCCACATCCATAAAATGTTTGGGGCTCCAGAGGCCAGGTGCATGCAGGATATCTCACTGTTGAGACAGCTCCCTAAGATTTCCCACACTCCCACACATCTGCTGGGGCTGCTGAGAACACAAGGCCCCGACCACCTTTATCTGGGACGTTTCTCAAGCTTGGGTTGGCCGTGAGCAGCTTTGAGGGATAAGGTAACATCTCCCGGCAAATAAAGAACACCTTGCTTACAGGCTCCTACAACGCAGGCCCCCCCCCCCCCGGCTCGGTGCTCCCCTCCTGTGCTGTAACCACTCTGAGTGCAGGCTCCATCTCAGCCCACCTGCATCACCCCTTATGGGGTTCAGGGCACCAACAAGACCCTGCTGCCACTCTGGCCACTCCTTTGCTGGGACTTGTGTCAGCATATATGTAACTGTGATAAGCTAACATTTTAGTTTGAAAAAAAAAAAATAGAGAGTAAAAGTCTCAGACCTTTCACAGTTCTTGACAGCTACCTAAAGTAAAACAGATTCCTGCATTCGGCACCTCGTACCACAAGGAGAGAAGCACAGTCTCTGCTGGGCCTCTCTGGGGCTGTCAGACCGCTGAGCCCTAAGGCTGCACAGGCCCAGCAACGGCCAGCTCTGAGACGGAGCCGTGCGCTCTGGACCGAGCACAAGCAGAACCAGAGGCCCCCCGGCCCCGGGGCACCCACCATCTGTCTCAGGACCCTTCCCACCGCTTGTCTGCAGTTGCACAGGGGACCCCGTACGATGAGCTGGAGGAGGAGGAGAAGCCCAAGCTTGCTTTACAGACGGGCCACCTTAGTGTGTGGGTTTGAGCCAAAACCGCATGGCAGCTCCATCACAGACTCACTCGGGACGACCAGGAAAGACAGCGGCAAGGGCAAGGCTCGCAACGGGGCGGGCGCCGAGCGGTCGCAGCAAGGTAACCACCCGGTACGGAAAAAAGACGCGGCACAAGGACGGATCAAGCACGGGCTCGCAGGCAGCAGGGAGTGGTCCGGCCGGACTGGCAGGGGCCCGGAAGGAAAGGTCGGAGGGTCAGGACAGGAAAGTCCATGGCGTAGCCCTGTGGATGAATGCATGGGAGTGGACAGGAGGGTGGAAGGTCCTTGGGTCGCGTTCTCACCCCCCATGGAAGAGGCACTGAACAGCCAAGTGGACGGCGCGACCTGACCAGCTAGTATCTGCCAGCCACTGTCAGCACGAAGGGCCCCCAACAGAGCGGCCACAGCGGCAGAAATGGGCTGAACAGCATGGACCTGCACTTAGGAAAGTTGATATAACTACTGATTCCAATGACTGTCCAGTCTGCCAGCAACAGAGACCAATATGAGCCGTCTGGTAATGGAAGCACGGCTGGAAAGAGCCTGGCAGACAAGGCGATGCGGTGGCAGAGCCCTCTTCAAGGCCAAGGGAGTGCAGCTGGCACTCAGCCTCCAGCTGTCAGCTCGCCCAGGACAGCCTCCAAGGGCCTCCTCACTGAAGTCACGGCCATCCCGGAGCCACCTGCATCTGGTGACAGAGTGAGGCAGAATGATGCAGAACGGCATCCGCTCCAAAGACCTCCTGGGTTGGACCAGGCTTCCTCAGGCCTGCATCACAGTTTGCAGTCTTCCTCGTCCAGTCCGGCTTTTTCCCCCTTCCTTGGACAGAAGTTGATCGTAATAAATATATTCCCCCTCAACTCCATCTCAGCATCTGCCTCCAGAAAACCTGACCTATGACAGAAGTGAATGAGAGGCACAACTCCACCTCAGGCAGCTCAGACGTGTGGGTTCTGGAGTCCTGGCGTCCAGGTCTGAACCCCAGTTCCACCACTTCCCAGCTGGGAGACTCTGGACAAGATCTGAGCCTCAGTGTTGTCATCTGTAAAGCCAAGGAGAGTAGAAGTTTCTCTGAGAGGACAAGTGTAAGAATGAAATGAGTGCCTTTCGTGCTGGTTTTCATTGATAACCAGTCCTACGGTGTTCTTCCCTTGCTGCAGATTCGGCGTTGGTTGGTGATCTCTCATCTCATTTCTTTGAACTCTGAGTCTATAAATCTGGGCTCATTTGTAGAACAGAAGTATCTGTTCCTCCTGGCTGACAAGAGTATTGTTTCTCTGCCAAAAAGCAGTGCTAACAGGGCAGAGCTCCAGGGCCACAAGGAGCGCTGAAGCAGAAAGCACTGGAATTCTTAGCACACAAACGCTGAAACTGTCCCTGTCTTCCTGCAAAGAACCAGAAGCAACAGCCTGGGTGGCCTCTGCCAGGTTCACGTGCAAGACTCAGTAAGCGTCAGCAGAGCACCCCGCGTGCGGAATCTGAGAGCAGCGAACGGGGTGGCCGTTCTCTGACATCGTCCCAAACCATTGCCTTGAAAAAGACACAGGTTTTAAGCATCTTGTTTTGGTTTTTTTTTCCCCTCTCGCTCCTCCTCCATTGCCCTCCTCCCACCAAATCATGAGACAGCAGCAGGGTGTCAGCAGGAGCGTAAGAGGAACGCGACAATCAAGAGGCTGCAGTCCTGGCTCTGTTACTAGTAAACCTCTGTGACTTTCTGAGAAAAACCCCTCCCCACCTGCATCCTTAGCTTCCTTCGCGGTAACACGAGGGGAGAGAAGGAGCCGCCTCCTGGCTCTTCCTGGTCTGGGTTTTCACGACACTCTAGACACGTCCCTCAACAATATCAGAGGCTCCTTAATGGGGAGGACAGTGCCACATACTGTCTAAATGTCTGCTGAATGAACTGCATTGAATTAATTGGTCTTAGGAGACCTTTAAATATTTAAGTGCCCTTTGTTAAAAATAAAGAAAAGTACAAAAAACTGTTAAAGGAGAGGGGAGGTTAATTTTTAAGGACCAATCCTACCCCCACATCTGATCCGTCAAGTTTTGTTTATGTCACAGTTGGGGGAGGGGAGTCCATTTTAACTGACAAAGAAAAGGTGGGAGTGTTGGCCCAGAGAAGGAAAAGAAATTTGGTGCCTTTTATTTTTTTATTTTATTTTTCCCAAGGTGGCCAAGTCAACCAAAAAAAAAAATCCAAATCTATTTTGTTACATGTCAGATAGGAAAAGAACATCTTTCTAGAGCTACTGTGCTTGGGATTTATAATGGCTTAACAGTACGATACAAATGAAATGAAACTTTATGTAACACTGTGTGAGACTTATAAGCATATTTTCCTTGGGGCCCTGAGATGTAAAAGTAGGAATAGATGAGCAGAAGGAGCAGGACCCTGGGAAACACTTCTGGGGCTAGGATTGGAGAGGGAACAGGTTCCTGAGTCTTGTAGATGAGGACCCCTAGGTTCCTTCTCTGGGGACATTAAGTCCCAGCAAATCTGTCTGTGTGGGGAACTAGGGCAGTTGCACAAAAAGAAAGTTCCTAGAGCCAAGAGTTACATTCCTTCAAATGACCTACCTGGAATGTCTTTGCCTGAGCCCCAGGTCCAGCAGGGTAGGTGGGATGCAGGGGGCATGAGAAGGTTCAGCTCAACAATACAGAGTCTATCTGTGGGCAGGGCATGCAGGGGAATCCCTAAAGGTTGTTCTGTCCTATTATGATGTGTCTACCAAAGTTTAGAGACTAGAGTCTTCTGCAAGTTTGATCTCAAGCCTGGCAAAGTCTCTTGTTGTAGTTATTAAACAGTAAAACAAACAAACAAAAAAACCTCCCAAGGTTTCCAGGGACAGAGGTGAGAGGGGAAAGAGAACAATCACATGTGAGGGTGCCGACCTCCGAAGAAGAGCCAGAGAAAAGAGCGCGGACTCCCAGGCCCACTGGCACAGCAGTCTCCCCACCCTTCTCCCACCACAGTACCACAGATGACGCCCACAGGGCACAGCAGTACAAGCAGCTGCCATGGGCCCCAAGCAAGCCTCTGAGAGCCGAAGGGCTCAGCACCTCTTCAGCACTCCAGGCTCCGGGAGGAGAGTGAGGTGGAAGAGTAAGAGGTGGGAAGGGGTGGCCTTACTCGGCAGTTTCCACTTCTCAGACTCTTGTCTCTGTCTCTGTCTCTTCCTTTGAGAGGGTACTGGGCCTGTCTCAGGCTGTTCTGCTATGAGACACCAACATTATATTTTAGTCCATTTATAGGAAATTTCAGCTTTTCCAAGGTCACATCCTCTAGGGAGCCTTCCTGGTTCCCTTGGGCTGATTCCAGGTCCTTCTTTTGAATTCTAATGGCCTCTTTACTTATCTCCCCAAGACACTCTACATTCCTTAAAGGGAGGTTTGTTTACCATCGAATATCCAGTATCTAGCATTTTATTTGTTGAATTTAAAAAACTAATAAAAAGCAGAGCAGACTGCAAACAAATACCGATGAGAGATAAAGAATAGCAAGAGTCTAGACTCCAGTGGTTCAGAGACCAGTATCCCTACCAGAAAAATCAGGACACCAATTAGAAAAAAAAGAGAAAAATCAGGATGAACTAAATTAAAAGCCTATCCCTGTCACCAGCCAGCTCCAGACCCACAGCCACGACGCAAGCACACGAAGGGAGACGAACAGGGTGGAGCAGCACCGCAAAACATTCAGGCAAAACCTGCAGTGTTTGGACACTCAGGTGCTCCAGCCCCTGACTACTATTTTCACTGGTAGAGTGATGAGCACAGAGGTACTTGAAGATACTCACGAATCAAGCAATAGATAATAATTTATCTAGGACAGGCTCCACATTAAGGCATTTTCAAAGCCAGCAAAGGAAAAGAAACCTACATTCTCCAAACTACCTTCTCATGCAGTGGTTCTCAACCTTCTTTCTGCACTTCACCGAAGAAGATACACAGATGATAAATAAGCACATGAAAAGATACTCATCATCATTGGTCACTAAGGAAGTGCATGTTAAAGTCACAATGAGATACTACTGCATACCTACTAGAATGTCTAGCATGAAAAAGATTGACCATACCAAGTGTTGGTGAGGAAGCGGTGCAACTGGAACTCTCATACTCTGCTGATGAGAATATAAAAGTACACAATCACTTTGGAAAATAGTTTGGCAATTTCTTAAAAAGTTAAACACACACCTACCATATAACCTAGATACTGTACTCCTAAGCATTTACCCAAGAGAAATGAAAGCACATATCCATACAAAGACTTGTACATGAATGTTTATACTGGCTTTATATGCAATAGTCAAAAACTGGAAACAAGGAAAATGTCCAGCAACAGATGAATGAATAAACAAGTCATGGTATATCCATTCAATGGAATACTATACAGTAATAAAAAGAAATGATCTACTGATACAGGCAACAATACAGACAAACCTCGAAATAATTACGCTCGGTTAAAAAGTCATATTAAAAAAAAGTATATATACTGTATGATTCCATTTACATAAAAGGAAATGTAAACTAATATACAGCGACTAAATGCAGCTCAGTGGTTGTGTGGGGATGAGGTATGGGGTGAGCAAGATTACAAAAGTGCATGAGGAAATTTAGAGGGTGACAAATATGTTCGTTATCTTGATTATGATAAGGTGATGGTTTTACAGGTATATCAAAAATTGCATATTTACGCATGTGTAATTTATTATATTTTTTGTATACCCCAATAAAGCTGTTTCAAAAAAGCTATTAAAGAAAAATAATACACATCAGATCGGCAATAAACTAAATTGTGTACTTCTGATTTACATACATACATTTAAAAGTGCCCAAAATGATGATGCAACATGCTTAGTTGTAGACACTAATTTAACTAGAAGAACCAAACCACTAATATAAAATAAAAATACATCTAAAGGAAAAAGGTAAAAAGTATCACTAGACTGTCTTATTCTGAGGACCAAAAGAGTCACAGAGCTAACACTGGTCAGGGAAATAAGGTACTGACCACACTGGATACATCTGGGAGCTGACGAAGAAGCAATCAAGTGAGGATCCATCCTTTTCTGAGTTCTAAATTCCAGTAGGTTCTCATCTGTGGCCTTGAGCAAATAAGCTCTATCAAGTATTCCCCCACAATTATTCCCTTCATCTTGTAGATGTCCTGACAATTGTTTTCTCAGATACCTCCATCCCTGGAGTGTTCCTTGCACCCCTCCTCAAGCAGGGGTTCTGAATGTCAGGTGCAAATAGGAAACATCCTGGGAGCTGTTTAAAAATATGGATGACTGGAGATCTCCCCACAAAGAATTCCTGATATGATTCTAATGTGTATCCAAAGCTGGGAATCACCCCCTAAAGGCTCCTTCAACGCCAGAGAAGGGCTGGGCGCCCACATCTGGCTGGATCCTTTACTTCGGAGTCCATGCTAGTCCACTACTATCCAGCTATCAGAATGTCCCCAGAGTGAGGACTGACCTGGATGGCTCATCCTAAAGACCATCAGGCTCTAAGCTCAGAGCTTCATCCAGGTTGAGAAACTGCCTCCAAACAGACAAAGACTGGTCTCTTCAGACTAAGCAAACCTGAGGAGATGATATACCTAATGTCTCAAGAAGCTAGAAATAAGTATCATCTGCGCTGAAAATTGGGTTTTCAGGTTTTATTAAAAATTCCTGTGTATCTGCCATGAATGAGGACTATCAGAGTGACTGGTACCACCAGATCAAAATCCTTTCTGTCCTGAAAGACTCAAGCTAAGAAACAAAGCCATTTCCTAACCCTTGCCTGGTCCCCATGTCACTGAGGTCACTGCACCTGTGGCAGCTTACAGAAGAGTTTTCATCACAGATGAATAGAAACACTGGCTTACTGCTTCTTGACTGATTCTAACTCTAAATAGGGACTTTCTGGGCCAAAATCTATGGGTTACTAATATCCACGTGGCAGAGAGAGAAAGAAAAAGAGACACGCCTCAAGAGATCACCAAAATTACTTTCCAAGAAAGATCAGAAAGATTTAAAAAAAAAAAAAAAAAAAAGGAGTTTCACTTACAAGCAGCGTTGGTTGGGAATGGCAGTGTGAAATCCTAACAACGCTGAAGCTCTTTGTTATGCAAAGAGGGATTAAAAAAAAAAACACTCAACTTCTATCTGATGAGCTGTACTATATACAACCACCCATTTCTTTTCTTCCTTTTTGCCCAGTAGGGCCGGAGTGATGTAATAACCACACTAGACAGCTGTCTTCCTGGATAAAATCACCTTGTAAAGGAGAAATGCAATTAGAGGATGCAATGAAATACAACTTTTAAACTGATTTTGCAGGCTGCCACATTCGACTTGGTGCTTAATGGCCAGGTTCTTTATTACAGTTTTGTTTAATGCAATTTCTCTTTGATTCAGTTATCTATGGAAGACATGGAGTCTTAAATTTAGTCTATGTCACAAAGGGTCTGAGAGAAATACAGGACAGATCAGCTGAGAGTGAGGCCAAGACCAGAACCAGGCAGTAAAGGGCAGAGGTGCCCCCTTGCTGGGCCAGGTGGGGCTGGGCGGGGCGGGGTAGGTGGCCTTCACCAGCACCTCCCTCTGTGCCCTCCTCTGGTCTCCCTCCACCACCCCTGGCAGATTCTACCCCCTCCTAGGATTTCTCCTACCACCCATACACTGCTGACTGCCGAAACTCTGCTTCTTCAACAATAATCCAAGCTCCAGACTCATGTTTCAAAAAAACATTTTATTGTGAAAAATGTCAAATATACACGAAAGTAGGTAAGACAGTGTAATGAGCTCATCAACAGTATTATGTTCTCATGATCCAGTTCCAACAATTAGCAGCTATTTTTATCACATCCTCCAGAACGTTTGGGAGGTGGGAGGCTGGAGTATTTTAAAGCAAGTCGAGTCCATTACATGGCTTCACCCAAGGCTTATGGGCACGTCCAACTGAACGTGCTTCAAAATGGAATGCCTTCTCTTTACCTGTTTACAGACAGGAGCGCTTCTACACCGTTAAGAGTTCCACCTTGATCAAGCCTACGCCTAGCCTGCACAAAGTGCTTGATAAACGCCTGAACGCCTGCAGAGTGAGAAGTGCAAAGACACGTGTGCACGCGCACACACGCACAGGCACTGCAAAGGACCAGGCACATGAAGCAAAGGCGCAGACGGAGGGTCCAGATAACAAGACAGGGTCCAGGACTTGCCACTGGCTTCCTGCTGGGGGCCAGCACCTCTGAGTACAGGCGACGCGAGGAAAGCCCTGGCTGAGGCGGGGCGCACGGTGGTTCTGTCCATCTAGAGCACGGCAGTCCTGACAAGCTGCGGCTTCGGCAGGCAGCTATTAGCTGGACTAAACACGATTCTCTCAGGGGAGAAGAGGCTTTTACAACACACATGCTAATGAAGCACAGCGACATGGAGCGTTTAAAACAAAATGTCCCTATATTTATTCTCCATAGACAGATTTTTACATTAATATTTATGAGGGTTTCCTCGTTTATTTCTCCCAGAGATTTTCTCTCCTGCCCAAACAGAGGGGATAAAAGATAAGTAACATGAACAATTATCTTCTAAACAGCTGCAAAGGACTGACCGCCCTATTTATCTGCGTTGTGTAACCTGGTTACCTGCCTAACGCACCACTTTCCACAGCACACGGGCCCCGGGCCTGCCGCTCCCTGCAGCCACTGCAAGGCCTCCGCCTGCCTTTCGGACGCTGCTGCTGCCCCAGCCCCCAGCCCCAACCTCACCCACCCTCACTCAGCAGGGCCAGGTCCGCAGCTCCAAACCCTCACCTGCAGGCACTTCTGCACCTGGCTGCCAGCCATTTAAACACCCAACCCTTACACTTCCAGTCTACTCAGAGCCAGAGAGCCAAGAGCAGCACAAAATGCCTGCCCAGAACATCTTGCAAAAAGAGGGTCTGCCTCGTCAGCTGGGGAGGGGCGGTGGCAGCAGAGAAAGGAACCAGCCTTCAGGGCTTGATCATTTGGCTGGTACCTGAGCCAAGGCGAGGCAGGAAGGGGACACAGATGGCCCTGGGGCCCAAGGAGTTTCCAGTGGTGACAAAACACAAGGCAGACAGTGGCAAACGCCATGAAGAGCCACAAAATTCAAGTCGTACAGGAGTCCCAAGTTGAAGGCTTCTTTCTGCCCAGTCACTGAACCACGTTTTTCCTCCTCCAGTCAATGACACAGACCGAGAAAGACACTTTCCTCCCCCACCTGCCAATAACACGAGCAATAAACACATAAAAAAGGACATTTCAAGAACTATTACTGAGCGTCTTCTCCGGGCCCTCGGATGGAAACTCTAAGGGCAAGCAGAAGAGGCAGCAGAGGGGCCGGGACCCATCAGGAGCCTGTTTTATACCCTTGGCCTCAGACGCCTGCGGATTTGATTTCAAGGCAAGTGGAAAACAAACAAATGTGCACAGCAGCAAAAAGCAGAAGGAGAAAATGAAATGGTGCTGTGCAGTTAAACTTTACAGCCCAACTGGGCAAGGCCCCAGGCTCTCCCCGGCTCCCACTCTGAGGCTAAGGGTGCGGACCGGCTGCAAGGAGCTCGGAATACCAGCTCTCCGACCATGAAGGGTTTCCTTCTGTCATGTGGCAACACGGCCGGACAACAAGCTACGGCGTTCTCATCCCTTTCCCAGCCACAGTGATAAAACCTCGAAGAAGCCAGGCACGCTAGTTCCTACCAACCTTTTAACCTTTGCAAGAAAGCTGGTTGAAACTAACAGCCTGAAAGTTATTTCGCTGACGAAACAGAGGGATACGATGAATCACAGGATTGAAGCGCCGTATTCAGGCAACCCTTGTCATGGGAACGCTCCTACTGAAACTCAGGACACTGAACAGATGTGGACAAGCTGTCTGAGATAAGACTGGTCGCCCTCATCACTCCTGGACACAGCCCCAGTCCTGCAGGAGCAAGGCAGAAGTACTGAGTCAGGCGGCTTAAACATGACTGACGTTAATAAACGAGCTTCCGCAGCGCTGGTTATTGGAAACTGATCTCTTCCTTATTAATATGGTCCCACAATGGAGAGGAAGATCTCTCCATGTTCTAGAATGCAAACAATGTTTTAATCTTTAATTATATTCTCAATTTTAACTCTTCTGGAGAGTCATAGCCACCAAGGCCTAGGATTATTTCTTTATTACACAGCCTCTCAGTGGTATTTAATGAATATTGTTACTTAATACTTGCCAGTAGGGGAAAGAAGGATTTGGCAAATTTCTACTCAAGTTTTGATGACTTTCTCCCAAACTCAGGGAACTTACAGCTGCAAAGTTCTCTGTTTCCTTTCAGGGACGCTCAGTACCGGCAACAACGCACTTGCTCTGCTCACGAGCCCAAGCTCAGAAAGAGTCAGCCTGGGCAGCAAGCTCCCCCCGGGGGGGGGGGGGGGGGGATTCAGGAAGCGATGCTCCGCGTTTCTAAATCTCACAGCAGTGAACCAGTTTGCTTCTCATTCATGGTGTATTCACTGTTGCTCTGCTCAGAGACCAACTAAACTGCAATAAAAAGGATGCCAAACGTTCTTGCTGAAGGCTCTTATCACCATCTGAGTTGAGGAATTTAATATAAACTTGTCAACATATAACCAAGTTCTGGCCTCAACAAAATATCAAGACCCTCAGAAGGCAAAATAAAGCCCAAGTAATCAAGAAGAAAATCAGGTCCCTGAAGGAAACACGTTCAGTCACTATTCAACTGACACCCATACCAAGGTTTTTGTAATGGCATAGCAAATTCGCAACCTGGAGTTTCATATCTGTGTGGCTGAGGGAAAGAAAAAAAAAAGAAAAAAGAAAAACTCATAAAAAAGGTCTTGAAAATCAGCAACAGAAGAGAGAATGATGTGACGGTCAGGAAGCTACAGGAAGAGACCCCGGGTTCAGTGCGCTTCATCCTGGCAAAGATCTGCCTTTCTCGGTTTAAACGTCAGTGACCAAGATAAGCAGCCCCCTCGTTCACCACCATCGCCAAGGGCAGGTTTATGTCACTGCTTTGCTCTCTGTGATTCCTGCTGGCTTCACATTAAGCAAAAGACAACGTGAGCCTCTGCCTTTCAAGAACAGAAGCACCACTTACCACACACCTTGGAGAGAATCAAATCACCTGTATGAGCACCGTGCGTAATTTCAAGTCAATGATCTTCTTGGGAATTAGTGTACAAGGCAGTGGCAGAAAATGAGCCTCTTTTAGTTAAACTCCCAGAACCAAATCAGTGGCTGTATGGAAGGCAATCTGTTGTTCAAACACCGGAACCCCAAGGTGTGCATGTGGTGTCATTATCTCTGTTACCTCCTGAATTGGTGGCATTTCTTTCCAGCAACACTTGTCCCTGCATGTGATTTTTGGGTTGTTGTTATTACTCAAACCTGAGGTAGGTGATCCAAGAACAGGAGCATGAAGTGAAGACTCTCCGCACTCTCGAAGCTATTAGGCAATATTGAAACAGATGCCAAATGTTGGGGAAATGCCACCGGTAGGCCCCAAAGAACATCAAGAAATACCGTTCAGCAATAAAATGGAACGAGCCACTGACGCACACAATGTAAATGAACCTCCAAAACATCACGTCGAGCAAAAGAAACCAGGAAGAAAATATTATGTTCCACATGACTCGTTTATGTGGAGTTTTAGACGAGGCAAAACTGGGGTACAGGGATAGAAATCAGAACAGTTGCGCCTGGGGTGACTGAGATATTGGAGACAAGTACAGTCAACTCATTCAAGTAGTTTTGCTGTAAAGAGAGAGGAGGTGGGAGCTAGAAGCAGAAGTGGGATTATGAGGTGGGTGTCCTTCCAGGAAATGGTTTTGGGGTAAGCATGTTTGCATTCTACCGGGAATGACCCAGGAAAAGGGGAGTACTGATGGGGGAGGAGAGAAAAGGAGACCAACGGGTGAGAGAGGACTGGACCTAGTGGACATGCAGAAGGGCTGTTCTTGGCTAGGACCATGGACAGTGCATGTCCCCCCGCCCCCCCGGCCCCCACCACCAGGACTAGAGAAGGTAGCCTATGAAGGGAAGCGTGCCCTTCATTCAGTAGGCAGGACCTCTTTACAAAAGATAACATGATAACA
Organism: Camelus bactrianus; assembly: GCF_048773025.1. Classification (NCBI taxonomy): domain Eukaryota; kingdom Metazoa; phylum Chordata; class Mammalia; order Artiodactyla; family Camelidae; genus Camelus; species Camelus bactrianus. Next base: position 73,873,954 of record NC_133542.1, read on the forward strand.
TGATACAAAGAAACTGTTTGTCCTCACAACTTCAGGTGGGGTGGCGGTAACATTTTAAAAAATAACCTTTCTGTAAAGCAATTTATATTTTTTTCCCTCAAACCTAAATGAGATCCATGTGTGGAGAACAGAAACACAGAAGAGTCTTCCACTTTAGCTGCCACTGAAAGCCAGCATTTCATCAGGCCGAGCTGCTGAAACCCACAAGTTATAGGCCAGTCAGCTTGGCCATACTGATCAAAACCGGTATTTGATGTTGCCACAGAAGTACACTAAACAATGCACCATGATGCCGAGACTGCCTCCTGAGTGAGCAACAGTAAACACGGCCACATCTGACATACACGAAATACAGAGCTATCTCAGTGTGGAACTTACAGATCAATCAAATAAGACAGCCATTTTCCAGGCTGATCCCAATCCTCCAAGGGTCAAAAGGCCGACAATGTTTACCCAGCAACAGGGGACAGAGCCCCTTTGTGAAAACGACAGTGCCCTTCTGCAAAAGACTTAACTTAATATGAACATTCGGGAATCACGGATGTGAGGTCGCATCACCAGTGCCCTCTGAACGCTAACATGCGATCAAAGATCTTTCATCATGAACAACATCTCTGTCTTACAAGTTTCTCTGGAGGGGGAGAAAGATATGGATCATTAATCCCACAAACCATCAATCCTGTGGGAACTCAGCAGGGAGCCCGCGTCTTCAAAGACTGCTGCTATTACAGCCAACTGCATTTAAACAACAAACACACCCACGCGTCACGCTGTACAAACCTCCTGTGTCCTTGTCAGGCCTGTGGTCTTGGTGCCCTTGGGCACAGCTGGTGGTTTTGCTGCAATAGCTTTGGTGCCACCCAACTGCTGACACAAGCCAACGTGGAAACCCACCCACCACGGCGGTAACAGATGCTCGGAGTTCCAGGGGAGGGCGAGTGAGGAGCCCAGCGCCTGGTCCTTCAGAAATAAAACCTTTCCTTAGACTCCTGGAAGCCTATGCAAGAAAGCACCTAGCTCTCAAAAGGACTCCATCCTTCACAGCTGGCAGTGGAGAAACTGGTGACGCTGGGCTGGGCCTCCCCGAGGGGCTCGCTCAGCAGCCTGCCCAAGGCCTTCTCGGGCACGTTAGGGTCGTGTCCTAAGGACTTGGTGCACTTTACTGTGGCCCCCTGCTACTTGTTTGTTCCTCTATTTCTACTCAGAGCTTCCTGAAAGCCAAAATTATATCTTACTCATCTCCAAATTCCCAGCACAGTGCACAGAACCAACCACTTGTAGGCCCTGAGCAAATATTTGCTAAATAAATAAGTGAGTGGGGCTTAAGGGCTCAGCCACTCTTCCCTCAGTGCAATGTCTCTCCTCTTTGGCAACTGTGGTGGTTTTAAAATATGTCTGCAAATTCCAACACTCCTTCCTTCAAAAAGGAGAGCCTCATCCCCTCCCCTTGAACATCAGACAGACTCAGTGACTCATTTCTAACAAACAGAAAGGGGTGGGACTGATAAGACATATCTCCTGAGGCTAGGTCATAAAAAAGCAAGGCTCAGCCCAGCTCTTATTCTCCTAGGCCACTCGCTCTGGAAGAAGTCACCCACAAGTTAAGAGGACACGCAAGCCCCCTGCGGACAGGCCCACAATGGGGAGGGACTGAGGCCTCCCCCCAACACACAGCACCGGCTTGCCTGCTGTGAGTGAGCCCCCTTGGACCCCAGTCCAACTTACAGACGACTGGAGCCTCGCCTGCCATCTGACTGCAATGTTATGAGAGGCTCTGAGCCAGAACCCCTCGGCCAAGCTATCTGCAGATTCCTGATGCACAGACAATATGAGAGATTATGTTCATTGTTGTTAAACCACTAAGTTTGGGAGCAACCTGTTACGCAGCAATAGATAACTAATGTGGCAATTATTATTTTATATATATATATAAAATTATCAGTGTTGTATTTTTTGGTTAAAAAAAGGTATCATCCAATTAGGCCAGCAGCTGTACCTTACTGGTGTCTCTCTTCCAGACATCTAACACAGTATGCAGCACACAGTAGGCACTCAATAAAAGTGCCCTGGATGTCCTTTAGACACAGATCCTGCCACGGGACAGTTGTTCTATAAAGGGATTTCAGGATAATGTGAGTCCAAAAAACTCGATGATGTGAAAAGGTAACAGTCAATTTTCACAGGAAAGAGGCTACTGAGTATAGGAAATCATTTCAACGTTGTCTTCTTAGGACACACTAACCACTTTTCTCTTTGAAACTAAGTATTTTGAGTGATTTATTATAAATTTATAATGACAGCTGTGAACATCTTTTTTTTTTTTTTTTGGCATGAGAACAGAGTCTGTTGATTGCCTTGGTGCTTAAAATAGTTTCTAAGTGTCCTCATAATAGCATGTCACCTGTAAACAGGTTTCAAGCCAATGCAAATTAACAAATGGCGAACAGATGGACTAAGAGCTGACTTTTGTCGAGAGAGAGTCAGCAGCAAACACTTTCGGCTCCAGTCTTGTGGGACTATTAGAAAGTCTTTCACTTCTCGCTAAACGTCTTGTCTCAGTAGACAATCCATGCAGGGAAAATGACAAGTTATAAGGCCCAACAGACTTTGAGAACTGAAAGTTAAGATGTGCAGAATCACCAGAGCAACACATGAGAAGCAACAGATAGAATAATGCTCCTTAAGAAACTTCCTGCCAAACAGTGAAAAACTCTACCTTGAGTAAGTCAGAGAAGCTGTCCCTGCAGTCTCTGAAAAATACGGCACCTGTGCACGCAGCAGACAAAAAATAACTTGTTGGAGGCTGGTTGGTTATGTTCATCCTCACCTGAAGCAAATGGTAATCGTGGAGAAAACGTGAAAATCACAGAAATGGTGGGCCAAGGGTGCCCACTGGCCAGAGAGAAACTCCCCAGGGTCCTCCCCCGTCATCTCCCAGCTCCTTGCTGGCCGTGTCCCTCCTCGTTCTCCACGTCTCCATTTAAGGTCATCTCCTTGGAGAGGCCCTCCTTGACCACCTGTTTTAAGCAGTTTCCCATACTCCCGCTTCTTACCACCCTAGTGTTCCCTTCCTAAGTACTAATCATAACCAGAAATCATGAATTTATTAATTTTAGGGGTTCCTGTTTTTCATCTCCCCCACAATAAACCCTCAGGAAAATGGGACCACATCTGTCTTGCTCATGATTGTATCCCCAGAGCCTAGGTCAGTGCCTGCCAGACAGCAGGTATAATAAATATTTGCTAACCAAACAGAAAATAAATGAGATCTTGCATAAAGGCAAACAACCGAATCTCATCTGCAAACACTCCTTTGGACAGGAAATTTTAAAATGTAGTTTGTTAACTAAGGATGTAAAAGAAAGAAGGTACAACAGGAGAGAAGGCTGGGCTGGGGAATGTGTTTAAAGCGCAAATCAAGCCTTTCAAGAGCTCTGCCCCTTTCAGGGGAGTGTGCACACTGATGGAAAAGCTACCAGCAAAGACGATGTGTTCAATTTCTGATTCCACACCACTGAGTGAGTCCTGGCCCTCATCCACAGGGGCTTCTGGTAAAGAACCACCCAACAGGTAAATGGGAGAATCAACTGTGGCACATTGGAAGGAATACTACACAGCAACAAAAAAGAACAAGCAACCTGGATGAATCTAACAGATACTATGCTGAATGGAAAAAAGTAGATACGAAAGATTACATATTGTGTAACTCCATTTATATGAAGTTCAAGAACAGGTAAAATTAATTGTTCAAGAAGTGAGAATAGTGTCAAACTGAAGAAGGGTGGTGGGACACATACAGGCTGGGCACAGAAGGAAGGACCCCTAATTCAACCCACATGACTTGACCCAGGTGGAGCTACCTGGAGGTACACATATGTGAAAAAGCCATCAGGCTATACACTTCACAGTGTCTGTTCTCTCTCCTATTGGGAAAAACAAGATCACATATATCACGATTTTAAAAAAGAATGAGTGAGCCTAGCACTGATTCTAATCCCAGCTCGACCAGATTCTCCAGAAGGCCTGCAGTTTATCAAAATGTGCTCCTCGGCTGTCTCATGTGTAAAATAAGGACAAGTGCACGTACGCGCTGCCAACTGCGGGAATGTGACAAGGAAACAAAGAATAAGCTATGAGGTTTCTTAAAAGCCTGAAGTCGCACACAAACTGTGTAAACTACGGAGACGCACTGTAACTGCTTCTTTTAAAATCTAGGCGAAACAGGTTACCTGCGTGTTTGGTTTCTAATCTTAACAGATACCTTTTTAAAATAAAGAAACAATTTTGCAAAAATAACTTTCCATTAGCCAAAAACAAGCACAAAGTAGAGTTCACCCAGGACAGAAGTAGTTTTTTCAAACCCCATCACTCACTGAGGTGGTAAGACAAGGGTTGTGGGTTGAGCCTTTGGTCTGCGTTTAGCAGATACTCCCATCTGGTTGGCGGACCGCTTCAACGACTGCTGGTTCAAGAGGCCAGACGCCAGCCCCGCGTGGTACTGCAACTGCAGAGTGAAACAAAGCAAAGGGGAAGGAAAGAGTGTGTGGTAAAGCAGCACAGGGAGTGTTAATCTGCCCATGTCTGATACATCTTACCAGCTCAGAACATTTTTAATAATTTCAAATACAGCTGCTAACATTTTGCTTCAAGGAATGTATTCATAAGGAGATAATCAGACAAATAGGAAAACATGAATGAGGTTGTTCATTCCAAAATGATAAAGAACAGGAGACAACCTAAACGTCCAACAATAACTGGGAACTTGGTTAAAATGTGTAAAGAATTTTACATCATTTTTTTGAATTAAAAAAAAAACAGGTTACATATAAACAGACACTTAAAAACATGTTCTCTAAAACATTAATAACAGTGTATTTCTAAGTAGTAGACGGTAATTTTTCACGTTCTTTTTCATTTTTCACTACTATTCATACATGCTTCATGTAAATGGTTTGAAAGCTTACGTCATTTTTAACAAGAGGATCCAGTGGGTTTCCTTAAAGACAAATTAGTTCTGGGAATTCCTGCCACTGTCATGCCTTGCTTATAATGAAAAACACGTAACTCACAGTCCACTGCAGTAAACCAGGAGCACAAGACGGCTTACCACAAACAGATTCAAACATACCACTGAGCCAGTGTTTCCAGTGGTTAAGATACAAGTATTAATCATAAGAATAAGTGCATGAATACACCTTATAACAATGTATACAAATGGATACAGGCCCACTGAGGAGAGCTGGATGGAGAAGTTAATTTCACTTCATACACACAATTGGAACAATTCAGCCAGGGTAAGGAAGCAGCATACTTTAAATGGGCTGAGAGCCAGCATCCTTTGCTTTGTTCTGGACAAACTGCTGAGCTTCGAGGTTACTTAGGACAGATCATTTTACTTCTCTTGACTTTAATTTCTCTATTAGAAAAGAGAGATAATACTGCCTAATTCTAAACCAAAAAAAGACTTAAAAAAATCCATTTTGAGTTATAATTTACATAAAGTAAAATGCCCCCGTTTAAGGTGTACAGTTTGGTGAGTTTTGATAATATATACCTGTGACACTACCACCCCAATCAAGATATAGAAATTTTCCTTCACTGCAGAAAGTTCCCCTGTGCCCCAATGCAGTCCCTCTCCCCCTGCCCCCAATTCTGATCACTGGGATCTTCTGGTACAAAACACAACTCATCATTCTCAGTCATTGCCAAATGAAGCTTATATCCAATTTGACATGTGACAATGATTTCCATCTTCCTTTTTAAATCCCATACTTTTGTATTTTAGATCATAAGCACTGTCATCAATCTCTATAATAAAATTATCCTTGAAAGGGACCCCAATTTTGAACAGATGTCAATAAAACATTCAAATGTGAAAATGCCAAGCTAAGATTCTGGATTGAAACCATTTATAACATCCAATATGTTTCTTCCTCCCATCTCAAATTAAGCAAAGTCTTTCAAACATTTATTTAGAATTAACTGAATATACAAATAGTAATTCATTCTGAAGCTCTGAATCAATTTCTTTCCAAAATGCTCTTCCAAGGCATAGATTTCCTTTGCAGAGTCAGCTACATTACAGCTCATGGTAATGAAACTGGTGACCACCATATAAAAGGGGCCGGGCCCTGGATGCAAGGGGTAATAACGTTCTGAAAAATAAATGGCCTCACCTAAAGCCACTGGGCTGCACACAAACAGAGAGTGAAAGAAAACAAAACCAATTGAAATGATCTGCTTCTTGAAAGTGGCTATAAAAATGAAGATATCCAGTGACCCAGTAAGACTGAAATGTCTGTGTTTGGAGCATCCATATTGCTTTTTAACAGGCTCTTGATTTACTTGGTCGATTTGCTGTGGGAGCCTTATGGCTGCACAATACGAGACAAAGATATATCACATCTATAATAAAAACAGAGCTCTTCTTGGGGTGGAAAAGGGGGGCATAATTTGGCTCTAACAACTCATCTTAGACCAATGAATTTTGCTCAAATTTGTTTTTCTCCTACAGATTTCTTAAATGGGAAATCAATGGAAGCAAGGGACAGTACAAGTCTGAAAGACAATGTTTCAAAATGTCAGCGACTTGGGTTTCGATCTTCCCCACCAGAATTTGCAATGAGTGCAATATGCACGGGGCTTTATGGAATTAAAGGGAAAGACAGCTTGGCAGGGGTCCCCTATGGCTCAAGGAATCATCTCTCCCTTTGGCTCTCCTTCTTTGTGTCTTACTAGGGTCCATGCAAGCTCAGCCATTCCGGCCCTGCTGACTCTCTGAGTGGAAGAGTCCCTCTAACTGTGCAGAGTGGCAGAGTGATTCTGCCCACCTGGCATCATTTTGATCATTTGTTCAAACAAACAACAACAACAACAAAAAACCCCAAAACAGCAGAAATGCGTGTTCAAAGGGTTCCTTTGAAACTTCTACCATCTTGGATGCTCTCAATGTATGACGCACCCCTAAGAGCATATGGAAATGGAAGGACTTTTCTTCCCCCGAAATCAAAACCTGCCCTTGAAAGCTGACTCACAGTGATTAAGCGACATTTGTTAATCATATATACGTCTCCCCGTTTCCAGGAACACAGCTCCGACTGTCAAGATCTGTAAGGGGCCCATTAAATATTTACCAAACCATCTATATAATGGGAGAAAAGGTCAAAGTTAATGAAACTGACAGGCAGCTCCTGTCCAACTGGATTTATACATTATTTAAGCACTAAATACTCCATTCCATGAAACACAGTTTAGATCTGAAAAGACTCCTGGAAAACGTTCACTCAGCCAATGGTTCTGAAACAGCAGAAGGGAGTTCAGAGCTAATCTACAAATTAACATTAAGAACATATCACTCCCCAAAATCCTGCCATAAGTTTTCAATTACAGGTTCTGTAATATTTTCTATAAAAAAAATTTCAATAAACATACTTTGCTCCAAATGTCTGTGGCATGGAAACAACTCTATTTCAAAAAGCGACTTATCAAAGTTGTAATGTGATTTTCTATCCAAGATCATTTCTCCGCTAACCAGTAAGAATAAAATGAAAGGGGAAGAGAAATAAAAGTCTATTCTTTTAAATTCCACAGTTTACAGCTGTGGGGAATGGGAGTGTGTACAGGGCCGGCTGCGGGCAGGCGGCTCTCTATTCACTGGTAAGCGGCCACTCGGAGCAGCAACTATTTCACTGTTCTCTGGACTTTGAGAACATTTCTCTCGGTTCCAATTTTGCTATGAATGTCAACCTTCTATTTTCTATGACTCACGCAGGGTTTGTCTGTCAGTTCTCCACCTAAAGCCCTTTCTAATCAATTATGACTACTAATTACCTCTATGGCTGGGCCATTTTCAACAACTCATAATAATCTCAGGAAAATAACCATTTCAAATAAGGAAAATCTTGATTTACTCGATATTTCTTAAAGTAATGCTGTTTTAGTAATATTTAACATGCAAAAGTGCTGCGTGTTGTCAGGCAGGGTCCTGGTGAACTCTAATACACAGACTCAGAGCCTCTGTAACAAGCATCCTCCTTGAAATGTGCTCCTGGACTCTGCTGCTAACACATCTCACTTCCCTCTCTACAAAACATGCATTATATTTTCTCCAAGGATCCATCCAGCTCAAAAGTTTGATTCTCTTGCATTTCTAAAGAAGCTATATGTGTGTCTGGATCACTGTAAAGGGGTGATGTCATGTCCCTACAATTTCATGCAACAGCAAACCTTTTCCCCCGAATAGCCTAGGTCTTTCCGGCTTTTAAAGAAGTCCAAACTATTGAGGCTCAAATCCAATTAGTTTTAATATGCTTCACATTATAAACAACAAAATATACCAGAGGGAGATGATATGAAAGGAAATTATAAAAAAATTGAATTCAAATACAAAGTTTAGAAAATCAGATGAGCAATGATCCCCCTAGTCAGTTCTCCAACTTGTTTCATGTCTTCCACATTGTTCTGAAAGCTCTACCTGCTCCCAAATCAATAAAGGATATGGTTTGCAATGGACAGAAGTTTGGGAAGAAAATAGAAGGAAATTCATCATACCGATCATATTCAATATACTTACTAATTAAGCCAGTGGCGCTCAATTAGGCTAGCACTTAAAAGCTGAAGCATCTGCTGGAAGCTCCCTGGGGTCCGTGGTACAGCACCTATTCATAAGCAACATGATCCTACCCATGCCATGTGGCCAAACCTCACTTAAAGAAAACTGACATTCAAAAATCTCAAAATTTACAAGCCAGATCAATCAAGGTTTGATTCTTCCCACTATGAAAATCATTGTTTCAAAGATTCACCAAAGGCTTCTTTAAGGGCAGGGGCAAGTTAAAAAAAAAAAAAAAAAACTCTTCCTAACCTTAAGGTATGGTTCACTGTATTTTAAAAAATCACTTTACAAAGAATTACATACACGTTCCTAAGAATACTAGGAAGACACATTGGTGCTTCCAGTAACTAAACCCTTTGGCTGAAGAATGAGATGGAGCTAAGCTACAATGAATTCTGGCTGGTTTAGACCAGGCGGCCCCCAGGAGGGGAAGAAGAGATCCCAAGGCTAGGGAGCCCCACCACCTCCTCCCCCAGCCCCTCTAGGGCAGGTTCCCTTCTCTGGGTACAGAGCTCTTCTCTGTCACTGGCATTTGGCACCCAAGTAAGGTAGCCTTTTGTTATTTCTTGGTCCAGGAGTGAAACCGGCCACCTAGGGAGACATGTCTTGAGGACACAGACCTGGTTATTGATTACTCTGTGTTCTCTGCAACGTGTGGGGTAGTGCATTGCATACAGGTGATGCTAATAAATTTGTCCACTGCTAAGCGGACTTGCCGATTAGTGTAACTGTTACGGCCTGGCCTGTCACTGTAGCCAATCTAGAGAAGAGAATGACTCCAGCAGACAGTCCTCTTAAGGCTGGTCTCTTACAGAAGCAAACACACGGCTTTGCAGCTGCTGTCGTTAATAGAGACGTGAAGGAATCCTTTCTTCCTCTCACTCTAAATGCTAAAAAAGCGGTTATGTCTGAACCCCTCTGCAGGCTTGAGTTCAGGAAAAACTATTCATAGGGACTGCACCTGGGTTATTTCAAAGCATAGAATCCCAGTGTCAGAGAGGAGTCTTACAGACATTAGTGCCCACCTCCACCCCACCCCACCCCCACTTTACAGGAGAGGAGACGCTGGCCTTAAAGAGGCCACTGGTCCAAGGTCACACGTATCATAAGAAGGAAACAGACCAATCAGGCTTCGCCTTACATATCTTTGCCCTGTGGTTTTAAGAGTGCTGCATCTTTCTAACTGAAGACCTGGCATTTGTTATCTCCGCCTAAGCAGTGAAACACGCTGATCCTTCTCGGACCAGAACTAGAGTGTTCTCAGGGAGCAGGGCTGGAGAAGCACCAGCGACTGCTGGCTCTTGTTTGCTCCCTTCACTCTGACCTCTTTTAGGCTCTGAGACGTCTCATGTTTCTCCCTTCTACTGACGTCAGTCATGTCTAAGGTAGGGAGTTTGAGGAAGCTCTAATCACTGATCATTTTAAGGCTTTAATATCATTCAGAGTTAAAAACCTTGGAGAAAAGAAATCAAGAAAGTATAGAAACCTCAATATTGCCAGAAAAATCTGAATTTTAGGCTCAGCAGTAACACATCTGACCTTCCTAGCAACTTTGATACTATTCTGTGCTATCTATCACCTACGGGGTTTTTATAAATTATCTTATGTCCAGGAGAGCCCATATGTATAATCTGTTTCTAGTCAGGAATTCTCTTTGAGAATCTGTGTAATATATCATGATAGTAACGAGCAAGGACAGTGTCCCTGCAGCACCACCTCCCCTGCAGGTCACTGGCCATAACGGCCAGAGCTGGTTGGCGTAAGTTCACTGAAAATCCTTCCAAGATGTGAGAGCACACACCAAGCTCACAGCCCTGATCCAGGGACATGTGACACCTGGATCAATTCACACCACAAACACCTGTATCAAGCCACACCCCATAAAGCTGGCTTATGTGTATATGGCACTGGGGTGGGGGGAGGCTAATGTGACATTCTCATAGTCATATTTCCCCTAAACCATTAAGCTTTCAACTAAAACCAGTATCTGTGCAAAACTAAGAACACTCTGTCACCACTTTGAGTTGCAAAGACCTTTGCCCCTCATTATTGAAATGTGTTTTGTTTCCAGCTAATGAGAAAGAACCATGTATTACAATAAAGCTCTGTTTCTTCTTTTGAACGTAACTCTAAGGAAAGAAACAAGCAAGGCTGCCTGGTCTTATCTGTGCCAAGGAAAACAGCTATAGAAAAATGCCATAAATCTAACTGTTTGGCTCGGGTTCTTACCTAAATATTAGATAATGATATTAGCTTCTCTTCTCCTTTTATCTCCCAATGCTTCTTTCAAATAGCCAATATTAAAAAAAAAAAAAAAAAAAAAAAGGAAAAACAACCTTAGATTTGAGCTCTTATGGGTAAATGATCTTTTTAGTTGGTCAAAACAGCATCAATAAACCATAAGAAGGAAGCCTCCAATTTATCTGCCTATTTGTTCTCTCCTGGGAAGCTGGGCTTCAGGCCTTTCAATTACCATGAAAGCAGGACACCAAATCAGCGCTGTGCCTCTGATCAACGGTGGCATCATTTACATGCTAAATGCCATTTGGGTTTTTTTTTTCCCTACATATGAATCCTCAAATATCCAAACTTCAAAACTGTCAACGAAGTAAACAGACAGGATGGATAGCAGCCTTTTTCCTTCTAAATATCTGTAACGTGTAGGGTTGCTTAGCACTGTTCCTCTGGCGTGTCCCAGAATTCACACCTTTATTAATAGGCCTTTCTCCACAACTGCTCCTATTTACACTGCAGCTGCACGCATGGTATCTTACCTCAGAGATGCCAATCAGCTGGAAGGGCTATCGTTCATATATCTAAACAGATTCACTAACAAAGCAAACTGTGAATGTGGCTAAAAATGGAGGAAACAATCATCAAAGGGACTTTTTGTCAAGGGAGAGAAAAAGACAAAGGAAAGATGAGCTATGAACACTAAAAGACGGACACGGGCCCACAAGAACTGGCGACTGCCATCTCCTGTTAACCACCCCGCGTTCCACACCAGGCTCTCAACCTACTTACCCCGCATGGTCCCAGACAGCAACGAACAGGGTCATAAAGAAAGATCATGCAGGAGGGTCACTTGGCCACTTAAGAAGATGCAGGCAGGAAATACAAAGAGGATCAAGGCAAAATCCAACAATGCACTAATGAGAGCACCCTAATAGACCATCAAAGGATGGTGACCATGAGAAGATGCCCTCTGAAGAGGGACAGCATGGCAGCAATCTTGCTCATCTATGTTCCTATTAGAGGAGGAAATCCATGTCAGACGGGCCATCATGTTCTTGTCTCCAGCTGAGCTTGAACTGCCATTGAAATAGTTATCCATTTACACACTATATCCAATACCCAACAAAAACAAAATGTGTACTTGACTCTTCTCCATTGCTGACCAAACAATGAAGTAGCAGGGAAGAAGGATATATCCTGGAATTAGCTTTATCTTTCCACCAGAAATGCCAAATACTAGTTTTTAATTGCATACTTAAGGCCTGGATCAAAAGTCTAAAACAGGAAGCTAGAACTATGCCTAAGGCCCCTTTTAACATTGAAATTCTATGATCTTATAGTTCTCTATAAAAACTCTGAACTTGCATTGGTGAAATTTAAATATACCTACGAAACACAAACATTTTATTAGTCCCCAAAAGTCTCTAGTTAAGGCAGTCAGCGAGGGGAAAGGGCTCTTTGTGATGTCTGATGCCTGGTGTCAGCTGAAATCTGGTGCAATGCTTGAGGTCTAGCAATACTTTGTCATCTTTCCCAAATATTCACAGGCATGGGGGAAGAGCTGAATATTCCCATATAACAGGCTATGCCCCTGGATACTTCGAGATTTTTCAACTGAGAAATGAGTAAGATGAAAACCACTAGACGCTTCCACATCTCAATTCTAGCCACTGAATTCAAAGCATCAGTCATTTGCCTAGTTAGCACTGAAAAGATTTCAGTCAAGAAACCAGTAAAAATGATTTTTAAAATTTTACCTATCTGATAAATATAAAAGTATGATTAGATTATTATCAACTTCCCTTATGGGTAGTAAAAATGATTCCTATGTGCCTCATAGCCAGTTAGTTTAGATTTAATTGGACAGTTTAAACAATTCTTCCTTCTAATGTCACAAAATGCTGATTTCTACTTTACGCATCATTTTTATTACCATCAAAAGCAGCCCCCATCAGCTTCCTCTACCTCCTTCCATAAACCAATTGTCAGCTGGGGGGCAACTGGCTCCAGATCAGGGATCGGATCAGCCCTAGCCCACCCCTTGCTCGCTGAAGGAGGGAGGCAGGGAGCGGTAGCACACGGAAACTGAGAAGAAGAAGAAGGGGAGACAGAGAGCCTACGATCACTAACTTAGTAAGATATGAAACTATGACGTCAGACAAGCTGAAAATAATAGGAGTGGAGGGAAAAGACAGCTGCTTAGTTCAGAGGTCTGTGAGAGCAGGAGTCAGAAAAGAGTAGGAAGCATTTACGAACACATTTTTTTTAAATTGAAGTACAGTCAGTTTACAAGGTTGTGTCAATTTCCGGTGTGCAGCATAATGTTTCAGGCATACATATACATACATATATTACTTCTCATATTCTTTTTCAAGATACTGACTATAGTTTCCTGAGCTATACAGTAGAAACTTGTTACGAACACATTTTTTTATTGATCATTTGTAACAACTGCCTTTTCCCTTCAGGAATAGGAAGAAAAAGGCCTGGTGACTCAGGACGACTAGGGGGCAACAAGTCCAAGGAGGCTGGAGCTTTCCTTGGCACTCTGCCATGAAGCAGCAAAGGCTAAAACTCCAGAGGCAGTGTGGCCTCCTGGGTAGGGCAACGAGCACTGTCGCCAGGCAGCCCCGAGTTCAAACCTCAGCTTAAGCACGAGCGACTCTGAGCATTTCTGGGTGTTTCTTCTCCCCTCTGAGACTGTTTCTTCATCAGCTCAATATGAGGGAACAAAAGGCTTCTCTCACAAGGACAAAGTTGTTCTTTTGTTGACTGAGCACACCCCCTAAGGCAGAGTTTAAATGTGCCTTTCCTTACCCCATGGAGAAAGGTATCGTAGCCTCCTTTCACAGATGAAGACACGGAAGGTCAGTTGCAGGAACTAAGCGATGTGATATGTGTAGAAGACGTGAGCTCGGTGTGCAGCGCACCGTGAACAGACAGGGCTGGTCTATGATGACCAGAAGCGACCATGCCCCCAAATTCACCTCTTCCAACAATGCCAGGGACAACTGGATCTTTCCAAAACTGATTAAAATGATCACCTTTTAACCAAATACTGTCATCTTAAACATGTCAGATAATAAACTGGTAAGTGGAATGGAAAAAAGGAAAAAACTGCACCCCCCGGGCTGTTCTGAACGCGTAGATGTACTGAGAGGGACCCTGGGTCAGGTCTCCTTGTGCAGCTGAGGACCAGACTCCCCCACACTGGGGAGGCCTTCTGGCTGCCTCTGCGTCAAACACTCTACGAAATCAAGGACAGCCATCGAGGCCTATGGAAACACATAGCATCCCACATGAAAGGCAACCCGGAGGGTCGGTCGGAAAACTCCTTCCAGTACACCTTGGAGATTGCTTTTTAAATCTACAAACAACCTAAATGCCCAGAAAGTTGGCTCAACCTTGACGGATTAAATAAGCAAGTTACAGAGAATTTCTTATGCAGCTAACAAAGTACTCAGCACTGGAAGATCAAAGTCCTCTCCAGACTCCCAGAGCACAGTCGTCCCTAGGTGTCCACCAGGGACCGGTTCCAGAACCTGGCGCGGACGCCGAACTCCGCAGAGGCTCAAGTCCCTTACATAAAACAGCGCAGAATTTGCATATAACCTAAGCACATCCTCTCATATACTCTAAATCATCTCTAGATTACTTATAATACCTAATACAAGGTAAATGCTATGGATATAGTTATAAAAACAATGCAGATGCTGTGTGAATAGTTGGCAGCAAGTGGGAAATTCAAGTTTTGCTTTCTGGAACTTTCTGGAAGTGTTTTCCCCACATATTTTTGATTTGCAGCTGGCTGAGTCCAAGGCTGCAGAAGCCGAGGATACAGAGAGCCGACTATACTTGTTTCCTTCTTTATCGGACTGTTGGGGGGGTTTTGTCGGTTTAAGTTCTGACTGTGAGTGTCTACACAGGAAGTCTGAGGAAAGACAAGCAGGGGTCAGTTTGGATTTATAAATATGGGGCTATGATTTGTTTCTTTTGGAAGGAAAAAAAAAAGCAAAAGTCATACATAAACAACAGTATGTTTTTGGTTCAAAATGAACAACAGATCAGAGTGAAATTTCTACTGGTAACATGACCCAGGCATGATTCTGCTGTTCTTAATCTAAGAGTGAAGGTGTGTAGCCAACTCCCTGGATATAAATCACCGGCCCTCTGCTTAACCACCTGTGTGACCTTCAGTGAGTTATTCAACCTCCTGGAGCCTCAGTTCTCTTCTCTCTTTGGGGACAATACTGCTACTCGATGCCACCTGATTACCCTTTAAAAGCAACCTGAGTTTTCACTCAGCAAAAGCGCAGTCAGGTTTTGGAGTTAGTGAGATTTAAGTACATGAAAGTGCTGAGCACAGTGGCTGGCACAAAACAGATGCCCCAGAGACTTTAACTGTGATTATCATTACTAGGCTGAGGGGCGATTGAGCCAATAACTGAAAGGCCTTGTCTCTGACGAAAAAACCTTAGAAGAGATGGACCAGTGAAAACTGTGATTTTTTTTTTGCAATAAAAAATGTATAAAAAGTTCTGAAAGTCAAAAGCTTTCTCATCAATGTAGGCGCCAAAACTCCTGGGGCAGCAAAAACTGACACGAACTGATGCGAGTCTATTTAAATCTTAATTCACCTCACTTAGTGTGAGAGTCCTACATCTTGCTACACAGTATTTGATTACAGGGTACTGCCCCAGACCCTGCGGGAGAAATTCGTGGCATAGGAACCACAATAATAATTTTCAATAATCCAAAATATTCAAAACCAAAACAGAGTCAGACCAAAAGATCCAGATAAGTCGCTGTGAACCTGGGCCAGGCAGGAGAGCGGGCCGGGCAGCAAGCCGGACTTCCTGCCCTGCAGGTCTCACCCCGAACGCCACCTTCTCACACAGCCTCTTCTGGTCTCCTGATCTAAAGGAACCTCCAGGTACCCTCCATCACACCAGGTATAAGCTTTATCTTAATCACAGCAGCAAACTGGAGTGGGTATTTATACGTACTGTTCCCTGTTTAGTGTATATACTCCCCCCCCACGCCCCTCCCAACACACACACTAGAACAGAAGCTGCACTAGAACACAGCCTTTAGCTCCCTCAGTCACCGCTGCAGCTCCAGCACCTAGTGCTTGGCTCTCAGTTGTAGCTGAGCAAGTACATGCTGAACAAATGAATAAATAAGAAGACACTCAGAGGAGGCACGGAGCTCTCAGGGACTGCGCACAGCCAGACCCATACACCCTGCCCACATAAATTAAAAATCCGTAATACTCCCAAATAGTATGGATTTTTCAGACCTCTGCGGACTTTATTTGGTAGACAAGTGGGGGAGGGGCGTCACTGAAGACGCTAAGCAGGGGAGTGGTATAAAGGGCATGAAAGCCTTCCAGTCATTTTTCAAAAGAACCAGAGAGCATTTGCATCAGCATCATCTATAAAATGTCCACCAAAAATGCAGATTCCAGGGCCCCACCTTAAATCCCCTGGATCAGAATTTCTACAAGGGAGCCCAGGAATGAACACTGTAAAAAGCAACCCAGGCAGCACTGAGACACACTAAAACTTAAATACACTCATAGTACAATCTCAAAAATATTTGTTGACTTGTTAATTGATTTAAGAAGTCAGCCTCTACCTGGAACCCACCAAGAATACGCTGCAGAGGAAAACCTCAGACAAGTCACACTAGCTAATACAAGGACACGACCCATGTCGGCCCACTATGTGGATTTCAGGTTTAAACATGACTGCAATATTCATCCAGCATTGAGAAGCTTCCATCTTTCCACCTCCTCTAAGAAATCTGACTGCATCTGTTTTTGAGGAGTGGCGGAGACAGCAGGAAAGGGACGAACAGTAGAGACTGAAGGAGCTTTCAGAATTCTGATACCCTAGTTGAGCACTAAACCACATTTTATTAAGCAAATACAAAAATATGCATTGCAAAAGTCTTCAAATAGTTAAAATTTCAATCTTCACAAAAAAGAAAATCCATCAGATTTGATTGATAAGTGTACTTTTAAAAACTAAGAGTAAAAAAGTGAAAATCGGCAACATTTTTTGCCATATAATTTGCTTTCTTTGCCTTTTTCCACAGCTCTGCACATAAATCAAAGAAATGTTAAAGAGGCCCATATATCACCAACTGGCATTTCAAAACTATTTACCAAGTCTTTAACAGACACAGGTCAGACTACGGAAACCCATGACCAAGATGCCGAAATTAAAGGGAGAAAATTAACTCAAACACTGACAGAGAGTTAATTAAGTTTACAAGAAACTTTCCAATGAGTAAATTATGGTATTTCATAAGAACAGCCTCGGTGAAGCAGGGTTACAAAATATGGAGGGGGTGGAAAGGAAGACGAGCCAACAGAATTTTCCAAACAAGAAGAATGTATATTTGAACAAGCTGCCTTTCTATGATTAAGCACAGGAATCTGGGAACAAGGCAGGGGAAATGATGTTCTAATAAGGTATGAGACAGGCTTGTGAGCTGCATTTTGCATTACCCTTGCAAAAAAAGGGGGAGACGGAGTGGTCCGAAAGTTGCAGATGAAGGTACACAGGCTACTATGTGTGAAGTGCAGCTAAAGGTGGATCTAAATGGGCTACATTTCCCACAGAAAATGCAAGGAGCCCTCAAAGGCAGCATGCTAAAGCGCTGGCTCGTCCTTATTTTCAAGGGGAGGAAGAGAGGTAAAAGGCTTGCCTGTCTGCCGTCATCAGCTCAGCTTACTGTAACAAAGCCCGTAGACTGGGTGGCTTAAAGGACAGACACTTCTTTCTCACACCTCTGGAGGCGGGAAGCCCAGCAGATGCCAGGTGCCAGCAGACCTGGTTCTTGGCGAGGGCCTTCTTTCTGGCATGTGCATGGCCATCACCTCACTATGGGCTCACGAGACCCCTTCTTTGTGCACTCACAGAGGAAAAGAGCCCTGGTCCCTCCTCCTCTTCTTTTAAGTTTATCTAATCCCATTATGGGGGCTCTACTCTCGTGACCTCAACTAACTTAATCACTTTAAAGGCCCCACCTCCTAATACAATCACACGGAGGTACCAGCAGAGCTTCAACTTACGCCATCTGGGGGGATGCAACAATCAGCCCACAGCATGGCCCACCTGCTAAAGACGGCACAGGCGCTCCGCCATCACTCTAAGAAGCAGGGCTCTGTGCACTGGCACCAGAGCCACACTTCATCTTGGGGACAGCAGCCCTCCAGTCCCCTCACCGCTGGCTCTCCCCTGTCCCAGCACGAGGGTAGTGGCTCTACTTTTAATAGAGTCACTGCTTCTTTGAAAAGTTTGGCTTTTAACACTGCCATCACCCACCATGTACTCTTGCCCTCAACTAACTCCAGAAAAGCTAACTGCTGACAGCCAAGATAATAAGAGAGCTCTACTGAGAAAGAGCTTTCAAAACCAGCTTGTAGGTAAAAGAGAGGGGAAAGGTCAGTTTTTGCTTCTCAAAAACTCGGTGTTTTATCATCTCTCCCTCCTGATATGTAATGAAATATTAGCATCAGAGAGATCTTCTTAGGAAGCATACTAGGGACCCAGAGGCATATTACTCTATTTCAAATCAGCAATGTGCAAGTGTCTGCACAAATTTCTTAGAATCATGCAATGAAAAAGAGAGCCTTCATGGAAAATATAAGCCCATTACATCAAAATGTGCTTTTTAAAATACTAAGATGCTGGAAACCTATGTGTAATAGAAAGCAAAATGTATCCAAAACAGGAGCCAGAGGTCTTCCTGCTGCACATGGTTGAATGAACAGGTTCACTGCACTCCCTCCCGAGACCACTAAAATGACAGCAAATGAATAAACCCAGGGTGTAAGCCCACAGGGATAAAGAGAATAGGAGAGGAGACGACAACAGAAATGAGGTCAGTTAAATTTTAGAAGACAGGGAACAACTGGACCAGCCCTACCTCAGCAGAGAGCAGTACGCTGAACAGCACCCCGGCTGGCGGGAGGTGGGGGCTGGGAGGACAGGGTTAGGGAGGTGGGAGGATAGAAGAAGTCAATAAAGAGCAAAGTGAACTCGACTGCAGAATTTCCAAAGACTAAGGGAGCAGAGATACCCAGTATGGTGGAAGGCCAGATGTGGGGTAGGAATAAAAAAAAGGTAGACTGGTTAAGTCTTTTCTAGACATAGCTCCCTACTCCCATCAGAAGCCAGGAGAGGCCGACTGAGTCTCAGAGACAACTGAAAACGGAGACAAATCAGCACTCTGAATGGCACGACAGCCTTCCATGCCCTGCCTTCACACAAAAAACAGCAATCGTAGTACACTACATGGCTCAGCTGTGAACAACATTTCTTACTCATGATAGTATAAAAACTATCAATTAAAGCAAATTGATGGTAAAAAATGAGTTAAATCTTTATCTTCCATAGTGGAGTCAACAGATAACCTCTGAAATAGCAGTCTAAGCAAGTTGTTTAGAAAAATGTAGGCAAGTATCCAAAGAAACAACTAAAAGAGTTCAAAGGAGTTGCCTCCAGGGAGCGGCATGTGGAACGGTCAGAGGACGAATGCTTTTGTTATACACCTTGTAGGATTACTCATTTGCCTTTTTGTATTCCTTTGCTGAAAATAAAAATTATTAAAAACAAAACAAAAACAGAGCCTCTAAGCTAAGCAGGTCCTGAAAACGTAAGCCCCTGCACACTACAAAATGTGCGTCACCACCTGGGGACTATTAGTTTACTACAGTAACACTTAATTTTATTTCAAGTTTTACTGCGACAGTTGAAGGTTTTTAGAATAGCAGATGCCTTCCCTCCCACACATCAGTTAATTTGCAAATTTACTCAGGTTGCAGAAATAATGAGGTGCAGAAAGCTTTTTCCACTGGTGAGCGCTGTCATCAGAAGGTGGAGGTGGTGGGCGGGGCGGTAACGGTGCTGCCAGCTGCCAGCCAGAGCAGGCCGGGCTCGGAGGGACGCTGCCATTAGCCCACCAGCCCCAAGCACCCACCTCTGGCTGCAAATCAAGATGAAGGACCTAATGGTAACCACCCTGAAAAATGGAAAAGCAATGGAAAAATTCTAGAGCCATGCAAGGGAGTGACAGTCTATGCCTCCTGAAATAAAATCATGTTTTTTATACTCCTTTTTATAGGTTCTCATTTGGTGTTTACAAAGAAAGTAAACTTTCTGAAAAGAAATGATGTGGCACTCTGAGTTCAACTTTGGGCTATGGTTTGGCAAAAGCACCCATGGAGCCCACGCATTTGATTTTTTTCTTCTTTCTGAAAGCGCTAAACCGAAGTAACCAATGTTGTTTCAAAACACAGGGCTGAAAATAGTTCCACCGCTTCTGGCACTGCCAAAGAACTGTCTCTTTTCTCACTTTCACTTAGATCTTTTTTTTTAATGACCTAAATGATAAGATGAACAAGAAGGCACGTTTTCATTTTCACCTATGCAAGTAACATTTTGTATAGAACAAGTTACCAAAACTGTAGATCTTAACTTCTTGAGGAACTGAGAGGTCTCCTGAGGCAGAGCTAGTTGGTGGGGACGACCAACACCCCTGATCACGAGGGTCTATGTCCTTGGTTCCGCCTGCCACTGGAAGCACCTCTCTCTCACCCAGTCTTCCCCCTGGTGTCTCCCGTGCCCCCTCCCGAAGCCCTGCAGTCAGGCCACTTGCCCCCCGGCACCGCCTCGCACCGCAGCCCGTGCTAAGCCTCCTTTCTAGTTGGTGACCAACTGTCTAAGTGTGAAAAAGCGTTTCAAAAGGCGTCCTGCTTTGAGACGTCGCCTTTCCAACAAGTCACAGAGCCGTCTGCGGCAGCCTGATGGGTAGCAAACGCATTTTCTCCTTTACAGCTGGTCCTGCCCCGAAGTAAACTCTCGCTCGAATATTTTTCATTCCCCACCAGCCAAAAGCAGCCTCATGCACGGTGTCTGTCTCTCTAAACATATCACTCTCTGAAGAATGCCTGTCATAGTCTCTGGATTTTGAAGACAATAATTTTCTTTACATGCTTATGAAAGCAATCCAAGGCTCCCGTGACATTTTCTGACCTGGCATTGTCTGTAAAGGGCACAGGTTAACAATGTTTAAGAAAAGATCACATACAATATATAAATCATGAAGATTCCCGAGACGTTGTTTGGTCCAGGGCTTCAGATTCAATACCATTATTACCAAGAAGAGAAACCACGTTTCTTTGCACTTGCACACCATACTGGGCTCAAAAAGCACCATTAAAATGCCAACAAAGGCATTTTTGGATCTACAATCATTTGACATTTTTTTCCTAAGAAAATTCAAATTTGAAAAACTTTGGTAAATTTAGAGTCTTGTGAAGTACCACCCGCCTCCCCTTCCACTCCCCTAAAAAGGGCAAGAAAATTCATCATCAAAGGTTACCCCTCCATCGAATGTCATCAGAGTGTGGTATTTCAGCACACACATTTGTGTATATAAACCTCCAACTGTTCTGAGATCTCTCCACCATCGCTGGCATGACCGGAGGAGTTAATAATGGAACGGCTGCTTTCCTAAACGCCTTTTTATTTTCTCTTCATTTCTCTCAGGGTAACTTAGCTCCTCAGTGTTCTGTGTAAGTCTCTGGATTCTATTTGACATAAAAGTAAGAGGAAGCCACCTTCCTTCCTTCCCCCACCAGCCCCCTCCCCACCCTAGAATCCAAGGACATTCGTAACTTGGTGATTAAAAATACACTATTTTTATTTCAAAAGTTCAACCAGAACACATTCCCTTCTTTTAAAATTTTATAGCATCTACACTTTCAATTTAGATTTTTTCATTCATGCTAGGTGAGCCTCTTATGTTCTATATTAAATGCAAGGCATGTGTGATCAGTACTATTAATAATATAACAGTGCCAATCTCAGAAGCAGCAACACAGCACCGACACACAGCCCCATCTGAATAGACGTGGAGTCATGAGTTCCACTGCAGTCTTATGAAAGACATGGGAATAAAGAATGCAGCTTACTGCTCTCCCCGCCCCCCCGGCTCAAGAATCAGGAGAAGTTCTTTCTTTCTGTCCCAAAGGCATAACAAATCATTAGCTATCATAAATACAAACAGGCCTGAAACAGAAAACAAGTGATTACCTTTACTAGATTCAAGGAAGAAAGGGAAGGTGAGTTTTAAAGTGTTCGTGGACAAATCAAGATTATAAATTCATCAAAGTGTATCAGACTCAAGGATTTAAGGTCACTGAAGTCACCTATTACGATCACGACGGTAAAACAAACTCCGGTTCTCGCTTCTCCAAGAACCAGTTTCCTAACAAAGCCTGCCCTTCACTTTGATAGCATCACAGAGCTCTGCCCAAGGATGCAACTTGAGAAGTGTTTTCAAGAGATGTCTGTAGAAGAATCACAAGGCACACCTCGCCTCCAGGTCCAAAGGCTGGCTAAATGAGCAAGTGACAGACAACTGAACCTCAAAAGGTGATACAGCTTGGGCTTTTGACATGTTACATAAACTGCGGCCCCCTTGTTTCCTCCGCAGCCTCACACGCTAGTTAACTCAGGGATGCTTCCTCTGCTCGGACACGGTGGATTCAGGCCGAGTACCTGACTAGGCACGGTCAGTGGCCTTCACCTTCTCCTGTCTGGCTATGGGCACAGGCCAACAAGAAAGAGGCTCGAAGCAGGAGGACGTTACACACAGGTCTTTATTAGAAAACATCCAATTGTCAGGAGTAAAAAATGGAGACTGTTCGTGCTGAGGTTTCAGCTCCTAAAACTACCTAGGTGGCCTAGTTTGTTTACAGCATGATAAAACTCGTCAGAGCACACACACAAACACACATGCATGTGCACACACATGCACACTCACCTCAAATGAGCAGCATAAAAACAGAAAGGACAAATCAAGACTCCTAGTCCACAATAATATTATTATGAAACAGTAGTAACAGCCTTTAGTGTGTGCCAGGCATTTAACCCTTACAACCCCATAAAGAAGAAGGTGTCCTTATGACACCCCACTTCACCTTTAAGGAAAGAAGCTTAGAGAAGTTAAGTCACCTGCCTGAAGTCACACAGCCTGATCTCAGGTCCAAATGAGCCCAACCCTGCAAGTTTAATCACTAAGCCATACTGCTCTGTCAAACAGAATTTCATTCATTCAGTACTGACTAAGAAGAATAAATATGTATTGCAAATCTAACACACCTGGCACTGCTCTAAGCACAATCCTGGGAGTAAAGCAATGAACAAAACAGACTCCCATCCTTGTGCAGAGTACATTCCAGAGCGGGGTGGGAAAGACAGTGAACAAAAGGAGTAAGCAACACGTGCAGGATGATAATGTGATAACGAGAAGGGAGAAAAATAAAGTGGGGAAGCTGACGGGGGTGGAGGCGAGAGGGCTGCAATATTAAACAGGGTGTCAAGGAAGGCCTCTCTGAGAAGGTCCCACCTGAGCCGAGACCTAAGGACGCAGAGGCATCCTGGAGGGAACCAAGGGGACTCCGGACAGGGCAGGAGACACGAGCACGGTCCGTCTGGCACGCCTGGGCAGTACGACGCCAGGGGGCACCTCTCCCGGGCGGCGGCACGTCATCCGGCGTTGCCGCGCTCCCTCGGGCCCCTGTGGCTGGGCGAGCCGGGCTCTGGTCTCCACCACCACACGTGACGGCTGCCCCGGCGGTCCTAAGCCCGGACCTTCTTTCTCCAGGTCAATTTGCCAAAATTCATTCCACACGAGGAGCGCCCCCTTGACACTTTTCATTCCACACGTCCCGCTACACTGGGTCACGCGTGTGGTAACACCCCTTTGCTCACCCACTGGACTCACACAGACCTGAAAGCTAGACACAATCGAGTGTGAGGCCGAGTGCTGAGCTGCACGTGGGGGGGTGTGAACTAGCAAGACTACCCTGAAGGGCAAGGGGACAACGTCGATCAAAAGGGTCAGTGCAGGGCCCCTTGGGCAGCGACTCTTCCTCTCGAAGCTGACTGGACACCAGGGCAAACACTGACCCCCCAGGGTGTCTGCTGGGGCGCTGACTGGGGACAACCTAAACTCCCTCCTTGGAGAGCTGGCCATGGTCCACCCACACAGTGGACTCCAAGCAGCTGCGTAAACAAGAGCGAGTTCAGGGCAGTAAGGATGAAACACTGGCCTTTCCAAAGAGCATGTCTGATGTGAACTGTGGCCGTAGGTGAGGATCCCTTCACTCTGCGGAGTAAAGGGTCAGGATGCAGGCTATTTACTCCCTAACACTTTAGCAAAAACCATAAAAATAATAATACGTATAATGACAAAGATAAGTCGATGTGGTGAATCCAGTTACGGAGCACACAGAGTTCAGTACATCATTCTTTCTTACAACTTTCCTGAAAGCTGGAAATACTTTCAAAACAACAAGTTTACAAAGAGTGTTAAGACCATGGCCAGTCCTCACCAGGGGAAAGCCCTATGACACCCAGGCAACCAGGACCCCTTGGAAGAGGAGCAGGCATCTGTGCTGGCACCCAAAGCCGGCTAGGACGGGGCGGGGGCAGAAGACCTCTCCTGAGCAGTAACTAGCACAAAGCTTCAGGCAGCCAGAACTCAACTAGCAGACAACCTCGTTCCAGCCGGAAAGGCAGTAAGACAAGTTCTGATGAGGTTTCTGGGTCAGGAGCCAGGCAGCCCACCCTCCCACCAACCCATCTTCCCAGTCTAGCCCAGAGGGAGCTGACATTCTAACTGATGGCTGTGAAGGACCTGAAGATTCCTCAAAAAAAAAAAAAAAAAAAAAAAAAAAAGTAATTACATTTGCATGCTGGATTATTTCAAGTAGAAAAAGAAATATTTTGGAAACTTCTGAAAAAGCCAGAGAACAAAAATATTATCTGGCTAACATATAATATACACGAACACCTCATTTTCCCAAGCATTTGGAAGCACTTGGAACATAGGTCTCCTGGCTTACATGTTACTGTGTTTTACCTGTACTGGTAATTAGCACGTCAGGAATGCCAACATCCCCTGTTTATTAAGAAAGAACACGATGCAATGGTTTGGGTTCTAATCTTAGCTCTGAATGATCTTGGGCAAGTGATTTAACCTCTTTTTACCCCAGTTTCCTCATCTGGAAAACAGAAATATGTAACACACACACATTTCATAGGGTTGTCTGTGAAAATGAAAACACACCATTCACTGCAGAAATATTACTGATTCTCTTTCCAGGTACAGTACAAGGTGCCAGGGATACAGCTTTGAACCTCGTGGAGCTTACAGCCTAAAGTAGAGATGGACATTAAATAGATTATTAATTAAATAGCCCCTAAACTAAAAATTCACAAACCTTTGGGGCAGAGGCCTCAACAAAAACGTCCAGTGCTGAGAGCCTAGGCCAGTTCATTTCCAGCAGAAGGAACAGCATGTGAAAGAAACAGAGCCAAGGGGGCACTTGTGAGAGTGAGAGAAGAAAGTGTGTGTGTGTGAAATGTTTAATCATGGTGATGGGGACAGGTGATGCACTCCTCACAGGCTGGTCGTAATAACAGACACTGCCGGATAACAAGCACGCCCTGACCATCAATGCACATAGGTCTCCATTTATCATTGAGAATGGTAAGCTTAAGTCACAATACAAATGAGCAAATCTGAAATAAGTGTAATCTTAATTTACAGGCTCACTCTATGTGGGGTTACTACAGACTGGTCACTTTCTGCAACGACTTTCTGATTCAGTGTCACCTATAGAATGAAAGCATGAACAGTGACAGCTGCATGAGGCTGTCAAGCCCACAGTTCAGTTTTGTACCTAGGTATCTGCTCATTCAGCCACAAATGGCCTGAGGCATCTACACAAAATGAGGGTAAACGTGGCTTTTAAAACAGTGGTTCTAGCAGTTGAAAGACTAGTTATTGGCATACAAAATATACAAACCACTGAAATCCACGGCCCTGATGGTAATTCTCATTTCAAAATCTAAAGCTTGGATAGTGGAGACAGCAGATGGCGGAGCAAGATGCAAACAAGTCTGCAGCAACGATGGGCTGGGGCGGGCTTCGGCCACACTGAGAGCAAACCGGAGCTGCAGAGCTGCCACACTGATGGGGGGAAGAGACACTGCAGGGTGGAGAGTCTGGGGGGGAGGGGTACGTCCCAAAACTCAAACAGACAAAATGGGCAGGGATCTCCCCGAGCAGTTCGGTCTGGCAGAAGTGGCGTGTTTCTTATGCACAAGCCTTGGCTGACACAGAGTGCCCCCTACCCAGAAATAAGATGAGGGCAGATCTCCAGATCCAGCAATGACCTGTCACCTGCCCCACAAATACTACGTTCTGGGTGGGGTGAGAGGATGGATGAGTGAGGCAACAACACAACTAAGGTGCAAAGCACCCACAGAAGCTGCAGTCAGGAGGATATGACATTTCCCCTAGTGCATGCTGCTGTATATTTAAGGGGAAAAAAAAGACCTAAAGAGAAAGTGGCTTCACCAAGGCTATATTTTCATCCATTTCCTTCACTCATTCATTCATTCATTCATTCATTCAACAAATATTTATGAGCCACTTCCTAAAAATATGCCAGGCATCTTTCTAAGCCCTTGGGAAACATCAGTGAAATAAACAAAGAACATTTCCTAGCAGAGAAAGACAGATAATAAGCTCTTTTTTAAAAAAGCAAACTACATGGCATGTTAGAAGATGAAACATGTTATGGTTTTAAACATGTACAGGGTAGGGAGGCTGGAAGTCAGGGTGCTGCAGTGTTAAATACAGTGCTTATTGAGAAGATAAATTCTGAGCAAAGATCTAAACATGAGGATACAGATATTTGGGACGTTTAGAGGAAGAACAGAGGCCCTGAGGTGGAGATGGGAGCACACCTGGAATGTTCTGGAATCAGGAAGGATGCCAATGGCTGGAGCAGAGACAGCAAAGGAGAAAGGAGACGCAAGGAGGCGGGTGGGGGTGGTGGGCAGATCTCACAGAGTGCAGAAGGCGACTGAGAGCACATCGGCCTTCACTCTGGGTCAACTGGGAGCCACCGTGGGGCTTGAAGCAGAGGAATGACGTGTCTGGACTCTTCTTGCTAAAGGACACTCTGACTCTGGTCGAGACTAGGCTATAGAAGCAGGGAGAGTCACCAAGTCCGTGGTGACCCAGAACAAGAACAAAAAGGCCAACCTGGTTTAACAATGGCTTCAAATTAAGTGGTAATACTTTGGTCCTTTTACTTTCAACTTGGACTTCTCAATTGCAAGGAATGTCATAGACCAAAATTATTCCCCAGAGATTAAAGAGTTTATGATTTTTAGATAGGAGAAAAACTTTTCAAGCTTCAAAAAAAAAAAAAAAACAAAAACAAAAAACAAAGAACACAAAGAAAACTATTAACAGACTTGATGTTCAAATGCTTTAACTTTATCATCAAACCTGTCATTTACCGCATGTGTGTGATGTGTCAGGCGCCGGGCTGAGAGGTGAGAGGCCTCAGGGGCCAGCAGAGGGCCTGGCTCTGGGGCCAGACTTCACCACCACCCCACTGTGGAATGTAAGCTCTCGGCCCCCAGTTTCTTCACCTCTAACATGAGAACGATAAAAATAATTGTACATACTTCTTAGGGCTGTTTTGGGATTAAATGTGTTAATTCACACACACACACAAAAAAAACCCCACTGCCCACTGCCTGGCTCGTGCCCATGTTCAGTTAACTTCAGCCACTGTCACTACCAGCTGCCGCCACACAGTCCTCGCATGGGCTCGCACAGTTGTGGACACTGAGCTGAATTCACCCCTGGGCTGTCTGATGTCGGAGGCCACAGTGGGTCCGTGTCACGTTAGGAGGGGAGGCCTCCTTCAAGTGAGTTCACTCGGAGAGCACACAAAAACACTGCTGAACAAGGACAAGAAAGAGGAGCCAGGAAGCAGGTGTCCACCTGCACAAGAATCACCCCGAGCAGAACCACACCCCGTGCGGGTCAGGGGACACCCTGTCGCACAAGAACGGGTCCCGCCTCGAAGCGCTTTCAAAGGGACACCCTTCACCTCTGTGACTACCGTTCCATCCCTTATGAAAGACATGGTCTCTATGGCCTCTCTTCCGGCTCTGACGTGTCATGATTCTGTGTTTTGGGGTTTTTTGTTTGTTTCACAGGCCACAGAAGAGGGGAAAGTATCAATAAAAAAGTAGAACACTTTGATAAAGAGAAAACAGAGAACACCCCTTCAGATCTGATAGATTTCACTCCCACTCGCACACCGACATCAACTACTCACACAACACTTTTCAGAACGTTGTCAGATACAAATTGATTACTTGTGAGGTTTCATCTTGTCCCTCCAGTCCTCACGCGCGGGCCAATCAGCTCCAAACAAAACCCGGCCTTTCAAGCCGTGGGAGCCTCGCTCTCTTCCCTGAGGTGGGGAAATGAATTATTGAGAGATGAAAAAGCACGTGCCGCCACCTTTTGGCTCTTTTTCCCTATGGGAGAATCGCTCACACCACACAAGGCAAGAGGCTACATGGCAGGTGACTCAGGAACAGCCATTTATAAAGCACACACCTGTGACATGAGAACGGCGTGGCGGGCCGCGATGAAAGGGGCTGAGAGAGCCGGGCAGCTCCATCCGCCGCGAGCCTGCCTGTGCACATGTCACGAGGAAGCCACAAATAGGGCCTCACATCTATACGTTGGGCAGAAGTGTGATGCAGCAAACAAATACTAAGGCAGCGTGTTTCCTTTCAGCCCCATCCTGACAGAAACAGACGGAAGAGCTTCACGACATCCAGACCTTCCAGCCCATTAAGATAAATCTGGATCAAGGACACAAAGGCCCCAATAAGAAGTATGAAAAGTGACAAAGTGTAACACTTACTCAGCAGGTTTTCGCTTCCGCCGGCATGTGCATCCCCTGCAAGTGCCCTCCACGCCACACTCACCAGCACACACTTCAGGATTTTCCAGGAAGGCTCCAGCCTCATTTTAATTTTCCCCCTTGTTTTGCTAATTTCAGGGGAAAAGGACGCTTACCTTAGTCATTCTGTCTGGTGCTGAAATTGGGTCAGGGAAAGGATCTGCAGCTTTGCTCCAAAGAGTCAAGCTGCACCCACAGCCAGGGCCCAGGACCCAGGGCCGCCGAGGTTCAGGCAGGACCCGAGGGTGCTGCTCATTATTTATCCACGGAGCTGTGCCAGCATCACTCACACAACCATACATGGGCAGCAAAGAATAAAAGGGAGGAAAAAGAACAAAATGATGCAGAAGAAGAGGCACAGAGAGTGAAAAGCAAAATGAAGAAAGGCAGGTCAAGAGATGGCCGCCAACATCAGCATCCCTTAGTGCCTAACCTGGGCCAGTGGTGAACACAGGCAGGGCTAAAGGCAGGAGACAGGCTGGCAGCGGAGAGAGAAGCCTGGGGACCAAGCAGTACAGTGGACAGTCATGGGCCGAGCCCAGCCTTGAGTGGGTCGAACTGGGCACACTGACTGCACAGAGTGTGCGGATTTCCACTGCTCTTGCGTTCACTCTCCTTCACCATCAGCTTGGTGAATCGGAGCAAGAAGCGACTGCGTGGACACTGAGCGTTGGAGAGAACAAGGTACGGAAAGTGTAGGGAAGCGGCATTACAGGAACATTTAACTTATAAGAATTCAGCTCTGGGCAGGCGAGTGGCTGTCCTGAGACCTGAGTGCGGTGCCCCCAGAACTCACTGCACCCCCTCCCCGCCAGGGCCATGAGGCCCCACGTGGAGTCGGCCGGCCTGCAGGGCTCCTGTGCATGGTGACCAAGCTCTGGTTGCAAGCTAAACCCCGGCTGCTGAAAAATGTGCAGCCATAGGATTTGTGGACCAAAAAAAAAAAAGATTATGTTTTAAAATTTTTAAATATTCAGTGCAGCTTAAAAACTTAGGACCGAAGTCCAAATTAGTACTGTGTGGCAAGAAGAAAGGGGGGAGTTCAGTCCAAAGCAATTATGTGCGAGCACATTTCTGGGGTCTGGCCTATGGTGACAGCTGCCACGGACTTTCTTCTTCTCAAGAATGTAAATGATGCAGATAGATTAAATACCTATTTTGCTTAAATACTCTTGATAATGAGTTTCTTTCCTTCTTTTAAGGGTGTTTGATGTTGGCAGTTGATGGATCTTGAGTTAAATTGTTTTAATTCAAAACAGCACCATCTGTTGTTAGGATCTGTGGCTCAAGAGAGGAGGCAAGAACAGCACTGCTGAGAGCCAGCAAAGGTGACAAAGTAAATGATCCTGAAGTGTGTGCAGAAAGGCAGGTGGCAGGGTGGGAAGAGCACTGCCTGTGCAGGGTTCAGAGGCCGGGATTCTTGTCCCAGCTCAGTCTCTGAGAGGCCATAAGCTCTGGGACTCAATTTCGCCCTCTACAAAATGGGAGGCTGGCTTCAAGACAATGACGACAGTGACACTGGCAATCATGACTGGCAGCCACAATTATTAGTGTATACTGGGTGCCTGGTCCTGAGAGTTCTACATAAATGATCACATTTATACCTTTTTCATACCTTGTTTAAAATCCTTATCCCCAAGAGTATGTACACTATTGTTGTCCCTATTTTACAGCTAAGAAAACTGGACTCAAAGAGGTCAAGTCACTTGCCCAAGGTCACACAGCTAAGAGTGGGAAAGCCAAGGTATGAGTGTGACTCCAGAGAGTGCAACCATGGTACCATACTGCCCAGCGGCCACTGAAAAGCCTTTGGAGAGCCCTGCGATCCCCACCCCTCCAGTGTCCGGAGTCCAGTGGCCACAGCCCGCATTCGCTTGAGTCATCACTGAAGCAAGAGCCGAGAGGAGTGCTAGGCATTTCTGATCCTGGGATCCGAGATCTGAGAGTGGACTCTGCTGCACCCAGCAGTACTGCAAGACAGATCTTACTTCACTGGGCTCCACTTTCAATCCACATCTGTGATCTGAATGTTGATGTGAGCTGTAAAAATTAACAAAAACTGAACTAGATCCAGTGGAAAATCCCCAGCATTTGACTGTTTTGAAAGGCTAGCTAAGTATCTCCCAAGATATGTTTATTCATTTGGATCCAAGGCACTGACTTATAAAAGGGGTGAATGTGTTCCCATTAATCACTTGTACGTTACCTCCACCAACCCTAGAGAGGGGAACAAATTAGGGGGCCAACACAGACATATCAGACCATCAGCTCACTTTGTGAGGGGCAAGGCAGCTTTTCTACTAACATCTGAAGCAGGCAGTGTAAAGCTCTCAGTAATAAAAGCGCTACCTCCAAACAGCTTGAATGTACTCTTCAGAAATCTATACAGTTTAAATTGGGAGGGCGAGGAGGATATTACACTACCAAGGGCATGACAAGAGAGTACAGTGTTGCCAAAGAAAAAGTAACAATCTACCAGCAACCCGAGATTTAGGTGCCAGTATCAGTTACTTTTACTGCCAGACTCTTGGCGACTCATTTAACCTTCAAGGCTCAATTTTTCCATCTACCATCTTAAAAAAAAAAAAAAAGGGAATGAAAAAGTCTGCCTTCAGGAAATAATAAGCTCAAGATCCAGAACGCTGCACAGTGGGGTACACTGGAGGGGCTGTCAGGGCCGCTCACAAAGCCCCAGGCAGGAACTGCCCCCTGCACGGTTTCTTAGGCCAGGAGTTGGTGCACGTATTCACTTTGTTATTATTTATACATTTCATATATGAGTAGATTCACATTTTACATATCAAATCTTGCATAATTTTAAAAAGGAGAAAATTCTTCTGATTGCCCTAATGTGGAGAGCGAATGAAAATATATGCTATCAGAGAAGAGTAAACGGATGACTTGGATTAAAATTTAAGTTAACAGACTTAAAAAGGAATTCTAACAGTCAGTACCATAATTTCTGACTCAGGAGAGAGATTCTTGGTGTGAGAGAACCAACACTCGACAGCGCGGTGGACAGAACGCGGATATCAGTAAGAAAAATGATCAAGCATCCACCCGAAAGAGGGGCCAGAGCATGCACTAGCCAAGTGCAAAGGAAGACACGCAAGAGCACTTCCTCCCGGGAGCTGGCAGAGGCCCGCCTCCTTACTACCCGGCACTGGCAAACCAAGAGGCTTACGGCACCCACACACTGAGGTCCAGGGTGTCGGCCGGGGGCTGTTTCTTCCTCGGCTTTGCTGTACTTTCCAAATCTCTATAATAAACCTATTACTTTCATCATTTAACAGGTAATTTTTTAAGTGACTCATGAGGTAACTAACTGAAAGAGACAAAAAAAAAGGAGGGAGGGATAAAAGGTGCACGGGAGAGCCAGGAGGAGGGGAGGCGACAGGGAGCCTGAGGCTTGGCTCCACCGCTCGGCAAGGCAGATGCGGGCCTGTGCAGATCACTCCCTCTCTGGGCTCAGTTTTCTCCTCTGTGAACGAGCGACAACAACGCAGATGTTAGGGTTGCTTCTAGGTTCAGAAGTAACGTAAAGCGCCTAGCACGGTGCCTGACAGTTTATGAGCGGGCACGACAAATCCTCCTGTTACCAGTACCCTCACTTGTCACTGCCACCACCCACCAGTGGTCTTTCAACAGAACCCCTGGAGGAAGGGAGAGGGGCCAGTCCCCAGGAGGCCTGTCCCCAGGGGGGATGAGAGAGGCGAGGACGACGGTGGCTTCACCTCTCCCCAGGGCGGCTGTCCCACTGGCAGCCTGTCTGCCCGCTGCACCACGTTTTCAGTTTGCAAGCTAACTTTGTTTCTAATTATCTGCTTTGCAGTTGGATCTGCTGACCTCACATCTGAAGGACAATCCTGTATCTGTTTAAATGATCAAAAACACTGCACATTTTACCCACAAATTCCATAGTTGGAAAATCACCTATAGAACTGATTCAAATGAAGGCACTTGTTTAATTTGTTTCATTTCTGGTCAGTTTTCATTTAATAAGGAACATGCAATTAATAAAGTAAAAATAAAATTGATTTAATTCAGTGCAAATGCGTTAAAAACAGGAAAGGTTTTAATTTAGAGTGTTACCTCATGCCATACACCAAAAATAATTTTAGATCAATGAGAGAAGTTAAACGTATGAAATCAAGTCACAGAAAAACATGAGAGAAAAAAAGGATGTGACTGTCTCCCAACTACTCTCTTCCTTTAAAAGAGACAGAAGACAGAAAGAAGACCAACAGATCTGACTACATAAACACTTAAAACTTCAGTGGGTTAAAAAAAGAAAATACAACAAAATCTAAGGCAAACAACAAATTGGGAAGATATATGCAAAACAAAAAAAGCTTAATATTAATAGTTTTAAAGAAAACCAAATGAAAATATTTGCACAAAGTATGCCAAGATATGTGTTCAAGAATAGTCCCTGCAGCATATTTTTAAGTTTAAAATAACTAGGCAACCTGTCTATCAATAGAAGGAAGTTAAGTAAAATATAGTGGATATACCCATATAGGGGAATCCCGTACGTATAGTGTACACACATGTGATCTGTGTGATATAATACTGCATGAAAGAAAATCATAAGAAAATATGTTTAGTAAGATTCTGTATTTGGAGTTTTAGGTTTTTTTTTTTAATTAAACACACACACAGGTCCTAAAGATCTATTTATCAAGCTGTTCCTAGTGGTTCTATGAGTGGTAGGAGGAAAGGGCTAGGAGGGAACCTCCTTTACTCCTTATTTTTCAGACCTCTATGTATGTTTGCTTGTTTCACAACAAACAGGTATTATTTATAATGCCACAGAAAGCAATACCGTGGCAGCCTTCTAACTGCTTGTCAGCTTCCATTCCCCTTTACTTTCTTGGAAACAGCACCGCAAGTTTTTAAACAGGATCCACGCCTGCCCAGCCAAAAGACTATACCCCTCAGCAATCCGTGCAGCTAGGTATAGCCAAGTGTCTAAGTTCTGACCGACAAACAAAAATGTTCTGGCAGGTTCTGGGGAATCTTCTCAAAAGCTCATGATGAGTGCCCACTGATTTTTCTTCTTCACTCCTTCTTCCAGGTTGCTGTTAGGAATGAGAATGTGATGATGGCTGGAGCCCCAGAGCCACGTTGGACAACTTGAGAATGAAAGCTTACATAGCAAAGCAATAAAATAAGTAGAACCTTGGTCCCTGACAATACGGAACTCCCATATCAACTCTGGAATATTCTGAGAGGCTATGGTATTTACAGCCAAACCTGACCCTGGTATAAATAAATTCACATGTCTAAATTTTGCAAATTAATAGATGATGATCTGAAATGACAAATGAAGAGGAAAAAAGAAATACATGTAGGTAACAAATACAAAGGTGAAAGTTCAATCTCACTACTAATTAAGGAAACAAATGAACACAGGAAGCTGCTGTGGTTCACCTACTGACTAAGTAAAGATAATAATATTTTTGTTTTATTTTGACAATCTTTCCCATTACTCATTTTCTTATGCACTGAAATAGGGCAACTAACATTGCTATGGACTGTAAACCAGTATAGTCACTTTGGAAAGCCATTTGGTGATGTGTACCAAGAGTGTTTTAAAAAATCTATACCTCATCTCAGATCTGGGCACAAGAGAGTGAGCACCCTTCACCCTGCCTCTCCCCTGAAGGCAGCTATGAAACCTGGACAGCATGTATGGAGCAGTTATTTCAGGACTCTGAGAAGAAAAGAGCAGCTGATGAATTAAGGAAGAAGACCAGAATCAAAGTACACCGAACCAGAGATCAGTGAACCATCTGTGCCCCTCAGCTTGCACTCAGTGCTGCCCCACACAGGAAGTATGTGTCAGTGAACACTGAGACACTCCAGGAAAGCTCTCCAGTTCTGACTCAGGATGGGGAAAAGGGTCACCTAGCTCAGCGACAGTGGGTGAAATCACCCGTTGGGTTTTTTTCCTCTCTCCAGTCTCTCACGTCCCAGCCCCTCTGCGATCACGGCAGTGGTGGTGGCAACAGCGTTAGCAGCTGCCAGGGAACCAAAACGGTGAACAATTTGAGGGGAGGGAAACTTCCTTTCCAATCAGAGGAGTTGGAGTCCCAAGTATGTGGAGGAACATGCCCCCCCACCCCGCTTTTATTTTCTCTCTGCCCTCCCATTACCTTCCCCAGACGCAATTCTGAGAAATGCACAGCAGAGCAGGGCAAATAAAGCCCCAGCTTTCTGGCCAAGGACCACAAAGGAGAGGCCCAAAGTACCAGAGATCATAGAAAAAGATATGCTTGGTAGACTACAGTTCAATAAAAAATAAGAAGTTTAAAAAGTGTGCTTGGGGAAGCAAACTTATCAAGTTGTTTATGAACTCCTGGCTTCATCCCCAAGCTGTGCAAGCGTGGTTCTGACCCCAGAGGGCATAAAATACATTCTTAACAGCTCCACTACGCGACAGATGACCACTAAGTCACAGGTGCTGAGTGGCACACATGTCAGACAGACTGCAGGAACCACGCAAAGCAAACAAAACTAACATTGAAACCACAACCGACAGAAGACTGACCTGAACTTGCAGCCTGAAACCCAGCAGGGTCAATTGCCCATGAAAACAAAAATATCCATATTCTCTGTAGAATTTAAGCAGAGTTTCCTAACATAATAAAACTATCTGGGATACAATCCAAAATTACTTGGCATATAAATGATAAGGAAAATTTCAATTCAAATAGGTAAGGTAAACATACCACTACAAGATGACAAAGATGTTGGAATTTTCTGACAAAGACATTAAATGGCTATTACAAAAATGTTCCAACAAGTAAAAGCAAACACTCTTGAAATGAAGAGAAAAATAAGAGTCTCAGCAAAGAAAGAAAAGCTTCAAAGAAGAGCTAAATAGAATTTTTTAAAGTGAAGAATTGAAACGCACACACACACACACACCCCCTTTAAATCACTTGGCACCTTTAAAGTGGTTCAACTAGTATTCTATGGTTTTATAATAAAACTTGTCCTAATCTTGAAAAAAAAAATAATTCTACTTCTGGGGGCTCTATCTCAGAAAGTACCTGTTTTAAACAAAGATAAAACTTTGTGCTCAAAGATGTTTATCCCATCACTGTTCGTAACAGTGGTAAACTGTGAATCCAATCTAATAGAGAAATAGGGAAACTATGGTACCTGCCCTGAGTAGAGTATTACACAGGTTTTTAAATTTAAATTTTCTGAATATTATATAATAATGTTACAATATCATTAAAAATTATTAGGATATAACAGGAAATAGGGTGGAGGTAGTTTTGATTGTATATGAAAAATGAACACAACAAACTAAGCACAAAAATACAAGTGTAAAAGACTGGAAGGAAAGGATATCAGAGTGTTAACGGTGCTAAACTAAGCAGAGGGATTATAGATGACTTTGTTCTTCTTTCTGCTTCTCTGTTGTTCAGACTGGGATAATGAGCACATATTACTTTGAAAATAATAATTAACTGCTTCCTGCCCCCTCCACCCACCCACCTCCATTTTCCCTTTCTGCAAACATTCTCAGCATTCTCTCTCAGGATACTAAGTCACATTACAGATTTTCCAACCAAAATTTCTAAGAGTGAAAAAAATGTTTCTTAAGTGCAGGAATCTCAATTACTCTTGTTTCTAGTCCTCTAGTCAAACTCTTGGCAAGGAAAAAGATCCTACTGCTGATGGTTAATTAGTAATGTGAAATTATTCAGAACTATTCAAATCAGACCAGTCCTTCTTATTAGGGAAAAAAAAATTAATACGACACATTTGCAAGAACACCATTCCAAAGCAGCTCGGTCTCTGTGGACAATTACAGAATGTCAAGCTGTCACACAGACACCACTAATAACTAAACTGTTCTTTTGATTCCTCGTAACTTAAAGGTCCCCACCCTCTCAAACTGTCAAGGAGGCCCCTTCCCCTCCATCTGTTGTACAGTACCAGGCTTAACATGAAAGGCCAATGGCAGAACCCCTCCGGACCTGTCAGCCTGGCTCATCTAGCACACGGATGAGCCAACCCGCCCAGTGGCTATGGTCCGTCCTTCATCCGACACCCTGTGAACAGTGGGGGGAGGAGGGACTGGCAGCATGCTGGGCCATTGTCCACTCACGTTACAACTTCCATGAGCAAAACAGACCATTCCTAAACCACAGCAGACTAGCTGTGACTAATTTTCAGGATAAAAAATGCACACTGGGTTTCTGCCCTTTAAGCACTGGTGTTAACTGCTTAGTAAATTAGAGCAGTGCTGTTAAAAGCAAATAGCACCGAAGGAGAGCACAAAGTCAACTATGGTGCCTGGGCAATTTGGAATCTTCTTCCATCTTCCTGAAATGTGATTAAGTATGACCTTTAAGAATAGTGGATCAACCAATCAATTTTGGTGAGACAACCTTGCACGTGACACGGGAGTGTGCCCGGCAGAGGAAGGAACCTACCATGGCAGCAGGGCCTAACCATCTCACTGTGCAGAAAAAGTTACCGAGATTTATCTCAATTGATTTTACTTGCAAGGAAAACACATCATAAAACTGCAACCTCAGCAGGACACTAAAGGTCGGGCTGGGCTTCTTGAGGGATGAACTTGATATCAATACTTATTAGGACACATTCATACAAGATACACAAGAGAGACGAAGAGAAGATGCTGGTAATCTTACTTAATCCTGATGTGGCTCTAAATCAGGCTCTGCAGACTGTGGGAAAAATCGAGGAAAAACTTCAGTATTCCTGAGATGAGGCTGTGTGAGCACGTGCTCACATTCAGAGCAAGAACAGCAATGTGGGGACTCCAGAGCCCTCTGTGGGGAGACGTCTGCAAGGAGCTGGAAAACCACCAGCGGCGATGCTTCACTGCTCCCTGCGCTCCTCGGTGACAGGTCAGTAAGATCTGGCTGAATGTCCAGCAGAGCGCTAGGTCGGCCCAACCAGGAAAACATATATGATCACAGCATGTTGAGACCTGGACAGGTCCTTACAATCAGAAAGGGCCGAGAAAGAAACAAAGCAATTCAAGCACTCCGCAGCTGATACTTAATTTCTGTTCTGCCAACTGTCAACAAGGCAGGTTCCCAGAGCCCCACCTTACCCTAAACACACGTCTACCACACAGTAAAAGGTGAAAATTGAAAACACTGCCAGAGAGAACAGAGGCAATCCAAAGAAAGCAAGAAAAGGTAAAATTTCTTCAAAAGAAATCAGGATCGAGGTAGGTGTGTGTGTGTGCGAGCACACGCGCGTACACAGATTTCACATGGTTTTAAAATAGTTATTTCTTTTTCTTAAACCTAACACCAGAAAGAGTCCTTAAGTTCAAGCCCAAGAAACTGAAGAGGCAAAATGTTCCTTACCCTACGGAACGGGCCTGACCATATTTATTACCAACTCAACAAATATCAGGCATTACTTGTGATGTAATACAAACAATACTTAAATATGAATCAGGAAACAGGATCCAGTCACAGCGAGGTGATATGGGAAAGCGTCCCAGGGAGGTGAGGGCAGGTGGTGGGCCTTTCGGGGTAGTGAGCATGTGGGAGGGAGGAGAAAAGGATGTTTCAGAAGAGGCACACTATCAGCAAAAGGGAAGTTTGGAAAATACAAGCTGACAGAAAATTGAACAGTCTGACTAAAGAAGGATGCACACAGGGCACCAGATGGGAGGCGAGAGCAGTCAGGGGGCTGCAGTCTGACGGCGGCTGAGGAGGCTAAGGAGGGCTGCCAGGGGACCACCGAGGACGTGGACATAGTCGGCAGGATGAAAGCAGGCCGCTGGTGGCAATTTACAACCTGCTTTTGGCTGAAGATGTCCAACAAGGGAAGTCCATGTAAGAGACAGGGTCCTGGCCCTACTATACTCACAAGGAAAAGAATGCTAGGAAATCAATATAAAGTATAGATAGGACCTTTTTTGACAGTAAAAGATACTAATAGCAACGACTGTAGCAGAACGCCTTTGAAGGACTCCAAGGCTGGGTCTCCCGCTGCCTCCCTGTAGGGCAGGCTGCCCCAGAGAGAGCTGCACGCTGGGCCCCGTCTCCAAGCCCTCCCCCGACACGTGCCTCCCCGGACCCGCCCCAAAGGAGCCCAACCGTCTCTCCCCGGCCTTTCATTAGGCTTGACTGTGTCTTAATGCACTGA
This sequence comes from Camelus bactrianus, assembly GCF_048773025.1. Classification (NCBI taxonomy): domain Eukaryota; kingdom Metazoa; phylum Chordata; class Mammalia; order Artiodactyla; family Camelidae; genus Camelus; species Camelus bactrianus. The sequence continues at coordinate 73,912,833 of NC_133542.1, forward strand.
ACACCACCTGATGTTATTTGTATTTTCTTATTTGTTCCCCCCACATCTGCCCACAGTGTAAGCTCCACAAGCACAAGGACCTTGAGACTGCTCTCACTATCATGTTGACCACGCCGAAGCACACGGCAGGCCCGCAATACACCCTGAATGAATAACTGAAAAGACTCAGTGATGGCCTCGACCTGTGTTTCTCGATCATAACTTGCCCAAAGAACCCTAGATGCAACACATACGTACACACGCACACACACACACACCGCACACTCATATACCCCACCCAACACACACACACACTGCTGCCATTGCTCTACTCAATCTATGTGTCAAGACAGTAGTTTTTGTAGTCAGTTGTGAGATGCCTGCCAATGGGTTCCCCAGAACAAAGTACATGAGACTGTCAACTATTTACTGATAAGTTAGACCAGACTCAAGGTTATCCCTATAACTTGTCTGCCACTCATCTGCATTTCAGTAAATTCTCTTGAGTGGGAAGAAAGGAGGAGAATTACAGCTAGCTGGCGCACGGATCTCTGGAAGGATCAGCCTGACTGCCACACGTACTTTGTTCTAAAATCTGACAAAGGGAGGAAAGAGGGCCTGCCTGAGTCACAGACTGACTCCCTCCAGCTGAGGGTCTGCTTGCTTTCTCATCTCATCATTACAGCGCTCTGCAGAGACCTATCCCATCTCCTGCCCACGTCGCTGGGCTAGACAGCAAGACTGTGGAAATACAGTTAAATAAAAAAGGGGTCAGTACTGGTCTATACGGCCCAGGCTTCTTTCCAGTCTCTAGATCTGTGATGCCAAACATAGTGGCAACTGGCCACATGTGGCTATTTAATTTAAATTTAATTTTAAAAAATTAAAAATTTAGTCCTTCAGTTACACTAGCCACACTCCAAGCTCCCTGTCAATGTCCAGGTTACATGCCAGTGGTGACATGTCACTAATGGCTATCCTGAGTGGATTCAGAAAATGCGTACGTCACATGCCACACCAAGGCCAGAGAGTTCCAGTGGAAGAGACTAAAAGCTAGCGCAGGCCCTTCCCTGCCGTCTTAACCATGACAGGGCATCCAGCTTATGATCAACTGTACAAAAGATGAGCAATAAAACAACACAGACTGAGGGCCAGGAAAACGGGCAACAGGAGAAAGCAGTGCGGCTGCCCCCCCTTCTGACTGATGTCGCCCTGCCCGAGCACCAGCTTTCCCGAGCTGCGGGCAGGCCGCACGCAGCTCAGCTCTCCCGAGCAGGGAGGGACGGCCGCACGGGAAAGGGAGCGTGAAGGGGAAGGCAGCATCAGCAACTGGCCGGGTCTCCTGGCTCTGCGAGCCAGTCTCGCCTTCAGACAGTTTTATTCCTTTACATTTCCTTTAAAAGGGGTCAGCGCTTTGTCTGCAAACTTCTGCTTCACAAGCAAAAACAAAACGTCTTGGAGAAGAGCTGACATTTAATCTGCAAAAGGCCCCTACTTTGAGGTTTAATAATAAAAGATTCATTCCACACAGTGTCTATCCAGCAGTTACGCAGGGTGTCAGTTTTTGAAGCCTGTAACGGCCATCAGGACAAAGCCTAATAACTGCAGAAGTAACATTTCAAAGGTAAGACCTAAATACACAGTGAGAAAAACAATCTCCCCGTAACACAGCCCAGTCACACTCAGGTGCAGTGCGACTGGCCACACCACACTCCAGGGCAACTCCAGTGACTGTTCCACCCTGTTCTTTGTGAGTCTGCCTCTGAACGACTCCACGAAAAGGTGGCTCGGAAACCTGCTGTTAGCTCGGCTGTGAAGAAAAACACGGTGAGAGAAAAGAAAGTAGTAGGGCGGGAGGTGCTAACTTCCTCAGGAATAAGCACCAAAGATGTGAATACTGTAAAGGGGAGGAAATCGTCTACTTCTTAAAACACCGCACAGACACACTCGCACGCAGAAAACAAGGGCGCTCTAGTGAGTGCTCACTGCGTGTCGGACCCCACAGGGAGTGGTTCTATGAGTCTGTGAGACTTCCTCTAGCCTCACAATAACCCAATAAGGTTAGACACTTCTACTAACCCCAATTTACATGCAAAAACTGAGGCACAGAGACACTGCGGAAGCCACACAGCAGCGGCAGCCTGTGAAGCCAGAACGCAGGCCCGGAGGCCCTGTGCCGCACTCCCCGGGCCACCGCTCTGCTTCCCCTATGCTCTCCTTCACGGAGCTCATGTTCCAGGCAAGACGGTCTCCCTAACCGAACGCAGAGGTCACCGAAGCGCGCCAGCTGTCCCACCGGCGGCCACCAGTTGAGTCCTCAGTAGCTCCCAGGTGCACACTGCTTTGCACTTCAGTAGTGATGTACTATAATGCCTATTAGAAAACACATATCTAATTGATAATTACACAAATTGCAGCGTTTCCTTTTTAAAGCAAGCAGGTGTGAAAACCAACCTATTTAAAAGGTGTCAAGTAATCAAAAGTGAAGCGGTACGGGAAGAGGGAGGCGGTATGGGAAAGTCACCGTTTCAGGCGGGAAGCTCAGAGCCCAGACTTCAACACCTTGACATTTTTTACACTTGCTCGCACTGTCCTTTCCGCCTGGATGTTCTTCCTGTCCTCTTCCCCGCCCTCCACATCTGCCTGTCAAAGTGCAGGCATCTTTCGGGAGCAGATCAATGCCCCCTCCTCCAGTCTTCCTGAGGGTGTGTTCTCCAGGGTCACCTCCTCCATGACGCCCTCAGAGGCCCTTTGTTTGTGCCTCCCCAGTGAGGTCATGCCCTTCTGCTCTGTACCACGCTGATCTGTGTCCCGACTCACCTCACACTGTGCTGGAAGCCGTGTGAAGGCCGGGTGGCTCCTTCCCCAGGCCCCACACAGAGTCCAGCGCACAGCTCTGCACACAGGAGGCCCTCACGAAACTCCCCCTACAAGACTGCGCTGGGCTGCCCCGAGCATTCTCAGGAGACAAGATTAACTACTCCCCACTTCTGACAACGAATAGGAAAATGCACAAAATAGTTATGTCCCAAATATTTCCTGAAACAAAAGGCTCCAGCAGGAAGGTCATGAACCAGGTCTACAAAGAACTGGAAATCCTTTTTTCACTAATGCTCTTTGAGTTTTAAGGCAAGTCTGCTGGCCTGAACCAGGATGGAGCTTCTGTAGGTCCTCCACAAGTCACCCAGCCTTCTATGAGAACTTTATAAATAAAATAGAATAATTAACCTTGGGACCAGTGAAAGCCCCATGTACATCCAGACAAAATTAATATTTACAAGATCAAACAGGACCACAAAGACGATTAAATCAAGAAGGATTTAGATGTGGGTCAACTCAGACTCCAAACCACAAGTGAAACCTGCTATTCAGACGCCTTACGCTCCCTCGTAGCACTGATCCGCTGCTCCCGAGGCGGAACACTGGGCAGGTGAGGCATCTGGACTAGCATCGTTGCAGGGAGGACTCCACGTTATCCATCCATGCACTGGAGTCAGAAGAGCAGCCGGGACCATTAAATCCACAGAGAATGTGAAAACCTCATTTGAGTCAAACCTCCATCACAACCCAACTGTAACAATTAGTCATGTTAAGAAAAGTAGCTATTTACTGAGCCCTTACCATATACCAGACACCACTGTGTTTCAGGTGCATTAATTCACGGAAGGTGCACAACCACCCAGTGAGGCAGCTGCTCTGGTCGGGCCCATTTCGTAGATGAGGAAGCTTAGAGGGGCAAAGCCACCTGCCCCTGGGACAGCCTGGAAGGACCTGGGAGAGGCAGTTTGAAGCTGGCATCAGACAGAGCCGAGTGCTTAATCATCGTGTCACGTTACTGTGTCCTGAACTCTGCAACTTTACCCTCAAGTACAGCGGACATAACACTCACTCGCACTCCACCGCAGTAACTAAGGCATATTGCTTATTTCATGCCTTCATTATGCTAACTTCATTAAGGAGGACAAACACTGGCAGTTTGCACAGCTCATTATTACTCCTACAACACACACTGCTCCTGTGAGAAATAAAGATTAATCTTTCTACATGTGAACGAATTCTTAGCCAGTGCCATCATGACAAGGAAGGGGGAGGGCAACCCTCAGATTCATGAGGTGGAAGCCCTGGTAAATGGTCAGGCCGTAACCAAGCTCCCATCTCAACAGTAACACGGGAACTGCGAGCTGAAAACATCACCAACTTCCAAGCAGGCATGAGCCATTTCAGAAAAGCAACTTTCTGACTTTCAGAGTCTAAGAGAGGGAGGTGTAGCCATGGTAACCGAAGATTCCCGACACGCAGAGGAAACCTCTGGACTGGCTCAGCAGGACTCCTTTCTCGAAGACCTGCCCATCCCTACTCCACGGACACATTCACTGGACCAGAACAGACAGCTGACTCCACATTCCCTCATGCAAAGTGGCCCTGAAAGGTTCTTCGTCCGGCCCACACTGCTCACCTAAGCTGAGGTGATGCAAACTCCAAGGCCATGAAGCTGTCTGCTCAGCCCAGGGCACCCATCTGCAGACCGAAAAGCCTGATGGAGACACGCGAAGAAGCAGGGACAGGGCACCACAAGTCCCAGAGTGCCAAGTCCGGTAGAGGTGTCGCTCGGTTCCTGACATCTTTCTGGTTCTCAGTGCCGGCCCCTTGGAAGGCCTGGCTCCATTTCCTGCCCACTGGTCCCCTAAAACACCCAATAAATGCCTCCTTTTGCTTACCTAAACTCAAGTGACTCTTTTCCTTGCAGCCAAAAAAGGCTCGACCAAGGCAAAAGTAAATGTCAGCCTCCATCACCGGACGTAATCCTCACCAACGCCATCCAGCAGGATTGTTTAGGGTGCTGGGGCTTGTCAGGGTCTCATCCACCTCCAAGGAGAGAGAGGGGCCGGGACCATGGAAAGAGCCCAGGGATTGGCCATCTCAGGGCTGTCTGGTCTCAGGCAAAGCACCCGCTTTCACCAAGGCTTAGTGTCCTCCCCAGCAAACCAGCAGGGACCACCATGTTCAACTGGCCTGATGTGCAAGTCACTGGAAGGTCCAAATGAGATCTTGGATGGGAGTCTGGGCTGTGGTCTGCTGCCAGCAATTTCTACGGGGGAACCACGCACGGGGACAGCACCAGAGAGGGGGAGAAAGTGCTCAGTGAGAGCCTTAAAGAGGGAACACAGGGCTGGGCTGCACAGACACTCAGTGTGGCATTTAAATATTCTACACGTGTTCCCTTCTGCCTGAAATAATCAGGATACCTTAGGTGGGACATCAGTAAACTTCATTTTCTCTAGGATAAATATAAGCACATATTGAAGACAATGGGAGGCCAGAATTTCCATTTCTCAGACATTAAATTAGCCAGTGACAAGAAAATTCTGCCTCTGTCTGGGATTTTCTAGCAGGTGGTCCCAAGCATTACTCGCCACAGTGAAAAGACTCCCTGAGTGTAGTACTCCCCTCGAAGGCAGAAAACCAAGTTTATCTTTCTTCCAGATGCTGAATTATCAATGTCCCTGCTCCACTCTCTCAGCCCCTGACAACAATGATGAAGCCATCACAACTGTGGCTCCTAGTGAGGCAACAAACAATGGAATGTTCTGTGCTCCAAGGAAAAGAATATCAAAAGTGACAATTTTATTTTTTTCAACATTAAGAATTATGTGAGACTTAGCCACCAACTTAAAAATAAAAATTTTATATCAAGCCGAATGAAAATATGTTGAACAAGATCATTTGAAAGTCATACGTAAAAAGCCTGATACAATGCGTATTACAAGGATTCCGGTCCCCCTTTCTCGCTGCACAGAGGGACTAGGTGCAGCATGGGGTTTTTTTTAAAGCAGTTGGAAGGTCATGTGAAGGACACTGTCCGACAAAAACGTCTGGGCCCTCCAAATCCACATCCTTACAACTTCAGTACCAAAGCTAAGGATTTTGTAACCAACCCCATTATCAATATATCATGTTTCACTTGTCCTAAAACCTTCTGAAATCAGATGCATCTGAAAAGCCTCTGGCAGTGCTCTTCCTCAGTGGTATACAAAGTAACAACGTGTCTTACAATCAATGGCGTCTTACCTGCAGTGAAACAGAAGCCATGTGGAGAATGTGCCACCCCACCATTCACACCTCCTTCCCATCCCTGAGAAGAACTGATAACCCCTCCAGCCCCACCCTGGAAACTGCTTTATCTGAAAGGATGGAGCGGCAGCCGGGGCTGTATGTCCTCACTGCATTCGAGAGAAATGAGATTTAACTCGCATGCAAGGATAAGAGAGAACAGTTCTCCACAAGTGAAACAAGACCTATGGGGTCAGAAGCCAAACAAGTGTTCTTCCTTTCTTAGAAGCTTCTAACCCAAACCAGAGTATTCACCTTGGAGAGAGGCTTGTACTCTCAGGGAGGGAAAGAGGGAAAGAATCACGCCCAGGGTGACTTCAGTGAAGAGCTACAGACCAGCATGCGGCTCAGTTAAAGGGAGACAAGCTTCGAGTTTCAACAGTAATTTGTGCATAATTATCCTCGCAGGTTGATACAAGATAGTTAGATTAAATAAATTAATCAAAGTACAAATTGTGCTGGCAAGCTCCAGCGCCTCGCTTCTCCTAGGGCCGACCTGCCAGCAGCTCCAGGCTGTGTCTCCCCACCCCCAGACCAGAGCTGGCAGGTGATGGGGACCCAAAGAGAGGCAGTCACGCTCCGAGCAGGGGAGCCAGGGTGGCGATCTGAGGGACGGGCGGAGGGAGGGCTCCGCTGAGCCGTGACAATGGAAGCTTTAAACACAAGATCCATTACCGCCTGAACACCCACGGCCATTTACACATCGCGGCTGGAAATCAATCCTCGGGAAGCGAAGACCGAGGGGAAGCGGCCGTGAATACGCTGAATACACTGGCCCGAAACACAGCTCAACCAAGGTCTCTGGTCTGCCAGCCCTCCCGCCCCACCCCTACCTGGAACTGCCACTTCGAAGTCAGGCTACTATCAGTGTATCAGGATCTGTGCTGCCAGACATCATCAGCAGACTCCTCAGTTCTTTACTTGTGCTGGTAGCCCAGATGTGGATGGTGAGACTCAAGGACCAAGGGGCCTGCCCAAGGTCACACATGAAACAAACCGCACAGCCTGGGTTCCACCTAGATATCCATGCTGCCAGGGAAAGGGGGCGAGGCTGAACATAGAAAAATATTAGCAAATTAATGAAAACTATTTCCATTTCTTCTGTAAGAGAATAATTAGCATTGTGACCCCACGTGTAAAGATTAGCAGCAGAATCAGTCAACGGGTCCCCACTATAAAGTGACACACAACCTGCCAGAAACACAAATACGTGGCCACTGGCAGGCAGACACAGCCCGAAGAAGCTGGGTCGCAGGAACAAGGGAGAAGAGCTGAAAAAATGTGGTCGAACACCACCTCAACCTTCCTGGCTGTTAGCTCCCCGTAACACCCATCAGACCTGGGTGCGTCACAGAGCAGATTCAGTGCAAGCCCACAGACAGGCGCCCTTCCTTCCCGCTGTGGGAGAACGAGCGCGCAGAGACAGTGCGCGCTGCTGCCCTCTGACCGGGCCCCCTGTGCAGTCCCACTCCACGGCCACGTGTCTCTGGAAACTCCCAGAGTGCCATCCTTTCTGAGCCTCTGCAGGAAACCCGTCACGCTCTCCACCAATCATACTACATTATTCCACTTCCAAATTCAATTCTCAAACACACTGTCTCAAAATGTTTTCCTTTATTCCTTCAGAGGATGGCGTCCACAGCTTTTGCCTTTGTCTCTGTCACCCCACAAGTGGCTCCAGATACTGCAGCCGGCCTTCATCTACAAAGGACTGGGACAAAACTCTCTGAGATTCAACAACCATTTCCGCAGCACTACAGGATACTTTAGGGAAGAAAGCCCACCCAGGAGGAGAGGGACCACGGGAAGGAGAGGCAAGGGGGAACGGGTGAAGTCGTGAGGAAATGAGGCTGAGCCCGGACCCTGGAAGTAAGTTCTCAGGTCAGACAGCGAGCCAGGCTTCAAAAGCCTGCAGGCGCCTCACTCACACACAGCACACTCCTGCGGCCCTGACCCTCGAGGCTCCAGGGCTGGCTGCCGGAGGGTCTGCCCAGCCCACGGCAGTCAGAGTTGGAGGTGCTGTTGTGGCAGAAAAAACAACAATACTCCTAGAGCTTTTGCTGTTTGTTAAGAGACTGTGCTTTTTATACTTACGCTAGGAGTAGACTGCAAGTGAAGGCTGATGGCGCATACTTTTATTTATTTATTTATTTTTAAATCAGTATTTCTTTTTTTTTTAAAAAAAATTGGCAGAGGGAGGTAATTAGGTATATTTATTTCTTTATTCATTATTTACTTATTTTTAGAGGAGGAGCCAGGGATTGAACCCAGGACTTCATGACTGCTAAGCATGCGATCTACCATTTAAGCTACTCCCTCCCGCTTCATACTTTTAAAGATATTGTTTTAGCTTGAATACTCTATAATAAGCTTTTAGAAAGCAGAACATGCTAAATCACTACAAAATGTGTTATACTGTAAGAACAGTGAAAATATTTTATCAATAAAATACTTTATATACACATTTAAAAGAAAAAGAAACATACCACACTTCTTTCTCTGTAGCAGTGGTTCTGAACTTGTGGGGGCCACAGACCCCTGAAAGAACTGTAATGAAAGCTGGGGATTCTTCTCCTGAAAAATGTACCTGCACATATTAATGACCCAACAGAAGCCTGACCACAGACCCCAAATTAAGGACCCTTGCCTTCTGTGAAGCTACTTTTTGATGACATGTATTTTATCAAACAAAAACAGGCAAGGCAGCAGTCAGCGTGGCGGGGAGTGGAAGACGGACAGGCACAGGATAGAACATAGTTCAACACCTCTTCCAATCAAATGCGGAAATTACTTCCAGGACGTCTCTGTCAAGTACCAGCAGAAGCCACAGGAATGGATGAGCACTGTGATGACCAAGATGAGGCACCATTTCTATGGTCCTGAAGGTCTGGGGAGGTAAATTATGCTTTAGCAACTCAGATTTAAAGACCAACACCAATACTGTATGATGTCACTTATATATGCAATCTGGAAAAATACAACAAACCAGTGAATATATCAGAAAAGAAGCAGACTCACAGATACAGAGAACAAACTAGTGGTTACCAGTATGTGGGGGGCTGAGAGTGGCAAGATTGGGGTTGAGGGGTGGAAGACACAAACTGCAGGGGGTAAGATCTGCTCAGGAATGTATCTTACAACATGGGGACTAGAGCCAATATTTTGTAATAACTGTAAATGGAAAGTAATCTTTAAAAATTGTGTTAAATTGTTTTTAATTTTTTAAAAGAAAAAATTTTAAGACAACAAAACCCTGAAAATACATATAAAAAATCCTGAAAATATGCCATCATACAGTTAAATCAGGCAACTACAATTTACACAAGAAATTCTCTTTTGCCAGCCCATGTATGTATTTAAGATTACAGACAATGACCTTTGTGACTCATCTAAGTGCTCGGGAACATAGATTTCATAGAAAGTTAGTAAACCTTTGGAAGATTCTATCCAAATATTTTACCTAAAAGAAGAGCCATTTTCTAACAATGCCCTCATTACAAAGACACCACCATGTTTTCCAGAAAGCAGCTGCCCTGCATCTGCTGCTGATTGAGCCAGCAAGGCCGACCAGAGAAGGCAAGGCTCTAGCCAGATGATCTGTGACTCTTCCCGGGGGCCTGGAGCAGGTCACTGAACTTAACAGGAATTTGAGCTCCCTCTTCAGTAAAACAAGGCTAAGACTCAGGCTTACTAGAAACTCCACGAAGACAGTGATGATAACGACATACCATCACCCTCCTGAGCCCCGCACACACACTAAGCCTTTGATCTTCACAATAGCCCTGGGGAGAGACCATTACGAACCTCCTCTTGCAGATCAGAAAACAGGAGTAAATTGCCCAAGGTCACAGGTCGTAAAGAGAAGAGGCAGAATTTGAACCCAGGCAATTTGACCCCAGAGCTCATGCCTTTAAAGCCACGCTACACAGGCTACACAGCCCATCTAGTTTGATGAATGATGGGTGCTTTGGAAAGTATGAAGTGCTAAAATAAACGTGACACTTCTGTAACTTTCACTGTTTCCTTTCTCTGTCCTTTTCATATCTGCCTCAAAATAATCAAGATAATTTGCCTTCTGTTTGTATCCTCAAACTAGTTTAAAAAAAACAAACTTAATATGCATTATCCTTCAGTAAATCAAGCCGTGAGTGGAATGCACAAACCAAATAAAGCCATCCCAGCAGCTGTGTGCTCAGAAGTGCAGCGGCTAAGAGTCACCTCCTACTCAGACCTAAAGAAAAGTGGGACCAGGAGCCCCACCTAGCCCACCTCCTCCCCTCAAAAACACACTTCATTAGAATTGCAATACTGACTTCAAAGGCAAGGAAGCTACCTATTCAACTGCAAGTGTTTTGTTAGTTTGTCTTTCTTCTGATGGGCCTTGCTGGACATTGGAAATACAATGATGAACTGGGAGGGGCGGTTACCAGCATCCCTGTCCCCTGTCCCCTGTCCCCTGTCCCAGCCCAGTACGGGGGGGGGGGGCTGCAGAAGTACACAGAGTGGTCACCTTACCCTGACTTGAGGAGTTAGAAAAGACTCTCCCAAGTATGTGACTGTACACAAATATGGAAAAATAAAGTAAGAGAATATTAGCCAAACAACAAGAGGGGTGGGGCCTGTTTAAATGGGCTGTGGAAACAGCAGGAGGGCAGGCAGGCTGAGCAGGGAGCTTCAAAGTGACTAGATGCTGGGGCACCATGGGAGTCAGACTCAGACAGTTATCGGCCACACCTCGGAGCTTGTCTTAATCCTGAGCACAAGAAGGAATCATCAACTTATTTTAAGCAGGAGACTCAGGAGATCAAACTTGCATTTTTAAAGGTCACTCCGATGCTATGTGGGGAAAGACAGGAGGTGGTGAGACAGGGAGGCCAGTCAGGAGACTTCTGCAAATGTCCCGGCTATGGGAGAAGACGCCCCGAAGCAGCGGGGAGCATTCGCTCATCAGTTTAGCAACACTTATCAAGCACATTCTGAACACGAGAAACCATGGTTGCAGCCCCAGTGCCGGACGCGTGAGGGTCCAGTGCAGCTGATGTGCAGAGTGAGTGAAATCGAGGAGGCAGGGACGCTGCCCAGTTTGATTTTGCTGGTTTTCCTTAACCCACCGCAGGGCCGGTATTTCCAGCTCTATGCTCCCCACCTTCTTCACGAGGGGGGCCTGTTATCTGACAAGTGGGAGTAGAAGGTGGAAGCCATAGTTGTTGGGAACTGCCCTCCAGACCATCCCAGGGGGAAGATATGGTCAATGTGCCTTTAGAGTCAAAATCCACCTGGGGGCTTAGAGAGGCCTTTCCCATCTTGTGACGCATCAGAATAAGGCAGCTCCACCCTTGCTAACCAAAAGCTCTGAGAACCTTCCTCGAAAGCCATACATGCCCATCACTCTGAGACTGAGAAGGACAGGGCTTCACTGAAGTCTCAACAGGAAGCACAACATCCCCCACAAGACATCTTGCTAGGAAATTACCACATTCCGGTTTTATAAGCCGAGGTCCCCAAGTACAGCATTTTGGCCGAGGATTCCAGTGAGCTGCCAGCAGGATAATGTGGTTATGCTGTCTGAGCTACTGTGAAAATGCATTAAAATCTCAATGTTTGAGCTCATCCAAGCAATTAAAATGAACACGGACTGCTCTGTTTTAGATTGGGAAAAACAAGGGATAGAAGGTTGGCCCCTATAATCCTCTGTGGCTTCTTTTACCATTTTGAAGGCATTTAGAGCTAGCATTTTGCTATCCAAACCAAGCTTGAGGGTAATCGAGTTAACCAGCAGTGTCTCACTGGCTCGAGTTAAGTGATCGGGGCAGGGGGCACTGCGGACCAGAAGTCACAGGGCTGAAAGGAAATGCATCACCCCCGAGTGCGGCTTCGGTGCTGGCCCCGTGCTAAGAGCATTCACTGCCCAGAAAAATCAGTGCCTTCAGACTCATTCTGCAGGTGGTGAGGATGAAATCTGGAGAGAACAACAGCATACAGAAACTAACGAAATGATTTTAAAAGAAAAATACACTTCCACCTGATCACTAAACAAACTCTTCAACAGTTGCTTAATCATTTTCTTCTACGAAACAGAGGTCGAGAATTCATTTTATCTTGAAACTCCAGTGATTCTAATTCTCACCATCAACACAATGAATGATATAGAATTTTGAATCAATGCATTCTCTGGGAAACACACTGAATTATAATGTGATTTTAAATGGTGAGCAAGATAAATGACTGATGGACAGCCGGGTGGGCAGCCAGGCAACAGGGGAGGACACGGTGCATGCGTGGGCCTCAGCTCGCCCTGGGGTAAGGCACTGAAGTCAGCGATGGGGCCAACCTCACCCATGGGCAAACTGTCCTTTAGGGCTCCAGGTATTAAATGAAACTTAAACAGACCCATTTGCAAATAGAGAGAATAACCAATGTGCAGCACCCTTTGCTACGGAGTCACTAGTCCATATTACAAAGAACACCTGGTGAGTTCTTTTAGGAAACAAAGGGTTCACCTGGGTCAGGTCTGAGGTCAATGTGGCAAGAAAGTCAGTACCCTGAAGCCAAGTGGGTGACTGTTTCTCCCCCTCTGGACACTAATATGAGATATATATTTAGTGTTCTCTTGAAATCAACGAGAAGCCTTTAAAACAAGCACAACCTTAGGCTACAACAGGGTAAGGGCAAACTGGTGACATGCCAAGGGCAAACGAACCAGAACGGTGTGTATTACAGCAATAAATTTGCATTTGCATGAGGCATATGACAGAATTAAAATGTACCAAACTATAAAAACAGGATGATATTTAAGATATCAGGAAAGCAAGACAAAATTCCCTTTATGTTCAGACACTGTCCAGATAAGCTGCACGTGTCAGTTAAGTCAACCAGCACTCTGTGAGTCATGCTCCTTTCTGACAGTGAAGACTGGTAAACTGAGGCGTATAAAGGCCACTGAGTCAGGGGGTAAAGAGACCAACAGCAGAGCCAGGAATTATCATTATAACAATGTGCTTGGGCACTTTGATCAAGTTACAGAACTAGATACAGGTTAAGTCCCAGGAAGACGGGAACTTAGTTTCATTCTTTGGGTCTAGAATGGTGCCAGCAATATAGCAGATACTCAATAAATATGTACCAGATGATGGATTAGACACTTCCTAGCAAAAAGCACACTACTCAAAAGCAGGCTAGAAGTGAACGTGACTGAGCTTTTTATAACTAGTGCAACCACTTTCTCATATGTGAATGCACACACACACTCAAAGCCTGCAGACCTGCGTCCAAATCTGCTGTGCATGGTCATCGGGAGAGAGCCGAGCCCAAATGCTCAGTGACAGCAACTACTGACAAGTGATCACTAATGAGAGAAGCCTACTGACCGTAAGTAACAGTGGTGCGGTGTAGTGCTTCAGCCGTAAAACACACAGAAACACCCAAACGGGGAAAAAGTAAGAGCAACTGGTATCCCATGAACCCAGTGGAGGACTACGTACAATTCCTGTTAAAAAGGGGGAAAAGGTAGGCAGTGGCACCTAGCTTTACACAGCCACCCTCGGTGTCCCCTCCCATGCCAGGAAGGGCAGTTAAGGGGCTCCAAGGCAGCACCTCTCTTTTCATGACACACCCAGCAGAGATACCAGTTAGTTGCTAAGATCCCAATTTCTCATATCATATTTATCACATCGGAGCTTAAAGCAGACTGGGGGGAGGGGGGCCTGCCTCTCAGAATCTGCGGGGCCTAGGGCTGCTCTGCCCGTGGACAGCCAGGCGATTACCCTGTGCCATGTCCACACCTGCGCTGGGCCCCGAGCTGTCTTGCTCTGCACACAGACCGCAGCTGTCAATGGTTTACACCTGCCCCGACAGTTCCCTTTGATACAGCGTGTGGACTGAGCCTGCTCCTGCTTCACTGATAGGGGGTCGGCAGCCACAGAAGCAGAGGTAAGTGGCAGTATTTTAATGGGCTTCAAAGCGGAAGCAGCCTCTGCTTTTCTGGACATCCGTCTGACATTCCCTTTCCAGGCTGCCAAATACCGCAGGTCCCAGCTAGAGGACTAGCAGCGTGACCCTGGACAAGACACTCCACAAAATAAGGGGCGCTGACCCACCTGATCGCGGGGGTCTCCTGGGGATTTAACACTCAGTCAAAGGAGGTACAGGGCCTGAAGTCTGTTTGGAAATATGGCAGGGGAGGCTGCTGGGCTCAATTACCAAGTGACTACTGTGCCCTAGACAGCAGGGAAGTAGTCAAAGGTACCGCCACAGCCCCAACCCTGGAGAAAAGGGGACAGACCTGAAGAGAAGCAGCTGCAGCACAGTGTGATCAGGGCAGCCGCCGAGAGCCTGCGGGGCAAGGACAGACCGGAGCATCCCTGGTCATTCTGGAGGCTTCTCTGAAGCCACACAGTAACACTGCTGGAGGAGGAAGTGGGGGAGGAGGAAGTGGGAGAGAATGCGCCCAGCAGGTGCCAGGTGCTCCAGAGGGGATGGTGAGCAGCTGGCTCGGTCCCCGCTCTGGGTTCCTCGTGGCGGAACAGGGGCACGTCTAGGAGAGCAGCCACGGAGGAGGCTGGAGATTTCAGAATGAGCCTCCAACCCACAGGACTGAGCAAGTTTGACAGTGCGACAAAAGTGACTGACCTGCCAGAACCTTTAGATGAATAAGCTGTCCCCAGGGGAGGCAGGGGTCTTGGGAGTTCCAGTCACTCTGGCAAGTGGGCAAGGAAAAGATCTGGGGCCAGGACCCAGGGAGCGCCCGCCACCAGCCTCCTCGGGCCCCAGGGGATGGGCTGGAGCCTCCCAGACAGACACGTGAGCCAGCCACAGAGGGAAGCTGAAGGCCGGCTCCAGGAGCCACAGAAGCCTCCCTCAGGCGCAACCCCAGACCCCAGCCCAGAGGCCCCAAGAATAAGGGTGTGGGCACCAGAGAAATCGGGGCAAAGCCTCTGGGCACTCACTTCTATACATCCTCCCATTCAGTGCCCCATACCTAACAACTGAAATCAGAAAAAAGTCAAAGTGAAGTAAACAGCAGCAGATTCAGAAGGGAGAAATCACAAACAGACCACCTAAAAAGCAAAGAAGAGATTTAGAGGCTTCAACTTAACCCCATTCAAATACTGTTTTATGTCACACTCAGATCAGCCACTAGCAATAACGACCATTTATTAAATGCCAGCAGACATTCTACCCTGGACAAGAAACTCTGCAGACAGTCTCTAATTAGACACTCAGACCAACCCCATGAGACTGGGATTATGCCCATTTTCTAGCCCAGCATGCTGAGGCTCAAAGGCTAGACGGCACGCAAAGTCTAAGTCCTAACACAGGATGAGGCTTCACCTCGTGGGAGTAACACACAGGCAGAGCAGGGTAAATGCGGTCACAAGTGCCGACAGAGGGGCACCTAATCCGAGTACGTCTCAGAAGACACCCAGGGGGGCTCAGACCTAAATGACGAAGAGTCTCCCAAAGAAAGAAGGAAGGAAGAGCATGCGCAGAGACCCTGAGATGCAGAGACCCTGGGGAATAGCAATGCACTCTAGAGACGAGAACTGGCAAAAGCAGAGCTGGGCAAGTGAGAAGAAAGGAAGCTGGATGCTGAAATGCTCACGATGAAACAACAGGATGCCCGGGAACTGCTTTAAAACCCTCCAGTCCTCGCCCCCCACTGAAAAAGAGAACAGGGATGTGTGGAAATCAGTAGGAGTGGCAAAATACCCTCACTGTTGAAGCTGAGCAGACAACGGTTCATTACATAATTCTCTTATTTTCATGTAATTTGAAACTTTCCATAATAAAAAGTTTTGGGGTTTTTCCCCCAGAAAGAAGGTGGGGTGGGGGCAAGAGAAGGAAGCTGGTGCCAGATCGTGAAGTCCTGCACCCAGACTGTTGATGCAAAAAAAACAGGTCACCTGCCAGGCTCTGTGCTGAACACTCAAGTGAAGATTCACGTAATCCTCACGGCTACCCCACGAGGAGGGACTGTTCACGCCACCCTGCAGATGAGCAAACTGAGGCTAAGAAATCTGGCCAAACGTCTGTCTGCTTCTGGACCAGGCCCCTGAGCACGAATGCCAGCCGGGAGCTGGAATTCATCCTAAGGGAGATGGAGGGAACCACTGAGGAGCAGCCAGTCGGGTGTCTACTTTGTAAAGCTCCCGGGGAACTGCAGAGTGGAAGGTGGTGTCCCCATAGGACACCAGTGGGGAGGCAGCAGCAATAATGGGGGCCTGGGCACCGGTGGCAGCGGCCAAGATGGAGAGGAAAGAATAAGAGGTTTTGAAGAGGTGGATCAACAGATCTTTGTCAGCAGGTGTGAGGATCTGGGCACTCGGCTGGACAGGACACCCTGCCACGAGGAGCAGGTCTGGTGGCATGGGCGGGACTTCAGTTTTGGACTCCTTCCATCTGAGAGGCCTGAGTTCAGCACAGATGTCCAGCAGGCACTATGACACAAGGGTCTGGCTCTCAGGGGAGTCCAGGCCAACTGGAGTGACGTGTCAGCAGCAAATGGCTGGCCAGCGAAGCAGCAGAGGAGGCGAGATGGCCCAGAGCAGCACGGACCGCAGGAGAGAAGCCCTCGTTATCTCAGGGCTCTTCCCTGGCTCACACCGGCCAGGAAGAGAACAAGACAACGGGGAGACGGAACGCCAGCTCCTTCTGCACTTGTAATGACGCGCTTCCTTTCCCGCCATCAACATGCAACGCACCAGGAAGAAAAATGATACAGGACAACTTCCCTTCTACCACACGTTTCTGGACGAGAAGAGAAAATGCCCTTTTCAGGCTCTGGTGACAATCTACAGAAGGCTTTGGACAAACCACACAAACCTAATCATCCCCGAAAAGGCTGCTGTAAGACAGCCACCGAGGGACTAGGATGCATCCCCTGAGGACAGAGTGACTCCTGGGGTGCACCCTCGACGCACTTCCAGCAGCCTCTGCAGCCTGCACGGGGCAGCTTCTAAGCAGGGTTCCTGCCCCTTTAGAGAAAAAGAATGAGAGAATCACAAATCTGACTCCAGGTCACAATAAAGTGACAACTTCCAGAAACCACAACTAATAAGCGAACACAAAGACGTGCCAAAGCCTCGGTGTGGAGACCACTTGGCATTCCAGGGGCATCACGTGAGTGTCACGAACTTTTACACTTGGCGCGTCACAGGAGGCGACTGCCGTCCAGAGAACCTTTGAAAGGCAATTTTCCATGAAGGGCCTGGAGGGCTGCTGCTCTATTCTGGTGTCTTCTGAGATGCTCTGCAGCGGACACAGCAGCACACACGGCAGTTGTGCTTAAGAAAAGTCGCTGGAAAAGAGCTAGTCTCCTCACTGCCCAGGTCACATATTCACTTCCATAACCACAGAAACGCATGAGCGAGCGCACCGCTGCTCGCCAAGTGAGAGCCGAAAGGGGCTGGAGAGCCCATCCGGTCCAACTGTTCACTTTACCAACAAGGATGCGAGAACCCAGAGGGGTAGAGCCACGGGCACGATGCACACAGCTGGACGGTGGACAGCCAAAACCGAACCCGAGGCTCTCGAAACCTCCGTCCAGTGTTCTCCTGACTGCACGCTGCCTCGTGAAAGCTTTACCAGCGGTATTAAAAGGAATAAGAGTTAACACCACTGCACGCTCGATACACAATGGGCACTGCTCTAGGTACCTCGGGTGTATTAAACTCATTAATCCTCACAACAGCCCTGGAAGGTCGAAGCGTTATTACCTATTTTTGACTGACTCGGAGGCTGAGACAGAGAGACATTATATAATTTGCCGCAAGTCATAAGCTGGGGGAGTCAAACCAGCAGAGTCCGACGCCAGAGCCCTGCTGGTAACAAGCACCCAACTTACAAAACGGATATAATCTAAATGTTTGTTTTTACACCAGCCTGAGTGTGCAAACATTTTCCTAAAGAAATAACGCTAGAAATCCCAGACTAGCCCATGACATTTTTCCCACCAGGTAAGAAGACTACAGACCAATCTGAATTCTGAGCTCTGGGAGGAAGGCGTTACATCAAGGCGAGGAGATTCCTCCTCAGTTTGCACCGATGGTCTGCCCAGGGGGAAAGCCAGCTCTTCCTTCTCACCTCCTCCTCTGCCGTCCTCTCACTCCTCCTGGTGGTTTCTTCCCAGGTCCCTCACCCGGCCTCAAGTCCCACACCCCATCTGAATCCCAGCACCAACACCAAGGTCAGCCCTTCCTCACCAAACTCCCAATCCCTCACCCCCACCTCCAGGTTTTATGAAGGAAGAGTCCCCTTCCCACTAATTCATACTAATGTACGAATTGCTGACATCTATGCACAGGCCTCCTCAAGGGGAAAGTGTTGATTACCTAAAGGAATCTCCCATTTGTAGTTTCAGAAGAATATACTAAAGTCAAGTTTAGGAGGCTGTGTGATAGAGTGGAAATCACTGGAAGACAGGCCAGCACTGCCTGGGAGCCTGTCCTCACCATGGTTTGTTAAGATAATAACACCAGCTCCAAGAGAGGGTTTACTCTGTGCCAGGTAAATGTTGTGCTCATGTGACCTCATTTAGTCACAAAACATTTTTCTGTGGTGGATACAACCATCATCCCCATTTTAGAGACTAGAAAACTAAGGCAGAGAGGTAAGCCTCACAGCCGTCAGGAAGCAGAGCTGGGATGTGAACTAAGCTGGTCTAGTTCTGGAGCCTACGTTCTTAACCACTGAGCAACACTGCCACCCCACGATAAACACACATGTACACCATCAGTGTGCCCGGGCATTATAACTACCATGTATATTGCACTTGCCACATGTGAGTGATCCTAAGGCATTTTACATGCATTACTTCATTTAATCCTCCCTGTAATACTGTGATACAAATACTAGCATTATCCCGTTTTACAGATGAGGAAACTGACGCTTTGAACGAGCCTTTCCCTTGTTCAAGGCACAGAGTAAGTGTGGAGCTGGATCGTGTCTCAGGCAGCCTAACTCCAGAACCTGCATTCAAGTTTTGACATTTCTGGCTGTACCTTCCTTTACTGCTGAATCCAATGGTATCTAGAGATCCAGGAGATTGGTTTTGTTTGGCTGTTTTTTTCTATGTGACTGTGTTACTCTCTGCTCTTTTCATAATAGCTGCCCCAGTATCAGGGCTTGGGGTGGGGAGGAGGAGAAGGGTGTAGGGTTCTAGGTTGGCCAGGGCAGCCAGACTATGGTCAAACTCACTATGCGAGCAAGTTCATCTTCTGAGAGAAAGGGAGCTATGAGGGTTAGACCGAAGTGAAAGGACACCTCTAAGAATGGTACCCAGCACCTCTACCAATAATAATGACAGTCAAAAACAGGGCCTGATCCTAAGGCGTGGTGATTAAAGTTTGGGGGGCATTTAAGTGATTTTTTTTTCCTCATTATGTTCTGAATAAATCTGCATTCCCTGAATGAGAAGGGGGTGGGCCTGGTGGTAAGGAAAACACTAAGAACAGAAATTAGTTACTGATAACACACTGAGCGGGAGACTCCCTAAGAGGCTGGTGGAGTTGACACTCCTCTTCCCAGACCGTTTCTGCAGTACTGCCAACAGGACAGCTGCCACAGGACACCTGACATCAGCTGCTGTGGCTCAAATTAGCCTGACCCAGCCAACTCCAGGAGACTTCTACCAAGTCCCGTTCCCTCCTGAGCGCTGGCTGTCAACCCGGCTCTCCTCGGGCACAGCGGGTGACAAGTGGCAGAGATAAAACTGCTAACCTCAGCCCTCAAAGAGCTTATCATCAGTTCACCAACTGACCTCGCCCTGTCCTTCCAAATTACCCTCCTGGAACCCAGCCCTGGCCTCCATCACAGGATCTCGGGACGCTCCCTCATCTACACGTAGCACAACCAGATTTCTCAGGGACAGCCCCGAATGGAAGCGCTCTTATCCTCCTTCATCAAAAATACAAGCATGTAAACCACAAAAGGGGTTGTAAATTAAAAATTCAACAGAAAAAGCTTTTATTTATTCTTTCATTCAATCAATGAATTTTAATTGAATGCTTATTGTGTACCCGGAGCCTTGTGAGGCGCTGGGGACTCCCTCCAGGGAACCAGACAGAACAGTCTCTCCCCTTAGGGACCTTAGAGAGGACAGGGTCCCTAAAGGAAGAGGCTCCATGCTGCAATTTTTAAAAATCCTACCCCTGTTAGCTCCATGATTTCAAAACATCAAGAGCACCTTCAAGGCAGGATTTGCGGGACATGAATGTCACAGTAACTTAAAGCCGCTGAGTAACCAGATTCAGATGAGAACAGTTCAGGAGGGCAGACTGGAGGAAATGTCTTCAGACTTTCCAACCGAATATGCCTGGAATGGAAGGTCACTCTTTCTCTGATAGAAGTGAAAAACTAAGCATGCAAAAACAAATAAAAGTCTAAAAAATAATAATAATAAAAATTAAAAGATTAAAAAATAAAAGTCAGCGGCCCCCAGGCCCGTTTCCCAGCCCTGGAGAAAGTGACACCTCTGGGGCCTTTGCTGCCTCAGTCATCACCATGGAAAGGCTGAAGTCTTCGTCAAGAAGACCTCGTGAAGTTTTCAGGCAAATACACAAGCTGCCTTATGCCACAAACAAGTGAAGAACGTCAAAGCCAGAAACAAAAGCCTGGTGACAGGACACTGGGCGCCTTCGGAAAGGGGCCTTCAGAACAAGCTCAGTCTAACTCTCAGCATACCTGAGCATAACAAGCGATACAAAGTCTACACTCGCTATCTTACAGCAAGGACAGCGCTGATGCCAATTATTTTTTGCCCTTGCCAAGAGAGCTTGTCATCCCTCTACAGGACAATTATCTATAGGTGCACAATAGTTAAAAGCTAAATTCTTTCCCCAATTCAGCACAGGAAAAGTGCTGCTCACAGCAATTTGACATCATTTCATTAGATTATATTAATTTTTAAATGTGTTAGCCTAACAATTATGCCAATTACCATGTAATTAATATTCCAACTGACTTTACAAAAACTACAAAATCCCCTAAAGAAAATAATTAGTCATTAAGCGTGAACGAGACTTCTCTACGGCCAATAGCACATAAAACCAAAAGCTCATCACGTAACGGGTGGTATCAAAGCCTTTCCCACACTTCCTTCAACTCTTAGCCAACAGGGCAGAAAGCTGACCCTGGCAAGTTACCCCAAACTCCACTTAACATATTAACGCACTTACTCTTTTAAACTCTTCGAGGGTAAAATGATGAATGATGAAAGCTTTTGACGATTAAAAAGCTCTTTTCATTTGCAGGAGAGGCAAGATAAACATACATCACTGTTTGCTGCGTCCATGTCCTCAGCTGGAAATTAGAATACTGGCTTGTTTCTTGGGGCCACTTCTTGAGTTTATTAAAGAAATGTACATAAGGCACCCTCTCCCTTTTTCCAGCCTTTCTTCCAAGGTTTGAAGTACAGCGTTCTTACAATTTGCCTTAACCCTTCTAAAGTAAGGTAAGGCGTAAGTAAGCAAAAGTCAGGTAGAACACTATCTGCCATCACAGCAATAAAAAAACACGTTTTCCCTGCAGCCCACCTTTGAGTAACTGGCCAGGGCTACTGAGCCCCAGAACAGAGTTGTGAACCCATTAGCAGCCTCAGCAGGAAAGAAGGCAGCGGGTGATTAGTGATGTCTGCCCTGGGCAAGAGAGACAGTCTGAGGATCCATGTACCATGTATCTGCCGTCAACATCCTTCTGTAAACCACTAAAAATCAGTAAAATGTGATACAGATTCACGAGTAAAATAGATTAACTGCTTCTAGAATGAAGGTTAAAGGGGGGGAATGTTTGCTATCGTCAAAAACCTTAAGGCAAACTGGATTACAGCATCAAGTTTTAGGGAAAGAACACTGACCTCAGTCAGGAAAGGCAAATTCTAGTCTAGCTACAGAGCCATGAGCAGGTCAGTTCACTGGGCCTTGGTTTGCTTGGCGATAAAATAAGGAGACAAACTAAACATTACTTACTCATTCTCTTTATTTCGTCAATTAGCGGTACAAGAGGTCCAAAATCCCCTCTCTGCTGGCACACTAGGGAGCTGGGGGAGGAGCAGGGACTTTACAGGAGGGCACCAGGCCAGGACATGACCAATACCTCTACATCTCTCCCACTATTCATAAGGGATTTACTGTCGGTGACAAATTTCTACCTTTTTAAAAAAAATTTATTTAACCATAGTTGATTTACAGTATTGTGTTAGTTTTAGGTATACGGCTTCAGAGTCTTTTCCATTATAGGTTATTATCAAATTGAACATAGTTCCATGTGCTACACAGTAAACCCTCGTTGTTTATCTATTTTATATACAGTGGTGTGTATGTATTAATCCCATGGTCCTAATTTATCCCTTCCTCTCTCTTTTCCTTTTGGTAAATGTAAGTTTGTTTTCTACGTCTGTGAGTCTATTTCTGTTTTGTAAATAAGTTGATTTGTATTTTTTAGATTCCACGTATAAGTGATAGCATAAAATATTTGTCTTTCTCTGCCTGACTTACTTCATGTAGTATGATAATCTCTAGGTCCATCCATGTTGCTGCAAATGGCAATCTTTCATTCTTGTTTACGGCTGAGTAATGTTCCATTATGTATACATACATCTTCTTTATTCATTCATCTGCTGATGGACATTTAGGTTGCGTCCATGTCTTAGCTATTTCTACATCTATTTTCAACCTGCAGTATCTCCAGGACAAAAAGTTCCATGTACATAATATTTCTTTTCCTTTATACAACTTCTTTTCCACCAGAGGACAAGGATGGGGGCCAGGGAGTTCTATTTTAATACTCCATTAGATTCAGTAAACAATTAAAACTACTTTCATTCAAAAGTTAAGTGTCATCACTTCAATTTAAAACCAGTCGCTTCCACTGGAGTCCCAGGCATTCATGGTTTCAATATCAGCCTGAATCTTCCCACCACTGAAAAGTCTCCATCACTCGAGCCTATTCCAAGATCATTACCCACTGGATCCATCAACATAGCTTCCTTGTCCGAAAAGCAAAAAGCAGGACCCTCTACCACGAGTCCAACCAGAGTAAGCTGCACCATGCACCTACAGATCAGGTCCCACCCAATCACCAGGTAAATGTTCATGTTCAGATGCCCAAGAGTGCCCCTTGGGAAACACGGATGCTCAAATGGGACAACCTGAGCGGGGAGTGTTGTCTGCATGGAGCCAGAACAGTCTCATGTCTGGCCCTGGCAACCACAACAGACATCTATCATTTTCTGTCTGCCCTGCATCCCCTTCTGCCTCTATCCAACTCCAAGGAGCCCCAGTTCCTGTGCTTCAGGTGATCTGCACTGCAATCAGAGAATCCCACTTCCTGAAACCAATGAACTGTCTGCGTAGACGGGGCCACCTACCAAACAGGGCCAGAGTCCATTTCCAGGGCCTAGTGTGGACACCTGGAGATCACCTGGTATAAGGAACATGTAAATCTACAACCACCAGTCTGTATTTTCCACCACTTGGAGACATCAGGCCAACACAAGGAAGCAGGCATAGAGAGGGCCAGAGAGTGACAGGTCCCCCCACTACTTGGGCCCTCTGATCCTCAAGGCTGAATTGGGTTTCTGTTGACAGCAGCCTAGAGCTTGGAGGGCAAGCCTCATAGGCTAAGCGTACACGTCCAAGGTTCAGGCTCCTTCTGCGGCGCCCCACGACAGTGAGTCTCAGGCTCAGCGGCGAGGGTTCCACTTCAAACCAAAGAGTGCTAAACACTCCCACAGACACACTCAAAGAAAACAGTTCCACATGCTGGAAACACTGTCAGGCTCATCTGTCACCTAAGACATGAGAGTGAACAGAGCCACAGAAAAGAGGAAAAGGACGCTGGGTAACTGGAGGGAGCAGAGCAGTTCACAGCCAGTAACTGTAAGAACAACTATCTCCAGGGAGGTAGCACAGCTAATGGGAAAAGCTTCCAAAATCAGTCCAAATATATATTCTCGTTTTCTATCAACAGGGGGAAAAAATGCACAGCAACCCGCAGCACCCAAACAAGAGGAACCTGTTAGGAAACGAGCTGTTTCCCGGTTTATGAGCCTAACTATTCCTGTTAGTTTTACACTGCAGCTTAGTCTCCCCTTCACAGCTGTCCGAGGGTCTACACCACGGGCCTGCCAGCTGCAGGAATCCAGGGCCGGCGGGTTCAGGGAGAGTGTTCAGAACAGTCTCCCTCAGAGCGGGGGTCAGTTACTGGAGAGGAGAGACTAATCTAGCCAACAGTTCTCTCGTGATGTTCTTCCAGCAGCAAGGGAAAAAACAGTCCAAGCAACATAAACACCGCGAGCGGCTGCACATCCACGCCAGCAGTCCCGAACCTTTGGGGCATCGGGGACTCCTCTGAGAATGCGCTGAACGCTGGGAAGTCTTCCCCAGAAAAGCACACCCATACCACAACACTCTGCATGTGATTCCAAGGCGTTCATAAGAGCTGCTCCCTACACGCTCAAGTGTCCAGGTTAAACACACCTGACTTGGAAGTTTTTTAAAAATTTAATTACCTGAGCATCATGATGAATCCTCAAAGACTTCAAAGGACTACATCACATCTCAGAGGGAAACTCTAAAACTTCCAACTCTAATCCCACGCCGAATCAGGAACAGAAAAAGAAAGGCAAACTGACCCTCACTTTCTGCATTTATGAAAATAAGTAAGAAACCTTGTTTTTTCCCTTATTAGCTCCACCCCTGCCATGTCGCCCTTACCTTGTTTGACCATTTATACGCTTGAAGGAGCTGACTATAGAGAGGAGTTTTGTCCTGCACAGGATCCAGACTCAGCAGCCCGCTGTTATGAAGAGGATGGTTCTCAGAAGGCTTGCCTACCAGGTTGCTCAGACGCTCCAGCTCACTGAAAAGTAAACAGATAAGGCAAATAAACCCACTGAGTCCACTAAAACTCCAGTGCTGAGCCAACCACACTGGACAAAGGCTCTTCTTCAAACTCTCCATCATTAGTTTCTGTTTGAAAGGTTAAGCAGACTAGGGACCCTCGCAAAAACCTCTCACTGGGAGTTCATCTTATTTTCCAACTGAGTGCTCCAGTGCCATTCCAAAGGAGAAAAAGAGGTAAGAGCAATGAAATCAAAAAAGACTCCCAAAATCAGGATTTATCAACTCAAACTATTATTCTCTGCAGGGGGGAGGAGACTTTCTGGAATTTCAAAATACGGCATTACACTGCTCTTCGCTCACAGTTTCAGACCCATGTACAGATCACTACATTTGGCAGAACAGCAAGTACCTGAATAAATGATGATTATTTATCATTCACAGAGAGAGAGATTTGTACGTGGTGCTTCACAGATGGTAAACTTAACAAAACAACGAAGAGATAAAATAAACAAATGGAAGGGGAAGACACCACCAAGGGGGCTGTGTCACTCACACACATACACACACTTCAGTCTAGCAGGAACACTCCAGACGAGCTCGGGAAAGGGAGCCAACAGATAAAGCACATTCCAGGAGCACGTTCTGAGGGGCCAGTCCCAAAGTGTCAACAAGACTCTCCAGGAATAGTTTCTCAGGACACATTCACTTTGGAATCTCCAGCCCCATTCTTCTTGGCATTGCGGTATAAAGATTTTAAAAGGCAACAGGGTAATGTAAACATTCTTAAACTTTCCAAAATGGTGAAGGGTCACAAGACCCTGAACATTATCAAGGGAAGCCAATCAAAGAGAAGACAGGAGAGAGGAAAGAACAACCAGTGATTCCCCTCCAGCAGGAGAGTATTAACTGGCACCGCGCCAGAGAACAGCAAGTGAGTGTGGGAGTTGAGGAGGGGTGTGTGATTTCCTGGCTTTCCCCCGGCATGAGGACGGCAACTACTTAGAGAAAAAAATAAAAATAAAAAGAGGCTCCCATCATTTGGTCACCACCTCCTCTTACATTCTACCTCCTTCCATCTGGTTACTAAGGAAACCAAGTTGAGGGGGAAAAAAAACCCCATCCACTCCACAAATCAGAAGCTGACGAGCTCACCAAACACATTCCCCTGAAGAAGTCAGTTCTGAGGTAAAAAGCAAAAACCCTGAAATTCTACCCTCCCTGGGAAGGACTGAGTCTCACAAGGAAGGGAAGGCAAGTTCAGGACATAATCAATGAAAGAGTGCCTACTATGTATCAGGCATTTTACAAACATCCTCTCACTTACTTCTTACACAACACTTACAAAGTAGAAATAAAGGAGATGACTTGTAAGAAGCAGGAGGAAATGTACAATCCTTAACCCTAAAGGGCCACAAATTAATACTTGTTGGGAGGCAGAGGGGAGGTTTAAGCGTAAGTGATTAATTAAGCTGGTTAAGCCTGAGATTAGGTGTCTCTAGAGGAAGGAACTGAACAGGAGCAGCGAGAGTGGGAATGAAAGTACTGACCAGGTGGTTTCAGAGGGAGGAGGGGACGAGAGAAAGATAGATCAAGGTCTGCTTTGTCGTGTTTGGGGAGCGGGGGCGAGTAGAGTTCAGAGCGGGAAAACTGGGGCCAATCAGATCGAATGCACTTGGGCTTGGGGCAGCCCTGAGCAGGTCCTGTTTGTTACTATTTGATTAGACAAGATAGGGCACAGAGGGCCTACAGGTGAGAACCCAGCCATGCTAAGATGAGGAGTGGAAGTTCATGGGCAGAGCACTTCCCCTCGTGAGGAATGGAAGGACCACAGAGGAGGTCCACGGCAGCAGGAGACAGCCAGGACCAGAAGGCCGAGAGACGGGAGACGACAAAGCGGGGGTGGAGGATGAGGTGGCCTTGAGGGGTAGGCAGAGGCTTGGAGAGGAGGGAAAGAGAGCAAGGGAGCAAGGAAAAGGGAGAGCGGCCCCTGACTCAGGAGACTCGCGCGCTGTCGGGACAGGGTGGGAGGGCCCCGACTCTGGCCCCTTCAGCCGGTACCTACTTGAGGTCCCGGTTGACCGAATGCAAGTTGTCCTGGAAGTGCGCAATGAAGGCCTTCTCCCGGCCCTCCAGCGTCTCCTTGTTCCGCATGCCATCCTTCAGGCAGTCGAACACCCTGCTCACGCTGGAGCGCAGCGCCTGGATGGCACTTATGGCCTGGGCGAAGGCCTCCAGGTTCACTCCGACACTTAGCACGTCCGCCATGTTGCCGCCACCACAGCCGGCCCTCCAAAACCGGCTTGGCGAGCGAAACGCCGCGCTCACTGATGACGCAAGCCCTCGAAGGACTCTGGGAAATGTAGTTCTCCCGGGGCGGGGCTGCCCAGGTGATTCTTGAGGGCACCCTCCCAAAGAGGGTGTCCACTTTGAACGAATGCGTGGGCAGGAAAGTGATCATCGGGATTTGGGGAAGTCGGGCGGCACTCTCGGCTTTCCTGGTGGTGACAAGGAAATACAGCAAGTTCCCTCACTTTCCCAAACTTGGACTGTTGGGAGTCATATGGAAAAGAATTGCTCAGAGCAATAAAGCGTTCATGGTGTGAAGGACTGAATAGAATGAGTCCATATTCGTAAATAAACGGGGGAGGAGGGCAATTTCTTCCCTAGAATGCCAACTAATATATGGGGAAGGAATGATGGAAAGAAAATTACCATTTGGCAACAGTTAGAATAATTCATTCAGATAGGAATCAAGGGATGCTACTGGGTGAAAGCGTGAGGAGTAACAGGACATTGATATAGTCTTAATGTGTCATCCCACAAGAATCTTGTTAATCAAGAAGGGGAAAATAATGATCCAGCAATTTCAGTTCTGGTTGTATACTCAAAAGAAGGAAACATTAGGGACTGGAACAGATATTTGTACACTGAAGTTCATAGCAGCATTATCCACAAGAGCAAAATGTGGGAGCAACCCAAGTGTTCATCGTGAGGTGAATTCATAAACAATCTGTGGCATATTCATACAAGGGAATGTTTATTCAGCCTTAGAAAGGAAGGACGTTCAGACACATGCGACAACATAGGTGAACCTTAAAGATGTTATATTAAGCGAAATAAGCCAGACACAAAAGAACAAATATCATGTGATTCTACTTAAATGAGGTACCTAGAAGAGTCTAGTTCATAGAAACAGAGTAGAATGGTGGTTGACAGGAGCTGTGGGAGGGGGAATGGGGAGTTGGTGTTTAATGGACAGAGAGTTTCAGATGGGGAAGATGAAAAAGTTCTGTGGATGGTGGTGATGGTTGTGTAGCAATGTGAATGCACTTAATGATACAGAATTGGACACTTCAAATGGTTAAAATGTTAATTTTATGTTGTATATATTTTCCCATTAAAATTTTAATTCAGTGATGTAAAGGGAGGGGAGGTAATGGTGACTTCACAGTGGAGAAAACTGGCGGACACCACCCGAACAAGAGACCAGGTCAACATCACCAGTGTAGGACAAAGCCGCCCCTGGTAGGATGCACTAAGAAGAGCACAACATGACTTCTGTGATATTCCTGCTCAAACTGAAGAACCCAAATCTGATGAGGACATCCAACAAGCTTAAAGACACTGGACAAAATAACTGACCTATACTTTTCCACAAGGTGTGTGTCATAAAAGACAAAGGAGGCTTTAGGAACATTCCAGATTAAAGGAAACTAAAGAGATGTGACGACTGAATGCATTGGTTGATCTGGGATTTTCTTTTGCTGACACAGTTGAAGACAATTGGTGAAATCTGAATGACATCTGTAAATTAGTTCATAGTATTTTTTGGTGATAGTGTCAAGACTTTGATCATTGCAGTGTGGTTATGGAAGAGGATGTCCTTGTTTGGGGGAAATATACCCTGAAGGGGTAAAGGAACATCCTTATGTTTGCATGAAAAAGAAAATTCTATGGGTATGTTTATTTAGAGAGAGAGTAAAGCAAGTGTGACAAAATATTAACAGCTGGGGAAGCTGGATGAGGGATACACAGAAATTATGTGTACACTTCTTGCCATTATGTCTGAAATTCTGTCGAATTACGTTGGTTTTTTTTTAGCATTTTTATTGTTTTATTTTTTATTGAAGTGTAGTTGATTTACAATGTTAGTTTCAGGTGTACAGCAAAGCGAATCAGTTACACATACAAAATATGTTGTTTTTAAATGGCCACCAATAAGGGACATGGAAAGTGTAAACACGGAAGAAAAGTCTTCCGTTCTGCCAAGCTCTGCTGACCAGGATTTTGAAATTCTGTAGTTCACCTCAAACCCCCATCCTTAATAATTCCCTTATGCCTCTCCAACCTCGCTTCCCTCATACCACCTGGATTCAGATTCTCTAGTTTTGAAACAATCAAGATAAATTCTGCTCAAAAACTGAGCCCTGATGTTGCTCTCCATGCGTGTTTAAATTTAAGTACTATTTAATAATGAATAGTCCCATAAGAAAGAAAGGTGTTTTATGGTCTTGGGTTTATTTTGTTGCCGTCATTGCCTGACATCTACCTCACCTGTTGCCATTTATAGCTTTTCCTAAGGAGAAGGGGTAGAGATAGGAACGTCTCACTGTGGAATTTTAAACAAGTTATTGAGCCTCACTGAGCCTGTGTTTTCTCATTTGTAAAATAGGATTAGTAATAATACATATCTTTACAAAGTGGCTGTGGGGCTTATAACACCTTGCAGGCAAAGCTTTTGAAATATTGTTTGGCATGTAATAACCACACAGAAGATTGTAGCTGTTAGGGGAACCGTGCTGAGAAAGTTTCGGATGGGTCTGTGGCGTGTGCTCCTATCCTGGACTTGAGGACTCTCCGCCCAGAGTCAAGCAAGGATTAACAAAGGGTCCTATTCAAATTATCTCTAATGATGTGACCCTGATGCCAAGAGCTTGGCAATGAACTACGTTCTATAATTCACTATTTTTATGGCCTTTTTTAAATCTCCTTTGTAGTGTGGGGGGGTTGTTTTTTTTAAGATATTTGTAGAAAATACTTTTTCAACTTTACAAAATTTTAAAAAAATCTGTGTCTGTTGGCTTGCTTTGGTTTGGGCTTCTGTTTATTCATCCTTTCTAGGGGAAGAGGCAAGTTCTATTATCATGTTTTTACTCACCTAAAGGCTTAGAGACTGTGATCCCTGCTGTATACTTTGTCCCTGGTGGGGCTGGGGGCTAGGCGGGAATTGCACCAGTCTCTTGCTGCCCACACCTGTGTGCATCTATAAACACGAGGTTTGGCATACAATTTGGGGGATTCACACACAACCAAGCATGAACTTCTGGTTAGAATCATGCTCTAAGGCAAGCACCATAGGTGTATGGTCCACAGCTACCTTGTAACTATCGTGTCTCCAATGCCTGGGGCACAGTAGGTGTTCAGTGCAACTTTGTGAAAGCAATGAGTTTACCCAATATATTATATTTACTTCTTGGATCCTCTCTCCAAATTATTTAATCTCTTTGTGTATTCAGATATCCTCTCTCCTTCCTGCTCAGCCCTTCACCTCCTGCCTGCTACACACACACACACACACACACACACACACAACTAGATTTTCCTTTGTCTCATTCTCTGATTCAGTGGTTTAGACTCTGATTGGGGCAATAAAGTACAAATACACTCTGCTCCACTGTCATTAGTTTTCAAGATTTCTCTCTGGCTCCCCTCTTCTGGGAAACGCAGAAATTGATCAGTGGAAATACACATTTCCCCTGAACCTAGGAAGTAGTCTTTCATCATGTCAACAAAAAATCTTTTCATTTTGGAAAGGAATGGACAGAGTCTCTCTAAGGTGTTGTAAATTCTTGAGAACGTTGGCATGTATATGCTTGCATCTGTGTGTGGGATATAAATTCCTTTAAAGGAGTTCATTTTGACAAATATCAGATTTTAATTATCATGATCTTATGTTCGGGTAATAGGCAGCACCCTGCTACTAATGTCTTCCAAAATGAACAAGCCATTAGCTTGGTGCTATCAGCTCAGAGGTATTAGAATGAGCAATCAGAATTAAAGTTGTCAGGATTTAATTAAAATATGCTGCAACTCCATCATATTCAGAGAGCATGGGTTAAGCATTCAGACAGAGAAAGCACCCTCATCAATTAATATTATTAAGGATTCACTAGACACAGAACACCGCATTGGACGGTTGGGCAGAATGTCACCAGACAGATTTAAAATCAAATCTGCCTTGAATAAGCCACTGCGGGATGAATCCACCTGTTGTAGACAGCGTGGCACAATGCTTAAGACCTCGGGGGTTGCTCTGAGGATTAAGTTGAGGCAGCACACTGTTCTGGGGACCTGGTAGGCATTCACGTTAGTCTTTCAACAAATATAGATGTTGAATGTGCTCGACATTTTGCTAAACAGCTGGGGAGCCAATGGTAAACCCAGGCCCAGTCTAGCCCAATAAACATCACTGGAAATATCTGAAGTGGATTATGTGTTCCTCCATAATCACCTGTTTCAGGCTCAGGGCCTCAGCCAGTTTTGTAACTGCTTAGAATCCGGTTTATTACAATTCATATAAACAAGTGTGGTAAAGAATCCTCTTTTGGTCTCTTCTGAACCTACCCCTGCACCTGTTTTCCTCTTATTTCCTGCCAACCATGACCTTGGCACGATGAGGAGGAGGAGGATGACAACGGTGATGATGGTGACCGAAGTGGTCCCAAGGACAGATAAGATCTTGGAGACCAGGAAACCAGTCCCACTGGGGGCTCTCAGGAAAATGAGTTAACTCTTCTGAGCCTCAGTTCCTTCATCTGGTGAATAACAAAGTAGGATCGCCTCCAGAAGAAACAATCAGGAATTTAAGATTAGAGGAACTTGTTATTAATTCAAGAGGAGGGAAAAGGAGAGCATTGTTCACTGGTGATGCTGATCACAGCCACTGCTCCAGGATACCTGCACCCCAGTTCATTCATTTACCCAGAGACAGCCATGGAATAAAAGAATTAAAAAAGGATCCCAAGAGAACACGTTCCTCCTCTCACAACCCCCCTCACAGCCTAGCAGGGGAGACGGACGCAAATGGAACATGAAACGCAATGAGGTTTACATGCTGGGTAGGAGACCTGCACGGAGAACTGGGGAGTCCCTAGAGAGTCACAGCATCCTCCTGCAGAGGGGAGCCCTGGGCCGAGGGTGCCACGGTGCCTAGGGGCCAGCCAGGCACAGTGGCGGGGAGGGGTGGATGTGAGGGAGCTCAATAGACAGTTCTAAGTGAGGTGTGATGTGGTTAGAACTGTGTTTTAGAAAATCTACTCTCTAGCTACAGAGAGAGGCAGGGGGACCTCCACCTTCAGAGCAGCCAACAAAGGACCACACGCAAGCCATACTCTTCCCATCACAGGAAGCCAGGCGGTATTTTAAATATTTGAGTAAATTATTGATTGTGCATTTGGATGTTCACTTAATCAACCACCGAGCATGTCATTAGGAGCCTCCACTTTCTGCCATGTTCATACGTAATTAAGTACAAAGCATCTCAGGAATGGACACTTTTACCAACACATTAGGCTAAATCAAAGTGGAACAAAACACAGGTTGTGTGTGCAGCCTCGACCGCAGCCCATTTGAGGGAGGAATTGCCTTCTAATTCTATTACTGTGTTATGTGGACGGGGTATTTTAATTAAGAGGGACAATGGACTGCCAGCATCAGCAGCTACTCAATCCTGGAATCCTCACTTACAACCCGGGGTCAAAGGGCAGATGCCAGGCTTGTGGGCTCCCTGTGGAAGCCACAGCACTACAAGGATCTTTGTCTCAGAAGCTCTCATTCAGTGCCCCTTCCCTCAGATCCCACTCCAGCCCCCTGTCCTCAGGAAAGACAGCACAAAGAAGGCACATCAGATTTCTACAAATAAACAGTCCATTCACCTTAGCGACGGAGTCATTTTTTTTAGTGTATTGCTTTTGCCCCCCCCCCCAATTACAAATACACACTTACTCTGAAATCTTGGAAACTATGGAAAAGACTACATAAGAAAATAAAGTTATGTGTAATTCCACCACTCAACATTCTGGTTATTCACACATATACATTATTTTACAAAACTGCAATCATACCATTTTGTGACCTCCATTTCTCATAATAGAGCCCAAAATACCTTTCCTTATCATCCAACCATCTTCGAAAACATTTTAATTATTGCTGAAGATTCCATTCGATGGTTTACATCTTTTCTTGAATCCCCTCTTGTTGACCACTGAGGCTTTTCTACCTTAAACAATACAGCTGGGGACATCCTAACTTGTAAATTTTTGTGTGTAAAGTGAACACATTCCTTGCAACTGATGTCTGTTCATCATCTGGCTGCAAATCACTTTCCCTACTTGGGGGTAACAGGCGCCGAGGACTGAGAGGAGCCCAGTGTCCACCTCACTGGTGTCACCAGTCCGTTCTTGGGAGGCAGTTAGGGCAGAGGTGGGAAGAACACAAGCTTTGGAGGACAGATGGGCATGCAGTCATGTCCCAGCTGTGCCACTTACAAGGGACTTGGCTGCAACGGACAATCACAGAGACAGCTAAAGGTAGTTTAAGGAGAGAAGGGCTTATTGGTCTCATGTGATAAGCAGTCTTGGGGTACATGTGGGGCTGACACAATGGCTCATCAGGGACCCACACTCTTGCATCACTCTGCCCCCGCACCCTTAGTCTCAGTCTCCTTTCTGTCACTTCGTGGTTGTGAGATGACTGGGTCCCAATTCTGAATTAAAGGCAGGAAGGAGGAGGTAGGAGCAGAGGTGGCACCGAAAGACTTCTGCTCTTGCCTCATCGGGCGGAACAACATCACATGGCTACCTGAACTGCAAGGGAAGCTGGGAAGTTGAGTTTCATCTTTCTTTTCCATCACTGCTGTCTGATCAACATATAATGTGAGCCATAAATGTGAACCACATAAGTTCTAATAGTCACGTTTAAAAAGATAGAGAGCCTCACACTTGTTAGGATGGCTACTATTAAAAAAAGAAAGAAAGAAAGTAGGTTTTGCCAAGGATGTGGAGAAATTGGAACCCTTGTACACTGTCGGTGGGAAGGTGAAATGGTGGTCCCTCAAAAAATTAAAAATTGAATTGCTACATTATCTAGCAATTCCAGTCTGAGTATATACTCAAAAGAATCAAAAACAGGGTCTTGAGAAGGTATTTGTACACTCATGTTCATAGCAGCATTAGTCACCACAGCCAAATGATGGAAGCAGCCCAAATGTGCACCAACGGATGAATGGATAAAAAAACATGGTCTATCCATGCAGTGGATATCATTCAGCCTTTAAAAAGAAGGAAGCTCTGACACATGCTACAACACGGATGAACCTTGAAGACATTACAAGTGAGATAAGCCAGTCACAAAAAGATAAATACTGAGTAACTCCTCTCATATGAGTTACCCGGAATAGTTGAATTCGTAGGGACGGAAAGTGGAATGGTGGTTACTGGGGCCTGAGGGGAGAGGAAAATGGGGAGTGGTTTAATGGGGACAGAGTTTCAGTTTTGCAAGATGAAAAGAGTTCTGGAGACTGATTGTACAACAATGTGAACGTGCTTAACACTACTGAGCTGTACACTTAAAGATGGTTGGGACGGTCGACTTTATGTTATGTGTATTTTACCACAATTTTGTAAAAAGTAATGAGAAATCAGGTGAAATTAATTTCAATAATAGATTTTATTTAACCCAATATATCCAAAATATGATCTTTTTTTTTTTTTAAATGAAGGTACGGGGGGTTGAACCCAGGACCTCGTGCACACTAAGGATACACTCTAACACTGACCTATACTCCCCCCAAATATGCTCATTTTGATACAAAAATGACTCATGAGATAACTTGTGTATTTTTTGGCCTACTAAATCTTTGACATTCTTTGAGTGCAGCTGGTGACTACACTGTTGGACAGCACAGCCCTAAAATAAAAGCAGTCGAGGGAGAAGCAAGAGTGGGAAGTGGGGGCTGGGTCAGCCAGCTTGATCCTTGGCTGGGCTAATTAATCTCCCTGGTCTGGGGGATGAGACAGGGGCAGTCTCCCTTGTGACCGGTGCAAGAATTACGTTGGATAATACATGGAAAGCCCCCAGCAAACCGTCTGGCACACAATAGCTGCTCCTGGAAATAGGAGTAGTTGCTATTCATGTTTTCATGTATCCATGGAGAATGGAGATAACAATAAAAAAGGACATTATCCAAACTGTTCCTTTAAACATTTGTAAGACAATAAGGCAAATTTGAATATATTTTGTGGATTATTTTTAAGAGTCATCTTTTAGAGGTATGTAATAAGATATTGGTGGGTAAAATGATATATGAGTTTTGCTTCCCAATAATTAGGAGGGACAGAGGTAAATGGGGGGACATGGTGAGAGACGATTGTCAGCTGAGAATTGCTGGAGTTGGTGATGAGTTCGTGGATTTCACTATATTGATATTTTCCATCATGAAAAGTTTGTTTTGTTTTTTTAAGGGTATTATGCGGGTATTGAAACATACCTTGAGTTTTTAAGATTCTAGGTCTTTTTTCTTTTTTCAAGAATTTATTGGTTCTGGTGACCGCCTGGCAGAAATATGTGGTCTAAGTGGATTCTTGGACACCAAAAGCAGCCAGCACACAGTCCCTTGTGGTGGTCATTGCTGGGAAGGAAGAAGAGAGCATGGCGTTGCCAACACTCGCTTTATTCCCCCTGCATAGTTTCCCCAAGCAAAAGGCTTCTGTTTCCTCTCCACCCAAAAGGTGGTGTTTTGTGTCATCTGCGCTGGATTGGAGAGTAGATAGTTGAAAGCCATTTAAGTGGGAATTGATTCTATTCAACTTCTTATTTTTCAGGTGGGTTTTGTTATTTTTTTATAATTGATTTGAATATGTAAGAGCTAACTATAACTATAGTAAACCCTACCCACCCACACCCCCACCCCGGCAAAGCTCTTTTTTGGGGGAGGTTGGTAGTCAGGTTCATTCATTTATTTATTTTAATGGCAGTACTGGGGATTGAACCCAGGACCTTGTGCCTGCTAGGCAGGCACTTTACCACCAAGCTCTACCCTCCCGCCATAGTAATTACTTTTATTACACGTTCAATTACTCAAAGGTGGGGAATTTTTTTTTAAATAACAACTCCATTGAGATATAATTCACATACCTTAAAATCCACCTTTTAAAAGTGCTCTCAGTATATTCACTAAGTTGTGCAACCATCCCCACTAATTCCAGAACATTTTCCACTCCCCGTAGTCCTTGGAAACCACTAATTACTTTCTGTCTCTATAGATGTGCCTACTCTGCAAATTCCATACGAATGCAGTCATATGATATGTGGTCTTTTGTGTCTGGTTTCTCTCACTCAGCACAGTATTTTTGAGGCTTGCCTGTGTTATAACACATATCAGTACCTCAATTATTTATGGCTAAAAGGAATGGATATGCCACCTTTTATTTATCCGGTCAACAGATGATGGACATTTGGGTTGTTTCCACTTTTTTGGCTATTATGAATAATGTTGAGGTGAACATATCCATCTGATTTATTGTGTAGGCATATGTTTTTAATTCTCTTGAATATTTATCTAGGAGTGGAATTGCTAGGTCAAATGATAACATTTAAATTTTTGAGGAACTGCCAAAGTGTTCCACAGTGGCTGCAGTATCCCCATCAGCAATGTATGAGGATTTTAATTTCTCCACATCCTCACCAACACCTTTTATTGTCTGCCTTTTTTTTTAAATTAAAGTATAGTCAGTTTACAATGTTGTGTCAGTTTCTGGTGTACAGCATAATGTCTCAGTTGTACATGTACATATGTTCATTTTCATATTCTTTTTATTATAGGTTACTACGAGATGTTGAATATAGTTCCCTGTGCTCTACAGAAGAAACTTGTTGTTTATCTGTTGTCTGCCTTTTTGATTATAGCCATTCTGAGGGGTGTGAACTGAAATCTCAGTGTGGATTTGATTTGCATTTTCCTCTGTCTTTTTATTATTGCATTTTAAAAGGGCTTTTAAAATTAATTCTGAATGATACCTGACATCATTGTGCACATCATTGAGCGGATAGTAAAAGTTCTTTGAGATATTCATCATACTACACCTCACTCAGACTGCTAACCAGCACCCCAAATTGTACTGGATATGACAGACTTTCATCATAAATAGCTACCATAACCAAAATATCTCCAAAACCTTTCCATTAAGGAGAGCAGAGGGAGGAGGAGGACGCCGTCCCTTTCTATACCTGGTGTTTTCTGGGCAACTGCTAGCATCCAATTGAGTGATTGCTCTCTGGAAACTGCTCCTAACAGGAGAGATATGAATACCAGTCAACTAAAATTCAAACTGCTATAAAAGACCAAGATCATGAATGGGGACCACCAAATTTGAAGAGAAGTTATAGAAGAAAGAGTCACTTTATCTGGAAGTCAGAAAAGGCTCGTGAAGGATAATTCTCAAGTCTGTCTGCAAGATATTCTGAGATTGATATCCACAGATTGTTATCCGCAGATTGACCCTCAAACATTTATCCAATAAATATTAATTAAATGCTTATAAGCTCAGGGGTTTAGCAGGGCACATAGTTAGATAAATTTCCTGCCATGCAGAAGCTACGTTCTAGCAAAGGGAAACAGTTGGTGGAAAGAATAGCTGTATCTGTAACGTGTCATGTAGTGAGAACTGTTAACAAGGAAAAATAGAGCAGGATGAATGAACAGAGGGACGAGGAGGCAGCCATTCTGATAGGTTGGGCTGATAAGGAGATCTTTGAGTGGTAAACTGTGGCAAATCATGGGTCGAACTGGGAGGATATCTGGGGAAGAGCATCCTTGCAGAAGAGAAGTCATGGAGGCGAGATCACATGGGAACTTGCATGAAACACCTACTGTGGAACAACATAACCCTTGGACAACACACTGATGACGGGCAGACGCATTCCATCAGGTCTTTGTTGGAGACATCTCGCGTTAATTCTGACAAAATTTGTTGGCGTGTTTTCTTGTGGTGGAGGAGCAGGAACAGGTAGGAGCAGAAGGTCTGAGGGGTCTCTTGACTGGGTGGTGTGGTCTTTAGACCTTTCCCTTTGAGAACTTCTGAACTAAAGAGAATCTGGTTTTCAGCGAAGTCTATACTTCCAAAGAGACCATATATAAAGGTTATGGAAGGAATAGAAGGATTGGGATTCAAACAAAATATTGGCCAACTCTAGCTTCACAGGAGTTCAAGACATCTTCTCCTTTGTCCTTTTGTCCTCTCCACCAGGGACAGGTTCCAAAAAACTTATGATCGTTGTTACTGGAAAGAACCTGCCTAAGTCGTCATGTTCTTTCCTTAGAGGAGCTGGGTGTGCTTCACCTGAAGCAGAGAAGATGCGAGCAGGAGAAAGACTGTGATGGTGACCTTCAACTCACCTTCATGTCAATCATGACACAAAGACTTCTGTGTCTTCTAGTGGCAATCTGAGAACCAGTTGTAGGGAGGAAGATTTCAACCTAATATTGCAAAAGACTTTCTACCATCAGAAAGGCGATGAGTCCAATGACTAAAAGTATTCCAACAGAAAGTAAATGGAGATTTATCTCAAGTCTATGCAGGGAATTCCAGCACTGGTTGTAGGTGAGACCAGAAACCCCTTGGAGCTAAGATTCTATAATCACATTGTACTATCTTTCTTTCC
This sequence comes from Camelus bactrianus, assembly GCF_048773025.1. Taxonomy (NCBI): domain Eukaryota; kingdom Metazoa; phylum Chordata; class Mammalia; order Artiodactyla; family Camelidae; genus Camelus; species Camelus bactrianus. Next base: position 73,951,481 of record NC_133542.1, read on the forward strand.
AGGTAAAAATCAAGGCCGTTCACGAATGACAGCCCCATGGAACAACCTGAAGGTCACTGACAGTGCACACTGAGTCTTTTTCCTCGAGTTGCATGCTGTTAAGGGGGCTTTAATTAAGCCTTTCCCTCCGGGCACAACCAGCCTGTTTGTGGTGAGTGCAATATGCCGTCCCAGAATATGTCAAACTTCATTTGCAAAATATCAGACTGCTGTTTTTTTTTTCCCAGAGCCAATCTGCAGAGTAATACGTTCAATAACTTTTGCTCTTTTTGCTCTCAAAGATAGGTCTCTTTTTGGAGTCGATAGCGCAATAAATGCGGAATCTGGTGCAAATTCCAATGGAAAGAAAAGATATTGTTATTTAAAGGCCAAATAACGGCTTAAAATTAGAGTTGTGAATGCATTGAAAAACACCAGACTCCCCAGATGGCTCGGAGATAATTCACTTTGCACTCAGTCCGTTCACACGCTAAAAAAAATACTTTTGACTCTGTTTCTCCTCAGATTGAAAGTTGGTGCCTGCTTTAAACATATGTGCTTCTCCCTTTAAATTTAGCTCTGAGTCATGTTGTATTACATTAGGAATTCAGCAGGCAGGCACTTGGAAAATGTACATCAATGCGTTTATTTTTAACTTATATAAAAATAAAAATATATATGTTTAAATATATTAGGCTGTATTTTTGCCCAATTTCAAAATGGTTGTTCTCAAGAACAGATTAGATTAAAAACAATAATAACGCTGGAACACTGCCCATCCCGGAGGATCCCAGAGCAAGTTGACAAATCCTGTAGCTCCTCGCCCCCCAGCCCAGCTCAGCGCGGGATTGGTCGTTGAAACCTCCGCCTGCGCCGGCCGGGCAGCTCCCTTAACAGCTGCACCGCGGCCTAATTAAGATGCTCCTTGCTCCGAAGTGTCAGGTTGCCAGGCAGAAGTCAGCTAGGGGGCGGGACGGTCAGAGGGGGAGAGGTGGACGGTCAGAGGGGGAGAGGTAGACAGTCTGGAGGGTCATCTTTAGCTTAGTGGCAACACTGGTGGGCTATAGGGCACAGACAGACAATGCTGGGTTCAAATCCTGGCCCTACCCCTTCTAATCCATGCATCCTTGGCAAAGTGATGGGATGGGTCCTCATTTGTGTCTTGGTTTCCTCATCTGTGAGATGGATAATGGCTCCCATTTCATGGGCTTGTGGTGAGGACAACTGAATAGAATTCATTTGATTAATTTCGTCATTCACACAGCATGAATTAAGATCTATGGGACAAAGTGATGAATCAAATGACCAGACCCACGACCCCAGGCCTCATGATGCGCGTGGTCTAGTGGGCAGAGAGACGCTTCAGGAATAATGCCAGCCATCACTGTCTAATCGGAGCTCTGACGGACACAAGAGGGAGAGTCTGCAAGGGGGGACCCCTCCTGATCTGACATCTTAGGAGAGCTTCGGCAAAGAAGTTAAAGAATGTAAACTGTTGGGTGGTGTCCAGGCACATAGTAGGTACTTTTTAGTCCTTTATATGGGTTTCTTATGGCTGCTGAAACAAATAACTGCAAACTTAGTGACAACACAATTTTCTCCCTTACAGTGCTGAATGTCATAAATCCGAAATGGTTCTCTCCTGGCTAAAATCATAGCGTCAGCAGGGCTGTGTTCTTTTTGGGGACGTGAGGTGAGAATCTCGCCTCTTCTAGCTTCTAGAGGCCCCTGTATTCCTTGGCCCCTGGCCCCTCCCTTCATCTTTAAAGCACAACACTCTGACCTCTGCTTCCATTTCCATGTCGCCCTTTTCTGACTTGGACACCTTCCCCGCCCCACCCTGCCACCTCCCGGTCATAAGGACCATTGTGATCACATTGGGCCCATCTGAATAATCCAGGGTGATCTCACTATCACAAGATCCCTAACGTACTTCCCTTGGCGAAGTCCCTTTTGCCGTGTAAGATAACACATTCACAGCGTTCAGGGATTGGGTGGGGAAATTATTCTGTCTACCACAATCTAGGAAGTTCAATATCCAAAAATAAGGGTTCTAGACAAAAAGAACAGAGAATAGAGGAGAGAAGATTATAAAAAAAATACTGTACATGGTAATTTCCCAGTACTATATATTTCCAGATCTAAAGAGTCTAGCACAGAAGCTTATCAAAAACTTCCAAAGGGAGAATGTCATACACAGAGGATCAGGGGGCAGATGCTGAACTTTGTAACATAATCACTGGAAATTGGAAGCTATGGTGCAGAACCTTCATGATCCTGAAGGGAAATAATTCCCAGCCCAGAAACTTACTAATAATTTTTTCAACCAATTCTAAGTGTGGACAAAATGCATTTCAGACATGCTAGGTCTCACTTTTCTCAGGAAGCTACTGGAGAATCTCCATCAAAATGAGAGAGTAAACCAAGAAAGTGGAAAACAGAGAATCTGGGAAACAGCAGACGCAACACAGGAGAGGGACAAAGTTTACCCAAAAGAGTCAGACCACAGACATGCCCTGGCTCATCGGTGAGCATCAAATCCAGCACAGCAGTCGGCCTTGATTGTCCCCAGGGTGTAAGTCTCACAGCAAAACATGGAATTGATAGGTTCCGGGGGCTTTTATTATATTAACAAGAACGTTGTGGTTATGATGGGGAGCTAGGAGATGTTTTGTAGTTAGCAACATAGAAAATGAAGCAAGGAAAAAACTAACTCTGAAAAACAGAAAATAGTACAGAAATGTAATTATAGTATTGATTTAACTGGAATCTATGATATTGGGAGGATGAGTAGAGGGGAAGTATGGGTGTGTGTGTGTGTGTGTGTGTGTGTGTGTAAGAGTTAATCCTCATTTTCTCTAGTAGAAAGATGCCTAAACTTGAAAAAAATCAAGCGACAGCTGAGGGAGTTGAAGACGGCTGCCTCTGGGGAAAAGAACACAGTCAGCAAGCGGGACTAGTTTAAAACATAAGCTTTAAGTCTTTTTGACTTTTTAAACTATGTACACGTATTACTTTAGTAAACTTTAAAAAGTGTTAAAGGGGAAAGATACTTTTCAGGGATGCTCCCTGAGAAAGGAGGCAGGTGGTGGGTTCTGGGAAACACAGCCCCTCTGTCAGTTTCAGGTCGTCTCTGACTTCAGCCTCATTAAATCAGGGGAGGGTGATGATCTCAGTAAAGGACATCAAATCTGTAGGAGGTCCAGCGAGGCCATGAAGACCAACAACCACAGTGGCTGCTGCCCTGACAGCAGGAGGGGTGGTGGACAGAACCCCGTGAGCTGCAGGCCGCTGTCACTGCCCGGAGTCCTCCCAGCAGGCCTGGTGGCCCCGGTGGAGGGGTCAGCCTGGGAGTGACAATGCTTCCTGGATGGACCTGGGTGGGGTGGGGGAGGCTGAGGGGAGAACTGGAGGGAGACTGGGGAGTTGGGGTGGGGGTGGGGCTCTTTCTTGCATTCCAGCCCCTGACACTCACTGGGACTGTGAATACAGTTCAGCTGGCTCCGGCAGCCAGAGCCACTCTCGTCCTCTTGTCCTTACCTCCCTGCTCCTGTCTCCAGCTCTGAAGATCTCAAGGAAGTGAGGCAGCGCTGGCGGGGAACTCGGGGAGCAAAGGGAGACGCCGCCGTCCGTCAGCAATGAGGTGCCTGGCTCCTGACGGGCCGCACCTGGGCGGTGCGGGCTCCGGCACTGCGGTGGCGAGGAGTTTAAAGGACCCAGTCATTGCTAGCCCGGGGACAGAAGAGTGGCCGGCGATCCTTGTTGATGTCCTCCATCTCTCTTTTAAAAGGTGATGCCGATCCCCAGTAAATTATGCTGGGCCCTTGCAAGGAAAACACATTTGAGATGTGCTGTCAAGACATCGGAGCCTAGACTTCAAGGACCTGATGTCGTCAAACGGAGATGGAAAACCAGTCTGGAGGCCCTTGAACTGTGAACAGGTCCCTCTTGAGCCCAGGAGGAAAAAAAAAGTTTATTCCCCCAAATTCTCTACAGAACTAAAACCCATGTTCCATGCAACTGACTAGGCTTGTTAATTAGAAACAAATGCTAAAATGGTAGGTACGGAGGAAGAGAGGGCTGTCTGGAGGCAAGCGAGTTTGGGAAATGCTGGGATGAACTAGGAAGTGGGCAGGAATGCTGAATAGTTTCACACTCAGTGTAAATGTCCTAAAGAGAGTTGTTCCTTCTGACAGGTGCACCTGTTTTTAAGAAGCCTCCCATAGGATTAGAATTCCATGGAAGACACTTTGGGAAACACTGGCCAAGCATCTGGAGGGCCTGAGGGCTCGGGAATCCTGAGTGCCTATGTGTGGTGTGCTTGGTCAGAACACACTCGTTCTCTTTGCTCCCCAGCCCCCGCCTCAGTGAGGCTGCCCTGAAACGTTTGCAGGTGGGACGCGAGCTTGTCTCATACACCAGCCGTGTAGCTCCTGGTTTTCACACAAGGCGTCTTTGTTTTTTGTTGATTTCCTTAAGCGTGGAGAAGAGCTTTGGGAAACAGGACCTGTGCAGACCTGATTCTTCTGATTCTTTCCTGAATTCTTGGCTCTCTCTTCGATCCCCTAAAAAAATTATCATGAGAATTTTGAGGCCACACCACCCTGAGAGTCAGAATTATTTAGCTCCATGCCTTAGTTCTCAAAGGCCAAGAAATACATATTGTTATTAAGAGCCCTCATGCAACAGTTTCAGAAAGGGTCCCTTAAAACAGTATGGAGATTCCTTAAAGACTAAAAATAGAGGTACCGTATGGTCCAGCAATCCCACTCCTGGGCATGTATCTGAAGAAAACTCTAATTCAGAAAGATACATGCACCCCAATGTTTATAGTGGCACTATTTACAGTAGCCATAACATGGAAGCAACCTATATGTCCATCAACATGATTGGATAAAGTTGTGTGTGTGTGTGTGTATATGTGTATATATATGTATGTATATGTATATATATATGTATATATATGTGTGTGTTTGTGTGTATATATATATATACACATATATACACACTATGGAATACTACTCAGCCATAAAAAAGAATGAAATAATACCATCTGCAGCAACATGGATGGACCTAGAGATGATCATGTTAAGTCAGTCAGAGAAAGACAAATATCATGTGATATCACTTATATGAGGAATCTTAAAATAATGATGCAAATGAATTTATTTACAAAACAGAAACAGACTCACAGACGTAGAAAACAAATTATGGTTACCAAAGGGGAAAGTGGGGGAGGGATAAATTAGGAGTTTAGGATTAACAGATACAAACTGTCATATACAAAATAGATAAACAGCAAGGTCCTACTGTAAAGCACAGGAAACTATATTCGATAGCTTGTAATAACCTATAATGAAAAAGAATATGAAAAAGAATATATATGCATAACCGAATCACTATGCTGTACACCAGAAACTAACCCAACATTGTAAATCAACTATACTTCAATTTTAAAAAGGGCCCCTTTACTTTTTTCAAAGGCAGAGTACCATATGTCCATTTGGAACAGAACCTTCTCATGCAGTATTTGTGCCTTAAGGACATGGTAAGTTGTCAGGTGACAAAGGTAGTCTCATGAATATACCTTGGCCCATGCTCTCCAAGGCCACTGACTTTGCACATCTGAGACTGGTGAGTCATTAATTCCTTCCTCCTTCATTTATTCATCCATCTGTCCAACATATATTTAATTAAGCACCAACTCTGAGTCAGGCACTGAACTAGATGCCTGGATACAATGAACAAGCTCCTGGTGGAGCTGACAATTCAGCTTCATAACTGATCTTAAATGACTGTTTCCTGCAGGGCCACCACGTGTGTTTGTGCAGGGCGTGCAGGCCAAAGGGGCAGGTGGGAGGTGAAATCTACTCCTCAGTCCATTCACCAAGTCAACACGGTCTGGGGCTGCATCTATCTGGAGGGGCCCCTTTTTCTAATTTGCAAAAAGGTGCTGCTGTGTGGATTAGCAGCAACTCTGACCTCCTTTCCAGGAAGGTTATAGGATTTAGAGACCCGTGAATGGCCTCATGTCAATAATTTCTGGGTTTATCATTAGGGTCTTTAAATTCCAAAGTTGAGCTGAATGGCTGTCAGTCCCGCGTTAAGGGCGGCAGACTTGCACTAGCTCATTTGAGAAGGGAGAAAGGGAAAACGTGAGCTTTGCCCAATGCTCTTGGAACTGGTGCCAATTATTTTCTAAAACAGAGTCCGTGTCCTCTAGCCTTCCTTTGCAAGACTGGGGCACTCAGCCTTAGCCATTCAGATCAGTAAATAAAATTTCCCCTTCCCTCCATCTCTGATCCACCCTGAATAGCACATGGGGTGATCATAGGGCGCATCAGCAGTACACAAAAGCCACCAGGCAATTGTTACCACTTAAATTCAATGTTTTCTCACTCTGGGTGGTGGTGGGGGGCGGGGATACTCTTTAAAAGCTATACTGTAGCATTTGAGAAACTCCACTGAAAACACAACAGGGGAAATGTAATAAATCTTTTTGATTTCCAAAGAGTGTTCTATGTTTAAGAGTGAGATTGTTTTTGTGTGTGAGTTTCCTGGCTCAGTGCTTCTCAAGTTTTAATGTGTAAATGAATCACCTCGATACTTATTAAAACTCAAATCATGATTCAGCAGGTGCCTTTCTAACAAGTGCCCAAGTAACGTGAATGCAGCTTGTCCACGTGAGTGGCAAGGCCGTAGTCCACGTGTTTTGGCATTGGCAGTTCCTGGCTTAGAGACCGGCTTCTGCCACGTGCTCGCTGTGTGACCTGAGTCAGTTCATCACCTTCTTTGGGCCTTAGCTTTTCCCTCTGTAAAACAGACAGATGAATACCCGCTTCTTAACCTTCTTGTTAGGATGACATGAGATGACGCATGTCCAGCAGCATGATGTCTGGCACATTGGAGATAATCAATGTGGGCATTACTTTCCCTCTGTCTTTAAGAAAAGAAATACCAGAAAAAGGGAGAAAACTTAATAAAATAAAACCTCAGTTGTCACATTCACCCGGTCTTTGTCACAGAGTCTGAACCACAGGAGCTCAGCACCTGTGTGTCTAGTCCCAGCCCCCTGAGGCGGAGCCTGTTCCTGGCACATGGTCAGTGGCCAGTAAATAGTCGCTGAATGAGTGACTAAGGCACTTCTATTCATAATAGTAGCTGTAGCTGGCAGTGGGGCCCACTTCTCCCAATGGCAGCAAAATTAGAATATGTGGGAGGTGGGGGTAGAAGCCAGATGAGGAAAGCTCTCTCTGAGACTCTGTTACCTCCCCCAAGGGGACATCCTTTCTTTCCATTCAGGAATCGATAGTCTAAAGGAGCCTCCAGAGAACTTAATTTTGCCCTAAAATCATGTGTTATTCAGTACCATGCTTTCATGTGAGCCCCCAGAGAGAAAAAGAACAGCAAGGGTGGCTGTGGTGCCCTTGTCACCTGTGCTGGGATGAAGGGTCACCCTCCCGGGGCCCCCAGCCTTGGAGACCTCATTGTTCCTTAATCTCCTGCCTGGGGCTTTGGCAAGGCGCTCATTGTAGGGTCGGCAGGCCTTTGGCATAAAGACTCATGCATTGTCAGCTTTGCAACTGGCTCTCAGTAGTATATTTCACGGCTGCTCTGCCCCTGCCCAGCCAGAGAGGTCTTGGCATCCTTCTGCCCAGGCGTGAAGATTCCAAGCCTTTGTCCCACTCTCCAAGCCAAATTGAGCTGTCTCAGCCTCGCCTTTCATTTTCTTTCTCTGTGGGTATAATTGTGTTGACAGCTATGAGGAACCAAATGTTTCCCTACGTCATTTAGAAGTGTGTGGCCCATGAGATTCCTTTTCATTTTGTTGTTTTCACCAGGACTGCAATGAGCACAGTTGTCAGGAGGAAAACCTCAAAACATTTTGGGGAAATAGCAAACTTAGCATCCCAGCAATGTGTTACCATTAGACTAATGAATCAATCAGGCAGCCAGATCGCAGTTACTGCCTGCACTGGATGTGCCTCGCGCCGAGCAGGTGCAGTTCATGGTGCCGAAGCTGGGGCCCGTCTGGTGCAACCCAGGGGCAACTGGAGCCCAAACCCAACTGACAGCTGGGAGGAAGTGGCGGGGGCAACCAAGGTGGGACATGTCAGTTGACCGATGGGCAAATTACCAAAAGCTGTAGTTGAGAGCTGAGAACTGGGAATCAGAAAGACAGCAAAGGTGGCAGAAAAGACAAACACATCTCCCCAAGTCCATCAAGTTACAGCTCTGTCCAGTAGGACTGGATTAGATTTATTTTTTATTTTCTGTCTTAAAGGGATTTTTTTCATGTTTAAGACATAGTTACCTATTAAAAATAACTTAGAAACTAAAGAAGTACATGAAAAAGAGAATTGCTTACAATTGGCTGCATTTCTATTTGCATATATCCTATTAATACATGTTTCCATCTATACTAGCTGCCCAAACTTGTGTGGTTCAGAAGAATCTTGAACAGTTGTTAAATAAACACATCCCTGCTACTCTTGGCCCTGGAGCAGACTCCCTGAAGCTGTCCACGTGAGAAGCAGCCCAATTGCAGACCAACATCTACAATTCTGAACGTCATGCTCACCACCTTTAAAGCTTGTATTAGTATTTGCTCTCTGTTTCTTAGGTCCCCGGCATCTTAGTATGGGTGGCATGTCATCCAATCAGTCATGAGATCCTGATTGCGCCACCATCAAAATGTATTTCAAATCCAACCACCTCTCGCCACCTCCCCTGATGCCTCCCAGGTCCAGGTCGTGGCTATCCCTCATCTGGGATGCTGCTTTAGCTTTCTCTTAGTCTCTTTGCTTCCCATTCTTGCCTCCCTATAGTTCATTCTTCTCACAGAAGCTAAAAGCATTTTTTAAAACCATAAATCAGGTTATGTCATCCCCTGCTTATAACTCTCTTGTGACCTCTTGTTGCACTTAGAATTAAATCCCAGCTCAGCCCTCTGCCTGAGAGGACCCCAGCTAACCTGTCCACCTCACCTCTTACCCATCTCCCCCCTGCTCCAGCCCTGCTGGTCTGCTTGTTGTTCCTTGAATGTACCAAGCTCATTCCCTACCACAGGGCCTTTACATATGCTGATCTGTCTCCCAGGAATATTTCACGCACAGATCTTTGTATAATTCAAGCCTCTTCTCCATAGAGAAAACATTCTCTAACCACTCTTTCAGAAAAAAAAAAAAGCTAACTCTTCAAGCCTGTTTTCTTTTTTAAAAGATATAGTAGTTACTATGAAATTATTGTTAAAGTACACAGTCACTCTCAGAGAATCTTAAGCTGCAGACTTCCAGAATCTGAGAATCATAAAATTTTGGAATCTAAATTTCACAGTCATGGGATCTTTATCATGTCAAAGCTGACAGTTCAGGATTTCAGAAACCATCCAGTCTATGAAATTCACTATATATATGGAGAAACTGGGGTCACTGGGATTGAATGACTTGCTCAAGGTCAAACAGCTAAGGGCAGAACTAGGATAGAACTAGGCCTCAGAACTTTGAGGCAATGCTATGACTCTACCAATGGTTTTCAAACTGGGTTCCCCAAGGCACCAGAATTCTTCAGAAGTATCATGAAGGTTATGCCTCAAGGGTAACAGTAAGGAAGGGATGGTCAGAGAGTAGACACTCTGATCCTCTTCAACCAAAACAGTTCTACTTTTAACCCATTTATATTGAGATCTGAGTAGTTGTCTTAAAAAAAAAAGTTTTCCTGCCCCCCCAAACCTCTGTGCTATATACTATGCTCAATAAATTACCATGAGAGGCAACAAATGAATGAGCCAAACCCCGAAAACAGAACCCCACACAACCCAGTGGTACAAATGAGATATTTAAAGATATTGGTTAGCAAGACTCAGCTTGATACAAGCATGCTAACTATATTTCTGCAGGTAGTTGTGGTGTGGGTGGAGGAGGTGTGGGGGGTGGGTGGAGAGGTTAGGGCAAGAACTGTCAACAACAAAATACAGTCTAGGGGTCTGTATGTGAGCTCACTTCTCAAATATAGCCTGGCAATTTCAGGTTATGGGCACAGAGAGGAAGAGAAAAGCCTGTCCTAAAATGTACTTCTGGCATCATATCAGGAACCACATGTATTTACAAGGAAAGCACACACTCCTTGGTTGATAATGATATGCCTGGAGGATTGGCTTTTACTCCTGATTAAGTCCTTCAGCTATACAAATAAAATCTCTCCATCGATAAAGACTGAATCTTCTAGCTACCACTCCCCAAAATGCATGTTTCCCATTCTAGTGAGGCAACACCCCCAAAACTCAAAAAAAAAAAAAAAAAAAGGTAACCAGATCAGGATTCAGAAAGTAGCAATCAACAAGAATATATGGATTAACTGCTTGTGAAAAGGAGTTTGTCCAGGTCTGCAACGTAAATTTAAAAAAGTGATAGAATCTTCATAAATAATCTGTTTCCTCTCTAGGACACTTTGTGAGGAGGGAATAGGGCACCAGAGGTGTACACTCTTTTAGCTCCTTAACTTTCTCTTTACATCCTCCACCCTCCAATAGGTTTATTAGTAAGACATACATATAATACATGTCTGTAAAGCACCTTGGTCCCCATGATGGGAAATCTCACTTCCACTTTGCTTGGATCAAGATTGAATTTTAGTGAAGTTCAGTATTTCTGTGGCTGCTGAAAGATTAAAGGTAAGAGATATCACCTATGAAAGCTAAGAGCAGAAGTAATTCTCAAGAGGGGCAAGACCCTGTTTTTAGAGGCTTCTTTCTTTTCTAGTGGGTTTTTAAGCCATCCTTTTCCTTTATTTTGTTTTTCTGTTTCTGGATGTTTGTTTTCACACACAGTCAACTCAAGGGTCATGAAAAACCTTGGTCCACAAGGCAGCAACCAGGCCACAAGGCATTATTTTTAGCCTGCTGTATTTTCTTCATAGCATGGCTTTATGACTTATAGTACAAATGGCTCTACGAGAGTGAAAAGGGAGAGCGCCATTAACAAGTAGTCTGTATTGTGCTATAATTCCCATCACTACAGCTTCAGAACTCCACGAGGGCAGCCGGCCCTGTTCCCGAATTTGTTGTCAGCACCACGGACAGCGGCCCGCAGAGGGCACACCTTGCAGAGGTTAGACACGAAGGGAGGCAGCTAAAGGGGTGGATCAGATACACCTAACGTGAAACTTGAATGATGAACGTGGGTTTCCTACACGAACATTTGGGAAGAAAATATTCCAAGTGTAAAGACTAGCTTGTGTGAAAACCGTGAGGAGAGAGTGAGACTGGCTTGTTAGAAAAGCTGCGAGAATTTTGCCCTGGCTGCTGAATGGAACATGAGGAGGGATAAGGCACATCGTGCAGGCTCTCCTGGGGTCTAGACTTTGTCTCAAGGGACGTGGAAATCCACTGAAGTATTTTAAGGGGAGCAGTGACTTTAGCAGTAGTCACTTTTTAGGTCCATCCGCACTGAATGATACCTATACACCTCAGGGTGTTTTTATTTGACTTTTTAATGGATGATACTTTCACGTGGTTCAAAATTTGGAAGGATTCATTGAAAAGTCTTTCCCTTCTTTTTCCCCCTGGAGTCAACCAGTGTTATTAACTTCTTTTTTCTATTTCCAGAGATGTCTTGTTGCCTATAAAAGTGAATATATGATTTATATATATGGTATATATATTCACATATATTTTTCATCCTTTTGTTTAAAAAATAATGAAAGCATACTGTACACATTCTTCTGCATCGGATTTTTCATCTGATACCATATATCTGGGAGATCTTCCTTATCAGTTGTATACTTTAGTTGAGAATTTAAGGCATCTCATTGCTCTAAAATTGTTTCCCACTATTCCTCATTATCTATCTTTTTCTGTGAGACCAGTCAATGCTTTTCATCTAAATCTTTAGGCCATTCTTTTCTAATTTGTGTTTCATGTTCACAGACATTCTTTTCTCCGCCACACCTACAAATAAGTTTGGGAAATGCCAGGTTAAAAACAGAAGTAATGATTTTTTTTTTTTCACTTGAGGAACTTCTCTGAACTTCAGTGGAGAGTCCGTGGTGACTCTCACAGAGGGGATGTGGCGTGCAGCATTTCCCATCTGTACTGGATTTTAGAACTCTTTCCCCAGACATTTCGGGGAACTGGTGAGCTACCAAACAGACTTTGAAAATGCTGCTTCAGATAGTGTCTCACCCTCTTGGGCATTATTGGATAAGGACTGACTAGTTCCTGCTGGTCAACTCCTTTCCTTTTATGCTTGACACTGACTAATACTTTTCTGTTAATAGGGTCTCTCCAGACAGGTTGGAGCACAATCAGTCGGGATACCAGTTTCTTAGTCCTGATAATGTACCCCAGTCACCTCTATTAGAGCTGAGTGTTTCCAAGTCAGCAAGGCATTCACAGGATATTTCCCCGAGTGAACAAATGTCTAAGTTTATATGTTCCATGCTGATGCTTACCAGATCCGTATTGAAAGAGGGTCTTTAGCTCCAAACCCCCGAGCACTTTACAGCAGCTCCTTAATGACTGACTACAGATCAAAAGGCTTTGGACTCTACCTCCAGTGTGCTCTCTGCCACCCAGCAGCCTCCCCAGCCCCTGTTTCCATACTTGATTGTGAAGTATATTTTATTGAACAATTCCCTCTCTTCAGCATAACTGAAAAACCTTTCAAGTCAGAAACTTTGTTTTCTTTTCCTTTGCATGCTCTGTCTCAACACCCCTCCCCTACAGTGCCAGGCACACTAGAGCTGATCAATATTTAATTATTTTTTTACAATAATTTTATGGGAGAGGGCGGGTGCCTGTAGTCTCTCTCTCCACTTGGAGAACAAAAGATATGTTGCTCAGTGGCAGCTCTGCAAACTAGTGTTCACATGACCTGGCATGCAGCAGGCACTCAGCAAATGCTGGGGGCGGGGCACAGTCTGCCCATCTGTTTGAACCTTCACAGAACCAACAATGATAAAAGCTGGGGGGTTTTCAGGGGCCACTGGGTCCGGCTCCCCTCACTTTACTTATAAGAGCACTGCCAGAGAGGGTCATAGCTTGTCCATGTTCACACACAGCTGGGACTCCAGCCCAGGTCTGCTGCCCTGCTCTGGCTGGCTGTCACTAACAATGTTGCCTTGTTTGTAAAATGGGGTTGGTGATGTCCACCTTGTGGGACTACTGGGCGACCCACTCAGCTGATAGGGTGCCTACGGAGTTCTCAGTGCAATGCCTAGTCATTATTACCAAGCAAATAGTCTTCTGCCCGATACCTTGTAAGCTTGAATGAGTAAGGCTAATTTCCTTGCATTCTGATGGTTATCAGTGTATTACAATTAATAATGCCCAGCAAACATTTGATGACGATAACCCAGCAATCTGATTGCTCATGAAAGTTCCATCTTATTGCCCCAAGTGATGCTTGCCTTGTCCTCTTCTCAAGGACCACAGGCTTGACTCTGAGGAAAAACTGAGTTCCTCCATGACTTAGACAAGACACTACAGTTCCGTTTGCCTCATTTTCCCCTATGGGCTCACTGAGGTTGGCCTGAGGAAGAAGATGCAGCCAGCGTTGATTGATGGATTCATTAGGGCTTGGAAAGGCTTCTAGTCCTTAGAGCCAAGCACTGTTATTTAAAGAACACTGATGGAAGAGTGGAGTTGGGTATTCAAATCGCCCTCGGAGGACTGACAAGGCGGCCAGTCATTGTAGGGCATTTAGAGAGCTAATTCCTTGCTTCAGTATTTAAGATCTTCGAAAAAGCTACATCCATCTTCCACAAAGGAAAAAAGAATGTTCTTGCATCTTCCTGCTATCTAGAGATTATTTAGTGCTCTGATATTGACACCGCTTCTGTAGAAAGATTTAAAGATAAAAATGCAATGTATTCAAGTGCTGATCATTTTTCATTGTCACTTAGTGGCAGTACAGCCTGGAGTCAATTGCTGCAGATTTATCTTCTGTGATATCGATTGCGTGCATGTGTGCCTAAGCTGTTTGCAAATACCCAGTTCCATCACTGCAAGAGAAGAGGAGGGAGGGAGGTATGGGCAAAAGGGAAGGGGCACCGAGGGGACCCTGCCCTTAGTTTTCTGCTGTACCAGGGTATGGATGGGCACTGCCAAGAAGGTCCTGGACCAGGAGGCCCAGAACAAGTTGACATTAAATGCCTGGTGAGTGACCTGCTGTTTAATCATGGTGCAAAGCCCCTGAGGTGCCAGGGACAAAAAAGCCTGGAGTCATTGATGTCCTGAGGCATATTAAAAGTGTGCCAAGCTGGATTTTTAGGATTCTTTGAAATGTGGCTCTCTTCCCTAAAGTGGTCAACCAGCTTCCCAGTTAGGGAGGGAACTTAGCTCTAGCCCTAATGTACTTTTCTTCATAATGACAGTGGTATCATTTACAGGGCACCCACTGTGCACCAGGCACCTCGCTGGAAGTCTCCCTGCATCCTTCTTACAAAGAGCAACCCTGGGGTGGTGGTGGGGGACTGCAGAAACTGGGAAAGGTTGGTGGTTAGTATCCTGCATCTTACAGACAAGTCTGAACCTTACGGAATTCACCTGCCTTAAACCACCTGCCTTTCTCTCCTCAATCATTTCCTTCTATCTTATCTCCCTGGCTGTCTTTCCTTCGAAACTTGCCCCCAATCTTACATAGTCTCCCTACTAATAAGGGAGTGGTTCTTACCAGACCCCAAGCTCCCAGTTAAACAATAAATGACAGTAGAATATAATTAAAGAAGAAAAATCATCGAAAAGAAAGAAAAGCATTGGGTTCGAGTTAGAAATGTAGAATTCTAGCCTGACCCTGCCGCTAGCTCATTTGGTGACCTTAGCTACTTGGACCTCAGTTTCCTCACTTGTAAGGCGAAAATTAAATGATACATTTCCTGTTGCACAGGGTTAATAAAAAGTGTATTGAGATAAAAGCACCAGTGCTATTCTTTAGTTCACCGGTGCAATAAACATTTACTGAAACAGGATTGTGGTTCTGTGCAGATGGATACATCTTCTAGGGCAGTGGAAAGTTCCAGGCTTTAGGGTTTGAATCTCACTGCCACCTCTTGCTTACTGTGTGATCCCAGCAAAGTCGTTTAACCTCCCTGACCCTCAGTCTCTTCATCTGTGCTTTTGAGATAGTTGCTCGTGTTTCATAGGGCAATTATGGGGACAGAAGAGCACTTATGTAAAAATTCTTGGAGGGGGTGCCCAGCTCAGTGGGACACATGTTGAAAACACAGCAGATACCAGAGGAACTCAAATAGCTTTCATTCTCAGGGTCTCTGTTCTCTGCCCACCTGTGCCTCGCTGCCTGCTGGTGAAAATGGGGGCTCCCAAGTGCTCCTCCCCAAACTTTCCCTACCTCTAGCCATCACGGGCTTAAACACCTCGGGTCCCAGAGAGCCACAGCCCCATCCCGCAAAGGTCTACTTGAGCTCCCCTTGAGGACGGCAGGACCAGCCTGGCTGTAAATGCCGGGAATTTCTAAGAAGGCTGATCTCTCACTGTCAGAGAGCTTTTCCGTGATACGTAGTCTACATCACCTGTTCCTAAATTTCATCAATCATGCCTCTTCAGACCCAGCTAAATCACTCCTCCCTCCTCCCCATGAGTCTATGCTTTTCAACACCGGTCCACTCGTTCTGTCTGACGTTTCTTTTGATGCTTCAAAAACAACCAGGAAATGAGGACCACATCTGTGCCCCGCCCCAGCCATGGACACCTAGACTTTTGGAAACTGGAGAGACCTTAAGTGGTCATTGAGCATCCAGTCCTCTTATTTCACAGATGGGGAAACTGAGGCCAAGGGAAGGGACGACCTCAGCAAAGTTGCAAGACCAATGTTTTAAAAGATAGTTTGGCTTTTTGAATCTAAATACATATAAAATTAAAATGAAATAAGCTTATAGGATTTTTATTTTACTGAAGTGTAGTCAGTTTACAATGCTGTGTCAGTTTCTGGCATGAGCCATAGGATTTTATTAGATAAAATAATGCATATTGCTCTCATGAGTAAGGTCATGTGACTAGATCTACTTGCTTTGTCACAGCTTAATGCTGTTTACTGAGCACTGCCGGCTGGTCAGGAAAAGGGCTCCCAAGGCAGGTGATTTAACTCATGCAATCCTCCCAGCAACCCTAGGAGGTGAGCACTGTTATCCCCATTTCCCTACTGAGAAGACTGAGGCTCAGAAAGGTTGCATAACTTTTCCAGACTCACACAGCAACTAGAGGCACAGCTGGGTCTCAAAGCCAGGTCTTCCTAACTCAAAGCCCGTCCCTTCAATCTGGATGACATTTGAGATTGGAAGTCAGAAGAGTAGCAATGAAGAGGCTCAAATTCCGAAGATGGCAGAAGAAAGGAAGAAGAGTTATCTTTGGGGAGCAAGCCTCTGGGCCCAAGCCCCAAGGAAATAGGCAGTTTGTCAAGTTGTCTATTCTGCACTGGGAGCATCCTGGGCTCAAGGATGGGGCTTACTCATCTGTGAATCCACAGAGCCTGGCACAGAGAAGGCACTCAAAAAATGTTTGGTGAATCATAATGAGAAGTGTGGAAAATGATTTTACCAGAGTGAAGATGAGGGGAGGAAAGTACCACACAGAAAACATTACAGTCCATGCCTTGCCAATATTACACACCTGGGAGAATAAGAGTGTGCTGACATCACCCCAGACAGACAGAAAGTACAAACAACTGGCTGGGGTTCTGCCTTAAGATGCTCACAAATTGCCAGTGTTGCCAATTCTCTTGGGCACAGTGATAAAGTCGTAAGGGTTACACTTACTGAATGCTCACCAGGGGTCAGACCCAGCACTAAGCACTTTATTATTTTTTATTGAAGTATAGTCAATTACAATGTGTCAATTTCTGGTGTACAAGTTTCAGTCATATATATATATATATGTATATATACACATGTATTCATTTTCATATTCTTTTTCATTATAGGTTACTACAAGATATTGAATACAATTCCCTGTGCTGTACAGAAGAAATTTGGTTTTTATCTGTTTTATATATAGCAGTTAATATTTGCACATCTCAAACTCCCAATTTATCTCTTCCTTACCCCCTTTTCCTCCAGTAACCATAAGTTTGTTTACTATGTCTGCCAGTCTGTTTCTTAAGCAAATTATTTCAACACATCAACTCCCAAGAGGTAGATGTTGTTGATACTCCCACTTCAAGGAGGAGGAAACTGAATTTCAGAGAGGTTAAGTGATTTTCCCAAGGTCACCCAGCTAGTAAGAGTGAAAACTTGAACTTGAAACCTGGTCTGCTAATTTCAAAGGTCCATTATCTCAAAATTGTCTGGTTGTCCTTCTCATTGAATTGCAGACCTGAAACCCAAACAGCTATCAACCTGGAAGCCAACACTTGAAAAAATACTGTTCCAGCATCAGCGTCTCAGAACTTGACAATGATCTACATCTTAATTTCTTGTTCTTGCTATTCATCTTCATCTTTCCAGGTCCCTCGTCCCACTTCTTTAATCACTGCTTGTCACCTGCTGATCTCCTGGAATTTTTTCCCCTGTTTTGGGGGGAGGAGGGCGGAGAGGTTAGTGCAGTCATCTGGAGGGTGATATCTTCCTAGAAAAGAATATAATCACCTCAGCACCCTCTGCACAAGTCCTTCAGAGGCAGGTGACCACCATAGCAGTGTTACGTTCACTAGACTGTGGGTCTCAGGAAGACAGGGTCCGTGTCTGTTTGGATGCTGGCACTGCAGTGGATGCTCACAAAATATTTGTTGAACAAATGAGTTTTATATCTCCATCGAGCAGAAATGGTACCAGCATCTCCCAGCAGGCTAAGATGCCTTCTACAGTTCACAGCAGCCCAGCCTCCTTGATTTCCTGGTCTCTGGGAAACATTTCCAGAAGCTGTAAGTTCTCTTTCTTTGGTCCAGAAAACCACAAAGGGCCACCTGTTGGCCCTAGTCCACTGGCCTTCCAGGGGCCAAAACCTCCTGGCCCAGGGTGCCCTCCCAGAGGATGAGACGTCTAGGAAACATACATGTAGCTTCTGTGGAGCCAGGATGACCTCATAAAGGGAATTCCCTACTGCTCTCTAAGGACATTTCCCCAGGCAGAGGTTTCGGGGCCTGAGTGACCTGTGGGGCCCAGGATGGAGCCTTTGGAGTCTATGAACTTGGAGAAGTTGGGGGCACGGGGACCCCACGAATGGCATTGTATCTCCCTTTGAATGTCCTCCCCAATCTTGACCTTTTTTTCCCACCGCACACTTCCAGCTAAGGCTGCTCTCCGCCTGAACCTCTCTCAGCATTATTTTTGCATTGTTCTTCTCTCTAGGGAATTTCCTGTTTTAGACTTTCCTCCCAATTGAATTTGTCTTTCTCCCTCTGAGCCAGATCTTATTGTGTTATTTTCCATCGATAGCTTTAACCCGCTTTGAGGCATCTGCATCAACTCTCTGCCCCTTCTTGGCGATAGCAACACCTCCCGATTAAGGAGCTTCTGCGAATTTCATTAGCATGCTATTCACCCCATCATCCAGATCATTATTAGAGATGTTAAACACGAGTGGGACAGACGCCCATTCCACACACCTTCAGCGAGGCCATGCTCTGTCATTTATCTTCGGTTTAAGTGTGTGCACAGTTCCATTTCCAAAGGAAGGTTCGTCTCCATTCTGGTTTGAATCTATTTTATAAGCAAAGTTTCATAACATATTACGGCAAACATTTGACTAAAATCTAATCTTATAGCTATCCACAGTCCCCCCTGCAAATGTGGTCCTAGCAGAAGAGTGATTAAGCTTAGGGACCTGCTTGCTCTCAACAAAAATGTTGCCAGGAAGTCCAGGGTCTTTGGGATGTTAACTGAGTTTCCTTGAATGTCTCTACCACTTGGTCAACTAGCCAAGACCATGTGCTAAATACCTACTGGATTCAGGCTTCCACTGTGCCGGGACAAGCAGACAACGTGGACAAGGTGACCCTTGTCCTCAGGAACCTTACAGTCGAACTGAGCAGAGAAAACGTTCGCGCACGTGTACCCACCGCATGGAGAGATGTGAGCAGGTTAGGATTCTGACAAAAGCAGCAGGCAGTCCGGTTATAGGCTGCGTGTACTCGAGGGTAGCATGTGTTTTAAAACTTTAGTTTTTTATTATGGGAAATTTAAACATATGCAAAAAGGAGAATGAGTATGTGCCCCCACGCACCCATCCTCCAGTTCCAACAGTTACAACATTTTGCCATTTTTGCTCCATCTCCTCTTCTCTCCTTTTCTTTTTTTTTGAAGGGGATGCAGGGCAGGGGGACACTTTAAAGCAAATCCCAGACATCATATCATTAGCACCAGTATTTACTTCAGAATGTTCCTCTAACAGACAAACACTAAAAAAATAAGTAAATAACCAGAGTACCATTATCATGTCCGACACAATTACAGATAATTGCTCAGGACATGTCATCTAATGCCTGGTCCATGCCCAATTTTTCCCCCTGGTTGTCTGAAAAGTGTCTTCTTACAGTTGGATCATATGACTTAGGACCCAAAGAAGGACCACATATTGCATGTGATGAACATGCCTCTGAAGTCTCTTGGTCTGCAGTGTATCCTTTTATTTTTTAAGCTTTTTTGTGTGTGGGTGGGGGTAGTCAGGTTTTTTTTTCCAATGGAGTACTGGGGATTGAACCCAGGACCTCATGCCTGTTAGGAGTGCACTCTACCATCTCCCCCTGTAATGTATCAGTTTTAAAATGCCATTTAGTTGTGGAAGAAACTCAGTTATTTATCCTGTAGAATTCCAAATGCAGTCCGTTGTAAAGGATGTCTGTTATGTAAAATGGAAACAGAGAGAAAGATCAACCGGGGGATAATCTAAGATAAACTAAAGACAAACCAAGAACGTGAAACGCGGACCCTTGGAGTGGAAGGGAAGCCTAGAGGTTGTTCACAGCGACCCAGCCCCCACCCCATCCTGACCCACGCCCTTAAAAGAGAAGCCTTGTCTGCAGTGGCCCTGACAGATGTCCATCCTCTTTCTTTGCAGAGGAACTCACTTTGAGATTCTTTCATACGGCAAATCGTTCCACTGCCAATAAAAGAAATATTATTCAGCTTAGCGACAATTACAAAATACATTTATACAAACCTGTAGCGAACATCTACTATTGACTCAACTATGCTGTGCCTGGGAAGGGTTCTGAGGGGAAGGGAAGGGGGAATAAGGGAAGAGAGGCACAAACCAAAGAGAGCAAGAGGCCAGAGGTGCAAGGCAGTCCCAGCCACTGCTGGAGAAGCCCTTTATGCCTGGCTCGGCAGAGGGCTGGGGTGAAAGGGAGGCAGGGCAGGCAGGTAACTCCCAGAGAAGATGGACTGGCTCAATCCCAGACTATCTGGGTGCGAGCTCTGCCTCCAGTTGGAGCAACGGCTTCAACTTTTGAGCCCGAATCTCCTCCTCCATGACTGGAGTTGACAATGCTCAAGGGTTGTTGTGCACATGAAGCCAAAGGACACAGGGGCCTGGCGCTCAGCTGGGGCTCCGTGGGAATAGCTGTGTCGTGTGCTTGGCGGGGCTCAGCTCAGTCTGTCCCACACCAGACAGACAACCTGTTCGCTCTGTCTGACAGCAGGTCGTCGCCTGGGGAAAAGCTATGAAGTTGATCAGCTCTGGTACCAAGTTGATTCAGGGCAGGGATGGGGGTAGGGGGTACAAAAGGTTCCAGTAAGCAGGAGAAGGGAGCAGTTCCCTCTGCGAGTCCCGCAGGGAGGAGGCCTTCTGTACGGCTGCGTTCCAGGTTTGGGTGAGCGACCTGAGAACATCTCCGTCTTTTCCGAGATATTTGTACCACACTCAGATCATCTTGCATTTCCAGTCTCAGCTTATTCTGTATAGTTTTCCCAAAATACTAAGTATGTTAGGTAATTCCTCCAGGGGCCTCGGATGTTCTGCCCTGACGTGCTGATGGTGCATTTGTTTACCCAGAGGGAACCAGGTGAGGAGACAGCCTTGGCCCCTCCTTCTAGCGAGCATCTCTCAGAAAGTGTGAACTTGGTCCAAACCCAGCGGCTCCCCCCTACCTCCAGGCTTCCATTCGCTCAACCTTAAGACAGGGGAGAAGGACCTCAGCCTGCGCCTCCCGCCCCTCCAGCCCCTCCGCAAAGGGATTTGGAGGGAAAGGTTGAAAGCCTGCGTAAAGGATTTGGGCCTATCACAAGAGAGTGGCAAAAGAGATACAAGCTGTTATTGGCGTCATCTCAGTATTGATCAGGGCTCACGAAGCTTAATTCCTCCCTGTTACCAAGTCTGAACTCCCAGCAGTCTTCAGTCCGTGTTAATTTCGGCTTTCTGTTGAAACAAGGTCAGCGCCGCAGCTGCTTGGGTATCAGGGGCCTCCCCTCACCCCCCCGCCTCCTTTATTAGCAGGCTCTCCGCCCCTCCGCTCTTCCCTTTCCCATGGCCAGCCTCCAGCAGATGGTTTGGTTTCAGGAGACCACCAGAGACACAACAGAGCTTTTCTAAGTCCATTAGGGACCCATTATTTCGGGTGGCTGCCCCTGCTTCCTCCCCCATCCTTCTCCCTGACCACTGAGATCCCGTTTCAGGAAACTCCATGTTTGGTTTCCGGAGGGGAAAAGCCTGCCTGCATCCAGAGAATGACTCCACGTGCCATCCCCATCCGATGTCAGAATGAAGGTCTTCCTGTTTGGATGCGGGAGAGTGAAATCGCGGCTTGCACTCGGCACCATCTCAACTCCAAACTCATCAGCCAGTGGACGAGAGCTCTCCAAGTCCTGGCAGGGAAAGAACTTGAGAAGGGAAGTGATTTCTGAGTCCTTCAAAGCCAGCAATTCAGACAGAACTCTTTCCTGTTATTGATTTCCAGCAATCAATAACTTGGTTTCAATAGGCAAGTCTCCCAGTCCACCCTTGGCTCCACCAGCCCCCAAGATAAACCCAGCCAGTCATCAAGTGCCCCCCTCCCCTGTTCCTTGTTCTCAAAGCAAACTTGAGTTTCTTTTTTAACGTGAGGATTTCCTCCACTCCCTGCCAGCGACCCCCTGTTCCTGAAACACAAACCAGACAGCAGCAACAAGAGCCGATGTCATTGCAATTAATAAAAACAGTGACAGCCAGCCCGGCCCGCTGCCTCGCCGATGGTCTGCAATGCTACATGCTCTTTCTCTCCAAGTGAGGCTCACGGAGTATTCATTCCAGCCCTCTCCAATCTCATCATGATTTTATTAATAATTTAGCCCTAGGGTGGGGTTGTCTCTGCTGGTGAGTGGCTTCGGGGCCTCAAGTTATCAAAATACTAACGCTCCCAATTTATCAGCCTGCCTGATGGAGTGTCAGCGGTTTCTGGGTAGTTGTGGAGAGGGGGACATGTAATAAACTCCAGATCTAGGCTGAATGGAGTCTCTGGGACAGGAAACACAGGCCAGCGGGTCCTATGCCCTTGACCTTCCCGGGACCCTTCAGGGGAGACTCTGGCTCAGACACTGGAGTCGGTTAGGCATCCCCAGGGACCAAGGGCAAAGGGCGGATGGATGGCGTAGCAAACCTGGTGATTTGGATTTCTGAAATCTGGTGCAGGGACCCCCAGTGGAGTCTCCTTATGGATTATCTCGCTGCCTGCCAACGTGCGGGGAGCGTGGCCCTGGTGGTGAGCGGAAGAGCTTCAGTTGAATCGAGCAGGATGTTGAGTAATGTTAAATCACAGGGAGAATTACTCTCTTTCCAATTATTTTTCAACCTTCATGTTGCTTGAGGGGAAACCTGTGACTGCGGTGCTCCTGCGTCTTTCACGCCTCCCTAACACCTGAGAATCTCCCTACTTCACAAGGGGAGCTGTCCTCAGGCTCCCTGGCCTCCGATGGGAACGGCAGCTTCTCAGGTGGACAGCATCGTTTGGTTTTCGTTCTATTTATTTTTACAGTTACCTGACGTTTGCAGCCAGTCATCCTGATTTTGCAGTTACCACTGTGATATAAAGTTTCCTTTTAAAGCACATATATTTAAGTTAAGCTTCAGATGATTCAAAGTTTAAAAATTAAATAATAGTCTGGCTGGTATATGGATATAGTGATATATGTGCAGGGCCGTGGGAATGCTTGGAGTTTAGAGATGCTGGCTCTGAGTTGTCATGGAGATAAGGCCCTGAAAACTGCCCCCGGAGTGGGGCTGGGAGAAGGAAGTGGGGCTGGGGTGGGCAGGACCCCTCAGGGCAACTGAAGATCATCGTGGGGGGTTGTCCTGAATAGACCCCTCCTCCCATTCCCCTGGTACCCAAAACACCCTTTTCTTCAAGGAACTGTAATGGTGGGTCCATGACTGGACACATGACTCAAGCCAGCCAGGCCAATAGAAGTCCTTCCCTGTCAGTTCTCGTGAATCTGGGGGGGGATAGTCCCCTTTTCCTACAATTCCTTGGTGAGGAATTGTAAAGGCATGGCTGCCCCATAGCTGTTCCTTCTGAGAGAATGGGGCTCAACCACAGAGGAGAGATGAGATGGGTGAGAGAGAGAGTCAGAAAGAGAAATTCCTGGTTCTGTCCAAGTCCCTGGACCCAGGGGACCCTTCCACCAATCTCTCTGTTCTCGTTGGCTCTTCACCTAAACCAACACATGCCTTTCGTGCTCAAGCTGGTTTGAGGTACATTTCTCTCATCTGCCTCTACGGGAGCCCTGGCTCACTAAGCACAGGAAGCCGAGCTCGACATTATTAGCCGTCAGGGAGATGCAAATCAGAACCCCAGTGAGGGGCAGGGCAGAGCTCAGTGGTGGAGCGCGCGCTTAGCATGCGCGAGGTCCTGTGTTCAATCCCCAGTTCCTCCATTAAAATAAATAAATAAATGAATAAACCTAATTACCTCCCCTACAAACAAACAGACAAAAACGAACCCCAGTGAAACACCACTTCATACCCACTAGGATGGCTAGACTCCAAAAGACAGATAATAACAAGCGTCGGTGAGGATGAGGAGAAGTTGGAACCCTCAGGCACCTCCGGCAGGAATATAAAACAGCACAGCAACTTTGGAAAATCGTCTGGCAGGTCCCGCAGAGCTGAGCTACAGAGGCACCACCTGATCTAGGAATCCCCTCCTCAGCATCTACCCGAGAGAAATGAAAACAGGGCTGCACAAAACACGATGTGAACGCTCACAGCTGTATTATTCATAATGGGCAACAGGTAGAAATGACCCAAATGTCCGTCAGCTGTCGAGGGGATAAACGGAATATCCTACACGGCCATTCAGTAGGATGCTGTTCAGCAATAAAAAGGAATAAAATACTGATACAGGTCACGGCATGGATGAGCCTTGAGAACATCAGGCTGAGTGCAAGAAGCCCGTCACACACACAAAACTCCACACATTGTGTGATTCCATTTATAGGAAATGTCCAGAAAAGGCAATTGCATAGAGACAGAAAGGAGATTTGTCGTGGCCCAGGGCTGGGGATGCAGGTGGGGGTGATGACAGCTGAGAGGGGAAGGATTTCTTTTTAGGATGATGAAAAATGATACAGTCGACTGTGGGGGTCAGTGAGCAACTTGGGAACATGCTAAAAAGCCACTGACAAAGAAAACCCAGCGTAAGTAAAGGCAAACACAAAAATAATAATTGCAGAATTCATTGAAATAGAAAACAAGCAAAAGTTAAAAACAAGCCCAAATCTGGTTCTTTTAAAAGTTAAGCAAAATTGAGAACCCCTAGTAGACTGATTGAGGGAGAAAGAAGACGGGAGGGAGGGAAAGAGGACGAGAGAAAGGGAGAGCCCGAATGAGCAACACCTGGAATTAAAGGCGAGTTCTGCCCTTGAATTTATAAATCAACGGGCAAAGAAGTAACACCAAAATGAAATAATATTCTTTAGATCAATAGAAAAGCCAATGATTGTGTACTTTAGACTGACTAATTTTATACTATGCGAATTATATCTCAATAAAGCTGGTTTTTCAAATAGAATGAGCCCTGAGTGATACATCATTGGTGTTGAAGGAAGGCTGAGGAGGGGCGTGCAACGGGGGCGTCTGTGAATCCGCGCGGACGCGTCTCTCTGCTCCAGGCTCCGGCCCAGGCACCGTTTAACCCCACGAGAAGCTGAATCCTCTCCACTGCCTCTGCTGGCCGGGGGTCCTGGAACCAAGGCAGGTGCCTCCAGGACCCCAGCTACAGGGATAGGGGTGGCTGTTACCCTTTTGACCTGGGTCTTCTATTTGGGTTCAATCCCCAGTACCTCCATTAAGTAAGCAAATAAATAAACCTAATTACCTTCCCCCTCCAAAAAATAATAAAATAAGATACTTTTTGAAAAAAAGAGCAACTAAGAAATTTGGGGAAGTTCTTGTGGATGGGAAAATGCTATGAAGAGGAAAGAAATGGGTATGATTAATACTGTCATGTCCTGGAATGCCTTTCCCAACCGGCCATGGACCCCCTGGGAACCCACGCTCCTTCGGAACGAGTGACACTCAGGAGAAGAAGGCCGGGGGGCTCACATCTGTCCGGGCTCTGGGCAAATCGCCTCTGGACGCTCACCTGCCTTCCCAGCAACCCCGGAAGCGAGGGGAGCTACCCTCATCCTCAGATGAAGGCAGAGGCTTAGAGACGGGAGGCAGCCGGCCAGGGCTCGTGGCTGGCAAGAGGAGGAGCTCAGCTCTGCCCAAGAATCTAACAACGCACTTGCCCTCCCGGCTGATCTTTTTAACAGCAGGTAATGACGTTAAAACCAAACCAAATCAACACTGTGTAGGAAGCTGTTCACGGAGAAGTCTGCCTTACACCCACCAGCCGCCCCCGCCCTCCCCACCACTGCAGACAAGCATTTTAATTACGCTCTCATTTAACCTTCTGGGCCCTGTATGCAAACACAAGCAAATCAGGAGATGTATAGCATATGTAATATATATATTCTGATTTCGCCTTTCCTTTTCTTATTAAAAATTTAGCATACCATCAGCATGGATCTATACCTTTGTTGTTTTACCTAGCCATTTAGCCTGGTGACTTCCCCAGAACAGGGCATGTGGATTGTTCTGGCTCTTTTTCCTGGCTGCATAGTATACTGCTGTGTGGGTGGAGCAGAGTTTATTCAACCCAGCTCTCACTGCCAAGCACAGAGTTGTGTCCAGTCTCTTGCTCCTCCAAACTGCCCTTCCATGCAAACTGCTTGACTTGTGCAGACAGACCTGTAGATAGGGTCCCAGCTGCGGGACTGTTTGGTCCAAGGGTCAATTACAGGTAGCGTCTATGCACATTAGGATGGCTCAGACCCATGGTTCCCACATCTGCCTGGGTCTCCAAGTTCCCCGTGGCATGTGGTAGTAAGACGGATTTCAGGGCCCGGTCCCAGACCCACTGAGGGAGAATCTCCAGAGCTGGAACCCAGGAAACAGTATTTTCCACATAGGCATTATCACTGGCAGTAACGATTTTATTTCTGTTCACTTCTGTTTTCTGCCTCTCTCCACTGGAATGCAAGCTCCCCGTGGCAGGTGGCGTATCTGTCTGGCTCACGGCTGGATCTCCAGCAATTAGCACAGTGCCTGGCTCATCGAAGCAGGGTAAGTGGATGGACTCACAAAGGACAACAGAACGCCCACCCGGGTGAGGGACCTCCAGACTGGGTGATGCTCTCCTCACCAGGAGAAAGGGTCACCGTGTGGCACCAGGATATCCAGTTTCTGACGGCAGTGGGGGAGGCTGAAGGGGGCTGGGGAGGCAAGAAGAGCACAACAGGGTGGTGTATGTGATGTGCTCGGGGTTGGCTGGACATAGAGAGTCGGGGTCAGGACCCAGCCATCTGGAAAACGCTGGGTGAGGTGAACTCCACCTGGTGCCACAATGAAGCCATACCGCTCTGGCCCCGTCAAAGTTCTGCCTGCAGTGGAGACTCAGCCAAATGCCAAGTGGCCTCTGCCACCCCTCCCTCAGCCAGGAGCCCGCTGGCCTTTCTGACAGCCCACCTAAGGAGCTAAGCTATCCTTTATGTGACAGAGGGCAGAGGGCAATCCAGGAACCCAGCCCCACTCTGGTCTGTCTGGGCGCTCCTGAAAAGCTCTGGGGACCAGAATGCTTACCCTGGTTCTCAGACTTCCAAGCCCACCAGTTGCATGCACTTGAGCTGATTTTATTTATTTATTTTTTGAGTAGTGGGGGATGGGTTTGCATTGAATCATTTTCAGTTTTACCCAGAAGTACCTATGTTTCATGGCATGCAGGTCGAGGACATGTACCAGAGCATCTCTCTAGGTCCCTCCTGGCTCGCAGAGCTAAGACTTCAGGATTCTCTGCACAGGAGCAACCTTCTCCAGTCCCGCTCTGCTCTGGATCCTGGCTCTCCTTCCCCGGGGCTGGCACAGTGAGGGGAGAATCGTTTCTTCCACCAGGGATGCTCGGTGAACTGGCTGTAGTCGTGGAAGAGGCTGTTCTAGGTGGCGTGATTGAAGACTAAGTTGGACTAGACTGTGTTACTGCAACCTAAGTGGTGGGCCTCCCCGGCATTTCCCTGTGCGCCCCTCAGACACAGACCTAGGAAGGGGGAGATTTCATGAAATTCTGCCTGGCTTCCAGGTTCTGAAGGGACCTCGGGTTTCCTGGCATCTTCCTATCACCTGTGGCTGGAAGTGTGTTCTCACTCCATCCTTGACAGCACGTGCCCTCCACGCACCAAGCCCCTCAAGCTCAGCCTCAAAGGGGCTTGTTTCAGCCTTGGAAACTTGCCTTTACACCCTTACACCCCAATTCCAAAACTGACCCTCAGGCCACTGCATTCTGCCAGCAGCACCGGCCTTGATCAAGCCGTTCAGTTATTACCCCTCTCCTGTCAAAGGTTCCAAGCTTCTCACCGCCCCTGTGTCTGAGCTGAGGTGCAGGTAAAGTTCTCACAGAGATCTAAAGCGTCAGGCAGCTCTGGGCCAGCATCTTCCTGTCCTGCCAGTCACGTTAATCCAGGTAGAGACCACGCCCACTGCACCTGTTACAACTCACCTGGAACAGGTCCAGCTTATCTTTGGCGGCAGGTTCCTCTGCAGGGCTGGGCTAGGCAGGGCAGCCACACCCGGCCGCCTAGACATGTGACTCCCTTTTTTCTGTTTGTGCAGACATTTGACTAATTTCAGCACAGAAACATCGCGTCTGGGGCTCCCCCAGCCCTTCTAGACTGCTCCGTCCTGCACTTAGCCCATCTCCCTTCCCTTGACAAGTGGACTTCATCTCCTCCCTTTAGACCAGGATTCCGCTGGTTTGTGTAAATTCTACGTTATTAAGTATTCATACTGCTCGGTGCTGGCTGTGGCCTTTCTCCCAGCTTCCTGGCTCTGTTCCTTCCCGGGAAGATGAGTGACTGGGCGGAACAGTGCTGGACGCTGCCCCGTGTATGTCGTCCTGCCGCCTCCCTTTCAGCCTAGTCCCACTGCCTCACTGGGCACTCGCTCTGTGCTCGAGTTATACGTCGTGAGGGATCCAGACGTGAACAAGAGGCGCTAGCATCCTGGTGGGCGAGGCAGGGCTAGAGGTCAGAAGCCCTGCCCAGCCGACTGTGATGAGTTGTAGGAAAGGTACAGACAGAGCCCTTCTTGAGTCCCGGCTTCAGGATGGGACAGGGAGGGCTTCCCCGGGGACAGGGCACGCACAGAGGGTGGAGGGGGAGGGGGGAAAGCAGGGGCAGATGTGCAGGGCAGGGCAGGGGGACTCAGCGATGCGTGCTTAGGTACGGCCGGTCCCATGACAGAAGGCTGAAGAGGTGCGTGACGGCTGGGGAAATTTCTTTTATTCTGAAGCCGGTGGAGGGGTGGGGGTGGGGGTGGGGGCAGCGAGTATAGACAGCAGCCGGGGGGGGGGGTCATTCCAGAAGGAGAGAAGGGAGGTAGTTTCCCACGAAGTATCTCACTGCGGCCACTGTATCAGTTTCCTGTTGCTGCTGTAACAAATTATCCCACACTTAGTGACTTAGAACAATGCACGTTTCTTATTTCACAGTCCTGGCGGTCAGAAGTCCAAAATCAGTCTCTACAAACTACAGTCAAGATATTGACAAGGCTGAATTTCTTCTGGAAGCTCCAGGGGAAACTACATTTCTTGTCTTTTCCAGGCCTTCTGAGGGCTGCCTGCATTCCCGGGCCAGTGGTCCTGCATCACTCTGACCTCAGCTTCCCTTTTACAAGACCCTCTGTGATGACACTGGGCCCACCCAGACAACCCAGGGTAATCTCCCCGTCTCAAAATCCTGCAGTTAATCACACCTGAAAAGTCCCTTTCTGTCCTATAAAAAGACATATTCATAGGTTCTGGGGATTAGGACATCTTGGGGCCGGGGGCATCACTCAGCCAACCACAGGCAGGAATTTACAATCTGCCTCATTTCATTCCCACGAAGTGCACCAGGCAGTTATTATAATTCCCATTTTACAGATGGGGACGTGGGTGTCAGAAGGCTTAACAGCACTTCAAGGTTACAGTTGTGAAAGGCTCCTGTAGGATTTGAACTTAATCTGTCTGACCCCAAAGCCCACTCACCCTGTCCATGGCCAGGCCTGCCTGTCATGGGATGCTTCGGATCAGAGAGGATTTGCAGGGGCCAAGTCTTTAGAAGACGTTGCCAGGAGCTCCAGTGGGAGGTAAAGGGCATAAAAGTGAAATAAACTCAGCGGAAAAGGAATAAGTGGGGGGAGATGAGGAATACTGCAGAGGGACAGGGTAGGGGCGAGGGACCAGGAGTCACTGGAACTGAGTCTAAGCTTGGGGATGCCCATGATGGAGAACCAATGAGACCAACAACAGAAGTGGGGAGAAGGCTGGGCATGGCGCTTGGAGAGCTCTCTCATCTCTCTCAGTGTCTCTGTCTCTCTCCTCTCTCAATCTCTCTCTCTCTGTCTCTCTCTCCTCTCTCTGTGTCTCTCTCTCCTCTGTGTCTCTCTCAGTGTCTCTGTCTCTCTCCTCTCTGTCTCTGTCTGTCTGTCTGTCTCTGTGTATGTGTGTGTCCCTATCCTCTGTCTGCCTGTCTGTCTGTCTCTCTGAGCCTTGAACTGCCCTGTAAGAATCTGGATGACTTTGGCTTCCATGCTGAAGAGACCAACAGTGAGCTCGCAGAGAGACAGGTGCCCCTGGTGCCCCAGCCATTTGAGGCAGACATGTAAGTGAACAAGCTTCTGGAAGATTCCAGCTCCAGCCATTGTCTAACTCCAACCGTGAGAGGGACCTTGAGCAGGAACCACCCAGCTGAGCCCCATCAGGCCCCAACTGTGAGGGACTACGATTCCATTTTCACACTGTTTAAGTCACTAGGGTATGGAATAGATTGTTACACAGCATCAGATCGCACAGATCAAGGATGCAGTTAATAATTTGGAGTGGAAATCTGGCAGGGAAATCAGATGTCTGTTGGCAGGAATTTTAGTTCCAAGTGCCCTATCAGCACGGCTAGTCGAAGCCGGGATAGTGAGGAAGAGGATTTTTCTCTTGGAAGCTTGAGCGCTCCCTACCTGCTCTCCGTGCCTCCTCCCTCCCCATGGCTATGACTGCCCTGCTGCTCCAGTGTCCACAGTTCCAGCCTTTGTCACCCTCATGAATTAAGTCTGCTTTGGGGGAATAATCTGCATTGAAGCCCGGTGTTTCCCCTTCCAGGGCTGTGAGCTAAACCTGAACCTCAAACCTGACCCCTTCCTCTGAAGGGAGAGATTTTACTCCACCACACAAGGATGGAAGAGGGAGGGGAGGAGCTTCAGGGGGTAAGGGTGGGGAGAGCACTGCGTTGGAGCTGGCTCCTACTGGCTCACAGGGGCGGACGATTCGATTTTCAGGAATTTGGTGAGCTGGTTGTTAAACACAGCCATTACTAAACATTAAATTCCATAAACTCATAACTAAATAAAATAACACCACAAGGAAAAGAAATACGTGCTCAAAACTCATCCCTTCCTAATTTTTTTAACCACGTCTCGCTATTGCCTGTGCCCTTGAGCACTTTTGTGTCTTCTGCACGTGTGGTGGGAATACCGTGTAAAGACAGCCACGCAGCATCTCTTCTGACTCCGTGGTCAGAGACATCCTGTAGGCAGCGCGAAATCGGCCCCCGTGGGAGGACTCCCACCGTGGAAATCAGCCAGCCCTCCAAATCAGAGCTTTGTTTTTCCTCCCTGAGGACAAATTGTAAACCTTTAACCAGCACATCACTTGGATTTGGGGGGAAACGACTTGGAGACAGGGTTGAGAGGGAACCGACTGACCGCCCCCCCACCAGAGTTCTTGCAGAGGTCCATCTGGCATCACGTGATTGCACGTGGTGTAACGAGGAGATACACCTGCTGTTCTCGCCGAGGTCTGCAGGCGCTGGGTGTCCCCTCCTCCTCATTTTGTTTAGTGTGATGACGTGATCCTCTGGGCTTGTGTGAACAGTCTCAGGCTGTGAGTTCAGCCTCTCTCCTCGCCTGGTGGCAGATACAGATGTCCCGTGGTCCTCACTGAACCACGTGTATCCAGGAGGTGGGGGACAGAAAAGAGGTGAAGTCAAAGGGCCCCCCAACGACCGGCACACTCGACCCTCTCATTTAAACCTTTAATCTTCACTTTCCCACCCCCTCATCATTACCACACTTAATTTTCCAAAAAAAATTTTATTGAAGTTAAATTCACAAAACATAAAATTAATCATCTCAAAGTCACGTTGACTGGCATTTAGTACATTCACAATGTCGTGCAAACACCACCCTCTCTAGTTCCAAAACATTTCCATCAGCTCAAAGCAGAACCCCTCACCCACTACATAGCTCCAGGCATCTACCAGTCTGTGTTCTGTGTCTATGAATTTGTCTTCTCTGGATATCTCATAGAAGTGGAATCATACAGTATTTATCCTTTTGTGACTGGCCTTTTTTCGCTTAGCATATGTTTCAAGGTTCATCCATGTTGTAGCATGTTATCAGTACCTTGCTTCTTTTAGTGGCTAAATAATATTCCATTAGATGGCCAGACCACATTATTTATCCCTTCATCAGCTGATGGACATTTGGACTGTTTCCACCTTTTGGCTACTGTGAATAGTGCTGCTATAAACATGTGTGTCCATGGACTTGTTTTCAATTCCTTTGGGTCTATACCTAGGAGTGGAATTGCTGGGTCATATGGTAATTCTGCGTTTAAGCTTTTAAGGAATCACCGGTCCCCACACTGCTCCTACCTAGTGATACTGAAAGCAGAAAGTCCCTTGAGTGGCCCCTTCAGTCATCACATCCCCAGAATCACACAGATCTGGGTCCAGCCCTGAGCTCTTCCTTAACTCTGCTGAGCCTCAGTCTGAGCCGCTGTGAAGTGCGAGTGATGATGGAATTTACCTCTTAGGGAGGGAGGGAGCATCTGGGAGCTATGTGTCCTCCATGGTTCGCATGGTAACACCGATAATGGTGGCTGAAACTTGGAATGACAGAGCTGGGCGAACTTTGGAGAGCATCTCATCCAAGGGGAACGCAAAGGCCTGGGCAAGCTCCTTCTACGTGTCACCTCTGATGCAGGTCTTACGTGCCTCCTTTCCTAGTGACCTTAACCCTGGCGGGGCTCTGACCAGGGAGAGCTGGTGGGGCAGGTGAGAGTGCCTCTCTCCTCTGCCGACTCCAGGAATCCATTCAGGGTGAGCCAGCCCGCCTTGGCCGCCCACACACTCACCCGGCTGGTCCAGATCAGCTAAGGCAGTGGCATCGGGAGAGGCAGCTAATTGGGGGGGGGGGTGGCTGAATTAACTGAGCCCCAGAACCCCGAGGCCACAGGAAGAACCAGAGATGGGCCTCCCCTCCCCCTCTGGGTCATGTGGCAACAGAACAGTGACTCCCAAGGACTGCCCCGTGGAGTTGGGCGCCAGAGTCCCAGGGATGGAGCTTGGCCCCAGGCAGGGAGGCCCTGGGCCAGGCCTGAGACCTCCGGGGCTCTGTTCCGTCCTCTCCAAAATGGAACCAACTTCATAGTGTTTGGAAGGT
Source organism: Camelus bactrianus (assembly GCF_048773025.1). Taxonomy (NCBI): domain Eukaryota; kingdom Metazoa; phylum Chordata; class Mammalia; order Artiodactyla; family Camelidae; genus Camelus; species Camelus bactrianus. The sequence continues at coordinate 73,984,392 of NC_133542.1, forward strand.
TCCGTCCTCACTGAAGTCACATGAGCTCCTAGAACTCACGTAACACGGTAAGCCCCCTGCCCAGGCAGAGCGAGCGCTGAGTGGTGGATTTAGTCAGTTAGTCATAGATGCGGAGATTGCAGGCACCATTAACGACAATTTAGGGAAGTGAGAGGGACGGTCGTGCTACGAGGCTTTGGGGGGGAAAGTCACCTGTGCCGGGAGGCGGAGGCCTGGAACCTTCCAGCCACACGACCCTGGGCAAATCCTTTCCCTTGTGGATGTCAGCGACCTCACCTGTGACATGGGGGGAAGGAGGAGGCGGTCTCCAGGGCCCCTTCCAGCGCTGGAGTGCAGCGATCCCAGAATGGGCTCCCACAGATGCTCTGATGTCCCCGATCCCCCAGGGGCGGCTGACCCACCCCTCCACCCACCCCGCAGGCTGTGACACGCCCGCCCCAGGCTCTCCTCCCGGCTGGACGGTGCTCCTTCCCAGAGAAGGGTCCAAACAGCTCTCCTGCCACTTGTCTGTCCCCACTGACGGAGGAGCGGGCTTTGTGGAGAGGCTTTTAAACCTTCCTGGTTGCAGTGAGCATTGATTAGCCTTGTTCCCTAATGGGATTTTTCTGTGCTCACTGCCGCCTCCCGCCTCCCGCCTCCGACCCTCATCACTCTGGGCCTTCTTCTCCGAGCCACGGCTCCTCAAAAGCTCACTGCTGTGACTGGGGGGCTGGGGGGCTGGGGGCCCTGAGCCCCCACCTGCGGTGAAGGGCGGCTGATTGCTGAGCCCGGATCCAAGGCTGCTGGCTATTTGGTGGCTGCGGTGTTGGGTCCAGTCCTCCGGGCCCTCTCGAGCCAGCTGAGCCATGCCTCCGGAGCCTTCCTTCCTTGTCACGGCCAAAGAACCCCCAGAAGTCACTCGTGAATGTCCCACCACCTCCTTCCCAGGTGCCCTCGTCTTTGGGTAATGAGGTGGTTTTCAGGCCGGTCTGTTGCTATGGAATTCAAACTCATGGCAACTTGATAGCATTCCCTTAGCCGCCAGCCTTGGGATCTCTGGCTTCCTTTACAATCAAGTCAATAAAAATGTCACCTTGCCCTCCTCTTTTTAGTATTTATATTTCAGTTCGATGTGAGGCCCAAAGTCCGTCAATGACCCTCTGATGAGCTACAAAAAAGTACACAGTTCTGCAATGGATCTGGGGAAGTCGCTGGTAAAATGAGTCAACTCTTTTTCACCCACGGCAACATCTTTTTCTATGATCTCCACGTCTGCCTCTGTTACCCTCCCGTGACGTTGGGGACCACCTTTCAATGCTTTGCTGCTTGGAGTCCTGCCAATCTGGACCTGGTTGTCTCCAGCACTCAAGGCAGCCTCCAGTCCTCTCAGAGAAATTAGCCCCGGGGAGCAGTGCAGAGGCTCCCGGGAGGGTACTCACAAAGGAAGCAGAAATCACCCGCTCCTGGCTCGCCTGGGATGAGAACGTGCTTTTGCTGGGGGCGTGTAATACTCCTGATGGCCAATCCACGCACAAGTTACCAGGGCAATAGCCCTCGGTTTACCTTTTCCAAAAGCCCTGTCCTCTGGCAATCAATAAAGTGGGAAAGATGATCACCTCCAACTTGGTACTGGCCTCAGGGCTGCTTCCATGGTGGCCAGCACATCCCAAGACCTGGAAGGGAACACGACTCTCTGCAGGCTGGACTTAGGCAGGCGGGTCACTGTGACGGGGGAGCACAGAGACCGGGAGCCCTGTCCTGCTCCCACTGACGTCCTCCAGATGGTGTTGCCATGGGGATAAAAAAGGTGACGTCGAGGCTTTCGAAGCAGAGAGATGGTGTCACGAAGATGTGGCGAAGTGGGTGGAGTGGGGTCAGGGAAGAGGTCAAGTTTTTTTTATTTAATAGTTTATAATTTAGCAGCAACATGGATGGACCTGGAGCTCATCACTCTAAGTGAAGTAAGCCAGAAAGAGAAAGAAAAATACCATACGATATCACTCACATGTGGAATCTAAAAAGAAAAAGAAAAAAGAGGCCACTAATGAACTCATACAAAACAGAACCAGACTTGCAGACATAGTAAACAATCTTATGGTTACCGGGGAAAAGAGGGTGGGAAGGGATAAATTTGGGAGTTTGAGATTTGCAAATGTTAACCACTATACGTAAAAATAGATAAAAAACAAAATTTTTTCTGTATAGCACAGGAAACTATATTCAATATCTTATAAAACCTTTAATGAAAAAGAATATGAAAATGAATACATGTATATATAGGCATGGCTGGGGCATTCTGCTGTACACCAGCAATTGATGCACTGTAACTGACTATACTTCCATTAAAAAAAAAAAAAGTTTCTAATTTAGGAAGCACCAGAGCGTAACAGTGGAGAGCTCGGACTTTGGAGCTGGACCGGCCTGCATTTCAGCCCCGGGTCCTCTACTTCTCAACTGTGTGACTTGGAGCAAAGGACTGACCATTTCCGGGTTGTTGGTTTCCTTATCCATAAACTGGGGGTAGTAACGGTGCCTGACGGCTGGGCTGGTGGGAGGTTAGGTGGGATAACACAGGCAGAGTCTGACATCCGTCTGGGCCAGAGAAAGCGTTCGGTTCTCCTTAGCTGGTGCGAAATGTCTGACCCTCACTCTCCAGCAGGCACTTTGAAGCACTTTTCTGTACATTAATGCATTGGATCTTCAACAGTGCGGTAGCTAGCCAGGCATCACAGCCGTTTCTAGAAAATTTCTTGCCAATCTGAGAACTTGACTGGAATCAGTGGCAGGTTTAGAGACATTCTCTTAGACCGAGCTGGCAAGGAGTTTATGATTAGAAAGAAATGCTGGGGCAGGTGGCCAAGGACTCCTCGCTGGGGCCCCCTGAAGGAGGTGGGCCACGTGCAGCTCGTGTCTTCTTGCCTGGCCACTCACACACGCCTTTTCTTCTCTTGCCTTGTTCTTTCCCTCTGAGGTGAAATTCACATAACATCAATTAGCCATTTAAAAGTGAACAATTCAGTGGCATTTAGCACATTCACAATGTTGTGCAACCACCACCTCGGTCTGATTCCAAAGCATTTTCATCACTCTGAGGAAAAGCCCTGTCCCAGTGAGCAGTCGTTCCCTGCTCTCCCTCCCGCCGGCCCCTGGCCCCCACCATCTGATCTGTGTCTGTGAATCTGCCTGCTCTGAACACTGCATATAAATGGGGTCGTACAATATGTGGCCTTTTGTGTCCATGGCTCCTGCACTTCGCATAACGATCTGAGGTCCGTCCCTGCTGTACTAGGTATCAGTGCTTTGTTCCTCTTCATCGCTGAATAGTAGTCCATTGTAGAGAAGGACCATGTTCTGTTTCTCCATCATCCACTGATGGACACTTGGGTCACTTCCCCTTTTTGCCAGTAGTGAATCGTGTTGCCCTGAATGTGGGTGTGCATCTCACACACTCTTGCTCTCCACGACAGTCAGACCTGCAGTTCTCAAACCTGCTCACTTCTCTCTTGCTGCCTTTGCACATGCCGCTCCACCCCTTGGTTTCCCCCTCCTCTCTGTTGACTCCTATCCACACGTCAGGGCTCAGATTCACACCACTTCCTCCGGGAAGCCTCCGTGCTATGCCTGAACAGGCTGGTGGTCCCCTATAGCATCCGGCCGCCTCCAGGCCAGCCTGGCGCATAGTAGGTATTTCTAAAATGTTTGTTGAATGAATACACGACCATCATCTCTGCAATCGCTCCGTCTTTGTGGCAGCCTCATGGGTTTTCTGACCTGGGAGCAATTGCGAGATTGCAGGCTATAGAGAGGGGTTCCTCTGGGGCAGGGGAGCAGCCACCTCCAGTTAATGTTCCCAATGGCCCCTTGGGAAACTTGTTGATTAAAAATGCGGTATGGAAATGGGAGCAAAGCTGCCATTAAAGATGATTAATTAGAGTCCCACTCATTATTCTATGTGGAACGACGCTATTAATATTAATGACCCTTAAAAATACTTCCTCTAAAGGCACTTACTCTTTATTTCTGCACTTCTTTCAGTGTGGTCTCAGCCCTTACCCAGGCTCTCCAAAGCCTGGGTTCTTCCCCCGAACTGCCCCTCTAGAGGGCACCAGGCCAGAGTTTCCGCCACTCATTCAGGGGCTGTGTCATTGTTTCCCCGACCCTCAGCCACATGTGCTGAGCCGCTCAGCAAACGCCCCCCCCAACCCCCGCCCCACTCCGGCTGGAAACAGGGAATACGGGCCTTTTTACAGCTTTATTTTGTAGTTAAACGCCGTGGTGGTTTCTGGGGAGGCAGGACAATGTCTGACACTGGGGGAGAAGGCTAAGCTCTCCCTAATGAGATGGCAGCAGAGAGATGACACAGATAGAGTGAAAGGACTGAAAGAAAATCATTCACAGGAGGGCAGAGGGAACTGCCCCGTGGGGCAGCCTCCCCAGGAGCCCGTCAGCTCGATGGCAGCTCCAGCTGGGGGACACTGGGCCACAATCCGAGAAGGCTCCAATTAAAAATATTAACCCCGACGCCAGGGCTCCAACCCAGGGCTTGGTCACGGCAGGAGCAGCAGCTCGGCTCTTTGAGGAAGATTGGTGGGGACATCCTGCAAGAAATGGGGGAGGAAGTGGCCAGAACTCAGTCTTGCGCATCGTTTGCCTGTGCTGCTGGGAGCAAAACCGCTCCCTGGCGCTCTGTGCCTGTTTCACGCCATCTCAACCATCCATCTGCCGTGCGGGATCTCCTGCCTCTGAGACCAGAGGCAACGGCATGGACGCCCCTGAAGACCCCTGAGAGCGGGGACCTCGCCTGCTGTGCTCACCGTGCTGGCGAGGGTCCTGCACACACATACTCGCCAGGTGATAATGGTAACAGTATTGTCGGGCCACTCAGCCCTAGTTCATTAAAAGTCACCCCCAATTGCCTGGAAATGATCAGGAGGAGGAGCAGAGAACATTTAAACATCTCTGCTTGCCTTGGGAGTGGGTTTCTTTAGCTTACATTTCATCATAAAGATATTTATGTCAGGAATTTAGCAGGAACTTTTTTCTCCAGGTCCAAAATGTGTTAATTACTTTCCCCCTTTACTTATAACTGACATTTATTGGGAACTGGGCATGCACCCTGGCCCTTTCTGAGGGCTTCCGTTCCCGAGTTCACTTAACCCTTGCACACCTGGGGAGGCAAGGATGCCAGCAGCCTCATCCCACAGTGAGTTGAGCACCACTTAATTGGTGGGTCCCCAAGAACAGACAGGCGTCCCCTGCTCGCCTGCACTCAGACCTGCACATACACACGTGCACAGCTTTGTGGCCATGTTTAGTAATTGGCTAATCTAAAAAGTTTTTACAAAGCCTCATATGTTAGAAGATCCACTCACTTTACCCAATAGGTCCATTCTTCCCCTTGTGTCCTTAACCAGGAAACTGAGGCTCAGAGAGGTTAAGTAACTTCCCGAAGTCACACAGTCAGAAACTGGCAGACTAAAGGATAAGGTGTTTGTTAGAAGGCAAATGTATCTGAAGCCTAGGCCAGTGGGATTGCCTTCTGATTTGCTGTCACGTGTCACCTGCTCCCAGCCCTTCCATGGAAGCAAGCTGGTGCCCCCCACAACCCCCTTGCCCACAGCAGCCACCATGCTGCCTGTGGCCGCATCTGTAGGCACAGCTCGGCACACCCCTCACCTCGTCCAATTGCTGCAATCTCTCTAGACGATCAGGTCAGGCTTTCCCAGCTTCCTGGTTCTGTCTTCAGTCCTCTTTAATTAAACAGCAGCTCTCCCTGGAAAGCAACTGAATTATCCAATTATGCGCTCCTAACCTGATTGCTATCGTTAACGCAAGGGACCTGGAGACTCAGGTGTTCATGGGACGCGACAGGAAGCAGCATTGATCAGCAGCCATGATGCCTGTGACCCCCACCCCCACTTTCCTCCCCTGCCCCACCCCACCCCGCTCACCCAGCATCAGGTCTGTGGCTGATCAGACATCGTCCCTGTAGTGACCAGTCCGGAACCTGGGAGCTGCACCTCCCAGGGCCTTGCAGCCATTCAGCTCTCCCGAGTGGCTGCCTCTCCACTTGCCGTGGCTGTGAAGGACAGGTGGGGTGGCACCGCCCACCGAGCCCCGTAACACGCCGGCCGGTCCCCTTGGACCTCTCTGTGGCACCTACAGTATGCAGCTCCGGTATCTGTTGATCTGTTTGTGTAGTATCCATCCTGAAACTCCCAGCTGGGCATCTCCTTTATACCGGACCCCTGCCAGGTGCCGGGCATGGGAGACAGAACCTACTGTCACCTGACCACAGTCCCCGGGCGTGGCTTTCACCCCGAGCGATCGGGGCTGGCATTGCCTGATGCACCCGCCTCTGCCGGGGCCCAGCTCAGCTCTCCCCTCAGAGGAGGGTTCAAGACGTTACCGTGAAAATAAATAATAATTATTCAGATACAATTCCAGTATTGTGTGCATGTGCCATAAAACTCCGTTATCGAGTGAGCTTCTTACGTGTAGCAGATGCCAGGTTGCTTTAAAATAAAATGCGGTTGCTTTTGGTGTTTGCTTTTTAATTTGAAAATATTTCAAACCCGCACAAGAGGAGTACAATTAATCCCTGTACACCCTTCACCTAGATTCACTGGTTGTTCACTTTTTGCCGCTGGTGCTTCCGCGCTGTCTTACTCTCCCCGTGTGAACGTACGTGATCCATTTCGCTGTTGTTACGGCTGGTGTTTTGCTGAATCATTTGAGAGGAAGTTGCGGGCATCACGCTCCTTCACTAGTAATTATTTGCAGCTCGTGTCTCCTAAGAACAAGGACATTCCTTTCTTTCTTCTTCCATGTATTTTTAAATTTATTGAGGTGAAATTCATATAACATAAAATTAGCCACTCTAAAGCGAGCGATTCGGTGGCATATAGTATATTTACAATACTGGGCAACCACCATCTCTACCTCGTTCTGAAACCCTTCCATCGTTCCAAGATAAAACTCCGTAACCATGAAGCAATTGCTCCCTGCCTCCCTCCACCCCCACCCCTGGCAACCACCCATCGTCCTTCCGAGGGACATTCTCATTCACAGCCTCAGGAAGGCGATCAGATTCAGGAATTTAATATTGATAGAATATTGCTATCCTACATACAGCTGTGCGCACATTTTATTAATTTCCCCAATGCCATTCCTTTCAGCAATTTTGTCTTTTCCCTTGACCCAGGATCCAGTCCAAGAGCCCACACGAATCAAGTTGTTCTCTCTAATCTTTAGGTCCCTTTAGACCAGTTCCTCAGCCCTTTAAAATATACACATATATGTAAATTGTAGAAAAATTTTAGATTTACGAATGAGTTGCAACGACAGTACAGAGAATTCTCTACGCCTTTCACCTAGTGTCCCCTAACGTTATCATCTCGTATAACCAAGGCACATTTATCAAAACTAAGAAGTTAGCGTTGGTACAGCACTATTAACTGAACTCCAAACTTTGTTTGGACTTCACCTGCTTTTTCGCTAATGTCCTTTTCCTATTCTAGGATACAACTTTGCATTTAGCCCTGGCCATTTTTCATCCTTCAGGAGGCTGACCGGTGTTAATTAGGCTCTTTACGTGCAAGGGTCATTTTAAACAACCCGAGGATGGAGGTGCCTTATCGCCATTCTGGAGAGGAGAGGGAACTGAGATCAGAGGTGTCGTGACTTGCCCAAGATCACCCAGTCAACAAAGAGGCAGGACTCAAGCCCCATCAGTCTGGCTCCAAAACTTGCTCCCCATCATCCACATCATGAATGTCACACACACGCTCTCACACACACTCACACGTCACACTCACACACACGTAGACACATCACTTTATGACCATACTTAGCAACTGGCTAGTATAGAATTTTTTCACAAAGCATCAGATGTTAAAAGAATCCTCACTTTACCCAATAGGTACATTCCTGAAAAGTTAACTGTAGTTCTCCTGAGGAATTCACTAGAAAGTAGGCTTGTATCAATGGCTTGCTGGGTGCTAGGTGCTTCGTTTGTGTTTCTTCCTTGGTCGGTACAGAATCCTTGGTGGGGGTACGTTGTTATACCCATTTTGTAGAGGTGAAAACTGAGTCACAGAGAAGAGAATGGACTTGTTCCAGGTCAAATGGCAAGGTCTTAGCCACACTGGGATTCCAACTCAGCTCTTTTTGTCCCCCTGCCCCGGTCCCTAACCACTAGTCTCGACTTGCTTCTGGGTCTAAGGCCCCCGCTGTTCTAGGGCACTGCAGCCCAGTGGCCGCCAGGGACGCTGGGTGGACCGGCCAGAGAGCCTCTGGGGTCTGGCCAAGCGAGGCTGCTCACCGTCCCGCCCCTGGGCCCCTGTGCCTCCTGAAGTCAGTTCAGCTGCTACGGGGCAGCCGGTTCACTTTGTCGTCACGTGGAAGATGCTAATCCTGGGGCTCCACTTTAATAACGGGTCCAGCTGGTAGGAGCTTTTATTTCAGCAAAGTGTGAATGCTGTTGCCATGGAATGCAGCCTTATACCCAGGGAGCAGGAATTACCGGGAGGAGAAGCCGCTCTGGGTTGTTTTTCCTTTTATCCAAATTTCATTTCCCTCTGTGTGTTTCACCGCTGATTTTCATTTCAATCTGCACCGAAAACTGGCACACGAATGACAGTTTGAGTCAAGGCGCTCAGCGCTCTGTCTTCCCCGCTCTCCATATGTTTACAAGCCACCCCTTCTGGGACGGGAGGAGGGGGACGAGAGGGTTATTTTTCCCACCATGTGTGAAAATAGCATCGAAGCCGAGAGTGGGACAGGATTGGTCCAACACGCCAAACATCAGCTCCTGTTTCTCAATACGACCGCGATCCCCAAACTGCTCCTCCACCACCCTTAGCACCTGCTGAAACTTGGTTTAAAAAGTCTCTTACGAGAAAGATGGGTTGGGGACCCCCGGAGGGTTTGGTTTGTGTATATACAGTGAGCGCCCCTCTCCAACCACACTGTGCAGGGTGGCCTGGAGCCCTGGCTTCCGAATCAGTTGTCCTGGGGGTCTGCATCCCGTTAGCTGGGTGACCTTGGGCCAGGGGCTTAACTACTCTGAACCTCAGTTTTCTCACCTGTAAACGAGGAGGAACGAATGGCTACAGCACAGGGCAGTGGGTATTAAGGTGATGGTTGTAAACACAGCGCCAGGCACAAGCCAGCTGCTTTGTAAAGGGAGCAGCAACAGCATCGCTTTTTGTTTCTGTTAGCACTCTCTCCTCCCCCCACCCCTCCCTCAGCAAGGGGCTGGGGTGTGATGGGGGGTGTAGGGGAGGGATTAAAAGACTCAGATGAGTCATGAGTGGTCTCTGCCTTCATGTTCCTCACAGCCTCGTCTGGGACGGGAGCCCTAAGTCCAAATAGCCACAAGGCAAGTCAGATTGTGGCCGTAACAGTCCCAGCCAGGGTCCGCTGAGCACTCACAGTGTGTGTCCATGGTTTAAGGCGCGCGCTTCCTGCGGGCTGGCTTCTACTCCTGCTGGGGAAGGGCTATTCTTACTCCCATTTTGCAGATGAGGAGACTGAGGTTCAAAGAGATTAAAGTCACACATCTGCCGAGGGCGGAGGCTGGGATTTCCACTGTCCTGAGCATCGCCACCTGGTGCCATCTTCCCACAAGAGTGGTCCAGGGGCCTTGGGGTCAGGAGCCGGCCTTGACTCTTCCAGGCCAAAGACAGAGCATCGGTGCCAGGCTCTGAAGCCACATGGGACTTCCTGGACATCTAAGAAGGCAGATGGCGCAGGCTCGGGCTCAAACCCCCTTAAGTGCCTACTCTTCTGTTCCCAAGGGGAGACAGATCTGGGCAGGGAACATCCCAGGTGTGTTTGGGAAGCAGCCTGGGCCTCACTGACTGAGACAAGGGGTGGGGCAGGAGGGGTGCCACGAAGGGGATGTGGAGGTGAGCTGGGCTAACATTTGCGTGTCACTTTTAAACCTTAACTTCTAGGCGATGAGAAGCTGAGTATAGCCAGGTGTGGACTGAAAGGGGAAGAAAGGGTTGTGGAGACGACTGAATCAAAGGCAGGTGTCAGGAATGCAACTGTCTTCTGAAGGTCTCTGAGCGTCTCAACCGTTTACTTATCAGAAGCATCCTTGAACTGTTCTTTCTCACCTCCCGGACTAAAACATAAGCTGGCTGAGGTCAAGTGGAGGAACATATCTCCTGGGGGCTCACAGGGCCATCAGGGTCACCGATGTCCAATGGTCAGATGCTGCTTGGTGGTGTCCATCCCTCCGCCATCCATCAGCTGGCCCTCGGCCTCCAGTTACTGCTTTCCTTTGTTCTTCCTCCTCCTCCCCTCGTGCGCATGAAATCGAGGACCATCTGAGTGCACGATGAGGGGAAATCGGGGTGGTGGAAGTGGGCAGGGGCACCCCATATGGACCTTGTGTTCTCTTCTCTGTAGTGGGAGCTTCTGGCGCTCCTTGATCTGCTCTGGAAATTCCAGATGGGGTGGGAGAGCTCAGATGACTGTTTCGCTTAGTATGGTGCAGAGTAACACACACACACATCTCTCCACCTCTCATCCGAACGCTGAGAACATCTTTCAGAGCTGTGATCGTCCAGGTCTACACAACTACACGGTGGGAGCTGACTGTTGAGGCAACTCTACTTGGGAGAGAGAGAGAGAGGTTGGGGTGGGGGAGAGGGAGGGAGAAGGAGGGAGGGAGAGGAAGCAAGCACATCCACTAGCAAGAACTAGAAGGGAATTTGACTTTAAATATTCCAGTTAGCAACTATACTGATCCTATTAACCCACTAATTACTAAACTTTACCTGTGTACACAGGAGCCATCACACTTCTTATTTGCTGCTTGTCTGTTCATTCAGGCAGCAAACGTTCATTGAGCACATACTGTGGGCTAGGCGCTGGGAAGTCTGTTGACCCAAAGAGGCAAAGCCTTTCCAACTGGAGCTTATAGTCCAGCGGGGGTGTGGGGGAGGGGCATCTAACCCGGAAATCACAGTGCACTGGGGGAGGGCTCCCTATGACTGCACTCATGGGATCTAGTGGGATCTGCTGGGTCCTGGGTTTCCCCATCACGGTCCCGTATCTTCCTCACAACCCGTCCAAGTTTTCTGAGGGTAGAGCTGGGTCAATCTTGTTTCTGTCATTCCCCAGATGAGGCACATAGAGCAGCCTGATGGGACACTTGGATGAACAGCCATCACTTTTTAGCACCTCCTGGGTAGGGCTCAGCCCACGGCACTCACAGCCCCTTTAATGCTGCATCGTTACTATTCTTCTCCCCTTTTTGTAGACAAGGCAGCTCGAAGAGGTGACATTTCTCACGGGGAAGCTAATGGATGGCAGGGTGGGAACTGGAACCTGTTCACTCCCAAGGTCTTAACCCCACTACACCTCTTTCTTCCAAAAGAGACCTCTTTCCATCAGCACCTGCTGCCTTCTGGAGAGCCTGAGGCAGGTAGAAGCTTCTTAAGGAAGGAGGGAGGTAGAGGACAGTCAGGAGTCAAGGACATCTAACATCTTGTGATGCTGAAACTGAAGAGCCCCCTGACTCAGCAGGATATTAATAGCCCTGGCGGGTCCTTGGAGGGCAACTCTGCAAGGGATGAGAACAGCAGGGCTGTATCCACCCGCCTTGCCACCCGTGGAAGCTCACACACCACCTGTCCTCACCTTGTCTTCCCCACCACCTGGCTGGAGGCTTCCTAGAGCAGATGCTGGTCTGTAACTCCAGCCCCCAATACAGAGCTCAGCATACAGTAGGCACTCAATAAACACCTGTGGAGTAAGTGAATGGATGGATGGATGGGCAAATAAACCGACCCTCAAATTTCCCAGGAACATCACTGCTAATTCCTCCCCCTACTTTGTGTTATCCCATGTCGCATGTGCTCCATCAGTGCAGTTTGCTTGGATAAAGTTTAACATCGCCCTGAATTAGAAGGATTTCCCAAGCACCTATTTGTGTCTAGCACAGTGCTGGGCTCTCTACAGGGTGAACAGAGACTCATCCCCACTCTTTAGAATGTAGGGTGTGTGCCATGAGCAGTGATCATGAGACTAGACCACCTGTGTGGGCCATGCGTGCCGACCTATCAAAGCAGGTGCCAGGTGAGTGCAGGAGCGCGGCCTGGAGGGCCCCGCTGCCACGCCAGGTGCGCTAGCCCAGGAGGCTGCCAGGTTGTGGGGCGGTCTAGAGAGTCCTAAGGACGGGTCCTGGGTGGCCTGGAAGGTGGGGTGATGGGAGCATCCCCAGGGCTCAGGACTGGTGAATGCATGAAGCATTTCAATATTCAACAAACAGCAGAGGAGAGCCTCGTGTAGACCAGTGGAACAGCAGCTGCCCTGCGTGGGGACACCTCAAGCTAAGAGGGTCTTTCTGGAAATGGTCCTATCCCACTTGGCTAAGGAGTTCCAGTCTGTGCCCAAGATGCTGCAGGTACATAGTGGTTACTTGGCACAGGTCGGCCTTTTAGCTACAAAAGGAGATCTCCCCACTGTGTGCTCTCGAGGCATTTCTGGAACCATCTCAGGCCCATTTACCTGGCCGCCACCGCATCCCCTGTGGCCAGGCTTGGGTCTCTCCCTGTGGGTGTACGAGGTGTGTTAATGTCAGGCTTCTAGCAAGCCCGCTCCTGACGCGTGTCTCCTCTCTCCTCAGGGACGTGTCCCGCTGTTGATTGTTCAGGGAAACATCTGTAATGGGGGAGTTCAGACGGCTGCGCTGGGGCCAGCAGTTTATCTGAAAATGTTAGTGCTGCAAGGACCCTCGGCAGCACCAGATCAACCCCCTCACCTGACGGTGAAGATTCCGTGGCCCAGAGAGGGGGGCCCAGGGCTCTGTCAAGAGCCCCAAAAGCTCGTAAGGGACAGAACTGTGGAAAGTCCCAAGCTGTGGGGTTAGGGGGCTCAAGGGCACAGGCTTTGGGGGTCAAGTGGGTCTGGGTTTGAATGCCAGTGCAGCACTTATATTAAGCAGTTTACCTCTCTAAGCCTCAGTTTCCCTGTCTGGAAAGTAGAGGCAAATAAGAGCCCCTCCCCAGGTCTGGCACACGGAGCGCTATCAGTCAATTGAGACTTTTTTTTAAGAAACCCCAGCAGTCTCCCGACCCTGAGGTCAGGAGTAGTGGCTGCATTGTATGGGCCAACGGTGGGCTTGGAGAATCATGGGGAGGGATCTGGAAGACAGGGGTTTGTGCCTCCAGCTTCGCCATCGATCATGATTTAAGCTGGTCTCAGAGATGAGCTCGGCTGGGTAAGGGAACAGAGGGACATCACCCAGTTTGACCTGAAGTTATACTCCCTTTGGCTTCCGGTGTTGCCCTAGCTTAACTTCCTTGTGAGTTCAAAGCCAAAGGTGGCATTGCCCATCTGAGGCAGGGTGTGCATGTCCTGTCACTGGAGACTCAAAGGGCTTCTCTAGGGAAAGGGGGGCCCTCGGGGGTCAAGGGTCAATCTAATCCTGGCAGCCTGGTCACACCTGGGATCTTTCAAACTCCCTGTAGCCACGATTTCATTCTTTTTAAAAAATTATTATTTGAGAGAGGAGGGTACAACTCAGTGGCAGAGCACATGCTTAGCATGCACGAGGTCCTGAGTTCAATCCCCAGTACCTCCGTTAAACAAACAAACAAACGAATCTAACTAGCTCCCCCAAAAAAGCAAAACCTGAAAAAAAGTTAAATAAATAAATACAAATTATTATTTGAAGAGCTAATTGTCTTTATTCAACAATTCACAAGTCAGGTGGCATTCCAGCTAGCAAGTAGAAACGTGTGCCTGGTGACTTCATTCTTAAACCCTCACAACAGCCCTGAGAGGTGGGTACTATTATTGTCTCCATGGTGCAGATGGAAAAGTGAGACGCAGAGGGATACACAAGGAAACAAGCGGCAGGTGGGGATTCTAAACCCTGCTCGTGAATGCCAGGCTTCCTGCAAACGTGGTCAAAGGCTCACACAGAGCCTGGACTACCGTGCCTGGCTCAGCAACCACCCTTCAGACGCCTGGCTCAAGACCCTGGGGGCCCCCAAAGACACTTCCAAAGCAGCAGAAGTTGCTGGGTGGTTAGAGCTTTGTGGAGAGGTCCCTGCTGAGACAGGGGCCCGGAAAGGAATGGGACTTGTCAAGCCATAGAACTGCGCCATCAGCAAATTTGGATTCCGGAATTAGCAGGGTCAAGTTGAGAGGAAATCTGATACAGAGCTTTTGTTTTCCAGGTTAAAAAAAAAAACTTCTGGGCATCCTCCACTGGTGGGATGCTAGAAGCCATGTCCTTCTGACTCTCAGATGACATAAAAAGAAACCAGCTGGCTCACATCTGCACACACTGACGATGGTGGACAAGGAGCAGGGTGGGACCAGGAGGCAGAGTTGCCGAGGGGCAGCCCAGCTCAGGACAAAGGCTCACGAGGACCCCGTGGGGTTGAGGAACCCTCCTGGGAACCGGGGCAGCATGGGTTAAGCATGGACATCCTAGAGGTCATGGGTGACAGTCGGCAAAAGTCCACAGAGCCAGGGAGCAGTGTCAGCTGCGAGCCGTCTCCATCCATTATGCCAAGTGCCATTAGAGTGAGAAATCGAAGTGGGTTCCTAAGATGAAGAGTCAAACTTGATGAGCGATGGTACCTGCAGCTGTCTGGAGAGCCCCAATCCCGACGCCCTCCTTTGGGCAGAAAAACTGACCAAGAGGAGTAAGAGAGAGAGGGATGCTGTCTCGCAGCCAGGAGTGCCTGACAGCCCAGACCGGGGCAGTTAGGAGCCGTGCCCCTCGGGGCCTATTTGGCAGGACCCAGACCAGGGGCCAAGGGCCAGGGTCACAGGGCCCTTAGAATTCAGGGGTTGCTGGCGGAGCAGTTTCTATGCCACAGCAACCTCCTGGTGGTGGACGATTTAATGAGGAAATTGTTGCCTGCTGCACAGGCCGTGTGTGTGTGTGTGTGTGTGTGTGTGTGTGTGCGTGTGACTGAGACAGAGAGGATGCCTTTCTGTTTATGTGTTTCTCTCTCACTGTGGGCTGTCTTTCAGAATTTCCAGCTGCCTTTTGTTACAGGGCCTCATGCTCTCAGCCTGCCCACGTGGACATCAGCCTGCCCAGGACTTTGCATGTTTGCCTGTGGGGGGGGACCTGGGTAGGGCGGAGGTGCTCAGAAGGCCACTCTGGCTTGCTGTGGGGAGTGGGAGGGAGAGGGCAGGTATTTCTATAACTGGGTGAAGTATTCTGCAATCAGCACGTGTCTGAGAGGAAGGCCACCTCATCCTGGAGGTCCAGATCCCCTGCTCTGGGAAGAAAGCAAAATGCTTTCCTCTAGGTGAGAAGTCGGGGTGGGAGGGGACCTGCAGGAGGAGTGACTGACAGTGCATGGCCAATGGCTGGTCCCTCCCCCTCCCTCCTGGCTGGTGAGAACGTCCACCTGCCCCCCCAGCCCAGCCTGTGCACCTGGAGGTGGGGAGGATCCAGGCGAAGGAGCCTACCGGCGAAGGCAGGCATGGCTCCTTCCTCAGCTCCCCTGCTCTCCAGCCCCCTACTCCCCTACTGATTGCTGGGTGGGATGGGGGTGGGGATTCAACCTCCCAAGAGCAGATTTGGGAGACGAGGCACTGGGGAGGAGAGCTGGGGCTGGCGTCCCTGTGTATTTCCCACACTTGATGCACCCCATTTTCTTCTGGCACCAGCGCTGTCCTCTACTGGGTCACAGGCTCCCCTCATCACTGGATGGAGGGCCTCCTCCAAAGGAGACAGCAGGTCAACAATTTTTCCAGCACTTAACTCTGCCAATGTGGAAGGATTCCTACATGTCTCTCAGTGAATCCTCCCCAGGCCCCTGGAAGTAGGTGCTCTCATTGTCCCCTTGAGAGATGAGGAAACGCAGGCTCAGAGAAGTGGGAGGCGAGGTCTGGGTCCCCACGAGCCTGAGTACCATTGTTCCTGATGCTCATGGTTCGAACTTTCCTTGTCTCCTCTCCTGAGAGTTAGGACTTGCCTCTTCAGTGACTTGGGCTTGTCCAGTGTTTTTTGGTAACGCTGCCAAGCCGTTACTAACACTCATGCTGCTCCTACACACATGCTCGTATATGCACGTGTGCGTACATGTATTCACACGCATACACACTCACGTTTTCCCAGACTCCACAGCCCTGGCTTACAGTGGTCTGGCACAAAGTAGGTGCTCAGTAAAACTCTGCTGGGTGCACAGGCAGCTTGACATCTGCAACATGGACAATCTAAAGGCAAGACTCAGTGACTGTGTCACCATTTGCATCCCCGGGACACTGCAGGGCGCTGGAGCACAGGAGGTGCCCTGCAGGGAGGGGTCCCCTGAGACCTGAGCTGGCAGGACCAGGGTGGTGACCTGCCCACTGAGAGAGGGAGGTCAGGGCTCTTTTGCACCCCATCTCCCAAGCTGAGGAGTCCCAGCGACTCTGGGATGCCCAAGGGCAGCAGTCAGTTCTGCCTGTGGGGCCTGAGCACCGGAGACCTGCTGTCTGCAGAGGGCAGTCTGGGCTCTGGGCTGAAACCTAGGCTGTCTGCTGGTCCCCCTGGGAACTTGGAGCGGGGCTTCCTCCTTGGAGCAGCCACCCCCACCCTCGAAGGAGCCGAGCAGCTTTGCTGGAAGGAGCCAGGCTCTTCCTCTTGGGCTGAGCTCTTTCCCGGCCAGGCTGCCTGGGGCTCAAGACGGACAGGGCTGTGTAGAGAGGGAAGGCTTGGAGGGGATGGGGCAGGGGAGAGACTCCGCAGTCAAAGGGAGGCAGCCCGTGCCACGCCCACCCGTTCAGCAGAGCCTGTTCTGATCCCCAGGCACTCGCTTGCTGTGTGCCCTGAAGAAGCCACCGAACCTCTCTGGGTCTCCAGGCCTTCTGCTGACAAATGGGAACTGCAACACCAGTTCCCTCCCAGGGTCATGGGGAAGAAAACAGTCCTGGGGTAGTAAGCTTAGGACAAAGACCACACATTAGTGAGCGCGCCCATGAGGCCTGGGTTCAAATACTGGCCCTGCTCCAACCCGTAACCGAATCACCCAGCACACACTCCACCTCAGTGTTCGCACCTGCACAGCGGGGAGGATGGAAGCACCTTTCCCGGGCCGGTGGCACAGCAGCGGCATGAGGGCACCGGCAGGCCGTGCGCACCACGCCGGCCGCGGGAAACCAGAGCCACCTTGTGTTAAGCGCTTTCTAGAAGCCAAACAGCTTTCAAGCAGTCGCTCATTAAACCCTGACATCGAGCCCAGGCGTTGGATGCTATCATTATCCCCATTTTCCAGCGGAGAAACAGAGGCTGAGCAAGATGAGTCCTTTGCCCGCGGTCACACAATAGGAAATGGTGAGACGGAGCGTGAGCCCAGGGCTGCTTGATTCTGAAGCCCTGAATCCCCACTGTGACTATAACCAGTGCTCCTCAAGATCTGAACGGAACCCTTGAAGTTGACCCATCATCCCATTTTACAGCTGAGAAAATCGAGGCCCAGAGAAGGGAAGAGGTTAGCCCAGTCACAGAGCAGCTGCTGCTGGAACCAGGCTTACGACTCCCACAGTTACTGCTCACATTTACTGAACACATACTATGTGCCAGCTTCTAAGTGCTCTACAGCATCCTTGCATGTAAATTTTACATTCCCCTAGGAAGAGAGAGACTTTTATTAGTCCTATTTTTCACTCGAGTAAACTGAGGCAGAGAGGGACAGTAGCTTACTCAAGGTCACACAGCTAATTAACAGGCGAGGTAGGACTCACGCCAGAAGAGTCAAGCTCTAGAGCCCTTATCCAATGCCACTTGTAGCCCCGCCTCCCTGCAGAGCCCAGGCTGGCCTTGCCTTGCAGCCCAGGGCCCAGGCAGCCAAGGGAATGTGGTCTGCAGGGTTGTTCCTGGGGCGTGGCTCCCAAGAGGCAAGGCAGGGCACAGCAGGGGCCCCCAGCTGGGTAGGTGCCACCTGAGCTGCGTTACCCAAAGAGACGGGCATGGAACTGGGGCTGGCAAGCCCAGACGGCCCCAAATCCATTAGCCCCCTGCCTCTGCAAAGAGAAGTTTATCCAACAAAATGCAGACGAGCAAAGAACACGTTTTGCTTTATGTGTCTCTTGTTGTAGGCAGTGCACATCTTGGGAGATGTGTGGATGAAAGGCACCATATAAAATGCAATCAATTATGAATCACCATTACTGAATTAATCACATGTATGATTAATACAGTAATAATAATTAATGGGAGTGTGGTCTGGAGATTAGAGCAGAGAACTGGCAGGGAGGAGCTGGGAAGCTTCTTACAGTTTCTGCCACTGCCTGGAGGTGTCACCTTGGGGGATGCCCTGGGCCTGGGTCTCAGTCTCTCTCCTCCTGTGGAAGTACGGGGCCCAGGGATGCCTGCAAACCCTTAGATGGTCCTGGGCTGGTTCCCAGGATCTTACCATCTACTTACAGCGTATCTCAACTGCTCAAGGTCAAGGGAACAAATCCAAATCTTGTCTGGCATAACTGAGCACAGAGTGAACCAAGAAGAGGGTGGGAACGTGGTGGGGGTGGCTTTTGAGCTTACTTTAAAGCTTGACTTTAATCAGTGGTGTGAGCTAATTTTATCTGCCCATCCTTTAGTCTGCCTGCATTGGGATTTGCCTTCTCTTGGAAATCCCCAGAGGGGCTGGACCTCATTGCATTACCTCACATTGCAAAGCTGGTGGAGCATTTTGGAGTGCGACTTTATAATTTCCTGTTACCCGTCTATCCCATCCACGCATATTCCTCACTGTAAAGGACTCAAGCAACAGACAAAGAATATGTATGTAATAAAGCAAGTCATTCCCGCATCTCCCCTGCTCATACTTTGGTGTCTTTATTTTACATATAAATATATGTGTGTGTGTGTGTGTGTAGAGATATGTATATATCTTTCTCTATATGTAATCTCCTTTGTTTAAGAAAACATAGATGGAATAAAATTAAATGCATTTTTCTGCAGATGTTTTTTGATAGTAGATTCCACATACACAATTCAAATTAACACTGTGCAGTGAAGCCAAAATCCCCCCAATGAAGAGGACGATTAGGCTGCTGTGAGGGGGACCCAGCAATTATTGGGGGGTATTCATTAACGCTCTCCTGCCCCTGGTAGTCAGCTTCTTTTCATCCCTGCAGAGAGGTCATTTGTCATGAGATACTTTAATGAAGTTTAAAAATGAGCGTCCCTTGACCACCTGGTCCCTACATGGCTGGAATCTTATTTGTTTTCCATCTTGGAAGATAAGCACTTTATTTGTCACTGGAAAGGAATGCTGGCTCCTGGAGACTGCCAAGGTCTGCTGTCAACTCAGGACCACTGCACAGGGACCACATTCCGGGGTAAACGCACTCATCATGCAGATGGAGGAACTGAGGCTCCTAGTGGGGAAGTGACCACCCCAGATCACGTAGCTAGTTCAGGGCTGAGCCAAGAAAAGCCCATTATCCTGATTCTCGGGTCAGCCCTCTTTCCACGATCCTATAATTTCGAGATTATGGGGGGACCAGAAGACAGGTTCAGGATTAGGTCCCTGAAAAAGCCTCTTGGCATCAGCTTGTTGGAGAGGCAGGGAGTACTGGGGAGAGGAGGGCGGCAGAGGTGATTTAAACATTGTTTCCCAAGGCACAGAGCTTTGCACATGGGTCAATTAAACCATCTGGGAAATAACAGAACGTCCCAGCCCCTCCACTGTGTTTAGGCAAACCACAAATAAGAAGCACCCTCCTCTACGTCCTGTTGGCTGTCCTGACAGCATCCAGTCTCAGTGATGATGGAGGAGCAGGGCGTTTCCCAGGAATTGATGACCCTGCCGGGGGGTAACAGCAGGCTGAGGGCCGATCCCGGTCATCACTCACCCTGCCTGCGTGGGAGCCCCACACTGTGCCCTTCACTGCTGCCTGCAGGCCAAATGCTTAAAAATCAAATTGCTGAGATGTGTTCTCCTCCTGCAAGAGTTTCCTCCTGCTGGACGCTTTGAGGCCAGGGAGCAGGTAAGCAGGGGCTGGCGGGCATCTGGACAGCTTTGGCGGGGTGAGGGGCTGTCCAGTGGGAGGGATTTGAAAGCAGTTGCAGGAGGAGGCACTCGAGAGCCTTGTTTTGCCTGCTCCTTGGAGAAGGAAAGACTCACCATTCACATCTCACAGATGGGGAAACTGAGGCCCAGAAACAATGTCGTGCCCCAAGTTACCCAGTAAGTCGGGGGTGTCAGAGCACCACCTGGAGCCTGAGAGCCCTTCCTGCCTGGCTGGAGTCGTTCTCAGCTGTGTGACCTTGGGCAAGTTGATTAACATCTGGGACTTTACCAATAGGAGTTAAGTCACAGGTCTGTTGGGAAGAATCAGTGGATAATACACATAAACTGGTTTGCATGGATCCCGGCACAAAACAGGTATTCGATAAATGTTAAATTATTATTATTATTAAAGCAGATGACAGTCTTTAATTCTGCATCCTCTGCCTGTTCTGTGACAACGGTCTCCATGTTACTTGGCAGCACAGCCCTCTCTCCAAGGGTAGGGAGAACTAAGAGCAAGGAAGGGTTAAGGTGAAGGTAAGAGGTGGCAGAGGGGTGGAGCCCTCAGGTACCACATCTCGCTTCTATTCCTGACACCCTCTGTGACCTTGGGCCAGTCCCTCTCTCCCTCTCTCTCTGTCCTCAGGCTCTTTGTTTTTGATGCATCCAAATGGCAATGCTGGCTGCTTCAGCCCTGCAGTCAGAACCCACCCGGAGGAAGGCCAGGAGGACCTGAAAACCACATGTCCCCCTGCAAGATGCAGGAACCTGTCCCCACAGGCCTGGGAGGCAGCCGGGAAGGAAATCTCCAGGGGGTTGAAGAGCCCAGGGCTGCCCAGTGATGCCAACTCCTTGGCCTCTGCCCTGGCCCCTGCAGGAGTCCTCCCACACCCTCCTCCCAGGCTTCCCAGAGAGTGAGGCCCCTCCTGCCCCCCTACTCCACACTCCCTCCCGAGCTGGCTTGGCTCCTTCAAAAGCAGGGCCCATCAGGGTGGAGGCGGCGATGTGTCAGCTGGTATTCAGTGTGGCTCAGATCGCTCCCCCTCCCCATCTCCCCAAATCCACCCACCCACCCCTTTACCCACTGCTTGGGGCCTTCTGGGTGGCAGCACTTCACAGAGGGAGACAGAGCAGCAGCCTTGAGCCCTTGGCTGTTGGGGGTGGGCGGACTGACTCACTTGGCCCCCTCCCTGGTGCCGATGGGGCAGCCCCCACACCCACCGGCGCTGGCACCCGGTCAGGCCCCTGGGATCTGGAAGAGAAAGCTGCAACCCCGCGGCGCCTGACCCGAGCTGGCTGGGGATGAGCTCTGCGCTCAGGGACCCGCTGGCCCCAGGGCCGGAAGGAGATGTGTAGGCTGCGACCCCCCCAGAGCAGGCTCGCTCCCGCGGCAGCCTGCTGGAGCCACCCTGGCCGCGGACCCGCCGGGACGCCCCTGCTCGCGGCGCCCCTCCCCGGGCCGTGGCGCGTCCCCCGAGTCTCGCAGTATTTTCTTCCTGCACCTTTAAGAAGACCGTTGCTCCGTGGTGGGATGGTGTGTTAAAGCCACACAGAGGAAGTTACGCAGCCCGGATCAGACCGAGAGATAAAAGCCCCGATGGTGATCGTGAGTGATGGCAAGAGGATTTAGCCTCGGCATTAACTTGGAGCGGAGTGCAGGGGGGCAGTGAAACGCCCCGCCATCTGGCCCGCGCCGCGCCGGGGGGATGCCCCGGCGCCCCGACGAGAGGCTGCGAAGCCCACCCGGGCCGGGGGCTGCCTGGTGCCCGAGCGCGGGTCCTCTCCGAGCCGCCCAGGGGGCCCCAAAAGTTTGCACTTGTTAGCGGCGACCTCCCGCTCGGCCGGGGCGGGCGATGCGGGCGGCGCGGGCGGCCCCCTCCCCCGGCCCGCGTCTCCGGGACGGCTGCGGGTGGCCCCCCCGGCGGCCGGAGGGCTCCCCAGCCCCGATCTGACGGCCGCGGCGGCGGCGGCCTCAGCGGCAGCGGGAGCGGCGCGGAAAAGGAGCACCGGCTCGCAGCCCTCCGGCCCTCGCCCCCACCCAGCGCCAGCCAGACGGGGGAGGCAGAGCGCCAGAGGGTGGCGGTCCTCGGCCTCCCGGGTCTCCGCTCCGGGAAGCTGCTCCGAGCTGGGGTAAGGCGGGCGGGGAGAGCCCGGGAGGCGCGGGGGGAGAGATGCTGCAGCTTTGCAAGCCTGGTTTCATTTTTAAAGGGCTTGGGTGACCATGCAGGCTTTCCCGGGGCCCAGGAGCCACTAAAGCAGCCCAGCAAAGGCTCGGATGCAAAAGTTATTTGGTGGCGGCTGTTACTAGCAGAGGACCGGAGTCTCTTGGAGAGGGGTGTGTGAGTGTGCATTTGTAGCAGCATCTTAAAGGTGTAGCTTGTCTTTCTGGCTGCCTTTTCCTCACCAGGGTCTTTTTCCATCGCGTGTGTGAGTGAGTGGTGGGGATGGCTGTTGCAAGAATGCCTGGATGTGTTTGTGAAAAGAAATTAACCCTTCTCTCGCGCCATTCCCCCACCCCAATTTAACTGCCACCATCTAGAGCCACCCCTCTTCCTCCTATCCCCTTCCCCTCTCTCTGAAAACTGGGTGTTTGTGAGTTGCACAGTGAAACTCTGGGTTCCAGCCACGGCTAGAAACTTCTTTCCGTGCCCTGGAGGGCTGAGCTAATGGGGAGGGGTATGTGCCTGGACGGGCTTGGGGACAGTGTGGAGTGGAACCTCCAAATGGGTGGCACGCAGCTGGTGAGAGCAGAGGCTGCGCCGGAAGGCGGGAAGCGGACCTTGGGCTGAGGGGTCCGCCCAATCCGGAGTAAGTTGCCTGCCTGGGGCAGGGGAACAGCGGAGGTAGGGTCGCGCTGGCAGCATCGCTGGGGCAAAGATGCAACTAACTCGTAGGCACTTTGCTAGGTGCCTTCTAATTAAGGGAGGCGGTGCAAATGAGGGGGCATCCTCGGTACTGGCCGGGCCTTTGTTAAAGGCGTGATTATTAATTGCTCCCGCGGCTTGCACTCAACTTCGGGAAGACAAAAGCAGCCGCCGGATTGCCAGGCACGTCCCGATAGGATGCACGACGTTTGCAGCCGGGACCGTGTCCCTTGGCGGGGAGATGACCCCGCCCGCCTGCCCCGCGCCCCAGCCCCGAGTCCCGGCCCCAGCCGCCCAGCCCAGGCGTCCTCCTCGCGCCTGACGACCCGCGCTCAACTTTTCGGGGCTCCTTGGCCGCCGAGAGGGCGTGGAGGGTGCCGGGACTCTGATGGGGCTCCCATTCCGGGGCTGGGGGCACCAGCGCGCCGGAAATGGGATGCTCGCTCTGGCAAGGGTGAGCCGGGCACCTACTGGACCCGGCCCGGGGCGGAGGGGCTGGAAGGTGACCCTAGCCCGCGGGGGGGGGGGGGGGTCCCTCCTGACCTTTTTCCCTCCTGATCCCTGGCACCACTCCCTGAAGACAGATTTCACTTCCCTCCACTGTCCCCGCTGGGAAGGAAGACGGAACTTCGGGGTGGGCTGGGCCCTGGGAGAAGCCCCCAGGACCCCCTCTCCAGGGACGCCCCCAGGGGCTCTGCGTCCTCCGAGGGAAGTTTCCCCCGAGGCGAGGGCGCAGCTGGCAACTCCGGGAGGAGCCAGCTTCCAGCCCAGCCAGCTCCGAGAGGCGCTAATTCAATAAGACAGAGAAATCTGAGTTCAGAAATCCTGGTAAAATCTAATTTTCGCGTTTTAATACCCTGGCTATCAGCCCCCCTCGGTTCCTGAGGACTCTTAAGAGAAAATAGAGAGCATTGATTCTATTTGTTTCTGGGAGCTGCAGTTTCTTAATAATATCAGGTGAAGATTTATTTTCCAAGGAGAAAACCATCCACCAGGATACCACCTCTTACTCTGAAATTTCCCCTCCTGGCTCCTCACTCCCTGCTTTCCACCTAATTATTCCGGAGACTCTTGCATCTCTCCTCCTCCCCGTTTTTCTTTTTGGCAAAACCCGGCAGTAATATTCCCGTGCTGAGCTCACAATCCCCTTATGATGCCAGGAACGCCCCATTGATTGACTAGTTGCAAACACATTTATTACTCCCTGCCCCCCACCAGCAGATTTTGTTGTTGTTAGTTCCCCCCACCCCATTTTCCCGGGAATGCATGGCATTTAAGCCAACGGAACTGCAAAGCAATTAATAGGTTTGCGAGGCGTGCTGCCACGCCGCTCGATCGCCCGGGCCTCCTGGCCTCCGGGTCTCGCTGCCTCCCGACGCCTGGCCGCGTCCAGCGCGGTCCAGGCCTGGAGCAGCCCGGGTCCTGCAGATGAAGGAAGCCCGCGGCTGGGCCCTCCCTGCCAGCCGCAGCCTGGCACCCTGGTGTCCTGCATCAGGAGCGCCCTACCTGTTAGTGAACAGTTGGGAGTCCGAGGCTGGAAGAATTAATTAGGGACATGCTGTTTTCTGGGCAACACGAAGCTCAGAGAGAGGCATCCAAACCTTTGCCGGCCGCGCTATTTTATTTTTACTACATTTTCTCAGGTTGTAAAAATAGTCTCCAGGCGAGTTCTTTCTGAGAGTTTTCTAGCGAGGAGCACAATTCGAGGCCGGGCAGGCTCTCTAACACGTTTCTCTTTAAACAGCCAGAGGTGAGATGTGAAAATGTGGTCCCCCTTGGCTCCTCATTCATCTCCATCAAGAACCCTTCAGCCAGAGAGAGGGGCTGCCTTAATGCGGATTTATGATTCCCCCAGCCGGGAGTGTGGGGCACAGGCTGGCGACTTCTCCTGGGGAGGTGCTGAGCGGCCGGCCCTCTTTGGATGATGTCCACCCCTTCGGTTTGTCATTTCTGGCAGGAGTATGTTTGTGTCTGGGTGGAGGATGGAGTTTCATGGCAACATAGTTAACTCTTCAGGACCTTGTGTGTACAATGGCTGAAGAGGCTGTCAGGTGAGAGTCAGGTGAAGTGAGCACCGATGCCGTGGCAGTTTGGGAATTCAGATGCAATAATCATCAACGTAATAACCAGAATTAATAATACAGGCGCTTTTGCTGTGACTCATTGCAGTAACCTTTGCCCTATTGGCTAGTGTTTTGGCCCAGGATCCCACACTGGCTGGACTCAAACTCTCCTGTTGATAAATCAAGCATCTGGGAACACACCACGTTACCAGTCGTGTTTTTCACAATGGAACATTCATCTTAGTTATATCTATTTGGGCTTTTAAATAATTACCAGTAGCTTAAAGCAGGAAGGCAATAATCCTAATGGTGACCTGTTTATAAACATACCCTCTAAGGTGATTGCAAAATTTGGGCCTTGATCAGAAAATCTATTATGACAAAGCATTGTCAATTCTGTCAGTCTTCAACATCCCTAGTTTCTTGCAGTTAAAAATGACATTCACCGTATCAGAGTGCTGGAGAGAGGTTTATTGGCGCCTGATTCTTAATTGCTGGCCCAGGGTGTGTACCTGCCCACACGGTCTCCTCTGCACCGAGAGTCAGAGTCTCATCTCTGCCTCCAACAGTCTTGACATTTTGACTTGTCAGTTGTCATATTTTAAAGCAACCATTCAGTCTCAGCTCCCGGGGGTGTTTTTGGAAAGTCACTGACCCCACGCAGGGGCACTTCTGCTGACCCGAACACCCTCGTGAATAAGAGGAAAGCACACCGCCTGTGTCATGAGGGACCCGATCTCCAAATGTGCAACTCCAATGTTAATAAAAATAACCCGGTTTCCTTGGGAGACCTTGCTAATGCAGCCTCATTTTTTTGCGCATTTTGCGGGAGAGCTTTTGTTCTTACACATCTTCTTCCCCCCACTTCTCTATTTAATTTGATGCAGGTGTTGTTGCTAATGAGGTCTCTCTCCTCCCTTCTTACAATGAAAGACAAGCCAGACCCCGGGTACCTGGATGGGTTGGGAGCTCATGTCTCAGAAACTTCATAGTAAGTTGCAGATGGCTACCAGCCAAGGTCAGCTGGCCCCCATTAGTGCCTGTCCCCACCCAAGCCTAGTCAAATAAGCTTCTCCCCAGTTAATACCTCGGTAGCGTTTTTGTGTTTCAATCCAGCCGTGCAATTGTTGTCGCTTTAAGCCCTTATGAAAAGAAATCTCTTTTATTGGTCTGAGATGCCAAGTCCAGCCCCATAGAGGGAACATGTTTGCAGCTAACAGGTACACCTCCTGATTTTATTTTATCTTTACAACACAGGCCGGAGGGTTGTTTTGCAGTTGCGTTGGCACATCACACATTAAGGGCGCTTTAAAGACCTGGATTGATTGGAAGGACCAAAATTAAAAGCAATCTGATCCGGCCTCATGCCAGATCCCTGCGGATTTTCTCCCTATCCCATTTCCATCCACTGTCACAATTTGAGAGTCTGCCTGATTTGATCAGATTCACCTCTGGGAGAGGTGTGATGCCAAGGTTAGGAGGACGCAAAGTTGTGGGCAACTTTGTGATCTGCCCATCAGCAGTCTGAGAAACGCTGGCTCTGAGTTTTCCATATCGGCCTTTTGGAAAAAACAAGGTCCTCGCTCTTTGCAACCTGGCAGCGCTCGAGGCCCTGGGACATCCGGCCTCCGTCGCCTGGTAGATGTGGCATTTCCATGCTGAGGCTGCGAGTCCCGCCTGACCGAGTCACTGCCTCTCCAGGCCCTCTTCGGGCTGTGCCCCTGTGGACTGCGCCGCCATGCTGCACCTGCTGGCTCTTTTCCTGCACTGCCTCCCACTGGCCTCTGGGGACTACGACATCTGCAAGTCCTGGGTGACCACGGATGAAGGCCCCACCTGGGAGTTCTATGCCTGCCAGCCCAAGGTGATGCGCCTGAAGGACTACGTCAAGGTGAAGGTGGAGCCCTCCGGCATCACATGCGGGGACCCCCCTGAGAGATTCTGCTCCCACGTAAGTCAGCCCACCGCTGTTTTGTTTGCTCAGGCCAGGTGGGAGGGGCTCTGGGAGCGGACCTTCGGGATGGGTGAGCAGAGAGGGAGGACCAGGATGCAAGGTTGACTTTCTTGCATCTAGGTTTGGGACCAGGTCTCTGTCCCACCTGGGAAATGTGCCAAAGTGAAGGCCAGCCTGAAGATGCTGGGGTCACGTGACATCATCCATGGTGGGGAACTTCTTGGCCAGGTGATCACTAGAACCTCTCGTCTCGGGGAGAACCATAGTAGTCACATTTCCCCAGCCTCACAGGGAAGCCCCACCTCCCCCGTAGGAAGTCAGCATCCAGGGCAGGCAAGTGAGCAAGGTACTACTTGCAAGGTTGCATTCTGACCTCCCTCCATTCGTCCTTTCTGCGGTGCAACCTCCTATTCCATCCAGTCCAACCTGGAAGATTTGCCAGGTGGGGGTATGCCAAGCACCGAGCAGACACTTTGTGGGCAAAGGCTTGACGGAAGTGCAGAGGGGATTCATGAGGGAGCAAGGAGGGGGTCAGACCAGGGCAGACAGTGTGGGCGATGCCCTTTCCAATTCCGTCCCCACGGTCAGTGACCACAGTCAGTGGTTAAGCCAGGGGGCAGGAAGACTTTCAGGTGTCGTCATTTGAGTCCCTAGTTGGAGAAAGACAGGTTCTTAGAGCCATGGCGCACATCAGTATTCAAGTGATATTAACACCAACAACAGCAACAGTAATAACAGCCGGGGTCATTTACGTGAGCCCCTTGAATGTGGGGGCTGAGGGCTCAACACGAGTCATCCCACAGAGTCCTCCCCTCAGCTCGACCAGACTGATCCTGTGTTGTCTAAAGCGGGCGTTTCGGCAGGTCGGCTCTTGACCCCCGGCGTCTCCGGGCCTCCGTTCTACCGCCGGTACAGTGCGTACACTAACGGCGCACACTCAGGTCGCTCTAAGGACTGAGTAAGCTAATTTACACCAACATGCTCAGAAGAGGGCCTGGCACAGAGCTAGTGCCCCTGGATGTGAGCTATTGTCACTCCTGTTGTACAGATGGGGAAACTGAGGCCTGAAGTCACAGCCCAGGGCATGCTGAAGCTGTGACTTGAGGGGCTGGCTCCAGAGTTAACTGAGCAAAACTGCCTCCCGAGAGGTGCCTTCCCCCTGGGCAGAGCTCTGCAGGCCCCGGCGGGGCAGGAGGCCGGGCAGAGCCACCAGGCTGCAGGCACTGATGGGAGAGGCTGTGTCATCCTCGGTGGCTGCTGTCTCCATGTGTCCTGGGGGTGGGGGCATGTGGTGCCTCTGGGCTCTGGATTCATGGCTGGACTGAGTGGGTGTGCCCACTGTGCTCCTGAGGATGCTTCAGTCCTGCCCCAGAGCAGCCAGCCTGGGAAGATAGGTTCCCACTTGGACAGCCAGTGGTCAGTAGGCTGTCACCGTGGGTGGTGGCTGGGCTGGCAGGAGCCGCTTGGGAGAGTCAGGGGTGGGAGGAGAAGGCAGCAGAGGGCCAGGAGCTGAGGCGTGGACAGTCTGTGAGGATCACTGCACTGGGGACCCCAGTGCTTTGCTGGCTCAGGGACAGGCAAGGGAGCTGGTCCCTGAAGGTCAAGGGTGAGGCCAGCATGGGCAGAGCCCCACTCTGAGCCCGCACCTCAGGCTGACTGCCCACCGCAGCTCATTGAGGACCCCCCATACGCTCCCTGAGCAGACTCAGCCGCTGCCTCTTGTATTAGCGTCTTGACTGTACTTCTCCTTTTAAATATTAATCATTGCCTTAATGTGCTGGGGGAGGGGGCATGGGGCAGGGCAGCTAAACCATAAATCGCTGCACCAGCTTCTGGTCAAGGGCTTGAGGGTGGAAATGACCATCACATGCAAGTCTGAGGCCCTCTCCTGGCCAAAGCTGGTTCAGGATGCCCTTGGCACTGGGCCTCTGCCCTGCCCCACTCTGACACAGAGATCCCAGCACAGCTGCTGGGGTGGGGTGGTCACCCCGTCACAGTCCTGATGCTGCCTGGCTGGTGTCCTCGAGCCCTGGGGTCTGGAAGGAGCTTCTGTTCCCTTCTTCTCCTCTCCTGGGATGACCGGTAAGGAGGACAGGAGGAGGAAGAGCATCTCCACATCTCCTGCCTGGGTGGGTCCTCAGTGTCTCGGCACCTGTCTGATGGACTTGAATATTTCATTGTGGGCCATCATCCAGCTCCGCCTTTGATTACAAATGTGCAGCCGGTGAGGATGGGGACGCTGCCTTGGCAGGTGGAGGGCAGGCTTTTGGGGGGCCTGGCTTCTGCAGGGAGGAGGGGGGTCACCCCCAGATGGATTCAGACGCCCACACCACCACTTACTGCAGTCTCCCCTGCACAGGATCTGTGCGTGTCTCATTAGACCATCTCTAGGATGCTTTGAGGTGGGTACTGTTCTAATCCCATTTTAGGGATTAGAAAGTGTTGGCTAAACCCTGCCAAGGTCACTCGGTCTGGAGGGCGGGCGGGGAGCGCGTGTGCAGCCAGTGCTCGTGCCTCCCCACCAGGCGCCCCACCCCCGTCCCTCTCTGAGCTTCAGTGAAGTAGAGATGACACTGAAGGCCTGTCACGGTGCTGGCGCAGCCCCGCCGTGCGTGTCCCGGCATGTAGTAGGTACTCAACGTGTGGGAGCTGTTATTTGTTTGTTATTGCTGTTACACCCTCGGTGGGGTCCCTACCTTTGCCTCTTTGCCTCTTTCCAGCCTTGAGGCCACACTTGTATTTCTAGTCTCAGGGCAGCAGGTGGTGGGTGCATCCTCAGGAAGTTTAAACTACCTCAGCCACAGCCTTTGATGCTAACCCGCCACTAGGGGGCGCCCTAGTGGCACCCAGGTGGATGCTGGACCCAGTGGGTCCCCGTTTCCCCGCACCCCTCCTGCAGTGGGTGCTGGGCCTGTCCCAGCATTCATTCAACCGGACCGTGAGCCCTGGAGCACCCCAAGGAGGCAAGAGGGGCCAAGGGGCAACTGCCCCTTTCAGGGTTCAGGATGCAGACCCTCTCTCCCCACTGGGCACTTGTCCTTCTGCAAGGCCACCTGAGAGCTGAATTGTAAATTCCAGCCTGGTGAGGAAGGGGAGGGGGTGGGAAGACCAAGATAAATGAATAAATAAAAACCTATTGGCTCTAAATGCACAATGAGAATTAATAGGGCTGAGCTCTCAACCAAGGATTCTCAGGCAAGGGCAAAATTTCAATGGGAGCTGCTGGAGAAGGCGGGCGGCCCCTCACCCCTGACTCCAGGTGCCTGGCTGGCCCTCTCCAGCCTGCCGAAGCTGCAGGGCCAGGAAGGAGGGAAAGGCTTCGCAGCCCCTCACAGAACCCCTTTGGGACGCGGGGGGCATCGCTGGGCACGGGGAGCAGCCCCTCCAGCACTCCAAAAGAGAGATTGTCAGCCAGCTGCTCGAGAACCATGAAAGCAAGAGGGAAAGCCGCTCCTCGTGCCTCTGGGGAGGGGCGGTGAGGAGAGCCAGGCAGGTGGTGTTGACAGTGATCCCGCAGCTAACTCCCCATGTGCCACCCGAAGCATAGTCCTCGGACTCACCTTGTTAGAAATGCAGACTCCCAGGCCGTGCCCCCAGACCTGCTGAGCCAGAAGCTGCATTTTAACAAGACATCCAGGGGATTCGGATGCTCGCAGGGTTCGATCTCAGCAACACTGCCTTCAGTGGGCCTGTGGTTCCCACGGGATCTCTGCAGGGGAGGGGGGAGTCGCTGCTGAGAGAGAAAGGGAAAGAGCAGGAGGTGTGGGGGGGGTCCCCGGAGTGAGGGGTGGAGCTGGAGCTCAGGGTCCTGAATGCTGGGGACCCGTGGAAGGTTCCAGAGAAAGGAAGGTGGTGTGGTGTCCCGACGGGAGCCACAGGCCTGGAATCTGAAGACGTGAGCTTGCATACCAGCTTTGCTGCTTGTGGGCTGAGTGGTCTGGGGCGAGGCTCTCCATTCTCCGAGCCTCAGTTTCCCCATCTGTGACGGGGGATGATGGGAGTGGCAGCCTTGCCCCCCTCACCACCTCCCTGGGAGAAGGCAGTGCCTCCTCAGAACACCTGGAAGTGCTCGGATGGACCGAGGTCTCTTTAGTGTGGGGCTTTGATAGGGCCGTTTATCCAGTCTTGATCATCTTGATTTTTCCACGGGGAAATGCGTGAACGTTAAATGTTTCATCTTAGAGGACACTTCAGCGCACAGAGGCGCCTGGGAAGAGAGGACGGTGAAGGCGCACCTTTGAGCCCACGTCTTCCTCAGAACCGGTTCTACCTTCTCTGTGCCTCACTTCACCCAGATGCAGAGCACATGGCCCCATCCATCCCCCGGGGGTTGGCTGGGCCAATTACTGCAGCTGGTGGGTGGTTCCTGGAGGCCTCAAGCCCTTCCCCACCATGACCTTGAACATCACGTGCAGAATCAAGGTCACAGATGCCCTGCCTCCTGCTAGACTGTGATGTTGGAAAAATGTTTCCATCCAGCAGCACCCAGCTCACCAGCCCCCTGGCTCAGGCCCCTTCCCCATGTATTCTGGCCCCAAACCTACAGAGGGGAGAGCGGGGACTCCCTTCCCCAGCCTCTCTCATCTCCCCATCACACCCCTCCTGTCCCAGACCTCATGTCAGGCACCACCAGTGCAGAAGTGAGGTGACTCTTACAGATCTAAGCAGACAACAGAAGCACAGTGGACGTTAAGTTTGGTGTACAACCAACAGCGAGGTGGGGAGACAGGCCTAAAGCAATAGGAGCTTGAGAAGGGGGCCGAGGCCGCCTCCCCCCAGCCCTCCGGCTGCAGCTCACCACGAAGTTTCTGAACTTTCCACTGCCTCCTCCACTCAGAATTCCTTCTTTGCTTCCTTCATTCCCGAGGCTTCCATGTTTACCTGAATAACCTTAAGTTATTTTTCAAAGTTCAGGTTGACCCCACCTCCTCCAGGAGGCTTTCCCTGACTCCCTAGCCCAGGTGGATAAAAGGCCCCATCTGGTCACATCCCTATCATGGTGCTCACTGGTATGGCCTAATGGTCAAGAGCTCAGGCCCTAGGGGCAGAGAGGTAGAGGTTGGAATCTCGTGCTGTGTGACCTTTGGCAAGAGGCTTAACCTCTCTGAGTCTCATTTCCTTAAATGGGACTATTGATAGAAGACATGTATGAAACTGTCGTGACACACAGTGCATGACACACAGTGCGTGACACACAGTGGATGCTCAATCCACTCTCGTTATTATGCTCCTGATGTTTGCCTCTCCCTTGGATTGTGAGCTCCTCAGAGGTGGGGCTCCCTTGTCTTTCCATCCTTCCCTCTTGGCCCAGTCTGCGCTCAGTAAGTGTCTACTGAACTCAAGGATGGGTGGGTGGAAGGACAGTGTGATCCAGGAAGGCTTCTGGGAGGAGGAGAGGTTAGGGTTGAGTCTCACAGGAAGCACTAGGGTTTTGATCAGGACGGAGGAGGCACTGAAAGCCTCTGCTTCTCTCCATTAGAGTCCCAGTTCTGTGGAATGTTTGAGCAGATGACATGGGGAGGTCTGCACAGCTCTGTCCTTAAGCAGGAAGTGACTTTGGAAGCTGAGCTTCACCCAGCCCTTAGTTAAAGCCACTCAATCTCTTGAAATGCCTGAGGCAGGGCCCAGCCTGGGACAAGAATAGTTCCATGCATGACATCTTGTTGCTCAGTGAAGTCTCCTTCCTGGGGAGCAGACAGTGACAGGATGGGGGCAGCGCTGCCTGCAAAGGCTGGCTCGTCCGAGTGAGAGCCTGGCCTCATAACTTTTCTTAAAGGAAGACGCCCCCTGGAGGGGGCGGGGTAGTGCCGGGGGAGGGAACGGGCCTGGAGGGGACATCTTTCCAAAGAGTGGTAGAGACTTGGAGGTTCTAAAACTCTACAGTTTCCGCCCCCCGCCACCCCCAGGCTCGTTGGCCTCTTCCTTCTCTACATTCCCTGGCCCTGATTTTCCACATATTCGCATTTTCCTCCTGTAACGCATGTATGGATCCATGGCCGGAGGGCCGGACAGGCGGGTGAGAACTTGGGGCTTGGGGAGGGGCAGACGGGGGCTCGCGCTCATCCTGCCCCTTCTGGGCTGTGGGACTTACCGTACTCTGAGCCTTGGTTTTCTCATCCAAAAACCGGGATGACGCTAAGCACGACCTCAGAGGAAGGCTGTACATCTGAGCTGAGACAAGGTGTGCAGAGCCCTCGGCTGGGCGCCCAGCACAAAATGAATGTTCCCCAAAAAGGGAAACTTTTTTTTTTCCCACCCTAGAATTTAGCCTGAGAGACAAAAGGAGGAAAAGTAGAGCAGAACAGACAGCGAGCGAGGAGCTGCTGGCCAAGTGTGTGCGGCGGGCGTGGTCAGCGGGGGGCGTGGTCGGCGGGGGCGTGGTCGGGGCGTGGTCGGCGGGGGTGCGGGCGCCCAGGTGGGGCGGTCTATGGCTTGAAGGGTTGGAAGGATTCAGATGAGCAATGGTTGGGCAGAAGGAATCGCTCGTGCAGAGACGCAGGAAGGGGTCTGGGAGACGCGAAGGTAGGATGTGCGGGTGCCACGGAGGGGACAAGCCACTCCATCTACTCGTTTCATTATAGCCCCCTCACACCCCATAATCCTGTGGGTGGGGATGTTACTGTGTCATCTGATGTAGAAATAGACCAAGCCTCCCCCAGTTCCTCTAAATGGTGGAGCTGGGGTTCAACCTTCCTCTGCCTGGCTCCTACTCACTCTCCGGTGTCAGGGGCGTGGGGACAGCGGTGTCAGCAGGAAACAGTGGGGAGGTAGAGACCTGAGGGGGCCCACAGGGCATGAACCACGGGGCTTGAACAGAGCTTGGCAGGCTCCAAGAAGCAGGTGCCAACCTATGGCCCCCTCACCCTCACCACTCAGCCGTCGCCACCCCAGGAAGGGGGTCCAGGCTACAAAGCTCTGTTCCTGTCACATAGCCCAGGACCTAGGCTTTCCTTCCTGCCTCCCACCTGGCCAGGGCCCACGTGGCCCACGAGGATGCCCGGCTCCTTCCTGGAGGGGACCTGAGTGACGAGGAAAGTGATGGGGAAATGGCAAATGATGCAGAAACTGATTCTGTTCGGCTTTGGTTTGCAGGCTCTGATTTGTTTTTCATCACAGCAGATTTGCTTAAATATATGAAAATGTGTTTCTAATTCTCCGATCACACACCAAATGCTGGAGCGGGGCCGGGCGGGGAGAGCGGGGTGGTGTGTCAGAGCAGAGAGAGTGCAGGATGTGAGCCAGGCCGGGCTGGGTCCTGGCAAAGTCTCCTTGCTGCTGGGCAGAGCCCCATAGCCTCAGTTTCCCCAACTATGCAGCGATAGGGCTCGGCTAGTTTAACCAGTTCGTCCAGAGTCCTGCTGGGTTGCAGATACGTTCTTGGATTTGGGGGAAATCTCTGCTGGGGTTCGGCCTTGGTCACAAACAGATGAAATGGGGGCTCCAGTGCAGATAGAGGGGTTCCGAGTGTGTATACACCTGTGTATATCCGAGTGTGTATCCACTAGGCTTTTCCCTGCCAAGTTCAAACCCCTTTATTAAAGTATTTTATCAAAGGAAAATACAAACAAAGAAAAACAAAGCTGAGTGCTAAAAATGTAATGGCCCATCACATCATTTCCCTCTGATTTCTGCTTCTAAATTCTTTAAAATTTTTTTTAAATTGAGATATCGTTGACATGTAACATTGTACACATTTCAGGGGTACAACATAATGATTTGATATAGGTACGTACTGTGAGATGATCACCACAGTAAGTTAACATCCATCACCACACACAGTTACACTTTTTTTTTCTTGTGATAAGAAAAAATTGAGGTGATATTCACCTAACAAGAAATCAACCATCACATTCTTCCATTGGGATAAAATAGATATAACATAAAATTTGCCTTTTAAACCATTTTTAACTGTAAAGTTCACTGGCGTTTTAGCTTATTCACCATGTTGTACAACCACCACCTCTGCTGGGTTCCAAGCTATTTTCATCACCCAGAAGGAAACCCCATCTCCATTAGCAGCACCCCCCCACCTCTCCCTCCCCCCAGCCCCTGGCAACCACTCGTCTGCTTTCTGTCTCTTGGATTTGCCTATTTCTTGACAGTTCATATAAATGCAATCATACAAGATATGACTTTTTGTGTCTGGGTTTTTCAGTCAGCAACATGTTTTCGAGTTTCATCCATATTGTGGCAGACCCCACGGCTTTGTTCCTTTTTACGACTGGCTGATACTTCACTGTGTGATCTACCACATTTTGTTCATCTGTTCATCAGTGGATCGGCATTCAGGTTGTTTCCACTTTTTGGCTATTATGAATAATAATGTTATGAACAGTTATATACAAGTTCTTGTGTGGACATACATTTTCATCTCTCTTTGGCTTTCTACCGAGGAGTGGAATTGCTGGGTCATCTGGTAATTTTATATTTAAGTTTTTGAGGAACTGCCAAACTGTGCTTCAGAGCAGCTGCACCGTTTTACGTTCCTACCAGCACTGTACCAGGGTGCACATCCTTGCCAACACTTATTATTTTCGGTTTTTGTTTTTTATCACGATGGCTAACCTGGTTGTTATGAGGCGGTATCGCATTATGATTTTGATTCGCCTTTCTCTAATGACTGGATATGATGTACTTATTGGCCATTTGTAGTTCTTCTTTGGAGAAATACGTAGTCAAGTCTTTCTCTCATTTTTTCAGTGGGTTGTTTGTCTTTTTGTTGTTGAGTTGTCCATGTTCTTTATATATTCTGGATACTAAATGCTTATCAGATATATGATTTGCAAATATTTCCCCCATTCTACAGATAGCCTTTCGCTCTCTTGATTGTGTCCTTTGAGGCACAAAGTTTTATTTTAGCGAAGTTGAATGGATCTGTTTTTTCTTTTCATTACTTGTGCTTTTGGTGTCATGCCAAAGAAACCACTACTAAATTCAAGGTGGCGAATGTTTACCTCTATGTTTTCTTCTAAGACTTCTAGTTTTATCTCTTATATTTAGATCTCTGATCCATTTTGAGTTAATTTTTGCATTTGGTGTAAGACAAACATCCAACTTCATTCCTTTCCATGGGGACAGTCCGTCTCCCCAGCACTATTAGATGAAGAGACTGTTCTTTCCCCATTAAATGTTCCTGGCACCCTTGATGAAAAGCAGTTGCCCATAGATGTATGGGCTTATTTCTGGACTCTCAGGTCTATTCCGTGGAGGCACCAAGCACTCTATGTGCAGTATTTCATCAAGGCCCCCCAAATACCCTGCATGGTGGGAACTACCTTTATCTTATTGTCCCCATTTTACAGATGAGAAAACCGAGACTCTAATACTGAGTGGCAAAGTCCAGGCTCAAACTCAGACCCAAGTCATTCAACCACTCCGCCACGTGAGGCCAGAGGAGGGAGGAAGCCCAGGTGTTCACCCCCTCCCTCCCTGCTCTCCCACCTTCACCCTTTCCTCCCTCTTTTCTCCTTTTTTCTTGACATATCTTTTAGGCTGGGATGTTGACTGTGATTCCCAGGGGAGGATATTTGGGGAGGGGATGTAGGAACCTCTGACCTCTCTGGTCTTCGAATATTTCCTCTCCAGCTTCAGCCTCACTCCTCCCCTCCCCTGCTCATCAGGGCACCAGATTCTGTGTCTCCCTCTTCGCTCCACAGGCCGTACTTACATACAGTAGGTGATAAATAAATGCTGATGAGAATTATCCCTCATCTCAAGCAGACAGTGCAGTTTGGAAGAGGTCTTAGAGACTGTCCAAACCAGAAGTCCTATGATGACACTATAGTGGAACTGAGCACTCAGGGGAAAGAGGGTGCCTGGATGTGGCTGCTGCCACCCTCTGTCCCCACCCCGGAAGTCCTGGGGCTCTGGTGAACACAGTATGAAACCACCGGCCCTTTTCCTGCATGGGGAAACTGAGGCCCAACAGGATGGAGTGACTTCTCTGGGCCCCAGGTAGGGAGCAGAAGACCCAGGAGTTTCAACCATAAGCCAGGGCCTCTCCCAAAAGAGTAGAGTGGAGCCCTGGGGACACGAGGCCTTCCACACCAAGTCTCCATCCATCCACTCGCGTCCTGGATTTGACGTCACACGGTGGCATTTGGTGGGGGCTGTGGGATGCCTGTCTGAAAGCCTCCCATGGCCAGTGGGAGCCGGAGCTGTGCCTTCAGGGCAGGTGTGGCCATAAGGTTAAAGTCCGCTGTCTGGCCTGCTCAGGTGAGCTCTCACACCTGTGTGTAGTTCCTCAGCGCTTCCTCTCACAGGCCCTGGAGATTCTAAGACCCCTGCCCCGACTTGCTTCAGAGTGTGGTTCTTGCTATGGCAACGCTGCCAAAGGTGACTAGGAAGGGGATGTACGTGGCAGGTGGGCGATGATGGGGCGAGGCAGGATGGTGCGTGGAATGTTCGGGATCATTGCCGGATCAGCATCAGTGATCACCCTCCGCCGTTAGGCATGGGGTGCGCGTGGTCCAACCCTGCCCCTCAGCAGGGAGCTTCAGGAAGCGAGAGCCGGGGATACACTCTTGCGCACATTGCCGCGACCTGGTACTTCTTCCACCTGCCCCATCTCATGGGCCTCAGCTGTGGCTCCCCGAGGCCTCCCTGGGTGCTGCACCCCCTGCAGAGCACTTCCTGTGCATAGCTTTGTCTTCTCTCCACCGCCCTTAGCCGGGTATATTGCAAACGAGGAGAGGGAGGCTCAGAGAGGCGGAGAGACTTACCCAAGTTTGCACAGCAGTGACAAAATCAGGATCTATCTCCAGGGCTTTGACAGCTGTCCCATCCTGCCTTGCTCTGGAACACAAAAACCTGTCCTTGGGGACCCAGGATCTCAAGATGCAGCCACAGAGGGGTCACCTTGTCTCTCAGGGTCTCGTCAGTAGAAAGGAATTGAACAAACCCATGTCCATGGATTTGGTGAGATCCCTCCAGATGGAAAGCCGGGGCTTCCTGGAGCTGCCTCTCCTATTGAAGGGTCCCGGGCTCGTCCTCAAGGACCTGGCATCCTTCTTCCCAGCACAGTTTGTCCTGAGGGCTTTGAGACAGTATGGACCCCCTCCACCCCTCATTCCAGCTCCCTCCTGCTGCCCAAGTCACTTGTCCAGTTGACTCCAAGTGTCAACCGGGGAAATAAAAGGAAATGAAACACGACCAGGGCATTTCCCCTTGGCCACGGCAGAAGTCTGTTGCTGGGCAAAAGGTGAAAAGGAGGCGGATGAGAGACGAAGCCTGCAGGTGACCCTCAGAGCCCCCATCAGTCGCGACAGCGCCCCGATCTGCCCGAGCCCACAGAAAGCAGGTGGTGCCCATTTGGGGGACTGCACGTTCTTGAACTGTCCCGTCTGCCTGGGGAATCAGGGGACAGCAAAGGCAGGCAACAGCAGAAGGAGATGCCAGTTGGCCAAAGGGCGTGCCATCTCTGTCCCTGTCCCCAACCCAGGCGCCATCCAAAACCTCTTGCCAGTAGCTCTGGGGCTGGCATTGTGCTGGGCATGGCTTCTGGGGACCAGGCTCCACACTGGGTTGGCTGCCAGGGGCTGGGTGACCTCGGGTCTGTCTGTCCCCCTTTGGGATGTAAGTTTCCTGCCTTCACAGGAGGGGGTCCATGTATTTATCCTCCAAACCCCACTGCATTCCTAGATTTTACCTCTGGCTTTTGGGACCTTCAGACTTAGAGAGAAGGAGAGACATGAAGAGAGCAATGCCACCCTACCCCTGCAGGCACTGGAGGACCCAGAGGGGACGAACGGAGACAGGACCCCCACCAGACCTCAGCTGCAAAGCCCCAGGGCAGGGCCTCCTACCTTGGAGGGGTCGCAGCCCCTTTGAGAATCTGTGGTGCTCTTTCTAGAGCAATGTGTACTTGCGCGTGTGCACACACACCCACACACCCACACACCCACACACACAGTTGCAAATACTCACAGGGCTTCCCAAACCTCCCTGAGTCCACCTGCGGGCCCCCATGGTCCCTCTGGGGGCCCTTAAACTCAGGAAAATCAACGTTTGTCTTCTTGTAGCTGACTGGTCCTGTTGTCTGAGGATTTTCTCGAGTCCACATCCTCCACCACCTCCTCAGACCAGCAACAGCTTACATTTATTGAGTGCCTACTGTATACCAAGCCCTTGGCCGGAAGTAGTTCACTGAACCCTCCTGGAACACTTACAGCAGATCCTGTATTTATACCTATTTTGAATATGAGGAACCTGAGGTTCAGAGAGGTTAAGGCATTTGCCCAAAGTCACACAGCTTCTAAGTAGAGGAGCCTGGCACCTCCACCCGTAGCTGCTTGGAGCCAGTGCCTAGCTCCTAAGCAGGCTGCTTGGCCGACCCGAGGCACTCTAAGTATCCATCTCCCCTGGTAGACTGAGGGGTGGTTGTGTCCGCGGGCATGTGCGTGCGCGCACGGCCACGTGGCCGGCTGTGCTGGGTGAGTGCACCGTCGCCGTCTGCCTCTCCTCCCCGGCACACCCCGTCGGCCTGAGGAAGGAGGGCTGGGGAGGAGTAACGGGAGCATTTGCCCACACCCTCTGCCCTTTGAGACAAGACGGAGTCTGCTGACCCACTTATTTGATAATTCACTTATTTCATGTCTATTTGGCAGCGTGCGAGCTCCCACGCACCAGCTCTGGGAAAGGCGAGATGGCTTTGCCTGGAGGGAGCTGATCTGTTTTGCTGGGGAAGGAGTGGGGGAAAAAATACACCCAAGAATGAACAATAATGGGTCTAAAAATAGAAGGTGGAGGGGAGCAGCGGGCAGGCGGAGAGGGGGCAAGGCGTCTGCCTTCCACTGGGCCTGTCTGCCTGCACCCGGCGGCCCTCCCCAGCCGGGTTCCCCAAGGGGCTGGCGGCCTCTCAGTCTGGTGGGGAGGCCCGGGAAAGGGGAGGGGAAGGCAAGGAGGGCCGCAGAGCCAGGTGCCACCCCAAGATGGGGAATTGTCCCATTGCAGGTCCTCCCAGACATGGCCCCAGAACTTGGCTGCATGTGGGAGTTCCCTGGGAAGCCGTAGCCAGCCCATGCCTGGCAAGGGACCTGCCCCCGAAGGTCTGGTGCGGCTGTTCTGGGGTGCTCCCGGGTGAGCCTAACATGGGAACCGCTGTCTCCACAGCAGGAAAGGGGGCTCAGAGTTTGTGGCTCTCTCCTCCATTAGCCCCACGTCTCCTAACCCTTGGGACAGCCTCCCTGAAGGCCCCCAACCCATATGGGCAGCTGGGACTCCAGAGGCCAGGGAGCTGAGCAGGCTCTTGGCTCTGCCCGGGGCCCCCATGCCACCTGAGTGGTCCTCAGCCCAGCTGCACAGTGGAATCACCTGGGATCTCTGAACATCCCCCCTCCCCCAGCCTGGGCTGGGGCCCCACCAGCTACCTCACAGTCTCTGGATTGGACCTGGGCCAAAGATTTGTTCAAGCTCTGATGGTGGTCCTCGGGTGCACAGATTTGAGAGCCACATTTCAGTCTTTCCCAGGGCAGCACGGAGTCCCCTCCAGCTATAAGCATCTTGCCTTTTCATCTTAAGCATCTTTTCAATTCGGGACTTTGCTCTCAGAATCTTCCCTCACATCTGAGATGCAGGCACCCCTCCCTTGCTTTGGCTTCCTGGGACCTGAAGGGCGCTGGCTTCTGCCTTGCTCTTTGTTTCCAGACTCTTAACCTCTCCTTCTGGAAGGAGGCTGCCTGGCCAGAGCTGGGGCTCTCCCTGCAGCTGCTAACTGTCAGGGCTGCCGGCTGGCTCCAGGCCTCCCCTTCGGCCTTATCTCCTATTCCCCACCAGGCTTCTGGCCCAGCCAAGCTCATCGACCCCTTTTTCCCTACAGCTCTTGCATGTCTGGCTGCCCTTCGCTTGGTCCCTCTACACAGGGCTCCTACCCCCAGCCCGGTTGGATCTCCCCACGTCTGTCCATAACCAGCCCTACCCTGATCGTTCTGGGCCTGTCTTTCTGAAATTCCCCCTCCCCCAGGAAGCCTTCCTGACCTTCCCAGCCAGTTCCCCTCCGGGTCTGTCATTTGTGTCATCCTCTGGTCGTCACAGCAGAGTGGTCCACGCTCCCAGAAGGGGTCAGAGTGCCCAGGTTACTGCAGGTATGACCTTGAGTCTGTGTCTGGCCTCTGGGGGCTCTCAGTCCCCTCACCTGGAAAGCGGGGATGGTGGTACTAGCTGGGTCGACACCATAGCACAAGGGCCCTTCTTTGGATCAACTATGCGAGGCTTTCAATCTGGAGCAGAATCTCTGGTCTTTGGGCCCAGAACCATTTTCTTTCCCCTTCCCCTCCCTAGGGATTCTGATGGGCAGCCAGGCTTGATTGCTGCTTCTTCAGGGCCATTTTGCACCCAGAGGACATTAGACATAGTTGTGGAATAAGTGAATGAATAAAGCAGCAAAACCTATCATCTCAGACTTGCCACCCCCACCCCTACCAAGGGCTTCATCCACAGAGCGATGCACCTGTCCAGGTCGGGGAGGTGCCTGGGGAAGCGGCAGGCCCAGGCACTTCTTCCTCCTTCCTTCATCCCGATGCTTCTCAACTCCTCAGATGCCAGCAAGAAGAAACCCTAGGAAGTCTTGGCTTGTGGCTGTTGGGACAGATAGACCCCACCGGTTTGGGTGCTGCATCCACTCCTGACACCTCCTTCTGGCACAGGGGACCTGGACAGGGAACCCTCCAAGGAGGGGGAGTCACTCTGCCAACCTTAATTAAGTACCTTGCAGTGTGACAGGCCCTGGCCCTGCCTTCACAGAGCACACAGTGTGGGTGGGGACCACACAGTCATTAACCAAAAAAGGCACTAAGGAAAACCAATCCAGTGTCCATCCCAGAGTGGGGTGGGGGTGGGGGGTGAGTGGCCAGGGTGTTCTCCCAGGAAGGCAGGTCTTTCCAAAGGCGGGGCGAGGAAGAGCTCTAGACAGACGTGTCCGATCTTGAAAGCCCAGGTGGGATGAGGGGGTAGGGACAAGAAAGGAAGGCGAGACCAGAGGGTCCAAAACCAGTGGGAGGGGGGAGGGTAGAGCTCAGTGGTAGAGCACATGCTCAGCATGCATGAGGTCCTGGGTTCAGTCCCCAGTGCCTCTATCTTAAAAAAAAAAAAAAAAACCAAACAGGTGGGAAATTGGCCTCAATAGGATCATAAAATGATCTGCAAGAATTTTGTACATGTTTTGTACATTTCATGGTACCAAAGTTGATTTCTTCGTCCCTAAACCAAGGAGCGGCTCTCTGAGACGAGGCAGGGCGGAGCAGCGGACTCTCCGC
Organism: Camelus bactrianus; assembly: GCF_048773025.1. NCBI lineage: Eukaryota > Metazoa > Chordata > Mammalia > Artiodactyla > Camelidae > Camelus > Camelus bactrianus. Next base: position 74,026,491 of record NC_133542.1, read on the forward strand.
AGGGACACCTCCGCAGGGGACACCTCTGCAGGGGACACACGCTGGGCCTTCCGACACCAGTTCTGCCCTTTTCTCAGCAAAGTGCTGTCGAACGCACTTTCTAGCCTATCGGTGCATCAGTTTCTCCACTTGGCAAGGAAGACTGGGCTCGTCACGAACAGGGAAAATGAAATTTCACACGAAAATTTCTGATCTCAATGTCTGGTGCTAAGAAAACTATTCGGCGTGGAGGTTGGAAAAAAGAAAAACGGAAGCAAGGCAGGAAGAGGCGGGAGATGGGTGGGCGAGGCGGGCAGAGCCAGGACCAGCTTGGCTTTGGGCTTCATCCAGAGCAGGGGAGCTGAAGACATACCAGTGTCTTCTAGGGAATGTCTGGTGGCAGGTGGGGGTAGAGTAGGGGGTGGACAAAGCAAAGGTTAGGGGCGGGGACTGCTGGGATCAAGTTTCAACCTCAACCCTCTTGGACCCTCACCTTTCAGCCGATGGTCCCCACAAGTCCTGGGCCTCTCAGGACCCGCTGAGGTCTCATCGTTCTGCGCATCATCAAGAAAGCCAAGGGCAGCTCTCAGAGAGGAGGGGAGGGGCTCGGCCCAGGCCCTGGGGATCTGAGGGTGGCTGGTGCCCTGAGCTCTCTAGCCAGGCCCCTCGGAGGGGGCAGCTGACAGCCCTCCACCCCACCCTCCCCAGCATTGAATCCTCCAAGCCGCTTTTTTTCCTCCGTGATAAAATATTCATGTCAGCAGCGCAGGCCCGCTTTGGGAAGGCTGCATGTGTCTGGCTTCTGCTTTGCACAAGCTTTTAGAGAGGAGGCCGCTTTTCCTACACTCTAAGCATTTTCTAAGTCCTGAATCAATAAGGCACTTTACCGGCTTCTCTGGCTATAGCTTTTCTTCCTCTCCGCACCCTTCCCCCCTCCCTGTCCCGGTTTCTGTATCTCCTTTTCTTTCTCTGGTCCTTCCCCTTCCGCCTCTCCTATTTACTTTTTTAAAAAAAGTGTTAAATAAAAGTGTTGAGCTGTTTGGGTGGCGAGCCTCGAATGGGGAGGGGGGTGGGCAGGCAGGGAGAGTGGAGCCGGGCAGCTGCCAGGCAGGCAGCGGCTTGGGCGGACAGGTGGAGTCTGTGTGTGCAGGGAGGAGGCGGGAGGATCAGCCGAGCTGTCCTGCTGGCCCTGGTGGGGAAGCCTGTGCGCTCCCGCCGCGGGCGGAGCGGGCAGGCAAGGACTTGGGCTAATCCAGCCTCTCACGCTCCTTTTTCTAATCAATTAGAAAATGTTTACAGCAGAACCAGCAAAAACAGGACAAACACATAAAAGAAAGGAGCCCTGGAGTCAAGGAAATACTCAGAGTGTGAGTCAAAAACATTGTCCAACTTTTGAAGGAGCGAGCATAGTCCAGAGCGGCCTATCTGCACTTGGTAGTGATGAGTTCCCTGTCGTGGGGGGTGTGCAAGTGGAGAGGAGCCATCTCTTGCCTGAGACAGATGCCCTCGTGGATCTGGTCAGTTGTGTGGTACCAGGCAAGGGGCTGGGGTATAGCAGGCGCCCGTGCCAGGGTTGGGTGGGGGCCAAGGATCAGCCCAGGCACTCTGCAGCTGGGATAGAATTTTCCACCCCAAACATTCCTAGAAATCTGGCTGTGGGAAGAATCCACATATGCCCAGGACAAAGCGAAATATATCCTTTTTTTTTTTTTTTTAAAGGAATGCAATTTTCAGTTCCTGGAGAGATTAACCCTTGTCTAGCCAGATCCTTGGCAAGACCCCACTTCCTCCAGCTGTTCAGCTGATGGACAGCCATCTGGGTCTGCAGTGTGACAAGCGGTGTTCAGCCCTGCGGTCCTGCCCTGCTCCTGGACGGCTCATCTGCCAGGGCAGCCCGATGCCTTGGGTCATTGGAGAGGCTTGCTGGCTGGGTCTGTTAGGGAAACCGAGTTGGGACGAGGACAAGGAACAGCGTCCAGGCTGGCTGCTGCCCACTCGCCTCGGTAACCACACAGTACCCCCTGCCTGCTGCCAGGCAGGTCGCTTACCCTCTCTGAGCCATGCCAGAGCAGGGGGACCACTGAGGCGAGTTAGGAAGGTCACACTGAGTAAGCAGGTGTATCAGCAGATACCATCCTTAGACCCAGCTGGTGAGGACTCTCATCAAGTTGGAGAATGTTTATCAAATGCCACTATGTGCAAACCACTGCTGGGGGTGGGGGTGACAAGGGTAGACCAGAGTCCAGGCTCAGTCACGGAAGCTTCTGGAAGGAGGTAAATTGTGGGCAGAGTTGAAACGAAAGGGGACCTGAGGCAGAGTGGAAGGCTACTCCAGGCAGGTGCAGAACTGAGGTGCGTTTCCTTTCGTTATGGCCAAGCCGGAACAGGCTCAGGAGGTGGTCTGGGACTCTGGGTCTGAGGTGGACTTTGGACCACGAGATGCTCGCTGTGGCTGGCTCAGGGCCAGGGTCTGGGATGGGAGTTGGGGACATCGTCATGGCTTCTCGAGACTCATTGCCAGGTTGGATGAGTCCCAGGAAGATGCCTTCTCCTGCATGAGTGACGGCCAGGCTGGGAAGAAATAGCTCCAATGAGAAACAAAAATTGAAAAAACAAGAGAAGGCTCCCTGGCTGGCTGCAGCTCCTGCCCTGAAATAACACACCGGTCAGTTTGCGCTGATTCATGAGCGGAGAGGGGTGACCTTGCTGCTGTCCAGGGCTTTTGCTCAGAAAGAAAAAGGGAAGCGATAGCAGCCTGGGGGAGGAGGGAGAGTTAGAGGCAGAACAAGGATCAGTGAAACCACAGAGGGAGGAAGCAGGGTGGGGGGCGGGGGGGGGTGAAGAGAGGAGCTGAGGGAGGGAGCAGAGAGAGACCTCAGGGCAGCTAGAATTAGAATCAGCTCCCAACAGAATCTCCGTTTCCGATTTGTTAATAATTTATCCCCGCTGCAACTTTTCTTACCAATAAATAGGAAATAATTTGTTAAGGAGAATTCCCGCAGTACCCCAGCTTTCTTCCCTAGAACAGGGGGAGGTGGGGCTGTGCCTCCGCGTCCTTTCTCCCAACTCGGGTGGGGCTGAGGAACTTGGACTTGGGGAGGTCAGAGTCAGAGCTCCGTCTTCTCCTGAAAGGGGAAACCGAGGCACCAAGAGGGCAGAACGCCACCCAAGGTGGCACATGGGGTTGGGGCAGTCTCCGGGACCCTGACTCTGTGGCCCCATGTGGGATTTACACACCCGCCCAGCCCCAGAGACTTTCCCCAAAGCTCTAGAAGCATCGTCCAAGGTGGAGGCTGGGGCTGACTCCACGGCAGGCCGCCTCCTCACAGCTGCTCCTGCCTGCGTCCTGCTCTGGAAGAGGGAGTTGTGCTGCCTCACTTCCCTTCAGCACCCCTCGGGATCCCCGTCGCCCCCCGGCCCCCTGTGCCCAGGGCTCTCCTTGGCAGCCTCCCGCCTCCAGCCTCCCACCGGCAGATGCCCCAGCCCCAGCTGAGGTTGACGGGGCTGACTTCAGCTGGCAACTCGGCAGACAGGTTCCAAAAAATCTGTCAGCTGCTAAACTGTTCCCTGCATCCACCCACATACCTCGGTGGCACCCGAGCTTGAGTCTCGGGGGAGTGGCACAGGACTGGGGCGGCAGCGGCCTTTCCCTCGGGGTGAAGGACAGTTTCTCAGCGTGTCTCAGAGCCCGACCCCTTGGCTTTTTGTCCCACGTTGACCCTGAGGCACCGCTCAGTCTCCCTTCTTTGCAGAATGTAAGTAACAGGACCCTACCCTCCAGGATAACACACATGCTGTGCTTGGCACGGCCGTGGACCTTGCTCTTTGCCCGGCCTCAGGGCGGCTGAAGGTCGTGATGCTGTCCCTACACCCATGCCTACGAGCCCAGGCTACGCCAGGTGCTTGCCATGTGGCACCAAGTGTAATTCTCAGGACAGCCCATGAGGTCAGCGTTCTCGGCTTCGCTGGACTTGCATTCGCTGGACAGAGCTTTCCCAAGGTCTGGGCTGCAGAGGGAAGGAGGCGGGGGCAGTCACGGCCCTTGTGGCGCTTCCCCTCCGGCTGGGAAGCTGAGGCTCCTGGCAGTGGAGTGACTCCGCTCACATGGCTAGTGAGCAGCTGAGCCACTGTCCCCGCTCTCCCAGATGCAGGGTGCAACACCCTTCCTGCCACACTGTGGCAGCAACTTTGCAGAGACCCACACCGGCTTTGGCAGTGCCAAGCCATAGCGTGATTTTTGTCCCAACACAGGTTTGAATTGCAAGGCCAGTCTGCTTGAAGTTTATTCCTCCTCCTAAGACATGGTTACAATTCCGGTGACTGCCCCTCCATGGATTCCTTGGTTGGGGGCTGGGAGTTTAGAAGAGCCGGACGTCCCCGGGTAGGTTACCTCTGTCCCTGTGGACAGCGGGCTTTCCCACCCGATGGCATTTTTTGCCGACAGCTTGTCTGCATTGTTTACAACCTGGCCTGTGACTCCAGCTGCACCCTTTGTACAAAAAAAATAACATGAAAGTAAAAGCATTCAAGAGACCGTGGCAAGATCTCTTAAATGAAAAAAGCCTGGTAGGAAATGTTCCTCTATAGAACAGTTCATAGTTCACTCCTGCTCAGTGCCCGTGGAGGACATGCCTTCTCACCCCGTTCTCTGCTGGGGCGGCCAGGCTGGCTGCCTTCCCCTCGCCCTCCAGCTACGTTGCCTCACCTTGCAAGTGACTTGCCTGTGTCTGTAGAGATAGGAGAGCTGCAGATGGGATGGGCTTGGATTCCCCAAGATTTCCCTGCTTGGGTCCCTCAGGATCCAGAGGATGTGATGCGGGGCCGGCAAGTACTTGGTTTCTCATTCGTGAGATGGAGATGCTCACAGCACCCACCTCCTTGCGTTGCTGGGAGGACGCACTGGGATGGATGCAGAGCACCCAGCCCACCTGGGCCCCTGGTTGGCACCCGATGGATGTCATGATCATCATGCTGTTTCAGGCCAGCAGTCCCCAAGGCAGTCTGTGTCATGTGAGAAGTTCCTGGTTTTACCAGGAAGGTGCCGGCTGCTCTCAGCCTTACTTCTTCCCATGGGAGGTGGCTGGGAAAGCCCCTGGGCTAGTGTACATGAAGCTGCTGCTTAATAATAATTGCTACCGTTTGGGGACTTTTTTAGGCATTTCATACAGATTATCTCACATGATATTGGATGAGAAAATAGACTCCGGAAGGCAAAGCAACTTCCTCAAGGTCACACAGCCTCAAGGGACTGCACTGAGATTGACCCCAAGGCTCCCAGACCCCAAAAGCAGTTTCCCAAACTGCTCGACTCTGGAACAGGGGCTCCTCATTGGGGAAATGGGGACTCCCTGAGTCCCCTGAATGGAAAACGTGGTGTGTCACATTTTTTCAGAGCAAGTTGCAAGGTTTTTCATCAGAGGTGTGGTTTTTTTATGTGTGTGCATGTGATATTCATGAAATGTCTAAGGAAGCAGTTAGCGCTTTCGATCATATCAAAGGCTGGCTCTGGTGCCATCCTGAAAAGTTCAGGGTGTGTCCCAAACACCCCTGGCTTTTTCTCCTTGGTCTTCGGCCACTTTATCCTGATGGTTTGTTTCATTATTAGTTAATCTGATCTCATAGAGATGAGTGGAGATGTGCAGACCAAGGAGGCTGGCAGGCGCTGGTCCTGCAGCCAGGCCCCCCCACGCACACAGTGATCAGTCGTCAGAGGCAGCAGCGCTCAGGGTGCAGGTGAACGGGCTTCAAGTCCCAGGCTTGCTCCTCAGAATCCTCCCTAGCCAAAAACAGAAGGAGAGGGACAGTGTGAGCCATTGATGCTTGGGAAGGGCAGTGGGCTCCGAGTGGAAGGCACCTTCAACAGAGGCGCTCTGTCCCCTAAATGGTTAAATGGAATTCTGAGCTCTTGGGGTGGGAGGGCGTTGGAAGAAAGAAGAGGAGGAGAGAGGGAGTTGCGTTGGCGCCGGCCTGGGATTTGTTCCTCGTACTCACTGTTGATTAAGCCCGCTCTGCAGCAGGCGGGCCGGTAAATACACAGGCTGATTCATTAGTTTCTGACCATCTGCTTCCCGGGCCGGGGGCGGGGGGCCAGTGGGCCCCGCGGGTTAGGGCAGCTTGACGCCGGCAGCCAGGTTGGAGCCCCCACCCCTCGGCTGAGCTGGCTGCGTCAGTTTCCTGATGACACAGGCGGGGCGGGCGCAGCCGGGGCAGTGAGGGATCCGAGGTCCCAAGGTGGGGACCACAGGAGCCGGGGTCGGGCGAGGAAGGGAAGGCAGGGGGATGCGGTGTGGCTGATTTACAGCAGCTGGGGGTTGACAGGCGTAATATCAACATTCAATACAAGATCTGTTCATATTAATCTAATTATCATTCTATTATAACGTATGAATAGGATGACAGTAATAACTATAACTTAGTGGGTGGCTGCTGAGGTTTCACTCTATTGTCCTAGAGGAGCGCGGTCACAACCCTGTGTTGGATGACAAGGGAACTGGTTTCAAAAATGAGGCAGACCAGGAGGGCTTCCTGGAGGAAGCACATGGGCTAGGCTCTAAAAGCCTGGAGGAGGGAGACTGGCTGCAGGAGCGCAGGTTCAGAGCTGAAAAAGGATGAGACAGCTGGAGAGAAGGCACAGCTTCAGGGTTGGGTGGGTAGCTTTCCAGGGCGGCAGGGAAGGGTGATGCCACCTGGTGCCAGTGTGCGAAGCAGGCTTGTAGAGGAGGGCCCTAGAGAGAGCTTCTGGGCCATTCCTCCCACCCTGACCTATCCTTTGCTTCCCTAGGGTGTGAGGCAATTGTGAGTTTGCTAGGACCTGGGTGGCTTAAACAACAGAAATTTATTGTCTTGGGTTCTAGAGGCTGGAAGTCCAAGGTGAAGGTTTGTTTGACCCTTAAAGACTCAGGCAGGTTGGTTTCTTCTGAGGTGCTCTCCTTGACTTGCAGATGGCTCCCTCTTGCTGCTGCTTCTTGTGACCCCTGCCCTAGGTATCTCTCTATGTGTCAGAATTTTTCCTTCTTGTCAGGACATGGGATTAGGACCCACCCTAAGGGCCTCAGGTGAATCCAACCCCCTTTTAAAGGCCCTACCTCCAAATTCAGTCACATTCTGAGGTCCTGGGGATTAAGGCTTCAACATATGAATTTGGAGGGGACACAATCTGGTCCATAATGAGATGCCAGGGCCAGTAGAAGGAGGGGGAGCTGTGGGAAGAGGGTGATTGCTGGGCCAGGGGAGGGGAGGATGCCCACCTAGGTGCAAATGGTGTCCTCCAGTCCCCAGTGCCCGGGTGTGAGTTCTGGGTCATCTGCCTACCAGGCTCTACCCCGCATGACACAACCAGAGCCATTCTGCTGTGGGCCGGCCAAGGGCCTGGGGAGGGGCTGTCCCCCACAGGTGGAGCTGCCTCCTCCAGCCCTGGCAGCCTGCTGCCCTCTCCTCACCAGCCCTTGCAGGCCATTGAGCCATGCCCGTGGGGCCTTTGGCCCCTCCCATTCAGGGCGACATCACTGGATCACCCAACTGGAGCTCGAGGAAGCTCGAACTGTCATGAGCTGAGCCAGGCCCCCTCCCTGTCTTGCTGTGTTTTGGGACACCCCTGAGGTTGTCCAGGACAGAGCAGGCTCATCTCCAAACCCCTCCCACTCTCAAGGAGGCCTGGGCCCGTCCTGCCCCACCCTGGGCCTCAGTTTCCCCATCTGCTCAGGGTCCGACTCCATGCTGTACCCCTTCCACCCCAGGTTTGCGAGTCCTGGCAATCGGCATCAGGGCTGGCTGGGTGGGGCAGATATTGGCACCATGGGGATCCAGGACAGAGCTATTTTGGTGGAACCTGCCTCAGGAAACCCCAGAGCCAGCCTGCCCACCGAGGATCCCTGGGTGGCCCAGGATGTGGTCCTCCACGAGTGGACATCAAAGGTGATGGCCTGAGGCCGCTGCAGTGGTGCTGGCGAAGGCGGTGGGAGGCGCTGGGTCAGCCCCTTGGGAGACCAGGCACCCACTCCCCCTGGGAGCCCAAAGCCTCATTTTCGCAGTGGAAGGCTTTAACTCAGATCCAAGCTGCTTTGTTTCTGAGCAAACCAGAGACCTGAAATATTCATCAAAGGGGGCTGCAATTGGTCCGGGGCGCATGTGGTTTGTAGTGACAGTTTTTCCTTTTAATGAATAGACTTGATTTTTCAGAGCAGTTTTAGGTTTACAGAAAATCGAGCAGACAGTGCGGGGAGCTCCTAATACCCGTTTCCCCGCACAGTCCCCGCTGTGAGCGTCTTGCATTTTTGTGGGGCGTCGGTTACAGCTGATGAATCAACAGAGATCTGGGGTTGTTAACACATGTCCACGGTTGACAGGAGGGCTCACTCTTGGTGGTGTACATTCTGTGGGTTTTGACAAATGTATAATATCATGTCTCCACCGTGACAGTGTCATACGAGATGGCTTCACTGCCCTAAAAATCCCCTGGGCTCCACCTAGTCATCCTTCCAACCCCGGGGAACCACCATGTTAGTGACACTTCCAGGCCTCTGGGTGAGTTCGCACAGAGGACCAGACACAGGGAATGGATGTGAACTGCCGTGGAGAGGAGACACAGCTGGTGCCCACTGGGCCTGGGAGGGGGCTGCCAGCTTTCGGAGATGCTGGGGGGGCGGAGGGGAGGAGAGGACACCCGTGGGGGCCCCGTGTTCTCCTGCCAGGCACGTGCGAAGGACCTGGAAACGACTTGCCACTAGATACACCCCCTTGAGAGGGACCCAGAAGCACTCAGCATGCCCAGGCTGTGCATGAGGCAGACACGTGTCCTGCGGGGACAGAGACAGGCATGATGGCCACGTGCTGCATCAGACCAGCTGGGGCGCAGCTCCCAGCTCTTCGTAGTGGGGCCTTGGCCCTGGGCCACCACCTTCCTGAGCCCGGGTTTCTTCATCCAGAGCACAGAGCTAACGCTGTGTTTGGAGGCGAGACACTAAACAGGAGAGAAACAGGATAGCAAGGGCTGCGAGTGAGATCATCCTGGGTGCCAGGCTACGAGTCGACACACATTGGCCGTGACTTTGACTCCTGCTGCTGCCACTCCTGTTGCTACTAATTGTATTGTTGGAAGGGTTAGGAAGGTGTCTCCATGTAGGAGATGTTTAAAGAGTCAAGAATGTGAGTAGGAATTTGGAGGCAGACCCATAGTGGAAGGGCATGTAGAGGAGAGGGAATGGCATCTGCAAAGGCTCAGAGGTACTCCACTGGGGATTGGAGGCCAGGAGGCCTGGAACGGTGACTCCAGTTATGGTGGGAGGAGGTTGGGGTCAATGTTGTAAAGAGGTAGGACTTTATCCTCAAGGCAATGGGGAGCCACGGGGGACCTTGGAGTACGTGGCTATCAGCCACTCTTCTTGATTGTCTGTGCTTAGAGAAGGAACAAGTGTCTGTTTTCTTGGGAAGCCTTTATTTGCTTTCAGAAGGAGAGGCTTCCCGGTGCCCAGACATCAGAGCAAAGGCTTTGGGACCCCAGGCAGGCGCCTGGGCACCCATGGGGGCCAGGCTGGGTTGAGGTTCCCAGGCCCACCAGAGCAGCCACCGCCCACCCTCGTCCTCTCCCCTCTGCAGGAGAACCCCTACCTGTGCAGCAACGAGTGTGACGCCTCCAACCCGGACCTGGCCCACCCACCCCGGCTCATGTTTGACAAGGAGGATGAGGGACTGGCCACCTACTGGCAGAGCGTCACGTGGAGCCGCTACCCCAGCCCGCTGGAAGCCAACATCACCCTGTCGTGGAACAAGAGCGTGGAGCTAACGGATGACGTGGTGGTGACCTTCGAGTACGGCCGGCCGACCGTCATGGTCCTGGAGAAGTCGCTGGACAACGGGCGCACGTGGCAGCCCTACCAGTTCTTCGCGGAGGACTGCATGGAGGCCTTCGGCATGCCCGCGCGCCGGGCCCGCGACCTGTCGGCGTCCGGCGCGCACCGGGTGCTGTGCACCGAGGAGTACTCCCGCTGGGCCGGCTCCAAGAAGGAGAAGCACGTGCGCTTCGAGGTGCGGGACCGCTTTGCCATCTTCGCGGGCCCCGACCTGCGCAACATGGACAACCTGTACACGCGGCTGGAGAGCGCCAAGGGCCTCAAGGAGTTCTTCACCCTCACCGACCTGCGCATGCGGCTGCTGCGCCCGGCGCTGGGGGGCACCTACGTGCAGCGCGAGAACCTCTACAAGTACTTCTACGCCATCTCCAACATCGAGATCATGGGCAGGTAAGGCCTGGATGCTCCCTGGTACCCATGAAGCCCTCTGGTTCCTGGGACGGTACCTTATTCCCAGGATGCTACCTGGTTCCTGGGATCTTTTCTGATTCCTGGGGCATTGTCTTATTCCCAGGATGTTACTTGGTTCCTGGGATGTTACCTGGTACCCAGGATGTTACCTGATACCTTGGACGTTACCTGGTTTAGGGGATGTTATCTGATACCTGGGATGTTACCTGGTACTCAGGATGGTACCTGGTTCCCGAGATGTTCCCTGGTTCCTGGGACATTATCTTATTCCCAAGGTGTTACTTGGTTCCTGGGATGTTACCTGGTACCCAGGATGTTACCTGGTTTGGGGGATGTTATCTGATACCTGGAGTGTTACCTGGTACCCAGTATGGTACCTGTTTCCTGGCATGTGACCTGATACCTGAGACATTACCTGGTACCTGGGACGTTACCTAGTGTTACATCAAAGGGGCTGCCTGTTTTTCCATGGAGGGAGGTGAATGGTGTTTGATAAGTGTCCTCTGTAGGACCCAGGCCACCTCTGGCCACAGAGCTGGGAGGTCTGGGGAGGGGGAGTGGAGCTGAGCAGGCTGAGCAGTGTGGGTGGGGCTTGGGCTAAAGCCTGGCATTCAGGATGTATGCTGTCACTGTCCACTGACTCAATGAATGCGCACTTGTGTCTGGGGGCCCCCAAGACTGTCTTCAGGCTCCATGACTTGCCAGAGGACTCACAGAACCTAGTACGGTATTTACATTCACACTTGCAGTTTGTTACAATCAAAGGGAACAGATTAAAATCAGCAACAGAGAAAGGTGCAGAGGCCAGGCTCTGGGAGGCACCAGTTAAAGCTTCCGGCCCTCGGATCACCCATCCGGTCGTCTTCTCCCAGTGCAGTCGTGCAGAGAGCACTTGATTCTCCCAGCAATGATGTGTGACAACACACGAGGAGGAGTGCCAGCCAGAGGAGCTCGCCCAAGCCTGGTACCCAGGGGTTTTACTGGGACTTGATCACATAGGCATGGCTGACTTCTGGTGTGGTCAGCCTTGGTCCCCATGTCCTTAACCCAGAGGTGGAGCTGATACCACGTGGCCCAAGGCCACCACCATAAATCACATCATTGGTGTAAACTATCTGGAGTGGCCCAAGGCCCCAGGTAAACAAAGACACTCTTGTTGGCCAAGACATTCCAAGGCTCAGGGTTACCTCCTAGGAGCTAGTCAAGGGCCACACTTTTCTTTGGAAAATGCAAACCTGCCAAGTTATTCCTTTACTCCCAGCTTGGGAGAAGAATATGTTTTGAGAACACTCTGGGGGACACAAAAGACCGTCACAGGACATCAAACAGCCTTTGACTCCCGGGAACTGTTTAGACTGTGGATGATAAGATGGTTCCACGCTGTCCCAGATCATTTGTTCATTGGACAGATGATGTGCTGGTCAACAGGGACAGGGCCTTTGTCCCAAGCTGTGTGGATGACATTCTGGTCTGCGCTCGGGAGCGAGGCCAGGGGAGGCCCCATCCCTGGTAACCAAGGGGTTGGTCACGAGGGGCAGCAGTGCATCTAAGTGTGGTTCCTGGACCGGCAGGATCAGCGTCTCTTGGAAACTTGCCCAAAATGCAGATTCTCAGGCCTCATCCCAGACTTGCTGTATCATAAACTCCAGGGGGTAGGGCCCAGCGACCTGGGGCTTAACAAGCTCTCTGCGGGATTCTGGTGCACAGTCACGTTTGAGAACCGCCGGGGGCATGGCTGGGAGGAGGCAGTCTGGAGCCACGTGGCCCGGTTCGAACATCCAGCTCTGCCGTCTGCTGGCTGTGAGCCTCCGGACAAGGACTTCTCTGTGCCTCTGGCTCCCCATCCCTAGAACGGGAATGGTAACGACCATGCTTGTCTCCTCAGATTGCGACGAAGCCCTCAGAGCTTCTACCTGCCTGGTGCGCAACTCCTGCAAAAGAGGTCTTTGTTGAATGAAAGCAGTGGTCAAAAGAATGGCGTCAGAGAGCTGGGCCAGGTGGAGGAAGGATCGAGTTGAGACCCAAGGCTGTCGGGGCATAATCAGGGCCAGAAGCACAGCTTAGGCCAGTTTGGGCCGGGGCTGCCCCAGAACTCATCTGGGACAGTGTACCCTGGGCATCTTTCCACAGCAGACTCTGAAGACGGCCCGAGTATGTAATTGCTGACAAGTGCAGGAGAGCATTTACTGCATGGTGTGTATAGTGCAGTCCCACTTTTGCAAAATATATAATATGCCCACATGCATAATTTCTGTATCTTGAACTGAAATTGGAAAGCAGCCCGTGCAGGCCGGGCAGAGCGTCGTGGAGAGGAGGGAGGTGCTGAAATCTTGTGCACTAACCCCTCACTGTGTGGCGCCTGCGGAGCGGGGCCGGGCAGGGGCGTGGGCCTCTGGCTACCAGCTGGTGTTTGCACTTTGTTTGACTTTGACTTTGTGCGTGGATTCCAGGTGGGCCAAGGCAAAAGCAAGCAGTCCAGGAAGGGGGGTCGGGTTCAAGGCTGGCGGTGGGAGCCAGGCAGGGGCACGTGCAGGGCCTGTGGTTCTGATACCCATGACCCCTGGCCTTCCCTCACTCGGGGCAGGATGTTTTAAACCAGGAATATTCTGGAAACTGCCCAGTACATGGTAGCTGTAGCGGGAGCTGGGGGACAAGTGTCGAGTTCCTGCTCCCATTTCTCAGCTCTGTGCCCAGGATTTGGGCTGTTGGTCATTGCGGTGACCTCTACTTGCACTGGGGATGCAATGGCCTGGTTGGTTTAGGACCCTCCCTCCCACAGACCCTCCAGATTAGCAGTTTGGAGATGGGAACCAGATTCCCACCCCTTCTGGAGGCTGTGGCCCCTTTTCTAACCTCCTTGGATGGATTCCCTCACCTTTAGGAGTCCGGCCAAGGGCCCGCCTTCCACTTCATCAGGGGGGTCCTGATGCCTGGGTGGGCTGCAGGGTCGGGGATGGTGCCCGCCAGGGCCTGCACCTTAAACCTCAGGCAGGGGTGAAGGTCATTTTTCTCATAGGAGGGACTGAGACACAGAAGTAGGGCGAGTCGTACTCGGGATGGGCCGGAGGGGCAAGAAGGAGGCTCAGTTTTTCAGCTTCATTCAAATCAGGAGGGCGGTGCGGTGCTGGTGCTGGTGCTGGTGCTGGGTGACCCAGGGCAGGGTGAGCGGGGTTCCAGCCCACCTGTCTGTGCCCCACTCTGGGCCTGTTTCCTGTAACCTGAGGACCGGGGCTGCCTGGAACCCTCGCCTCCCTGGCAAGGTGGCAGGACGGCCCCTGCCCGGCAGCTCCCGCTGGCAGCCAGCCTCTGTGGGCGGTGGGGATGAGCCGTAGTTGTGGCGAAAGTGCACAATCAATTCACGGCTGAAGTAAGTACTCTGAAGGCGGCTGGTTGGCTTGGCTTATTGATTAATTAGGTCTGGTTAGACAGTTCAACAGAGGGCTGGGACTTCCTCTGCTTTTCCTTTTCAGATTCCAGGTGGGAAAGCCCAGCTGTGCCAGGGAGCCAGAGAGGCTGGAGAGCCAGGATGGGGTGGCAGAGGTGGCCATGGGCCACCCAGATGAGCCCTTGGTGTTCTTGAGTAAGCGCCTGGGGACCCCGGGGCTCTCAGGTGCTGGAATTTGAGACCAAACCTATTCTGGTATTTGCTCGGAATTTCAGACCCGAAGTTACACGGCCCCCTTTTCTGTGCCCTGCTAACAATAGTAACTGATATTTATTGAGCATCTGCTACAGGCTCATTTCCTGCTGAGCATCAAGCTAAGGACTCACATGCATCTTCTGAGTTAATCAATAGTCATTCGATGGTTATTGAATCCCTCAGGCTGCACAAGTGGAGCATTGAGCAAGCCGTACCTGATGCCTGCCCCGTGGAGCCTTCCCCATGGGGACAGCTCTCCCCTCTGCTTCATGTGTTTCGATAAGGAGACTGAGGTCAAGGGCCATCGGGAGATCACACAGCTAAACTAAACACCAGACAGTCAAGATCCTATCCAAGTGTGTCCAAGCTCAAGTTCACCTCTCTATGGAATCCAAAGGTCTTTGATATTATGGCTGCTACCAGCCCAGGCACAGGAGAGCGTTTTAAGACAGCAGCCTCCCCAGCCCCACTGCTAAGAGCTCTGGATCCCATAAGTTTGGAGTGAGGTCCAGAAGGCTGTGTCTTTACAAAGTTCCTCAAGGGAGTTGGAGACATGGGAACCCCCAGGTCGAAGTTGGCACCTTTAGACCCACCTGGGTTTGTACGCTGGCTCTGTCATTGATTAGCTAGATTTCCTTAACCTGTCCGAGCCTCAATTTTCCCACCTGCAAAATGGAACTATAGTAACCACCTCACCAGCTTGTAATGAGGGTTCAGCAAAATGATGTGTTTGAAGAGCTTACCCTAGTGTCCCACTCCTCTGGCAAGGTGGCAAGAGAGGAAAGGGAGAGAGGCGGACCAAATACTGCCAGATCGTCTGATGTTGCAAGGGAGGGCACACAGCAGACAGATATGTGAAATCTCTTGATTTTTGAAATACTGGCACCCATTTCAAAAACTTTTGAAAATCCTGTGCAGGTAAAACAAAACAGACCTGCAGCCCGGGGAAGCTCATGAGCTGATGGTACCCCTCTGCTCGGAGACCATCCTGTCTTCTCCCAACTGTGATAGCAGAGCTCTGTACTGACAGTTTTCAGCAGGCCCCTGGCAGTGCAGGCACCCTGGGATCTGGGTAAGCAGCCTTGCCAATCCTGCTGACTCTGGGTCTGGGACAGAGAGAAGGGGAGGTGACCATCTCATCCCCAGGCCCTGCCCAGGGGCAAAGTTCCCCACCCAGAAAACCCATGGAGACTCCAAGGAAGCAGTCCAGCTGGGTCTTAGCCAGCCAGAGACAGGAAAGGAAGAGTGAGCTCTCCGTTCCCGGAGGTATTCAAGTCAAGCAGGGTGGTGTTTGTGGGAGATGATGGAGAGAGGTCCCGTGCGTCAGGTGAAGGTCCTGTGCACCCGATCCATTCACCGCTGATTAAGTGAAGGAACTACAGATACAGGTTTAAAATGTGGTGAGTTTTAAGCGTCAGGCATGACATCCTCATGCCATTTTACCCAGGAAGCCCTTGGCGAGGCAGAAGACCCAGGTGGCATCTCTGACCTTGGCCTAGGTCAGCCCACCGGCTTCCCCAGACTCTGCTGGGTTCTGGCTTCTCACCCTGGGCTGGCCAACACTGGCCTGGTTTTCTCCTTCCTTGCCCCACCCCCACCCCTTTCTTGCTTTCTCGTCTTCTTCCATAAACGTCTTGTTCCTATTGATTCCCCGGTAACTGGAGATGGACGGAACTTAGGACGAGAATAGAAACCACAGGAGGGAAGAAGGCTTTGGGCACATGTGTGTGGTGGGCAGCGGGAGGGGGCGGGGAGCAGAGAGAGCAGAGGCCTTCGCACTCATGGTGCTTACGTGCTCAGCCCTCCTCCTGGTCTCTTCCTCCGCTGTTCCACGGGAAACATGAGCGAAAAGGAAGGGTGTGATGTGACTCTGCCCACACTGGCCCCTGTAGCTCTGCCATCCTCACCCGTGGTTGGGGGGCGGGGCTTCCTCCTTCAGTCATATTAATTGTCATTACTGAACAGTTCTCACAGGCCCAGTGGCTTTCTAAGTCCCTTATGTGTGTTTCTACATTGAGTCCTGCCCCATGAGTGTCATTGTCCCCAGTTTGCAGATGAGGAAACTGAAGCTTGGAGGTTAAAAAATAGATAGATGTTGAATGGATAAAGAAGTTGTGGTATATTTATACAATGGAACACTACTCAGCCATGAGAAAGGATAAAAGGATAAAATAATGCCATTTGCAGCAACATCGATGGACCTGGAGATTGTCATTCTAAGTGAAATAAGCCAGGAAGAGAAAGAAAAATACCATGTGATATCACTCATATGTGGAATATTTAAAAAAAAAGACACAAATGAACTTCTTTACAAAATAGATACAGACTCAGACAGAGAGAACAAACTTATGGTTATGGGGTGGGGGGACGGAGGGGGGAAGGGATAAATTGGGAGTTCGAGATTCGCAGATAATAACTACTATATATAAAATAGATACAGAACAAGTTTATACTGTAGAGCACAAGGAACTAAATTCACTATCTTACAGTAACCTATAATGGAAAAGAGTATGAAAAGGAATATGTGTATGTACACATACGGCTGCAATATTATGCTGTATAATAGAAATTGACACAACATTGCAAACTGACTAAACTTCAACTTAAAAAAGATTAAAATTTAAAAAAAAGAAATTGATGGATGTACCTCATTGGGGTGACGATTGTCAAAAAACCAGAAAATGACTGTCAGAAGACAGTAAACAAGTGCTGGTGAGGATGTGGGGAAGCGGGAACCCTTGTGCACTATGGTAGGAATGCAAAATGGTGCGGCTGCTGCGGAAGATAGTTTGTCGGTTCCTCAAAAAACTAAGCATAGAATTACCATGTCATCCAGCAGTTCCACTCCTGGGGAGAGACCCAGAGGGATCGGAACTGGGGACTTGAGTAGATATGGGTACCCCTATGCTTGTAGCAGCATTACTTACAATAGCCAAATAGCTACAACTCAGATGGACCTTGTGGACTTCACGCCAAGTGAAATAAACTAGACACAAAAGGGCAAATACTGTGTGCGTCACACATGTGAGTCACCTAGAGAAGGCAAATTCAGAGAGACCGAAAGTAGGATAAGGCCACCAGGGGCAGGGTGGAGGGTTCCTTTAGTGGATGTAGAGTTTCTGTTTGGGGTGATGTAAAACTTCTGGGAAAGGACATTGATGGCAGTTGCACAATAATGCGAACGTACTTAATGCCACTGAACTATACACTTTAAAGTGGCAAAATAGTGAGTTTTGGTGTATTTTAACACAGAGAGACACAAAAAAAGAAGAATAAGAAATGGGTAGAGCCTTCCATGTCAGACTGTCCAGGTGCAAATCCCGGCTCAGCTGCCACCCTGGGCAAGTTTCTTAACTTCTCTGTGCCTCCTTTCCCACTTCCATAAAACGCAGGCAGTAGCCAGGGGGTTTAAATGAGATAACCCACGAAGAGCGTTCAGAGCCGCGGCCAGGCCGTGGTGAGCCTGCAGTAAGTGCTGGGCACATCCTGGAAGTCCTTCTACGGGGCACACGGGCTTTCGGGAGGGTGGACTTCAGGATCCGGGACTCCCAGAAATTCATGTTAAGTGCTGTGCGGATGTGCGGTCGGCCCGGCTGTGGGCCCCACTTTTCATTCCATTTCCAAGGTGGTGCCTGATCCCAGAATGTCTGGAGGGATGGTTTTGTGTCTTCCTTTTTACTTTTTCAGTCCAACATATGTGATCCCAGCTCATTAGGGACGGAGATTTTGTTGGGCGCAGTTTACAGCTGCTAAGTTTCCTGCTCCCACCAACGATGGGACATGCACAGTTGAAAACTATACTGTTGTCCGCTGAGAAATGGAATCATGTGAATCTCCTAGGAACATGCATGCACAAACCTCTATTCAAGTCCCCCCTTTCAATTCCTCTGGCTCTCTCCCCAGGAGTGGAACTGCTGCATGATGTGGTAATTCTATGCTTAGTTTTTTGAGGAATGAACAAACTATTTTCTGCAGGGGAGTGGGTGGGCAGAGCTGTGCTGAAGACGTGGGGAGGGGTGTCCACTGCCAAGTGTGGCCGGGGGCTCAGGCGGCACTTCGGCAGGCTCCTCTGGGAGCCCTGGGCTGCTCACCTACCAGGTGTGGCCCCACCAGGAGGGGGTTCCTGGGTTTGGCTGGGGTGCAGAAGATGTGGGAAGTCCTGCCAGTGAGTTAGGGATGGAATCACTGACAGCAGTGCCTTCCAACGGTGCTGGGGGAGCCAGGACCCCCCTTTCTCTCGCTGAGTGGGAAGCATTTCCTTCTGAGGGTTTCGTCACTACCACAGTAACTCATTCAACAAGTATATTTAATGGGCACTTGTATTTGTCACTTTCCTACGGCTGCTGTAACCAAGTACCACAAACTAGGTGGGCTTAAACAACAGACATTTATCATCTTGCAGTGCTGGAGGCTTGAAGTCTGAAGTCAAGGTGTGGGCAGGGCCATGCTCTCTCTGGGAACTCCGGGGGAGAATCTGCTCTCCTGGGCGTAGCCAGCGTCTTTGGCATTCTCTGGCTGTGGGTGCATCACCCATCCCTGCTTCTGTCTTCTCGTGTCGTCCTCTCTCTGTGTCTCTGACTCTACAGTTCTCCCTGGATTTCTTCTTCTTAGAAGGACAGCGGTCATACTGGACCAAAGGCTCACCCTAGTCCAGGATCGCCTCCTTTTAATTCATATCTTAATCACATCTGCAAGACCCTATTTCTCTATCAGGTCACAATCACAGGCACCGCGGGTTAGAACTTCAATGTATCACTTGGGGGAGGGGACACAGTTCAACCTCTGCTGGGTACCTTCTGTGTCTGACACAGCCAGGTGCTGCAGATCCAAGAGCCCCAGGGGGTTTACAGTCTAGTAGGGAGATAGGAATAAACAAACCAAACCACCACAGGTACCTAAAGGTGCTAGGAAGGTAACAAACGGAGGGGAATTTAGAGAAAGGGGCTGGGAGGACTGACCTGACACCAGGTTCCAGGTGGGGCGGAAGCCCTCCCAGGAGGCAGCTTTGAAGGTGCAAGGGTCAGTGGGAGCAGGTGCAGGCGCATTAATAGCAGGGGATCAGCAGGTGCAAAGGCCCTGTGTTCAACCCACGGGTGGTGCCTTCCAAAGGCTTAATGCATTGCGGCTATGTGTGAGTGCCCCGAGAGCAGGCGGGTAGGGGCCAGGTGGTACCAGTCCTGCCGTCTTGAGGGGGAGCTGGTTTTATTCTAAGTTCAGGGAAAGCCATTGCAGGATTTTAGGCAGGGAAGTAACGTGATCTGATTTCTGATGCTTGGACACTTGAGTTGGGAGGGCTATCTGGGGGCAGCAGAGAGACCAGGCAGGTGTTTCTAAGACAGCAACAGCCTGGGCCGGGTTCTAGAGGTGGAGGTGGGAGCTGAGGGCCACCTGGAGGTGGCAATGGAGTGGATGGAGTGGCTGGCAGGGAGCAGGAGACATCCAGGGGACTCCCAGGATTCTGGCTTGAGACACTGGGTGTGTGGAGATTGTTCCTAGTCAAATGGGGACAACTCATGAGGGGAAGAAGTTGCTGGAAGAAATTTTTTTTTACATTTTTACATTTTGTATATTATCATATGGTAAGATTGACCTTTGAGGGGAGAGTCTTATGAATTTTAACCCATGTAGATTCATGTGACCATCACCACAGTCAAGACACAGCAAGAACAGCCCATCTCCCCACAGACTCCCCCTCGTGGCCACACCCTCTGCCCCCAGCCCCCAGCCAACACTGATCTCTCTCTGTCACTGCAGTTTTGTCTCATTGAAAAAGTCTTACAAATGGAGTTGGGCAGCATGTAAGCGGCTTCCTGTGCTCAGCCCAGTGCCCTTGAGGTGTTCATGTTGTGGCGTCGAGCATGGTCCTTTTTACTGCTGAGCAGCATCCCACCCAGGTGCTGGAGGCACCAAGGTTCCGTCCATTTACCTGCTGCTTCCAGTTTGGCGCCACCATGAAAAGAGCTGCTCTGAACAGTCATGTAAGGGTCTTGGGTGAGCATACATTTTCACTTCTCTTGAGTAAATACCCTGCTGTGGAATTGCAGGGTCACGTGATAAGTGTGTCTGACTTTATAAGAAACTGCAGAACGGTGTTCCCCAGTGGCTGTGCCCCAGAGGAAGACAGAGTTCTGTTTGGACCTGTTGTTGTGAGGGGCCCTTGTGGACATCCAAGTCTGAAGAGCAGGCAAGACTGGGCACCAGGAGCTGACCCCCTAGGCCATGGGAAGAAATTGCCAGAGCCTCAGAAAGAGGGGGAGGATGAGGGCAGTGCTGGCTGGGGTGGAGCCCTGGGAAGGTGGACAGTGAAGGCAACACGAGGTCAAAGGTGACCTCGAGAGAGCAGATCTGGGGGAGTTGGGGACGAAGGCTATCTTGGGTGGATTCCAGGGTGAACACACACAAAAAAAATGTTAAAAGAATGAATGAGGGGGAAAAAAAGTGATGTTGATAAGGTTTTAAGAAGTTTGACCCTGAAAAGGAGCAGGGCAATGGGACGTGAGCGGGCGGGGAGTTTGGGGGAGGCAGGGGGGGCACCGCAGCACGCTGGGCTCTGATGCTGCTGCTGGGAGAGTGGAGAGGAGGGGCAGTGGGAGAGAGCGGTCCGCGTGGGGCAGACACCCTGAGAGGGTGGAGGGAGCCTCCCACCATGTGTAAGGAGAAGAGGGCAGGTGCAGGCCGGCAGATTTAACATTTAGGCCACTTCTAAGGACCTCGTGTCAGTCCCGGCAAGGAAGGGTAGCCATCCTCGGGGTTCCAGGAGGTCTCTTTGTAACGGATGGAAGCAGCATGTCTTGGTGTCCAAGAGAAGCCTGCCTTTGAATTCAGGCTCTTTCGTTGGTTGGTTTATGGCCCAGGGCAAGTCTCTTCAGTTTCCCCAAACCTCAGACTCCCCATCTGTGAAATGGGATCCTACTGTCGTGAGGACTGTCTGACAGCTCGTGGGTCAGCTGAAGACCCAATGCGCAGCAGGTGCTCGGGAAATGGGAGCCCTTGTTATTTGTAAGGAGTCAGTATTGAGTCACCTGAACAGAACCCCGTTTCCACGGGGACATTGCTCACTTGGAGGTCCCTCTCCAGCCAAACTGAACCCCTGGATCTCAGCTCCTGTGTGGCTCTCTGCCCGGCCCCCTTCATTAGTCAGTAGGTGGGCAGGAAAAAGAACCATATCTTAACATCTTAGACAGAGAACGTTACTGCTAACAGCATATCAGGGCATGTACGCCTGCACAGCCCAGTGCCTCGCGGGCCAACCCGGAGGACCAGGCAGCTTGTGCCTGCCCACTGCTTGGCAGTTTGCAGGACCTGATCAGCTGTAACTGGGGCTAATGAGGCATGGGCAGGACAGACAGGGCTGGAGAGGGGAAATCAGACTGGGGAAGAGGCAGATCAACTCCAGACTAATTTCCAGGTCTTGTTCTGTTCCTGCCCTTGGTCGGGTGGCCACTCCCTACCCCTCAACCGAGGGAGCCTGGAGTGGGTCATTTTGAAGGCTCGCTGGCGTGCCACCCATAGCAAGCACGTTTTAGATTCGCACGTGCTCCCTGATATGTACCTGCTCTGGGCCACACACCCCTACCTGCCCCACCTACACGCATGAACCCATTTCCACAAGCACCAGTTGCATATACATCACACGCCTTGCACCCGGGCTCACCGAGGATGAGCTGGGGCTTCTGCAGGATCCCAGGCTCAACCAGGGGTCTTGGCTGGGCTGCCCTGGCCTTGGGGAGTCCTGTGCCTCTCCCCCATTTGGAGTTGCCTCTTCCTACTCTCTGGGAAAAAACCCACCTCTGGGTTCCCCCCGACCCCTCCCATCCCACTCCCTCAGCCTGAGCAGGTTCCCATACGGACCCTATCGCCAGCCCTGTGCCCCAGAGAGGGGCACACGCCACATCAGGAGTTGGCCTTGACCCCTTCAGCCTTGCCCCTTCCGTGCAGAGGTTTTTCCCCAAACGCAGACCCAGTCACGTCACTTCCCTGAACAATACCCTTCAGCAGCTTCTGGTTGACCTTAGAATCAGGGCTACATGGTAACTCTGTTCACGTGGACCACAGACTCTTCCTTTCACCTTCTCTTAGTCCTCAAAGATCAGCCCTGCATCACGGCCCACGCCCCAGATGCTGGGTCCCTCCGACTTGCCTCTGGGCTGCTCTTTCTGCCTGGAACACAACCTGGCCGTCCCCACCCCTCCTGTCTGGCGAACTCCCCATTCCTCAGGGCTTGGCTGGGAGAACGCCTCTCTGGGGCTCCCGAAGGCTGGATCTGGGGAGCCACCCTCTCCATCCCCTTCTCTGGCCTTCGAGGGGCACAGGGGTGCCACTGCATCGTCATAGCTGTAGAGCCACGCACGCACACACGTGCACAGCTTACAGACACCCACCCCGTTGCTTTCCCTCTTCCACCATCACACCCAGCCCTCCTCACCTTTGCCTGCCCACCGCCTGGGTGTTGGGACCTCCCACAGGGATCTTGCTTTAGTCAACCAGCCTGATCAGCCTGGGTGGGGTGCCTTCCCAGGCCTGGCCATACCCACCATATCACCCCCAGGCCACCCTCCCCGGAGCCCGTCAGCAACCCCCTCCAGCAGCCTCCAGCCTGTTCCCTGGGAAGCTGCCTCTGGCTTTATAATGGATAATAGGATTTATCAATAGACCGGAGGAGGTGATGTATGTTAAAGCACTTAATATAAAAAGGACTTCGCACAGAAGCCCAAATCTGATTTGGCCAATGAACTCGATTGCTGGCCTGATTGCATTCCAGGAGGCGCACCAGCCGGCATTTATCCACATTACCCTGAGAAAGCCAGGTCACGGCAGGCGGCCAAGGCCATGCAGACCTGCGGCCCGGCAGCTCTGCCCTCCGCCCCCCTCTTCTCGGGGTCTTGGGCCTTGACTCGCAGCCCTGGGACCCAGACAGTTCAAGGTCTCCAGCATCCAGGCACCCTCTCCCCTCTAATGCCCCAGCTCTGCCCCAGTTCCACTAATTAGCTAGAAGTCCAGTGTCTTAGAGGCTCCCCTTCCCACGACCCCCAGCTCTGTCCTGTTCATCACTCGTCACTCCTTGCTGCAGCCGCCTCTCTAGGCTTTTCTCCTGACCACTGCTTGTTGCTTTGATGGCTTCCAATCTCTCCACACTGCTGTGCTCCAGTCAAGGACACAGTCGCTCCCTGAATCCCCCAAAGAAGGTCTGACACCCCCAGCTGCAGGGTTCTGTCACAACTTCATTCAGGCTTGGGGAGAACCCATGAGAATTCTCATCTAGGAAGCAAACGCCCCAAAGGATGGCCCTTAGCTAGCGCTGACCCTGAGGTCCAGCCGCTGGCCACGGCCACCTGCTGGCTGGGAAGGGAAACCCTGAGCGCCGCTCCTGTGAGCCCCCAGCCCCCACCCATGGCCACGTCCTTCCTCCCTGCAGTCCAGGTCCCAACCCCAGATGCATGAGCCCCTCTGTGAGGGGAGCACCCTGTGTGAGGTCGGCCTTCTCCTCCCATGTCCGCCCTCACCTGCTAACATTCCCAGGCTAGCGTGGGCTCGGAGTCCACTGCCCTATAAACCCAACGGCCCACTGAAATGTTTTTCCCGAAACAAAAGAACCGTCTTTACCCAAAGATAAATGCTCTCTCCGGCAAGAGAAATGGGAAAACGCTGCCGGCTGCTTTAAAATAGAAGTTTGTTTCTAGCAACTCTAGCCTTTAAGGTGTCGGGAATGTGTATATCCACACCCTGAAGGCTCCGTATGGAATGATGCTCGGACCAGTGGGGAAAAAAGCAGGGGAGACACTGGGCAGCGGTGATCAATTCCCAAGAGCCCCGGGCCCCTGGGCCCTCCTTGCTGCCCCCAGGCTCACCCTGAGGGGCCCCTGAGTGCCCTTAAATCCCTGCGGCTTTGACTGTTGAGGGGGAGCCAGCCTGGCCCTTCCCCCCTGGCTCCGGCACCAGTACCCAAACTCGCTGCGTCCCCATCTTTTCCCAGGAGCGATGACATCACTCTTCCCGGCAGCCAGGAGTTGACCTACATTCTTCCGCCCTCCTGTCTGGGAGGCGCTCCAAACACCCCGCTCCTCTCGCCCTGAGGAGGGGAGGGCCCGGTGCACGATTTTCGTGAAGCGCTGGTGCCAGTCCTGGGTCCAGATGGCGCTCCCGCCAGCAGCTCCCAGGCACTGCCCGCCCCTCCCTGCTGGGCAGGGCACGCTCGGGCCTGGCACAGGCTGGTGCCCCTGCCGTCCTGACGACCGCTTCGTGCTTGGTGCTTCATGAGGCTGTCAGGCCCCCAGCCGGGCCCGGCAGGTGGACAGGATGGAGAAACACGTCAGTCTCCTCCTGGGAGGAGCAGAATACGTTTTCCCAAGAACTTGGGTTGTCTGGGACGGTCTTCCCCTGGAGGTGAGACCGGGCCCTGCCTCCAAATGGTTGTGGTCCCCTGGGGCTCGTTAGGGACTCATCAACCCGAGGAAAAGGAACCACTTAGCGACTTAGAGGAGAAGGCAGCTGCGGCCCCCTCTCTGGAGGACAGGCAGCTGGGCCAGCTTCCGGTGGGTGAGTGGCTGCACCCCACGGTGGGCCTTGCAAGGGGTCAGGGGTCAGGCCAGAGGACCATGACTCACCATGTGTGTGAGCAGGGTGGCAGCTGCCAGCTAAAATGCAGGATGCCCGGCTAAATTTGAATTTCAGATAAAGAACAAGTCATTTTCTTAGTATAAGTGTGTCCCCAATATTTCATGGGACGTGCAGGCTCACCTCGTTTCACCGACTAAATGGACTGAACTTCACAGTTACTTCATTTTTGAAACTTGAAGGTTTGCAGCAAGCCTGTGTCGGGCAGTCTGTCGGCGCTGTCTTCCCAGCAGCATTTGCTCGCCTCTGCGCCACATTTTGGTAATTCTCGCCACATTTCAAACTTTTTCATTACTGTTACGTTTGTCACAGGGATGGGTGATCTGTGGTCTTTGCTGTTACTACTACGACCCGCTGAAGGCTCAGATGATGCTTAGCATTTTTTTAACAATAAAGTATTTTTTAAATTAAGGAACGTCCATTGGGTTTTGAGACGAAACGCTGTTGCACACCTCACAGACGACAGGATAGTGTAAACAGAACTTTCCTATGTGCCGATAAACCGGAGCATTCATGTCACTTGCTTTATTACGATGTTACTTTTTTGGTCTGGAAGTGAGCCTGCGATGTCTTCGAGACGGGCCTGTACTTATACTAAAAAATTGTTCATTGCTTACCTGAAATTCAAATGTCAGGCATCCTACATTTTTATTTGTTAATCTGGCAGCCATAGTGACAGGAGGCTCTTCAGGGAAGGGACTCTAAGAGGACAGTGGGCGTGTCCCCCTGGTGGTGGCCCCCAGGGACCTGGAGAATGGGTCATCTGATTGGGGGGCTGTTGGTGCTGAGGGGCTCTGGAGTGGGGTTTTGGCAGGACAGTAAGGATAAGGGGAACTGTCCCTTGAGGCTGAGCAGCTGGGAGCTGCCGGGTCAGGCCAATCTTTGTTCCCAGGAATCCCCACGCTCTCACCTCTGTCACTTGTTGGCCATTAGCAATGGCAACGTCGCTGGCATTGATGGAAGACTCGCTATGTGCCCGACCGTGGGCTAAGCACTCCCCATGTGGCAGCCTGTCCCATCCTCTAACAGCCCTGTCCCATGGGAACCATCAATTCCCCAGTTTTACAGACCAGGAGACTAAGACCCTGAGGCCGGTCACCTGACACTGCCTGGCCTTCGCTGAGCTGGCCCTCCGTGCCAGACGCTCTGCCTTATCTCCTTCCTCTACCTCCGTTCACTCAACAGCTATCGATTGAGGGCCCGCTGGGTGTCGGACAGTGTGTTCGGCACTCACGAATAACTAAACAGAAAAGTTAAAAATCTAAGATGTAATTCAGCCCCTCCCATTTGCAAACAAGAGGTCTGAGACCTGAAGAAGTGACTGGCTCAAGGTCACCCAGCAAATCAGGAGCAGAGCGTGTGCTCTGAATCCAGCGCTGACTCAGCACTCAGCTTTCCCCCTCCCTCCCCAGCCCCCACCCTGCTCTCTTACGGAGCCGCTCCTGCTGCATCCAAAGGGCCCTTGAAGCCCTGGGATTCTGTGACGGGGTGGGGGAGGGGAGGGGGCACAGCCCGATGGGCTGGCGGTGGACTGCTGGCCAGGGGCAGGCCCCCTGGGCTGCCTGGCCTTGCACCATCTCTCTGTTCATTATTAAATGATGCTTCCTGATGGATGAGCCAAAAAGTGCTGGGTAGCAGGGTCAGGCGGCTCAGGTGATGGTTTTCTGGTGAGATTGATGGTTCTTGAAGGTCAGATTCAGAAAGCAATTCCTTGGGAAAATTGATCCCATAGATGCAGGAGAGATATCCGGGCTAGAGGTGCAGACAGGAGTCTGGACCACCCTCCTGGGTCTAGATGCAGCCGCTGGTGTTGGGAGGGAAGGTGGGAAAGCAAGCTTCTTTCTCCCTCATTTCCTTGGCCGAGGCTGGGGGCCTCAGAACTGGCAAGCAGGGCTGTGCGTGGCGGGCGCGGGAGGACCCCCTGGTGGTCTTCCCCACCGGCCTGCATTATCCAAGTGGAATCGGCTAAGACGAGAGTCCACAGAGACACAGGGTAAGAGCGCAGCGATGAAGTCCAAGTCTGCGTAGCAGCCGACAGTTCTGGGAGGCGGGGAAGACGGACATGCTGTGTTTGGGGGACTTGTGGGTGGGCTGCGCTTTTCTGAGCCCACGTCTGTCTCAGAACCAGCACTGGACACTCTCCAGGCCACCACCCTGCTGCTCGCTTGACACACTTCCTAATGTCGGGCTCACCAGCTGTGTGACCTTGGGCAACTTACGGAAGCCCTCTGCTCACATTTCCTTATCTGTAAAATGGAGATAATAGTTTTCATAAGGTTCTTGTGAAGAACGGATGCATTCATTCAAGGAAAGCTCTCTGTGTCTAGACACTCATAAGTACAAGAAATGAGAAAGCCAGCAGGACACTAACGTCTGCCAAGCACTTAAATGTATTAAGAAAGTGCTTTGTGGGCTGTGTCTGGGTTGCTCCTGCCATCAACTGGATGAGGTAGGCGCCACTGCCATCCCTATTTTACAGATTAGAAAACTGAGTCCGAGGGAAGTTTAGCGACTCTCCTAAGTTCACCCAGTCAGTGGCAGAATATCCCAGGCTAGTGCGCCCAGGGGCCAGGGCTACAGTCTTACAATCAGCAGGAAGGGCAGGAGGAGAAGTGCCAGCCCCCACGGGTCCCCGTTTGCCAGGCTGGGTGGTGTGGCAGGTGCGTTGCTTACGTCCATGAGCTTATTCCAAGTTTGTGAATGACCAGTGTCACCAATCCTCACAACAGCCCGTGGTGGAGCCAGGACTGTTGCTCCTCCTTCTCCAGGTGAGAAAACTGGGGCTCAGATTGATGAAGAACTTGTGTGGGGCCGCTCGGCTGTGTGCATGGGGGGCAGGGGCAGGGTAGAAGCCCCGCCCACTGATCCGGGGACCCCAGGTCCCATGGCACCAGGCCCCCGGGAGGGCGGACGTTCAGTCTGGGCTCTGGTGTCAGGCTGCCCGGATTCAAGTCCTGGGTCTGCCCCCTTCTCAACTAGGGGACCTCAGGCAGCTCAGTGCACCGCCCCAGGCCTGTTTCCCCATCTGCACAACGCAGGTGATAATAGTATGTTGTTCACAGGACCATTGTGAAGGGCTGTGTTCATCCGGGTGGAGCTCTGGGAACGGTGCCTTGTACCGGCTGTGTTCACCCAGCCAGGCTTTCTTCAAGGCACAACGTGATAGGTTGATGCAGAGAGTAAAACCAAGCTCTGAAGGCTTGTATGAGAGATCACAGTAGATCCCTGGCTCCCAGGGTTAGTCATTCAGGTCACCGCTTCACTGTTTCCCAAACATCCCAATTACTGACTCACTTGTTTATTAATAGCTTTACTGAAATGTCATTTACATGCCCAGATACACTCATTTAATGTGTACAATTCAATGGCTTTCGGTATCTTCACAGAGTCGGACAGTCATCCCCACTATCAATTTCAGAACATTTTCCTTACCCCAAAATGAACCCCAGACCATCCAGCGGCCACTCCCATTCTCCCCTCCCCTGCCCCCGCAGCCCCCGGCAACCACGAATCTACTTTCCGTCCATTCTGGACATTTCCTATAAGTGGAATCATTCAATATGTGGCCTTTTGTGTCTGGCTTCTGCACGTAGCATGATGTGTTCAAGGTTCACCCACGCTGCCGCAGGTGTCCCTTCTGTGTCTGAGTAATATTCCAAAGTGCGGATACATCGCATTTAGTTTTCCTGTTGATGGACATCTGAGAGTTGTTTCTACCTTTTATGAATCGTGAGCATTCATGGACACGTTTTTGTGCGGACATGTTTTCATTTCTCTTGGGTAGATACTGAGGAGCAGAATTACTGGGTCATCTCATAAGTCAGTCTCGCCTTTTGAGGAAGGGCCAGCCTGCCTTCCAAAGTGGCTGCGTCATTTCGCACCTCCACCCACAGTGTACACGGGTTCTGTTTCCTCCACGGTCTCACAGTCATGTGTTACTATCTGTGTGTGTGTATGTTTAATGGGAGTGTAGTTGATTTACAATGTTGTGTTAGTTTCTGGTGTACAGAATAGTGCTTCAATTGTACGTATGTTCTATTTCATTATAGGTTATTACAAGCTATCAAATGCAGTTCCCTGGGCTAAACCTTCTCTGTGTTTTTGATAATAGCCATTCTGAGGGTGTGAGGTAGGAACCCCTTGTGACTTGATTTGCATTTCCCTGCTGGTTCATGATGTGAGCATGTGCTTCTTGGCTATTTGTGTGTCTTCTTGGAAGAAATGCGTATTCACATCCTTTCCCCATTTAAAAAATTGAATTCTTTTCATTATTGAGTTGTAAGAGTTTATTCAATGATACGTCTCTTATTAAAGATAAGATTCACAACATTTTTCTCCCAGTCTGTGACTTAGCTTTGCACTTTCCCGAGGGTGTCCTCTGAAACACAAAAGTATTTAATTTTGATAAAGTCCAGTGTATCTGTTTTTTTTTATCCTGTGCCTTATAGTTTGGGTGTCATGTGTGAAAAAAACCATTGCTTAATCCAGCGTCATGAAGATTCACTCCTGCATCTCCTTCCCAGATGTACCTGGTTTTGGGTCTTTCATAGAGACCTTTGATCCATTTTGAATTGACTTGTTTAGGACGTAAGGTAGAATTCCAACTTCAGTCTTTTACATCAAGAGATCTCACATTAATTCTTTCTTTTCTTACTTAATAATTTCTTTAAATGAATATTCTTTTAAAATTTGGCCTCACCTAGGCAATAATATTTTTGAGATTCCCAGGTTTGGTGAGTTTGTCACTTGAAGAAAATGCTGTGTAATCAAAAATAAACAATAACCATCATACTGTTTTATAGCTCCTGCCCGCACCTTCCCCATCATCTTGTCTGCTCCACATCAGGAGAAGGTGCTGATAATCCTGAGTGTTGGGAGGAGGGAGAATATAGCAGGGGCTGACAGGAGGCAGGGATTGTGAAAGGCTTCCCTGCAGAAGTGATATGTGGCCGTGAACCTGACACTCCCGCTAGGTGTTAGCTTTAGGAGAAGGGGGTGGAGTCTGGCCGTGCCATCCAAGTGGAGGGAACAGCATGTGCAAAGGACCAGAGGAAAGCGGGGTTAGAAGGCCTGCTGGACAGAACTGGGGAGAGGCACAGAGACAAGGAGAGGCATAGAGGAACACAGAAAGAGAGCCAGAAAGTTCAAGCCCTATGCACACGTGCGCGTGCACACACACACACACACACACACACACACACACACACACAGAGGCAGCATTGCCCAGAGCTCCCTGCAAAAGTCAGGACGTCTGAGAAGCACCTCCACTGACTGGGTTCTGTTTCTGTGCCAGCCCCTGCGAGGCTTCCCCCACACTGTGTGGGCTCCTCCTGGCAGCCCTGCCCAGCAGGGAACCTCTTCTCTCCCTGATAGAGAAAGCACCGTGCTCATTCCACGGCTCAACCAGGGAGGGCAGGGAAGCCCAGACACCCTCTGGGAGATGAAGATGGTGGGAGGGGCTGGCCAGCGTGGGGCCTGAGCAGAGCCGGGGTCAGAGAGGGACGTCTGGATTTGGGTCCAGAGTGCGTGACCTCGGGCCGGCTTCTCCCTCACCTGTCCCCTCCTCTCATGGGCCAGTCCAGCTCTCATGTCCCACAACCCCGTACTATCATCATTACAATAGACATCTCAGATTCAGCTGCTCTTTTACGGACTTTTAACCAGCCAAGGTCAATGTTGTCACCCGAAGTTGAGATGGCATCTTTTGTTTATGTAGCTGATATCTAAAAATATCCCATCCTCAGGCCAGGGGCATGGAGTACATTCCTGGCTCCATGCAGCTGGGCTGTTCCTCTCCAGCTAGCTAAGTGGGACATTAAATACGAGTTCAGGTGAAAAAAGTTAAAACTTTCCAAGGTCAAGTACATTCTGCAAATAAATATTTGTTAAAGTCAGCCAGTTTCTTTCCTGCAGGACTTGTCAGAGCCTTTAATATGCTGATATGTCCTGGGTGGAGGGGGTGGTCAGGGAGCAGGGTGTGAGGGCACTAGGAAAGCATCACGTATGTTGACCAGCAAGGTTTAAGCACAAGACCTTTCTTTGCGATGGACGATCTTTTGGCTATAGTGTCCCCAGGAAGAAGGGGCCATCCAAAATACCAAAGCTGCCTGCCTATCATCCTCTGTTCCTGTCCCAGAGCTGAGCACATAGCAGGCCCACAGTACTTGTGTGGGAGTGGGTCGGAATTCCAGAGAAAGAATGAACAGGCTTTCTCATGCTCTGTTTACTTCTGCTGCAGTAAAACCTTGACCGGGTTAGGGTCCAGGTAACATGGGGTTAAAATAACACAGACTTAGCACGGCTAACCCCCACGGACAGCGCCTTCGCTCTGCATCAGAACTCAAAAGACATCCTTGGACCTGGGAACTGAGAATCACAAACAGTGCATGGTGTGTGATGTGGAGCGAATATTTGTTTCCCAAACAGGTCCATGATGCACCTGCTTCTCCTGAGAGGAAGGGCTGTGTGAGCTCAGGAACCAGCCTCCTTCCTCACCTAACCTGGTTTCCGGTTTTCAAATAACATGTGTCACCTGCTTTAAAAAGTAACACCTGCTCACCATTAAAGAGCATAGCAAAACATGCAAAGTGACAAAGAAGGAAACAGAAATCATTTATAATCCTACCCCCTCCCTCCCTAGGACAAGCGCAGGGATACACTCAGATGCATTGTCTGCTGGTGTTTCGGGTATGGATACACGTATTTAAACATAATCAGAAGCTGCCTGGGTGGTCTGTTTGGGTTGCCACAACAGTACCACAGACTTGGGGGGTGGGCCTTAACCCGCAGGTGTTTTTTTGTTTTCTCACAATTTTGCAGGCTAGAAGGCCAAGATCAAGGTGCTGGCAGGGTTAGTTTCTAGTGAGATCACTTTTCCTGTCTTGCAGATGGCCGACGTCCCACTGTCCGCAAATGGGAGAGAGAGAGCTCTGGTGTCTCTTCCTCCTTTTATAAGGGCACCAACCCTATTGGATCAGGGCCCCACTCTTCTGACCTCCTTTAACTTTAATTACCTCTCTAAGGACTCTAGCTCCAAATACAGTTGCATTGGGGGTTAGGGCTTCAACATATAAACCTGAGGCGGATACGGTTCAGTCCACACCACTACAATACGTGCACTTCGGTTTCCTTTTTTTAAAAAAATTTTCAATCCATAGTCTAGCCCACATTAACCTCTTGGACTCTGGAGTTGAATACCTCTGAGTTCCAGCCCCAATCACATTTTTGGGGATCTCTGTGACTCTGGGCAAGATACTTAACCTCTCTGAGCCTCCGTTTCCTTGTCTGTAAAATGAAGTACTGAAGACAGAACCAGCTCTCGTGGTCAGTCATGGGCTGAATGAGATACCCAGCAGTGCACAACAAGCACTCGCTACGTGTGGTCTTTTCATTTGTGTTAGGAGCACTCCCCAGGGCTCCCAAAAACCTTTGACAATATAATATTTAATAGCTTTATTTTTAATAGCTTAATGTTTAATAGCACTCCAGAGCATGGATGTGCCTAATTTCCGTAACCATCCTGCCAGGTGATTGGAGGGCAGAGAGAAATTACGAGGAAGGCAGCCCTGGCGCTTCTGAAGCCAGCAGGCAGTGCGTTCATCTGCAGGGCTGCTAGAAACTTGGCATGGAAGGCTGGCCTCCCAGCCGTGCTCTGGTCAGATGGAGACAAAGAGGGCAGGAGGGGAGCAGAAGAGCCGGGATGAAGGGGCTGGCGGGATGGATATGCAAGGCGGGAAGTCACATCCTGGGCGGGTGAGAAGCATCACTCGGCCCAGTGGAAGGTGGGGTATAAAGAGAAGGGGGACGTTACGAGCAAGAGAAGAAATGCTGGTTGAGTGTTCGGGAGATGATCTCTGAGACGCTGGGGGTCAGGGAGGGGAAGGGCTGCACACGCCAGGCACCCCTGTCCTCAGTGGCCCGCCGGGCACAGCTTTCTCCCTGCTGTCCCCACCCTGGCTGTCATCCCCACAGACAGAGCACCCTCCATGGAGCAGCCACAGTGGTATATAAGGTCGGAGCCAGAGCGGGACACCTCCAGCCTTCCAGTGGCTTCCAGACAGAATCCAGGCTCTGTGTCACCATCTGGCCTCCTCCTCCCCTCTTAGCTCATCTCAGAACTCACAGGTTGAGCTCTTAGCCCGAGGGTCTTCCCTCACGCTCTTGCCTCTTTTCCGAAGGTTCTCCCCTCCTTGCCTGAGTCACTTTTTTAAAAAAATTTTATTTTTAATTTTTAAAATTGAAGTATAGTTGATTTATAACGTTGTGTTAGTTTCTGGTGTACAGCACAATGATTCATTATACATATACATATATATGTTCTTTTTCAGATTCTTCTCCATTATAGGTTATTACAGGATATGGAATATAGTTCCCCTTGCTGTACAGCAAGTCTTTGTTGTTTCTGTTTTGTATATAGTAGTGTGTATCTGAAAATCCCAGACTCCCATTTTATCTCTCCCCACCCCCTTCCTCCCTGGTAACCACAAGTTTGTTTTCTGTCTGTGAGTCCTTTTCTGTTTTGTAGATAAGTTCATCTGTGTCATTTTTTTTAGATTCCACATATAAGTGATATCATACGATATTTGTCTTTCTCCTTTTGGTTTATCACGTAGTATAGTAACCCCTAGGCCCATCCATGTTGCTGTAAATGGCATTATTTCTTTTTTATGGCTGAGTAGTATTCCATTGTGTGTGTGTGTGTGTGTGTGTGTGTGTGTGTGTGTGTGTGTGTGTGTGTGTGTGTGTATCTCACTGTTGATGGGCATGTAGGGTGCTTCCATGTCCTGGCTATTGTAAATAGTGCTGCTGTGAACATTGGGGTGTACGTATGTTTTTGGAATAGAGTTTCCTCCAGATACACGCCCAGGAGAGGGATTGTTGGATCATAGGGTAAGTCTATTTTTAGATTTTTAAGGAATCTCCACACTACTTTCCATAATGGCTGCACCAAACTGCATTCCCACCAACAGCGTAGGCAAGTTCCCTTTTCTCCACACCCTCTCCAGTATTTATCGTTTGTGGACTTTTGAGTGATGGCCATTCTGACCAGTGTGAGGTGATACCTCATTGCAGTTTTGATATGCATTTCTCTGATAATTAGCAATATTGAGCATTTTCTCATGTGCCTATTAGCCTTTTGTACGTCTTCACTGGAGAAATGTTTGTTTAGGTCTTCTGCCCGCGTTTTGATTGGGTTGTTTGGGGTTTTGTTGTTGTTACGGAGTTGTATGAGCTGTTTGTATTCTGGAAATTAAGCCCTTGTCAGTTGCCTGAGTAACTCTGGATGCTCCTTCAGGTCTTAGTTGAAAGCCATTCTTCCTGGCAGCCTCTCCTGCTTTCCCCAGACTAAGCCAAGACCCCCCATGACACGTTCTCCTTTGTGTAACAATTGACACTCATTAAAGATTTGCATGATTATTATTTTTAAATTGTCTCGATTAATTTTGGTTCACAGGTAATTGAGCAGACTGTACAGAGAGTTCTAATACCCGTTTCCCCACACAGTTCCCCCGTTACTAGCCTCTTGCATTCGTTTGGTACCTTTGTTACAGCTGATGAACGATCGTTGATGTGTTATTGTCAACTAGAGTCCACAGTTAACGTTAGGGCTCTGTCTTGGAGCTGGGTTTTGACAAATGCATAATGTCGTGTATCCACCATGACAGTGTCACACAGAATAGTGTCACTGCCCTAAAAATCCCCTGGGCTCCAACTATCCAGTTCCTGCCCCTCCCCCAATCACTGGTTTTTTAAAGTTATCTCCCTGCTGGACTCTATCCTCCATCAGAGCAGGGACGCCTGTCTGCTTTGTCGACCATTAGACTTGCTCTTCCCAGCTCAGAGCCTGGCATACAACAGGCACCCTATAAATATGTTTCTTTGCATATTTTAATAAAAATAAAATTCTACCAAACACGTTATTCTGCAATTTGCTTTTTACAAATATTGACCCTATATCTTGGAAATCTTCCCATATCAAAATATAGAGCACACTCTCTCTCTTTAACTTTTCATTATGAATTATTTCCAACATGCACACAAAACTAGAACGTACTCTCGTGAACGGCTGTATACCTAACTCGCAGCCTCAGCCATTAGCTCACAGCCCTTCTTGTTTCGTCTGAATCTCTGCCCGTGTTCCCCCTTTCTGTGTTATTCTGCAGCAGATCCCAGACATCAGATCATTTCATCTGTAAGTATGTGTGTGTGACCCTAAAGATAAGGGCTTTTTAAAAAGGAACCACAATACCATCACTGAACTTAACAAACATTCATTTAATATCACCAAATATAGTCAGTGTTCAAATTTCCAGTCGTCTTGTGAATACGTGTCTTGCTCATCTGAGTTTAGAGGCTGTTTGAACCGGGCTCCCAGCGAGGCCCACGCCCTGCACTCGGTCGCGACGCCTTTGAGATTTCTCTTCATCTTGGTCGTCCGCCCACCTCATCGAGTTTTGCCCCTTTGCAATTCACCCTTTCTAGAAACTATGTCATCAGTTCTGGAGTTTCCCACAGTCTGGATTTTGCTGACTGCGTCCCCCCAGTGTTGCTTAGTACATTTCTCTGTCCTCTGTATTTCCTGTGAATTCGTAGCTGGGTCCAGAGTGTTGATCAGATTCAAGTTCAGTGTGTCTTGACGAGGCTGCTTCAGGGTAGGGTGTGCCCGTCCATCAGGAAGCTGTTCTCAGGTTGCTTCTCTGTGGATGCTCTGTGCCTAAAGCCGTCTATTCAGTAGGGGACGCTAAGTGGGGACTAATTCTATCTTTCCTTCTCCAATTATCAGCTAGAATGCTTCTATAAAAAGAAACATCCTCTCATCAACTGTTGGTTACCTGGAGGTACAGTTATATAGGACAGGCAAGGCAAATACTTGATTCTTTCCTTTTATTTACTGGGTTCAGAATAATGAGTTGCCTATAAATATTTGAATGAAGGAATGAATAATACATGTGTGGGTGAATTGACAGGGGCTTGGGAGTCGGGGCTTCTCTCTGCCCTCAAGGGCATGGGTGCAGGCTGCAGCCAAGAGCAGAGGTGCAGCCTGGGGCCAGGTCCACGTCTACACAACCAGGGGCAGGTCCCCCTCACTCCCTGTCAACCCACCACGGTTGAGAGCAAAGGTGATCAGAAGCTGCGTTATTAAAAAATGCAGCACCTGGGACAAGGGCACCTCATCTTGGAGAAGACCCACAGCAGTGAGCCAGGGGAAGGCCCGGGGACGGGGGTGTTCCCTCGACGGGTGGGGAATCGGGAACATTTGGCCCGGGGGAGCGTCGTGGCAGGTTGGACGAGTAGCCTGAAGGGTCCCTCCCA
Source organism: Camelus bactrianus (assembly GCF_048773025.1). Lineage (NCBI taxonomy): Eukaryota > Metazoa > Chordata > Mammalia > Artiodactyla > Camelidae > Camelus > Camelus bactrianus. The sequence goes on from NC_133542.1 coordinate 74,062,296, forward strand.
GCCCCTCCCGGGAGCCAGGCCGGCCCGCCCGCGAGCTCGCTGACGCCTCTGCCCCCTCCGTGCCCCCCCAGGTGCAAGTGCAACCTCCACGCCAACCTGTGCTCCGTGCACGAGGGCAGCCTGCAGTGCGAGTGCGAACACAACACCACGGGCCCCGACTGCGGCAAGTGCAAGAGGAGCTTCCGCACACGCTCCTGGCGGGCCGGCTCCTACCTGCCGCTGCCCCACGGCTCTCCCAACGCGTGTGCGTACCGCGCCCCTCCCCACCGGGGCCCCGCGAGGTCACGGTCTCCAGGAGCTGTGGATTCCGTCACTCCCATGCGCACACGGCATGCACAGACTTGCAAGCACGCCCACACTGACACACAGGCACTAGCACAGGCACACACACGCGCACATGCACGCTCACTCCTTGTGACTCAGCTCCTGAGCGCCAGGCCTTGCGATCAGACCCTCTAGCGTGACTGCATCCTGCCCACCCCGTCCTCCGGAACCGAGGGGAGCGGCTCAGCATCCTCCCTGCCTTCCTTCCTTCCCCTTCTTGACCCCAAGGCAGGAGAGAGGGCCCGCAGGGTGTCAGGAGCCCTGGGGACCCTTCACTCCAGGCTGACCGTGGCAAGCAGCCCCATTCCTCCTAACCAGCCTTATGGGGCATTTACAAGGTGCTGCACAGCAGCGAGTGCTGGCGGGGGGTCCCCACGCCCTCGACCCTCAGGGCGGCTCCTGGAAGTGGGTTTTCCCTTGTCCCATTTTACAGAGGGGTCCTCCGAGGCCCTGGCCCTTGCCCTCTGCACTATCCTCTCCTCTCCTGGCTCAGCCTTCCTGTGCCGGAGGCCAGCCTCAGGGGGTGCCCGTACACCCCTGCATCGTGAACACCCTTCGGGGGGGCCACCCATCATCAGCCCCCAGCATAGTCCACGGGTGTCTCCATGAAATCAAGAATTTCCGGGCACTGCTGCGCTGCCACGGATAAGGGCCCGGGCTGGTACTGGGTGGGGTCTCCCCAGTCCCCCCACCCTAGTGACTTCACTGATGTCTGACATTCGTGCTTTGACAAGGCTGCACGGGGCACTGTGTACACAGCTTCTGAGCCCTCACCATAACCTCTGGAGGGGTATTTTTAGAATTCCCCCACTCTCTGGATGAGCAAACTGAGGCCCAGTGACCGTCAGTGCCCCTCGATTTAGCAGCGAGTTAGGTGCCAGCAACTGGACCTGATTCCAAAGCCAGGCAGGGTGGCAGGCTTCTGCACCAGGACTGCTCAGCCCGCCCCTTCAGGGTGCACTCCTGGCAGCCCCTCCATCGGCACCCCTGCCACCGACCGGTGAAAGATTTATGTAACTTTAGGCTGATCAAAGCTGGAAGCCTCACAATGAGGCTTTGACAGACGCGTCCTGTCCTACGTGTTCCGGGCAGCGACTCCACAGGCTTTTGAAGGGTGACTTGCCAGGCTCATAGCGTGCGGGCCTTCAAAGGCACAGGTTGTGCTTGGGGCGCCAACAGCCCGGCCCCGCCTGGCTCCCTCCCCACGGGGTGCCTGACCCGTCTCTTTGGTGCCAAAACCATTTCTTGAACCCTTTCTTTAGTCGCTGTCACCTCCCTCTGACTGGTAGTCTCGCCTCCTTTCATCCGTCCTGCTGACCTCACCCACCTCCTCCCCGCCTGCTCCCTGCCTTGTCTCTGTGCCCCATCCTCCTCCTGGAAGGATCCTCTGAGGTCCCCTGGCACCCACAGACTGAGACCCTTACCTTCAGGTCATGCACTGTGGGGTCCCCAGGCTCAGCTTCCAAGACTCCCTCACTGCCTGCCGCCAGGGTCACCAGGAGAGGTCCACCCACCACATGCACCCCTGCCCACACCCCGGCATCCACCTGAGGGCTTCCCGGAGCACAGAGTGGCTCCTTCCTTTGTCAGGAACACCTGGGGTGGGGGGTGGAGCTTGGGCACCGGCTCCTTCCGCCTAAGACTGATGGTTCCTACCCTAGTATCGTAAGTCCCCTGGTCAAACCCGTCCCTGGGGCACAGACACACAGAGACAGAAAAGCCCAGTTGGGATCAGGCCTCGGCCACTCACAGCTGGGTGGCCTTGGACAAACCATTTCTTCTCCTGAGCCCTGTTTTCTCGTCTGTAGAATCAGGACCCTAATAAAACCCCTGTGGGACTGTTGTGAGGCCTGAGTGGCCCTCAGGCAGAACTCTCTCAACACCTGTGAGTTGAGAGATTATCTTCCAATCAGTGGTTCAGCTGTCCCTGAATTTCCCCTGAAGGGAGCAGGCACTGTGGTTTCTCTTGGGCGCCCAGTAAATTAGTCTGCCCCGTGGTTGAGACCCTCATTTTCTGTGGCATCCCACTGCCCTCCAGAGAATGTCCTCCCACCTCTTTGTCCTGCACTGGAGGCCCCAAGAGTCTAAAATCAAACAAGAAGTGTGTGTGCAAAGCCCCCGGTTAGGGTAAGTCACAGCTCTGAGACTCAGTTTCTCCATCTGCAAAATGGGCTAATAGCAACCCCTCTCAGGGTGCCGGTGAGGATGGAGTGGATAATCCAACCCAGTCCTCACATAGTGAGGTGCCCAGGCCCCCCAGTTTCTTGCCCCCGGCCCTGCCTCCCCCTCCTCTGCAGGGAGGTGGCGGCCAGGCCCCTTACTCTGCTGTGACCCTTCTCTTCCTGCAGGTGCCGCTGCGGGCTCCGCCGTTGGCAGTAAGTACAAAGCTGGGTCACCGCCCTGGGGAAGGTGACTGGGACCCTCAGTGCACGAGCCTCTTTGCACGTCCTGGAAAGAGCAGGAGAGAGAAGAAGGGGCTTTGCTGCCCCTGCTGAGCCCAGGGGCCTCCCCACCTCTCCTCTAATCACGCCACATTTGCTTTCCCCCTCCTCACTGCCTCCTGCCTGTCTCCTAATTTCTCCCCTTCAGCCTCTTGGCCAGTGCTGCTTTGGAAAGGTCCCCTTCTGCACCCCCAGGTGAACTCCCTGCTTCTCCCTCTCCTGTCAGGCAAGGGGGGGTCACCTTCCCCAACCAGTGGCAGAATCCCCACCCCCACCTCCCCGGGTCTGACCGTGGGGTTTGGCCTCCCTCCGGGCAGCCTGAAGCTGTCACCTCTGCAGCCGCTCCCCTGCAGTGAGGCTGGGGGAGGTAAGTCCGCATCTTGATGCATCCAGGTCAGCTCAGGTCCCAGAGCAGTCAGACCATCTGAGTCGGGGAGTCCTGAGAACTCAACAGGGAAGGTGAGGGAGGGTGGGAGGGTGACGGACAGACTGTCATGAGTCACCGTCAAGTAGTCACAGCACCGGGCATCGGCTAAGCAGGACGCTTGGATTATGTCCTTTCCTCCTTCCAGCCCCCGCCCCCCGGACAGGTAGGTATCGTCACCTGCTCTGAGACGCAGCAGGAGAGGACCTGACAGAGTCAAACCGCCAGCTAGCGGCAGACCCCCCAAATCTCAGAAAGGCTTCCGGGGGCGCGGCCTCCCTCCTCCAGGGCTCTTTAGGCCCACACTCGCCCCCAGGTGGCTCCCTGCTGGGACACCAGTGGACAGAGAGGGGGCCAGAGGAGGCTGGATCTGGTGGGGACACCTGTCCACTCAGCGGGGTCGTAAGTTGCTCCTCTGTGTTTCGGCCCCCCACCAACCCCCCACCCTCTCTTACTTTTCTCATCTCTCACCAGGCAACAGCAGGTCCCGGAAAGACCCCGTCCCCCAAGCCCCTGTGGCCCCTGTGGCCACAAGGGGGGACCCCACCACTCCTGCCCCCTCCACGTCCACTGCTGGGGCCCCCGTGGCCCCCAGCACCCCACAGCCCACAGGTGGGTACCCAGGTACAGCCCCAGCTGCCCTGCCCTTTCCCGCTTCTTGCCCGAGTCCCCGCCTCTCTCTGTGATGTATGATGTGGGAGGCATCAGCCCCGGGGAGGGCAGGGGCTTGGCTTTTAGTGTAGAGAAGGCTAGAGCTGCAGAGCCAGAGCCGCCAGAGCATGAGGCCAGGAGGCCTCCAGGCCGTCTGGATCCACCTGTCATGGGGCCCCAGCCAGGGGATCCAGGGCTCACTTCAAGGTCCTAAATCCTCTTCCTCCTGCCCTGCCCCAAGGCACTGCTCAGGAGGACCCCAGACAGGTGTGGCCAAAAGGACAGGGTGTGTCCTCGGAGGATGGGGCCCTGTGGCTGGAAGGCCACGTGAAATTTCCCCCAGAGCTGGGGCCTGTCTCCCAGTGATGTTCCTGCCTCCAGGGAGCCAGCCCAGCTCCACCCACACCCAGCTCTGTCCCCACCGCCCCTCAGCAGCCCACCCCTAGAAATTAGGGGGTGCAGGGTTAGCCAAGAAGGCTGACTCCTCAGATCAGCAAGGCAGAAGGGAACCTCTGAGCTGGGGTCCTCAGATTATGGACTGCTGGGCCTTTCAATACTGAGTGTGGGGGGCAGGGCCAGGCCAGGGGTGTGTTCAAGGCTTGGGGTGTGGGAGTGGCTCTCTGGTGTCACGTCACGTCACCTGGGGAGTCCCACAAGACCCTGCCTACTGCAGGTGCCAGGAGTCTGAAAGGATTCATCCTTCCCAGAGGGTGCCAGGAGGATGTGGCCAAGGGCAGTTCCTCCTGGTCCCACCAGCCGGGAAGTGGTACCCCAACAGCAACCCCCACCCTGTACCCACCTGCCTCTGCACAGGGGAGATGACACTGTAGGGGCTCCTTACTATTTGGGCAGTGCTGTGGCCTTCCTCTCTCTGATGCTCAGGGACCCTGGGAGGGCCAGCATTTCCAAAAGGCAGAGAGCCCTCTGTCAGCTGGGGAGAGGTCCGCCTGCACTCCGACCTCTCCTGCCTCCCCTGTTAGGGGGCAGGGCGCCCAGCCCTCTCCCAGCCAGTGAAAGCCGTGGGAAGTTCCCCTCGCCCAGCTTCTTCCTGGGACCAGGGGGTGGCACATCACATCTCTTCTTTCTGCCTCCCTCCCTTCTCCCCGGGAGGCATTTGCAGGAGGCAGGGGCTACCCAGGAGATTCAAGGATTTCAGGAGAGCCTCCTGACCCAGGAATCCTCTTTGGGGTGAAGAACACAAGTCACCCTGGGAATTCCGGGCTCCGGACATAAGGTGGTCCAGCGTCCTGAGACTTGCGCTTTTTTCGCTGAGCCTGTGATGGGCAGACTGGTCCAAAAATAGCCATGGTGGGTGCTGTGTCTGCCTGCAAACGGTGATCTGTCTGGGAGGCCAGACAGGCGTGCACACATACACACACACACACACACACACACACGCTGAGGAACCCAAGCTCCATTTTCGGAGCTGCTTCTGACATAGCACAAGGGGTACAAACTGCAAAACTAGAATTAAGGGCAGCGTCAGAGCCAGGGCGGTGAGCCTGGACGAGGTAAGGTTTGAATCATGAGGGTCTCCAGGACTCAGATGGTGAGAAGGAGGCAGCCCTCCCTCCAGGCCGGACTAGCAAACGTTCCGCTTTGCATCCTGAGCCCAGCACTGGGCAGCAGGAATGAACGGACAAAGGCGGCTGCAGTATGACAGCCAGTGACCTGAGTCACCTTAGGGGTCATCACTCCTCTTTAGCAACTGGAGCCTCTGCCTGGGCCCCCATGAAGCCTGGACCCCCACTAATCACGGCCCCGACTGCAGCTGGTGGAGAGTGGACGTGCCCTGGGCTGGGAGCTGGTATCGTATTTCTTGTTCAGCTCCGAGAGATGCGGCTGCTAATTTCCTAGTCCCACAGGCGAGGATATTAAGGCTTAGGGAGAAGCCGCTGGACTTCTATGGTAGGTAAATTATATCTCAATAAAGCTGTTTAAAAAAGAAAGAAGCAGTTGCTCGAGGTAACAGGCTGGACTGGAACTCGGGGCTCACTGACTCCAGACGCTCCCTGCCCCCTCAGCGGCCCAATGCCACTGCCCCAGGCCTTGGGGGGCTGTGAGGTGGTGCCACCTGTAAGACCTGATTTGCAGCGCTCCCCAGTTCCGAAGGAACAGACGGGGCCTCCAACTGGTCTTGGCACATTACACGGGCCATGGCGAGAAGGTTCTTCCTGCACACCTGAGTGTGTCCCTGGAAGGCCCAGCTGGAGCCTTTCCCATCCCCAGCTCCTGGCCCCCAGAAAGGTCCTGAGTCTCTCCAGGTGCCTCCCAACAGGTGCTCCAGGCTCTTCGACCAGAGTCCACCTGGACCTGTAAACCCCTGGCCCAGATGTTTCTCCCTCCTGCCAGTGTCAAGATGTCTGTAGGGCAGGGGCTGCAGGCGGAAAGGCTGCTCAGGACCCCATTCCTCTCCCCAGCCTGGCCGCGGAGGGTGGTGGGAGGGGCTGCAAAGCAGAATGCCTTCAGGGCAGGCTTATTGCAGCGCTAATTAAGCCCTGGCCAATTTGGGTCCTTTGGCCACCTCTCATTGAACATCACATTAATGTCAACTTGATGTCCAGAAGCTCCCGGCTCCCAGCTGGAAAGTCTCCCGCACTTTTTAGCTGGTAGATTTTTTTTTTCATTTCCCCGCCAACCGGCATCATGCGTAATCCCTTTAAGAAGTGGGAAAAATTTGATTTCTCCCCTGTCCCTCTGGGTTTGTCTTTGAAATTCGGTGCAGAGCGAGTCCTTGCCTTACTGGCCCTGCCTGTGTGTCCTGCTGTTCCAACCAGTCTTGGAGATGGGCACTGGGGCCTTCGGGGGCTGACTCACGTTGGGATCCCTGGTGAAAAAGGGCCCAAATAGGGGTCAGGGAGGATGCTCCAGTGCCCAGATGGGGGTTGGATGGGAAGCCTTTGAGGACCCTCTGGACACGTTTGATGTCTCGGCCAGATCACACGTCCCCTTTACAGCCATTAGCCAGACATCAGCACCGAGAGGTCTAGGCCCAGACACAGGGCTCAGACACTCTGCCCTTCAGTCTGACAAGGGGTTACGTGGGGAGGGAGGAAGAGCTCCAAGAATCAGGTGTTCCACTGAAGATAGGACTGCCCAAAGTGCGCAGATTCTCGGGCATGGGGCCCCCTTCCATCTGGATTCCGTGTGCCCTTCACAGGCTGCGGTAGTGTAGACGCTGCCTCTCCCGTAGATTTGAACCCAGCTCTGCTTGGCTAGTGTAGACAGAGCTGCTTCTTATAGTGCTGCTGCCTGTGAGGGGCCTGTAGTGGGTGATGCCTCAGTGGGTCCCCAGGACAGCCCCGCCTCAGCCCCTTGGATAACCTGGCTTCTTCTCTTCTTTCCCCCAAGAGAGGGTCAGGCCAGCCACCGCTGCTCCCCTCTGGGAGAGCACCCCCTGGCCCCAGGGGTCCTCCAGTGCAGAAGGTACGGGGGCAAGTTCCTTGTGAGACTGTAGTGGAGGTAGCAGGGGCACGCGGTGGGGGCCCAGGGGGAGGGGCCAGAGGGTGCTGAGGGGAGGGGCGCTGATGTGACCTCACCACAAATCCCTTCTAATCCAACACTCCCCGGGGGCTCCCAAGCCAAGCGGAGTCTCTGCCTTGGTAACAGTAACCCTTCTCTCCAGCCACCGTGTTCACAGGACACCTGGGCCGCGTGAACCTCAGAGAGGGGCAGAGGGCTCTCTGCAGTGGGGTGGCTGTGAGTGGATGAAGGGAGAGGGCAGCGTGTTCCAGGCAGCAGGACCAGCTGGGGCAAAGGCTTGGCGGCAGGATGGCAGTGAGCAATGGCCTGACAAAGCGGGATGCAAGGAGGGGTCGTGGAAGGCACTGAGACCAAGCCCAGAGCCTTAGTCTCCACTCATGGGTGCGTGGGCTCACCTACGGCCACGGTGGACATGCGCAGGAAGCACACAGGGCCTGCCTGAGTCTCCAAGAAGGGAAGCTGTCCCCAGTCCCAGCTCAGAGTTCCCTGGACATTAGGCCCTAATGCCCAGCTTGGGCAGCAACCCCACCCACACTTCCAGTTCTCCTCCAGTGCCAGCTATGGACAGTGAGCAGAGCTTTGAGCGCCCCCTGCTGGCAAGCCGTTTCAGAGCCAGTCCCACAATTGGTGAGGGTCCAGTTCCCAGGCACCTGGAGGCCTCTGAGTCTGAGCATCCTCCCCGGTGACGGTGGCGGAGTCAGAAAGAGTAGGCCAGGGCCGACCCTTCCCGGCCCTGGACTGACTAGGACACCACAGCCTCCAGGGGGAAGCCAAGGTGATGATGCTCCCGGGACATGGCATGATCCCCCCCCAAACACAGGGCTGGGATTCTGGGTAGTGGGAGGCAGGGCAGTGTGTGCTCGTGGCTGGACAGAACCTGTGGGTGGGGAGTCTATGGACAGAAGAGGACTCGCTTCGGCTGGAGCAGGGAGATTGTTTCAGGAAGAAAGGGAGATGCCAAAATCTTGAATGCCAGGTTCAGACTTTGGACTTGGTGCTCACAGGAGTTTGGAGAGGATAGGGGAGAACAAGAGTAGAAGGGGGTGCAAAGAGATGTTTCCAACCAGTCAAAGAATGTTCCAGCTTCAGCAAAGTATTTAGCTTAATACGAGGGGAGTTAGAGGATTAATCCAGCTGGATGTGTAGGTGGTCTCTGAGGAGGGACCAAATGCCAGCCTGGTTTTGCATGCTGTGGCATCTCAAATCTGAGCAGGTAACAAAGCTGCCCCAGAGCTTGCCCAGGGCACCCAGGGAGTCTTTGCTGGGTTTTACCTGGGCCCAGACAGCACCCCGCCCCGGGCAGCTGGACCATGGCTGATAAAAGAGCTTGTTTCTCATCTCTCCAAGCCGTGGGCACCTCTGCTGCTGCCCCTGCCCTTGCCAAGGTCTCCAAACTCTTCCAGCTCAGGCCTAAATCTCCTCAAGTGATGCCTATTGAAGAATTCCAAGGTAAGAGGAAGGACCCGGGGTGAATCGGCCCTCCTCCAGCACCTCTCTCCTGACTCCCACTGGGGAAAAGACACGATGCAGGACAAGGACCGGTGCCTGGCTCAGAAAAACCCTCCCTGAGAGCTGGGTCAAGGTGAAACCGAGCTCTCTCCCCTCCAGGCCTCCCTCCCCAAGGGAGCTGGGAGTAGGTGTGAGTCAGAAGCACAGTGGGCAGGCACAGGGCGGGCAGAGCAACTTCCAGAAATAGCGTGCCCTGGCTCCCCTGGGAGGTGTGGCCTGGGGCTCGTCTTGGTTGAAGCAAGATTTGTGGGACACAGGGGTCACCAACACTACTCCTTGGGACACCTGGAGGGTGCCTCACTTTCTGTCTCTGGAAGGACAAGGTGAAGGGGACAGGTCCAGGAGGCCATGGTGTGGGAATGCCCACCACCTCCTCCTGGGCACATCCCCGAGGCTCATTTCTCCAAGGTCCTCCGTGCACTTGACCTTGACACCTCGTCAGTCCCTCCTTCCCCCATCACAAAAGGGAGGTTGGGTCCTCTAGAGCTGCACACGGTGTTTCACAGAGGGTGGCTGGCATCCTTCCTTGTTCGAGGGGAGCTACATCAGCTTTCTTGTTCAAGGGTGTTGAGCCCCTGAAGAGGGACACCAAGGGATGGCCCCCCTTCTTGTGGCAGGGAAGGTGACCCTTCTCCCCAAATCCTGCCCCTTGATAAAGTCATAGGAGCTAACTCCAACCTCTGGGGGCCTTGCTCAAGGCAGTCCCTGGAGTAGGTGTAGGGCTGGAGGAGACAGCAGTAAGGCTGGGAGATGGTTGTCCTCGGCATGGAGCCGTGTACCTCCAGTGAGAGTTAGAAACTGGTCCAAAACTAGCAGGAGATGCTCAGGGCACAAACTTAAAGGCAGCGCTCACTCTCAGGCTCCTACAAGAGCAGGCCCTCTGATGCCAATCAAATTTGCAGAACAGCTCAGGCTAATAAGACAGGGTCCTCCAGGTGGATGATTTCCTTCCAGTCGTCTTCCAAAGCAGCACGGGGAGGAAGCTCCTGGCCCTTTCCATCTTGTCCAGCATTCACGCATGCGTCTCTCCTTCATTGACACTGGGATAACGTGGTGAACACCATGAACCCAGGCACCGCCCTCCCTGAGCTCACAGTCTGGCAGCATGCCCCATTCTCCCTGCATGAATCACTTCTAATCACCCCAGAATCCTGCGGGCATCCCTTCAGAGGGCACTTTCCCCTGGCACCTGGCCGGGCCTTTAGCAGGTGCTGCCCACGGGCCCTCCCTGGTCCCCTGCCCACAGGGCCGGGTGGGAATTAGTGGGCTGCGCTTGCACTGGTTCTTGATCAGGCTCAAAGCTAGCAGGCCCATCTCTCCCCAGACGGTACAGAAGTGTGGGAGGCCCACGGCAGCTGCCCGAACAGGGTCCCGGCCCCTGCTTGTCCCGGGTGGGTCCTTCCTCTCCCAGTGCCCAACTGTCCCAAGTGCACGGGGGAAGGGGCAGCAGGAAGGCACAGCCTCCTTCTGCTCGCTGACCCGGGGTGTTTCCCACGCTCGGCCGGCTCAGACTGCGAGTGCTACGGCCACTCCAACCGCTGCAGCTACATCGACTTCCTCAACGTGGTGACCTGTGTCAGCTGCAAGCACAACACGCGGGGCCAGCACTGCCAGCACTGCCGTCTGGGCTACTACCGCAACGGCTCCGCCGAGCTGGACGATGAGAACGTGTGCATCGGTGAGCCGCCGACTGGGATGCGGGGGCGCAGCGCGAGAGTGCGTGGGACGGGCACCTGGAGCAAGAGCGGTGTGAGATGGGGCGTGGGGACCCCTGCCTCAAGAGGCCCCCTGGGGCGGCTGTGGAAATCCCAACCCCAGGGCCCCCTCCAGCTGGGCATCTCTAAAGACAGAAGCTTCCAGAACCGGCTCTAATGATAACCTCCCCATGCAGTCCTCCCTGCAGGCACTGGAGTTTCAGATCCACTAGTTAGAGTCGAACACTGGTTGTAGGGCTTGCCTTGCTGTGTGCCTTTGGGCAACTCTTCCCGGCTCTGAGCCTGTTTCCCTGTTTGCAAAACCTGAAGGTGGAGCAGATCAAAGGCTTTTAATTCCCTTTCTGTAACTGAAGCCTTTCTTTAAATGAAATTTTTCTCACGCTTGATAAGCAGAGCCCAGCTCATAAAGCTGCCCTCCACCCTCAGTGGGAAAATGGTCTGCTTTCTTCAAACTGTTCCAGGACTGGCTTTTGGGGTAAAGAAAGAAATCTACATGGGTCCTGAGCCCAGGGCAGGGGAGGGACAGACCATCCCAAGAGGCCAAACTCATGGCCCACACCAATACCCACTAGCCTAGAAGGCTGTCGCCAGTAGAGGCCAGTTCTCGGCCTTAGGGTGCCCTGCCCACTTGGGAACACACTGCCTATTCCCCAGCTCCCCAGGCAGCTCTGGCTGTGCGCAGGGGGGGTGCCCACGAAGCTGCAGCTGTCAGGCTGAATTACGGCAGCAGCCTTCAGATAATTCCATCAACTCTAAAGTGATCCCAACGGAACTGCACTGGCCTGTCACACTGGCCAGCAGCGGGGACAGGGCGGGGACTCTGGATCCGATTAGAGGCACCACTCGCCCCCCAGCCCCCTCCTTTCTCCTTGCCTGTCTGCCTCCACCCCCAGGCCCAGCACTGAGCTATGGTGGCCGATTACCCCCCCCACACACACGCACACAACCACAGCCCCCAGGAGAGCTGCCCGGTGGCCTCCGACGAGGCTCCTCCCACCTGTCAGTCACAGCTCTTTAGAGGTGAGAGGGATCAGCGCCCCGTCCGGTTACAGATGCGGAGACGGAGGTCCAGGGAGGGGAAGGGGCTGGCGGGGGCCACACAATGCCAGGGCCAGAGAGGGCAAGGGAGTTAGTGGATGTGACGGAATGAAAGTAGTCTTCCCTCCAGATGTAGACACCCCTGGCAGACCCCCACCCGCCGTCCAGCCGGGAGCGCGGAGATCCGGCTGGGAGGGTGGCGGGGTCGGGCAGGGTGGGTCCGAGCGAACCGGGCCTAAGTCGCCCTGATCGCGCACCTTACACGTGTCCGTCCAGAGTGTAACTGCAACCAGATCGGCTCCTTGCATGACCGGTGCAACGAGACAGGCTTCTGCGAGTGCCGCGAGGGCGCGGCGGGGCCCAAGTGTGACGACTGCCTCCCCACGCACTACTGGCGCCAGGGCTGCTACCGTGAGTGCGCGCCACCACGCAGGCGGGGCCGGCTGCCGTGGGGCCCCTGGGTGGCGGGGACTGACGCTGGCAAAGGCAGGGTCTGGTGGTGGGCGGGGCCAGGTGGGCGGGGCCTGGGGCGACCTTGTGGGGAGTCGGTCCTTGAAGGAGCTGGAGGCAAAAGTGGAGTTGGGGGCTGGCTAGAGTTGGTTGAAGGCTCCGGGAAGTCAGAGAGTTTGCGGGGAGGAGGGGAGGCTGTCCAAAGAAACGCTGGGTGGCGGAGACCCAAGGTGAGCCACGGGAGAGGGTGGAAGGGCGCCCCTGGCACATGGAAGAGCACGTGCAAAGCTCTGGAGGCCAGAGAGCTGGCGCAGCTGAAGTACCTCTCCAAGGCCAGTGCCCCGGGGCGGGGAGAGCCAGGGCTCCGGCGGGAGGGAGGCGGGGGCCAGGTCTCGCCTGGCCTTTGATACCATCCACGCAGGTACGCTTCTTACCAAGTGGGCCCTGAGCCTCCAGCACCCCCTGGTCCAGGCCGCGACGTCCGAGTCGCAGAAGCTCCAGCGTGGGGGCTGGACCGGGCCGCCCTCCGCGTTAACTGCCCCTCCGCCCCGCAGCCAACGTGTGCGACGACGACCAGCTGCTCTGCCAGAACGGCGGCACCTGCGTGCAGAACCAGCGCTGCGCCTGCCCGCGCGGCTACACCGGCGCGCGCTGCGAGCAGCCCCGCTGCGACCCCGCGGACGACGACGGCGGCCTGGACTGCGACCGCTCGCCGGGGGCCGCGCCGCGCCCCGCCACCCTGCTCGGCTGCCTGCTGTTGCTGGGGCTGGCCGCCCGCCTGGACTGCTGAGCCCGCCGGAGGACCCGCGGCGCCCGGGCGGCCGGGTCCGCGCGCCGCGCCGCGCCCCGCCTCGCCCCGCGCCCGGGGAGCCGGCGGGGGCGGGGGGGCGGGGGCCGGGGCCGGCGTCCGAGGCCAGTCGGCGAGAAGGGTGCGGCCTGAGCTGCTCCCAGGTGCTACTCAGCAGAGTCCTCCCGCCCTCCTCCCGCCCCCAACATCCCAAGTGGCACCTGCCCCCCTGCCCGGCACTGCAGCTGCGGCGCTGTGGGGCCCTGGCCCCAGCGACCTGCGATTTTGGATTTTAGTTTTAGTTTTTCTTTCATATTACCCATCACCTCTTTTCTTTCTTTTTTCTTTTTTTCTTTTCTTTCTCTCTCTCTCTCTTTTTTTTTTTTTTTTTTACTGGCGATGAGACAGAGGTCTCACCCCAACACCCCCAGGTCCTGCCTCCTGCCACACACACACACACACACACCACACACACACACACACACACACACACACACACAAACACGACTGTTGCAGACACCCGCTGCGCCTGTCTCTGGCCCTCAATCAGCCAGGGGACCCGGAATTCCAGTTGCCTACAACTCTAGTCGCTGACTTGATTCTCTTTTATATTCTTTCTTTGTTTTCTTTGGCCACCCACCAGACCCCAGGCCTTGGGAGAGGCCTGGTGACCAAGGAGCTCACTGTCTGGGGGAGGGAGTTAGGAAGGAGGGTCGGGAGGACTGGAAACTTCGTTTTGTAGAGAATTATTTTTGTTTGTATTAACCGCCCCTAGAAGGAGGGCCCTGAGCAGGAGGCTGGTCACCACGGTGGGTGGTTGATGGTGTATAATCCGACAGTAAAGAATCTGTTCACTGCTGCCTCCAAGGCCTGTTTCCTTTCTGTTCTTTTATACCCATCAAGCTTGGGGTTTAAAGAGGAACCCACAAGACAGCCTTAAACTATTTCACCATCAGTGCCATCCCTTCCCCAGGCCCTTCGGGGAATAACAGGCAGGGTGGCCAGCAGAGCTATCTCACCGCTTGGCCAGGCATGGCCCCGCAGTGATGCACACGTTCCCCAAACTTGGGAGGTTGTCCCCCTCCTTTCCCTAAAAAGAAAATAAATATATAAAATAAATCCAGAGTTTATTGGCACTTTTCCTGTGCTGTCCTCAAATTTCAAAGCACGTGGTGGACACGGAGACCATTGCTGAGAAGTCCAAGGGAAGTGACTGGCAGAGCGTTCTAACAGAGCTTGACTTCAATGCTCCTATTTGTACATCAGCATGGGGATTTGGGGGTCCTATCAGCCCTGCGGGTCCCTCCAGCTTCAGGCCCCATGTCTACTGCTGCCGCTGCCTCCTTCCAGCGCCCCCTGTTGGCCAGATTTAAAAGTGGGCGCAGGCTGGTGGAGACAGGAAATACAAAGACCCAACGCGGACCACCATCTCCTCCCTCCTTCCTCTTTACCTCCCCAGCATCAGGAAGGGGACGGTCGAGGAGACCGGGGGCACCGAGGGAGTTGTAAAAGGAAGCTCGGAAGAAAGGGGTCCATGAACTTAGCCCCGTGCTTTGGGAGCACCTGTGGGTCTCTCCATCCTTTGGGGGTTCACTTCCCAGCTGTCTCTGGAGAAGGTCTAGATTTCCCTGCCCACCTGCTTACTTCCCAGCAGCCCCAGGAGACTCCCAGCCGCACGGACCAGGTCCCGTGTTGCTCCCACAGCCTCCGCCTGCAGTAACCGTCTGCCTGCAGTTGCTCTTTCTAGGTGGGGAAGTTTAGAACCAACCGCATCCCTCCTGCAAGTCCCCAGACGGAGCTTGACCCACCTTGGCCTTGAGGATGACAAGAGATTACAACACAGCTACAAGAGGGTATAAACTATACTTACAGCCTCACAGGGCCAGACGCCACCCTCTACTGGCCACCGCTCTCAACTCTCAACCCTAAAGAAAGTGCCTTCTCTCTGGTCCCCCAGTGGCCTCTCTGTTACCATCCTCACCTTCTTATTGACAGAACCCCACTTAGCCCAATGGCTAAAAGGAAAGGTCCCTGGGCTCCTAGTAGAGAGGAGTGGCCATGTGACATAGCTCTGGCCAATGGGATAGAAGCAGGGCTGATGGGCAGGGCTGATGGGCGGGGTCTCCAGAAAGCCCCTTAGAAAGCCTCTCCTCCCCTCAACTCCCACGGAGCCTCAGTTGACCAAGTTTGGGGCCGTGGCCTTTCTCTCTCACCCTTCCTCCTGATGCTCAGTCAGCACTTGTGGGGGAGCCATCCCCTCAGGATGGTGGGGCCGAGAAGGTGGAAGTTGCTTTTCCGAGGACCTAGAAGAGCCAGGGACACCAGCCCTGGTTGCTGACCTCCGCACTTCTTAATGTGTGAGAAAAAAATAAATCTTGATGTGATTAAAATACCAGTCTTTGGATTTTCTGTTATACGCAGACTCACCAATTCCTAAGTTATGGGTCCTCCCCACCCATACCTGCCCCCTCCCCCCAGTCCACTGAGGCCAGAGAGACTAAGAGACCCCTCCCTCAGCCGCAGCCCCCAGGATGTAATCCTGCCCAGGACATGACCACAGGTCACAGGGGCATTAGGCCAAGGGGTCCAGGGCCTTCTCTGTCTCAAGTCACCTCTTCCCAGGACAGAAAATACCTCTACCTTCAAAGGGAGCACAGGGCAGGCTGACCAAAATCTACCTCTAGAGAAACAGCACCTGGTGGCTGTGATCTGTAAGCAGTGATGCCTTCCTCCTAATCATTGCGATATTGAAATATAAAGGAACTACATCAATTCAGCCCCAAACACACACACAGACTGAGGTCTGACAGAAGCAGAGCTTGAGACAGGGGTTCAGTGCGTGGGTTTCCGGAGGGTGTGCTATTAGGAAACATGTGTCAGGGAGTAAAAGAATTAGGATTGGGGGAGGGTGGGGACCCCAATGAGGATTCCAGCCTCAGCCTGGTCCACCCAGTGGGACTCTGAGCATCCATCACCTCTTGAGGCAAGGGGGCAGTCTCATGCCTCCGGCTTTAGGCTGGATTCCGAGGCTACAGTACAAGCGCCCCCAGGACAGAAGGTGGGAGGTTGTGAGCTGTTAACCAGCATCACCTAGTGGAGGGGGGGATTCCCACAGACAGGCTCCGGGCCAGGCACCAATTGCTTCTGCTGCACACACGCATTTGTGTCACCCTGGATGTGTCCCCAGGAAGGCTCCTGAAGGGTCTGGGAGGAAGGGGGCCTCAGTGGGCAGCGCTCTGCCTGCTCTGACCTCTCTCAGCTGGCGCTGTGTCAGCATCCTGGGGACTAGTGGGAGCAATGGCCAGGGAGGTGGAGCGCGTCAGAGATCAGAGTGGCAGCCCCAGTCCCCCAGGATGCGGCTCGGCCCTGACCTCCGCCGGAGGGTGGAGGGGAAGTTGCCAGTGGCCATTTGGAAAGCTCTGACATTTTCCAGGCAGCGGGGAGAAGGAGAAAACGAGGTTCGCGGAGCCCAGGGTCGCAGCCCGGCCTCTTCTCAACGGTGCGCCCCCGGCCCGGAGCTCGTGGTTTCATGTCCGATTCTGAGCGGTGAAGAGCCCACTTCACAGGCTGGAGGGCAGCAGCCCTGTGCGCAGGCGCTGTGCGTGCCCCATTACACTTCCGCGTCCCCTTCCCCCTAAGACGGGGTGGGGGGCATTTCTCATCCTCAGCGCCATCAACGTTTGGGGCTGGATAGTTCCTGTGGGCTGGGGTGGGGGTGGTGGGTGTTTAGCATTTCCCCCTGGCCTAGATGCCAGGGACGCTCCCTTCCCACTAGCAACAACCAAAAGTGCCTCTGGGCATCGCAGACTGGGGGCAAAACTGCCCCGGGTTGAGAATGACTGTCCTCAGCAGAAGGGACCGTCCTCCCCAGGTAACAGAGAGGGAGGTCGACGCTCAGAGACTGGAGGTAACTTGCTTGAAGCCACACTGGAGAAGCAGCAGGTGCAGAAGTAAGTTCAGGACGTAGTGACTCCAGAGGGCAGCCCAGGCAGGGGCGTCCGCCCAGCGCGGGTCTGCAGCTGCTCCGTCTCCTGCCCGCCCCCTCCCCCAGCTAGGAGCCCTAGGGAGCCTGGCGTCATCCAAATGGCTTTGCTGTCGGGGAAATGCCTCGCCCCCTGCCCCCACCTGCCCCCTCTAAGTAGGCCGGCCTGCTGAGTCTGCGTTTCCTGTCTGGTTGCCATGCATTACAGGGGCGCCTGGGGAGCAGCCGGGCATCTCCCGCAGGCCTGGGCGGGCAGGGCTGAGCGGGGGCTCACCCTGAGGCCCATACCCCTGCCCCCAGCCCTGTGCCTCCAGCTGGGCCACTGTCCCCCCAACTCCCAAGAGTACCCCCTGCACATCTCAGGCAGAAGGAGTTAAGGGTAAAGGCCTCAGGAAGAAAAGCTTTAATTGTTTTTTTTTTCCTTTTTAAAACACAAATCACGACTGGAGGGAAGTTAGAAAATACCAAAATGTGCAATATTAATAATTTCAAAATTAAAATCACCCACCATCCTCCACCCAGAGCTAATAACTATTAATATTTTCTGATGTGCATTTCTAGTATTTTTCCATAAAACAAAACCCCACGCAGACAGTTTGCCCAGCGTTTGCTAGGACGATGCTAAGCACTGTGCTGAGGCTGGATAGCTCTTATTTCAAGCATCCAGTGATGAAGTTGAGAGCTGGGCTCCCATAATAGAGACTTTTTACAGCGAAGAACACCGAGGCTCCAAAAGCGTCCTGGACAGAGACTTTGGGCACAGCACACAAAGACAACTCCCCGTGATTTAGGAAGAAAAGGAGACGATTTGCAGGGTCACAGGATCCCCCCCAGACACAACAGAGGAGCCAGATGCACTGGGTGGGGATGGGGACACCATGAATCCATCCTGGCCAGAGAGCCTCTGCTGCTGTCTCCATGGGCCCCCGGTGCTGCCTCAGGAACCACCCCTGGCCCAGACCTGCCTCCTGCTGGCCTCCCCATCCGGCCCCTACATGTGCCCATGTCTTCCTGTCCAGCCTTTCCCACCCCATCAAGGGAGATGGGCTGTCTTTCCCCAACCAGACAAAGGGCACAAAGAAACCATGACTATCCAGCCCAGAGAGGGTGGGCAAGTCCCTTAGGGTCACAAAGCCAGGAAGAGGCAAAGTCCAGATGCAAATCCAGTCTCTCCTGCACAGAAGCCCAAGCTTATAAATACACTGGAGCCACACAGCTGCCACTTTTTCCATTATTTAATTTATTTTAGCAATGATGGCTTCATCTCATGCACATCTATCTTTAGCCTGCTTTACAAAATTTAGCAATATATCCTATCAAAGGAGGTCTTTTAAAATAAAAAGGAAATTCAAAACTCTACACTTTTGCCCTCCCACTGCCCCGCCCACACACCCCTCCCATGCAGTGGGGTCTGGTCAAGTCCCTAGAACCCCCTTGCCTGGGATCCCAGAGGCTCTGAAGACCTTGTGGTCCTGCAAGGGTGGGCTGAGGCTGGAGACAAGTGGGCTCACCTGTGGCAGAGTTCCAGATGGCTTCCAGACGGACATCCCCTTTCCTGACTGAACTGGTGGGCCCAGAGTTCTGGTCAGGAGCAGCTAGGACGGGGCCTTGAGTCCCCAGAGATCCCAGAGCAGCGAGCTGCCCCTGACACTAAAGGCACTGGAGCCTGTCCCGCCCTGGACAAGTCACAGCTGACCCAGTGCCCAGGATGGGCAGGCTGCTTTCAAAGGCAGAAGGGACTGCCTTGAGGGGTTCCGGAGTCCGACCACAGGGGTTTGAAGCTGTCCTCCACCACCTGGATGACCTGGGGCAAGTTCAGTCTCTCTGTGCCTCAGTCTCCTCATCTGTGAAATGGGGATGTTAAAAACAGTACCTACATCATAGGGCTTTTGTCAGGATTAAACCAGTTGACACATGTCATGCTGGCCCGAAGTAGGGAACCAGTGTCAGCTGTTATTATCCATGTCCTCCGTCCTCCTATCCCCAAACACCTGCCATGTGGGTGCCGTATCACTCGGTCTCCCTTCCCTCCGTCCCTCATTCCCTAGTCCCTCCACATGCTGGCCCCAGGGCACAGCGAACCAGGCAGACACCTCTTGCTGCCCCCTGATGCCCAGCACCGGCCCAGGCGCAGTGAGTGCCTGTCTCTCCTCCAGTCACCTCAGCCCATCCTCATCCCATGCTGTGTCCAGCGGAGGATGGGGTCACATGCCCGGGCATCTTTGTGGAGTGCTGAGAAGCCGTCTCCCATCACCCCACCGAGACGCAGGAGGTGGGCCTTGGGGAGGCCCTGATCTGCTTGGCCAGTGAGCACCCTGCTACCCTTAGGACCTCAGTTCTGGGAAGAGCTTTTAGCAGAGGAGCCGGTACTGGTGGCCTGTGGGGAGTGGAAACCTGGGACCTGGATCTTGGTTTCTAAACACCCTTCTTCCCTAAGAGGAAACAGGGCTTCTCAGAGTGAAGTCTGATTCCACGGCTGGACAGAGAAAGTCTGGGGTGAGCCCAAACACCTCGTACCACAAGGCCAGCAGCTGCCCAGATGGCAAGCTCCACCCTCTCCTGGCCTGGGGCACACCTGGCACTGTGAGTACCACAGGGACGCGGTGGGAGTCCCGGGCACAGCTCCTGGGTGGGGTGGACCCTGGGTGGGGAAGACAACTGGAGGTCCCTCCCAGAGCAGCTGCCCTCTGGTCATTTAGTCAATAAACTCTTTCCTGAGCCCCCACTGTGTCCCCTGGCTCTGGGGGTGCAGGATGGGAAGGCCAGGAGACCTTGTGGGAGCAGGGGACGCCCCCATGGGGAAGAGGAGGTTACGCTGAGCCCCAGAGACGGTGTGCACACCTATCGAGGGCTCGTGGGGACACCACGTTGCTGGACACAGTCCCCAGGGCCTGCCCTGATCTGGGCCGTCCCCTGGGCCCACCTCAGAGACTGGTCGCCACGAGACACGATGAAGATTTGCTGGCACAGCTTTTCCGCAGGCTCTGGGCAACGCCTTTTTACAAAGAGAATGACTGAAGAAGCAGTGTGTCGTCTTTAAAATAAAATGATTCTTATTGTGCAAGTAATTCACGCACACTGTGCAACAAAGGGAAAAACAGAAGAACGGATACCTTGAGTTACTCCTCAGAATAGGCGGAGCGCAGAGGGCCTTCAGGGCAGTGAAAGTGCTCTGTGATGCTTTGAGGGCGGATACACGTCATGACACGTTTGTCAAACCCCACGGCGCGCACAACCCCGAGTGAGCCCTAATGTCAGCTGTGGACTCGGGGTGACACTGACGCGCAGGGGTGGGCTCATGGATTGTAACGGGCACCGGCGGGTGGGGATGGGGGAAGGGGTATATGGGAAACGTCTGTACCTTCTGCTCAATAGTGCTAAGAATCTAAAACTGCTCTAAAAAATAAAGTCTATTAAAAAAAAAACTATATAACCCCTATTCACATTTTGGTGAATGTCTTTTTATATTTTTCCTATTTAAAAAAAAAACCAGTATGTGTGCCTGCCTGTCTACATACAGACACGTATATACAGATATTTACACATATACGTGCAGAGCACACATACACACACACACACATATATACACCCACATAGAACAAAACTGTAACTCCCCCCTCCCCATGACACAGTGCGCATTTCCCACCAGCCAGGACCTGCTTGTATCTGGGTCTGTCCTTCTGCCCTAGGGAGGAGCCGTCACTAACCACCCCCTGGTGTTGGTTGTAAAAGACTGTGCCGGGAAGTTACGCCATCTCCAGCACTGCAGGATGGGTCACGGTACCCCGAGATCACCTGAGAGTAGATTGCAGGACATGGGGTGTCCAGTTGCCAAGAATGGAACCCACAAGGGCTTGCCCCTGGGATCAAGGGGGCTTCTGGTGGGATGTGGAGATTACGGTGCAGACCGAGGGCCGGGCTCCAGTCACACTTGTGGCACCTGGCAGGCCCACCTGGCATGCAGTGCTCATGCTCAGTTACTGGGGAAGGGGCACCATGTCCTGACGTCACAGTCGTTAAGTCCATGGAATGCCTTCCTGTCCTCTGTGTCCCTGTGTGACAAACATCTGAGCACTGCCTGGGAAAACCCTTTGGCTTGTGCACCAGAGGTACGTGATGGGAAAAAAAGTGACAACCCTGAAGTCCCTCAGACTAGAATGGACAGACTGTGGCATATTCTTGAAAATGGAACATGATACTCCACCCAAAAGGAGTGGGTGACAGCTGGTGGCGTCTCGGGAACTTAAGGATGAGGGGGGAAGTGTCACAGAATACCCACCGAAGATGTGTCTACAGAAAGTTCAAAATTAAGTGAAGATAATTCTGGAGTGGATTATAAACAAGGAAACCTTTCAGAAGCTGTAGACTTCAGGACGGCAGTTACAACCAGGTGGAAGAGGGAGGGAGGGGAGCTGGAAGAAGCTGGGGGTGGTCTTCCCCGGCATCAGCCGTGTCCTATTTCTCAAAATGGGGCTGTGGGTACACAGTGGGTTATTATCAGTCTTTCATTTTACATCGGTCTTGTATAGACACTGATGGATAGAATCTATTTTACAAAAGTTCTAAGAGCTGGGTCTGGGCCAATCTGTGGTCTGAGCATCACTTTGGACATAGCCCATCCCGAGGTCACAAATCTAGCTGTTTTGCAGCTTCAACTTGCTTGGGATGTGAACCTTCATTCAATTGGAAAGAGAAAAACTTCCATCACTGGCTTCTTCCTAACTTTGGGGAGATTAAAAATTAAACTTGAGATGATGTAGTAACTTAAAACCCTGGTTCTAATGCTTTTGTATCAAATTATATTTGTTACATACAGTGTATCGGATAGTTAAGGGGTTTCTAACATTCAAGAGAATTTGGCTATTCATCTGTCAGGTTAGTTTTGTTTCAGTTTGAAACCTACTGAAGAACTCCGCTTAGGATTCAATGGAAAAGTTTAAGGGCAATTTACTAAATGGGATTTTAAAAAGAACTTGAGACTCACTGTGTTTAAGAGTTTAATGAGTTAGATTTACTCGAGCGGTTTAAATCCTAGAAGAGGTGGCCTTTGAAGGGTTTGCAAAAAAAGGTAAAGATTTAATTTACAAATGCACTTTAAAAAGGAAGCCTGACGTCCGCACGCCTTCCTTTTCACGGCACAGGCTGGAAAAGATCAGAACCAACTATTTTAGGGCCTGATCAGTGACCCAGGGGGTATTTGATAAGGAAGATGCAGCAATGTTTCGCAGAGTCCTGGGGGGCTGGAAGGGAGGTCCCCGTGAGCGGGGACTGTGGGGTGACCCCTGCTTATCCTCAGGGGTTTGCTGCTTTTGCTCCCAGCCCTACCCCAAGGTCTGACCCAGTCGGAGCTGCATGACTACCTGCTGTGAATTCCCAAAATCCTCATAGAAAACCCATCCCTCTGACCAGAGGAACCAGGATAAGATGTCCCTGTGGCCTGAACGGTGACAGTATGTGGGGAACCCCTGTTGTTACTTTAAAATCTCTCTTCTCTTGCTGCTGCTTCTAGAGGGAAGCCTGGTTGAGCAGAATTCTGCTACAGCGCAGAGTTCTTTGATGTCAGATGTGTGGATTGAAGACCTGGGAAAGTTAGTTTTTGCTTTATTTGTTGCTATAAGAATCTAACATGATCACAGAACCCAAGGAACTGTAAATGTAATAGAACCTTTCACAACATTCCCCACCAAGACGGGGCAAATATGGGCACCGTCTGCGGGCTCCTTGCCCAACCGCGTGTCTGGGTGATTCTGGGCCAAGCCCTGTGATGGAAGCTGTGGGCTCCGAGAGCGTGGAGCTGAGGAGCTCAGAATCGGGGGAGCCCAGGGGCTCGACGGCCGCTTCTCAAGTCCCAGCAGCGCGGACTCATCAGCTGTACTTGTGGCTGTGACCTCAGCCCCCAGGACGGCTCCTGCTTCTAGTCTCAGCCTCCCCTTCCTCTCCCTTGAAAACCTTGAGGGCTCCCAATTGTCTCTAGGACTAGACCTGACCGCTCGCAGCCTAACAGGACCCCTGGACCTGGCCCTCCCCTGCCAGTCCCTCAGGCTCACTGCCAGCCCCTGACTTCATCACGCTCTGCATCGAGGCTTCTGGAATGCCAACTTCTAGGCCACCCTCAAGCTCCCAGCCTTCTCTGCCTCCCCAAGCCGGGCTGTCTGCTTACTGTGCACAGGACAATGCTCTGTACGCCCTCTCGGGATCTCACTCAGCTTGGCTGAAAACCACTGACTGGGGGCGGGGGTCCGGGGCCCCTACTGTTTAGTTCACCTGGGTTCCGCGGGTCAGGACTTCCAACGCAGTTTAGCTCAACGGTTCTGATTCTGGGATTCTCTAAGGGTTGCAGTGAAGGCGTCGGCTGGGGCTGCGCCATCGGAGGCTTGATTGGGGCTGGAGGACCCACTTCCAAGACAGTGCACTCACTGCCCACGTTGGTGTGGCCGGCTGTTGGCAGGAGGTCTCAGCTTCTCCCTGTGGGGACCTTGCCTGGGCCTCGCCCAGAACAAGTGATCTGGTCACACATCATCATTCCTCTGACATCCAACTGGGTACACAGGCCAGCCCTATTCACCGTAGGAGGAGCTCCCTAGGTATGTGACCACGCAGAGGGAACAGTATATTCCGTGTCTGGGAGGGTTCAATTAAAGAAGCAGAACCACTATATAAAAAATAAGGTACTGGCCGCAAGGACTTGGGTTTACGCAGCTGTGGGAGCAGTTAATCAGACATCTGCACGTCTGATGCTGAAGCCTGAAATGCCAGGCAGGCGGGCGGGAAAGGAAGGTGCACGCGAACGAGCTGGAGCCCAAGAAAGCCCCCTCGCCCCTTCCACCACGTGAGGGCACAGTGGGGAGACGCCGAATCAGCCAGAGCCACGATCGTGGACTTCCAGCCTCCGAACCTGTGAGAAATAAATTGCTGTTTCTAAGCCACCCAGCCTCTGAGATTGTGTTACAGCAGCTCACACAGGCTAAGACAGAAATCCACCACGATTTTTAGCCTCTTCCTCTCCAGAACTTCAGGGATTGGTCTGAAATTTTAGAACTAACTGGGGAAAAGAACCAGCAGAGAACTCAAACTCCAACTATGGTTTCTGGGTAAACAAAGTGAAGCCCCCAGAGGCTGTGAATTGTCCACAGCGCAGGGCAAAGGCAGAGCCAAGGCTGACCCCCCACCTCGTTCCCGTGGACGCCGACTCCCTGCCCGGGCCTGTGTCTGTGGCTCCGTGGCCAGCCCGGCATGAGGTCCCGCGTGTCCTGATTCACTTTTGATCTTCTTAGACTCCACAGGCAGCCCTCTGCCTCCTTGTCCCCACTGCCGGCATCAGGAGTCACTAGCGCTGTTTCCAGCTCTCCTGCCCAGCCCCGCTGCTCTGCCCTCGGGAACCCCTTCCTGAACAAAAACACAGACGCCCACATGGCTTCTGGTGGCAGGTCTCACCCTGTCCAAGGTGCCTGCAGCAGACAAGGTACTGAGAGGACAGCAGATGCAACCCCGATGAGCCCCAGGGCTGCTCCTCTTTCCTCCTGACCCTTAGGGGCCAGGCCTCAAGGCTGGCTGCCCAACAGAATCACTTAAGAGAGCATTTAAGCTTAAGTTTAAATTTTAAAAAGGCAGCCAAGTACTTGCCCAGATCCATTAAATCAGAAATTCTAGGGTAGCGCCCAGGAGTGGCAATTTTTCCAAAGTTCCCCAGGTGACTCCAAAGTGCACCTTTCAGGTTGAAAACTATGAATTCTATTTGTAGCAAGGCTGCTTCAGAACAAAGGTGACAGTGTCAGCTGAGCCTGAGCTGCGAGGAAAGCCGGCACCAAGCCTGCTCCCGTGGCTCCGAGCACTGTCCATCTCTGGGTACCATTTACGCCATTTGACTTGGCACATACCTTCTGTACAGGACAGGGTGACAATAACTCAGGTCCTCTTAAGAGTTATGGAGGGACCCCTTGCATACAGAAACTGCCTTAATGGTGCTGCACAACACTATAAATTCTATTTAAGCTGATGCTAAATTTTAGTTTCCTCCCTGAATTATTTATTCCTCAAACAATGAATGGCGAAACCCAGGAGGTGGTGGCGATTGCGTGTGTGTTGGTCAGGACCGACTTTAAAAAGCATTGCTACAGCTGCTGCAGCAATGTCCACAAATGAAATGGAGGTCCCGGAGCACTCATCCCTCATCAGGTCGTTTGGCAAACTGATGCCCCGTTAACTCCCACATACGTCATTTTGCCCTCACGGGCAGTCTGCATTCACCGGAAAGAGCAAGGCACTCCCGTGAGGCTGTGTGTGCACACGTCCTGCTGGCGTGGGACACGGGGGCTGAGGGCAAGCACCTTCCAAGAGGCAGCGTGGCCATGTCTGACTCTGCTCCCAGAAGTTACTGCTTTTATGAAACGCGTTCTACTTCTGTAACCCTCAGCAATTACCCCTGACTTGGCCATCTATGCGGTACTGCGCCTCCATCAGTGTCCCCGGGGGCGCCCTTCGGGGGTCACTGTTCATTCCTTCCTCCTCTCTCACCCCCACTCCAATCTCAGCCTTAAAGGTGAGCATGCATCTCTGCTGGACCAAACTTCAACGTGTAACAGACATCACAGCTGGCCACAAAGTACCTCAGAACCTTATGGGCAAGATTCCAAAGAGAGCTTGAGAAGCAAAGGGAGTTGGGGATGCGGGTTGGATAAGAAATCCGAATAAAACAAATCCCCACCCAAATACTTTCAGCATGAAACAAATCAAATGGCAGACTAAACGGATTATCTGGGAAGTATCTTGAACCTCCATTTAATAATATATAACTCCTAACCCATGTCAGATTTCTTGTTTCCACTTTTAATTCCGCTATTTTCTCTTAAAATTAAGGTTTTAACAAAGACAACCGGATTTGTTTGCCAAGTCCTGGCTAGGAACTCAGAGCACAGAGAGAGTCAAAGCTACAGCAAAAAATTACCCATCTGCACAACTAACTTCAGAAAATAGTTTAGTACAACTTTGTTATAAAACTCATTTACAGGAGGCTATTCACACGTACTTATCAGATTTGCTCCTGGTAATACATGAAAACAGAACTAAGTAAGTCGTGCACAGTAAACCCAAGGCAAATTATATACAGAGAAGCAAAACAAGTTATTAAGTAGCATAAATTCATGTTGAAAGAACTCATTTTGAAAGAACACAGGGCACTTTTCTTATAACGACATGGCGAGGATGAAACCATCGGCCGTGTTTTTCACCTGCAGTGAGATGAACCGCCAGCCAACAGCACGGCCGGGACAGCCACGTGCAGGCGGGCCACGCTGGGCACGTGGAACACTTAATGCACGTACGTATCCTGACTGGAACCACAGACAGTTTCAACTGCAGCGTCAGGACCCGGGCGTGCGCACTAGAAGGGATTACACCGTCTACTGATTTCCGCGTCATCCCAGGAGGTGAGTGGAGAACCAGCGGGTGAGAACAGGAATCAAACTTAACTGGACGCGATGTCGTTCAGATGTGGCGGCCAAGTGCGCACGGGGACGGGCGAGGGGGGGACGCATGTCTTAATCCGTGTGTCGTACGAGCAAGGGGAGCAGCCCTGACCCCAGCTGCTTGTCAACAACGTACAGTTTTTACTCTGTCTATGAATTGTCACCACTACAAGTATCTGCTAAATCAAGCATTTTACCAAGACAGCAGGGAAGTAAACTTAGAGTAACAATGAGATTTCTCGCCAAAGCCCAGGCAGGAAACTTAGGGAAGCCCTTGACTCAGAGTGGGGCTCCCCCCGCCCCGGAACGGCCAAGGATGAGCTCCAGGCCCATGAACACGGAGCAGGGGCTGCCTGTGGGGACAGAACGCGGTGTTCCACTCCCAGGGGGAGGGGCCGGTGTCACGAGGGAGGAGACCGCCTGAGCCTGAATTTCTGATTAACACAAGCCCTTTTTGCTTATAAAGCAGGTGACAGAAATGTTTCAAATAGTGCACATTTTTAGGGATTTGTTTTCCTCCCCAGATGAGCTCAGGGTTGGGAAGCACTCACTGCAAAGCACTAGTTCTGACAGCTGTCCCTTACTAACGCACATCCTCGTGCCTGGGAGGCTTCCAGTTCATCGTGTGCGTGCTTGGAAAACTGGACTTAGCAATGAGGCAGCCCTGCCCTTGTCCAAGTCTTCTAAATCCCTACTCACCACGGCCACTTCCTGTTGCAGAAGTACAAACCCCTTTAACCAGAGTCTACAACAACAGTGTATTTTCACCAATTAAGATGGTTTCCAAAAATCAAAGAAAATCTGTCAACTCTCCTCCTGGTTCTGAACTCCAGGCATCTGCCCTCCTCTTTCATCCTTCTCTTCTAAAAGGATGTTTCTCTCCTGCATAAAATATTACATCTGGCCTGTCTTCCTGGTTCCCAAGCTGCCTGGTGACCAGAATCCTTGGGAAGATGTTTAACATCCAGCTTTCAAGGCTCCACCCAAAACTACTTCGGTGGGTTCTCTCGGCAATCAGCAAGCTCTCACCAGCCACCTGAGCTGGTTCTTACAGAGCCACCCAGCACCAATCCAGCACTTGGCACCCACTGGCTTTGTAATCCACTAGTTACAGGAAACTCACAATATGTTGGGGGTATTTGAATGATATTTCAAGAATTATTCTTTCATTTCTATTCCAAAAGAACACTAATGTTAGCTGGAGAACTATATGCTTACTAAAACGAGCAGCTGACCTCATCACAGAAATGTAATTCCTGTGCCAAGGTGCCTCGTCTGAAAATGGACACCCGTGGGACTTCACCTAACGTAACTTTGCCCCTCCAAGGCTCCCCTAGGAGACTCCAGGTTTTTTTAAAGTAGAACTAGAGACACGTGACCCACTGGCACTAACTCAGCTCGCTCCAAACTACTCGGGCTGTTAAAGAGATGTTTTGCCACAACAATGGTTGAAAGAACCTGCCCTCCTATCTTTTTTCTTTTTTAAATATAAGGTTTGTTCTGTTGAAAATGATTAACATTTTAAGCAGGGGAAAGAAAAGCGGTCTACCAGATTAAATTTTAAAAGGATTTTTGTTATTTGCTATACAAATATACATTTCAACTTTTACAACATTCACTCCAGTCTGACCTCCTTTTCTATGGAAGAACAAGAGATCAACGCTTCAAGTCTCCAACTTCAAGGACATTACCACCGATACACAAACACCCTCTGAAAACTTTTGCAGCTGACATGAAGCACTGGAGATGACCAAGAGGCACACGTGTTAGGGCACGTTCTCCATGTTTTCCAACAGCACACAAACTCCTTTAAGGAAAAAAAGTGTCGGAACTGGACAGCCCATTAGCAGCAATGCTCGTGGCTGCAGTCCCCGTCATCCGGCTTTACTACAGCAGCCTCCTTCTCTTCAAGCTACTGTCCTCCTCCAGTCCCCTCTCGTCCAAGCCCGAGTTCCTCTTTGGGTGATGGCTCCCAGAGCCACACCTCTCCTGAGCCCCTTCACTGAAAGCCCTGGTCTCTCTTCTGTGGCTGAGCCCCCCTTCCTGGTCAAATTTTCTTTTACTCGTGGGAGCGTCAGCACTAGCAGCTGGAGGGTCGCACTGCGTGTGAGGTCTGTGGTTGCTCGGAGTGGCCCCTTTGGCGGCGGACTGCTGCCCTGTACCAGCCGGACCCTGGTGGCTGCCAGGGGAGCCCGGCTCTCCCGAGGGAGGCGCTGCTCCAGGAGGCTGGGGGCTGGGGGGCTGCGGCTCTCCGAGACACTGCTCTTTGGCTTCAGGGATCAAGCCAAACCGCCTCAGCAGTCGTGGGTCCCGAAGCCGGTCCTGAATAGATGGCCTTTCAGGGTCCTTTGCAGTAACAGTAACAGTGGCTTCTTTGGAGTCAGAGGGTGAGAGGTATACAGAAGAAGTAAAAGATGTCTTGACAAACTCACTGTCTAGCTTGCTGCTGGGCAAGCCACCCTGGGGTCTGGATGCCTCTGGGGAGATGGCAGGAGGGTGAGTCAGGCTTCTCTGCAGCACGGGCTTGAGTTTCAGGATCTTCATTGCATCATGTCTATAGTTTTTGTCGCAAGTCTTAATAATGGCACCCCGCTTCTGCGCATCCTGAATCAGGTGGTTCCAATGCTGATTTTCCTTGAAACAAAGAGAAGGGGGAAACAATTACATCCCAAAGAAACACTCCTATGCGTGGGAAGCAGAGGTTCCAGCTTTCATTTCTGAATAAACGTGAGTACACTTTCATGAACAAATTCTCAAGAATCCATTACTGGTGAGACACGGCTGAACAGAAAAGCAAGATCAAATAAGACTGATAAAGCCACTTTGCTAGAAAAGAACCCTGAGCACCCCCTCTAAGAACAAGCTTTCTCCGTTTTGACCACTGTTACTCATGCTACACGGTAATCAGAACTTGGCCTTTTTAGAAAGAAAAAAGTATGCATGGGGGACAAAAAAAGATGACAATTGAAGGAAAGAGAAGAATGGACAGCTACCCTCAGGTGGGCTCCTGCACTATTCGTAAAGGTGGGTGAGGGTACAGCAGTGAGGCCGCATACATAGCATTTACTTGCTGTGTGACTTTGGTCAAGTCACCTGACCTCTCTGAGCCTGTTTCTTCATCTGTAAAATAGGAATAGTATTTTACTTAATTGAATCCAAAATGCACGCTGTTTTCATATTTTGTCATTCCTGGATTTGCAGTGCCTCTAGGCCATGCAGCAGTTTCCATTCCTGGAGGAATTCACGGGTAGGTAACTACAACCCTTTGACTTTTAGTCGATAAACCATTTTAAAAAAGAATGAGTCTTGGCTCTTGCCTAAAAACCTTTCCACAGACATCTTCTGATAAGACAAGGAAGTGCTAGCATTAAAACTTGGGGAATGGAGATCAGAGGTTGGAAAAGAGCCCCTGAGACCACAGTGGGGCACTCTTAGGAAACGCTTCTGACTGCCCAGGGGACCGGGATGTGTGTGAACAAGGACACGTGTGACCAGGGACGGGAAAACGAGTAAGGAGTGTCAGATTCTGAAGGGGAAATATCGTTAGGAATAGCTTAACCTGCTTGTTTTGTTTGTATCCCTAGGTATGAACAAGACTGGCATGATAAACACCTGTCTAAACAAGTCTAAAAGAGTTCTTTCAATAAATGTAAGACAAAAATTCTAAGTGAAAATAAACTATCATAGGTAAACAGCAGTACATAAAATAACGGTGCATACTACAGCTAATGGCTTCTTGGATGTGTTTAAACTAGGGCAGCAATGCTGACCTCACAGGGTCTTTGTAAGGTTTAAAGGGAGCTGTGGAAACACAGCGTGCGGCACCGTGACCGCACGCACTTGACAGGCACACGGAGGCGCCACCAGGCTCTGGGCTCAGGGCTCCTTCTCCTGCAGGACTCCCAGGTCCTATCCGGTGGCTGGACCACAGGTGTAAAGCTGATGGCCTTGCTGCTAGTTTGGAAGCGACTACTGCACTAAACCTGCTGTTAGTCCGACCCTAAGATCGCAGGGACAACCTGAGAAAGGGCCGTTAGTCCTGGTTTCTCAGCGGAAACCAGGTGCCTTAATCATTGACTCTGTTTCCATAATGGAAACTGGGCTGGAGAACCAAAAACAGGGGGAAGTCTCAGGGACAACAAACGTTAAGTTGGACTGGAAAGCCCAAGTGGTAAGTTGGGAGTTGTCCATTCTACTCTGTCTCTTTCGGTAGCACTGGCTTCCTAGAGTGAAGACGAGTCTGTGCTGCAGCCAGAGGTCAGCGGTCCTCAGATCTGTGCAGGTGAGACTCTGGGGCTCACAAAGGCTTTCTCAGGGATGTGAGAACGTTTTCTGAGAATCAGCTTCCCAACCCATTTCCTACGTCCCCCTGGGACCTTCCTGCCCTTCTGCTCCACCCTTCACAATCCCAACAACTCTTAGCCATCCCAAATCTGACCACGGGGTGCACCACTGGGGCATGTGAAATCTCCTGGGTGTCAAATAAAGGGGGCGGTAAAACCAGGGGTGCCCATGAAGGCTCCTGTCATCAGGGCATCATTAAGAGATACAGCACTAATAACATTTTACTTTTCAGGTTTGAACATTATCAAAATTCATCTGTGCAAAAATAATGACTGTTCATAGATTATTCAACTGAGAAGATTTTTTTTTTAACACTCAGGATTCACAGGAAGTTACAAGAAAAGTACAAAGGTTCCATGCATCCTTTATGCAATTTCTCCAAATAGTTATGAAAAACAATGTTTTAAACTTGCAATTTATATGTAAATATTTGTGGTAGAGAAATGTAATAATCATATTAACAAAAAAGCTTTTAATTATAAAAACATATTAATTATCCACTGAATATTATCCTGAACAGTGTAAACAGCAATTCAATTTTAAAGAGCAGAAAGAACACTGCTCTCTGCTCCACTGGATACATTTAAGAGTGTGATGTGATAAATTTATTTTTCATAACTTTATTTTAAAATGTCAATATTTATAATATATTAGGAACAACATCTTTATCAATACTTAAGTTTATAATAAAAATTTTTCAATGTCAACTTAAAAACGGGATATATGGCTTTCAGGAAATCTTTCAAGAGGGTACACGAACAACAAAAGTTGAAGACCACAGACCTACAGAACAGGTGAATGAGAAAGACTGTATTTGAATGCCCTCTGGTGGAACTAACCAGAATAGGGGGAAAAGTACCTAAGATAAACCAATCACTGTTAAATAGAGAACCAGAAAAACTGAGTTATCCCCTCCAGTGAGACCAGCAGCACACGCAGGCTCTCTCCAGCTGTGCCGCCACCAAGCTGTGCCGCCTGCCCACTGAAGACGCAGCCCCGGCCACAGGAGCGCCTGCACCCGTGGGGGGGCTCCGATGCCATCACCTCTCAAGGGAAACAGAGCAAGCGGCGCTGCTCTAGGTGCCAGACAGAAGTGAAGATCCATGCCTTCCCCCGCAAAGCCCTCTCTCTGGCATCAAGCTGGGCGAACAGCCGCGTTTGCCGAGTGCCCACTAAGCGCTAACCAGTCTTCTAGCACTTACCGTGTAGGAACTTACATACCTTGACAACCCTATACTGTAGATACAATTTTTTGAAGGTCATCTGGACAGCCTGCTGTGGACCCGTGGGCCGCGGGCTGAGAAAGGGTGAGCCGCTCAGCTGCAGGAAGCAGCTGCTGGAGGACGGAACCACCAGCGGGAAGAGGCTCATTCTGTTTGTAACCCTGAAATCATTTCCATTTGGATGAAAAATAAAAACAAAACCTCAACCCAGTATCAGTAGTGACGGGCACACTTTCGAGTTCCCTGGGCCTCCAGGATGTACGTACCATCAGGGTCCTCAAATGTCCGAGGATGAAAAGGCTGTACTTGGCTCGTGTGATGGTGACATTCAATCTCTGCAAACTTGCCAGGAATCTAGGGAACAGGAAAAGAAAGTTACTTCTTTCTACAGGATGACTTGGCATGTCAGTGTAGATGAGACAGAGGCGATATTTTAGACAGTTTTTCTTGGGTTCTTTCTACTTTAAAGTCATACTCCCTTTCCCAACACAGGGTGCCTGGCACAGAAGCAATTCCCACTCAAGATGCCCAGTGCTTTCCTTCAAAGTGATGCAACTGTCTGTCAATTTCCTATTTTGCCTTGGATGAGATATTAGAAATTTTAACAGTGTGATTTTTAAGCCTTAAAAAAATCCTAGAAATACGACAGTATACCAATTATGACACGTACTATGGAGAGGAACCTGCCCCTGCAAAGCATACTGGATTCAATAATCTATTTCACTCTTAACAAGTGAAAAAACATTCACTCTATGACTTGGGTTAACAAACAGGTACCAAGAGAAGCAGACCTAACAGTGGATCAACTTCACAACTTAAAAAAACCCTTCATGATATTACGCAATTTTTTATAGAAGAAAATAAAGCAAATGATTGTTTTCTCTAACAGTGATTAAAAACAGATCTATCTCTGGGTTACAGACAAGCAAAAAACCAATAATGGCAGTTACCCACCCAATTGAGCCCTGCATGGCATTTGCTCTGACACAGGTAACAATAACACAGTCTTTCTGACGACCCTGGAACGCATCCACGGTATCGACTTCCGCTGGCCTATTTACGAAGGAAAACATAGTCACTGAAAAAAAAAACTATTAAATATCCACATTTATGCAGTACTACTTTTTAGAAATGATTTAAGGGCATCTTTTAAAAATCTGTATCTTCTTCATTATATGAAGTGTAATTTACACGACACAATGTTCACCATTGTAAAGTACACCGTTTGGTGAGTTTAAGTACCTTCACTATGTTGTGCAGCCATCACCGCTAATTTCAGAACATGTCCCTTTATCCGAAAGAGAAACCCTGTGTCTATCGGTCACCAGTCTCAATTTCCCCCTCTCCCCGGGCCCTGGAAACCACTAATCTGCTTTCTGTCTCTATGGATTTTTCTGCACTGGAAATTTCATATAAATGGAATTATAAAATACTTGACCTTTTGGGTTTGGCTTCTTATTTAGCATAATGTTTTCAAGGTTTGTCCACGCTGTAGCATGTAACAGAACTTCATTCCTTCCATAACTGATTATTTGATTCCTTTCATGACTGAATCTTTGATTGTAAAGGTGCACCACAATTTACCTTCATACAATTGTTGGACACATTTGGGTTGCTTCCACTTCTTGACTATCATGAATAATGTTGCTTATGAACATTCATGAACAAGGTTTTGTGTATACATTTTCTCAATTCTATCAGGTATTTACTTAGAAATGGAACTGCTGGGTCACACAGTAAATTCCATGTTTAACTTTTTGAAGAATTGCCAACCTGTTTTCTACAGTGATTTACCACTTTACATTCTCACCAGCAATGTGTAAGTGTTCCAATTTCTCCACATTCTTGCCAAAACTTGTTATTGCCTGTCTTTTTTTCATGCTAGCCATCCTGGTGGGTGTGAAGTGGCATCTCACTGTGGTTTTGATCTGGATTTCACTAAAGACAAATGATGTGGAACATCTCTCCTGTGCCTGTTCCTTATTTATCTTCTTTTGAGGAATGCTATTCACATTCTTTGCTCATTTAAAACATCAGATTATCTTTTTATTATTGAGTTGTCTGACTTCTTTATATAGTCTGAATATGACCCTTAACAGATGTATAATTTGCAAGTATTTTCTCCCATCCTCTTGGCTCTTTTTTCACTCTTTTCATAGTGTCCTCTGACACATTAACTTTCTAATTTTTATGAAGGTCAATTTATTTTTTCTCTGGTTACTTGTGCTCGGGGATCACATCTAAGAATCTGAGGTCACACAGATTTACACCTTTGTTTCCTTACAGGTTTTATCATTTTACCTCTTAGATTCAAGGCTCTAACCCATTTTGAGTTAATTATTGTATACATGGGGTCAAAATTCATTCTTTTGCAAGTGGATATCCAGTTGTTCCAGCACCATTTATTGAAAAAACTATTCTTTCCCCACTGAATGGTCTTGGTACTCTTGTTGAAAATCAATTGAACATAAATGTATGGGTTTATTTCCGGAATCTCAAATTATATTTGATTGGTCTATATGTCTATCCTTATGACAGAACTACAGTGTTGATAACTAGCCTTGTGTACATTTTGAAATAGGAAAGTGTGAGTCTCCAACACTGCTCTGTCAAGCTATTTACAGTTTCTTGCACTTTCATGTGAACTTTAGAGTACGCTTCTCCATCTCTGTAAAAAAAGAAGTTGGAATTTTGATAGAGATAACAAGGAGTCTGTAGCTCAACTTGGAGAGGACTGACTTCTTAACAATATTAAGTCTTCTAATCCATGCACATGGAATGTCTTTCCGTTTATTTAGGTGTTCTTTAACTTCTTTCAACAACGTGCTACACTTCTCAGTGTACAATCTTACACTTCTCTGGTTATATGAATTCCTAAGTATGTTGGTCTTTATGACGCTACTATAAATGGAATTGTTCTTTAATTTCCTTTTCAGAATTTCTCATAGCTAGTGTATAGAGATACAACTGATTTTTGTATATCGATCTTGGATCCTACAACTTTGCGGAACTTGTTTATAAGGACTAGTAGTTTGTGCAATTTTAAAGTTTTCTGTACATAAGATTATGCCATCTGTGAAGAGACAGTTTTACTTCTTTTCCAGTATGGATGCCTCTTCTTTCTTTTCCTTGCTTAATTGCTCTGCCTAGGATCTCTAATACAACGTGGCATAGAAGTAGTGAGATCAGGCATCCTTCCTGGTCGTAGGGGAAAGCGTTCCATCTCTCCCATCAAGCATGATGTTTTAGCCATGAGTTTTCATAGATGTTTTTTTAATTAGGCTGAGGCAGTTCTTTTCTATTCTAGTTTGTTGAGTATTTTTATCATGAAAGGTTGTTGCATTCAGTCAAATGTTTTTTCCACATTTATTCAGATGATCACATAGGGTTTCCCCCTTTACTCTATCAATATGGTGTATCTCATCGATTGGTTTTCATATGTTGAGCCCCCCTTGCATTCATGAGATAAACTCCACTGGATTGTGGTGTATAATCCTTACAGTATGCTGGTGAGTTCAGCTGCCATGATTTTGTTGAGACTTTTTGCATCTGTATTCATAAGGGATACTGGTCTGCAGTTTTCTTTTTTGGTGATGTCTTGATGGCTTTGGTATCAGGGTAATAATGGCCTCATAATATGAGTTAGAAAGTCTTCCTTTCTATTCTTTGAAGCATTTGAGAAGGACTGGTGTTAATTCTTATTTTAATGTTTGACAAAATTCACCAGTGAAGCCTGGTGGGTTTTTCTCTGTTGGAAAGTGATTACTAACTCCATCTCTTTACATTTTATAGGTCTTTTCAAAAAAATTTTCCCCTAGAGTCAATTTTGAGTTTGTGTGTTTCTAGGTGAAGAAACTTTTGAGTTAATGGATATCCAATATTTAATTTTTAATTTTACTACTGAGGTAAAAGGGAGATAAAAATATGACCTTCACCCTATACATGAAGGCACTAAAACAGTTAAATAATTTAGTGAAAATGTGACTATATAAGTCTCGGTAGAATTAGAATTCAGATTAACAAGCCATCCAACTAACAGGAAAGGCCTAGAGCTTCTCAGTCAATTCCATTATCAAGTATAACGGTGATGACATTCCAACTGGTGGGAGGTACTCCGTCTACAGGCTTACAAGTGTAACCACACTGCTTTCCCAGCACAAGTCTATGGACGCCAGTGTCCCAGTCTCCTTGTTATATACCACCATGGTCTAAGGCCACTCCCCAGAGTTAAGTTTCCTTTTCTTCTTTCCTTCTATCCCCTCTTTCTTCTTCAGAAAATCAACAGAAAAACTGGAAATATCTGTAAAAATATAGATGCCTCACCCTTTTCTATCAAACTCTTTGTCCAAATCCTTCTGAATCATCGTCTTCTGGGCCTTGTAATGGGTTATTATGCCAATGTTTCGGAAAGTAACATCCCTTCTTTTGTCTTTAATAAGTTTAATTAGTTCCATTACCAGTTTTATTTCTTGAACATTTACATATGAGCTAAATAAGATGGAAAAAAAATACAATAAATCAAAACTAATAGCAGTCCAATTGCTAACTTAAGCTCCACTTTGTTTTTCCATTACAGTAAAGGGTAGATAGGTAACTTTCATCTTTATTCAGTCAGCACTGACTCAAAGAGGCTGTTATAATGACCATTAATATTACACATATGAATAATATTAACATAACCGCCCAGTGAAACATGAAGTTATATGAGAGAAAAGAGTTTGGAGTCAAGTTGATGTTAGGCACCAATTTCTTTGTTAAAACAGGGATAGCCACAGTAAGAACAAAAGAATTTACAGTGAAGATGTGACTAGTAAATAGCTAATAGTAAGGATTTACTATCTTCCAGACACTGAGGGAAGTGCTTCAGTTATGTTATCTTCCTTCATTCCCCACCACCGGCTGTGCAGATTATGTTCCACATGACAGAGAGGATGTAATCCACAGACTCAATGTGACACAGCACCCTCCTCCGACACCCCCGACCCCTGAGATGAACAACACAGGGCCCTACAGCAGCCTCACGTCCTCTCTGCCCCTGCTGGCCTCATCCTACACTCCCAACTCATCTCTCAAACTGCGTGTCCCCTCGTTACCACGCGTGCAGCCTAGGGGATGCCCTGCACCTGGACCTTTATTCCTGAGGCCACCTTGTCTGTCTCACTTTAAGAGCCTTAAATACTCACTCTCCTAATGTCAAGACTTACTGTACTGACAACCCGGTCAGCTCGCTCCCTTTTCCACACCTGAAATCTTTCCTTGGTCCCCTCTCAGGGCAACATTTCTTTTGTGACTGTCCATCCCCATAATACTCATGAGGCTGATCTCTCAGCCCTCTGATCCATTCTAACAGACCCCACCAAACCCTTAACCAACTGCTTCTCTGCACTTCTCACTTCCTCACTGAATGCTCCCTCCCTCCGTCCTACGAACTAATGTGATTCTCACCGAGGACACCACCTGCTCTGTAGCTCTCTCATGACACAGAGGTGGAATTTTATTTCTTCACACTTCATGATAGAGGTGGCATTCGTATCTGTACTAACAAATTCGGCCTCGAGACTATTAGTCCTTTGTTCTCTCACAGAAGCCCAGGCTCCTCAGAAGCAGTGTTTCCTAAGTAGCAACCACCACTCCCCTTGGCTGTCATCCACCTTATTCGCAACCCCATATGCTTAAAGTACTGCCCACCCCGTCTCACACCTTAATTCACCTGTACCTGTACTCGTCCTTCACAATACTTCACCTCACTGGAAAACTTAGTTACCACGGGGATGACCTGGTTAACATCTGTCCCCCATCAGACCACAGTTGCCTTGCACTGGGGCACGTCTGTTTTACTCACAGCTGTGATCATAGCATTTATCTACTCAAGTGCTTACAACATGTTAGGTAATAACGATCCCCATTATACAGTTGAGAAAATCAAAACGCTGAAATATAGAAAGATATCAGCAATTTGCTATTAAAAAGGTAAGGCTATATATCAACCCCACTAAAAGAAAAATGATTGTGCTCCAGCACTAGGCAGAGAGATTTGTATGGAACATTTTTGAATGTAAGTATGAATAAAAATAATATAAAAATTCTGGGGCCATCGGTGGGAACTGAAGAAAAAAAAGAACATACTCATTATCTCGTCTTTCTGAACCATCCCCAACATCAAACACGAGGTAGGGCTGAAATGGCCAGTCTGACGAACACCGATTGGTCTCTGTCAGTCTACAAAAAAGTAACCACCATTTAGAATACAAGTTACAGGAAGAAAATTTTTTTAATTATCATTTTTTTGTTGTTGTTGAGAGAGTTAGGGAAAGTAAGAGGACAAGAAGGACTTTATTTATAAATAAAATTTAAATACATTTAAATAATGTATTTTAGTGAAAAGAATATAATGAATTTTATTTCTATTCTAGCCCTAGGGGGAATGATCTATGTAATTAAAATATAACAATTATTCAGAAAAACAGAAAATTACTCATACTACAATAAATGGACAATGCAAGCTATAAAACACTACGTGGAGAATGATGAAATTTTTTTTCCCAAAAAGAGAAAAAGTGAGAAAAGACACGCATCATACAAGGACTAGAAGGAGAGGTACTAAAATGTCAACAGTTCTCTGCTGGTCTAGGGATCAGGATTCGGCACTTTCAAAACGTTACCAGTGATTATTTCTGGGTAATATAAATAAATAGGGGTTGGTTTTTCTCCCCTTCTTTTTTGTTTATCTGCATTTGCTGCAGTCAACATACTATTATAATTAAAATTATTAAACCTTTATGTTTTTCATAACAAGACTTAAGAATATAGTATAAGAGCTGTTCTTCCTAAAGCAGCTAAACTTACAAATAGAACAAGCTAGAATGCAAGGACTAGAACCCACCTGTTTGTCTTCAAGTTTCTGTTATAAACATAATTAGACGGGAAGAGACATATGTCTGGATGCATCCTGTACTGAACGGTCAGCTGCAGCACGGGCAGCCTGCCCACCATGTTGTGCTCCACGCTCTCCTCCAGCAGCTTGTAGAAGCGGGCCATCATCGACTGGTCATAGCCATACTCCTGTGCCTTCTGAGAGAGGAAAGAAAGCATACTCTCCAAGAGCTCATTTGTACTTTTCCCACTTATTATGAAGATGATTACTGAGCTCTAAAACTAGCACAGGGGAAAGGTACATCTAAAATGTACAAGGTGTCACTACCAACAACCAAAGGTTCAGAGAAAGATGGTGATTCTGACTCCAGCCCTGAAAAGCCATGAAGATGTCAATAGAAAAGTTGAGGCATTTTCTCTTTATTTAGAAAACCCACAAACTGCTTATGAAGGAGATGTGATCTTGTGAGTCACCACAACTGTAGCTATTTTGGTGCTAACAGAGGTCACCTGAAAGAACCAATGATAAAAGAAGCAAAGAATTGTAATGCAGATTTCAACAATTACTTCTGGGACACGTTCTCACAACCAGTAATGAATCTTATGGTAAATGAGCCTTTTAGAGACCAATTTCTTCATCCATCCTTCCAATATAAATCGATCATCTAAAATTTGCAGTGCTGAGACTGCTAAAGTGAACAAGATAAAGTGTCACAGAACTTACATTCTAGTGGAGGAGATAGACAACTTACTAAGCTGATTTTATAAATCCAATAAAGGG
Organism: Camelus bactrianus; assembly: GCF_048773025.1. Classification (NCBI taxonomy): domain Eukaryota; kingdom Metazoa; phylum Chordata; class Mammalia; order Artiodactyla; family Camelidae; genus Camelus; species Camelus bactrianus. The sequence continues at coordinate 74,101,785 of NC_133542.1, forward strand.
TCACAATCTACAATCTGAAAAAGTGACTTAACTGACGAAGGAAATCGTCTTAATGTTATCAGTTGTGCCTTGGGATATGCTTTTCAATGTCAACATCACATCAAGATTCAGAAAGTACTGTATCTTGTATAATCTAGAAGCAAAAATATGCTCAAGAAAACCCACTAAGATGATGGAATCTTCATGAGTGATAATGAAGACATGAGCATTTAAGATTTATGTGCAAAAAAAAAAAAGATTTATGTGCAAAGTTTTAATAAACTTGTTTCATAAATTATCAGAGTGGGGAAAACAAGGCATTACTTCTTATGGTATTTATATACGTGATTTTAAATAGGTTTGTGTAACGAAACAGAATAAATATTATTAGTAGACATTTGGCAATTTCATCTATACTCCTGAAAGTTTATCTATTCAAGTTAGCCAAAACCTCATTTTCTCCACACTTGGAGAAAAATAAAACGGCTTATATGAGGTAAGGCATCTTCCAGAAAAAAACTGGGTCCATCTTACAAAACGATGGAGATTTTTATGTTCTGACATGGAAGAATATTCCTGATCTATTCATTGATCGGACAAAAGGCAATCTGGCACAGACTGATTCTGCCACCTTTAAACAAGGTCACACCCTATCTATACACAAATGTATACATACCTGATATGCATACTGTCTTTAATTGTATTTTGGGGGGGTAATTTGTCTGTTTCATGGAGGCATTATTTATTTACTTATTTAATGGAGGTACCGGGGATTGAACCCAGGATACCTAGTGCATGCTAAGCATGTGCCCTATGATGGAGCTACACCGATCCCCCTGACAAACTATCTTTTAATAACTTATTTACTGTCTGTTACCCAACAGAACGTCAACTTTGTGAAGGCAGGGATTTTTGTCTGTTTTCATCACTGTCATACCCCAGATCTTAAAACAGTGCCTGAATTATGCTGACATTCAATAAACACAGACTGAAAAAAAGTGAGCACACACATGTCCACAAACTGTTCAAATACTCACTAAACTGTTCACTGTAATTATCCCTGGAAATAGGTGGTTTGAAAGGCATGAAATTTAACTTCGGAATTCTCTTCTGAAATTTCCCCAATAAAACTGTACCATTTTTTGCAATTAAAAAAAAAAAACCCAAATGGATTTTTCTCATTTCTGCTGTTCTTAATCAATCACCAAGTAGGCAGTAAAGTTAAGGCCCGTCAACAAATCATTTTCACTACATGCTGGGCCCTTCAAGAAGTCAAATCAGGAAACTTTTTAAACACTGTGTTATTCAAGGAAGGCAGTACAGAGCTGGCCCCTCCTGATTCTCTGTGAGCAGAGTCACCTGCAGCAGCCCTTCCCTCTGGACAAGTTTTCACCCAGAGATGGAGGGGCCCCCAGGCTACGCCCTCATGGCCACGAATGCGTGCTTAGACGGCAAAGAGCTGCACTGTCATTTTCCAGTGATTCCAAAGTCAAAAACAGTAACAAAAACAACATGCGTTCATTCCATCACTGAACAGAAATGCTGTGAAAATGATCTGTCCTCTGGGATCGTTCATGCAGCCACTACTCTATATATTTGTACAAACAACCTGTATTAGTAAAATGTTCAAGTTTTATTAAATTTTAAAACCATGGTCTAGACCTATGGAGATTACCCAAAATATCTGAATCCTCATTCTGCCGTGTGTTTCTAGAGGCCATCTTTAGTGAGATTAAAAAAGTGCAGTGGAGTGGACCACAGTCTCCGTGCTCACCACCCCAGCAGCAGAGCTCACAGTCTCTCTTCCTTTCCCATCCCTTTCAGAGGAGTGAGGGACACACTTTCTTGCACTCTAGGATACAGAATTCTAAAATTGGAAATCTTATTCTAAAAATCATTTCTCTTTACAATGTTTTCCTCAAATTTGCACATATTTAAATATAAATCAGAAAGTTGAGATTCTTCTCCCTGCTTTTAAAGTTTTTCTTTTATTAATGTTTTGGAGTTTATGTTATTAAAATAATTCAGGTACAGCCCTTAGAAGAGCTGCACGCCGCCTCTGTCAAAGGAACAGCCCACTGTGTGTGGAACGCCGTCTTCCTAGACTTCTGCTCTCTAACATGTACTCTGCTCCTGTCACACACACACAAAAGCACAATTATCAACAAAGGAACATTTCCAGAGACTTTCACTATTAAGGCTCCAAACAGTGGCTCTCTATTCTCAGCCATTCCCTGTCTTCCCCTGCAAGTGAGAGATGATGATCCAAGAAAGACGCCTATCCTCTCAAAATCCAAAAAAAGCCCCTTCCACAGTAAAGCAATCTGAATATGAAAAAACTTACCATAGAGATGACTGTGGGAGGGAGCTGCTTAGGATCTCCTACAAGGATAAGCTTGTTGCAACGATGGATGAGTGGAGTAAGCGTTTCAACTTCACAAGACTGCCCAGCCTGGGTAACAAAGTATAGGATGGAGGCATATTCTTAATTATCTGCTATTTATTTATCCATGTAGAGTCTAATACATAAGAATTCTAATCATTCAGGAAAAGTGCCACACATTCTCCTTCTGCACCAAATATCAAAAATAAGGATTTTCTTTAGTTAGAAAGTAAAACAAACAACAAAAATATTCTAAACACTGAAAAAAATTCACACCTACGTTCTGGAGTCAGCCACCACTCGGGTGCCACTACCACTTGGGAACCAGCCCTAAGCCAGCAGGCCTCGCAGCGTCCCAGGTCTGCACTCCTTCCTCCTGCTGGGCGGGCACGTGCCTGAGGGGAGTGCGTGTCTGTGTGTGTCCCAGCCCCCACCCCCTGCCTTCTTCCTTGCTCCTCTCTAGGCCTCTTCAACTGTAAGACTCAAGCTTCTTCTCAGTTCAATGACATCTCCTTCAATTATTTCATCACTTCCACCTTTGCTGTTCCTTCATTTTGGTGAATCCTGGAGCTTAGATCTCCTGGGTGGGTTGGTTCTCTGTACCTCATTTTCCGTCTCTTTTGTCTTCTGGGCCCTATGTTCTGGCAAACAGTAAATAACCAGTACATGTTTGCTCAGTGAATAAACTAGGAATAAAGGATGAAAATATGGTGGCTCAGAGCTGTCCAAAGTTATATTAAAAATGCTTCAAGCCTTTTTCGCTCCCTCCTCTTCAGAGATGGCCCACACTCTGTCTCAGGACTGTGCACCCACTTTTACTTTAATCTGAGCACCCAACTTCCACGCCTCTTTCCTTGCCTTCTTCTTGCCCTTTGAAAAGCCTACACTTTATGCAGTATGTATCTCCCTAAATTAATCTGTCTTTAATCAAAAGAAAAAAAATGCCTAAAAAGGTAACCAGAGATATTTCAAGCAGGAGCACGATAATCCTTGGGAGGGACACCTTGAGTCCATAATCCTAATGCTGGAAAAGCAGTTTTTACCGTGGCGGGTCAGCAGAAGCGTATTTCAACGTAAGAGGATACGCATGCAACGGCAGGGAAAACCAGATGCAGAAAGACCACGCTGTCAACACCCCGGCCGCCACTCTTCGCCTAAGACTTACTCTTTACAGCACCAGGCCGACTGCTCACTGACCTCATCGACAATGACACAACTGAAGGGGACACCCCCTTGGCCACGAAAAGCAGACTCGAGCAGTAAACCACCGCTCGTACTCAGCGTGCAGCAGATGATGTGGGACTCCAAAATGATGATGCTCTGTGTTTTCTGTGGGCGTCCTTGAACCTAACAAAATAGAAGTTAATCAACATTCAGTTGTATATACACTCTTGACTACAACAGGCCTATTTTTCATTATAAAACACCCACTATTTATTATGTGACAGAATTGTATCTAATAAATGCTGGGGGGAACCTCAAATCTAGAAAACAGCAGAAGCATTCAAGATAATCAGAAGTCACCAGAAAGAACACTGTGCTTTGCAGTGGAGTCTAATCTTAGAACATGATTTAAGCACATTTAGAAAAATTCATTCAAGATTTAATTTGGTCAAAGTAGATTACAATTCTTATGTGGGAAGGTATCAGAATGAGATTAAATAATTCTACTGAGTTATGAAGCACTCACCTGCATGAAACCAGGATCAGAACTAAGCTTCAACACACCTTTTCCTGAGTTTTTAAGTACGTAACAATGTTCTTTTTTTTTAAATAAGGCTAGTACTAACAAAAATGCCTGTGAAACTGATGAGCATTCTACTCCCACAGTAAGAAAAACCACCCTGGTCTACACATGTAGTAGCATAAACTGTGATGGAGACTGACAGCGTGAATGACACCTCACAATGTATACTGTTTAGTGTTCAAATTAATAAACTAGTTTTCTCATCAGAGATCTGGTTTGCCTATTCCTGCTCCTGAAAAGTAGCAGTGAAATATCCCTGAACACATGAGATATTCAACCACGGACTCCGAGGCTGTACGTGAGCTTTAGGAAGAGGGTGGTGCCTGCAGTCTTCCAGTGCTGACACGCTGAAGCACTGTCACGTACTCCCCGTCAGCCATCTAATGAGTGAAACTGCCAAGGACAACTAACTGAATGGCCCACAGAACAATGTGGTGAGCAGCAAAACTCACAATACCTGTAGACACGGACACTGTGCTTGAATTTAGGAAAATTAATTTTGGGCTCAGTTTAAAATTTCAATAAAAAGCTTCCCATGTAATTTTTAATTTAAATAAACAAACTGCTAATGAAAATATGCATTAAATTTAACTATGTTTATTCAGCCACACAGAGAAGGCTAATAATGTGCTCAAGAGAAAAAATCTCAGGGCAAAAATACAAATACCATTACCAGTGGATATCAACCCCTCTCCCTGACTCTGGATTCATTTTATTAGGGCTGCATTCTGGTGGTGAGGGTATACACCTGGCTCATCCTAGCATCACCACTCTAAATCTCAGTTGACATTTTTATATCCAAAGAATACTGGGGAAAAAGTTATACATATTATAGAAGGATTCTTATGATAAAAAACAAGAAAAAAAGAGTTCATGATTTCACCCAAAAATTGAGAGCAAGGTACTTGTATTTTCTTGTGCCAAATCCTACTTGAATTCAGACAAGTGTTTTCTTTTTCTTTTTAACAGAGAAAACCTACAAACCTAGTTTCATTAATTATTAATCTGAAGATAAATAACACAATTGTGCGGGGAGGGGAGAAGCAGAGCAGTTCAGTAGACAGGAGTTTTAGAAACATTCAGCCAGACCTAGAAAAGGAAAATTTTATAATCACCTCTTTCTTAGAAATCTCAGGCAGTAATAAGAATTCACTATCAGGCTTAAAAAAAAACCTGTTTAAACATATCTGTAATTACACCATTTTCTCCACTTTTGTATATGTTTGAAATTTTTCATAATAAAAAATTTTAAAATGTAATTGAGAAAAGACCATAGGTTGTCTGAACCAGTTCATAATTAAAAAAAAAAAAAGGAAAGAAAGAAAAAGAAGAACAGGGAAAATGTTACAGGTTAACTACTTACCTCTTTAATTTTAGAAGCAAGTTCCTGCCTTTCTTTTGAAACTTCGACAATTTTTTCATCTAATTCTTGCCTCTGGAAAAAATCAGAATGCCATCATTAGAATCAAACTAAGCATTTTAAAATGCTTTCCAACAGACTGCCTCGCATTTCTAAAGGGTGTGCCTATACTTTATTAACGAAAAGCTTACTCAGCCGGTGCCTCTCTCTGTACCAGTGAAGTCCTGATGTGACGCTCCTGTGCTGCCGCACGTCAGCGCTCAGCCAAGCCGCTCCATGCTGTCGCTGCCCTGGCAGCCACTCTGGACGAGCGGCCTGCGGAGACCTTAAAATGACGCCAGCCTCTTCAAGCTCAGTTAGGCCCCAGACAGCAGCACGCAGAGTCACAAGCAAATGCATGCTCTTGTGATCTAGTCTCCCCTGCCTTTCACGCCTTCCCCTTACATGCCCCTTAGAAAAGACCTTCCTTAGATAAGGCCCTCCAAGCAGCTCACCAAACTCCTGCTCTTTTGGTTAAAGCTGACCAATCCAGCCTCAGCCCGGGAACCCTAAAGCACTCCACCCATGGGCTCTAACAAAGGCGTGCGCCCAGGTCCTGCCTCTCTCTGTCCGCACTCTGTCTGGCCTCCCTGTCATAAGGCATGCCTTGTACTTCCTTCAAGACCTGTGAATACAACTCAGTAACAACAACAACAAAAAACCCCCACAAACAACCCAATCAAAAACTAGGCAGAAGACCTAAACAGACATTTCTCCAATGAAGACATACAGAAGGCCAATAGGCACATAAGATGCTCAGTATCGCTAATTAAGAGAAATGCAAATCAAAACTACAATGAGGTATCACCTCACACAAACATATTGATTTTCATATTCTTTTTCACCATAAGGTACTACAAGATATTGAATACAGTTCCCTGCACTGTACAGCATGAACCTTTTGTTGACACATTCTTAACACTCTGTAAAGATTCAGTTCTGTCCCATGTACTGCAGGTATGCTCTGTCTGTCTGCTTAGCATCCAACCCTCCACTCATCTAGGAGGTCAAATGAGGTTATCAATTGCTCCCCAGTCATTCCTCTGGTCACAGGAATAGGCATTTAATACAGGCCTGGTAAATCACAGCACTCATTCCCTTAAAAATAGGGATTAGACCTGCTTGCATCCTCCAGGGACTAATCAGAGTCCTTTGTTAAAACTGATGCATGGATACTGGGAGAGAGACCTCTTCAGACAGTTTTTCTAAGCTGGGATGGTGGACGCAGGAGAAAAAATGGATGACTCACGGGAAAAATCAAGGGGTGGAGAAATGACATCATTTGAGCCTCTGGATCCAGCCATGCTGAAAAATTAATCCACTTCCAGATTCCCCAGGTACATGAACCAGTTAATTTCCTTTTGGTACAACTTAAGTTGAATTGGGTTTTTAACTTGCAACTGAAAGATACCTAACAAAATTAGTATGGCTTTCAGATAAGGCAAGCAACAGCCAACTGAGCCTGCGGGCTAAACTCAACTCATCTGTTTTCATAAAGTTTTATCGGAACACAGCCACACCCCTGTTTACAGATTATGAATCACTGTTTTCACGCTTCAAGAGGAGAGCTGAGTGGTTGAAACAGACTCCACATAGCCTGCAAAGTCTAAGATACTTACCATCTTGTCCTTTTCAAGAAAAGTTTGTAACTCCTGATGTAAGACACAATTTTTGCATACATTTTTATACACAAATTATGCTATTCCACAATGAAAGAATGGTATCAAATACTCATCAACTACTTTATCTATGAGTTATTTAAAAACACTGACCAAGAAGCATTTAGATACCTGTACTTCCCGCCCCCCTCGGCACAACGCACGCCGGCGGGAAAGCTCATCCAGCTGACGGTCTAGATATTCCTTCCTTCTGTGCATCTCCTGAACATGGGAAGGTAACTCTTTTTCTAAAACAAAAGGGGGGGGGGAGATGAATGATATGCTAATTTCAACACACACACACGTGCACACACAGTGAGAAGAAACACTAGTTTCCAAAGCTAGTTTCGAGGGTCTCCTAGATTGTTTCTAGGGTCTCCAAATTACCTTTAATGCCCAGGCCATTTTCGACCACACGTAAGAAAACAGAGGTAACATTAGCAGGTACCTGACTCAGTACTTACTCATTCGGTGGTTAACTTGGCTGTCCAAACTGAATTTTAGGACCTCATTATTAATAGACTTCTCTGGACCCAGACGTACTAAATTTATATCTCCACAGTTTCCTGTTGATAAAAGTCACACTTAGACATTAATAAGAACACTGCCAATCTCTGCACATAATATCTATTTCTAAGCAAGTATATTAAGTATCAGAGAAGGCTGCTAACATGAACTATTAATCAACCAGACACCTGAAACTATACTAGAGGCTTCCTACACATTATTTTAGATATTATTCAGAACAACGTTATAAAGCAAGGACTTATTTCTACCTAATAAAAGCTAGTGAGGTTGCATAAACAGTACGTTGCAGAGTTGAGATTCTATTGTTTCTCAAACTATGTTCTATACAACACTCCATAGTAAAATTTATCTGGGAAATGGAGGGTTAAAATAAAACAGATTTCTTAACCATAGGTTATTTCAAAAATAAAGACTTTTATTTATTAATATACGTGTGGATTTCTAAAACTGAATCTTGACCATCACATCCTTTTCTGCAGAATACTCAGAACCAAGTTTCTGAATCTCTGCTCTACATCATAATGCCACTCCAGGATCTAAGGGACATTAGATGCTGGAAATTCTGGAGTATGGCAATTCCAAAACTGTCAACATCATCCCCTTTTAACTGGTTTACTAAACACATTTTAATTTTAGATTAGCAAATTTCAGCTAATATTACTTAATCTAAAAACCTCTCACTGCATCGCTGAATTAGACTACAGTCATCACGCAGACGTACCCCAGCCTGACACATCACATGCTTGCTACTGTCTACCTCCTCCCCTGAATCCAAGTCCCTTACGAACAGGGTTTTGTTTTGGTCACTGCCTAGTCCAGCAGCTGGCAGGTAAGAAGTACAATAAATATGTGTTGAACAAATGAATGAATAAATGACTTACTATACAGTTGTCTACACATGTTTTTGTTCCTAGTTCAGCTCATTTTTCTAAATCTGAAGCCATCTTCTCTGGCCAACATTTACTTGAAAGTTTCAAAACTGCTAACTTGTGTTTCTACCAGGAGGTACATGAGATTATTTGGAAACTCACTCACTATAAACACCTAAAACTGCTCCAGAAATTAAAACAGACATCCTTTAAATTGCAGGGTGAGCTCCTAAGAATGTACGAGAAATTCCTAGGGGCCAAAAACAAAGAGAAAGCTGAAAACCAGTGCTGAAAGCCCCTGAAATGCTGTGGCCTCCCCTGAGGGAAGGGGGTGATGGCTGCTCACTGTCTAGGTGCTTAGCTGTTCTTCAATTTATACATAATAAAATGCACAGATTAAAAAATTTTTAGTTCCATAGTTTGACAAATGTCTATAGTGGCAAAGCTACCATCCAAGAAAGATACAGAAATTTTATAATGGGGACCTGGATTAGACCTGGATTAGAAAGCAAAGGGGCCTGGAAGGAGTGGAGGGGTGGAAAAGACGGGGCTCGACCTTGGCCTGGGCTTAGCTGGGAAAGAAGTAATTTTCTTCTAGACTCCCTCACCGTGGGCCCATGCCACATGTGGATTTAGAGACTAAACATGTAATACAGAGAATGACAAAGGTGACTCAACCAAAATAGCTGAGATTTTTAAAATGGGAATAATGAACTTTATACCAGTGTTTTTGAAAACCTAAGATAAAGTGAAAATTCTTCTTGAAAAATACGAATTAGCAAAACTCACTCAAGTCTAGAAACCTTGAACAGACCAAGAATAACTACATTTAGACAGCAGATAGAAACTTAGCCATCTGTCAAAAAAACAGACAAAAAAAGAAAAAAACCCCACCAAAACAAAAACTCCCCAAACAAAACAACACTAAAAACAAATTACCCTTCCAAGAACAGGTATTCTGTCTCATACAAAATATTCCAAATAAATATCTGAATAACTTCATTTTTAAAGTCTGCATAACTTCAATACTAAAACCAAACAAAGATATGACAAAGAAAAATTACAGGCTGGCCTCATTTATGAATATTCATTTTAAAAATCCTGCATAAAACATCAGCAATCCAGCAATGTGTTAAAAAAAAAATTATACACAACCAAGGTGACCTTATTCTAGGAATCAAAGATATCGTAACATTAGAAAAGCACTGTAATTTATCACCTTTAACAGGTTAAAAACAAGCTTCATTACTATTTCAACGGATAAAAAAATGCATGCAATAAAATTCAATACCAATTCATTAAAAAACTCTTAATGAGAAGGGAACTTCTTTAACCCGATAAAGGGGACACACCAAACTCCAAAAACAAACATCAAACTTAACGGTTAGATGTCTGAGGCATTTCCTTTTAAAGGACACCCAGGACCACTGGAAGTAGTGAAAAGAGGTGGAAATAAAAGTACTGAAGGGGGAGGGTATAGCTCAAGTGGTAGAGCGCATGCTCGGCATGCACAGGGTCCTGGGTTCAATCCCCAGTGCCTCCTCTAAAAATAGATAAACAAACAAACAAACATAATTACCCCCCTCCGGAAAAAAAAAACAACTAAAAGTACTGAAAAAGAAGAAAAAAGCTTTCTTTACTGTCAGACACTGTTTTCTAACCAAAAAACTAAAATAAAACTCCAACCTGGACGCTTGCTGGCCCAGTCCAAGTCCCGGCCTTGTCGTGTGGTCAACACACACCTGCAGAAGCACTTATCCCCCTCCTTCAGTCAGAGGTGGGGAGTGAATACTGCACCCCCCCCCCACAAAGACTGTTCTTGGGCGTGCAATTTGATACAACCACTTTCAAGAAGAATTTGGCACTATCTAGAAAACTGAGGATGCACAAATCCTTCAACCCAACATTTTCACTTCCAGGTATACAGACCAGTGTCTTTATAAACTCTTCTGACCTTGAACTATAGTTGAAGTACACTTCACATTGAAAGCCAGTACACTCACACACCTCCCCAGTAAAACAGGTTTCACAAAACAGTACTAACCCCTCACACTACCCAGACTCTGATCTTTTCTGTTCTCTTCTGTTCTACTTTACCTTGTTTAACTGTGCTGGTTCTGGTGTCCCTAAACTGATCTGACAATCCACTAACAGGTCACAAGCCATAGTTTGAAAAGCACTGCCCTAGAAGGCTGCACGAACACACAATAGACACGAGTGAGAACCCTGACTTCAGTGCGCTCCCTTTAACTGTCTGCAACACACAATTCATTTATTCAGCGTAGTGAATGTTTTCACACCCGCAGTGGAGAAACATGCACAAGTGTAGGAACGCTCACTGCAATACAGTTTGAAATAACAAAAAACAGGAAAAAAAATTCTATCAATAGATAAGGAGCAAACTGTGCACTCATACAATGAAATACCTTATAGCAGTTAATATGAAAGACTATATCAATATATAGCGATACATAAAATCATAAATCTCACAAACACGGTGAGTAAAAAAGTTGCAGGTTGATAATGTAAGTTTCAACAGCAAATGAATTTTATATGCAGGTAAAGCACATGTAGTAAAAGGACAAACGTGTGTGATCCCTCAGAAGAAAGGTGACATGTCCCAGCCTCTCACACCAGTGGGTGTGGCCATGGGAGTAAGTTCTGGCCAAAAGGAAATAAGCAGAGGTGTTTCTGGCAGGGTCTAGAAACTTTTCTTAAAGTATGGCTAGTCCCTTTGCCCCTTTCTTCGTCTTTTACTTATACTCAATGCATGTGATTACTGGAGCTGGAGCAGCCATTTCTGACCATGAGGTGCACTAAGGAACAGAGGTCACACGTGGTGGAGAAACAAGATGAAAGGACCCCAGTCTCTGAAGACTCTCTGAAGCAGAGTCATCATACCAGTCCCATGCCTCAGCTGCCCATCTCTGGGTTCTGAGTAAGAAAGAAAGAAGCGTCTACCATATTTAAGCCACTATTTGGAATCTCTATTATTTGCAGCCCAATCCAATCCTAACTAAAGTATGCTCAAGGAAAACAGAACATGGTTACGGAAGACAAGACATACGTGCTTGGAAGAATCGTCTAATACAGAGCTGCAACCACACCACTCAGAACGGGAGGCGTGAGAGTGAGTGCTAACGTTAAGTACACAGAAATTCTCTCACATCTTCACTCGAGCACCCGAAATCACCCGTGGTAATGCGTTTCACCGTCTGTCAACTGTACTGAAAAAAGTTATCCCTATGTATGTTTTCCACCTCAACTCTTCAGTTTGTCCTCCTATAAAACGCAGACAGTGAGGGCAGTTGTTACCGGGCTCACAGGATCACTCTGAGATGACTGACACACAAGGAGCGCTCAGCAACCATAAGCCATGACTGCTCCCGCTTTTGAGTCACTAAGTATCTACTCAGCCCAGCCGAGTGCCAGGCACTGTTTTAAGCACTGGGGTTACTGCAGTGGACAAATTTAAAAAAACTCTGCCTTCATGGAGCTTGTTCTAATTCTAGTTACACTGAACTGAGGTTCTCTTGCTTCTGCTCCTTTTTGTTTATAGTAACGTCTACTAGAGCTCCCCCGCCCCCACCCCACGTGCAATGGCTGACTCCTAACTCGTTCCTCAAGCTTCATCGCAGACATCATTTCCTCTGTAAAGCCTCACCTGGCCACCACACGACGGAATCAAGGGCTGCTCTAGGTGTTGCAGAGAGCCCACACTTCACCCCTGTTATGCAGCTCGCACCCTTGCACTTAACTGCCCACCCACTTCCTCATCAGGCTGACGCTTTGAAGGTTTCACTGTCGAAACCTCAGTACTTATGCAGTGCCTGGCACAGAATAAATGCTCAGTAATGTTCGCTGAGCGAATCAGTGAGTACACGTGGTCCATAGCCTTAAGTGGAAATGGCCACCAGAATTGGCCTGCACTTTGTCATTCAAAGCTGCCCACGCTAAACACTGCAAACAAAAGCAAAAACAAATTAAAAGCCCATGTTAGTATCATACCCAAAGGATTCTTCTTGTCTTTACATTTTTCTTTGAATTCGAGGATGATTTTTTTCATGAGTTCATCAACAGCTGCATTGGAAGGCGCGCACACAAGGACACGGTTTTGTTTGATCTTGGCATTGGAGTTTTCATCTGAGTGTCCCCTCCTCTGGTCCCACAATTTGCCACCAAACAAACAAACAAACAAACAAACACTGGTGAGCACTATTCTGCAGTGCTATACCCGCTACTTCCATGTATATTCAAAGTTCCCCTTACAAATAGTTAAAAGTAAATAAAAGCGCCCGTATCTTCAACTGATACTAGAAAATTACTCTAGCACAGAACGTTACCGTAACTTCCCTCAGTCTTATCTTACTACCCACTTATTTTACTCAACACTCAATCCAACCAAAATGTAGATGAAGATGGTTTCCTGGTGTTAGACGTGACCTCCAATAAAGCCAGGAGACCACCATCCTAGCCCTTAGGATTAGTTTCACACAAGACAACGTTTTCTGCTCTTTTTATTTGATAACCTTCTCCACCTGTGCCGCCCTTTTATCTGATACAATTCCACACAACATCAGAAAGATACACAAAATTGAAGGAGAAAAGGCACTTTCGTACTCATGTAAATGTTAGTTAATTCAAGTGAAGCAAAAGGAAGTACTCAGTGACAGCACTGATGCCCTCACACGGACTCTACCTCTGTCAGCAAGCGGTACAGGAGACCGACAATGGTTTTTGATTTTCCTGTGCCAGGCGGTCCATGAATCAGACAGATCTTGGCAACCGATGGGGAGTGTCTCACCATGGCATACGCAGTTTCTATTGCTTTCTTTTGGTCTTCGTTGAAATCTCTTAAGTAGGCGATCTATACAAAAGACATTAGTGAGAATGAGTTGTTCCTCCTGCAGCGGCGCAGGAGAGGGAGATAATGGAAAACATCTGTTTGAATTTCACCTTATCTTTATCAGACAGAAGCTCTGGTTATGATCAGTCCAGACCCCAAAATGACCTTTAATCTAAGAACCACTTTCACTACTGGAAATAAAGTTACTTATTATGAGTGTCTGTAGGCTCCGGTTCACCTACAAATACAACTGTATTTTTATTTGACATTCTTATAGAGATGATCACAAACTGTTACGTAGTTTTCTTCTATTTATTCCTGTTTCTTCCCATTTTAGTCAATTCTCTTCTTGCGCAGTAAAAGAAAAAACATTCCAAGACTTTCTTTCTTACTAACACAGCTGATATAGTAGAAGGAAGATAGATTTTGGGTCAGATTTGAGTCTATACCTCAGTTTCATTCACAAGCTAGATCTCTAAATTCCTAACTCTGAGCTTCAGTGTTTGTCATATATTAAGTCTAGGATTCCTAAAAAGGGTGAGAATTGGGTGAAATAACTCACATGAAAACCCTAACACACAGCAGATGTCCAAAAAGCACTACTTTCCTTGTGCCTGTCTCTGTGTTAACTCTGTGTTAACTTCCTGGATCTTACACACAACTCTTACAATGAGAAATATGAGTTCACACAAAATGACAACTTCATCTTCATACCTGCGACAATACCAGTCAATTTTCCATTGATCATTCAAAATCAAAATTAATTCCGCTAAATCAACTCCTACTCCTGAACTGTAATTACCTAAACAAAAACTTAAGTAGCATGCTCAAACATTTTAATGTTGTTCTTCAATCATATTTTCAATTCCTTATCGTACTCTACCTTTTTCCTAAAGCTGACTAACCCAACACAAAGACATACTTTGAAATATCAAAAACCTAAGCACTAAACAATGTCACTGGGCACACAAGGTGACTATGTCTTTGTTGCAGACATGAGGGAACATGTAATAGATAAAGACAACATGATGCTTCAACATTCTGACATGAAATGTTCCAACTTTTCCTGTTATTAGATGATCATTACTCACAATTCTCTCAGATGTTGTAGTTAGTAAATCTTTTGTACAGAAGTCCATGGGGTTTGGATTCAGAACGGCTCTGGCCAGTTGGTTCCGACCACTCAGCAAAGACATGGCTTTCAACTTCCTTTGTGTCGTTACTAGAGAGCTAATTACAATACATTTCACGAATTCACTTAAACTGACTGGTAAGTTATCTTGAGTCTGGATGGAAACGGAACACTCAGACTTCCCATTACGCACTATTACCAAGAAGGAGAAAAAGCCATTTCAGTCACCAGTGAGTAACAGTGTCCAGTTAAACAGGTTATTCAGAATTGGTATTTTGTAACATGTTACTTTATATACTAAATCAATAATTTACTCAACAAGTATCTACTGAATGCCTCCTAAGAGCCAGGCAATGTTTCTGTCATTTTTTCGCAGAGGGAGACAGATACATGAATGACTGTGTCAGGGGATGTAAGTGCTATGAAGACAGCAGAGAGGGGGCAAGAAAGGGATGCAGGATGTGAGGGAGGACTACCGCGGGCAGGACAGTCAGGGAAGGCCTTCCTGATCAAGATAATACCAGAGCCGATGCTTGACACAGGGGAGTGAGCCACGCCGTGACCTGGGGAAAGTGTGTTACAGGCGGAGAATCAGCAACTGCAAAGACCACGAGGCAGAGATGTGACTAGAGTATTTTAGGAACAGGGAGAAGGCTAGAATGGCTGGAAGGAAAAGTAGGGAGAAACGAGCTAGAAGACAGAGTAGAGTAGGGCCACACTTTATGGGACTATGTAGACCAGTAGGGACTCTGAACACTACCTGAGACAATTCTGTGGAGGGAAGAGACATGCTCTAAGTTACACACTAAGAGAATCACATACTGCAGACTACAGAATAAACCGCAATGGGAAAAGCAAAGACAGACCACTTAAGAGGCCACTGTAGGATCCAGGCAAAAGTTAGTGGAAGTGTGCGCCAGGACATAATAGTAGAAGTGGGGCCTGGATCTTGGATATACTGCAAAGGAAGAGTCAAGACGATTTCCTGGTGAATTAGGTGGATGATGCTGAAGTTTTTTGGCTGAGCAACTGGAAGATTGGAAGCCCTGCTAACTGAGATGGGAAAATTGAAGGAACTGCAGATGTCAGGCAGAAAATCAAGCATTCCTTTTGGTGTAGGTTTGAAATGGTTAATCTATCTCCAAATGGAGACGTCAGAGAGTGGGATGCAAGAAGGGTTCAGGGAAGGATGCTACCTTAGAAACAGAAATTTGGCAAATTAACCACTTGAAAGAGTCTAAAGCACAGATTAAGGCACATATCCTCGTTTGCTACTCCTCTAAACGCATTCTACACAAAGCCCTGCGCCCTGATCACACCTATGTTAGTAAATATGGCACATCAGTTATGAGGCAGCACAATGCTGAGCTCTAAGGGGCTTTGTTGTAATTTTTAAGATAAAACACAAAAAGGTAAAGGAATAATGAAATCATATTGTCTTCATATAATAGAGACTAAGAAAGCAGCAATGTCAAAAAGGCAGCTTGGAATATAACAAAGAACGTGGACTTTGCAGCCAAACAAAATCAGGTTTCAATTATGTACCTATCTTTTAATACTGAGGATGACCCTGGATAAGTTACTTAACATCCCTGAGCTCTGACTTCCCAATGAGCAGGGAATGAGTAATTTTTACTATTTTGCAGGGCTTTGGGAAAAGATGACAAATGTGCCCAGGTAGGGCACAGGTGGTGCTCCTTAAGTTCAAGCTAAAACTTCTGTTATGTTACCTTAGGGAGAGAAGCCCCCACAACGCAATGGATGGGAGTGATGGAGACAGCGAACCCCTCCAGCTGCCTTACAGTGAGTTGTAAGTTTGGCCTTCTCAGAAACAATTAGCCACAAAACCAAGGTTGGAATGTGATTTAACAAACAGGTTGCACATTGTCTGTTTTGTAACAAACACACTGACAGATGAAGGAATTTACTAGAAGGAGAAGACATAACAAAAGAAAGCTTTTAAATTGTAAGTCTAATGCAATAAATACTGGGCCTTTTCCAGCTGAGTCCAGAAAAACTAAAAAAGGACCCTGAATGGCAAGTAATCAACTGAGCAAATACAGGTCTGGTAAATAAATGTACAGCAAATACAGGTCTGTTAAACCCAGAGTAAATATACAACTGGTAAATGTCCAGCAAACACGTGGCCAGTAAAGCCTAACTTAGAGGGAAATTACAAGATGAGCTTCTGACAGATGTCCCTTCGCCCGCTCATTATTTACTTACTGACTGAAGTGCGGCGAAATTTATGAACATAACCACAGTGATATTCATGGGGATCCAGCACAAAGTTTCTCTGTAGATCCTTCTTCTCTTCATTTAGTCTTTCGGGAACCAAGAACACCAAATCATTTTCCTTTGGATGAAGCTGTTTAGCTAGTTCACATTCCTCAAGATAAACTATAAAACAATAAGAAACCAGCATTAATTCTAACAGAACTGTTTTACTTAAGATTACCTACTGAAAGGATATGAAACTCGTATGAAGTCAAGCAAGTGTACAGCACTAGTGGACTTTGTATTACTTCAAAATGGCAGTCCAAGCCAGTCAACACCTTCAAATACTGATTATATGGTATTACAAAATTATTCTTAAAAACAGATGAAACCATAATATTCAAAAGTAGCTAATAAATTTCCTGTCCTTGAAGTTTATCTTAGGTTTTAATCAAGAAACATTCATTTTTGTTCCCTACTTTCAAAATCCCAAGAGAAATTCCAGAAACGGATACAAGTATATATAAGAATTCTTAGCCTATTGGTGATATTTCAAACAAGGGGAAAAGGACAGTAGTAAAACAAATGGGGCTGGGAAAACAGGCCAATCACTAAAATTAAAAAGTTTAGTACAAGCAGCTAAATCCGGCAACAGCGTGTTGAACTAAATTTAAAGCATGAAGTATGGGGACTAGGTAGACTGAACCACAGAGTCAAAAAAAATTTTTTTTAAATGCATCGTGTAAGAAATACTTATTTGAAGGCATCAGAGAACAAATACAACAATGAAAAATCACTATATTGAGAACCAGAACAGTGAGGAAATCCACAGGGGTCAGCCCAGTGTTTTCCCTAGAAACATCTGAACTATTCAGGGAGTAGCAGTCAGGAGTCTGAGCCGTACCTGGGATGGCCTTGCACACAGAAAAAAAACACAAATGTTGGCATCCAGGGCCTGCAGAGAGTGGGCACCTGGTAGCCCCCCTGCTTCAGGCTGGGACCGGAAGGACGACACCCGAGGAAGAAGCAGGAGTAAACTGGCCTTTGCATGGGCTGCAGACCAGCTTCACTTCACCTGAGTACTTCAGGAAAGCTCAGTCCTTTAAACAGGATTAAGATGATCCCACATTGCTACTGCTCCCAGAATCCTGGCAGAGCAAAGGAAAAGCCTCTCTGGAAGAAGACAGCATCATGCTAGGCCTCAAGATTATTTTTACATAACCTTCCAGAGACAATGACCAACACATTATGCAAAGCACAAGGAGAGAACAAATACATGAACTGGTAGAATCAACAAACAAACAAACAAAGGGCTGCACAGGGCACGACTGAGTATAGCCGTCCCTTGGTATCTGTGGGGAACTGGGTCCCCTGTCGGACACCAAAATCCTGAGATGCTCAAGTGTCTTACATAAAATGGCACAGTATGTCCTATGGCTCAGGCACACCCTCCTGCATACTTTAACGTCTCTAGATCACCTATAATACCTAACACAACGCAATGCTATGTGCAGACTTGTAAGTCCAACAGAAGTGGTATGTAAACAGATGCTGATGCACAGCAAATTCAAGTTTTTCTGGAATTTTTTTCCCAAATATCTTTAATCCACGGTTGAATCCAAGGATGCAGAACCTATACATACAGAGGACCAATCGTATGTTTTACACAGGTTAAAATATAGAATTAAAATACATAACAACAATAATATACTATTGGGATGGGGATTAACAGAGTTAAAGTCTTTTTTTTTTTAAAGATTTTTTTCCTTATCTACAGAGACAATTAAAATATCTATTAAAACTATGCACTTCTGATAAATCAAGCATGAACATTATAAGTTTTAACTAAATACTTAATAGCAAAAGAGCTATAAATTGGGGTATAATTTCCAAACTGAAAGAGAAGAAAAACTGAAAACTTTAAAAATGGAAAGAAAATTTTAGAGTATTCAGCCAAATCAAAAGAAAGTTAATAGTTAGTATATAATTAGGCTCATTTGTTGTTACTGCATTTCTTGTTTTTTTTTTTTTTGGTGGGGGGAGGTAATTAAGTTTATTTATTTATTTATAACGGAGGTACTGTGGATGTATTTCATTTTATGGTTTGCTTTTTATAGTCACCTCTGTTGATTTAACGGTTCAAAAATCTCACGTATATGTAAAAAGCATACTGCAGTTCTATTAGTTTTTTCTTTATATATTTTATTAGGTGCACATACATGCACTCAAATTCGTCATATCTTCTGTTAATTGAACTTAACATTGTGAAATACTCCCTTTTTATCTCAAATAATACTTTTCTGCCTTAAAGTCTATTTAGTCTAATATTAACAGAGCAAAACAAGTTTTCTTTTAGTTGGGTTTGAATGAGTATCTTTCTCCAAGCTTTTTTTTTCAACCTTTCTGTATCCTTACATTTACATGTATTACTTGTTAATAGCATATAACATGCCCATATTGATCCTAAAATAACACTTTCTACCAAAAGATACTAAGGCTACTTAGAAAATTTCAAGTTCAGATATGGGATAAAAAATATGAATGATACCGGTTACATGAGATGGCAAGAAAGTTCTCAAAGACTAGAAGGGTCCTGTCTAAAGGGTTCAGGAGCCAACCTGAAGAAGCCAATTACAAAGGACTGAAATGGAAGCATATTTAAGTCCATGTGTTTATAACGAAAAATTTTTTAAAAGGGTCACTGGTCAACACCAGTGCTTGCAGTAAATTAACTCATTATTTTGAAAACTGGTCAAGAGTCAAGACCTTATTCTACCTTTCTTTATAAAAGTATACCACTAAGTAATCAAATAAAATAGAGAACTTTCTCTTTATAGAGAATAGCTAGTAAGTGAAAAAATGATCAAATAAAAATACCATTTTGTATCCTTTAATAAATTAACTTATCTAGGCATTAAGCATCAGTAGCTATAAATATTACAAAAAAGAGAAATCAGAGATCAAGTACCTCCTGATAAAGGAACATCCCACCCCACCTATGAAATAGTTCTGCCAAAAATATTAAATCAAATGAATCTGATTAAGCCTCTAGATCCAACTAACAATTTACAAGAAATAGAGGACAGAAAAACATACTAAACACCATCAGGGGGACGCAATCGGCAAGACATAGACCGTAACTCCACAGGATCAACAACTCAATTTCTTCAAATACAATAAATTCATTACAAAGGGGGAAAAACATGAATGAAATAATTACACTTGAAAAAGACATTATCAACCAATGTCAATGAGTGTACCTAATTTGGATCTTAACTGAATAAGAAATAAACACTTTATTTATGAGGAAACTGAAAATCTGAACACTGACTAGCTATCTAATATTAAGGAATCATGGTTAATACTTTAGCAATATTTTATTATGAATTTTTACATCCATATCTTTTAGAGATAGTCACATAATTACAAACGACATTTTAAAAAATCTAACCAATGATGATCTGTAAAACCTCTCCATAAACTATAAAACACCACTGAAAGTAAACCTAAATAACTGAAGAAATACATCTTATTCATGAATTAGAAACTCAGTATTAGAGAGACGTCAATTCTTAACAAAGTTCCACATTTTTTTTCTTTAAAATTTACACGGGAATGCAAAGGAACAAGAACAGCTAAGCTGCTCTTTAAGGCAAAACAAAGTTAAGATGACCCGTTAATTAAAATTCATTATAAAGCCAGACTAAGTAAGTAAACCATGTGATATGGGCATAAAGGTAGGCAAAAAATCCAGTGAAGGAAAAAGGAGCCCGGAAAAAGACCACTGTATTCAATGGCCACTAGATTTACAATAAACATGCCAGTGCAGAGCATGGAAAAAGGATAATCTTTTCAGTACGCAGCACTGGGATAACTACATCTCCATCAGGAAAAAAACGAAACATGACCTCCACGTCTCACTTGGGCACAAAATCAATTCCAGGTTGACAAAGCAGTGAACTCTAGAAAAGGGGTTGGCAAACTTCCTGTTAAGAGCCAGATTTTTCTCTGCAGGCCACATATGGTGTCTGCTGCATATTCATCATCTTTTTTTCCAAAGCCTTTAAAAAAATGTAAAAACCTTACTCTAGGGCAGTATAAAAACAGAATATGGGGCAGATCTGCAAGCTGTAGTTTGCTGACACCTGTTTTACATGTTGATAATATATTTATGATCTACAGCAGAGAAGTTTCTTAAATGAGACACAGAGCACCAACCATAAAAAAAGGGTGCATTTGTTATGTTAAAAATAAGAAATTCTAAACAAGAATAAAATAAGAATTTTTAAGACATCACTAAGAGAGTCATAACGCAAACCAAAGTAGGAGAATGGTTTATACCCAGAATATTTAAAGAACTCCCTACAAATCAGCAAGAAAAAGACAACTAACAGAAAATGAACAAGAGCCGCTTCCCCGAAGAGTTCACTGAAGCATCTACTAAATACACGAAAAGGCACCCATCCTCACTGATAACAAGGCTATTACAAAATAAAGTCACAAAAGGCCATCAATACTCACACACGCCAGAATGGTTAAAATTAACACCACGGTCAAGACAAACATGTGGCGAAGGCAGGGACAACGTGACTTCGCACACCGGCAGGGGTGCATAACTGCACATAACTGGCTTGGCATTACCTACTCAAGCTGAACTTACGCATACCCTGCGACTCTGAAATCCACTGTAGGACATTCTCAACAAAAATGCCCTCACAAAAACACTAAGAGACACATGAGTGATCATAGTAACATTCTTCATAAAATGCTGTGTCTAAGAGTTAATTAACACAGCAGGCCTGAGGGTATTCTAAGGAAGGCCTGCTTACAAGGCTGGAAGGCTGGCCCTGGGCGTCTGGGAACCTGGCTTCCAGGGCGGGTCTCACCATTTGCTGTACCTAAACTGTCTTCAAACAGAGTATGATTTACGTCAAACACCCACTTTACTTCTGAAAGTCACGGATTTAGGCCAGGCAGAGGGTGTCCTAGGCAGTGAGTCTCTAAGCTTCCCTGGCAGGTAACATTTCACATGTGGTGTCACCACTCACTACTGGGAAAATTGAGTGTGTCCTGCGTGACTCCTCTGAGAAAGCACTCTTGGAAGTTTCTGCTGGTTTGCTTCAGGCCACCCCATGCGCTTTCTCCCTGTGTGAATTTTGCTTATACCCTTTGCTGCTGTCTGTCATAGCCATGAGCATGAATATGTTAATTCTTGTGAGTCCTCCTAGTGGACCACTGAGCCTGGGGCGGCTCCTGACACACGGACCAAAACTGCTGGAAAAAACGTTCAGCAACAGTAAAATGATAATCTATTCACAGCAATGAAAACAATACCAAAGGTGCACACAAAACGGATGAATTACACAAACATGTGAGATGAAAGACGGCAGACCCGAGAACACCGTGTGATTCCATCATATGATCAAGATAAATGGCAGGTAAATCAGCTAAAGAGAAATAAAAGCCTACTACAAGAAAAAAATGAAAGTATTTATCTAATATCTAAAACCAAAATCTAAACGGTAAAGAAATAAATCTGGTATTTTTGAACATGAAGATAAAAACTGTCTGTGCCTCACAAACTGCATGTGAATTGAATAGAACACAAAAGGACAAGGGGCGCGCACAGATGAGCAGTCGGCCACCCCCCAGCCTGGAACACAAGAGACAGGGAAGGTTTGGGGACAAAAACTGGAAATGTCAAATGAGATACATTTTTCACACAAAACTGAGGAAAAAGTTTAAAGTAACAAAGAAGAAGAGAGACACATTCTTACATCCTTATGCTAGATGTGAAAATGTATTCTTTTTAGTAGGCAGAGGCAATATGAATCGGAAGTCTTACAAAGCACGTACTGTTTGACGTAGCAAACGGATTTATTCAGTGATTGTTAACAGTGAAAAACTATAATGTACGGGTCTAACTAGAAGTTACTGGTTAAATAGAACTATGGAGTATGCTTACAAGGGAATAACTACAATTACTAAATGTACTGTTATCTTTTAATTATCTCTGAAATGACACTGATAATAGAGTAAATGAAAGTAAGTTAAGATGTAAGCTTCATGAAGGCAGAATTTTGTTTTCATCACAGCTACAAACCTAGCTCTAGAATCACTATCAGGTAGTATAAAGTTAATAAATATTTGCTGAATAAATGAATGAAAAAGTCACAAGAATAGTTAAAATGACCCTGCCCTCCCCCCTCACACAATTCCCATAGATAAGTAGGAAGTCTAGCAGGGAGACAGCCATGACTGTGCTCACAGGATCATCTCTGAATGATGGGAGTTGTGGGTCATGTTTATTTTACTATTGCTGATATTACCTGAATGTTCTACAATGAGCATTATAATACTTCCCCCCAAAAACAGACACATGCTTTCTTTCTTGACTGACTCTATGGAGTAGGACAGATTGGGGGGAGGGCAAAAAGAGAACTTATACTTTTTATTTCAAAGGGTTCTGAATATTTGGCTTATTTATAACTAATACATAAATGTGGTATGTGTTTCAGACCAATCATGCAATGAGAAGACACATGGCAGGAAGATTTACTCAAAATCTATGAACACTATCATGGTGACACCCCTGCCCATCCGCCCCCGCCAGTCACGTTCCCTCCCGGGCCCTCTCTCTCCCAGGCCCAGCTTCCACGGACACTTCGGCCTGCAGTGTTCTAATCGCATAATGATTAAAATCATGAATTTTATACTCATAACCATCCTGTTAATTATCCTCATTAATTAAGACTTTAAACATATTCTTTATAAGAGGTTACAAATTAGGAAACCTATGTCCCAGAAAATTCCAACAATCATTATGTTTCCTCAGATAGAAATCTCCACTTATTATATGATATATTCCAAGTTACATAAGAAAGGACTCACCCACAAACTCCCAGTATTTTTTATAATCAGCAGGAAATTTTCGTAATTGCAACTGATGGAATTTCTCTTTATTGGGAGAGCTGATCCATTCCTGTGCCACCTACACAAAGCCAAAAAAGCAAATTAAGAAAGCAAAATCATCTGAAAAACCAATGCTAAACAGCAACATTTTCCAAAGTAAGCAACAGTAAAATCCAGAACCTAGAATCCCAGGTGACAGAAACATTAAAAATGTGGGACTTCCGGTTTCCAGCTTGGCATGTAAGGAACTCAGAAGTCGCTGCTCCATCTCAACCACAAGCAGAGACAGACAGGGGATGCAGACAATCACAACCTACCCTCATAACTTAGGAGCAGAAACTCTTCAGTAGAAACCTCCGTGCCAGGACAGGAAAAACTGAACTGTAACTGACAAACTACACGAGGCTCAGTATGGACAACTCTGAATGTTAAAAACTCGAGGGGGACCCAGGCCCAAGGGGGACCCCGCACTCTCGTGAGTTTTACATCTAGGAGCTCTACCAGGCCCTCACAGTGAATACTGGAGAAAATTCCCTGTGTGCTTCCAGCAAGGGGGTGGTTAGGGACTGAGGGGAAGAAACCACTTTGAAATACACCCGCGCATTCTGACCTTAACAAGGCTTGGTCTACAAAGCAACTATTTTACCAGAGCCAAACCTGCTGGGGATTTATCACAGCCCAACCGACTTGAGGGAAGATAATCAAGTCCAGCAGTTTGAGCCATCCTGTCTCCCCCAAGGAGGTGGGGGAAACTAAGAAGTGTGTGTCAAGTTCATTGTCCAGAGGCAAGCGCTCACTAAAAGACCAACACCGAGGACTGGAATGCTTCCCCTTCCCCCATACCTCACTACCATATTACTAAAGACCCATTTACTGCTGCTCCTTTTACTCAGTAGATCATGTCCACCTTGCAACAGAAAACGACAAGGCACACTCAAAGGCAAAAATCACAGTTTGGAGAGACTGAACAATCATCAGAACCAGTCAGATACGGCAGGAATACTGGAATTATCTGATGGAATTAAAAAAAAACCAAAAAACCTGTAATTAATACGCTAAGAGTTTAATGGAAAAAGTAGACTATGAAATAATAGATGGATAATGTAATCAAAGAGATGTCAATTCTAAGGAGGAATCAAGAAGAACTGCTAGAAATCAAAAACACTGTAACACAAATGAAAGATGCCTCTGATGGTTGAGGAGAAGATCTCTGAGCTGGAGGATACACAGCAACATAAACTACGAAAGCTGAAAACCAAAGAAACAAAAAACTGGGGAAAAAATAACAGAATATTCCAGGAACTATGTGACAATGAGAAAAGGTGGAACACACATGTAATGGGGACACCACAAGAGAGGAAGAGAGAGGGAAAGAAGCAGTATTTGAGGCAATCATGACTCATTCCAAAATTAATGTCAGACACCAAATCACAGATCCAGGAAGTTCAGAGACCAAACAGAATAAATGTCAAAAACGATACCTAGCCATGTCATATTCAAACCTCAGGAATATGAAATATCAAAGATAAAGAAAAAATCTCGAAAGAAGCCAGTGGTAAAAAAACACCTTGCCTATAGAAAAGGTAAGAATTACACCTGACTTCTCCTCAGAAACAATGCAAGCAAGAAGAGAGGAGAGGGAAAAATATTTAGACTGTAAGAGAGAAAAAAACCTACCAATCTAGAATTCTGAATCCTGCAAAATTATCCTTTAAAAGTGAAGAATAAATAGTTTCTCAGACAAAATTTGAGAGAACTTGTTACCACTGGACCTATCCTGCAAGAGGTATTATAAGATCTTCAGAGAGAAGGAAAATGACATAGGTCAGAAGCTCTAATCTGCTTAAACAAGACAAGAACATTGGAGAATGAATAAGAGAAGGTAAAATTAAATTTTTTATGTTTCTTATTCGTAATTTGAGCTAACAGATAATAGTTTATTCAAAATAACAGCAACAATATATTCAACTATGGATGCTTCCGCGTGTGTACATACATGCTCATCTATGCCTATGCAAGGGAAATGAATGACAGCAGTGACATGACAGACAAGAAGAATTAGGAATATTTTGTTATTATTAAGTAGTCACAATATCCATAAGGCATTATCTAAAAGTAAACTTAGATTAGTTTTAAATATATACTGCAAGCTCTAAGGCAATCACTAATAAAAAAATATATATACTGATATGCTAATGATAGACAGAAAACAGAATTACATAAAATGCTCAATTAAAACCACAACAGCAGAAAAAGCATGGAAGACAAAAATAGAAACAAAGAACAAGGGTAACAAATAGAAAATAGTAACAAATATGGTAGAAATTAATCCACCTCTATCAATAATCACATTAAATATCAATGGTCTAAATACACCAATTCGGATTGGAAGAGTGGATCAAAAAACAAGACCTAACTATATGTTGTCTACGAGAAACTCACTTTATATATAAAGACATTGTAAACTAAGTAACAGAATGAAGATAAACCATGTTAACACTAATCAAAAGCAAGCAGTAGTTTGACACAAGGCAGTTTACATGGTCAGATTTAAAATCTAAAAGAGAGTCTGAAGCTAGTTTAGCAGTAAGTATATAGAAAATTAAGTAAATAAAATAATAAATTCAGAGAAAGCAAAGAGTTGGTAAGGAAAGCAAAAGTAGTTCTAGCACACCACATGACTAAGCTGTGGATGCCTCTTGCATAGTCAGACAACAACAAATACTGACCTAAAAATTACAAGACAGCTCCACAGTCAGGATGGGGAAATGGGGAAGCGGGTGTGTGAAGGTAGGGCTGGGAAGAGAGGGTACTTTCTGTAGTGGGAAACTAACAGAAAATGCCTAAAACTGAAAAATTGAGAAGTCAAAATCGTGGCATGTTATTTAGAAATATGGAAGCAAATAACAAGAGGATCCATCAAGACTCAAACATGACTACTTGAGGAGGTGATGGTGTGTGCTGTTTTTTTTATAATGGGCCTTCCATCAGGATTTGACCATTTTAAACTCTGTGCACATACAAATGAAACTTGTGTTCATTCTGCTTTGAAAGGATTAGGGCTACAAAAATGTCGTGAAGAAGGAGACCTTAAAGAGGAACATATAAATACCTCTTAACTCAGGGAAAAATAAAATCAGAAAAAAATGTCCTAAATTTAAGAACTATGAATGACTTTCAAATGGTTTATTGCTTTCCAGAAATAGTAAAGGCTGAAGAAAAAAATTAGCTTCAAAATGAAGAAAATTTCTGTATTTTCCCTGGCTTATTTAACTGTATCAACTATTCACTGAGCTAACAATTTTTGTAAGGTAAGAAAATAATTCTTGTAATACTAAATATTTCACTGTGTTGTTATGGAGAGAGACTGAAGACTCTCTATCAATTAGTTGTTTCTAATGCTTTCCCAACTCTAGTGAAACAAGTCTCAAGACAATGGCTGAAAAAAAAAAAAAAAAGACACTGGCTGGAATCTGGGGCATACATTGATACAGACTGGCCTCTCCGTGCAACGCTTCTACATCCTAAGCCTGATCTCCCCTCAGTGTCTTTGCACTCCCTCTGCCTGGAACGTACTTCCCGTGACCCACCCCTTCCATTCTCAGTGTGAACACCAGTGCTCCCTGAGGCTGTCTGACCTTTCAATCTATAGTGCCCTCTCCCTTTTGTTCTAGGTCATTCTAGATCACGCTAGAGCCTTTTATCCTCATCTGAAATGACCACTCCCAGAAGACAGAGGCCCTGTCGTCTCGTTCACCCCTTGCCCTCCCAGGCCTGTGATAGCGCTTGGCAAGTATCAGGCACCAAAGTATCTGTCCCGTGAGTGAACGCGCAAGTATTCACCTGAGTGCTCCTGGTTTTGTTTTTAAGAGTTTTACTACATACATACTTTGGTCTTTTTTTTACAAAGAATTTGGAAGAAGTAAAAATCTACCTGCTTTGAGAATACCAAAGTGCAGCTGGGTGTTTTCACTATAAGGATGGCTAGCTGTTTTTCTGAGGTTCAAATTTCACCAGGAATCCTGTATTTTATTTAGCAATCCTAGTCAGAGGGAGGGAGAGAGAAGACCCAGAATGGGATGTGTTGGGGTAAGGGAGGCAGCTACAGGGAGAGAGCAGCTGCTATGAGGTGTAAGAAGCTGGGAAGGCAGATGTGAACAGAGAAATCTGGATTTATTGCTTTGTGTCAATCGATGTAATTCACTCTCTGCTACCTCCTCAAGGAAACTTCAGTAAAGGTCTACATTCCTTTTCAAAAAAATAAATGCAGATGGGAGACTGTCTCCTCTGAGATGTTCTCCCTTACCTTTGCCCCAGAAAACACTTCCTCCTGTGCTACCTCTGGACTTGGCACATTAGCACTCTGAACTGTGTCTGTAAGCTCCAGGAGGGCAGAGGTCAACCAAGCGTTTCCTCTGTACCACCAGCATCTAGAACCCGGTCTGGCACAGAGTCTGTTCAGCATGAAATCTACAAGCTACATCTAAGTCAAAACAAGGTCAGTTATTTTAGCTGTACTATTACTTGGCACGGTAAAGAAAGGCAATTTCAAAGTCTACATGTATACAATTAAAGCACATACTTACTGTTTCAAAAGTATTCAATATCATCAAAGGGAAAAAAACATTAAAATAATCTCCACAGTCTTGGAATCTGACAGGCACACGTCTTGCGATGGACTGACAAAGACTTGACGGGGGCCCATACTGATCAAAGTTCACGAACATGTCGTACTTCCATTTTAAGACCTCTTTAACGAAGGTGTCAGAGACGGACTGTGATGACAGGATGTTTACTGGAGAGGAGACCGGAAAAGATTTGCTTTCACCAAGTGGAACTTTGTAACCTTGCCTGCTGGAATTATTTGGAGTCTGAGGATGAAGGATGTTGCATGCACTCTTCACTTCACCCATTGGCTTCTGAGACACCAGAGAAGTCGGCTGTGGTACTTTCAAAACAGACTGTATCCCAGTTGACTTTTTTAGAGCTGGTGGAAGTGCTGAGGTATTCTCCAAAGACTTGGAAAGATGAGCAATTCGTGAAGTACTACTTGAGCTAAAAATCTTAGCAGTGGAGGGTCTGGAAGGTTTAGACGCAGAGAGAGGCAAGGCAGGTTTACGAAATACATCTTCATCTGCTGCTTTAGCTTCTGAGTGTTTCAAGCAGTATTCACCCTGGTTTTTCAGAGTTTCAACACAATCTTTATACTTACATTTTGTGCTACTCACAGATTCCAACTGAGGCCGACTGGTGGAAACTTCTTCTACCTGAACTGTGTCTTTTCCATGAACTACTTCAATGAGGTTATCATTCTCTTTCTCCATTTGTGAACATAAATCCATATCTTCAGGATCACGCTGTGTTAGAAATATATCATCTCCCTCTATATCACTGTTGGATTCAGGCTCTCCCTCTTTCAAAGATGCCACCTCTAAACGATGTACTGTTAGGTCACCTCCACCTAAAGGGTCCTCTGAAGTAGAGACAATGACTTCACTCGTTGGTATTCTTCCATTCCACACTACAGAACTGCACTGGTTCAAGAGACAAGGATCATCAGTTACCTGAGAAACGTGTTTTGCTTTTGTGGGTTCTGTTTCAGAAGACACACATTTTAACTGTTTTTCACTATTGTTAGCAGCTACCTCAGATCCCCCTTTATGACTATAATCTGACCTATCGGACTCCGGTACAAATGTGTCAGAATCCTGTGCTGCGTGCGGTCCTGCTCTTGGAGTAACTGTACTTTCACAGTCAAGGAGTCTTTGTCTATTTTGTTGCAATTTGGGTCTCATCTGCCTTCGCAACTGAAGGTCTTGACTCGTCAGCAATTTCTTATTATTTCTGACAGACAGAGTTTGAGGAGAAATTAATTTAGCCTTTTTCCGGGTATCGACTACTCCAACAGTTTTGCCATAGTCACGTAACCGAGATATAGAGTCTAAAGATCGCTGAGACAACTCAAATGCCCTACGAGGAGCCTTTTTCAGACCAAGTTTCTCAACTGTTGAAGCTGGTTCCGGACACTGGCGAAACTTCTTTGGTGGCACAACAGCAGGAGTTGTTCGACAGCTTATGTAACTTGAACTTTTATTCTGCCCTTTTCTGGTATCGGAATGTGTCTTCCTAGGAGTTTTAGAAAGTGGGACTTTCCGAACAGGTTTGGAGCAAGTGCGAAGCTTTGGAGGGGACTTCTTTAGGGACGCCGTGGTGGGTCTCTGAATACTTGAACTGGGAGCTGTGGTCCTTACATCTGCACTTTTTACATCATCTTCAGTTAGCTCTCCCTCGTTAAGATCAGACTGGTCCTTACTTCTGACAGAAGAAGGCCTTAGATGATCTTCAGCCACAGGTTTTTCATATCGTTTTCTCTTGGGTTTTTTTACCTCAATTTCACAAAACTCCTCAACAGAAATACTACTCCTCTGTGGTTCTGCTTGTTCCTCAACACCCTCTGTTACTTTTTTAATGACCTCTCCAGACACATAATCTGTATCATAACCCCAGTCATTTGTGGTATCACCTATACGAGTCAAGCATGAATTTTTTTCATCCTCTTGAACTGAACTGTTGTTGTCTGGTTTCTGATCTTGCCAAACTGAAAACATTTCAAATGGACTTTCAAACTCAAAAAACTGAGAATCAGATTCCTCAAACTCCAACAGGGACTTTGTCTTTTCTTCCTTGATCACCTTCTGTTTCACATTCGTATCAGCTACTGAAGTATGCTGCTCTGGACAGGCCTTCCCAACGCACAGTTCATCCTGTTTAATGAGTTTCTCAAAACCCAGAGTTCTTTCATCATCATCATCATCATCATCAGAATCTGAGATAACAATAACATGCTCACGGCAGGTTTTCCCGTTATTTCGGTTAGCTGTGAAACATCTTTTATCATCTTTTACTTTTCTTTGTAGCTGGGATGAACTTTTTGGGGTCAAATCTGATGGGAACTTAGTAACACTGGCTTGAGCTATTAGAGATAAGTTGTGGAGGTCTCTGTCTACCTGAGAATCTGTTAAGATGTCAGACTTAGGACTGATGCTAGGGGCCTGTTCTCTCAAAGCAGAAGAAACCTGGTCGGTACACTTGCTAATTTCCTTACCTCTTGTTTCAAGTACAGTCACAGGATCTTTAAAAGGTGTTTTCTTCACAATAGTATTGGGCATTTCTGCAAACAAATTCTTATTACCAACATGACACTCCTGTATTTGACAGCTGTTTTCAGGGGTATCCAACTCTTCTTTCTTTATTTGTTTCTTTTTCAGCAATAAACTGTTTTGAGACTTTTGTTCTCCATTTTTCTCGTCCAGAATACCATTAGCGTCCAAAGAGAGGTTGTGCATGAAGCCATCTCCTTTCTGACCTAGATCCTTCCTTGAATAGAAACTCTCAATGCTAGATACAGGCAGGTTTTCCTCTAAACTGACAGCACTGCTGACCACGGAACTTTTCTGGTGTGGCTTTTTTATTACATGTGATAACTTAGCACAGATTTCATCTTTCTGTGTCTTAGTTTTTGTTTTTGAGGTTTTGCCAAGAGTATCATCCTTTAAAGAGAAATCCTCATTTGATGTGGACACCTTTTCCAGAGAATCAGTGCTAGAATCAGTCAA
The DNA here is from genome assembly GCF_048773025.1 of Camelus bactrianus. Lineage (NCBI taxonomy): Eukaryota > Metazoa > Chordata > Mammalia > Artiodactyla > Camelidae > Camelus > Camelus bactrianus. The sequence continues at coordinate 74,133,071 of NC_133542.1, forward strand.
CTTTATTATTCCTCTGTCAAATACCCTTTCTGGACCATTTCTTGAGGTACAATGCTGCGGTGTACATGAGGCATTCTCTTTTACAGACTTACACTTCCCTGTACTTATTTTCATTTGGTCTTGAGCTCGTTCAGTGATATTTTTACTTCTCTGCTTTAAGCAAGGCTCAGCTGAGAGGTGGTCTAGTTTCAGATCTTTTATGTGGTTTTGCTCATTATTTGCTTTGCTCAAAATACTTGCTTGCAGGTGATGCATCTCAGCTTTCAATGGCTGTTTAGAAAGTGTTGGGCTGTTCATGTCCTTTTTAGGTTTCTTCCCTAACAGCTCACTTTCTTCCTCACAAGATACGAAAGGGGTTTCACACAGAGGACTCAGACCCACGAAAGTGCTACTCTGAGGCACTTTGAATTTGATGTTTCTGATAATTTGCTTTAAACAAGCCTGTAACTCGTGGGTTTCCTGACTGGTCAACTGCCAACCTAAAGATAAATTTCCTCGCAGGAATAAGTTGAGCTTATCCCAGAATCGCTTACACAGAGTTTGCTGCCCAAGCTGATAACCTTCTTTAAGGAGACTTCTAATCAGCTGCACACAAGCCAGCTGCACAGAGTTGGATGGCACTGAATGCAATGACAAAGACGATATCATTCCCATTCCTTTGGAGCAATTTCCAGATGACTTCTCAGAACTCCGTGCAAACGCACAGGTGGGAAGCTTGGCACACTTTACAACGGCTTCCACCCACTGCTGGGAACTAACCCACAGCAAATGCAAACATTTTTTATTCCTATGAAGTTCAATCACTGATATCAAAATCAGAAGAAAAAACTCAGTGACTTTGTCACACATGGCATCTGGTTGGTTGAGGACATCTTTGACTTCAGAATGCAGATGATGAATAACCTCCACTATGTAAGCCACACCCAAATCCTTCAGATCCATGAGGGACTGAACAAAAGGGATGAACCACAGAAATGTGCTGTTATGAACACGCATGTCTTGACCAATATCTGACTGAAGCACACTGGCTAATGTTTCCATTTCTTCATACATGTTAGGACAATAATCTGTGCAAATGGCTGATCTCCATCCCGAATCCTAAAATGAAAGAAATACTGACATTCAGATAAACAAGCACCACTCGTGACAGGATTAACACACAAGTTGTAAACAAGACAATATGCTGCTCAATTTTCCTGTTTTGGTGTACATATACATACCCCCTAGAAACTGAAAACACAGCTCAATTTTGAGGTTAAGGTTTCATGAAAAGGTAAATTTATAACATCTCCATAAACTCTGACCTTCTTTCCAGAGTTAGCTGGTTTTGGTTTCTAGTCATGGAACTTGTCTCTCCCAATGCCATAAACATTCCACCCTTCCTAAGTGCCATTAGAGTCCATTTTTACCCCAGGCACTACTGTTCAATCAGAAAGATTTTATGTAACAGTTGATTCAGAATAACTACGTATCATAAAATCGGCAACTGAACTAATTATGTGAAACACTGTCTATACAATACAAATGCAATACAATTATCGTCTGAATTCTCAAAATGTTTTATACCTTTTTGGTCTTTTCAGGATTATAATTGTACACAATCTGGCTGCAAGTCACCATATCATCAAAATACGACTCTGGTTCTAACTTGGCCCTTAAAAGAATAAATAGAAATTACTGAAATGAAGGGGAAAAAAAGAAAAAAAACCCTGTTGTTACATCAGTTACAACAGATTTCCTCATCCAGACTGTCTGAAATCCTGACACACGAACTGAACCAACCTCACAGAGCTGTTCCGTATATTTTGGATCTCTTTATTGTAGCTCGTATTGTTGATGATGGTTTGAAATGCCTCAATAGGATCAATAAGTTGACCCCAGACCTTAGATCCAAGGCGATCCAGAATCACCATGAAACAGTGTAAAGCTGGCCAGAAAGGATCCACACTGTCATCTGAAATACAATGGAATAATTGCCAAATCACAAAACAATTAGAAAAAGGTATATATTGAGAATTAAACATTCTTTACCTGGGTAGCAACAAAACTGAAAGCAAAGCAGCAAGTAATTTAAAGTTAAGAGCTGTCAACTATAAGGTTCAGAAAGCTGGCAAATTTTTAAATTGTTTTTCCATCTTTTTTTAAAGCAATACACCTCTATGAGAAATCTTTTTGTGTAGAACAAACTGAGATAATCTTTTTTTTTATAATGGAGATAACTAGAGATTGAATTTAGGACCTCATGCATGCTAAGCAAGTGCTTGAGCTACGCTACCCCCCAAGATAGTCTAGATAAAGCCAACTTTCTCATCCTGTTTGCCACACTTGAAATAATCATTCCTACTCTGCTTCATCTAGAACTTTATACGCCCATCCTCCAAAAAATAACAGAAAAAAAGCAGAGGAAAAAAGAGAGAAAGAAAAACTTAGTATCTATAGCTACCATGATGCAGGAAATTCTGGTTTCACGTGATCCTGAGTTGTGTGTGTGACCTGGCTGATGTAAAGAACCGAATCCCTTAGCTGCTGGATAAGCAGTGATACACACCCTCCAACTCGCTGTATCTCAACATGGCCTTGTGGTTATCTTCATTTCATCCAACTGGCAAGAATCTCATTACTCACAAGCTCTTACCTCTAGTCCTTTCCCTCTTCTCTATCAAATATCCAGTGGCAAAAACTGCCCTCCTCAAAGACCTTCAATTGCTCCTTAATGTTGTCTAAGAAAATTCCAAGTCCTCAGTCAAGCACTTACAAGATCTTACTCTATTGTTTCTTTCCAGATTTTTTCACACTCACATAAAGACATACTATCTACAGCAAAAAAAAGATAGCAAGCTTTTTCCAAACAAGAACCAGAATGCCTTCACTATTAGCACCACCTATCAAAAATCCTATCCCTCCTGAAGTCCAGCTCAAATACCTCCCCCGACAGCCAACATTCCCCACCCATCTAATGTTCTACAGTACTCTTCTTAGGCAAGTGAGCTAACTCTCTCGATTACTGATAACCCTAGAATGTTCTGCTTTTTTCCCCCTCAGGGCTCTTAGACTCTACTTTAAAAAAAAAAATCATAAGTCATTTGTGTTGTACTTCTCATATTCTTTTTTATCCTCTACTGCAGCTGACACAGTTCTGTCTAGGAAGCTCTCAAAGAAAAAAAAAGTCATCAGGTGAAAACAATTATGAAAGATTCCTTAAGGAGGCAATTCACATTCTGAAGGTGGTTAGGGGAGCTAAATAACAAAGAGGACAGAAATACATGTGCAAAGCACAGGGAAAGAAACGAATAATTTCCATAATAAATGCTAGTAAATAAATCAGTAATAACCTTAATCAGAAATAAGCTAGCAAGAAAATATATGTGGATCAAAAAAGAACATTTACATATTTCTTTTAGAATCTCCCACAAAGGAATTTATATCCCCACTGCAGTTGCCTAAAGAGAAATGAATATGGGTAAAAAAATTTATTATGTTTTCATAGAATTTGGCATGCTTGGTCTTTATTCATTCTTTCATAAAGAAGGAAAGGTTAGAAACACTAGTACAGATTCTCCCTAATCAGCCTGATAAAACCACTAGCAAAACACAACTGGGCTCTAATAACAAACATGACAATTTTAGACCCTATTTTCTAGCCTATCTGTGCAGTGCTGCCCAAGGGAGCCTTCTGTGATGATGGAAATGTTCTAGGTCTGCACTGTTCGATACAGTAGCCACCGTGCACATGCAGCTCCTGAGCTCTTGAAGTACAGCTTGTGGTACTGAAAAATTAGGTATTTTATTTCAATTTCATTAACTTAAATTTAGCCAAATTTGGCTGGCAGCCACCTTGTTGCACAGTGGAACCCTAGAGAACCAGAATGAAATAAAAAATCAGGCAAAAGGGAGAAAGTGGGACAGAGAAGGCTTTCTCCACAATTTTAATTACCATGTCATTAAAAATTTACCTCCTTTAGGTTCTAGCCTTGATTCTACTAACTATGGGTATTTCAACATGAAAAAGTAAATTAACTTCCCAGGGCTTTAGTCTCATCTTTCATGAAAGTAAGCTGTTGAGTTAAACTTTAAAGGTCCTTTCCAATTTAAAATTCTGAATCTGCTTCAGTGCAATCCCTATCAAATTACCAATGGCATTTTTCACAGAACTAGAACAAATTTTTTTTTAAATTTTTATGGAAATACAAAAGACCTCAAACAGCCAAAACAATTTTGAGAAAGAAGAACGGAGCTGAGGGACTCATGCTCCCTGACTTCAGACTACACTACAAAGCTACAGTAAGCAAAACAGTATGGTCCTGGCATAAAAACATACAGATCAATGGAACAGGAGAGAAACCCAGAAAGAAACCTACACACTTATGGTCAATTAATCTATGACAAAGGAGTCAAGAATATATAATGGAAGAAACACAGTCTCTTCAGTAAATGGTGCTGGATAAACTGGACAGCTACATGTAAAAGAATGAAACTAAGACATTCTCTAAATCATATACAAAAATTAAGTTAAAATGAATTAAGATCTACATGTAAGACCAGATACCATAAAACTCCTAGAGGAAAACATAAGCAGAACACTCTTTGACATAATTTGCAGCAATATTTTTTTGGATCTGTCTCCTAGAGTAACAGAAACAAAAACAAACAAATGGGACCTAATTTAAACTTAAAAAAACGTTTGCACAGTGAAGGAAACCATAAAATGAAGACAACCTACAGGCTTGGAGAAAGTAACTGCAAATGATGTTACTGACAAGGGATTAATTCCCAAAATATACAAACAGCTCATACAGCTTAATATCAGAAAAAACAAATAACTCAATCGAAAATAAGCAGAAGACTTAAATACAGACATTTCTCCAAAGAAGATATATAGATGGCCAAAAGGCACATGAAAAGATGCTCAACATCACTAATTATTAAAGAAATGCAAATCAAAACTACAATAAGGTATTACATCACACTGGTCAGAATGGCCATTGTTAAAAAGCCTGCAAATAATAAATGCCAGAGGATGTGGAGAAAATAGGACCCTCCTATGCTGTTGATGTAAACTGGTGCAGCCACTATGGAGAACACTATGGAGGTTCCTTAAAAAATTAAAAATAGAGTTACCATATGATCTTGCAATCCCATTCCTGGGCATATATCCAACAGAGAAAACTCTAACTTGAAAAGATACAGGCACCCCAATGTTCATCGCAGCACTATTTACAATAGCCAAGACATGGAAGCAACCTAAATGTCCATCCACAGATGAATGGATAGAGAAGATACGGTGTATATTATATATACACACAAACAGACACACACACAAAAAACACACAATGGAATATTACTAAGCCATAAAAAGAATGACAAAATGTCATTTGCAGCACTATAGATGGACCTAGAGATTATTATACTAAGTGAAGTCAAACAGAGAAAGACGAATACTGTATTTCTTATATGTGGAATCTAAAAACAGTGATACAAATGAACTTACTTACAAACCAGAAATAGACACACAGACATAAAAAACAAACTTACAGTTACCAAGACTGAAAGCCAAGCAAGGGAGGGGAAGGAGGGTGGAGAGGAAGGGATAAATCAGAAGTTTGGGATTAACACATACATACCACTATATATAAAATAAATAAACAAAAAGGACCTACTATTTAGCACAGGGGGCTATATTCAATATCTTGTAATAACCAATAATGGAAAAGAACCTGAAAAATAGATATATATAACTGAATCACTTTGCTATCCACCTGAAACACTGTAAATTAACTATACTTCAATTTTAAAAAAGAATTGAATCTGTGACCTAAACCATAAAATGTTCATTCTTCTTCACATCATGCATTCAAATTCTTGCAGTGACACTAGTATTTTCAAAGTGCATCATCATAACAGTAGTCAGCAAATAAAGGTTATTACCATCTGATTGCCTTTCCATGGTGTGAAGTATCGACTGCATAAAATCATTTTGTTTGTCTGAACCCAACAACAGTGAATCCATGGCTTGCTCCTCGAGAATGGTCAGCAACATGCAAATACCTGTAAGATTATGTAGAGTTTTCTTGAATTGGTTAAATAACACTGTTCTAATGCCTTCTCTGGTTTCGTTGGCAAAAGAATAACAAGGCAGTAAGATGGAACAAGATAGTATCCAGTTCTTCAAACACTGAAGTCTGAGACACTCACACATAACTACTCCCAAGAACAGAACTTTAGACTGAATTAAAATGGAAAATGGCATGAAGCTGGTTAGAAAACAATTTCTAAGATGACTACCACACAATTTGATCTCATAAAATCTGAGACCCCTTAAATTTTAAGATCACCATATTTCAGATACCTATCACTGCCAAATATGACACAAGACTTAGAATCAATGAAGGAAGGCAGAACTATTTTAGTTACTATAGAAATTGTTGAAAACCAAAGCTAGTACCTCTTTCTGCCAAGAAACCCTTTACAGATGAGAAAAGAGATATTAAACCTATTTTTTTAAATAGATCAAACCCTGTTAAAGTGAGCTGCTATGCTAATATTTTGTTACATCTAATATTGCCTTAAATAAAAGATCTACTTGCCATACTTGAAAATGTACCTCTTACAGATGATTACAGATGATTTAAAACCAAGATGTAGTTAGTCAATTTAATGACAGAACAGGAATGGGGAACTATGAAATCCTTCACTGAGCAATTTTGTAGATTACCAAATGAGACAACTTCCTTTGCAGGATAGCCGTAAGAACTACTGGAAAGTAGTAACTGTATTTGTCTATGAATAATACTCACCTAACCAATAGTTTTTGTAGTTGGTAGTATCATACATGTGTGAGGGCAGAAGAATCAGTTTACCCTTCTCAAGGACAGAAGAAGTATAAATGTCTGGACTTTCTAAAAGCCCCAACTCAATGACTTTAAAAAGGCAAGTCAAAACCTCCTGTAAGTCATAATAATCATCTCTGTCCACTTTCCCCAAGTTTCTTGCAGTCAGGATAGCCCAACGCCGAACCTAAAAGTGTAACACATTTATTACTTCATTCAATGAACAACTGTCTACATATAGCAAGAATCTACTTATAACAGGGTTTTCTATAGATTTTAAAAGACATTGAAGGAGGGTATAGCTTAACAGTGTGTGCTTAGTACGCACAGGGTCCTGGGTTCAATCCCCAGTACCTCCATTAAAAAATAATAAATAAACCTAATTACCTCCCCCCTAAAAAACATAAAAGACATGCAATACTATTTATAGTTGACCTTTGAACCACACATGGAGGGGTTAGGGGCACCGACCCTCCTCATAGTTGAAAACTCAAATATAATATAGCTGGTGGCCCTCCATATCCGAGGTTCTGCATCATGGATTAAACCAACCTTGGTCGTGTAGTACTATATACTATTAAAAAGAACCTGCATAGGAGTGGACTCAGAGTTCAAAACCATGTTGTTCAAGGGTCAACTGTAATGCAATATGTGAACTTTGTTTGATCCTGATCTGAACAAACTAACCCTAACAAAGCATTTATGAGATAATCATTTCCATTTATACATTGACTAGAAATATGAAATTAAGATTTATTACTGTGTGTTGACGTAATTGGTTTTTTCTGTAAAGTCCTCATCTTTTAAAAGACATATACTGAAGTATTTTTTGGATGAAATGCTCTGCTAAGAATTGTGCTAACTAAACCGAAGGGAGCTAGAATATTGACCATGCACTGATAATAGATGAGGCTAGTCATGGATATATGGGGGTTCATTATGCCAATATACTTTTGTATGTTTGTAATTTTCCATAATAGAAAGCTAGAAAAAAGAAATAAAAAATGAAGAGAAACCTAAAAAGAAATCAAAGGTCACCTCTAAATGGCCATATAGCGAAGAGAAGTGATGTTAAATTTCTTGTGGGCTACAAATTAAATTTAGCAATTACAACCTTAATAAGCTTAAGAAAATGGAACAGAAAAAGTATCAGTGTGCATCTCTCACAGTAAGAGTAAGAACAGTTTTGTGAAATGTTTATGTCACGTACACATATGTATGTGTGTACTCAATGAAAAACTCTAACTTAGGTTATGGGCAGAAAAGTTTGAAAAACAATTAATAGACAGAAGAATGGGCTCTATGGCAACATAAGTAATGAATTTAAAGTTATCGAAAAAAGCAATCAGTGCATCTAGAATGATAATAAATAAACAGGAGAAGGGAAAACGTCCCTTGATTATAGTATAAGGAATGTCAAGCGCTGAGTGGTAAACATGGAAGAGGCTGGGGTTGTAAAATTATTTTGCAATCTTAGAAAAACTGGCTCAGGGAAGAACCATCAGGTGATGTTAAATTTAGGAGAAAATTTTGTTGAGAAGCAGGGTATTTACGCGATCTTAAAGCATCTAAGAAACAGACATTAAACGGTGAAAAAACTGGACAGCACCTCAACTAGTGATCAAAATTGACATCACCATGAGAGGCAAAATGACACGGCACACCTCTGTGCGTGACACCGAGAAGGACATAACATCACGTATGCGGTACTCCAGGTGGGAACATACAGCCTGAAGCTAACCACGAGCAAACATCAGACAAATCCAAAATGAAAAAAAGCATTCAGTTTTTTTTTAAATGGGGTGGGGAAGAAATGACTATTCTTTAGAAATGTAATTGTCATAAAAGACAAAGAAAGGCTGAGGAAATGTTTCAGATTAAGGGAGACTAAACCAATGTAACTACATGTAAATCCTGATCCTGGTCTGCATGCTGGAGCATGGTGGGGAAGTGCCATGCAGTATACTGGGTCACAACTGGAAAACAGAACTTACTATGTCAGTATTAAATTCACCGAAGTTTTTAATATTGTGAGAATGTACTGTTTCTTAAGAAATTTAGGCTGAAGTATTGAGAGGTAAAGGGCCATGATATATGCAATCTACTCTCAAATGGTTTGGAAACAGAAAAGCTATGTAGTTAATTGAAATGAAAAAGCAAATGGCGGGAACTGTGAATAATTGGGGATGACAGGTAAAGGAACTATAGCTGTTTTCTACTTTTATTCTTGAGAATTTTCTGAAAGTTTGAAAGTATCTTCAAATAAAAACTTTTTAGAAAGCACACAGAACAGAAAAAACAAAAGCAAAAAAGATAAAAAAGCATACGGACTCTGCAGCTAGGCTGCCTACGTACAAATCCCAGCTGCCACCCATCAGCCCGTGTAACTGTGCATTGACGCCTGGACTCAGCTTCCTCATCCATAAAACAGGCACAGACAATGAACAGCCATTCCTGGCCCCGCAGACTCAGCCACCACGCCTGCAAGTGCTTGGCCCAGGCCCTGGTTGCGCGGCTGGACCAGCTTCCTCTACTGGTACGTCTGCAGCTTTGAAAAAGCCAGTCCCAGAGAGCTGTACTCTGCCCATCTTCTTTCACAGGCAGGAAAGCCTCACCCTTATTTTAAGCACAGGCCTTGCCTCTGGTCCTACCCTTGCCTGGTGCACACTCGTAATGCCCATCACCCTGCACGAACTCAACCCCCAGCTACCCACGGCCACCCAGGCCTATGGGCTGCCACCATTTGTCACTCTTTTGTTTCTGTTCCAAACTAAGGGGTGTGTTGTACCTTTATAAATTCCTCTTTTGAACTTTCTACTATCATTGTTATGGGTCTAGCACAGAGGAAACTGAAATTCACCACCATTTTGCCTGGAAACCCCATTACCACTCTTAGCCACTTAAAAAAAAAAAAAAGCCTCTCTTCTGGCCTTATATTGGCAGAGCAGCCCTTCACAGCTGTTGTCTTCATGGTGTAACTTGGCTCCAGAGGCCAATGTGCACAGGACCTACAGCACACGCCGCCTTGCCAAAGGGTGGTAAACCTCAAGCCTCAGCGTGAAGCTCAACGTCAGGCTCTAGAACTCGGGCGTTGCTCTCTGCCTCTCTTCTACCCACTGTTCTGATTCTTACGTCTCTCTTCTTCTCTAGCACTTAGGAACTGAATTTCCTCGTCTCCACTGCCACCCTCCCAACCCTGCCGCCTTTTAAAAATCTCCTTTATTAGCAAGATAATTGTATCAAGTGGTATTTAAGTGGTATTTCCACATGCTTGGGGTAGGGCAGGCAAGCAAGGAAGGCAAGAGAGAACGGTCCCTCTTCATTAGTTCAGGCCAGGACACGGAAAGGAGATCAAGTAACTCCTGCACCTGTCCCTTACACGGAAGCACCCCTTCCGCAAGGGCTCCCTACCCTCCTAAGTCTCCGCTCCTTCCACCCCGCAGCACCCTCTCCTCGACTGCAGTCATTTTAAAACGGCAAGTCAGTAATTCGGGCAAATATTTTAAACAAAATACACACCAAAACCCTCTATTGTAGTTATCTGTATATGCAAAAATAAAATATACCCTCCCATTGCCTAACACTCACCATTTCATTGGGATGGACCAAAAACAAATAGATCCCTGGATGTTTGTCAAAAACCTGAAAGGAGCAATTAGCTTGTTCCATTCGGCAAAGTGCTTCAACACATAATTCGTCTAAAGAGAAAAAAATAAGGCAATAAACATAAAACATGAATATTACCAACTTACCAAGATTCCCTAAATCGGGCTCCTTCAGCTGCTCTGTAAGTAAATGAAAAGTTGTTCTTTTGTGGTGGTTGTTTTAACTGAATCATAAAAATGCTATAAATATATAAGAACAATACTTAACCTACCTGAAAGCCTGATCAGCTGACTACAGCGTGTTCTATGAATTACTCTGACTTTACTAGCACATACGTCTATTTTTTTCACACTAGACGTAATTATCTCCACAAGGTATCTTCTTGGAAGTATGATTACGGGTCCAATTGCATTAGCATTCTACGTTTTGACCCATGTGGCCTTTATCTGGTACTTGAGTGATAAAATCAGCTTTTCCCCCAAATGGCTATTTTGTCCTACTGTCAATTATTGAGTAACCCATTTTCTCCACTAGCTTGAAATGCTCCCATCAACAACCACCACATTCCCCTAATATACCTGTTTTACTTCCGGACGCTCTACTGTTCCATTAGTCTCCCTGTGCCAGCACTATTCCAATCCCTGTTGTCTTATGGAAGGTTCTTCACTATTCTTTCAAAAGTGTGCTGAATAGACTCACACATTTACCCTATCAGATGAATCAACTTTAGCTCGTCAAGCTTCAAAGAATACTGTAGTGACAGTGGTTAGCTTTGCGGAGGAGGAATAAAGACTGGAAAAGTAAAAGGAGAGTTCCTGGGGCGCTGATGATGTTTGTTTCTTAATCTGGGTGCTGACTACACAAGTGCATCTAGTGTATGAAAAATCATCAAGCTTATAAACTTTTCCGGATATAGTATTCTTTAGTAAATGTTTAAAAAATGACTTGTTAGAATTTAAAAATCTATTTTGAATTTATTTATAAAGAACCGATTTACCTAATAAACCTTTAGGTTTACTTTTCAGCTTACTGAAAATACGGAGGACAGAGAAACAAGCTGAACAACATGACAAGAAAGCAATGAGAAAACTCCAGGAAGTTCATTATTCTATAGCACACCCATCTGGTCCCAGCAAGCCAAAGTTATGACAAAAAAAGTGTATGTACATGTGTTTAAGAGTAGACTACTCTGGATTAAAAGAGATGCACAAAATATGAATCACATGCAATCAATGTATGGTCCCTGATCAGACCCTAATTTAAATAAACCAGCCAAAAACCACATTTTGTCACTACTGGGAAAATCTGAACATGGACTAGATATAGTAGGTGCCATAAAGGTGCTGTTATTTTGTTAGATTTGATAGACCAGGAAAACGTCCCTAAGATTCATATTAAGAAATGCAAATATGAATGACCAAACTCTAGGTAGCCATAATCTGCTATGCCACTGTGATTAGCAAAAATTACTACAGACCAATGGTTCTCAACCAGGGGCAATGAATTCTGCCTCTCCCTGGCCCTGCTCCCCAACTCCCAAGAAACATTTTGTGATATCTAGAGACATGTTTGGTTGTCACAACTTGGGTAGTGGGGAGAGCAAGAACTACTGTCATCTAGCGGAGAGCGGCCAGGGACGCCGCTAACCATCCTACAACGGACAGCACAGCACCCACGACAAAGAACCATCCAGTCCAAAATGTCAACAGTGTCAAGGCTGAGAAACTCTGCTACAGGCAATTACAAAGATGAAAGTTAACTGAATTTAGATGAACATGTGATAAAGCAAATACAGCAGGATGTTAGTAACTGCAGAATCTACGTGGTGTGTATACGGTACTCACTGTGTAATTCACTTTTCTGTATGTTTGGAAACTTTCATAATAAAATGTTGGGGAAAAATAATAAGTATCCTAATTATATGTTTAACAAACAGATTTTCAATACAGATAAACCAAAATTCTTACAATTCTTAAAATAATAAAGCTGATGTAACTGTGGAATACCCAAGATACTCACTAACACGCTCATGTAAAAGTAGATAAGGATACTTCAGTATTTCGAGAAGAGGAACTCGCAGCTTATTTTCAAAGTCTTGGCCAGTGAAGTCGAACAGCTGTGCCTCCCCATTGTTGTCTACTATGTACACATCGTCGTCTCCCATTTCTGCCGTCATGGATTTTTCGAAGTGGTTTATGAGACGTAAGGTTTCTAATTCCCATAAAATCTACAGGGAAAGAAAAATGGGCAGTGTGCTTTATATCTTTAACAACAAAGTATACTGGATGCGATGATCTTTCTAGAAAGCCTCTTCCTAAGTATAAAAATTCAGAAGTTTAAAGAAGTATTAAACATCATATATTAGCTTTGAAGAAAACAGCCACTAAACATAAAAACGGTCTGTATGATACATGAACATGAGCACACAGAGCCTGAGATGCTCTTGCGGAGTTTTACTATAAAATATGTCACTATCTCTATCAACTACACTCTATTAAAAAGGAAATGAGAAGCTGGAGCGTCTTTGTCAAGGCAAGAGCTAGGTGTTCCATGTCTTCCCTTCTGTGTTCCAGCCATAGGTACCCACCTGAAAACATCAGCTTCAGCATAAAGACATCAGTCAGCTAGAAAACTCTGTAAAACTTGGAAGCAGGGTAACTTTGTAAAAGTTTTCTCAACAGGTTCATAACGAATCATCCCCTCTCCTCAAATTTCTGTATTATTATACTTATCTCTATGATCTGTGTTCCATTTTTCAGCAGATAAATGTAATAAACCAAATATTCAAACCCACGTACTTAAAATTATGTGTTTCACTTTGGTTGCTGTGACTAAAAAATATACTTACTCTAACTGGTTTATAACATTTACCTGCTAAGAAACGAAAAGAGAAGGGGAAAAAAAAACTATTAGTCACATGAAAAAATAACTCAAGCCATTCAGATACTTCAGAATAACACTGTCAAACACAATGATATAAAAGCATGAATCAAAAAACCCCCATACATCACTTCATTTCATAAAATTGTTTTGTATCAAAATGACTAAAAGAGGAGGATTATAAAATTCTGCTTTGTATTTCAATTCCATCAGTCAATAAGCATTTACTCAGTACCTACCACACACCAGGCAATGAGTCAGGTACTAGTATATCGGCCTTCAAAGTTAAATCACATCATCAGTTCCCCAAATGCTTCCAACAGAGTTCAAATTTATTCTTTTCCTAATTATCAAGCTCTAGAAAACTGCCCATCTAATGTCAATTACCTCATGTAAGTGTGGCAATTCGTCCCTTGCTTTGTGATATTCAGCCACACACTCTAAGCAGTAGCAGAGGTCTTCGTTGGCTGTCTGAAATTCACTGGAGTGGATCCTGGATGCATAGCGCTGTAGGAAGTCAATGGTGGAAACACCACCAGGCGTACACCAACAACATGTGCTCATTCTGTACCTACATCCAGAAAAGAAGACACTGAAAGACTTGAGAAAAAAGAACAACACAACCCTTCAGGCCTATTCTGTGTGACAAATGGATACACCTTCTAGTAACGATCCTGTCTTCAACTTAAAATGTGTCTTGACCACATCCATTCTGCTGGCCAGTTTATCAATCACTGACTAAACTCAACCTGAGCCTACTCCTAAAATCTTTATCTGTGACACATGAAAAATAGTGAAATGAGAGCAGTTAGTGATAAACATCATTAGGCAATGTTCAGTTGTGCTATAAAGAAGACTCAAAACTATGCAGTATTGATGAAAAATATGTATTATCAATGTTTTCAAAGTACAGATTTTGGAGTGCTCTAATAATGGACTGGAGTCAAGTGAAAAGCTCTGGAAACTTTTCATATTTCCTGAAGCCATGCTCCAGAAATCCCTGGAAACCTAAAAATCTATAAATATTAGTCCATACCAATAATAGAAATTCATAGATGAATTTTCTCTTGGTTAGAAAGTGTATATACATGAATTTGCACGTATGTATGAACTGCTGCTCATAATTCACTGCTCATTGATGCAGTATGAACTGTAATAACTACAAACGTTGACAATCTATTGCTAGTAAGTGTGACACACGCAGTTTTCTGACTAACTCCAATTTTTGTTTTACAATCCTATTGGAGCCTCCGCCACCCAAACTCAAGTGAAAGGGTTAAGATGAAATAAATTTCCCAGATTCTAGCAGTCTCAAAGAGAGCAAAGTAGCAAGTTTACCAGGAAACAAAGTGAAATCCCAAGAGCCCAATGGGTCAACAGTTTTAAGGAAGATACACGTTAAGGCAAGTTTATCAGACTGCAGATGCATGAAACAGAGGATTAGCAAATAAGGTGGAGGCCAAAATCCAAAGAGATCTCCAACCCTAATGAGGTGCAATAAAAGCTAAGATGCTATGTTCTTATAAATAACTAAATGCATATAAAAGTAAATAGCGCATTGTCAGTAAGCAATGCATTGTGGCTAAACAAATAGCAAATGTTTGCTTTGAAATAAACAAGTAAGAGGCTGAGGCAGGGAAAATAAAAGTGAGTCTGCGACATCTTATGGTGACAGAAAAAAAGTGCTCAAGACACCAGAAGAGCTCTCAGTGGCCAAAGCTGAAACAAATAACAAAATAATGTAATACTGGATTATAAACCACAGTATAAAGTAAATATACATGACTCTATACTGATACAAGTGACTGAATAAACAAATGTGGGGGAAAGGACAAATCTGCCCAAAGAAGAATTCCAAAGTGATACAGATACTCCCCATTCCAGGAAGTGGAGCTTAACCCCATCCCATCTTAAGCGAGGAGTGGACTTGATAAGCACTCCAAAGAAGACAGTATGTAAAGGTCACACTTACAGTGGAAACCCCTGGCCAAAACAACGGTAAGCAAGCGATCAAGGTTAACATCGCCAGGAGCAAGTCGTGCTGGTAATCCCTGGCATACCATGAAGAGGAAAGAACTTCAGTTCTGTTGTATGCTTCCCCCAAACCCGTAACCCCAGTCCATTCATAAGAAAAACCGCAAGACAAGCCTAAGGAATTATCCAAACAGATATTAGCCAGTCTTTGACAAGGAAGAAAACCACACCCAAAGGGAATAGAACCAAGTGTTCTATCATATGAAAATGTTTTGTTTTACTGGGAATTGGGCCAGGAAATTACCCCAAAAGCCTGACCTTAAAAACTTGACCTTAATTATCCTACAAATGTAAAGTATCAGACTAATGGGAAAAAAGTTACAAACCCAAATGTAAACCCCACGAAGTTCACATCATAACTGGGTGAACCTAACCTGTGCACTCTTATTGGGAGGGACACCAAACTCGCTAGTGAGACATAAAAAAGTCCTACTCTTTTTATGCATAAAGCACAGACATATATAAAGTACATAAAGAGGTATATAATACACTAGTGGTATTAAAATTCAAGGGAAACTCATAGGAAAGAAATGTCTAAAAAGTCTCCTTTCAGAGAGGGAGAAGGGATAATAAAAGGGTAAGAAACATGACTCAAGTCGTTGAATACTTAGGTACAGAAACTTGGCAGTGTGAAGTTTCTCAATGCGTATCACTCTAAAATTCAAAGTGCATAGGCTCTGCTAATGGGAAATGGATCACATCTTGACAGAATTTATAATCTCTGTGTCATCAAAAACATGTATTTGTCTTGTGAATCGATTTTAAAATTCATTAAATATAAGTTGTATAACTTCCTTCATGCTTCTAAAAAAGAACTTAGGGCAGCTTTCAACATTAAAGTACACACAGAAAAGGACATTTTAAAAGGAGATTAAAAAAGAGAGGGAAATCAAAAGTTATTTGGAAGAAATTTCATTTCACTAAATCCTAAATTAGGAGCTTCTTTTTGAAAAGCAGAGCAAAAGATGACATGATTAAATCACAGTCTTCATTTGGGAAAAAATGAAAAGTAACATGCTAGTTCAACTGGAGGGTCCTGCTCTTTCCTGACACTAATTCTAACTCAATTACATTTTTTGAAGGATGCTGCAAACTAGGGAATACCAAGTAATATAACGGACACTATGTTTCTGCAGGACATAAATTATTTCATTCAAAGAAGAATTTCTTATATCTGAACAGCCAATACTATAATACTATGAAGTTAGAAGTTTCCGGTGATCTAATTCAATTCAGTAAGTTTCACTTTCTAGATGACTCAAGAACAGAAAATGAAACTTATGGGTTTCTCAAACATCAACTGTTTCAAGCTTGATTTGGGCAGATTATAGTGCAGTTAACTGAAGTTCTGAAAAAATTAAGGTACTGAAGTACAAATAAACTGGTGTACACTTTAAAATAATTATTAACAGAAGAGCAGTTAGCAAAAGAAACCTCCTAATAAGAAAATTATGGAGTCTGCTCTTTATTTCACCCAGAGAGCTGGCCCACCTCCACATGCCAAAATCCGGAACTAAATTTTCTCCAAGTAGATGGGAGTTACTGCCATTTATCAGTTAAGTGCCATGGAATTTATAATGCAGAGAGAATGGTGCTATAAGGCCGATGCATAACAGAAACATGTTTCCACAGCTCCTCTCAAAAGGCCATAAATGGGTGTGGTTATGTCCCCAAATCTAAAATCTTCAGAGGGGGAGGGTATAGCTTAAGTGGCAGCGTGCATGTTTAGCACGCACAAGGTCTGGGGTTCAATACCCAGTACCTCCATTAAATAAAGAAACCTAATTATCTTTCCCCACAAAAAAACAAAATAAAATCTTCACTGGCCCAACAGCTAAGCCCCCAAAATCAGAATGAGAGTGGTGGGGAGGGAAAGAAGGTATAGCTCAGTGGTAAAGCGTGTGCTTAGCATGCATGAGGACCTGGGTTCAATCCCCAGTACCTCTATTAAAAAATATATACACCAGAAATTGACACAACATTGTAAAATGACTATGCTTCAATAAAAAAATGGAGAATAAAATATCTATATCTACAAATAAACCTAATTACCTCCCCTGCCAAAAAATCTGAATAGGTTATATTGCAATTTTTAAGGGAAAACTGCTGGTAGATGATCCTGAATCCTACACATTTTTGCACAACTTAGTTCTTCTAGAGAGCAGCTCTGTTAATTTCATCACTGTTTTTAACTGTTTGGAATCACTATGGAATCATTGATGGGGCTGCAGGACAGACATAAAAGCTGCTCCCATGCATCAAATCAAGAGCTGATTTGTCAATTTGATACAACACTGCAAAATGATTATAAATCAATAAAAAATGTTAAAAAAAAAAGAATGCTAAAAAAAAAAAAAGCTGATTTGTCAATAACACAGAATGCTTCTTCACCAGAGATAGAACTGTAACTTTCCACAGACTTACCCAGGGGGTATCATTTCTCAATAATAGCTAGCCAGAAACTTCAAATAACAATCTGTTTCTTCTACCCTGCCTAGCTAAACTTCTTGAAAAAGTAATTTATATTCACTTCAACTCCTTTGAATTCTGGCTTCCACCTTACATTTCACTGCACGTTTTCAAAAAGTTCCTAATACCACCAAATCCAACAGATCCTTTACTCGGCTCCTCTAAAGCATATGAAAATGCTAACCACGTATTCCTTGGCTAAGATACCACTTTCCTTTCACTTCCTCTATTCAATCCCCTTCATGATCATCTTCCTTTTCCCCCACCTCTTACTATCAAAACTTCCAAACCTTGTCCTCAAGACTCTAACCTCTTTATTCAATGTCCTCTTTCTTGATGTCTTAATTCAAACCACTGTTTCAGCTACTACCTGAATTGAAGCTTCCCCTAGAGACTGTAGGCACAACTCAATACAATGCTTAACTTCGTTTCAGCTACTCAATAAATGAAAAATAAGCCTAGCATTCCACAAAGATATACAGCTGTCTCTCAGTATCTGCGGAGGACTGCTTCCAGGAGCCCCCCATGGATATTAAAATCTGCAGATGCTCAAGTCCCTTACATAAAACAGAACAGTACAATGAACAGTCAGCCCTCTGTATCTGGAGATGCAAAACCCAAAAATATGGAGGGCCAACTGTACTCAGAATCCAACTGCATACAGTGAATCTCTACTCACTTGACCGGTGCCTCAAAGCAAGCAGGACCAAAACAGAACAAAGTCCTTCTCTTAAAGCTGTTATCTGGCCTGTATTCTCTATATCCATGGCATGACCATCCCTTCAGTTTTCAAACCAGTAACCTGTGACTTATCCTCCACTCTCCTTCCTTAGCCCCCATGTCTATGAGTTCCAGAGTCTACCAATTAGTTACTTCTACACTCTCAGTGAGACTGCCACCGCCTTTGTTTAATTCCTTTTCATTACTTGTCGGAATTACAGAAGAAACTAAATGACCTGCCTCTTGTTTGATCCACCACCAATTTTTCCTCCAAAATGCTGCCAAAGGCCAAAGCAAAAGCTGGACTTTGAAAGCACAAATAACTCTACATTTGGGGGATAAAATTAAAAATTTTGAATTCACCACACAAGGCCCTCCATGACCTGGCTTCAGCATCACCTCGTGCATTCCCTCTCACTTGCTCGTCCCAGAATGCTTCCTGGTGTCTCATTACCTGCCTTTACGGAAGCTCTTGTGCCTTGAACACCCACCCTACATACCTCTGCCTGGTTCTCAGCCCTGAATGCACTTCAGACTTACCTAAGGAACTTGGGGGGATGGGGGGCGGCAGGCGGGGGGATGCTGAGATACTATTGATGAAATTCAGATTCATTTTAAAAGAACTCTAGTGATTCTGATAAAAAGCCAGATTTGAGAACTACCTACGTGTAATGCATCCCTGAGCATCATCATCTGGGGGCCTTGTCTGACTCATCCTCTCCCTTCCAGCCTGTCTTTGACAACGTTCTTCTCTGTCCCCTCAGGACTTTGTACACATTTCCATAATCGTGCTTACCATGTTGGGCTGAGGAGGTTACTTATGTATCCCACCTACCTGCTCTGTCAGGGGGCAAGGATCTGTTTTGTGTTGTCTTTTTTACTTCAGTGCTTGGCACATACTAAGTGACTGAAAAAATGTTTTAAATGCTTGTGTCAGAACATAATTACCTGAGGGTAACGGCCTTAAGAGAAGTAATCCTCTCAGTCGAGATTCCTGGGCTTATTTGAGAATGGGTGAGGATCTGCACTCATAGATACCCAGACTCTGGCCCCCAAAGAACATTTCTGAAAAAGCAAAACAAAACAAAACTAAGGAAGTGGGTTTTATACCATCTTATCTGAGTTTCACAACAATCTTTGTAGAGTAGAACCAAATGCAACTATTTGATGAAAAAGCTCAAGCTCAGAGAGATCAGACAACTCGCCCATGGATCTACCCGTAATAGAGGAGACAGTGCAAGTACGAATCTGACTCCACAGGGGGAGCAGTTCCTCGGGAGACCTCGGCTCCACGGTGGGGCCAGCGAGGCACTCAAAAACGCCCATTAGCGAATGCAGGTAAGTTCAGCTCTGGGACAGTAACTAACTCATCTCTGCAAACCGTGGGGTTCGTCTCCCTTCCAGCCTCCTGCCAGGTTTCACGGGCCCGAAGTTCCAGTCTCTGGCACATTCTCGCTCCTGGAGAGTGGGGATGGCGCTCAGAGCCCCTCTGGGGGCTGTCAGCCCTCCATCGCCTTCAGGTGGGGCAGGGAGAACTCAGGTGGCCAAGCGGGAGAGCCACACTCTCCAAAGGGACGAGCCCTGGAGCAGGAGGAAGGAGGGGGCGTCCAGCAGACAGACTTGCTACAGCGAGACCCCCGAGTCACTCCCACGGAAACTACGTAGTGTCCGGGCCAAAAACAGCTCACACGAGACCGCAGGGTAGAGGACGCGGACGGAGGAACTGGGGTCCCGGGGAACAGGAGGCAAGACAGGGCGGCACCACCGGGCGCCTCGGGGATGCTCCCGCCTCGGGCGCCGCAACTCTCCTGAGAAGCCAGCGAGCTTGCGCCGCCCCTCCCCCATCCGCCCGGGCCTCACGCGCCGCAGCCGTTACTCCACGCCGCCCCGCGCGCACCGGCCGCGCAAGCGCTTACGCCCGCGGGTCCTGTGGCCTCAACCCACCGCTCTCCTCACCCCGCTCGGCCTCGCGCCGGCCGCCAGCCCACCTCCATGCCTCGGCTCAACAGTCTGCCGAGGGCGGAAGTGCGGGCGCGCACCTGGGAACCTCCGCGTCCGGCCGCCCAACTCGAGGTCGCCGGGAGCCCAGGCCCCGCCCCCTGCGCGGCGTCGGCCGTTCGCAGGCCCCGCCCCCTGTGCAGCTCGCTTGTTTTGGTGGCCGGAGGGGCGGGGCGTGGGGAGAGACGCGCCCAGGCTCCGCCGGGAGGCCGGGAAGCCGGGCGCTGGTGTCACTTCCGGGCTGCGGGGCCCGCCAATCAGGAGAGTCTATGCGGGTTAAGGAGCGGGGCGAAAGTTTGCAGCCAACGGGTGACCGTAGCCTAGACTAGGGTTTCTCCGGGGAGCGGCCGCGCCCCGACGTCGCGGTCTAGACGACTTAAGACGCTCACCCTGCTGCCTTTTCCCTTCAGTCCTTTTTCTTCTTTCCAACGCCTCAGGTGTTTCAGCAGGAGGTGTTACGGGTCGCGAAGGGGTTTTTTTCTCTCTGGATTTCCTTTAGAGACCTAAAAGTCAATAACATGTAATCAACACCTAGTTGGGGGAAACACATCCAAACTGTATGACGGAGAAGAGTACAGTAAGCACTGGACGAGGACAAACAACACAGACTGACAGAACGACCTCTGGAAAGCCTACCCTTTTTTTCTTTTTAACGCTTACTACTGACTGACTGTGAGGACTTACCGCTAGCTGACACTCTAACGGAGGAAGCAGAAAAGTAAAACAATCACTAGTCTTGACCAAGGCGCTAAACGAGAGGACGCCGAGGTGGGCCCGGCGCTGACGGGCCAGCCACGACAACCTCACCTAGGAGAACCTTAACCGAAGAATGAGCGGGGAGACCGCGGGAGGCGGGGAGAGGCGCGGGAGAGAACGTTCCAGTGAAGGGGCGTGGCCCGGGGCCGCGTGACGGCCGTTATGGAAATTCCGCAAACCCAGCCTGCGAAGCTTGGGCACGTGGCCGCAACCGTTACTCTCCTCGTTTCTGGAGTTTTCTCTGCCCTGTGAAAAATGTCGGCCATGTTCAGAAACACTGATTGAATAAGAAAGTTAAAAAACCGTTTCAAGCTATACTGCGTTATCAGTTGTGTATGTATTGTTTTAAAAATAATATGAACACTTTTGAAAGATAGGAATCTGGATGGCTATTGAAAAAAACTTTTTTTGAAAGACAGGTAGACAAACATAGTAAAAATTAGCTGAATTTCTCTTTCCCTGAGATAACCATTTTCATGTATATCCTTGCAGAGCTGACTACATACATTTTTATTAAAGTAGCTCTTAAAGAACATTTATAAAATAAGCTACTCACCACGGTGTAGGAAGCGGAATATCACCCTGATTACTGAACAGGGGGACTTCTCCATTACACATAGTAGTTTGGGCCAGGGACACCCCAAAGTGTTTTTAACTTTTTATAAAATCAGAAAAAAAAGTGAAATTTTAGGTTGATGGAAAAAACTTCCTTTGAAGTTTAGTTGATTTACGATGTGTTAGTTTCTTACTTATTCAGTTACACAGAAAAATGTTTTAACATTTACCGTTTATTGCTCTTTATATCAACAGTCATAAAATATCATTTCTGATATTTTTAAGGAGGAAAGTA
The DNA here is from genome assembly GCF_048773025.1 of Camelus bactrianus. Lineage (NCBI taxonomy): Eukaryota > Metazoa > Chordata > Mammalia > Artiodactyla > Camelidae > Camelus > Camelus bactrianus. The sequence goes on from NC_133542.1 coordinate 74,155,211, forward strand.
CCCATGAAGGCACAAAGTGCTTAGGGCCCACGAAAATCATAATTTCACTGTGCCCCTGAGCCCACCGTGGGCCTTTCCTAGTAATTTTACCATATTTGTATTTAATCTGTAAATATATTAAGTTATACATGTTTTTAAACTTATGAAATTAGACTGAATGAATTTTCCCACAAATTGCTATTTACGCTCAGAGATTCATTGATTTCAAGGTACTCTCAGAAGTTGCAGAGTCTAAAGTTTACACAATTTGAGGGGTATCGTTAATATTTATTTGGGATGAATAGTGCAAATTCCAAATTTTTAAATGGACAAAACCCACACATATAAAAAATTTCATTAAAATATATTTAAGCTGCAAACACAACCCAATAAAAGTTACATATTTGGGCTTAATACACTTCACCTCAACAAGGAGGTTGAAGATCATTTTCTATACAGAGAACACAAAGATAATTCAGTCTTTTTTCTGGTAAGAATGATGAAATTGTTTATAAAAGTTTCTTCCAAATTAATGATTTCATTTGATAATGTCATAAATATTTAGGACTGTCAAGTTAAAAAAAATTTCTATGAAGCTTTTTTTCACCTATAATCTGTAGGGATTCAGAGCACATAAAGTTTCTGGTGTGGTGATTGAACCTAAATACTTAGAATCGGTTATACGTTACTACTAGGTTGTCATAGATTTTCTGATTTTTAGCTACATATTGTGAATTTTATATGCCAGTATTTCATGTCAAAATTTCAGTACTTTTTCCAGTTGGGTCATTTGACTCATTACTCATCATTATTTGGATTATCAGCAATCTGAGAACATATTACTCATTATTTCTATTTGAGATGGATCTGTTATTAATGAAATACTGAATTTTTGTTATAATAATTTCTATTGATTGCATCATCATTAACCTTCACTTTTGCCTCATTCGTTTTTTTAATCAACTTTATATAGTTTATATACAATTATACACAGTAAAATACTCATTTTAAGTGTATCGTTGAGGATTTTTAGAAGTCCATTGTTTCATGTAACCATCTCTAATCAATATAAACCATTTTCTTCATGCCAGAAAAGTGCTCTTGGGCCACTTGACGGGATAGCCCTTTCTTCCCACTCACTCAGTGGAATCATTGATCTGATTCAGCAGATCTATCAGCTTAGATTCATTTAGAATATTTTAGAACTCTGTATCAATGGAATTATACATTATGTACTCTTTTGACTGTCTTTTGTTCAACATAAAGTGTGTGAAGTTGACAAATATTGTTGAATGAATTGGCAACTCATTCTTTATTGCAGAGTAAGATTATCATTAAATGAATATACCACAATTTGGTTTTTTTAATTCACCTACTGATGGATATTGTGTGGTTTCAGTTTTCCATTATTACAAATAAAGCTGAAATGAACATTATTGTACAAGACTTTTAATGGACATATATTTTGTTTAATGTGGATAAAATTGCAGAAGTAGAACTGCTGGATTGCAGGGTAGGTATGTCTTTAACATTATGAGAACTTAACATTCCATTTTCCAAAGTGATTTTACCATCTTAAATTACCATAAACAAAGTGTAAGACTTACATTTGCTCCACAACCTTGTCAACACTATGCTTGTCGTGACTCTTTGACATTTCAGTCATCCCAGTGGGTGAACAGTGTGCCTCATTTGTATTTCCCTGATAGCTCATGATGTAGAACATCTTTTCATATGTAGATTGGGAATGAGTTATCTTTTTTTTGTGAATTGTCTGCATGGGTGCTTTAAACATTTTGTTAAAAAGGAGTTTATTTTTTCAGAGCAGCGTTAGGTTCACAGCAAAATCGAGAGGAAGGTACAGAGACTTCCAATATAGCCACTTGCTGTACCCCACCCCCATGCACAGCAACCCCCATTCTCAAAATACCCCACCAGTGCAGTACCTTTGTTACAACTGATGAACCTACACTGACATGTCATTATCACCTAGAGTCCGTAGTTTACATTAGGGTTCACTCTTGAGTTGTACATTCTATTGGTTTGGACAAATGTATGGCATGTATCGGTCCTTATAATATCAGAGTACTTTCACTGCCCTAAAAATCCTCTGTGCTCTGCCTATTCAACCCTCCCAGTCTCACCCGTGGCTGAGGGTGGCTCTCTGTTCTGTTCCATAGATCTTCTTGTCTCTTCCTTCACCAATACCACACTGTCTGGATTACGTTTATAAGAGGTCTTGAAGTCACATAGCATCAGTCCTCAGACTTGGTTCTTCTCCTTGAACGTTGAGTTGGCTAGTCTAGGTCTTTTGCTCTCCATGTAAACTTTAGAATCAGTTTGTCAACAGCCACATAATAACTTGCTGGGATTTTGTTGGAATTGCATTAAGTCCATAGATCAAGTTGAGACAAATTGACATTTTGATAATATTGAGTCTTTCTATCCATAAGCATGGAATATCTCTCCATTTTTTTCATTCTTCTTTGATATCTTTCATCAGACTTTTGTAGTTTTCCTCATATAGATCTTGTGTATATTTCATTAGATTTATACCTAAGTATTTCATTTTGGTGCCAATGTGTAGCTCCCCGATTGTGTGAACAAAGGAACGAGCCTTGGGCTGGAATGGTAAACAAGTTATAAAAGGCTGCAGACTCAGAGGTGAGAAGGCTGGTTAGCCAATGACAGGTAGGATCCCCAGAGGGGGGCAACCTAAGACTGGCACAGCCGCCTGAGTCAGAAAGAATGTCGTCAAACAGCTATTTTCCTATATGTTCCGCCCTGATAAGATGTAAGGCTCACTGGCTCCATGATGAGCAAGCGTAATCTATCAAAAATATCAAAGGATCTTAAGATCCTGACCTTAAAACAATCTGTGTGTCTAGGGAGTCATAAAATGTCATACCATAGTTAAACATTTTCCATATTGTTCTCTTTTGCTTTATAAGCCTGTGTAGTTTAATAAACTTTTAGAATAGCCATCAGCTCTCTCTGCATATGTTGATACTATGATGCCAACACAGTGTAAATGCTATTGTGTTTTTAATTCAGATGCCACTTTTTCTTTGCTGATCTATAGGAAAGCAATTCAGTCTTGTATGTTAACCAACATCCTTGCAACCTAATAATGATCACTTATTAGTTCCAGGGTTTGTTTTTTTTTTCTCAAATATTTTGCATTTTCTAAATAGATGATTATGTCATCTGCCAATAAAGTCTGTTTTATTTCTTTCCTCCCATTATGTATACATTTCCCCCCTTTCTTGCCTTAAAGCTTTAAGCAAGGACTTCCAGAATGATGCTGAAAAGGAAGTCATGAGAGGGGGCATCGGCCTTGTACCTGATCTTAGCGGGAAAGCTTTGAGTCTCCCCGTTAAGTAGGATGTAGCTACTTAAGGGTTTCCTTTGGCTTCTTTCCCTTTATTTTTGTTTTTCTACAATTTGAAAATGCTGTGCCTAATTGTAGTTCTGGGGCACTTACCTTACTTGGTGGTGTCTGAGCTTCCTGGACTTGTGATTTGGTGTCTGACATTAACTTGGGAAAATTCCCAATCATTTTTGTTTCAAATATTTCGTCTGTTTTTTTTTCCATCTTCTTCTGGCATTCCTATTAACACATATGTTACACCTTTTGCAGTTGTCCCACAGTCCTTGGATAATTTGTTTTGTTTTGTTTTGTTTTTTCAGTGTTTGTCCTCTTTGCTTTCTAGCTTTGGTAGTTTGTCCTGTTATATCCTCAGGCTCAGGTTCTTTTCTCAGCCATGTCTCGTCTACTAGTAAGCCTGTCAGAAGCATTTATTTCTGTTACAGTGTTTTTAATCTCTAGCATTTCTTTTTGGTTCTTTCTAAGGATTTGTATCTTTTTGCTTAAATTGCTTATCTGTTCTTGCATGCTGTCTACTTTGTCCATTAGAGCCATTATCACAGTAATCATAATTGTTTCACATTCATGCTCTGACCATTCCAACATCCCTCCTATGTCTAATTCCAATGCTTGCTCTGTCTCTTCAAATTGTGTTTTTACCTTGTGGTATGCCTTGTAATTTTTTCTTGATGGTGGGACATGACGTGTCATGTAAAAAGAACTGTTGTAAATAAGCGTTAATAACAGGGTGGTGAGGTGTGGTGGGAAGGAAAGTGTTCTATTGTCCTGTGATTAGGTCTCAGTCTTTTAGTCATTTACTAGCACTGGACTGGAACTTTCATTTTTCTCCCCTTTTAGGTTGGAGAGGATGGCTAGAATGGGCTGGAGTTGGTCTCTCCCTTCCCCCGGTTCACTGGAACTGACTGGGTCTGGCTGTTTTCTTTCCCCAGGTCAGTTAGGCTCTGATAATACCCTTAGCAGCTTAGGTTCTAGTTAGCTAGTTTCTCCTGAGGGCAGGTCTTGATAAGGACATAAAGGTCTAGTGTATTTCAAAATGGTTTCTTTTCTCATCCCCCTACTGGAAGAACAAAAGAATTTTTCTCCAATATTTACTGTGAGAACCCTATTGAACTCCTGGAGGTAAATCTCATAAAATTGTGCCCCCACCCTCCATGAATCAGTGTCGCTGGAGTTTTTAACTCCCAGAGTTGTCCACACTGAGTCTCCAGCAATTCCTCAACTGTAGTTCAGGTTTCCTTACTCAGCGCTGGTTCCCCTGGCAGTTTCCATTTGTGGGTCTCTGCTCAGGTAAGTTGTTCTCCATACTTGCCTGTCTGCCTCTCCAGTCTTTGAGGTGGCGTGTTGCCCTGTGTCCTCCCCTCTCTTATAGATCCTAGAAGAAGTAAGAATTTTTCAGTCAGTTCACCTTTTTACTCATAAGCATTAAGTGGCTACTTCCAAGGTCCTTACTGCAGAACTGGAACCTGAAAGCAGTCTCCTTTGGCCATTTTTAATTGGATTGCTTGTCTTTATTAAGTTGTAAGACTTCTTTACCTATGAGGACTCTATTATGAGCATTTGTTGCCAATAGTTTCTCCTGCTTTGTGGCTTGCATTTTTGCTTTCTTAACAGTATCCTTAGCAGAGTAGAAGTTTTCAATTTTGATGAAGTCTAACTTATCAATTGCTTCTTTAATAGTTAGTGATTTTTGTATCCTAAGAGTTTATAAAATGTTATCTTATATTTTGTTCCAGAGTTTTAAATATTTTTTTCTATATGTATGTGATGAAAAAGGAGTCTTCATTCTACTTTTTTTTCCAGTCATCTCAGCACCATATTTTGAAAAGATTGCCATCCTTGGCATCTTCGCCAGTTACTGATTTATTGGCTCTCAGTGTTTAGAGGGAAACTTAGAGTTGTAAAAAAGATCTCAAATCAACTTACACTTTGAAAATCTAGAAAAAGAAGACTAAGGAGAACCAAAGTTAGCAAAAGAAGGAAATAATAAAGATAAGGGTTCAGATAAATGAAAAGTAGGAGATAATTAACAAAAAACATAAGGTGGTTCTTTAAAAAGATTACCAAAATTGGCAACTTTTGGCTAGGCTGACCAAAAGAGGAGGGGGGGGTACCAAATGATAAACTCAGAAATGAAAGAAGTGGAGACATTAATATTGTTCTCACAGGAATAAAAAAAGGTCTATGAGAGGACTAAGAATAGTTGTGCACCAGCATAACCTAGACACAATGAGAAAATTCCTAGAAAAACACAAACCATCAAAACTGAATCAAAAAGAAATAGGAAGTCTGGGAGACCCATAACAATTAAAGGCCTGAATCAGTAATCACAAGCCTCCTAAGAAAGGAAAACCCGGGGAGAGGTGGCTTCACTGATGAATTCTACCAAACATTTAAAGAATTAACACCAATATTTCTCGAAGTCTTCAAAAAATAAAAGACGAAGGAACACATCCTAACTCATTCTATGCAGCTAACGCCAATAACCAGCTTTACCCTGGTATCGAAGCCAGCCAAAGACGTTGCAAAGAAAAGAAGACTACAGATCAATATCCTTTATGAATATAGAGTGAAAAATCCTCAACACAATACTAGCCAACCAAACTCAGCACCGTATTCAAAAGATTACACACCATGGCCAAATGGGACTTGTCTCAGCAACTGCAAGGGTCGTTCAACACACAAAGATCAATGTAGTACCCCACATCAATAGAACGAAGGGCTAAAACCACATGATCATCTCAACTGTTGCAGAAAAATCCCTTCTTTCTCAAAATCCAACCCCTTTTCATAATAAATACACTCAGAAAACTAGGAAAAGAAGGGAACTTCTGATAAAGGGCATACATGAAAAACCTCAGCTAGCACTACACTCAGCGGTGAAAGACCAGAAACTTTCCTTCTCACTTACATGAGGAACAAGAAAAGAAGGCCTGCTTTTGCCACTGTTGATCAAATCACTGGAAGTTCTAGCCAGAGTAATTAGGCAAGAAAAAGTAGCAAAATGCACGCATATTGGAAAGGAAGACGTAAAACTATCTCTATACACAGATGATATGATTCTGTATATAGAAAGTCCAAAGCAAGCATCAAAAAACTGCTAGAAATAACGCCCTTCATGTTTCTCCAAACCCTGAACTCACAAATTCTCAATCATGTTATTGAAACATTACAAAACATCCTTTCAAACTCAGGTTAAAAATAAGTATTTCTGTATGAAGTTTCCCTAAAACAGATCCCCAAAATGCCCACAGCCCTTCCAATGCCACCTGCCTTAAAGTGTGATTGGGAAGAAACAGAAATCTAGATCAATTTCAGTTAAAACATACTTTTGAATAAGAATATTTTACCTTGTAAAGACATTACAGGGCCTGAGAAAGGGTGGTCCCTGGAGCTTAAGTTAGGGCAGCTTCAGAGTAGGTTTACCTCTGCGTCCAACAATCCATTCATTTACTCATCAAACATTGATCATCTAATTTCATAACAAACCCTACTGATAATTTTTGTTTCGTTGTGTAGAGTCTGGAGATCAATTTGGGGAGAATTAACATCTTTACAACTGAGGGAAGGTTCCTATCAATGAATATATCGCCCCAGTTATTGTCTTTTAAAATTTCTGTCAATAATATATATTTTTTATACATTTGTTTTGTTTAGAAGTATTTTATCATTAGGGCATTATACCTTTTTTTAGAACAAGTACTATTTAAAGTAGTTATATTCTTAGCTTTAAAAAAAATCAAATGTCAGTAATTACCAATGCTTTATTTACCTAAAATGTTATTTCAGTTGTGAAAACCATCTCTTTTTTTTTTAACATTTTTTTATTGATTTATAATCATTTTACAATGTTGTGTCAAATTCCAGTGTAGAGCACAATTTTTCAGTTATACTTGAGCATATATATATATTCATTGTCACAGTTTTTTCTCTGTGAGCTACCACAAGATCTTGTATATATTTCCCTGTGCTATATAGTATAATCTTGTCTATCTATTCTACAATTTTGAAATCCTGAGAACCATCTCTTGTTACAAAAAATAATCAGACACTTATTTGAATTTAACCTTCTATAAGTAAAGTCCTAAATCTTAAGGTAAATAATATTTTAAGTTAAAAATATGCTAATTTAAAGTCAGTTCAATATATAATTTCTATGGTTTATTTATGTACATATATTATAAGTGACTAGATTAATCACTTATATTAAGTATTGTAAAATAAAGACAGTGTAAACTCTCATTAACAAAATACTCCATATGTAACAACTGTAAGTATCAAAGGTATTATTTAGTGGTTGTTATGAACTGAGCTGTGTACCCCTCCTCCCCCAAATTCCCATATTGAAATCTTAGTCTCCAATGTGACTATGTTTGGAGATGGAGCTTTAAGGAGATTATTAAGATTAAATGAGGTCATAAGTGTGGGTCCCTAATCCAATAGACTGCTGTCCTTATACAAAGAGGAAAAGACAGTGGGGGGCACACACACCCAGAGGAAAGCCCGTGTGAGGACGCAGTGAGAAAGCACCGTGTGCAAGACAAGGAAGGCGTTCTCACCAGAAACCAACCCCGCGGGCACCTTCATCTTGAAATTCTAGGCTTCAGAACTGTGAGAAAATAAGTTTCTGTTGCTTAAGGCCCTCGGGCTGTGACACACTAGCATGGTAGCCTTAGGTGACTGGTACAGTGGGGGTGATAATTATTTGCTACAAAACATCTAACAAAATACATTCACTAGATTGTTTCCCAAATTGCACCTGCTCTCTGGCATCCAAAATAAGGATTTCTTATAAATACAAACTATAGTGAAATTCTTAATGATTCATTTAAATCAATCTTTTTTTCTTCTTCCCCCACCCCCAAGCATTTAGTACCTGGGATTTTTGCTTCTAATCAAGACATCATTTGAGTAATTTCAAATCATGTACAGCTCTTCGTGTAAAAAAGATGCCTCCTGGTCACAGTTATTTCAAAAGGTAATTCTATTCAAACAGCAGGACATATCTTGCTTTAGCAATTACAGAAGCATGGTTTTGACACACGGCAGGTTTTTAAGTTACGGCAAATGTGAAATGCTAAAGGATGAGAGCAGCCATTTCTTTGTTTAAGGAATGAGTGCTGCAAAGCTCAGATAATGACTTTATTTTTTTTCAGTTAACTTATCTGGCCCACAGCACGGCACACCAAATCATAAGGACTTACGGAGGTACAAACACAAAGGAAGTAGTAACTTTACCAATTTAACAGTATTTTGCCAAATCAAGAGAGTGGTCTTTAATACAATAAAATCATACTTTTTTTTTTAATCTTACTTTTCTTGAAGTCACATATTATTCTCATGATAACTTTCATTCTAAAAATATAATTTAATTACCAAATTAAAACATTATGGGTTTTAATGGTGGCTTTATAATATTTCAAGATAGTTTATACAGATTCATATGGCTTTTAAAAGTACATAACTTCTCCACTTAAAGCAACTTCCCTCCTGTGAGCCGTTTGAGTTTAAAGCAGCAATGCAATTGAGTTTATGTAAAATACAGCTCTTCTTTATCATGGGGTTGATCCAAAACCAGGTAGAGTTCAAATGCATGAAAAGCTTTAAAAGTCTACCTTAGGGAGATTGAACAATCTCTAATTTTTTCCCCCGATATTATTTTATAGTTTTTTGCCTAGATTCATTCCTAGGAATATCTTCGTTTTTTATGTTATTATTAACGGTGACGGGAGCAGGCAGAATAACGGTCCCCCAAAATGTCCATATGCTAAGCCCCAGAATCTGTGTTATGCTGTGTTACAGTGCCTATGTTTTGGCACATGGCAAAAGGGACTTGGGGTTCGCAGATGGAATGAGGCTGCTCATCAGCCAACCTTAAAATAGGAAGATCATCTGTGTGGGCCCAGTCTAGTCACGAGCTCTTAAAGCTCAAGACTGAGGTAGAAGAGAGAGTCCAGGAGACGCGCCATGAGGACTTGACCGCCATGCTGGCTTTGAAGGTGGAGGAAAGAGGCCTCAAGCCAAGGAACGCCGCAATAGCCTCTAGAAGCTGGGAATGGCCATCGGCTTACAGCCAGCAAGAAGACAGCTCTGCAGCCATGAAGAACTGAATTCTTCCAACAAGCCAGAGGAGCAGGAGCCGGACTCTCTCCTAGGGCCTCCAGACAAGCATGTAGCCCTGTTGACACCTTGCTCTCAGCCTTGTGACACCCATACGACTTCTGACCTACAGGACTGTAATATAGTAATTTGTGTGGTTCAAGCCACTAAATTTGTGGTCATTTGTTATGGCAGCATAGAAATATAATATTTATATAAAATTTTGAATTTTGTTTGCCACCGATACATAAGATTGATTTTTACGTATTAATCTTGTTTCTAGTAACTTCACTTAATTAATGTATTGATTCCAGTACATCCTCTGTAGATTCCTTTGGATTTCCTACATCCACAATCGAATCCTCTGTGGACAATGGCAGTTTTAGATTTTCGTTTCCAATCCATGTAGCTTCTACCTCTGTTCCTTCCTTGACGGCCCTCGCTGGCTAATGCTGAGAACTGTGAAGAGCAGGCATCCTTCTCCTTCTTGACCTCAAAGGGAATCATTTCAATGTCTCACCTTTAAAAATAATGCTTGCCGCATGCAGGTTTTGGTAGATTACCTTGATCAGGTTGAGGAAGTTGCCTTCTATTCTTATTGGATGTATCTGGAGTTTGACAAATGCAATTTCCTTTTTTTTGGCCCCAAATAGAGTTTTCTCTTCTTTTTTTCCCTTAATGGAGGCACTGGGGATTGAACCCAGGATCTCGTGCACACCAAGCACATGCTCCACCACTGAGCTATATCCCTATACCCTGGCCCGTTTTTTTTTTTAAATAGAAGCTCTGGGGATTGAACCCAGGATGTCACACATGCTAAGCATGTGTTCTACCACTGAGCTATTACCACCCACTCCAGCACATACGTACGGTTTTTATTCTTCATTAACGTCATAAATCTACTGATGGGTTTCCTTTTTTTTTTTGTGGTGTGAGGGGAACAAGGGCAGAGAGGGGCTTGGAGAGAGAAGCAATGGCAGATTGTGCAGACCCTTTGAGACACTATGACATAGTTTGAGTATCATCCTAAAGTGCAGTGAGAAACCATTTCAAAGGTTCTGAACAGGGTGGCGATACGACCAATTTTGCAGCTGCAGCCTGGAGACAGACCAATCGTGGAAACAGGGAGGTCAGTATAGTTCATACAAAGAGGACGGTGTCTGAGATCAAGGTAGATGGGGGTGGAAGCAGATGCCAGGTGAGTGAGTGGAGGCAGAATTGATGGGGTTTGCTAACGGACTGGATGTGGATCTTGGGGGAAAGGACGCACGTGGCATGGACGGATGACTCCTGGGTTTCTGATTTGAGTGACAGTGAACAGTGACACCACGGGCAGAGAGAGAAAGCCTGGGGGCGGGTGACAGACTTTGAGGTGTGTGGGCGACTAAAATGCTGTTTGTAATGAGTCAAACTTGAGATGTAAGATGCTTGAATGTTATGGCATGTGGGCAGATTAATTTTTCAGCCTGGAGTTTGGGGGAGAATCTGACCTATCACTGCACGTGTGGGAGCCATCAGCATGTAGATGTTTTTTCAAGGCATCAGGAAGATGTGAAGAGCCTAGAGCAGCCCCGAGGAACACGAACATTTAGAAGCTGAGGGCTGTGGAAGGGGTGCTAATTGATTCTACATACACAGAATCAAAGCTGGCTAATACTACAGCTGGTTTATATGGTGATAACCGGCCAGAATAGGCGAGACGGACAATTTAAAGGATCAGCAAAGGACCAATGTGTCTGAGATATCACAAGGGGACAGGCTGCAGGGCTCAAGTGTAGGGACTGAGCTTGTAGCAGAAGAATGAGTATAAGTGGAGGGAAGAGGGAACTGATGTAGGATGGCTTCAGTTTCTCAGTGAATCATGAAAAGGGCAGAAGAGAGGCACGGGATGGTTGAACGCATGAAACAGCTGATGTGGGTAAGAGAACAGCAAGCCTACTGGAGAATCAAAGGAGGGTCCTTTGGTAACATCGCGTGCCCGTTTGGGTACGATCGTTCAAGTGAAACCAGCCAGCTCAGTGTGATTTTCTTCTAAGAATATTCAGCTCCTCAGGTGCAGGTAGGCGGCAGATGGAAGGGCTCACCCAGGCCTGGGATCTTAAGCAGGGAAGTAACCCAAGGGTGTTAGAAGAGAGGAACTGTGATAATGGACTTGGTGACAGTGTAGACAGGCTAGGCGTGGGTGGATGGATCAGTGGACTGGTTGACGAGTTTGAAGAATTCTAACTGTGGTGTGTATTTCAGGAGATGAACTGGAAATGGCGCTCAGAACAGCTGCCTAGGAAACAGGCACCGAGTCTGCCTTGCTCACTCTTGCATCTTCAGCTCCTAACGGTACCTGGCTCACTGCGCGTGGGCAGTGATGCTTGTTGAACTGAAAGTCACGTTCTGAGAAGAATAGCTGTCGTGGTCTTGGTTACGACGCTCATCTTTCTGCCTCCTCGGTGCTGCGGAGTCTTGGGCCTCTCTGTTGGGTCCTGAAGTCTACAAACTAAGACAGACAGCTGAAAGGCGTGCTCGTTGAAAAGTGCTAAATGACTGAGAACCGAGCTAAGACTCAGACGGCGCAGTCAAGACTGTTTAAGAGCCACTTTTTTTTGTTCCCGGGTCTTGTTTCTTGTGAGATAGGCCTTTCTCTCTCTACCTTTGTCCACTTTCTGAGTCTAGTCTTCCTCTTCCATCTCCCTCCAAGTACAGGTTTCCTCTCCTGCCTCCCCCCCCCCCCCCTCAACTGGGGTGGTCCCTCTCTCGGCTCCAACTCTCATCTTCACAGAGCTCACCCACAAGCCCATCTCTCCGGTGTGGCTTTTTTCTTCTCCTGTCTGTTCCCTCCACGCTGTAGTCTGGGGTCTTCTCAGTGGGCCCTGTCAGTACCACAGAGTCTACACACCCAACCAAACTCATGGCTTCCCTTACGACCTTGTCTTCTCCTGGATCTGTGTTTGACGTATTGTCTACCTTCCCCTTCTTTTTCTTCCAAATTCCTGGATTTGTATATGTAAAAAGGGTGTTTGGCAGAGGTAAGATTTTTTTTAGGGGAGGGGCACGGAGATAGGGGCAAGAAAAAAATTCAAAAATTAAACTCTTATGAAGTGCCCAAGTGTATCGGGTAAAATGCACCGCAGAGTAATTTACCCACAGTCACACACACATCTGGGTTGCTTCCTCCGAGTCCACTCACCTCTAATGGGACTCCGTTTTCCACTGGGGTGTTTACCCTTTCAGCCACTGAAGGCACATGGAGCTGAATCCCAGCTCCAGAGATGAGCCCAGACTGGTTGGAGACAATCCCATCTTTCCTGGCTACAGTGATGGCTCAGAGTTGGGTACAAGCTCTAATCTGGGCACTGGGAGCAAAACCTAGGATTTAAGCAAGAGCTATTGGAAAAGACCTTTTTTCTTTCCTGAATGGGCCCAGGATGCTATACATGTGGCTCTGTGAAGGCATCCCTTGGGGCGGAAGATGAAGTGGACTCTGGAGAAGGGAGAGCTGAGAATCAGCAAGAAAGCACATTTGAGGGCTCCAAGTAGCTGGATCCAGCCTCACCCTCTGGACTTTTGGTCTTGAGAGGTCCCAGACTCCTTCGGTCTGTCTGGTCTGATCTCCTGGCGATCCCGTATCGAGAATTCTAACCTATAAACTAACAATCCCACTGCCCAGAGAGAACCACCGTCCACACTTTGGGTTTAATTCCTCCCATAACTTTTTAATGTATTTGTATTTACACAATTTCCTTAACTTCTTTTTTTTTTTTTTTTACTATTACAAACTTAAGAAAATATATGTACTCTTCTGCAGGAAATACAATATGTATTTTAGTTGATAATATTGTTTACCTCTTTTTATGTTAACCAAATCTGTCTTCTCATTTTTAATTACTGCATAATATTCCATTCTAAAAATATACCATAATATAGCAGATTTCCTATTAAAGAACATTCATATTTTTTCTATGTTTCATACTATAAATGTGCCATTCTTATACCCTGGTTCTATTATTTCTTTAGGTCCTAGGGGTTAAATTGCTTGATCACAGAATATGTACATTCTTAAGGCTTTGGTGTATTTTCCCAGATTGTCCTCCAAAAGGAACATAAAATCTGTATTCCCATCAGCACGGAGATTGCTGTTTGACAGACAGGAGGGGACTAAAGGCTTGTTAAAAAGAAAATACTCACTTGCTAACTATTTTTTGAGGGTCTGTTATTTGCATAACACTGTGATGGGTGCTGGGATATGCTGGCGGCTAAGGCCCCCTAAACTTGTTTCTCTGTATCCTTCCCTCTCCAATTATGGCAGGTTTGGGAAAATGTCTAGCTTTGTGGATGAATTAATCAACACCACACATCATGGTGTTACATTGATGATGGCAGAGGGAACATGCAGGAGACGGGTGTGGCACCCTGGCACAGACGCTGACATCACTGTGTGGGAGGCTTCACCCACACCTTCCTTCCTATGCTCTCAGACCCTGTGCACATGAGGCTAAGAGCCTAGAAACCTTATTTCCTTTGCCAGCAGGGGTCTGCTAAGGGGCTGCCCGTGGGAGGCATTCGGGGGAGGCACTCGTGAGAGGCCAGAAGGTCGGAGGGAGGCAGAAGCTGTTGCATTCCAAGGGGACATAGCTGTGTGTTCCCTGGGCCATGTGGGACTGCAGCAGTTCCCCATCACTGGGTAATTCAACCTTCCCCCCTCTGCTCCTTCATTCTGTCAACTGTTCTGCAACCTAAATCCCTATATTAAATTCTCCATTTGAAATAACTAGAGTGGTTTTCCTTTCCTGATTCATGGAACAGCCCAAAGTTAAAGTTGTCTTTCAAATTCTATTAGGCGTGAGTTGTGCCTGAGACCCACACAGCATCTTCTTGTACGTCTAACAGTCAGTGTTTCTGGAAGGAATGGAAGAGATTGCTGGTTTGTTTTTTCCAGTTGAACACCAGATGAAGCAGTAACTGGCTTTGAAAGGGCATCTTGTACGAAAAAGACCTATCTTTAAACACCAGCATCAGACTCAGGAAGAGGAGAGACGCACACCGTGACAGGCGTACAGGAACTGAAACCAGCCTGAGGGAACACAACTTCCCTCTAACACTTAGCTAATCCCTTACACAGTCTGAGAACGCACATAGAGACAAGTGAAAAACACAAAGCAAAATGGCATGCGTTATTAAAACTGTTCACATTCGCTGTTTTGCTCAGAGTGCATACAGCTTAATCCACATCATGAAATGTTTAGGGGTTCTTTTTCTTTTTTTAATTGAGCCCAGGAACTCATGCCTGCTAAGCACGCGCTCTACCACTGAGCTGTACCCTCCCCCCACCATGAAACGTTCATAGGACGCAACCACCCTCTGTCACAAGTAGAGGGACACGGGATATTGTTGTTCTAGAAAAGCCACTAGTTGCAATTATTTTCAATATAATGGTACAGAAACATTAAACCAACCCACACGCTCCCTTTATTTTCACACTCAAACTTGAATACAAAACGCTAATCAATGTTTAATGCTCCACCACATAAGTTATCATTTTCCAACCCTTCCTTTGGCCGTTGCAACTTTTTAAATAAACATTGACACTGAAAATAGCTTTACTGAGACACTGAAAATAGCTTTACTGACACATATACAAATACAAGCAAACCTAGAAAAATGGACAGGAGGCACTATCACCGGCTTAACTTTTTTCATCTCCGTCTTCTCCCTCGCTGTCATCATCACAATAGAAGATGTCTCTGAACAGGAAGACTTGCTTGGGGGCTGCCGGAGTCTGGATTTCGATCCCTTTTTTCTCCATCTTCTTCTCTAACTTTTCTTTAAGCAAAGGTAGACTAGTCTCATAAAGGTAGTCTATGATCTCTAAAGAAAAAAAACTGAATTTAGAAATGACCTGACAAAGCCTCTTCCCAAGGTCAAAGGCCAGAGGGCATCAGTGATGATAACGCACTGCTACTGCACTGCTGTGTGCGGGACCCGGCTTCGGTCGACTCGCTTATATTTGCTCATTCAGTCCTCTCTCAGAAAGCCAGGATTCAAACTCAGGAAGTGACGTCTGCTGAGTGCAGGAAGTGTTTCATCACGTGCTCTGGGACAGAGTGTCGCCTGAGACAGTGGTGCCGGCGAGGCCGCTGGCGACTCTCCGGGAAGCCTGTCAGAGAACACCCAGCCTCGGGGCCCAGCCTAGAGATCAGGATCCACTATGTCTGGGTGAGACCCAGGGATGTGTATTTTTAACACATTCCCCATGTGACTCTGATGGTCCAAGTTCGGGAATCACACATCTACACCACCCACATGGCTGCAGAGAAGGAACCGGCATCTCCGAGGCTTCTGTGGAGCAGTGTGTGCACAGGCACACGGTGTGAGTGTGTGCACGTGTGTGTGCGCTGTGTGCGGCCCAGGAGCACTCGCAGTTACTAAGCACCCAGCACCCTGGTGACCACATTTTACAAGTTTGCTAACTCAGTTAGCACTTTGGAACGTCCTGTCATGGAGGGGCTATAATTTGCCCATTTTTCACCATTTACATTCAAGGAATCTGAGGCTCCTGGAAATCAAGCACTTGCCCAAGGTCATACTATCAGTGTGTGGACCCACGCTGTGTTCTTAAGTACTGAAATACTGAAAACACTGACCTGGAAAAGTCTTCTTCTGCCAAAAGGGAACATAGGTAGCTTTCAGCTTATAAAATTTAGTTTGAACGTAAGACGGAGGAACGTCCCTTTAGGAAGGAAAAGATGTAAAACAGTTAGTGGCAGTTTCAAAATGAATCACTTTAGTCCTGTGCACGATAAGGTGTGGACCAGACGTAAGTAGCTTTCTTCATCCAAAAGTGAAATTCTCACATCTATGAATGTGTGATAAAAAGAAGACACAGGTGAAAAGCTACTGTTCATTTGGTTAAGTGCACGCTCACACACACTCACACACACACACACACACAAACACACACACAACACAGAAGAAAAACAGCAGTACAAGACGGTTTCTGTTTAAATTAGAATAATTGAAGCGACCCGTCGGGAAGATAAGGTTTAACACCAGCTCATGCGGGCTGATGCTTCCTTCCTGCGTCCTTGGCCCCGCCCTGAGCCCTCCCTCGGAGCAACAAACAATCCTCACGACCACTCTACGAGGGAGCCCCGACTCTTATCCCTCATTTCAGAGATGGGGAAACTGAAGCATGGAAAAGTTGTCCAAGATCTGACAGTTAGTAAGAGGCAGGCCTGGGACGTCAGCCTGGGTCCACTTCAAACCCTGCACTCTCAGCCACTGCACTTTGGATAACTACATACTTGTCACAATTCAAAGGCAGAGGTACGATTTGTTATCTTGCAAAGCTTTTTCTTCAGAAAGGGGGATGCTCTGGTGACTCAAATACATTTTCCACTGACAGTAAGCAGGACAGAAACAATCAAGTGTTAGGCTGCTTTCTAAAGGGAACATCACTACCTTCACTTCCTGGGCACCTTTTTTTCTTAAACCATCAAAGCGTGATGTATTTGTTTCAATACTTAACTCATCTCGTTGTTACAGGACTAGTGTGAGTAACTTTCTCTGCCACGCATGGAAAAGACGGTCGGGCTCTCAGCCTCTGCGCTGCTGCAACCACCCGCTGAATGTGCACCACAAGCCGTGTCCTGTCTCCTCTAATCCTCGTTACGGTCCTTTTAAACCGTGTAGTAGACGAGGAAACCACGGCTCAGAGACAAGTTAGGGAAGAACCTGCCCGAGGATGGCTCAACAATGCGCAGGGTCCGAGGACTCAACGCCCGGCCCCTGTGACGGCAAAGCCCAAGTTCTAGGGCATCTGTGCCTCCCCCGTCCTACAATGCCCTGAGCCTGGGTTGTTCTTGATCAAAGCTCAGACTTCAAGAAGTAACAATAATTGGTCTGGACGTTTTCAAACTAGGTAGATGTTACATCTCATTAGGTGGAGATGCTTTCTTTAAATCCTGCCTAAATAATTCACAAGGAAGGCTCAAGAATCTGAGGAGATTGAACTTTCAATTTAATTTTTTTCACTGTTTTAATACATTATTAAACCTTTGAGCGTGTACTATTTCAAACAGTATTTGACGAGATGCCAAAATGTCGATTTTACAGCTGTGAGATTTATAAATCTTAACTAGATCACTATTTAAGTATATAACTTTACTTAAAATCATTAAAACCCCATTCTAATTTAAGAAATGTGATCTGAGGCAATGTCACAAAACACACAAACATTTATTGGCAAAGTCAGATTTGCAGAAAGTGGTTTGATACCAGCAGCTGTCAATGTGAATACTTCTCAGGATGGGAGCTGGTGGCGTGCACAGCAGGACCTCCAACCTTCAAAACACCTGACACCCTCTCTGCTCAGGGCCCCACAATACTGAAGAGCAGGTGCCCCACCCCTGAGACGAGCTAGAAAAGGAAAAGGTTTGGAACATTGGGCACGCGTCTCTTGACTCCTGACAGGGCTTGTCATTCAAAGATTCCAATTCTCCAAGTTAAAAAAAAAAACCAAAAAACAGATTGTTCTTTGTTCATAATCGTGAGGCATAAATAACTAAGCACCAGAACCAGTTTAAACCCCTCCTAATGGGTTTAATTGTGTGATGTTGACAACTTCACACAAGTAGCCACACTTCAGAGAAGGAGCAGGGCCACCACAGCCCTGCACTGCTGTCCACCCTCCAGAACTAAAGGCTGAACAGCCCCTCAACACCCCCGCTTCCCAAAGTCCACCAGCCCCGGAGCCCACGATGCTCATCCCCGTGCTCTGCTCAGGGGGACGGTGCCCGGGAAGCTGGCTC
This sequence comes from Camelus bactrianus, assembly GCF_048773025.1. NCBI lineage: Eukaryota > Metazoa > Chordata > Mammalia > Artiodactyla > Camelidae > Camelus > Camelus bactrianus. The sequence continues at coordinate 74,173,475 of NC_133542.1, forward strand.
TCCTCACCCAGCCGGGGAAACTCAGGTACTGGGGGTGCTGGCCTCCCTCCCTCAGCGAGAGCTGACTGGAAAATGCCAGGACTAAGCTGAGGCGGCCCCAGTGACAGCAGACAGCTCCCCACTCAGGCAACAAATGCAAGTCAACACCGAAATTACTGAGGGAAGCCTGAAGAGGAACCGGATCTTTATATGGTCTCAAAACACCTCCCCAGAGCCATGCCTTGGCACCGAGAGGAGAGCTGTTACTTGACTAGAGTCGGGAAATGGGGCAGACGCCGCCAGAGCCAGGGCATCGAAGTCAGAACCACGTGCCTCATGGCGGGATGTGACGAGGTGACGGAGACACTGCCTGGCTGTGCCGGCGTCCTGCCAGAAACACAGAACCCGAATCTCACCGGGAGGGAACATCTGACAAACACCCCAATTGAGGGCCACTCTACAGGATGACCAGCCTGAATTCTCCCACAATTTCAACGTCAACAAAGACAAAGGCATTAACAGATACACGCTACTATATATAAAACAGACAAACAAGGTCCTACTATATGGCACAGGGAACTATACTCAATATCTTGCAGTGACCTATAATAGAAAAGAATCTGGAAAAGAATATGTATATATTTATGTTTAACTGAATCACTGTGCTGCACACCTGCAACACTGAAATCAACTATACTTCAATTTTTTTTAATTTTTAAAAAAATTTAAAAAGACAAAGGTAAAAGAACTTTGCAGAACAGAAGATACTAAAGAGAGATGCTGGACTGGATCTTAAATCAGGGGGAAATGCTCGGAAGGACATTACTTGGGACAACTGGTGAAGTCTGAAAGTGGACTGGGTTTTAGAAAATAGTATCGTATCAGTGTCGCATGGCTCAGTGCGATAATTACGCTGAGGTTATGCAGCATAAATCCTTGCTGAGGACATAAAGCCAACGTGGCAAATGGTAAAAGGCTGATTATGGGCGAAGGGGACGTGGGCTCTCTGCACCAGCTGTAACCGGTGAGCTCCTTGAAGCTTTTAAGAGACTCTGCACACATGTCATTCATTCTTCTGTGGTGTCTTGCGGGTGGGGTGTGGGGTGGGGGGTGGAGGGTGGAGGGCTTGACTGATTTACCTGGCCCAGTACTTAAAGTGGGGGTTCCCAATACTTAGGTACGTAAGTACAGTTTATAGGTGAGTTCCATAGGCAGCACAAATTTCAGTCCTGCTCCTTAAAATTATCTTTTCATTAGCTTAATAGTAAACAAATGGTCTTACCCTATGGCACTAGCAAGGTCTTCCCAGTCTATTTCATTAACGTCTTCCACATTTATTTCATACAGCCTATGAGAAAAAATAAAAATTAAGTTTCCAAGCAAAAATCAGCATGATGGGACTTCACGGATGCACAGACTATTAAGAGATGGAAGGCCTCAGCGTGTGCACCCCATTCCAGGCCCTGTATCACACGGGCCCAATGACACTGGCATGCTAACCCAAGGTTAGCCCAAGGTCATGGAGTAAGTGAGCTACAGACCAAAAAGCCACCTTTTCTCCTCCTGAGCCTCTGCATCTCCCACCAGACCCTGCTGCTTTCTCAAAGTGCAACACACAGCTTCACCCTTCAGTGCAGAGACACAGGAGCTGTGCATGGGTCTCCTCAGGACTCAGTAAGTGACGGACACTGGGTCCAGACCTTTGTACCCACTAATCCATTTACCCTCAACACCACCTGATGAAGGCGGGGGAGTATGTCCATTCCACAGACCAGGAAATGGGGCTGAGGGCCCGAGTCACTGGCTCAAGGTCTCATGACTAATAGGCAGGCGGTACCAACATGGGGACCCAGGCCCGCCTGACTGAAGATGCCCTCCTTGGCTCTGCTAGTCTCTGCTGTCTCTCTGGGAAAGGAAAAAAGGCGGAGACATCCCCAGGCTGACCAGCGTGGAGAAGGAGGAAGCACAGCGACGGAGGAAGAGCAGGGTCAGAGCTGAGGGCAGGAAGAGTGAAACGGGACGGGGTGGCCCACTTCCAAGGTTTCTCCTGCTCTCTGCAGCTCCTCATTTGATGCCAGCCCACGTCCACTAGACTTGCAGGCTTTGTAAATCAGGCCCATGTCTCCCCTTCCACCAGGGGCGGAGGACTCTGCATGGACCAGGGACTCAAAGGCAAAACCAAAGACCAAGCGGCAGTGACGCCAGCTAACACGTGCTGGAGAGCAGCAGGGCTCGGCCGGAATTATCTCCCTCCACTTTCCAATGGACAGAAATAACTCATGTCTACACGAAAGCTTTAAAGACTAACGTAACTTTATTGCGTGCACGGTGTGTTTTACATGCATTATTTCACCTCTTCTCCCAGTAACACTAAGAGGTGGGACCATTATCATCATCCTTATTTAAGGTGAGAAAAGCAAGACCCAGAAAGGTAGGAAACACCCAAGGTCACGCACGCAGGACGTGCGGCGGCGGGGTCCGAACCGCAGCAATCCCACTGCAGATGCTGCTGTCTACCGGCTGCTCCGGCTAGAGGGGAAAACGAGTGAAGCAGAGTCACCTTCTATTTCCATACCTTTCAATAAGATTGATCTTGGCCTGCAGGCCATTAACTCCCCGGTATATGTCCCGGCCATTTGTCATCCTCTTGGTTAGAATTTCTGTCCTACATCAGAAGGAAAACACAGTTTACTTTAAGGGAGTAAACACCAAAATGCCTGCTGTTTCTCTCATTTAAACTGTCCTTATTCAGAACCACTTTCTAACTTTTGCAATTCATCATGGTAACATTCACCACTACCAAGAATATACCTATTTTTTAAAAGCAGAAAAGGATAAATAAAGTGATAAAAAGTTTGATGGTTATTGAAATTGGATAATGGATACAAGGAATTCAAGTTTGTGTGTGTTATCAAATTTCCATAATAAACAGTTTAAAAACGGGAAGAAAAAGAATAAACCTGTTAGCAGGTACTAAAGGACACTGAGTAAATTCAATTTACTCTTGACTGTTTATAAAACAGTGAGACATTGCTCTCATTACCACGAGAGCTGCTGGAACACCAAATAAGGCAAATTTAGTAAAGTGATAAATGATTCAATGATTCCTCCAAGGCCCAAAGCTCACAGCTCAGGGAAAGGGCTGTCTGAAGTTCTGAGAGCGGCAACCCAATTAAGAATATTTTTGAAGTACTTCTCTTGAAGAGTGAAATTTGTCACAATCTGATCGCCAAATCATTAGCTGTGACATTTACATTCTTGATAAGGAAGGTACACGACACACACACAGATAACTGACACCACCTTTACTAACAGCCACCCACGTTCACTGGTTTAAAATGTATCACTTGATGTCATTTCAATGTTTCGTGAAGTAAGTATGTGTTCAGCATTCAAGTTCCCTACTTTTTGCTTCAAATTAAAAAAGAAGCCTTGCATGTTATTTAATTATGTTGATTCTGAAGCATAGCTACCCTTCATCATTTCGCTTTTAAAACACTGTCCTCCAATTGAGGAGTCTTCCTTTTTTAAGTCCAAAATACAGGGGTAGATATGATCCAGCAATCACACTCCTGGGCATATACCTGGAAGAAACTCTAATTCAAACAGATACATCCACCCTAATGTTCACAGCAGCACTATTTACAACAGCCAAGACATGGAAGCAACCTAAATGTCCATTGACAGATGAATGGATAAAGAAGTTGTGGTAAATATATAAGATGGAATATTATTCAGTCATAAAGAAGAATGAAATGATGCCCAAATGCCCAAAGCAACCTAAATGTCCATCAACAGATGACGGGATAAAGAAGTTGTGGTATATTTATACAATGGAATACTACTCAGCCATAAAAATGCCACGTGCAGCAACATGGATGGACCTGGAGATTTTCATACTAAGTGAAGTTAAGCTGGAAAGAGATATCACATATGATATCACATATATATGGAATCTAAACAAACAAAAAAAGCCACAAATGCACTTATTTGCAAAACAGAAACCGATTCACAGAAATAGGAAACAAACTTATGGTTACCACAGCGGAAGGGGGGTATGGAGGGATAAATTGGGAGTTCGGGATTTGCTGATACTAACTACTATATATAAAATAAACAAAAGGTCCTACTGTATAGTACAGGTAAGTACATTCAATGCCTCTAATGGCCTATTATGAAAATACAAAAAGGAATATATATACATATATACATACAAATGAATCACTATGCTGTATACCAGAAATTAACACATTGTAAACAGACTATATTTCAATTAAAAAAACTGACTGTACTTCAATTAAAAATAATAAATGAATTAAAAAAAATAAAAATATAGGGGTAGAAAGGGCTCTGGTTCCTCCATACAATACATATCCCCCCCAAAAATTATCTGTTCTTTAGAGTTTATTTCCTTGAGTGTAGTCTTCTATTAAAATAAACAAATATTCTACAGCAAACTCTAAGGTATTCAAACAATAAACAGTATAATCCAGGAGTTTGCCCCTTTTTTTGAGTCCTGTTTGATTTTATTTACATGCACTCCGGAAAAGACAAAACTGCAGTGATGGAGAACACACCTGTGGTGGCCAGAGTTAGGCTGGGGACGGGCAGGAGTCTGCTTTTAACATACAGTACGCCCACTGGGTTTCGCTCTTCTCTTAGAGTCAAGGTGACCACGCCCCCTCTGTGCAGGAGGCGTGGGTTGTGGGCTGCAGAACCACTGCTTCAAGCAGTCATGTTGCAGCTGAATGTCCAGCTCAGAGAACCTCCAGGGCTAGGAAAAGCTATAGCAGGCAAAGAACACGCAGTGAGCTCAGCACTGAAAACACTTCTATGGGGCAGATGTACCTGAAGCAGCTCTGGGATGGAGAGCGTGGCTGCCTCACTCCGGGTGAAGGCAGGGGAACTGCTAAATTAGAAGGAAAAAGTAAAGGGGCGGCGCTATTGAATTTGCTTGGTTAGAGATGGTCCTTCTTGACCTGTGAGGCTCTCCACATGGTAATTACACATATTCCTAGTAACCTCACCAATCCACCCACTCTCTAGAAGTCTCTGAGAGAGACAGAGGGAGAAGGCAGCTCGTTGAAACTTGCGTAAGAAGCCTCAGACTTACCACTTACTTTTACACTGCATCCAGTTCCTGGTCTCCACTTTCGCCTCCACTTCTACCCAGGATATGCCTTTGTAGAGCTTCTCCCGAACGATGGACAGGCGGCCTTCCGGATTCTCTTGGAGTCTCGAGTTCATCTCTCTTAGCTCTTGGGGAGACATTTTTTTCAGAATCACTTCTTCAACAGCCTTGATTAGTTTCTGGGTTTCCGTCTTACTCCAAGCACCATGATTTATTTCTATTGACAGAAAAGGATGGTCTTGAAGTTGCTTATCTATTTGCTGCCAAACACAATATTAAAAACAAAACAGTGCGGGGGGGTGCATATAGCTCAGTGGTAGAGTGCGTACTTAGCATGCATGAGGTCCCAGGTTCATTCCCCAGTAACTCCATTAAAAATAAATAAATAAATAAACCTAATTACCTACCCCCAAAACAAAAACCAAACAAATAAATTAAAAAACCCGACAGTGATGGATATGCCATTAGATGTCTGTCCAAACCCACAGAAGGTACAACACTAAGAGGGAACCCTAACTGGAGGGGTTAGGATGTGTCTAAATGTGACTCTTTTTTTTTTAGAGGAGATACTGGGGATTGAACCCAGGACCTTGTGCATGCTAAGCATGCGCTCTACTACTTGAGCTATACCCTTCCCCCCGGACGTGCAAAGTGGATTCACGGACTGTAACAGACAGACCACTCTGGTGGGGGATGTTGCCAATGGGGCTGTGTATGTGTGGGGGTAGCGGGTATAGGGGATATCTCTGTACCTTCCTCTGACTTTCACTGTGAACCCAAAACTGCTCTAGAAAAATAGTCTTAAAGATAAATCAGGCACTTTTCATAAGACAATGGGCACCATCTCAATTACACAACAAAAACTATCAAATGGCTATGTGCAAATTAAAATACTAAAATTACTAAAGGGGCCACAAATTCTTTTTAAGAACTAATGCCAAGGAAAAAAATCCTTTCTTAGAGTAATCTATTTTTCTTTAACTTCCAAAAAGCCGTTCCCCGTTTCTGAGAGTAATATCACCCATGTAAAATTGTGAGGTTCTCGAACATTCAGTGGGGAAAAACTGAGCAAGTGACTTTATGCATAAAGCTCTCCCCAAGAGTTCCTGGAGTGAAATTAACCACTGTGATGTCACCGCAGTGGTGATGGATGCGCCTGACAATTTCTGAAGCTGACCATCAGGGTAGGGCGTCAGAAGCTTCCACGCTTCAGTCCTCTTGTCCAGATGTTCACAGTCACTCTAAGGGAGAGGCTGCAAACCAGCAGGCTACAAGTATTTCTGGTTTGGCACACAGAGGGTTGCTGTTACTGTTTCTCCAATAACAATCTGGATGAATATTTAAAAAATCAAGTCTCAAAGTAAAAAAAGGTATCTAGAATTCATACACATACACACACACACACACACACACACACACACACACACAGACAAATCCAGATTTTTGCTTTACTTTTTGGAAACTGAAAAAACTGGCCACACGGAGTCTTTGCACAGCACCACGGGCTGGAGTTGGGGGCACAAGAGGCCTGGTCTCCACTCACCTCAGGGTCTACCGTGTGCCGGCCACGTGCATGGCTCTGCCCGTGGGGACCCCGCATGTGAGTCTCAGTGCTGACCTAACACCGACAAAGGACTGTCTTCTCAAAGCAGCTGGGGATTTTTTAATGTGGGGAATATAACCAAGGACATTTTTTATGAAAGAGGAGAAAAAGAGACAGGAGATCCCCGATGCTGGCTGTGGGAAACGTCCCTGCCTACCAGGCCCTCCCTCCCAGCCTTGGTGGCCCAGGGTCTCTTCCCCACCAGCTTCCTTGGGTATCGGTTCACCTGTGGGTTATAATCACGCTGAAAGCTACTGAACTGGGGTGAGCTAGAAATCAGCCTGGTGAATAAAGGCTGCACGGTTTCATCGACACACATAAGGAAATGAATCAGAACAGAGGACGGCTTAAAAGTGACGACTCTCTGGGAAGACAGGCCTGCACTGATGCCCGGGTCCTGGTCCCTGAGGGCTGACGCAGGCCTGCTGGGCTGGTTCATTCACGCTGGTGGGCACCAGAGAGCACGACTTACGACTGCTGATCTGGGAGAACTTCAGGGCCACGGAGAGGCTGCTTCGAGACACCATCTCACCAATCTTTTTCCAGTCGTTCCCGTGGAGGGACTGGTATATCTTTACCTTCTCGGTATCCCCTTTGCTGTACCTAAGAGGAAGGGAAACGTATCACAATTATGCATTAGCCACAAGATTAAAAACTATCCTCATCTCGGGCTGCCGCAGCGCTGGGAAAGATGGAATGGGGTGGGCTGTCAGAAACCCGGCTCAGCACAGCCCTGCGAGGACCAGAGCCCCGTCACCCCTGTTTATCTGCCTCTGCCTCTAGACCAGCGCTGTCTAACAGAAATGTCGTATGAGCCACGTATGCCACCTAAGACTTTCTAGTGGTCCCGTGAAAATTAGTTTTATTTAGTTTCCATGAATTTATTTAACAATATATTTTATGTGACCTCATATATTAAAAAGACAACCATTTCAACATGTAATCAGTATTTAAAAGCATAAATGAGATACCTCACATTCTCTTCTTCACGCTAAACCCTCTAAGTCCGATGTGTGTTTTACTCCTTGGTAGATTTTGGCTTGGACTAACCACATTTCAAGCGGTCAAAAGCCACACGAGGCTGGCAGTCACCGGGATGGACAGCACAGCTCTGGCGGGGAGGTCCTAGCAGGGGAGGGACCCTGTCGGTTTTCTACACTACGGCATCCATAATGCTTGACAGACAGATGTCCAAGAACTACACGGCAGAGGCTTAGCACAAATATGTAACTTTTTAAGGAAGCTAAGGTACAGGAACCCCACATAGAACAAATATATTAAAGAAAAGAACTAAAATGCACTACAGTATAAGTAGATTTTGAGATGAAGCACCTTAAACGTTTAAGTGAAGGAAAAGCAATTCCTTAACGTGGCGGGGTGGGAGGTGGCGGATTCTGTTATTACTAACGCAACACAAAAGCAGTCCTAGTGAAAGGCAAACCACTTCTAACAACAGCGACCCACAACCACGTCAGGACGATGAGATCCCACTGTTCTCAGAAATTCATCTAAAATGCAGAGAATGGTGAACACCAATGTGTAGGCCTTCACTGCTGAGAATCAAGCTTTCTAGCAGTTTCCAACTCAAAGCAATCAGGGCCTTTCTGAGATTAATAAAAACCGACTTAAAGGCATCCTTGAAGCAACAGAAAAGAGGACAGAAGAGGGAAATTGAATGTACAAAAATGAGGGAACAGGGGTACTGACCTCCCCAACCCCTGAGAGCCTTATAATTCCTTGATTTTGGACTTTCTGCAGTTTTTTTCACTTAGGAATTCCTTAAATTGGAAAAATATTCTAAGGTAAATGGTCATCACAACACAAATAATACGGTACAAATGAATGAACTTTCTTATTAGAATGACAGGCGCTCATTATTCTAAAAATTTTATTCCTGCACTGATGTGATGGGTAGAAAAACATGCCACCTCCTTGATTTACCAAAAGCATCTTTTAAGTCCCATTTACAATGTCATCTTCAGTGAATTTCCTAAAAGTTCTGTCCATGGCTGTCTAACACTGGAGCTTGGGAAAAAGGGAGGGCAGGTTTCAGTCTATGTAGGGGGCCTTTCCTCTACTTAAGGTTTGTTTCTTTTGGTTAAAATTTAAAAAAAGAAACCAAGGTCATAGCACTGTTGGAAGTTCTGGTAATACGTACGTCTTGCTTTAAAACCACGTAGCTAAGGAGGACTCAACCGGCCCTGCTGGCGGCACTCACTCTGCCTCCCAGAGCGAGATCAAGTAGTTGAGCCCGTGGTTGCTGCCTGGGTCCTCGCAGGTAGGGCCCGATGCCTTCCTGCTCCTCCCCTGGTCCCTGGGCAGAGTGCTGACCCATACTCGACACTTAATCTACATTCGCTTTATTTGGAAAGTTGGAAACAGACTATAATTGGGTATTTCATTTAGAATAAAAGGGAGGAGAGAATGGTTGTCACTACGTGAAGCTCTCTGCCTCGATGCTACTGAATCACACTGAAATGACCTCACACCAGCGCTCAACTCCACCTTTGAATATTTTGGGTTCTGAAAACCCAAAGCACTAGGCTAAGTGAGAAGGAATGCCTGGGTTTGCAGGGAGCTTACAACTTAGCAGAGAAAACTTCATGAGCAACAGTAAGAGGCAGAGCATGCAGAGGGCTAAAACGAAAGAAAAAGCTGCAGATCTCGACAGGGAAAGATCACAGAAGATTTATTAACAAAGTGGAAACTGAAGGGAGCCTTGAAGACATACACCTGACAGCAGATACACACTCTGGGTCCGCACACAGAAATCGTCACGGTTTTGGCGCTTCTAATCTGTTCCTGTGGACATTTTGCTTTACAGTATCAACCAAGACCAGAGAAATGGTCTGCTCAAGCTGCTAAGCTTGTTTACTTACCTGCCTTTGTAATTATTGACATCGAACATCTTCTTTGCTCGATAGTACACCAGCTTCCAGGGCCGGGCAATGCCCTTCCCTAAAGGCAGGAGAAAGGTACTCAGAGGTGCACACAGAGCATGGCGTGAAGTGCAGTCCCGATGGTGAAAGGAACCCAGAACAGTCGCTTCCAATAGCACGAGCTGTCCCAGACCCCGTGGGAAGGCTGGGGTTTCCTGTGTCCCACAGAAAGCTGTCTCGGGGAGCAGATACACAAAATCATCAGTTTCCCTGGCGAACTCCAAAAATTAGACGCTTAGTGTGTAAGGCTCCAGGCTTTGGGTCTGCCAAATTCATGGAAGAGACCCTTACAAGGCAAAGTGATTTTAACATAATTTGAATTAGGAGGCAGGGCTGCTAAGGTGGAGAACACAGGCCAGCGGGTCTCCATGAGATAAATAAGAAAGCTTTCCAAGCGAACAAACTCGTCCCCGCTTTCCCACTCTCAAGAAGAGAAACCCCCACATTGCTTGCTGTTCTGATTTCCTTGGCGCATTCCACAGAACACCTAAGAAATTATCCTCTTTAAATTCGAGAGAGATTTTTTTTTCAGTTGAAACTGACGTTGCTTCCTGACCTTCTAACTTTCCAAGGATGCCTCCTGGAGGAGGGTTCCTGCTCCAAGCATGTATACGGCTACATGAAAACTGTGAGGCGCTACTCTTGGGAGACAGGACAGCCCCAGTGCCTGAAAGCCACGCTGGCAGCGAAGACACCACGCACACGCACTGCACGCGCCGCGCGGGCCACGGGGACTCCAAGCAGGGCGGGAAGCCTGCGGGGGCGCAGAGTGCCTGCCGCCTGACTTACCGATGTGCAGTCTGAACGAGTGCTTCCTTTTCAAATTGGTGATGGTGGATTTCTCCTCTGGGTACCTGTCTGCGTACAGCAGCTTGTCTGCGTTATCGATTCCCGTCAGGGACAGAAATTCTTGCACGTTTTTCTCTAACTGCTTATTTTCCTTCACAGAAAACTTGCCAAATTTAATGGTGACACCTAGGGTTGGGGGTGGGTGAAAAAGGACGCAACTGTCAACCATGAATGAAAGCGAACCAACGTTGGGTCTTTAGCCATTTAGCGTGGCCCCTGCTCGCGCCTTTGACAGCTGCTCTCCCGTAGAGTTTGGCTCAAACCACACTCTCCTCCCAAAGGCTTTCCCTCATCATCCTACTCCAATGTGACCTTTCTTGTGTCATCAATCTCTCCCCACCCCCTTTTTTTTTTTACCTGAAGGTACTGGGGATCGAACCCAGGACCTCATGCATGCTAAGTATATGCTCTACCATTGAGCTACACCCCACCTTCCCAGCATTTAAAATAATCATTAAAAAAAATTAACAGTAATTTATGTTCATTAAAGTTCAAACAGTATTGATATAAAAGTTATCTAAAAGAAGCCCCCTTCACTCTCCTCTGTCGCACCCCCCGCCCTGCCACCACGGGAGGGCTGTGCACTGGCTGGCGCAAACGTGAACACGGACGTATAGTCTCTTATTTCTCTACGCATATATATTGGGGGGAGGTGGGGCGATGTCACTGCACTTCATGTTCTGTTCCTCATCATAACTGAGAGCGCTCGAGTGTCATTATTACTGACTGCACGATACACTCTATTTTCCTATACTTAGACTTATCTAAAAAATCTTTTACAAAATGCATACTCATAAAAATTTCAACACAAAATACAGAAATAAAGTGGAATCCTACACATACTGCTCTATAAATTGTGTTTTTCTCGCTTAATATATTTAAAAAAAACTCATCTCATCAACATGATTAATTCCATAAAGCCCCTCTTTTTAGTTCTTTCCATGACCAGTGGCATCAGGCCTCACACAGCGGATACACGTGAGTAAAAACTGCTCACATGGTGGTCACAGCCTGACATTTGTGGTTTGTTCTGAAACCCAGTAAGCTTTCTGGGAGGTTCCTGTAACACAGTGAGATCAAGGAAACCAAGCTGGGTCTTGCTTGAGACCATGCCCACTCCAACCAGCTCATCCCTGAATTAACATCCTGGGGAAAGAGAAATGGCCCTTGTCAAAGCGGATGACGCTGACATGAGGGGTTTTGTTTGTTTATGTTAGTTTTATCTCGCATGTGCACCCTCCCCAGGCCCTCAGCCACTGAGCCTCCTCCCGCCCTTCTTCCAGGTCTGATCTTCTAGGTCGTGGACCGCCTGGCTCCTTCAGCCCCATTCCTCCTCGCCTCCTCTACCAGAAGTTGGGCCAAAAAGAGGAGAACCAGTGTATTGCATTTTGCCAATTTTACAGCTCAGACCACAATTCTGGAAGGAGGTCAAGCAGAAAGTAGCTAGCGGATGCTTTTTGGAAATCAGTCTGAATCATTCACACAGGAAAGTCAGGACTAGTTATGTAGACAGAAAAGTTCAACAAATACTGAAGGTCCACAAGCTCACCCTGGGCTTTAAACTCCTTAAAGCGGCCCAGGTCGTCCCGGTACATCCGCTTGATGGTGGTGGCAGCCCTCTCCCTGATGTCAGGGATGAACTCTTGGAGCTGCTTCACAGCGGAGTCCAAATCCACGTCGCGGTCACCAGAACCTCTCAAATCTTCAAATAAATACTTTCTTTCAGAATCTTTAGCCAATTTCAAACTGCTTTCTTCTTCATTTGTAGGTTCTAACCTAAGGAGAAAAACTGGATTGATTATCATTGACAGGTCATTTGCTTTAATGGCTTTTAAATTCTTTTCTCACAGTGACTCTCACTTAGACTGCAGCCACATTAAAACTAGACCCTGGAACTGACTCCGTCTGTGATGCCTGAACTCTTCAGTGTCGCTCTCCTAACCTGGCCACGCCCCAGAGGCACACGTGCAGCCCTGCGCCCTCTTCCCACTGGGTATCATTTTTTTCTACTACTCTTCCTCGACTTTTTTGTTTCAGATACTGACTTCCTAATTAGCTAAGCCCTCTTCTAACCCCATGGACACTCAAGATTCCTCTCCCCAAGGCTTCCAACGAGTTAAGCTTTATAATAATGGTTACTAACTAGTTAAGTCAACACTCAGAGTTGCCGTAGTTATAATTGTTTTGTTGCAGGTAACAATGGCCACATTTTTTCCCATTTGAAGTACAAAGAAAACATAGCTTCCTCTGTATCTATCACTCATTCATCCCAAACTTTCTGCCCGATGTCCAGAGCTGCTCATACAATGTTCAACTGTATCAGCTAACCACTCAGACAGGAAACTGAGAAACAAAACAAAACAAAACAACTCTGCATTTGAGCAAAGGGTCAATAGCTTTCACAGGGTCCACAGCCCAATACCAGTGAAGAACCACAGTTCTAGAACATTTCTGCCTCATGATTAGTGATCTAAAACTGTCCCCAGTGACATGGCCCAGGGGATGATAAGAGTGGGCCCCTCTCCCATTTAACTTCTACGTGAAACTATTTTAAGCCAGGACAATCTAGCAAACATAAGTCACTGAGTACACATGAGGAGAAAATCTGTCTTAAGTCCTAGGAACTGAGACAAAGTGGTTTAAAGAAATTCCTGCATTTTTATGCATCAACCAGTGTACTTAAATGATAATTATACAAATAATGATATCTACTTCTTTTTTATTAGTGAGAACCCTAATTCAGCTTTTTTTCCTGCACCGTAACATTCTAAGCTACCTAATCCCTTCTTCTAGCTATGTGAATGCAGACAAGGGTAATTTGGTGGTCTTAAAATGCCTTTTAAGCTTATGCATAGAATTTCAGGGCTGGAAATGACACAAATGAACTTATTTACAAAACAGAAACAGACTCACAGACATAGAGAACAAACATGGTTACCAGGGTTGGGAAAGGAGGTGGGAAGGGGTAAATTGGGAGTTTGAGATTTGCATACACTAACTACTGTATATAAAATAAACAAGTTTCTACTGTAGAGCCCAGGGAACTAACTATATGCAATATCTTGCAGTAACTGATAATGAAAAAGAACATGAAAAGGAATACACGTATGTACATGTGTAACTGAAACATGTGCACACCAGAAATTGACACAACATTGCAAACTGACTACACTTCAATTTAAAAAAAAAAATCACCAAAAGTGGGGGAAAACAGAATTTCAGGGCTGGAACAGTTCTTAGTGAAAACCGAATCTAACTGCCTGTTTCATACATGAAGGAAGGAAGGAAGGTGCCTGCCAAGGTACTCAGTTCGGCATACCCTTCTGTACATCTGATGGCCTATCTCTCTGTGATTTCTGCCACTTACTGTGGACGTGCTGAACAAAGAGGGCACAGGCGGAATGCACACACAACACGCACACCGTCAGAAGCCCCGACACCCCCACGTTACCTCTGCACCTCTTCCAAACAGGCCTGGGTTCCCTCCTCTCGTGGCCTGGGTTTCGCACTGTCCTCCATCAAGGTACCATTATCTTCCAGTGCATCAGAGGGTGTGTCCTCAAACCTCGTCACGAGCACTGAAAAATCACCTCCGGACGCCGCAGCATTCTCAACAGATCTTCGCTTCCTTTTCTTAGACTTTTTCTTCATGCTGCTTGATTGCTTCCCACTTTCTGCAGTCCCGACCTCGCCGACCACTTGTGATCCCTCAGAGTGCCCAGTCTCAGCACTCTCCGGCGAGGCCTCAAATTCCTCACGATTTGAACGGTGTCTCTTTCTTTTCTTAGACTTGTGTTTACGAGCAGGTCCTGTGAGATGCGTAGTTTCACCTTCGCAGCCCACGGAAGGCTGGGCTTCCTGCTCCCAGGGTTCTGATGGAGGCAGAGGGACACCTGCACCGGGGCCTTCCTCAACAGCATCACAGGATGCAGCTTTCCTACGCCGTTTTTTATGCTTTTTCTTCCGAACTTTATCACGCAGTCTTTCTGACTCAGTTTTACGTGGTTTAGGAACGGAATGTGGTTCATCTGCTCCAGGCTCTTTCACTGACTTTCGTCCCTTGCTTATATCAACGTAAACGACATCCACATCCCTTCTAACCTTCTTTGGTCTGTTCTCAATATTTTCTTTATCCACCACAACGTACGCAACACTGGTTTCCTTGTCTACATCCATGGCACTTTTTTTTCTCTTTTTATTCTTTCTGGGGATAGAAGGGGCCTTTTCAGTCTCATCACAGAATTCTGATCTTTTCAAAGGAGAAGAAACAAGATGCCGGTGGTCCTTTCTCTTTTTTTTCCTCTTAGTTACGTAAGACTGTCCATTTGCCAGGGGGGAGTCTCTGAAACTTTCATGGCAATGCCTCTGATGTCTTTCCTTATATACACGACACTTTGTCTTCTTCTTGTCAAAGACTGGAGTGTGAGTTTCCAATCTGCTTGATTCTCCTTCCATTTTGTTCCTACATGGAAACTTAACAACATGGTTTATTTTTGCAAAGCATTTTAAATGTTAGCCTCAGGAGGAAAAAAAAAAGCACAGAATGAAACTGCAGGACAAATGACGAGCCTGCAGCACAACTATAAGTTGTGTATTACTCTAAACGCATAGGAGGCTCGCTGTAATTCACTCGTCCCATTCCACTGCCTTTATGATATAGGAAAAAATCAGCTGACTGAGAACAGTGCTCTGCCTGGTCAGGCCCCTGTTCCCCCTTGGTCTCACCTTTTGCGCTTCCTTTCCAACTCTGTGCTCCACCCATGTGCCTTTTTGTGGTTCCCAAAGACGCCAAAACCCTTTTGTCGGCTCAAGGGCTTAAAGCACACGGCTCCCTCTTTCTGGAACGCACTCTGCTGCCTCCCTCCCCTCCCTTCAT
Source organism: Camelus bactrianus (assembly GCF_048773025.1). Lineage (NCBI taxonomy): Eukaryota > Metazoa > Chordata > Mammalia > Artiodactyla > Camelidae > Camelus > Camelus bactrianus. Next base: position 74,188,852 of record NC_133542.1, read on the forward strand.
CCTCATCCTTCCGAGCTTGGCTTAAACATCACTTTAAGAAAGCTTCCCCTACTTGAGGAGGACACAGACATTATGGCAATCATGTACATTACATTTCAAACACACAAAACAATTTATGTATCTTTTCTGCATGGATATGTGTGTAGTATAACTATGAATACAGCATGGGGGTTACACTTGGCAAATTCAGGGATTAGGATCAGGTATGGAGCCAGTTTCTCTTCTATCTGTAATCTTTCATTTCGTAATCGGAGTAGTGAGTACAGGGGGCTGGGGGTGGGGGACAGAGCACGTGCTTGGCGTGCATGAGGTCCTGGGTTCAATCCCCAGTGCCTCTGTTAAGGGGAGGGAAAAAACAAGGGGCAGAACAAGGGTGCAGACTGCTTTCATTTGTGTTTAAAAGCAAGTGACAGAAAGTACATACATAGGCCTCATTACCTCCTCCCCTAAAAAACAAAAACAAAACAAAACAAACGACAGAAAGGATATGTCTACTGTAAGTATTTATTTTAAAAAAACAAAAACAAAGAAAGAAGCCTTCCCCTGGCCCCTTGGGCTTGGCCCCTCCCTCAAACGCTACTCTTTCTCCTTGGCAGCGCTTAGCCCAGCTGGGTTCACAGCGGGAGCATCGCGCCTCGCTGGCCTCAAGTCAGGAGATCGCCTCTTGGAGAAAGAGGCTGAATGGGGCCTGTTGGTGTCTAAGAAAAAGTCAGAGCTCTGCGATAAGCTGGAAACAAGTTTAACAAGGCTCCAGTGTCAACACTCACACAGAGCACGTGCATTCTGGAGGGGGTTTAAGTACAGAAATAGAAGTGGACTTCACAGAGACACGGTTCAAAATGCAGTTTTACAAACGTCTGAAAACTCCTTGCTCTGTACTGCTTCTGGGTTTCAACTGTCAAGATTTCATTTCTCTTCGACTAGTTGATACATTTAGGTGGTTCATACATCAAAATAATCTATCTTTACTTCCTCTCCTTTCTTACGGAGCTGGTAGCATCTATGTACTCCGATCTGTATTTCGCTATTTCCACTTAACAGATCCTGGAGATCTGTCTTTATCAGTGGCCTTTCGAGCCTGAATGCTCAGCACAGCTTCTACAGAAGGACCCTCATCTCTCCTGGGAGTAAAGAAGTGTAAGACCTGTGCGGCTGGAGGGAAGCGGATTATGAACGAACGTGCGGGGCTACGCCGGTAAGCCAAACCCCCAGTCCCAGGATCTCGCCGGCAATACGGCACCCAGAGCTTTGGTTGAGGCCTTCCTCCCTGATGTCACCCAGAAGCTCACCGAAACCCATCTTGTGGGAATACGGAACAACGTGATGCCTCCTAAAGAACAAGGACCGTACAAAATTCCCTCGTGACAGGTTAAGGCTGTTAAACAGAAACCAGATGCTTCCTGGAGGCAAACGATGCTAATCTCAGAAAACTGAGCTCACATGAGCAGAAACCTGCGCCAGCACATACACCCTGCCGTTTGCTAAAGGGAGGTCAAAAAGGTTATCTGTGACCAGACCTGATCTATTCACAAGTCGGAAGAAGGAAGCCAGGAGGAGACAGGATGATGACTATTTTTTAATGACTAGTCTAGAGCGCTAGGCGCCTGGTGATTGCTATTAGGCTTCAGTAATCCTCACAACTATTCTTAGATTATTTCCTGCTAGAGAATCATAATAAACACGATGCAGACAGGGCATTCAGGGCTCTTGATTCATGAGGACTTGAGTCCCCCAGTCCCATCTTTGATTTAACTCTTGTGTCTGTCTTTCTTAACTGCTGCGTCACCTGTCCGTTTCCAGGAACCATTGTTGCACTGGCCGCAACCCACCTAGGGCCTCTCTGAGGCCTCAGCCATAGGCAGAGTGATGCTGCAAGTCGCTGCCCTATTCAGAGAGGGTCTAGCAGGCTTTGTCCGTCTTCTCCCCCGCTGTGGCCGTGGCATCTAGCAGCGTGCCTAGCTCATAGGAGGAGCTCAATAAAATTTTTTTTTTTTGAGAATGAATGCCTGCTCTTTGGCTGCCCTTGAACTGTTAAGAACACTTGCTTGCTGACTACAGCTGGGACCTGAGCACTGGCCAGCGATGGCACCATGTCCCACTAGCTCTGCGCTGTCCGACAAAAAGCTGCCAGCCACACGAGGCTGCTGTGCACCTCTAACTGTAAAATGCACACTGCATCCCAAAGACTGAGAACAAAGAGAAAGATCTCAATCCTCATTTCTGTATATTGCTTTCATGTTGAAGTAACCGTTTGGATATTGTTAAGTAAATGAATTTCTAATTCTCTTTCCTTTTAATGTTGTTTTTTTTTCTTTTTTAATGTGGCTACTAGCACATTTGAAATGACACGTGAGGCTTGGGGGACAGCACTGCTCCAGATAGCTCACTTGCCCCCTCTTCTTGAAATAATCATTTCAAATCTCCTCGACTCTCAACGAATGTCTCAAGTCCATCCTGCATTCTCACTCGCGGCAGATAAACTTCCTTATGACCTCACTCTCTCACACACATTAGCCGAGAAAGATGCCCCCCCCCCCAAATTCAGCATGTTTGCCTGCATCTGCCCCCTTCTCTTTCCCTCTTGTGTCTCTGCACCTGTCAAAGGCCACTGCCTCCACATGTGTGTGGGAGTCCCAGCCTCCTCCACCTGCTCCATAAGGTAACCTGTCTCTCTCCTACACCTTCAGCTTCTCCTTTCTGCACTGGCTCCCTTCAGTGATGCTCCAATAATCTTTAGATTCTTCTAACTTAAAACAAACATACAAACAAAACCCCCAAAGATGCCACCATCCCCTAACCCTAAAGTCCCATCGAGCTGTTCCGTTTCCCCTCCTTCACGGGAAAATTTCTAAAGAGAGAAATTCTTCTTTCTGTTTCCTTGACTTCCAACTTCTTAACCCACTTCTTTGCAGCTTCCACCCCCACTCCCCCTCCCTAGACTGCTCCGGTAAGAGTGTCTGTGATCTTCAAGCCCCATAATTCAATAGACGCTTTTCTGGACCATCTTTCAGGATCTCTTAACAACAATGAACAGAGAAGATCATTCCTTGTAATCAGTTTCTTTTTTTCCCCCTTTCTTTCTTTTTTGTAAACACTTTGTAAGCTTCTCCTTCTGGTCTCCTGAACTCAGCACAACCTCTGAAGTACATTGTCACTTCTCACTAAAAAGTTTTTATGGTTTCTCTCACATTCTTAAGATAAAGTCCTCAATCCTTACAGACCTACCATACCCCTCAAGATCTAGTCTGGTCCATGCCTACCTTTCCACCTCTCATTTCTGAGTTGCAGACATCCTGCCTTGTTTCCGTTCCTAGAATACACCATGATGCTTTTCGTTCCCAGGGACTTTTCAAAAGCATCTCATTCTCCCAAGAATGCTTTTCTTCAGCGTTACCTTCCTGCGCTCTAAGAGGGTTAAGTTTGCAAATCACTTTCCTTAATCCCTTGACTGGGTCCAGCCTCCTTGTTATACAGTGTTTCTCAACCATCCAGCCGCTTCCCTGCTGCACTTCGCTCCGTCGTGTCATAACCGGCCTCCTAAGGGCCGGCGCTTTTGGTCCGCCTGGCTCGCAAATGGTTCCCGCGCGTTCGATACAGTTAGGTATGCTTTTACCCCCACTTATTCGGAACGTACTACTCCCCGGCCTGCAGGGAGCGCCCAAGCCTGGTCCCGGAGCCTCTGCCCACTTTGGTGCCGGAGAGACCCAGCTCTGCTCTGCTCCGGGGTAGGCGTCCCGGGCTGGGAGGGAGGAACTACCGAGAGGTCCGCGCGGGGAGCCTGCCTGGGCTCCCGTGTGGAAGGGCCTGAGCGGCTGCGGGGAAGCAGGCGCCACCCCCTCCCTGGCGACCTGGGCCAAAGGCGGGTCTCCCGCGCGAGGAAGACAACCGCCACTCGGTTTATAAGCGCGCGCTGGAAAAAAGTCAGAACAACTGAAAAACGCTCTCACCTACCGCGCGAGAGCGCCGCCACCTTTCTTCCAACCCGGAAGTGCGAGGTCGTGGAAGCGGAAGTAGTCGTGCGTCGCTTCCGGCCCGGCCCCTCCCGCATCCCGCTGCGGGAGCAGAGCGCCGGACGCCTGACCGCGACCCTGGCGGCGTCGCCTGCGCCTTTCACTCTTGGGGTCGTGGGGAATGGGGGGTGGGGTTGGTAAGAGCGTGATGCTAAAACAGAGAAAGGGGGACAGAGCGCTTCCGTTTTCTTGCTAATCATGCACGCACTCCACTTATTCAACTGTTTCTTTGCGGAGGTCCAAGGAGTGAACAAGACGGCGAGGGTTAACCTGCGGAAGACAGCAAACACATCAACCAAGATCATTTCAGATTATCCTGTGGGGAAAACAGAACGGGGTGATGTGATGGATAGTGACTGGGGGCAGTGAGTGCGAGGATGGATAGTAGGGAAGTCTCTTTGATGGGTGACATTTGAGTTGAGTTCTAAATGAAGAAGGTGAACAAAAATCTAGACGGAAGGGTGTTCCAGGCTGGGAGCAAATACAGAGGCCCTGAACTGGTGGCCGGAGGAACTTAAAGAAGGCCAGGGCAGCGGCAGCACAGTGAGTGATGTGGAGAGTGATAGGAGAAGTCCGGGTGGGCAGGGCTCAGCTGATGTAGAGTCTGATGCACATTAAACTTAGGTGAAGGTTAGAGCTGGGAGAAGCCTTGAAGATCGATTCCAATTCTCCCATTTCCACTGAGTCCTGAAAAAATGTACCTATGATTAAAAGTAAAGCTTTAACCAGGCCATTAGGTCGAGGCCAGTGTACGTGCCACTCAAACTTTTAGCCTTATTGGATAGTGAACATAACCATCCCAGCAAGATTCCTAATTTAATCCTATAACAACCCCTGTTGTAGGAATCTTCATTAGGTATTATCAGCCTTGTCTTGTGGATGAGAAAACTACGGCTTCATGTGACTTGTCCCAGGGAACTTATGCCCCCCTTCCCCTCCTAGCTAGGATTCAAACCTGTGGTCTTGCCGCTGCTCCAGTATCCTGCCCCTTGCTGCACCACCTGACTTCCTCTGTGTAAGCTTCCAAGCAGCTTTGATTAAAAAATGCACAACCTATATTTCGGTGAAAGTCTGGAGGTCAAGTAGACTGGAGGAACCATAAGCGTACAACACACACACACACATCATCATCATCATCATCATCATCATCATCATCATCAAAATCTGCTCCAGGCCTGGATGAGCAGGTGGAAGTCTATCTGGTTTGCTCTGGAAATGTAGTGCAGGTGTTGTCCACTGTTGGCACGTAAGGTCTTGAAGTGCAGTTTTGTTGTCTGTGCAACTTGCTCTGTGGTAAATTCATTACCTAGAGCTTTGTGGATATTTGCATGTTTAATGAAGATGATAATGCTGGGTGAACGACCTCATAAGGCTGAAACTAGAAGGCAGGCTAGGGATCAGCCAGGCTAGTAGTTCCAAAAATGCTGCACCAATCACTTGGGAAGCTGTTTAAAAGTGCAGGCTCTCAACTTTGCATATGGACTGCATATCAGGCACTATTACTGTTAAAATCCATAGACATGACAATATCTTTGTAGTTCTGTGCGAGAATGTCCCTGTTCTTGGCAGATACATGTATTTAGGGTCAAATCTCATACTGTCTGCAGATATTTTCAAAATGATACAGCAATGTGAACGTGCACATACACTTAGAGAGAAATTAAGTGTGGCAAATACTAAGGACCAGTGAATCTAGGTGAAGATACAGGTTTTCATTGTACTCTTAAAAGTTTCCATAGCTTTGAGCTTTTTCAAAATAAGCAAAAAAATCCAAAGGGGAGGGAGATTTTTTATAATGTAGGTTCTCAGATCCCATTTCCAGATATTCTCATTCAGTGAATCTGTAGTTTTCAACTTCCCTCCATTCCGCTGCGCCAAGTTGGGTACCACTGATTTCATTCAACTCTAGACTCTCCTCCCTACCCATTTCACAGAAGAAAAACTGAGGACACAAGAGGGCAGCTAATTTGAGATCACCCAGTGGATGAGCAGTAACAGGTCTGGAATGCGGATTTCTATTTCATCCTGAAACTGCAGGCGCTCTACCCCGGGTGTGTGTATGTGTGCGGCGTGGGGAGAAGTGAGAAGGGGCGGTGCATGGAGTCGGGTGAGTGGAGGGAAGGTGTCTCTGACTTGGACGTCAACTGTAAATGTCTCTCTAGGGCCATGTGGCTTTTAGAACACCCCAGTGGTGATTCTTGGGGTTTTTCCCTCAGGTCTGTTTAAGAAAACTCCAAACAGGTCCAGTTGGGTGGCGACCAGTAAGTTTCCTGAAAGTGGAAGATCCGCACCGTTCCGGCGCCGTTGGCGTCCTGTCGCCATGGAGACGGGCAGTTCCATTCTTCCTCAAGGGGTGGTCTTAATTTTCTCTCCTTTTCCAGTCCGCAGCGCGGCACCCGGCAGTCGCTTTCAGGAGACAGAGGGGCTTATATAATCCTCAGGGCTCCTTGCAACGCGGGGCGGGGGTGGGGGGTCAGCTCGAGGTGGGTGCGCTTCGCTCCGGAGGAAGACCGGCGTCCGGGGTCCACCCCGAGATTCGGGTGGTGCGCCCTGGGACTGGTAGTGGGGTCCTCCCAGCTCCGCGCAGAACCCCCAGCTGGAAAGCGTGCCTGATCCAGCCCTTGGCCCGGCTCCCCACGACCCCTAGGATGCCAGAGGCCAGGAGCTCCTGCCAGGACCTCACGCGATGGAAGAAGAAGCAGCAGCCGGTGCGCCGCACAGTCAGCCAGATCTGCCCGCCCCCACGGCGGCCCCTGACCGTGGCCGACATCCGGCCGGGCATGGAGAACGAGAGGCTGGGGGTCGTGCGAGATTCCATGTTTCAGAACCCGCTTATCGTCAAGGTGAGCCGTCCTCACGCCCACCACCCTTTTGCGGTCGGCGCCTCACTGGGCACCCAGGCGGCCAGGGGTTTTTAGCCGTCCTGCCCCAGCCCCGGTCCTAGTGCAGTTCTGGAAGCTCCCGCTCTGGTCCAGACAGATCTGGACCCCCGTGGGGTCACGGACAGGCCGCACCGCCTCGCTGAGCCTGTTTCCTCATCCTCCAAATGGGAGTGATTGGGAAGATTGAATAAGGTCGTCCCTGCGGGACCCCTGGCACGGTGTCTGACGCGCGGTAAGCCTTCTGTGTTGGCTGCTGCTGTTTCCATATGTATTCGCCCAGGGTGAACCCGCGGGGTGGCAGACAGGTAGAGGCACCCAGACTCCATCCTTACCACCTGCCAGCCCTCTCAGGGTGTAGGCCGCCTCTCCCCCTCCCCATGCAGCCTGGGCTGCTACCAAGCTGCAGGCATTCTGCATCTCTCGTGGAAGCATCACTTCACACGTTGATTTCCACCCAAGCGTACTCTTACCCGGAATTACGACCCTCAGAGGATGAAAAAACTCCCCACGAATCTTTGCCTTAGGTGGCCTACAGGCACCAACAAGTGAGGGAGCCGCGGTTTCCAACTAAATTGCCCCCCCCTTTTATTTGCACCCTCCCTCATGTTAGTCACCTTTCGGGGATTGGTGATCATCCAACTCTGGCGAGGCCACCACGCGCCTTCCTGGAACCCCAGGAAAAGTCTAGTTGAGATTTGGCACTTGGGAAGCGGGTCATGGAGCAATTCTATCTTTTGCCACTGGAGGGCAGTGTGCTCCTAAAAATGCGCGCAGTTCCGCCGATTCCCGCGGTGGAACGCACAGGTGCTAACCATGGATTCAGTAACAATTATTTACCTGAACGCCAGGAGCTGCTTAGAGCCCACAGGTTTGGGTTGCTGTTAGTTGTTTTGTTTGTTTGTTTGTTTGTTTGTTTTTGGTACAGGGAACCTAGGCTTTCTTAACATCGTGGTAGAATTAGCTGCGTTAATTGGCTCCTATGAAAACGTTGACTCTCTTGCCTTCCCGGAACTATGCTCCTGGGCCAGCAGCTGGGAGAAGCTGGCTTCTCACAATCGGCACCCTTCCGTCTAATACACTCCCCTCCCTAGGCTCCCCAAAGTGGAACAAAGTCTTTCCCTTATTTCTAGGTGAGAAGAGCCGCTGTCGGAGGACGGATGGCCCAGAGTGTGTGTGTGTGTGGGGGGGGGGGGGGGGGTTCACCGCTCTGGAGTCAAGAGGAGAATCAACTTCCCTGCCTCTGATCATTGCTTTTATTCAAGCAGTTACTGGTGGACCAACTCCTTCCTACTTAAATACAGAATGGACACATAATGGAGTTATTCTCCATGGTGAATTAGTAGCGTGTGATGCCCACCAGTATATATATATGTATATGCATAGATAAACACATATTGTACACACACATACATTTTCCACATATGTGTGCACACAAATACACTCGTGCGTATGTACAATATACATGTGTATAACATGTATAATATGCATGTATAGGTAAACCGCCCCCCGCCCCCTTATCCTTTATGTACTGCATATCAAGAAACACAATATTTGGCCTCTGGGTGGCACTAGCTGAACAGCTTGCAGATGAATCCAGTCCTAATTCCTGAACCTGAACTTTGGGCTGGAAAATGTGCAGGAGAGGACTGACCCACGACGGGGGCTCTGTCTTCAGACCGCAGAGCCGGGCTGCCACGCCCGCGGTGACTGGATCCGAACGGCAGGGGGCGCCCTGGTGGTTGTGCCCAGCCTGTGTCCCATCAGGAGCACCGCAGGCCTTTCCTTCTTACTTTCCTCCCTCTGGTTCTTGACGGGCCATAAGGTACTAACGGTAGTTAAGGTTATGTCCACATTTCAATATTGAGTGCTACCAGATTCTCCAGCAAAAGCTGACCTACGTAAAAGTTGCAGAAACACTGAGAGGGAGAAAGAACCTTGACTGTGACCTTCTCCAGACCCCGCCTTGCACTGGGGATGCTGAGGCTGTCTGCAGTGGGCTCTTCGTGCAAGGGTCTGGCCGAGCTGGGGATAGAAGCTATGTTTCACCCCAAACAGCTTTCCTGTATTTTAAAGAAAATGTAAATTATGGAAAAAAAACTTTGACGTTTTCAGCTTTCAAGAAAAGGAGAAGATTAAATATATTCAAGATAGTGGAGCCCTTAAAAAATCTTTTTTAAAATAATACGTTGCTGAAGTTTCTGTTGAGACATGGCCTGTGGGTTGCTTCCCTGTGGCATGTCGGTTTCACAGACGCAGGTGTTCAGACCCCCGTGTTTCTGTGCACTTTCTTGTTGTGTGCAGCGGAGGTGGGAGTGCCCTCTGCCTGGGATGCCTGCAGTGGCTGATTGTAGCTGAAGTATATTCTGGTTTTGTCTCAGTCTGAATCTGAAGGTTGCATCTATATTGGAAGAATATAACGCCTTAGAAACAGTCATTTATTCCCCCGTACTGGAGGGGCTGTTGTGACATTGTTTTCTCCAGCGAATAGGATCAGGATTTTTTTTTCATTTAAAGTGCAGACACACTGCCTGAACAAACACAACACTGCTGTTTCACACCCATGGAATTTACCAGGGCGTACACACATCAGTTATTCAAGAACATGTCTGCAAGATGCCACAGTAACCAAGTGAAAAGTGAAAAACTCAGACATCCAAGCAGATGTTTTATCTACAACTGCTCAATCACTCTTCGCCTCATTTAAAACCAAGCCAACTGGCTATTGAGTGGGGCTGACTTTGAATCAGCCCCGTGTTTTATGTGGCCACAAGAAGATGTAAATATTTTCCGTGAGAAAGGGCTTCTATTCTATTGTATAAAGCGGTGGGCAGTTAGCCAGTTTTCCTTCAAATGTGACTCTCTGGGAAGAATAAAATTAAATAGAGAAAGAACCAAGCCTCTCCCTGCTTGATTCTCATTTCCCCAGAACTCGGTGACTCAACATAGAATCCTGCTACAATAGCCTTCAAGGCTCCTTCACAGAACCTGTCAGGGTGAACCCTTCCTGCCATCGAAACTCAGCTGATACCCTGTCAATACAATTATAGGGAGAGACTGCTTGGTTTGCTCCACTGACAGCCTTGAATCTTCTGTCGCCCTGGAGAGGCAGGCTATGTACAGAGGTGGAATTTATTGAACTGAGCATCCTTGGAAAGTGCAAATGATCATGGCACCCGATTTTTTCCATAATTTATTACTGACTTTGTTTTTCTGGTGGGGGGTCATGTCACAAATAAGAAGTACATGCACTTGGAAGACAGTCATGGAATCACATCACTTGGGGCTGGAAGGAGGCTCACAGACGTCTAGTCCAATTCCTTTTTTGAGGATATTAAGGCCCAGAGACGGGAAGACACTTGCTCAAGGTGCTACCCTGACCTGGTCACAGACGTGGGTTGAGATTCATGTCACCTGACTTCCAGCCCCATGCTTTTTTGGCTACAATGTACAACTAGTTAATTAATGACAACCCAGACTGGTTATATCTGTCGGGCAGGCAGTCAAAAGATGTTCACCAGTGAATCTGATTCCATTATCGTTTCACTCAACCTCCCCTCTGATGTGAACTTGACTCATTTCTGGATAGCCAAGAAATAGTTCTTGAATGTTTACTAAATTCTCAGCACCATCCTAAGCTCTCTTGGGGACATAGAAACAAGTTTGGAATCAGCTCTTGCCCACAGAGTTAACTGTTTAGCTAGGGAGACGGATGTATGTACGTGTATATATACCATATATGCATATATATATTGCATGCACATACAATGGCATATATATTGCTTAGCACAGCCCCTGCTTTAAAGAAAGCTCTCAGGAAATGTTAGTTCTTATTGTTGTGCATGCACGTGCGTGCGCGCGCACACACACACACAGATAAGACAAGCCGTGTCATGGGTCACCCCCTGTCAATTTCAAGTTTTTGCACCACCCAGAAGCATTCAGATTTGGGGAGAGGAAACCCTGAGCGGGGGCTCGGGAGACTTTCATAAAGGAACAGACCTGGATCTGGACCTGGAAGGGTGAAAGGGCAGATTCCTATCAGGAGTGGAGATTGGGAAAAACTCAGCCCTCTGGGGCCGAAGGATTCTGCCCTCCTTAGATGGGGAGCGTTCATAGATTTTCACCCCAACTCGAGTTCTAGTTCACAAGACTCGGCACCACTGCTGGCGCCTTTTTCATTGCCATCACAAGGAAGCTCTTATTTAGAGCCAAGGGTTCAAACTGGATACTCTACAAAATTAGGCGTGCCCACTCAGAGCCTATCATCTCTGATAAATATCCATGCCGGTGAACGTCAACGCGAGGTCAGAGACAAACGCAGAGAAGGTGGGCGGACAAACGCACGGGTGTACAAACACATCAGTGCGGGTCAGTATTTTTACTATGTTCGAGTAAAATGCAAAAATGTTACATTTGGCTTGTGTGTTGAAGAGAATGTGCTGAGATCCTTTTCTGTCCAATTTGCAACGAAATAGGAGAAAACAATACACGAGGAAGGGGGCTGGACACCGGGCTGCCCGTCCTAACAACCCAGTCTCTGCTGGCCGGTGGGCGGCTTTCATGTTTCCAGGGGAAGCCGTGGGCTCCTCTGTCCCTGCGACTGCCTCTCTCTTTTGGTCCTTCTTTTCTACTTTTTCTTCTTTTTAAATCAAAGCCTCCTGCTTCCCGGCGCCCAGGCCCATCCTTCGGGGAGCGAGCAGGGGCCGCAGTGACGCCCTGATGCCCAGCCTTGTGGCTGGTTCAGAAGTGGAGCTGCTTCCCCCAGACTTTTCACCACCGCCCACCCCAAACTCCTCCCCACCAGCGGGGGGCAGCTCTGCGTGAGGAGCCCGCTTTCCTCTTTGTCCGCTGGAAAAGGAAGGCTTTGGCTTCGAAAGTAAGTGCAGATAAGATCTCTGAAGGCAGCTTGACCCCACAGAGCAGTGCGTGGGAAGGCCTTTCCTCCTGGAAGAACTCTCGAGTCCTGGCTTCCTGGCTGAAGAGTCAGCAGCTACTTCCAGCACCTTCCAGAATCTTCCAGGATCAAGTGCTGCTTGTTGTATAATTTAGGCCATTTCCCCTTTATTCAAAAGTCAAAGTTTTCTTGATTTACAGCTGGCCCTGCAGACGAAATTTCACAGCACAGCACTTTTCCAGTTGTTCACCAGTCTCCAGAAGCATCCAGAGTTCTCATAAAATGTCTGATTCAGACTGCTTTTTGAGAAAATACATCTTTAACTGTTTAAAAACTGTAATAAGAAGGAAACTCAATCAAGTTATTCTGCATGAAGTGCTAACCCTGGAGACTACCGGCTTGTCAGCTGTTGTTTGAGCTGATGCGTTTTTGGGGTGCTGGTTCTGTGTTTGGGTCACAGGCGGGGAGCACTGTGACAACGTTCAGATCTGGCTGGACTTCTAGGCTGGGCGCGTCCAGTCCTGGAGGCCGGTGTTTGGAGCGCTGGCCGCCGCCCCGGGCACAGGCTCTGCTGAACCTCAGGCCCGCCTGCAGGGCCGCCACTCCCCGCTCAGGACCCCTGGCTGGAGGAGGCACTGTCACAGTCGTACTGCGTCTTGGTTGGTTTCAGCATATATTGTAAGTGTCAGGTGCTTCTTATCTGACTTTTGTATTTGCTAAAAAAAAAAAAAATAAAGATTTGAGCATTTGTTGGTCATCGATAACAATTCAACTTCAGATGAAATTGCTCCCTGGGCCTCCCTTCAAGCGCCTGGCCCAGTGTACATGAGGACTGTGAAAACAGTCCCAGGCTGCCCCAGCGTTTTCACGCAATCACAAACGTTACAGCAGTAAGTTGGTTGCCCAGGGAAGACGTCACACTGCGACCATCTCACCGGGGAGAGAGTCCAGCACGACGGTGTAGACGTCAGGCCACGCGGCCAGGCAGATCCAAGGGGGGCCTCGGTCTCAGCCACTTCTTTGCTGTGCCACGTGTGAGGTTACTTACTCTGAGCCTCAATTTCCCCTCTGTAAAATGGGCCCATAGAGTCGGCACCTGGCTATGTGGGAGTTGTAAGCCGTCAGCAAGACAACACAGGGGTGCCAGGCCCAGGAGGGCCCAGTGGGCACTTCTGCTATTTCCCATCATCCTGCTTCTGACGCTCAGTCTCCCAACAGCCTTGTTCTCATCAGTCAGTGTTGAGTGAATGTCCTAAATCCGAACTTATAAGTGGGCGATGAGGGCTTCCTCTTTGTCCCCTTTGCGCTCTTGCTGAAAGACTCTGTCACCCGCCCCATCTCATGCTTCCTGCTGCCACGTGCCCGGGAGCGGGCTGGTGCACCCTGGCTGAGGGTGGAAGCAGTTCAGTTTCTAGCTCTCTGGAGGTTTCAAGTGGCTTAATGTCTGAGCCTCAGTTTCCTCATTTGTAAAGAATGGGTGCTAAAACCTGCCTTGTCCACCTGCCCAGGATGTAGTGAAGACTGATTTCAAGGAGACACTGTTTTTATGAAAGAGATTATGATGTCCTAGAGTTAGGCCAGTTGTTCTCGGTTCGGGTGGGGAGCAGTTTTGCTCTGCGGAGGACGTCCAGCCATGTCCGGAGATGTTTCTGGTTCTCATAACCGGGAAGGGGCTGCTACCAGCATCCAGTGGGCAGATGCCAGTGAGGCTGCCTAGTGTCCTGCGATGCACAGGACGCCCCCTCTGATAAAGGAATCACCTCTCCCCGTGTCAGTAGTGCTGAGGCTGAGAGACCCTGAACCAGGAAACATTAACACGTGGAGAATTCACGATGTTGCCCCACGGTCCAGGGTCTCCTGAAGACCTAATACAGAGATTGTAGCAATGAGCCGGTTTCGTTTTAATTGCTTCTCCAATCGTTGTTTGGGTCTGTCCCCGCCTCCACCCCTCCGCAACCCCATATATTTTATGACCATTTTAAACCCTCCCTTTCGAAGCTGTTTCTTTTCCCTTAATTACAGGTTCCGTCTGTTTGGTGGTTTCTGTCAGGGCTTGTCTGTCTCCAGCCTCAGCCACGTTGTAGTCTCAAAAATTAAGAAGCATTTCCAGCAATCCGGACAATTCAGTAATTCATCAGATAAACTAATTCGCATCGGGGCTGGTTTGTTGAGCGATCTCTGGCCGAGCTCTGTTTCCCTGGCGCACCGCCTTCCCAGGGCCTGGTTTGGTTTGGTTTTCCTCAGCATGAACTCACTTAGGATTGAAAACAGACCGGATTGGGTGCATGAGGAATTAAACTCGCGGTGGACCAGCCTCGCCCTTACGCTTTCGATGCGGCACTAAGTATAGCCTTTCACGGACGCGAACAAATGTGCTTTATAAAGAAAACAGCTGTCTTTTCCCACCCAGTCATTTAAAGGCACGTCAGGGTTCGGTCAAGAGACTGACCAGCGTGGCTCAGTGAACAGAAAGGTCACCACGAGGAGCACGCGGGGGGAGAATGGCCCACCAAGAGCATCTTAGAAAATGCACAATGATCCCCAGAGAGGGGCTTCTGATCCTTTGTAGGAACCAGACAATACTCATTGCGGGGGAACCATGAACCCAGAAGTGAACAAGATAAATTCCTTCGTGTGGATCAGAATCTTTTGTGTTTGTCCAGAGGAACGAGAGTGGATCTTCAGAAGTGCTTTGATTTCAAAGTCCATCGTTAGTTAGTGAAAGGCCACACCACTGCCAGGTGGTTGGCCGTTTGGGACCAGTAGCACGGCGTCCAAGCTGCGTCACTGCATCAGGGGAGCCCCAGCCATCCGCCGCCTCCCATAAGGCGGGGGGCGCCCCAGAAGACCTCAAGAGGGGTGACCTTATGGCCATAGCATTGCAGTGGAGGGAATTTGAAAATTTGCTGGCAGCTTTTGGGGTCAGCTTTGCTGGACACGTGCGTTTGGCCGTAGTGCCGCGTTGCAATGCTGCCTTCACATCCCTGTTATGTGGAACTGCGTTCAGATGTTCCCACCGTCTCCCGGAGATCTTTAAGAACAGAGAGATTGGCTGAAAAAAGTTTTTTTTTAGTATGTGTCTGAGATTGTTAATGAACCCATCCGTCAATGAGCAAATGTTTATCGCACACCTATAATGTGCAAGATACGGGTGGGAACACAAGAGGTTTAAGAATTCATTTCCAAGGAGTTTATGGCCCGGTCAAGGGAGAACCAGGTTTTGCACATTAAAATCAATAATAAAAGTTATTAAAGGAGGAAGGAGAGGTACCGGGAGGCATATTTGGGAGGGGAGGCGGGAGCAGCGTTGGAGCATCCGGGGCAGCTCAGGGAGCTTGTGCCCCAGGCCAGGGCCATAGGATGGGTTGGATTCCACCAGATGAGCAGGAGAAGAGGAGGCACCTGGAGAGGGACTGGCCTGAGCAAAGATCTGAAACGGACAAGAACAGACAACTCAAGGATTCTGTGAGCACTACGGGGAAAGCAGTGGCAGACGAGCCACGCACACGCTGCTTGAATTAACAGACACTTTCCATCACCTGCTGTGTCCCAGGCGCAGAGCGGGGTGCCAGGGATACAGGGGTGAGCCAATCTGGGAGAGGCTTTGCTCTTGAAGAGCCTACAGTCTAGGAGACAGAAACAGGCATAAAAACAAACATCAAAATGGGACAGATGCAGGGGCAACCGTCTGGGTAGGATTCCTACTCCGTGCTTGAGGGCAGCTATGCCTGGGTGGGGGCAGGTGAGGGGAGGTCTCATGGACTGGATGGCTCGAGCAGAATCTTTTTTTTTTCCTTCTTCTTGAAGTGTAGTTGATTTACAATGTTGCATTAGTTTCTGGTGTGCAGCGTAGTGACTCAGTTTTACATGTACATATGCTCATTTTCATTTTGGGTTATTACAAGATATTGACTATAGTTCCCTGTGCTCTACCCCTAAGCACGGGCGCTAAGACCTTGTTATGGATCTATTTTGTATATAGTAGTTTGTATTGTTAATCCCAAAAACTTAGTTTATCCCTCCCCACTCCCCTTTCCCCTTTGGTAACCATAAGTTTGTTTTCTAGGTCTGTGAGTCTGTTTCTGGTTTATAAATAAGTTCATTTGTGTCATTCTTTTAGATTCCACATATGTGATATCATGATATTTGTCTTTCTTTCTCTGACTTAATTCACTTAGTAGGATAATCTCCAAATCCATCCACGTTGCTGCAAATGGCATTATTTCATTCTTTCTTATGTCTGAGTAGTATTCCATTATGTGTATGTGTGTGTGTGTGTGTGTATGTATGTCTGCATGTTTGTATGTATATATATGTACACACACCACATCTTTATCCAATCATTTGAGTTGAATCTTGACACAAAGATTAGTAAGGAGAGGTGGGGGCAGAGGTGGAGATTTTTTGGTGACCTGAAGCATATGCAGTTTGGGGATCTCTCTTGAAAAAACAGTACCAAGTGATAAATGACATCAGAAATCAAGTCCAGGGCCTTGGAGGGGGCCGTGTGCAAGGAAGGGCCCTGAGACTTACCTTCTGTTAGCTTCGGGGTAAATCACCTATTGACCAGGGAAGGGAGAAAGCTTTCCAGGAAAAGGGGTGGCATGTTTGGGGGAGGTGGATGGGGGGAAATGCACTGGATGGCCAGACTTGAGGGTGCTCAGTTCCCCTCCAGGCTACGTGTCATTCATTCATTTGGCACTCCATACTCCTCCTGAACCAGTCACACCAGCCACGGACCACAGCCCTGAGCTCACAGTCTCCTGCACACTCCTGTTAACTCTGAAATCTCCTGTGAAACTCTGGGATGTCTGGAAGCCTCGGTTTCTGCACATCTGAGTGGCTTTTCCCCTGAGAACCTCCCAGAGCCCACCTTTCATTTGCTCATTTGACCATTTGCAAAACGTTTATGGAGGGGCTGTTAGGTACCAGGCAGTGCTCTGGGCCTGGGGGTCCCTCTGTGGACAGCAGAGACTTAGTTCCTGCCTGTGGGGAGCTCAGGGCCCTGGAGAAGACAGGCAATCAGGCAACTACCTCTTACCAAGGCATAGGATAACCCCACGGAGGTGGCGGAGGTGCCAAGAGGCGTCCACCAGGAGGCCATGGATGTCCTACCCTGAGGACGTGACATCTCAGCCCGACCTTCTGAGATGAGTAGAGCCGGTCAGTTAAGTGGTGCTGGTGGTCGAGTGTGTGTGTCGTGTTTGGGTGGGCCATGGGCGAGAGTGTTCCAGACAAAACAAGAGGTGTTGGGCCTCCAAGGCAAGGAGGACCTTGGAACTTCAGAAGCTGCAGTGAAGCACCAGGGAAGGCAAGTGAGAGGAGCTGGGCAGGGAGTGAGGCCATGAGACCTGCAGGGACCGGAACAAGTAGAATAAACAAGACAGAGATCAGAGGGGGGGAGACACGCCCAGAAATCAACAGCAGGTCTGCAGTGCCAGCCCCTCCCTCCCTCCCCGCACCGACAGGGACAGCAGCCAACAGAGGGGTGTCTGCCGGCTGCAGGATGCTGAGGGTTCACCCAAGAATTGCCAAGGGCCCTGCTCTGCTGGAGCAGACATGCTAAGTGCCTCCTGACCCCTCCCAGGCCGCGTGTTCAGAGCATCATGGGCGGGACAAGCAATGCGACTGTTTAGGGTTATCGACCGCGGTCTGTTTACTTTTTGCAGGTTAAACAAGCTTCCAGTCTGCCATGCTCTGAGTTTTTACCAAGTTGTTTGAGGGAACCTGCTGGGGTGATTCCGAGGGATCCCCTAGGACTGAGTGCAGGGCTTCACAGCTGCCTCCAAAACCCTTGTAAACTGTCACTCAGGGTTGTGCTCTCTCCGTAGGCACCCAGTGAGCACAAATTCAGAGGTTTAAGCAAGTCTTCCAGAAACTCCCTTTCTAAAGGGAAAGCGTCTGGTGCTTCTGCAAGCGCCGTCTTTCCTTAGGCAGCTGCATGCTTCCAGCGGCGGATCCTCCAAGGACCACCTCACAGGATGCTTGCGGAGGGGACCAGGAGGCTGAGGCCAGGAGTCTGGGTTTCCAGGGAGCTCCTGGCTGTTGACCCACTGGGCCAGCTGACACCCTTCGTGGAGCCCACTGTGTGCCAGGCACTGTGCCGCCCCTTCTTGGGCACCGGCTCTCTTAAACCTTTGCAACAATCCTAAGAGACCGGATTCCCACCATTCCCATTGTACAGATGGGGAAGCTGAGGGTTAGAGAGGTCACACAAGTTGCCCACTGTCGTCCAGCATGTGTGTGGAGGAGCCAGGCTTTGAACCAGGTCTGTGACGCCACAGCCTGAGGTCATGACCACTGTGTAAATCGAAAGAACTTCGTGACAGCAGCAGTTCCCATTGTTGGGTACCTGCCAAGCGCCCGACTTTTATACGTATGACCTCAGGTTGGCAAGGCTGGAGTGTTGACCTCAGAAAGACTCAGTTACATGCCCAAGGTCCTGCAGAGGGTAGAAGGCAGAGTGGGAGTTCCCACTCTTTGGCAGTTCCACAGTTTATCATGGTCCTCATGTGTTGGGCCACACTGTCATCCCAGAGACGCCTTTGTCCTGCTGGGAGAGAAGAACCCAGTCCATCTACAGCTCCATCATCCACATCTACATCTACCTAGAGGGTCATCTTCCTCCAGAAGTGTGCTTTCTGTTCCCAAGGAGCTCACAATCTAGTTTGGCACATACTCCACACACCACACACACACACGCACACGCACACGCACGCAGACAGACCTAGCAGTTGCTGCACGAGGCTGAAACCAATAGGGCCAGCGTGACTCTGATATATGAGACGTACAGAACAGTTAGGAGGAGGGCCCCGTGGCCTGGAGTGGTCCAGTGATGTTGCTAGAAGACCAAGCAGGGCTCAGCCAGGCTGAGAGGAGGAAGAAGGTCATGGTGGACGTAGAAAATGACTAGGCAAGGTGAGAAATTGGATGCCACGAGCTTGGGTACATCTGGAGGAGAAGTCTGGAGGGAGCGTGATGCGCAGAAGGCAGGCAGGGAGGATGTGGGCATCAGGTTAGGGTGGCTCCAGGTGAAGTCTGCACTTCTGGTGTCAGCACGCATAGTTTTAGGAAGAGACAAGGCGTAAGGAGAAAAGGAGCGTGGATAGTTGGTTTCCCACAGAAGCCTGGAGTTGAGGTTTTTCTAAAGTTGTGCATCTGCCGGCCAGGGAGCCCGGCCAGCTGGGGGCGAACATCCATCAAGCCTGACCAGAGGGGCCCCACCCTTTCAAAGAGAAGGCGCCCCCCCATCTCCCACTCATGCAGTGTCCCCTCCCGCCTCCCTAATCAGAGAGAGCAAATTGTTACCAGATTAGCGCCAGCAATGAAAAGCACAGTCCTGCTCACCCCCACGGTTAGTTAGCATTTAGATAGCCCGGGACGGCCCGCACAATGGGCTTCAAAGCCCGGCTCGCGGGCGGCAGGAGGGATTAATTTCTTTAACCAACAGGCCCGATCTGGCCTAACTCATTACCCTGCCTCGTCAGCGTGGATGTTAGATGCGATTGAAGATTATGCCATTTAGGCCTTTCCCTTGTTTTCTGCTGCAACCGGGGCTATTGAATTGCACGTTCTCGCGCAGCCCCGTCAATACTCAGTGGCCTGAGGTTCTAATTCTGCTTCATTTAAACTTCATCAACTTTTCCAATCAAGTGGAAGGATCCGAAATAGGCTCTGTGAGCCGAAAGGCCTGCTTCCCTTTGTCAGATAATTTATTCTGTTTTCTCTTTTCCTTCCCTCCTGGCTCCCCACTCCCCGCTCCCCGGGCTTCTCCCTCCCTCTCCCCACCCCTGTCCTTATCCCAATGCTGAAAATGAGATTACAGTATTTAAATGACTATGATAATCAATCTAGGGACCCGGAGCTGAGATTGAGGTTAATTTTTCTTAGCAGAACAAAGAAGCGTGATGCCTTTGGGGATGGGAAGGTGCAATCTGGGTTTCTTGCTCGTGTTTTTTCTCCCCTCCCCCCGAAAATGCAGTTTTAGGAGTCTTTTCTTGTTACTAACTAGGCTCGGAGTGTGATTTTTAACAGCGGCAGCCCCTAAGAGAGCAGAAATGTAATTTTGAGCTGATAAACAGCTAACGGCCTTCAATCAACAATTTTAATAGGAAAAAAAAAGGGTACTTATATGATATGAGTACGGATCTAATGAAAGGGTGATCATTTACCTTATTTATTTTTCAACACACTAGGAATCATTTCCCACCGTGTTGGAACTCGTAATTACAGCCGCGCGGGGCACCCGTGAACTTCTGAATGAGGCGCCTTGTCACTCAGTCCGGCTTCTCCCTGGCTGTTTGCACCACTTCTAAAAGTTGGGATTTTTGTCATGTTTTGGCTAATTGGAAACAGGGTCATTATACCGTTGGAAATCTACATGAAAGTGACTTGTTCGATTGCTACCTGACGCGCCCGCGAGCTGGCCAGCCACTCCGCGGCAGCCCGCCCCGCCGCCTGCCCCGCCAGCTTCTGAACCAGAGAGAATCAAAATATGTATCTTTCTTTGTCTCCCTTTGCTGCCTTGTCAGAGCTGTTTTACACGCCGCCACCCAATGTTACCTTTTATTTGTGTCAGGAGAAAGGATGTGACAAGCTCCGTACACAATGTTCATTTGGCAGGGCAAATTTTTCATACCAATCTTGAGGAGGAAATGAAACTATCTTTCAACAGAACGAGCAGCATCATTTTTGGACAGACTTATTACGAGAGAGGGGATTGCAGAACTTCATTTCCTCCCACGATCCTGAGAAGTCTAACACTTCTTTTTTTTTTTTTTTTTTTTAAGTGGGATTTGGTTTCCACCTGCAACCCTAGTCGGGGGGAATGAGAAAAGCCCCATAATGCCTTCAGACAGGGATGCCCACTGTATGTTCCCCTCTCTCTGCTGCCCACAAGTTATTAAGAGGCCGGAATAAATTGTCCCTTTTCTATATTGTAATGACTTTGTTTCAGACCCTTTAAACTGGGGTGGGGGGTGGTCTCTGACAGTTACCTGCATTTGCAAAGCAAAATACTTACTAGCCACCATTGTCTGAAGGAGGAAGCAAAAACCACAAGCAACCCTATCTGTGGAGAGTGAAGTCCCTCCACCCCCAGATCCGGTTTCCATCACCGTTTGCCTAAAAAAGAAGTCTCTCTCACCCTGTGTGCTACCAAATTCATCTGGGGGCGGTGGTTTATGGTGACATTTTTCTTTCTTACAGCAAATATTGACTCACCGTGGGGAAATTAAAACTCCATTAGACAGTGCAACATTGTTCAGCAGGCTGCATTACAACAGTCAAGCTGCTATTAATTGGTTTCTTCCTCAGGAATAATATGGGGAGGGCAGAGGGAGAGGGAAAGAGAAGACGGATCTAAACCATAATTTGTTAAAATGACATCCTCTAAATCAGCCAAGGTGATCATTACGTGGTTATTAATCTAAATATAAAGAAGATGCTGCCTAGTAATATGAGGAATTTATCAGCACGATGGGTCTGCAGTGGAGTTATTTCCAGGCTGGGGAGAGTACATTTTAAGACACATGTGCGCCAACCTCCCCCAGATTTGAACAGCTCAGCACAGACTTTCCCGCAGCCTAAGGAGCCCTGATTCTTCCATCTGGGTGCGAAATGTTTTTCTTTCCTGAGATGAGATGAGATTCGCCTTCCAGCCTGCTCACTGCTTCCTTCCCTGTGTGAACACTCTCCCCCTTTGCCCTTCCCTGTGGTACGCAGCCTGAATGCCACCCGCCCCGTCAGGACTTTGCTGGTCATTCTTGGATCTAGTGGTCGTGCCCTCTGCTTTAGTTGGCCGGGGATGATGGAGTAACAAGTGACCACAACCTGGGTGGCTTAAAAGCAGAAATTGATTGCCTGGAGGTTCTGGAGGCTGGAAGTCCGAGATCAAGGTGTCAACAGAGCTGGTTCCTTCTGAGGGAAGGATCTGTTACAGGCCTGATTCTTTGGCTTGGAGAGGCCGTCTCCACGGCCACATGGCGTTCTCCCTGTGTGTATGTCTATGTCCAAATATCCCCTTTTTACAAGGACATCAGTCATACTGGATTAGGGGCCCACTCTAGGTCCCTTATCACCTTGTCTTAACAAATTACCTTTGCAATGACATGGTGGGTCAAATCAAGTCACATCCTGAGGTCCTAGGGGTTAGGACTTCAACATGCGACTGCTTTAGACTCGGGTCCTAGTCTCAGGTCCGTAAGTTGTGGTCAGGATAACAAGGCAATCTGCGGGGCAGCATCCTTTGTGTTGAACTTGAGGGGATGCTGTCTCGATGGGGGCTGTGGGCACACAAGCACCTGGAGCTCTATGTTCGCGTCCCCAGTGTGGCGTGGATCACTCATGGGACGATCGATCACGTGTGACCCTGTGGCTTCTGTGGCACTTTTGCCTTGTTCTTGGTGTTTAATCCTGAAGCGTGACTGACTTGGATCACTAGCCACCTGTAAGATGCTCCTTACAAGCAGACTCTACAACATGCTTCTTTATGTCTCCCACAGAGCTAGTCATCCATCCACCCACCTGTCCGTCCATCTCTCCATCCGTCTAGTCATCCATCCACCCATTGTTTTAGTCAGCAGATACTTTACTGAATTTCCACCCTGTGTGCCAGGCCCTGGACTAGGCATCAGAGAGATGTTGGTGAGCAGAATTTGACGTGGTCATCGGCCTTGTGGAACCTTACAGTCTAATCAGGAGATGAACATTAACCAAAGAATCACAAATAAATGTAGGATTGCAGCCGTGATAAGAATGAAGATGTTCATGGTGCAGCTAATTGAGAGGCTTCACCTGGCTGGGGTGTCAGGGAAGACCTCTTGGAGGAAGTGAAAATTGAGCTGAGATTTTAATTAGCCAGGGGAGGAATGCATACTCTGTGTGTGGAGGGGGGGGCACGCATGCGCGCACGTGCATGGCAGGGAGACAGCAGGGAAAGACAAAGGCATCTGAGACACTTGGAAAAGCAAGCGCAAAGAGCCTGTGGTGGGAGAGAGTTTGGAGATTCGAGGCACTGAAATAAGTCTGGAGCAGCTGGAGCCTGGGAATGGGAGAGAGTTGTAGGAGGCAGAAAACTGCGTCTGCCTGGGACTGGGTCATGCAGGGCCTTGTTGGAGGCCAGTTGAGGAGTTTGACTTCAGGCCCAAGAGTCATGGGGAGCCAGTGAAGACTGTGAAGCAGGAGTCGGGACTGGAGGCAGACGGACATGTCAGATTGGCATTGGAAAGGCCCTCCTTCACAGAGTAGGGAACGGACTGTGGAGCACGAGGGTGGCCGCAGGGACAAACATTAGGGGACTTAATGAAGTAATGCAATCCTTGAATGAGGGTGGAGGAGATGGAGACAAAAGGGCAAATTGGAGCAAATTTGGGGGTAGACTGGGCAGGACCTGGTGATGTGCTGGTGTATGAGTGCCTGGGGATGAGGGAGAAGGGGGTGCAAAGAGTTTGGGAGGAAGGCCATTGGTCTGAATGTTCCTTGCAGGTAAATGTCTGGCTTTTACGGAGGGTCTGGTGATCTGATAAGTTTCTGCACACCGTCTGCACTTCCCTTAGGTTGCAGCCCTGCCTCCAGCCGCTGCCTGGCCCCACCTGGGTGCGCTCTCACCTTCCCCAGACACTTCTCCCCTTGGCCTGTTCACTGTGTAGCTGCCTTGTTCCTACACATTCTTTAAGGTTTAGTTTAAGAAGCTTGTCCTGGAAGGCACTCACTGGTCTGCCAGTACCTTCCGTGCCTCCTTCACGTTAAACTCTTTTGAAATCTCCCCTTTCTGTCTCGCTCCCTGCAGTGAACTTGTGCGTGTCTCTAGGGCAAGGACTGTGTCTTTTTCGTTTCTTTATTTCAAGTTTTTTAGCAAGCATTTGGCACATCATGGGCACTCTATAATGTCTCTTGAATAGATGAATGAGTGAGCATATGAAAGAAAGAGTGATTCCATGTAAATTTTAGGATTCTTTGTTCTAGTTCTGTGAAAAAACGTCCTGGGTAATTTGATAGGGATCGCGTTGCACCTGTAGATTGCCTCGGGCAGTCTGGCCATTTTAACAAGGTTGATTCTTCCAGTCCAAGAGCATGGGATAGCTTTCCATTTCTGTAAGTCACCTTTAATCTCCTTAATCTATGTTTTGTTGTTCTCTGTGTGTCTTTCACCTCCTCGGTCAGATTTATTCCTAAGTATTTTACTGTTTTGGATGCGATTTAAAAAGGGATTGTTTTCTTTACTCTCTTTTTCTGAATTTCATCGTGAGTGTAAAGAATGAAAGAGAGAATGAATGAATGTATTGGCAGTTTAAAGGTTTCTTTGGTGATAAGCTGTGGAAGGCGCTGCAATAAACAAGAGTTACATACGCTGGTGGCCCTGTTTTTTTGTTTGTTTGTTTTTCCCTTGAGGCGCTCCACCGTTAGCCTGTCATCTTTAATGACCCTCTATCTCCTATGCAATAGAATCTAGAGTCTTGTCTGGCAAAAATTTTCATGGTCTGGTCTTTGCCTAACTCATGAGTTATTCTCCACCTTCATGCTCTGAGAATATTGAGCTCTCTGCTGCTTCCCACCTATACCCTGGCCTCTCCTGCCTCCGGGCCTTTGCACAGACTGTTCTCTCTTCCTGGAACAAATTCCTCACTCTTTTCTTGGGCTGGAAAAAAATACGTTCTCATCCCCCAAATCCTAGTCCAAATACAACCTCTTCTGTGCCACTTTCCCTGACTCCCTCGATCACACGAGTACTGCCTTTGTGTTCTTTGTATGCAATTTCATGGTGGCGATCACCTTAATGTATTGTAATCCTTGGGGACAGGGAGCATTCCTTATTTTTCTATTCCAAGAATCTTATACAGAGCCTGGCACATAATAGATGCTCAAGTTAAGTGGTTGTGAGTTCTTCTTAAAAAAAAAATACACCACTCTTTGGAATAAATTTGAAATCTTGGAAATGACAGGGAAAGAGGGATAATGCGCACAAGCTCCACACAGCTGGTCACCTGTCCTCCTGTTGCTGAGGTTTCACTTTGGTGCGTGGTCCCTGCCTCATCACCTCCACGAGGATGGACACCCACGGTGGGGTGACCGGTTGCCTGCCGGAGGCTGTTGCCCCTGCCCGAGGTGCTGCTTCTCTGCACACACCCCCAGCCTTCCATTCTCATGTGGCCACTCCTCACTCGGCATTTAAAACTCAGCTTTGAGTCCCCCCACCCTGGAGGCCGTTCGTGAACCTAGCCCCATTCTGGGATGTTTCATGTGCTCCCCCCGACCTTGCCGCCATAATACTCTGTGTGTATCCCTGTCATTGCTGTTAGCATATGTATTTATAGTGTCTGTTGTGGTGGGTTCGTTCCTTGTGGGCAGGAATCAGATCTCATTCATCTTTTTCTCCCCAGCGCCTGCAGCGCTCGGCATAAAGTAGGTGCTCAATAAATGTTTGTCGCATGAGCGAATCAATAAACGGTGTAATGAGTACCTGGGAGACTGTTTCCTAGTGCACAGTCACCTTGGCATTTCTGTGAGCGCCTAGATTTACTTTTCAATTCAAACTTAAGACAACTTTCATTTTAAGATTTAAAGACAGAGCGTTCTCTGTGAAGGAAGACACAGCAATGTGCACAGGTGGCTGAAAGCTGTGAATCTGCAATTTGGCCTCATGGAAGAGAAAAACAGTGCGGAACTTTGTATCACTGAGGCCCCATTAATATCAACACGTGTGTTATCCAGCCACCAAGTACCTAAGAGCAGTGGGAACACGTATATGACCCGTCAGGGGCTTGGGGGGTCGTTTCTGGTCGGCCTCTTGATGCTGCACACTTAGCAAGTAAATCCATTCGGGGACCTTGGAACCGTGATCGCATCGACCGTGGCCATCCTGTCAGATGTGCGCTCTGCCTGGGCAGCCTGGGGCACAAAAGGGAAGAAAAGAGTAACACATGGCTGGTCCCAAACTAGAAAGAGCTTTTCCATGAGAGGATATTGAGCTGTTTGATAAAGCCCAATACTACGCTTGAATGATGCTTGGATGCGTTAGTGAAAGAACATTGTCCCAAGACGCTTAACACGGACTGGGGTGGAGTCTCTTTCTCCTGTCGCCTTCTGAGGTGGCATCGCGGGCTGTAATGATTCGTATTGTATTTATAAGCCGACAGGGTCGTCCTGGGAACAGCGGGAGGGGAGGCAACCCAAGTAAGACTTCTCAGCCCTGCTAATTAAAACAATCCTTCCTCTCCCCACGAAGGCTAATGAGACAGGAAGAGAATGGGCTAATGAAAATGTCGCCACAAGATTGCCCACTTGTTTTATTTATTAACTTTATGCTGTAACTCTCATCTTGGGGTTCTCAGGGAGAGAAATTTTTTAGATATTTACCGGAGGACCCTTTCTGATTCCTCCCTGCTCTGTGGGATGTGAGCTGCCACAGAGTGTGTCTTAAGTGGCCTGAAATTCTCTCGCCAGTTGTCAATAATGACAAGATCCTGGGAAGAGGGCTTTGCCCATGTTCACTTTGAACCAAATAACAATGAAAGGAATCTGAACCTCTTTTCAGCATATTAGCCCCCAAATCCAAGAGGCCAGTTTGCTTAGGAAAGCCTTGGCCCCCTGGGGTGGGTGGCCAGTGCAGTTGGAGGGGCCTCAAGGACACCGAGTGGTGTTTAGTGAGACAAGTTCACTGCGCTCAAACAGACTTAACGCTGATCCTATCAAGCATTTGGTTCCGCCAAGGCGGCAAGAATTCAATTAATACGGTATTTAATGGAGCCCAGCATGACCTGATCCTTCAATACTTTGAGGGCACCCCGGGGCCCTCCTCCTTCATTTCAACCCCTTAAATGCTTGGTGATTTCAGCTAATGACTTCATCGGTCCCCGCTGGCCATTAGACTAGTGAAAAAAAGAAAGGGTTCACCTTGATATAGATTATATCCGGTGGGATTTCTGTGCTGTTGAACCTGAGGTTTTGTTGCCAGAGGGCATTTTCACAACGGGCAGACCATGAGGCGTGGGGTGCCCGTCCCTCAGCACAGATGCTCATTCCCGGGAGAAGCCGGGGACGAGGAGGGACAGTCTGGCTGTGGCTTTGGCGGGGGTCTGCATTTCCTCTGGCCGCCGTAACAAGCTGCCCCACACACTGGATGGCCTGAAACAACAGAAACAGATTCTCTCACAGTTCTGGAGACCAAAAGCCTGAAATTAAGGTGTTGCCTTGAGAATCCTGCCAGGTGTCTTCCAGCTCCTGGTGGCTCCAGGTGTTCCCTGGCTTGTGACCAAATCACTCCAGCCTCTGCTTCTGTGGTCACATGACCTTCTCCTCAATGTGTGTCTTTTCCTGGTCTTTTTTTTTTTTTTTTTATTCTTTTTTTTTTAGTGCTTAGAAAGGCGAACTTCAATGGGAAAATCCAAGGTCAGCAAAAGTGATTGAGCCTCATAAGGGCCTTGAACCCAAGACTCTGTCAACAGATGAAGTCCCACTGAACTTTCAGTTGGAGTTGCTGACGTAACGAGTTACCTGTAAGAGGGTGAGACCTGGGGAGGCTCTGGTTACATGTGTATATGTCTTGTTTGCCCATCTGGACAAGTGTTTTCTAACTTCTCTGTCCTGGTCTTTCTTGTAAGGACACTTTTCATTGGATTTAGGACCCACACAGATAATCCAGAATGAGCTCATCTCAAAAGCCTTAACAGAATTACATCTGCAAAGACCCACTTTCCAAACAAGGTCATGTTTGCAAGTTCTGGGGACATCATCTTTTTGGGGGGCCACCGTTCAATGCACTAGGGTTGGGCCAAAAAAAGTTGAGTTGGACAGTTGATCCAAGTCAATTAAATGAGCATTCTCCACTCTTGCTTCAAGGAAGAATTTGCAGGGAGGGGGCTGGGTATAGTTCAGTGGTAGAGTACATGCTTAGCATGCATGAAGTCCTGGGTTCAATTCCCAGTACCTCCATTTAAAAAAAAAAAAAAGGAAAGAATTTGTACCTCCACTTCTTTTTGCATGACATGAAAATATATGCACAGTGATTTTTATGAAAAGAGCATTCAGAAAAGAATCCAACTTTTTAAGGATATTGGTCATGACAGTTCCACCAGTCCACATTTAAAGTTGGAGATTTGGTGCTATAGGAATTAAAAGCAATAATTATGAAGAGTTCAGGCAATAGGGAACATGCTCAAGATAGAATGATGAGTGCGAGTTGGAGAAGCAGAATACAATATTGTACATCTGGTTTGGTTACAGTTTTGCAAAAATTATCCTTGCCCATGAATGAACAGGGCCTGGAAGGGAACTCTTGAAAAATGAAAAGTAGTAACAATTGTATATAGGGGATGGATATTCTAGATGGCTCCCCTCACCCTTATTTTAAAATTCCTGTTATGAGGATAATCCGAAAAAATTATAATACAGTCATACCTTGGAGACATTGCAGGTTTGGTCCCAGACCATGGGAAGGGGAGTATTGCAATAAATTGAGTCACATGAAGGTTTTGGTTTCCCAGTACGTATAAAAGCTATGCTGTCACCTATTAACTGTTACCTGTTAATGCAATAGCATTTTGTCTAAAAAAACAATGTGCATACATTAATTTAAAAATACTTTGTTACAAAAAATGCTAAGCGTCATCTGAGCCTTCAGCAAGTCATAATCATTTTGCAATAGTAACATCAAAGATTACTGATCACAGATTGCTATAGCAAATACAATAATAATGGAAAAGCTTGCAGTGTCGCAGGAATTACCGACATGTGATACGGAAGTGAGCTCATGAAGTAAGCAAGTGCTGTTAGAAAAATGGTGCCCATAGACGTGATTGATGCACAGTTGCCACAAACCTTCAATTAATGAAAAAAGCGCACGATCCGTGTAGCACAATAAAATGAGGTCCACCTGTGGAGGTGGCCTCTCAGGGGCGAGGGAGATTCTTGGGAGACAGGAAGGGGAAAGAGACTTACTCTTCATTTCACGTGCTTTGTATCATCTGAATTTTGTGTCATGCGCATGTAATACTTTTTCAAAACACAAAATACATAAAAAGATGGAAAGTCCTGTTATCCTGAAAATTTCTCTGATCAATGTCTTCCCAAGGACTGGACCTGCATTCTGAGCACTCCCTGAGCTGGTTACACACTCCTTGCGTGCTTATCACACCATTTTGCAACGGTTCATGCCCTCCTTGCCTCTCGAGTGTAGGTAACAGCGTGGGTTAAAGACCCGAAGGAGGAGGATGGCATAGTGTACTCCAGGAACAGAAAGACTGTCAGCATTTGCAGGTTGAAATTCAAGGCAGGAGTGGCAAGAGATGGGTCTGGAGGAAGGAGACTAGGAAGCCATGGCAGGGGTCTGGACCTTGTCTGAGGGCAGGGGGAAGCCACTAAGGGGGATATGATCACATTTGCATTTTAGAAAGATTACTCTGAGCGTGGTAAATGAGCATATAGTATTTTCACCACACGGATGTAGTCGATGCAAATAAACCTCAAGAGTATAGGTAATGGTAAGATGTAGGAAAACGACTGGGAGTGAAGAATTTTAAGTACTTATTGCCTTTGTTTTTAATATAACTTATTCAATTGTAAGCTTATTTAATTTAATTTTAATAATGGCTGTGTTTAACAAATGGCTTGCAAAATTCCTGAATATTTAACAGTCAGCTCTGGTGATCTGGAACAAACTGGCTCTGTACACCACTGGTTTTTAGAGTCTCTCATGTGTATATTTTCAGGCGATGGTAATCATCACTGTGCAGTAGAATCTCAGGGAAAAGAGGATCTCTGAGTTCCCCTTCGTTTTGTGGGGTGGAGGTGATACAGTCAATAATCTTAAATAAATACTTAGGAAGAAGTTGAATATAATGTTTTATTCTGCACTGGGTCCAGCCCTAGGTCCCAAAGACCCGGGGGGATGCAGGTGGAGATTGCTAAGCCAGCAAAGGGCTTCTGTGGCACGAGGATGCAGGGCCAGTTTCCCCGTTTCTTCACCTGCTTAAATCACTGGCTCTGGCTTCCCTGCTCCGGGAAGCCCCCTGATGAAGCCAAGCCAGGCAGCTGAAGCATCTTCTTCCTCCCTCCACCTCTGAGCTCTTGGCTGAAAGATTCCACTCTTATGGTCTGGCTCAGTCTCCCCAATTCATCCTCATATAAATCAGTCTTTGTTAGAGTTCCAACTCTCACTCTGGGTAATATGTCCTAATCTCCATGTCCAGAGCCAGCATCTCTCTTGTTCCTTGAGCCTAGGATGCAGTGATCTAGATCTCCACTCAGGAATGGGGGATCTCACTGTCATCACCATCATCACCATCATCACCATCATCATCATCATCATCATCACCATCATCACCATCATCACCATCATCACCAACATCACCATCATCACCATCATCACCATCATCAGTATCTTCATCACCATTATCATCACCCTCCTTGTCATCACTGTCATTATCGTCAGTGGGGAGTCACTGTCAGCAGCAGCCGCAGCAATACCATATTTCCTGAGTTCTTTCTATCAGCCAGGCAGTAGTTCCAACGTGCACTCTTGCATCAAATCCTTACAATCACCCCACAAGGGTAAATACCATTGTTATCCCCATCTGTAAACAGATGAGGAAACCGAGGCTCAGAGAGGTAAAGAAACTTGCCTGAAGTTACACTGCTGGTGAGGGATGGAGCCAAGATCGGAACCTCAGTTGGGCTGGTGCCAAAGCTCATACGTTGATTTCCACTGACAAGCTCCTGACAATAATGATTAGCAACTGGATCATACTTGAGGGTTTAAAGTACTTTTGCATTCATCACCTCATTTGCTTCCACCTTGTGAGGCCATCACTAGTATCACTGTTCTTTGAGAGTCAAAGAACTTGATGCTCACAGGGTTGAAGGGACTTGAAGATCCTATCAATGGCAGGTGGTAGCAGAGCTGTTCTTGAAACTGAGTCTTGAAATCTGCAGGCTGTGTGGGCTGACACTTTCTGGGGTCTGGGTCATTCTTCTTCGGCAAATATCTCCCATCTACAGCACTTTCTGATGCAACCTGTGTGTGTTCTCAAAACAACAGTTGAATAGCAGTTTGGCTTCCTTGACTGGAAGCTGCAAAGACCACTGTTTTCATCACCATCACCCTTTCCTCCTTGCCCCGGGACCCCCAGCTCCCTCCTCTGTATCCTAAATACACAGCACTGGGGTCGGTGGGACCACCTGCCTTTGTTTTCAAAGTGAAGTGTTGAGAAGCTCACCCCATAAATCTATTTGCATGTTTCTTCGGGAGTAGTGGGGAGAGGAGGCTGGGGCCAGATACGCTCATGCAATTCTGCTCATTATTTACGCAGACAAGGAGATATTTCAGTGAAACTGCACTCGACTCTGAGTGACAAGGTATCTTTCTGCAGTGCAAGGTTCAGGGAAATTGTAGTGAAGTTGACAGCTTTTTAATGTACAGTTGCTATTCTACTGAAACACGGCACGTTTTTGTTTTGGAAGTACAAGATGACCTGTTTATTAGCTGTGATTCCAACTGCGTGTACATGCTCGGAAACACAAAGGCAGAAGAACAGCGTGTTTCTTTTGGGGAGGGGGCCACAGACTTTCCCTCCCCCTCCCCTGCCACACGTAAGAAAACATTGAGCACCAAGCGTTCTGAATTGAAGTGGACGTATTTTCCTTGGAATGACAGCCTACATTGGAATCATGGGAAAAAATTGCCAGTTGCTTTAATCATCTTCCCCAGGGTAACCAGGAAGTGTTCAGGGAGGCTGGGTGAGATCTTCCATGAAAAGGCTTGGGGTCCGGCATGCCTGGGCCCTTGCTCCTCCAGGAGCTGGTGGACCAGTAGCATCCGTATCCTTGGGCACTTTTGGAAATGCAGAATCTCAGCTCCCACCCTAGACCTATGAATCAGAATCTGCATTTTGACAAGGTCCCCGATGATGGGTTCCAGGTTGAGAAGAGCTGGCCCATGATACCCTCCACCCCTCACCCAGGCTAAGTGAAGCTCAGATGCTGGTGTCACTCACTTATTCAATGCACATTTATTTGACATTTACTACATACCAAGAGCCAATTTAGGTGCTAGGAATACAAAGAATAAGACAGAAAAAGCTCCCCCTCCTCCCTTGGGAAGCCAGCCAGGAAGCCAGACGTGGAACAAGAAATCACAAGGGAGAGAAATTAGGAAACCATTCTTACCTGGACAGCGTGGCATTTGGATCTTGTGATTGCAACTGGCAAAGTATATCCAAATGAGAAAAAAAAAATCTGTGTTATACTTTGTGCTGCATCATTTTGCACACCTCGTAATCTTAACTTACAGGTTATTGTCTGCTTGGATTTTCTTCATTGAGGTGAACTCCACATACAACGAACCATTTAAAGGGTGCGATTCGGCGGGGGGAGGCGTCTAGCTCAGGGGTAGAGCGCGTGCTGCACAGGCACGAGGTCCTGGGTTCAATTCCCAGGGCCTCTGTCAAAATAAACAAGTAAACCTAATTACCTCCCCCAGATAAAAATAAAATCAAATACTTAAGAAAATAAACAAAGGATACAATCCAGCAGCATCTAGTGCCCTCACAGTGCTGTGCAACCACCACCTCTCTGGTTTCAAAACTTCTCCATCACCCCAGAAGAACACTCCAGACCCGTTCTCTCTCCCCTCTTCCCCTAGTAACCACTCATCTGTCTTCCGTCTGTGTGGGTTTGCCCATTCTGGGCATTTTGTGTAAAAAGAATCATACGACATGTGACCTTTTGTGTCTGGCTGCTTTTGCTTGGCATCATGTTTTCAAGGTTCATCTACATTGTAGCGTGTATCAGTATTTCTCTCCTTTCCAGGGCTGAGAGTTATTCTGTGGTGTGTTTGTACCGCAACTTCTTTATCCAGTCACTTGTTGATGGGCATTTATACTCACTGAAAAGAAATCTTTCAATGTAAAGTAGGCCTGTGTCTGTTTGATGTAAAACAGACCATCTAGACATACATGTCACGAGGCAACAGTGCTCATTTTGGATTATTATGTTACCAAAATGTCAGTTATTGTCACTTATATTGGTCTGTGAGGCTCAAATCAGAGCATTCCCTTGAAAATAGGACTCCAGGCTCTAGGTGTGGGGCTCCTGGACATGCCTGAACTGCAGATATTGGCGCTTGAAAATCGCTTATTTGGGCCTGCAGAGCATGAAGTTTGCACTCATAACACTGCATGAAGTCTGGTGGTTCTGGGCCATTTCCCCATTTTATTCAATCAACCATTGAATCAACAGCCATTTACTGAGTGTCAACTCTGCACTGGGCCCTGGATAGAGGATGGTGGCCGGCCGCCAGGGTTCACCAACGCGTGGACAATCCCGTGATGAGAGCTGGGAAGCCCCGGGGTGAAGGGCTCCCCCGACCCTTCACTGGGTTCTGAACACCCCCTGCCCTCTTCCCCTTTCTGCTTCTCCCGAGAGGGGCCTTGCAGCTCTGAGGGAAGTGAGCTGCAGAGGGAAAGCCTGGGCACGAGCCCCAGTGACGGAAGAAGGTATTTGTGAGGATCAGGGCCTCAGATGGAGCTTTCCGGCCATGTAAACGCCGAGCCACCTGCAGCATTGCCAGGGAGACGAATGTCACATCTGGGAAGTGATCTGCCTAAGCCACGGCTTGTCATCTGGGCAGGAAGTAGTCTCTCTCCTTGGAGAATCTTCCTAATTATGGGCTGAACATGTGCCAGGAAGGAGGAACGAGAGAGAAATGAAGTGGCAGCACGTGCACGTGCCTCGCACCGGCCCCGCAGCCTGTGCTCCCGGCCGCGCGCTCCCCTGCCCCCCACCGCGGCCCCCCAGGAAGGCCTTCCTGCCCGCTGGCCCCCGGGGCCTCCTGCGGGCTCTGAAGCCACCATGAGGTGTGCTGCAAAACATTTGTTGCTACTGGTAAAATACGAACTTTCGCAAGTTACTGCCTTTCTGCCCTTGAAAAATTGAGTTGAAATACACATGACATAAAATCGACCATCTAACCATTTTTAACTATGTTCAATACATTCACATTGTGTGCGACCGTCGCCATCCATCTGCAGAACTTTCTCATCTTCCCCCGCTGAAACTCTGTCCCGGCTA
Organism: Camelus bactrianus; assembly: GCF_048773025.1. Classification (NCBI taxonomy): domain Eukaryota; kingdom Metazoa; phylum Chordata; class Mammalia; order Artiodactyla; family Camelidae; genus Camelus; species Camelus bactrianus. Next base: position 74,222,700 of record NC_133542.1, read on the forward strand.
AGCAACAACTCTCTCTTTCCCCCTCCCACCCTGCCTCTGGCGATGACCATTCTACTTTCTGTCCCCACGGATTTGATTACTCGAGGTCTCTGTGTAAGTGGAATCCTACAGCATTTGTCCCTTCATGATGGGCTTATTTCATTCAGCATGATGTTTTCGAGGTTCATCTATGTTGTAGCATGTGTCAGAAATTTCTTTTTATGGCTGAGTAATATTCCGTTGTATGGATAAACCACCTTTTGTTTGTCTATTCATCACCAGTGGTACTTGGGCGATTGTGAGTAAAGCTGCTAAGAACAAAAGTGCACAGGTCACCGGCTTTTAAACAACAAAGTAGATGAGAACAAGTGCCTGTTCTTGCTCCTGTCACCCTCTGCCCCCTGAGGGCTCTCCCCAGGAGGAGGCCTGCAGGCTGGGCTGGGGGCCTTGGGTACCACTCTCCATCATCTGACAGCCTCCAGCAAGAGGCAGATGCTCTGGGCCCTCACACAGTTATGCTGATCACAAAGGACTGTTCTGACTGAGCTATCCTATTCATGATCACAGTGGGGACTTTCCTCAAGATCTGGGTTTGTTCCTGGGCCCTGTGAGCACACGTGAACTTGACCTGCCAACTAGCTCACTATGGAAAAAAGGTTCAGAAGAGCCTCCTTAAAACCTAGAAAATTAAAGGATCAGCCTGAGCCACCCCAGAGAGTAGCCCCGGGAGAGGAGTGGACCTTGACCCAGAACCCGAGGCCGCCACCCGCAGCCCTGGGTCTCCAAGTCTGCCAGGAACGAGTGGCCCTGTTTTCCTTCTTTGCCGCGGAAACGCCAGCTCTAAGGAAGCCGGGACAGATGCCTTACAGTGCCGCTCACAGCCCACTTCACAACCTGGGGGCCTGTCAGAAACACAGCTCCTCGGGCCTCGTGTCTGGAGAGTCTGACTCAGAAGGGGGCCCAGAATCTGCATTTGGGGTTTTCCCGTGCAGACAGTCCCTGGGCCACACCGACAGGCACCAGGTGGTACAGTTGTGCTGGTGCTCGAAGGAGCCAGCACTTAACGCCAGCTCTCCTTCCCCGAGACGTCCTGATCATTGTGGGGTGACATGCCAGGGGCGGGGTGTGCCGTCAGCCGTCCCGTCCTTGCCAGCAAGTTTAGCGGCCGGGGGGAGGGAAGCGCCTCGCCTTGATTTGAGAATTACTAAGCCTTCCTCCCAGCCCCGCCCTCTTCTTTTCATCCCCCGCATTCATTCCTTTCCCTGATATCTTTGTATTAAAATGTTGAATTCTGAGTAGGAGGCTCTTTCAGAAAAACCCAGTAAAATTTGGGCCTTTTATCGTCCACATCGTCACCGTTGGCTGAGCCTTGAGGTCCTGCACGTGCTACACATTGACCACGTGTGTGTGGCCTATTGGCTCATTTCTCTTGCAATTGGATGCGGAGCATCGCAATAATGATTAGCCTGCGGGGGACTGAGGGCTCTACCGTGTGAAAAAGCGGGCTAAGCGATGTGTGGCGTTCTCTCGTTCAAGTTAAGCCTCCCAGCAGCCTGGTGAGAGAGGAATTAGTTCTCCCATTTTACAGAGGAGAAAACTGAGGCCCAAGCGGTGTGGGTGACTGGCCCCCGAAGTCTCAGAGTTGGTAGAGTAAGGGAGCCAGGGTTCAAACCTGAGCCTCACCCTCTGGCACCCACGCTCTGCCGCTGATTCTGCATTTAGTGCCTTCCCCCCTTAAAATCAACTAATGAGTGAAATCTGAATGCAGCTGGAGGTGGCGCACATCCATCTGTCAATTAGCACCTGCCTCTTTTGGGGGGATGCAGAAAAGTGAACTAGGTCAAATGAACTGATCGTTTTCTGTTCTAGGGGACCCCCTCCTAAGGGGAAAAAAGCCATCTTATTCTAATTTCAGCTTCATTTCAAGCCTGGCAAATAATTCACCCTGCAAAGCTGCAGGGGGCTTTGTCAGCCACCCCTGCCATGGACCGGATCCTCACTCCCGCTCCCTGGAGCGTGTGGCCTCTCCCCACCGTCTCCCCCCCACCCCGCCACAGCAGGGTGCAGACGTAGCTCTGGTCTGCACAGAACAGCGTGCCCGCGACCCCCAGCGCACCCTCCTCTCAAACACACACTCAGCTGCTGACAGCAGCCAACACGGGGACTTCAAACAGCCAGCGCTACGTACAGGTTCAAAGAGCGGATTTCTGGAATGCTAAAAGGTAGAACACCCCGGAAAATTAGGCTGATTAAAGAACCAACCTACCACTTCCATTCCGTGCCCAGCCCTGGAATATTTCTTCATAAAACCACCCAGCGTTCAAAGGAGATCTGCTGAAGGGAGGGACCTACTTAGGAGCGCAGTTTACACGGCGGCGGGTTATCTGTTCTACAGCCAGCCGCTGTAGTGTGCAGTTAGGGCTGCCAGGGCGGGTAGCATCGTTAATGCGGTGACACTGTTATGTGCTTTGTTTGGGAGTGTGGCTTAATTAGATGACAACTTGGAGGTGCTAGCTGTTTGCAAGGTAATACAGGTCTCCTGGGCAGAGGGCTAATTTAGCTTTTTGGTTTAATTCAGAAATGAGGAGAGAGAAAAAGCTCAGGTTTTAGTCGCTCAGGAACACGTGCACACACAGGGATGTTACACATACATCACAAAGCTTTGGCTGCGTGATCCTGGGGAGACAGAGTTGGGGACGAATGGAAAGGTTTCCAGAGTACAAGGCACAGAGGGGCAAAGATGAATGAAGGACCCCAGGCCCCCGCCTCTTGGCTGATCAAGAGATAGCCCGACTGACTAAAGCCCAGGTCGTGGGGCAAGTCCAACAACCGGACAGGAATAAGGATAGGGCAGGTGTATGGGTGGGGCAGTCAGAGAAGGCTTTTAGAGGGGGCCAGTCTGGAGGTTGGTTTTAATTTTTTTCTCTCTTTATTGTTTATGAAGGTATTATTTTCATCATTAAAATTCACCCATTTTAAGCATACAGTTTGGCAAGTTCTGGTAATCTTGTACAGTCACCTAATCTCCATCACAGTCAAGACACGGAACAGTTGTCCCCCCCAGGAGAGCTCCCTTGGGCCCCTTCACACCTGACCCCCTTCCAAGTCCTGGCCCCAGGACCTGCTGGTTGCTTTCTGTCAATGCAGTTTTGTCTTTGCTAGAATTTAGGGTATAAGGAAGCCCATGGTTCATAGTCTCTTCTGTGTGGCTTCTTTCATTAGCATAATGCACTTGTGATTCACCCACGTCGTAGCATGTATCTGTTCCTCGCTCTGTTTTATCGTCAGGTGGTTTTCCATCATAAAGATGCACCACAATTTGCTTACCCGTTCCCCAGCTGATGGACGTCTGGGTTGCTGCCAGTTTGGGGCTATTATGAATAATTCTGTTATGAACAGCCCCATACATGTTTTTGTGTAGGCAGATATTTTTGTTTCTCTTGGGTAAATATCTAGGAACAGGACCTGAGTTACATGATAAATGGAATCTTTGTAAGTTTCTACCATATTGTTTCCCAGTGTAGCCATACCATTTTGCATTCTCCTCAGCAGCGTATGAGCGTTCCAGTGGCTCCACCTTCTCACCCACATTGGCTGTTGTCTGTATTTTTAATTTGTGATTCTTGCGTTTTGGAGGATGACTTAGGGTCTGACAGGCAAATGGGGTGGGGAGGAAATTCCAGGTGGAGGAAATAGCACGTGGAGAAGCAGCAAGAAGAATGCCACGCGTGAGAACGGCAGTGTCGCTGAGGCCACACGGGTGGGACCTGGGGGTGTGGACGCTGGGAGAACAGGGGAGGACTTCACAACATGGGCACAGGGGGAGGGTATAGCTCAAGTGGTAGAGTGCATGTTTAGCATGCATGAGGTCCTGGGTTCAATCCCTAGTACCTCCATTAAAGGAAAAACATTAAATAAATAAACCTAATTACCTCCCCCAGCAAAAAGAAAAAAATTTTTTTAAATATGGGCATAAGCACGATTTACAGTAGCCAAGATATGGAAGCAAACTGTATGTCCATCAATAGGTGACTGGATAAAGATGTGGTGTGTATATATATACACATACACACAATGAAATAATACCCAGTCATAAAGAAGAATGAAACAATGCCATTTGCAGCAATATGGATGAACTTAGAGATGATCATACTAGGTGAAGTAAAAAAGAGAAAAACAAATCTTATAATATCACTTATACGTGGAATCTAAAAAAAAATGATGCAGGGGGAGGACATAGCTCAGTGGTAGACGGTGTGCTTAGCATGCATGAGGTCCTGGGTTCAAACCTCAGTACCTCTGTTAAAATAATAATAATAAAGTTTAAAATAAAAAAATAAATAAATAAATGACACACATGGACTTATTTACAAAACAGAAAGAGACTCGCAGACGTAGAAAACAAACTGCAGGTTACCAAAGGGGAAAGTAGGGCAGGGGAGGGATAGATTAGGAGTTTGGGATTAGCAGAACAAAATCCTATATGTAAAATAAATAAACAACAAGGTGCTACTGTATAGCATAGGGAACTACATTCAATATCCCATAGTAACCTATAATGAACGAGAATATGAAAAGGAATATGCATATTACGTATAACTGAATCACTATGCTGTATGCCAGCAGCTAACACGTTATAAATCAAGTACACTTCAATTTAAAAAAATGTGGGCACAGGCTGGATGTAGGCCTGGATTGTTAATAATAAAGGATCCTGAGCTTCGATGAGGTGTGGCCTCGTATTATCTCCCCTACAGATAAGGACGTGGAGGCGTGCCGCACTGGCACCCCGCAGCCACATAGCCAGTAAGCGGCAGAGCGAACGTGTGAACTCCCGCTGCCCGGGCCCTGTGCTTAACCCTCACACCGCACTGCTACCCGAGATCTTGGCTCTGATGCTCATGTCCCTGTGGTGCTTTTAAAGGTTTTAAGCAGAGAAGTGAAATGAAGGAGCTGGCTCTTTGCAAGACTACCTGGGGCAGACTATTAATGGTCGGGGGCAGGGAGCCCCAGGGGCGGCTGCTGCCAATGCGGCTGTGCAGGGGGGAAGTGGAGGTGGGTCTTAGGTAAGTCAGCAGCGGCGGGGAAGCAGCAAAGGGATGGACTGGAGAGCTCCTTAGGAGGTACCTGACTGAAGGTGGGGGGCAAGGAAAAGCTGAGGATGGATTTTGTCAGGTTTTTGGCTTGGACAACTGAGTCAATGATGGTGACTCTCACCAAAATAGAAGATTCCAGAAAGGGAGCTGGTCTGCAGAAAGGTTGTGAACTTAGTTTGGACTTGTGGATGTGGACAATGGGTCTGCCCCAGACTGTGGTGTTTGGGTGCTGGTGGTTTTAATGCTCACATGAGGGGCCTGGGATATCTGGTGCTTCGCAGTTCTCTGGACGTATGAGTGTGTACACCTTGCAGTGCGAGGTGTGTGTGTGTGTTTAGATGTCATTTGAACTAGTGAGTGTGCCTAGCCAGCCACCTAGCAGCCACACTATAACCCCACTCGGTAGTTCTCTCCTCCTCATCGCATGACACTCATGAAGACCCTTTATCCGTCTCTCTTTGTCCCTACTGCTCCCCCTAAGTTCAGGCCCATCACTGATTCCTCCCCAGGCTGATTGCAGTTGCCTCCTATCTGGCCTCTCCCTACCTGACGTCACCCCTTCCACTCTGTTCCCCACACGGAGTCATGAGAATCTTGCAAAAAACACACCAATTCCTGTCGCTCCCCGACTTTAAGCCCCTTAGGGCTCCCCTTGCTATCTGCAGGGCTGGTCGCCAGGCCTGCGTCCCCTCCTCCAGGTCGGTGTGAGCCTGTAGGACAGGGGCCACAGCAGAGAAGGCGCTTCTGCGGCTCACGCCTTGAGGAGAGCTTTGACGTTGCCTCTTTGGGGGCCTAAGCTGGGAAGACCGAGCTTGTTCATGAGGACAGTCTCACAGCGAGCGACCAAGGGGTGCTGGTTGGCGCACTGACGGTATGAACAGGCAGCTCCTGCCCGGCACCCTCCCCCTCTGCAGAGAGAGCCCGGGCTCTGTTCTGGTCACCTGGCGTGCGGTGGGCATGAAGAAGAGGAGGGAGGCTGGTGAGCAGTCCAGAAGCCATGGGAGGACCACGAGAAGAGGAAAGGGCCAAGGTTAAGTTCCATCGTGATTTTCAAGTCCTGAAGCAGTGTTGCTCCGTGGACAGGGAGACAGCTTTTCCGCTCTGCTGCAGAGGGAAGAATGGTCTCACTGCCACCATCATCGGATCCCTACTAGCGATCAGGTCTGTGCCAGGCAACTAAGACTCAGTGGGATGGGCCGCCCAGGGCAGTAGGGGTGCCCCGTCACAGGAACCAAACACCAGCCTGGAGGGCCATTGCCTTCACAAGGATCATTTATTGGCCCTGACGGGCAGGGTAGACCAGGCGCCCTCTTGGCCCTTTGTGACTCTCAAATTCTCTCATTCTAAGAGGCAGTTCTGTTTCTGATATGAAAATGGCTGAGAAGCACTTCGTGGCGCCGTGTTGGAGTCCTGGTGCGTGCTCAGCCATACAAACGGCTTGGCTTTTCTTTGGCTGAGCATCACGGTGGGGAGGCTGGATGTCCAAAATCCCTCCCAAATCAAACATTCAGCTTTTTAAAAAAAGCCTATATAATTCATGTCTCTTAAAGAAGGCAATGTGCCTCATGTTGGTTAAAATTGAACCTGAAAGATTCATTTTTTAAAAAACAACATAGAATCATTTCATAAAACGGGGCTTCAGTCCAGAGGCAGGGGCTGGAACCACCAGACAATGGTGCTCCAATCCTGCATCTTGCTGCTCATTGTTGTAGCAATTCCTGAATTCCGGGATGAGATTCAGAAAGTCTGGATAATAGGGCATGCTTCCTCCTTCAATTATCGTTGGTCTCTCACTTCTGAGTACATAAGAACCATTTGCTTTTCTAATTTACAATACTTCCTTTTGGAATGTTGTCTCTTACTGATTCAGAGAAAGAAGGACGTGTGTTTTAATAGATCTGAATTTTATCAGCCAAAGCATATTTGCACCAAAGCATAATAATAATAAATTATGGCCCTAATAAGTAGGCTGCCCAGAAGGATGACGGTGGCACCCCCAATAATTGATGTACATTCTTTGGAATTTAGGGGCATCATAATTTATCGGGGTTCATCTCTCTATCCAATTTGAGGAGAGGCAGCTGTGTTTTGTAAGCAATAAACTCTGCCATTGTATTTCTTGGCTAAGCAGAGAAAAGCATTCTTACTATTTTTTCCGTTTCCTAGTTATTACTACAGTATCTAGTAGCTTCTTTATGGGAAAGAGTTTATCAATATTTCAATTATAAACTCCAATTTTCAGGAGGTTTGTAACTCGTCTATTTAAAAATCAGATCCGGCGGAAAACACAGCATCTTGTCACCCCAGGAACCTGAATGCTTTCTAAAATGTTAAACAACCGACGTGAGTCCGTTCGCTTCCTTTCAAATTTGAGGGTGAAACTTTGGTTGTCCTAACCACCACGAATACAGTAGAACTAAGCCTCTTTTTCCATCAGAAGTATTCAGCTGTCACCGGGGCTTCTGCTGGCAGTAGAAGGGAGCGGGTGCTGGAAGCAGCACCTCCGAGTACTCTCCTGGTAGGTGCATCCCGGAGAAGCCGCCTACACATCACCCTTTTCACTAGCTGGGCGGTGATGTGGTGCAGCACCTTTCTGAACGGAATGGGATAGGGAAGCCTTTTCTGAAAATGAAGACTCCTTCAGGAAAGCAAATTGGATTGGAATGTTGGCTTTTGAGAAACTGGACATGCCCATAGCGTAGCCAAGACCAGTGCTTCCTTCACCACTGGGCTAACGAGGCTGGGTGAGCCAGCGGGGGGTCCAGGCTGCAGGGCAGACGCGCCGGGTACTCCAGGGCAATCTGCTGACCTCAACCAACCCCTGGCTTGAGGCAGTTCTCCCCACCCAAGCCACATACCAAGGCCCTTCTTTCAAAGTCCCCTTAAACCAGAAGTGCTTTATCACTTGGAGCATCCCAGGGCCACCCAGAGCGAGGACACAAAATGCCATGACACTCCATGCAAACTATGCCCTGGTTACAGCCCCACAGAGGTTTTGTTTGATTGGGTTGGCTTTTAAAAGAGAAGCCGACAAATTAGCTTGCGGGAAGGAGAACTCCAGGCCACGGCAAAGTTCGGCTGCCTCTTCTGTGGGAGCTCGTGGCTTTCATTATCCTACTTGCAGTGTCTCTCTGGACCTTTCTGAGGCCTCGTTAGGGACAGATGGAATCTTGTTCCTGGCAATGTCGTGTGTCACTGTACTTGGCTACGCGTGGGGTTCTCACCTGAAAAACAAAAACAAACCCTCCGTGATCTTTTTCCACTTGGCTCCCAACAAGATGAGATTGTCCACTTAAGGCAATACGTCCTACCTCTGAGTTATGTTTCTTGCTGTAAACAGCTGAGCAAGGGGCAGGGAAGTCTGCTCCGAACGGATAACTGAGGAGGGGTCCCGTCCACAGCAGCTGCCATCCTTCCTTTAAGACCCATTTCAAAGGGTGCCCCCTCTCGGCAGCCCGGTCTCACCCCCATCCTGAGGTCTCCTTCCCTCCTCCCCACACGGGTGCCTGTTCCCGCCCAGGCCCTGTCCTCGGCTGATTCCGCGTCTCTGCACCCATTCGCACTGATGGCCAAGCGCAGGTGCAAAGTCTAACTGAGATTTCCAGAGGGGCGTCTGTCACGCTGGGCCCCGAGTCTGTTTCTACTCCCTCTCGTCCTCGTGGACGCCAGCAGTTCAAAGAAACTGTTCAGTCTGGGCAACAGGCGACTGGGAGACCATGGGAAGAGGCTTCTGATCCAGCTGGAGATTTTTAAAAGGTGGTCCCTGGACCACATCGCACCGCTGAGCACCCCGCCTTGTGAAGGCAACGAAGGGCTGTCCTATTATTTACTCAGGAGTCCACCAAGCCCCTAGAACGAGTCTCCCCCGAAAGTGAGGAAGGAGAGGATGTGGCTGGGGTCTGAGCACCCCCGGGGCAGAGCCCTCCACCCCGGGCCATCCTGGGCAGCCCGTTCCCACGCGAGCCCGCCGACGGCTCAGACTCCCAGTAACTGACAGAAAGCCGCATCTTATAAAGGGGAAAAGAGGATTAAAATCGAGATTTTGCTATTATTTTTCTCTGATACGAGTGCAGCGAGGAGCAGCTCAGTCGTGTCACTGCCTAGTTTTTCATTTGTGTTTTTGTTTCATGCTTCAATATCCTCCTCCAGCTGCTCGCGTCTCCTTCTCTTTCTCCTCACTTTGATCTATTCGTTTCCCCCAGAAATGGGGTTTATAAATCATTGTAATGCAGCCTTGGGAAAGATGGTGCTTAGTGCAGGGAGAAATACATCGCCGCTAACAGCCCCGGCAGGGAGAAAAACTCTCGGCTCATTGCTGGGTTCTGGCGACGGGTTACTGATGGTATTTGCTTTTTATGTCTGTGCGCGTGCCATCGGGGCAGGGCCGCGGGGAGCGTTCCGCGCGCCACCTTTGTAATATTTCAAGCCTCCTCCGGCAGTCGAAAACAAACTGCTCCTGCTTGCTCTCAGGGAAGCAGAGGCGGGAAGGGAAGGGGAGCGCAAACTCAGGGAAGGAGCATAAAGAAGGGGGCATGGTTTCCTCTGGATTCTGCCTTGGACAAAACCAGCTCCGAAGCCATCTCTCTTTTCTCTGCCATAAACCAGTCCGTGCATGTGGCCTGATGCACCTGGCATGCCGGGGCTGCCGGGCCCAGCCCTCGCCGGCACACTAAGGCGTCTGACAGCCCCATTGCTTCCTTCCCAAGGCCCCGGCCTCCCTCGTCCTGTTTTATGGGCCCATTTTCTCTGCAGCTTAGGGCAGCAGAGAAGCGCTGGGCTTGAGATGTGGGTTTCCTCCCGACTCAGAGCAGCGGTGCTGTGCGTGTGAGACCCAGGCACAGCCATGAACATCCTGCCGGGCCTTAAATCAGAACGTAAAGGATCCTGCCATATGGGAGCCAGGCGCGTCCCTGAGCCCTCGGAGGGCTGCATCCCGCCCACGCTGTTTATAGCCCCGCAGCCACATTCTCAGGGACACTGATTGTCTCCCTCGCCAGCAGGCCTCTCCACCGTTTTTTACCTGCAGGGGGCCGGGGCCGGATCAGCAGGTCCCAACTTGGCCCCTCCCTCCGCCACACCAGGCACCAGGCTCTGTCCTCTCACTGCTCATCCATTCAGTCTGTCTTGCCTGTGGAGGCACGTATTACCCTTACTATGATCTTTACTCAGCAGAAGAAAATGTCGATTTCCTTTCAAGGGTCAGGCCCACGCAGGTCAGGGTGGAACAGAGAGCAACCCCTGGCTGTTTGGCGTTTGTAGCCCAGCACTGCCCAGTGGAACCTTTGGTGGCGATGGAAGCGTCCATCCTGTCTCCTCTCTGCCCAGTAGGCTCACCGCCACCCCCAGGGCATACTGAGCACTTGAAATCTGACTAGTGCGACTGAAGACGAAGTTTTAAATTATTAAAAAAAAAAAATCTAAGTAGCACTGTGACCCGTGGCTATCGTCTTAGGCAGCACAGATGTAGACAGACAGAGAGGAAGCCTTCTCGGGGTTGTGTCTTTTGTCGGACCTGGCACCTGCTCTTCTAAGTAGGCTAGCACCGAGAACAGACAGAGATGTGTACAAGGGGATAAAAGTACAGTGAAAAAAATCATGAAATGACTGAACCCTTTTGAAGTCACACTCTTTTCCCTAAGCACAACCAGAGGAGAAGACACTCAGAGAGTTGATAACCAGACCAGCTCAGAGAGGAAGACTTCCCTTGGGGTAAAAACGGAAAGATAATCTGGATAAACTGGGACATGGGTTCTCAGTTGCAGCTCAGTTTACAACTCTGAGATTGTCTAATTTATCTCCGTGCATCTAACCTAGCCTGGATGGATGGATGGATTGTGTGTGTGTGGGCTGAACATCTTAAGAAACCACTCCTGATTATCCAGGTCTTAAAATATCATTCAGTGCAGTGCACACCATACCCTGCAGGGTTTCATAATCAGTAGGGTTACTGACCGACCCCTTGAAAGTGAATTGAAGAGCTTTCCTGGATGTGCCGGATTCTGCCGAAAGTCACCACATCCTGCTTCCGGCGCTCCTCCTCTGCCATGGCTTTTATCCCAGCTCCTCTCCTAGCTCCTAAGCAGCCCAGTGGTCAGAATGCCTGGCTACGCCTGGGCTCCTTCACTTGATGAGTTTTGGGGTGTTGGATATTGACCTGACCTTCCAGAACCCTCGTTTCCTCCTTGTAGAAAGCGAATCATAACAGCACCCGCTTCAAAAACATATGAACACGCATCAATGGGTGGATGAATCTACAAAACATAGTACAGCCAGGCCGTGGAATATTATACAGCCATAAACAGCACGAAACACTGACACATGAGATAGATGAGCCTCATCACATGATGCTAAGTGCAAGAAACCAGACACAAAAGGCCACATATTGGGTATTTCCATTTATGTGAAATATCTCGAATAGGTAAATCCACAGAGACTAAAAGCAGATTAATGGTTGCCTGGGGCTGGGGAGGTGGGACAGTGGGGAGTGAAAGCTTAATCGTATCCATTTTCTTTTAGGGTGATGAAAAAGTTTTGGTACCCGAAAGAGGTAGTGGTTGTGCAACATTGTGAAAGTCCTAAATGCCACAAAGTGTGCATCTTAAAACGGTCAGTTTTATGTTATGTGATTTTTCACCTCGGTAAAAATATTATTAATTTAAAAAAAATGTATGAAAGTTCTCTGACATAAAACCCTCAGCCCTGTGTCTGGCATGTGAGATGCTGAATGAAGACCGGGCCTTCAGACCAGCAGCAGTGGTAACCAAACACACAGCCGCTGATCTCCGCCGAAATCTGCACTCCTGGTCACAGGCATTTCTAATGAGGAGCAGGCCACATACGCTTGGGCAATGCTCAAAAAAGTGACCGTGTGCAAGGAGGTTGCTTGCAGGTAGGACATGCCAGCGGGAGCGTGGGTGAAGGGCCAGCTGTGTCCGGGTCAGACAGAGCCCACACGTTGGAGGAGATGTGCGGTCCAGGACGTGCCCTGCTTCAGGGCACACTTTTGCCTGCGTCCGTTCCTGATGGCAGGATGAGTGAGAGGCCCCGCGGTCCATCCAGGGATGCCTGCTGCCATTTGGCTAACATGTTAATTGCGTCTGCCTCGGCAGCCTCCCCTCGGCTCGGGGACCACTTCCGTTTCCCGGCTCCCCGTCCCCGGCAGCCGCGGGGGCAGGCCCTAGCAGCGAGAGCAGCTGGATTTCTCCAGCCCAAGGAAGCTATAAATCTAGAGCTTTAATCATGTCTTCATGATCATTCAGCAAAGAGCAGCGGAGGATTTATTCTGCTGGGACGGCAAAGGGAAGACCGCAGGGGGTTGTCGTGGGGGATATTGGTTTAGCAAAGGTAGAACTGCTCCCCCGGGCCCATCCCGGGACCGGCCGATGAGCGATGACACCGATGGCCATAACAAGGCAATTACTGGTGTGTGCAGGCGGTGCTTTGTTAAAGAGGCAGGCTCCCTGCGTGGGCCCAGCGCCGGCCTCTGTGGGGCCGCTTCACCCGCTGTCGCAGAGCACCTGCGGTTTCTCCCCGTCTCCGCTCCAGGGCCTACGTCCTTGAGAAAGCAGTAAGCATTTTTGAAAAGCCCCAAGGGTCCTTTCCAGTTTTCCCTGCAAACGTTAAGAAAGCGAAGTTAGGGAAACCCGGAGAGGGCTCTGTGGTCCCTGGCACACGGTGGGCACCTAATGTCTGTTTATGGGACATCTTTGCTCCTTCGTTTTGCGGGAGAGAAGAAAGAGGCCCAGAGAAGTGGCGATTAGTAACTGTCGCACAGCCGGTGTCCTGGTTCCCCGGAGGGAGTGGCTGCTCTAGTGTGCGGCCTTGTTTACAAATCTCAGTACTGGAGCGGCAGGACGGGAGGGGGTGCCCCTGGGAGGGAGAGAAGAAACCCAGCCCAGCTTCCTGGGGGTGGTCCCCGGGGGATGTCTCCTGGGAGGGACTCCAGAAAACACTTACTTGCCTGCACGTGTTCCAACCCTTTCCGTTTGTGTTTTGTTTTTCCACAAATGGGTGTTTCTTTTTCTCAGTGCCAGGATTGGGACATCTTTTTGTGGCACTTGGTCCTTTTGCAAAGATGCTTCTCATTCCCTGGATGGACCATAAAGTCTGCAGGCCCCACCCCCTCCAGCTCCCCGTCCCCAACCCTCCGCCATCATATTCAGTTTTTCAATGTTCTAAAATCACCCCGCAAGAACGTGTTGGTAAATATGTGCAAGTGTTTCTGTAGGTTAGATCGTAGCCGGGGAGGCGCTGGACCAAAGGGTACTCATAGGTAAAAAAGGCACAAGTGCTGAAAATTGCCCTGCTCAAAGACTGGCCAACGTGCACTTCGTGACACAGCGCCTGAATGCCACTTGCCACCCCACCCCCAGCCAGCTACCTTCTCTGCGCATGTGCGGCTTGCCTGCTTCCCCACCCCTCGCGCACCCTCCCATCCCACCCTGGAACAGTAGACTCAGAACCGGTGTTTCACGACACTGAACACACTGTGAGTTTCGGAGCACCCGCTAGGTGCCAGACACTGTTCCTGGTGCCGCAACAAAGACCCAGGCCCGTCTTCAAGGAGCTAGCTCCCAGGCAGGCGGGAAGCTGCAACTGACTGCTGCATGAGGGTGGAAGCGCAGTGTCCCCGGACGCCGCCCTGGACAACCAGCTGGTCTTTCCCGATAGGAGGTTACTCACAGGAGAAGAGGGGGCGTGGCCTCAATAGGAGAACCCTCCTGACCCAGGAGGAGAGGGGGCACCAGCCTAAGACGCAAAGAGGGAGGGAGGGAGGGAGGGGCCGTCGGAGCTGGTGGCAGGCAGACGGAAGTGACGCCTTCTTCCATTCAGCCCGCCCCACCAGGGGCCTCCAGAAGAGTCGCAACCCCCAGGAAATGTAGTCCCTGGAGGGAAATGTGGGGGTCAGGCCTGAGGACAGATGTGGTCCCTGCCGTCTGCAAATGGCGCTGCCGATGGGAAGGAGGCTTGGCGTAGAAGGGCAACGGACTCGGCCTTAGATGCACAGACATGAGCAGATTCTACTCCAAGGGTCCCGGGGCGAGGAATCCCTAATCCTGAGACTTCCTAATCTCAGTTTGGGTCGGGGGAGTGGTCACAGACAGGTGGGTTTATCGAATTCCAAATAACAGCCTGCGAACAGTGAACGTCTCCGCAGGGAAGACGCCTCTCCTATTTACTAACAATAAAAGCTTTCAGGTATTTGTCAGGAAATGGTACCTAAAGCCAACAAAAACGGTTTATAATTTCACATTTAAAGGAAACTCGCTGCTTTTCCATCACCAGCTAACAGACCGATTGGCACCGTTAACTGGATGTCTACCCCAGGCCAGAGCCCAGGCTCAGCCTCCGTGGCCGTTTCCCCAGGAACCCTCTCACCGCCCCCCATCCCCCCGTTTTACAAAGGAGGAAACTGGAGACTTGAGTGGGTGAGACTGGGGACAGGAGACTGTTTACTTTGCCCTTACACACATCTGATTGCTTGATTTCTACAATAAGTGAGAATTACTTAAAATAGGTTACCCACAATGTTTTCTAAAAGGTCCCCCGATTTTGCCAAATGCTGCCCCTGGGCCCTAGGGCAGAACAGGCAACTTCTTTGCCATTTGCTCCTTGGAGGTCCTGGAACCTGTTAGGGTTTTTGTTTGTTTGTTTGTTTGTTTTAATTGAGGGGGATAGGGGAGTTGTTAGTTTTTAGAAACAAGCAGGATGAACTGAGTGAGGGCAGGAGGAGACAGAAACAAGAGACAAAAAAAAAAAAGCAGTTGAGAATGAGGCACTGAGCGGACTGGGCAGGAGGGAGGAGGGGCCTCACTGGAGACCTCAGAACATCCCCGTCTTCCTCAGCCCCTGCTTAGCTGATATGAATACCATTTGCATTTGCAAACTCCAGAAGTAATGGGGTTATAAATTAGGTTACAAAGCATTCTTGGCTGCAGACGATGTAGGGCTGGGACCCAGACATTAGCACTTTTTAAAAGCCCCCAGACTCTTCTAAAGGGCGTCTGGGTTGTTGAGCATGCCTGCTTTGCAGTCCCCGCAGCTCCTGTCCCGGGGGCCCTGCAGACAACCATTTGATTTACACACATTCAAGCACCTGTGGGTCAAAGGTCAGTGTCTCTCCTGTGTGGAGCCAGGCACACCTGTAAACCGAATCCAAGGAGGCTGTGCAGTTCCTGGAACTCATGGGCAGAAGACAGGAACATTCGGCAAAGCCAGAGGCCAGATAATCAGTGTCAAATTGCTCTCCCGACTGAGCAATTTCCTGCATTATCAGGCCCCCAGGAAATAAAGACGGCATTGGCATGGGGACACCTGACCGAGAGAGGCCCTGACGAGCTATTTCTGTCCTTCAAGAGCATTAGGACCCCCATCTGCCACACCCTTGGGGCCTCTTCCAGAGGCCTGTCCGATCCCTCCCCGTCACCCCCCAAGGATGTGCGCAGTGGAAGGGGCCAGGAGAGACCACCCTGGGCTCCCACCAGCTCTAATTCTTCAGTTCAGATAAACCAATGACATTCGTCACAGCCAAGTGTCCCAAGGCTGGGAACATCCTATTTTTTTTTAATTGTAAAGTACACACAACATAACATTTATCAGCTTAACCACTTTTAAGTGTACGTTTAATAGCGTTAAGTACATTTATGTTGTTGTGCAACCATCACCACTGTCCATCCCCAGAACGCTCTCCATCTTGCAAAACTGAAACTGTACGGGGTAAACAGCTCCCCACGCCGCCCCCCGGCACCCACCATTCCACTCTCCATCTCTAGCAATTTGACTACTCCAGGGTCTCACGTGAGTGGAATCAGACAATATTTGTCCTTCTACGTCTGGCTTAGTTCACTCAGCATAACGTTTTCCAGGTTCTTCATCTATGTTGTAGCAGGTGTCAGGACTGCCTTCCTTTTTAAGGCTGAATAATACTCCATTGATATGTATATATCACATTTTGTTTATCTAGTCATTGATCCATGGTGGCTACCATGTTTTAGTTATTGTGAATAATGCTGCTATGAACACAGGTGTGCAAATATCTCTTCAAGACCCTGTTTTCAATTCTTCTGGAGATATATATATAGAAGTGGAGTTGCTGGACCCTATGGTAATTCTATTTTTAGTTTTTTAAGGACCCTCTATGCTATTTTCAATAATGACTGTACCATTTTACATTCCCACCAGCAGCACATGAGGGTTCCCATTTCTCCACATCTTCACCAACACTTATTTTCCTTTCTTTCTTCCTTCCTTCCTTCCTTCCTTCCTTCCTTTCTTTCTTTCTTTCTTTCTTTCTTTCTTTCTTTCTTTCTTTCTTTCTTTCTTTCTTTCTTTCTTTCTTCTTTTTCTTTTTCTTTTTCTTTCTTTCCTTCTTTCTTTCTTTTCTTTCCTTCTTTCTTTCCTTCTTTCTCTCTTTCTCTCTTTCTTTCTTTCTTGAATAGTAGCTATCCTAACAGGTGTGAGGAGGGGCAGGGGAGCATCCTTTTAAAAGCTCTGTGCGTGTGTAAGTGTTCTGGGTTAAGAGTCACACAGCAAAAGCAGATATGATGAGGTCACCCTTCTCCTTCTGCTCAAAAGCCTTCAAAGGCTCCTAGTGCCTTGGAACCAGACCCTAGAATGGGGCTGTCCCGACCTGTCCCAGATCGTGCCTCCCTGGGACTGGAAACGCAGGGGCTCCGTGTCCCCTGCCCCGCCAGCCCCTGCCCATACCCAGCTCATTCTCACCCAGCTATTCCTCACCCTTCAGGTCTCAACTCAAAAATGTCTTTCCCTTGGGAAGCCTTCCCTGACCAACCCAGACCAGAGCACAGCCCCCTCCACACACTTCAATATTGGTCTTCGTTTTTCTAACACCAAGGGAGTAATTAAATGCTTCATCCTGTCATGGCCACCTCTCTGGTTACAACGTAACTGTCAAGCAGCCAAGAACCATGACGTCTTTTTTGCTCATTGCTCTACCCCTGGTGCCTTTCGCATGGTAGGTGTTCATGAAAATCTTTTGAAAGAATGAGTGAATGATCTCCCCGGCATACACAGCGCCCTGTCTGTTCAAACTGAGCTCTCAGCCAGTGTGCATAAACCAGGCAACCCTTTTCAAAATGGAAGAACTGAAATAATTATAAATTGCATCGTATTTTTTTCCTTTGTTTTTTTTTTTTCCCTGGGTGGGGGGGAGTTGGTAATTAGGTTTATTTATTTATTTAATTTTTTTTTTAAATGGAGGTACTGGGGATTGAACCTAGGACCTCGTGTGTGCTAAGCACATGCTCTACCCTCCCTGCCATTGTATTTTGTTTTGATCTTCCCCTTCCCCAAATTTCCTCTCTCCTCCAGTCAGGGGTCAATGCCTCACACATACCAGTCTTTGCCACCTGCATCTTTGTAATGGAGCTGAGATGCTTTCGAAGGAAAAAAAAAAATGCTCCCTTGTTAGAAAAAGCATGGTGGGGAAAATCCACCACTTGTCTGGGTGGAAGGGGGTCTCTGTCAGCAGCCCGAGCGAACGCTGGGGCCGGGGCACCAGCCACGAGAGGGCTGGGGACCAGCGCGGGTGAGCACGGAGGTGGTTTTTTCCTCCAAGTGCCTTCCAAAAGAAGATAAAAGCAAGATAAAAATATCTTCCATTTCCCCCCTAATTTGTAGTTTTCTGGTGTTAGCAAGGCTTATAAGACACATGCTCCCAATTAGCTGCTCCTCTTAATTTAAATGCTTCATAAATTATCTCCTGCGCGTGTGGATTATCACTTCATAATGCGAGTTAGCATTTAAATAAATAGCTGTGGTGTAGAAAATTAGAGAGGTTTACTTCTGAGGCGCTGGCATAATGAAGGAAAATACCACGGCAGCTGAACAGGGGCAGGGGAGGACGTGAGGGGACATAGAGGCGCATCTGTGTTTCCCAGAAAATGAGAGTTATTTGCAAAGTCCATTCAACCCTATATTGGCAGCGACATTCTCTTTTATGAGGGTATTTCACTGGCTCTGTCTTTTTTTTTTTTTAACTTTTAATTTTGAAATAAATTATAGACTCATAAGAAGTTGCAAAAACGGCACAGAGAGGTCCCTGGTACCTTTCACCCAGCTCCCCACAACAGCCACATCTTAACTAATGAAATATCAAAACCGGGAAACTGACATTGTTTCCATCTACAGGCCTTACTCAGGGTCCACCAGTCACTCCATCAGACTTCTAACACCACTTCCTGGAGTCCCATGTTTCCTCCACTTTGGGATATTTTTACATTATGTTATAGACATGATCAGGAAGGTTGGTGCTGGGAGACCCGCCCAGCCCCAGGTTACAGCTAGCGCAGCTATCACGGGCTGTTTTGTTTTGTTTTATTTTGTTTTGTTTTTTAATAGGGGCATCTGTTTTAAGAGGAGTATGATTTTTACCTGAAAGATAAATTGCAATGGACTGAATGTTTGTGTCCCCCCAACAAATTCGTATTTTGAAACCTACTCCCTGAAGTGACGGTATTAGGAAGTGGGGCCTTTGGGGTGATTAGGTCATCAGGTAGGAGCCCTCACGAATGGGATCAGTGCCCTTATAAAAGGGACCCCAGGTTGGGGGAGAGTATAGCACGGTGGTAGAGCACGTGTTTGGCATGCACGAGGTCCCAGGTTCAATCCCCAGTACCTCCATCAAAAAAATAAATAAACCTGATTACCTCCCCTTCAAAACAAAAACAAAATTGAAAGGGAATGCAGAGAGCTGCCTCGTCCTTTCTGTCATATGAGGACACAGTGAGAAGTTGGCCGTCTGAAACCAGAAGTGGCGTCTCACCAGACATGGAATCCGCCAGAGCCTTGACCTTGGACTTAGCCTCCAGAGCGCTGTTGTCGAAGCCACCCAAGCCGTGGTGTTCCGTCACAGCAGCCCAAACGGACCGTGACGAATGTGGGCCCCGGTCACTTGGTAATGGGCCAGGGGTCACTGCTCGATTCCAAAGTGATTTCTGATAAGGATGACAACAGTCTTCGGCCCCCATCTGGGGACGAACTGGGATTCCTACCTGGCTAGGACCGCCAGATAGACTATAAGATGTCCAGCTGAATTTGAATTTCAGGTAACCAATGAATAATAAGAATGTCCCATGCAGTAATAAATATGCCCTGGGAAATATTTGGGATGTGTTTATACTAAAAAAAGTTCTTCATTGTTAATCTGAAATTTAAATTTATTTATTTATTTATTTATTTATTTATTTATTTATTTATTTATTTATCTATCTATCTATCTATCTATCTATCTATCTATCTATCTATCTATCTATCTATCTATAATCTAAATTTACCTGTGGGTGTCCTGCATTTTTTATTTGCTAAGTCTGGCAGGGGAGCCCAGGACCTGAGCAGACCCCTATCACGGCTGCTATGGCCTATCCCGGACCACCTGTTCCCTTGTTTCTGTCCGTCAGTAAATTACCAGGGCTTTTCGGGTGGAGGGCAAGAATTGCGTCTCTCGTTCAGTGTCCCCAGAACTAAGCACGGTGCCTGGCACTGACCTGCCATTAGCTACTGTCTGCAGGTGCATGTAAGTGACGGTGCTCGGGGAGGCTTCTGTGATGAGACGGACCGGTTACTTAGGAAGTTATTCGCGTGGCTCTTCATCGTAGAATGAAACCAACAAGCTGCAGCACGGGTACCAACGTGACCAGCACTGGGCGCACTGAGACCTGACAGAGCGTGTTCTGGTCACATCGGTCCTGGGCGAAGTGTTGGGATGAAGCACAGGAAAGCGCCAGTGTTTTCCGGTTTGGACCCACAGAACCAGCCACTTCACGGGGTTCTGCCTGATTCTCGAGGGGCGTCCTCTTCTCTGATTCTCCTAAGAACCCTCGGAGACGGTTACCATTTGGCTTCCCTGTTTTACAACTAGGGAGACTGGGGCCAACGAGGGTGAAGTCGCCTGCTCGAGGCTGTCCAGCTGGTGAATAACAGAGCTTGGGTTTCAGCCCAGGCAGGTAGTCACGGCTCCCATACCTGGACACTGAACCCCAAAATGGTCCGCCTGTGGGGATGACTTCCTTTATCCAGAGAGAGCAACTCCAGGCCAAACTAGATGTGTGGAAACCAAACAATGCATGGACGTGTCTCGGGAGCCTTCCCCGGCACTGGTGCCCGGGTCCTAGTTGTGACAGAACCTGGCACTGTCCCTCTCGGATTGCTGGACCCTGATGTCCTATCGACCACATCCACTCCTCTTCTGCCAAATCCTAGTCAAAACCTGTCTGACATATAGAAGTATGTTGTAGAACAGGGCTTTGTTTCTTGTAAGGATTTACACTGACAAAAATCTTGCTTGGTTAACAACAAAGTTTAATGTGAATCTTAAGATCGGTCAGTATCTTTCATTTAAGCAGGGAGTGCCTGTGGTCCTGGAGGACCGTGGTTCTCCTCACCCCTGTTCTGTGTGGCCTTCTGTTGGGCTTCGGAAGGCCGTGTGCATGCACGCTTTCATTCGCTCACCCATTCATTCACTCACTCATTCATTCAAACATGAGAATCAGTGATCTGTGACTCTGACTCCACTCATCCGAGGAAGGGGCATCACTTAGTGACGAGGGATAAATGCGAAGGTTCGTGGTGCATCGGGACACTGTTGGTACATTTTGCTCAAGGATGCCAGGGATCAAAGCCCACCCTTGGAATGTTCTAAGCCCTTTGAAGCTGTTAACAAAGGGATTTCTGAGAATGTTCAGTCATTAGGACCAGAGGGAGGCTTTCAGATGAAGCGGCCAGGGATGCGCCGCGGGGGAAACGTGAGTAGGGTGGTGGCAGCAGATTTTCCTGCTCTGGGAAGCTGTCGGGAATCACCAAGTTAGCAAAACGTGGGCGGGCAGGCACAGCGCACCCCTGTCCCAGGACAGGCTGCTGCGGGTATCAGAAAGGCTCAGGGAAGTTTCCTCCGAAATAGTCAAAATTGCACTTGCATACTTAAGTCTTTCCAACTGATCTAATAATCGTATTTCTTCAAACTTTATATCCCTGACCCTTGTAAAAGGATTGCATGGAAGACGTGTTTTAAGCTGCATTTTAATAAGTCAATAAGAAAGCTCAAAATTATTTAAAGCTTCTTAAAGAGGATTATATTTGATTTCTAAGGGGAATTCTGGAGTGTAGAATAGGAAAGATGCTCTGTCCTTCTGAGATTGTTTTACATTAAGAAAGCACATCCTTTTAGACAAAGCTTTTAACTATTTTATTGTTGGAACGGGGATTATTTGGTAGAAGAAGATTTCTGCTACTGGCCGGCGGCCTTAACCGAGCTGGAGGTCTTTGATGAGGGGAGGAACTGCATTTCAAGCTGATTTCAGGAAAGTATTGGAGGTCTCCTTTGAGCTTGTTTCCTAGGCTTTAAAACTCAGACTTTTCTGATATTCTGATGCCCCAGGTATCTGGGAGCACCCAGCCTGGACATCACGCATCATGGGGAAGAGGAAAATCTGGGCCAGTACGCGTATTTAATCCTTGTTCTAAGGCTGAATTGCAGCGGGGAACACCGCAGGACCCCAGGCTGGCTCCAGGCTTCCTGCGGAGGGGATGCTGGGGCGGGGAGGGGGCCTACTTAGGACCTTAACTTTTTTAGTACTTGCTTATCTGGCATGCCCCAGTCAAGGGAGAAATCTGGGCGAATTGGTCAGGGATGTGGGTTAGTTTAGGAGCAGGAAGAATACAGAATCCTTGTGAAATTCAGCCAGCACCTTTCTATATATCGACTCACCTTCGGAGACACTTGAGACGGAACGGCTCAAACATCTCGCATGGACACTGAGTCAGCACGGTCCTGACAGCTGCCCTCTTGGCTCAGATCTTGTCACCTCCCACCTGGAGGGCAGAACCAGGCTCCTGGGGGACCCCCACCTCCTGCTCGCCCTTCCAGTCTCTGCTGTACTCAGTTATCAGTCGAACTTCCCTAAACTGCAGTACAGATTGCCCCACCACCGTTGTCTCCCAACCGTCCCTGAGTCCCTAAGGGAGACAGCCTGGCACGGCCTGGCCCCACTACCCCTCTTTCCCCCAGGCGGCTGGACCATTTTCTGCTGCCCATGTCTCCTGTTCATGTTTTTTGCCGCCTTGCCACACACCGTGAAACGCTGCCCCATCTCTCTCTGTTCAGCTTTCCAAGTCCTTCTCGAATGCTGCCTCTCCAGGGAAGTCTGCCCTGAGCCTGGCGGGCAGAGGAACTGCTCCCTCCTTGGAATCCCCAAGGCCTGTTACACTTCCCTTGGGACACTAAGGCCCGTCTCCTCTGTGCCCCTTCTGCGTGTGTCTTATCCTCTGCTTGGCCCCAGGATCCACGTTTCCGGGAACGCCCCTTCCACGTCACTGCCAGAAAAATCCAGCTCACCCCTCACTTGCTGCATCATATACCATGTGATCTGAGAAATCATCCCCAGTGACCTCCTGGGGCGGGGCCAAGCTTCTTTCCGCTTCTGGGCCCCCAGATCTTAGCTTATCCAATCTGGTCATCTCCCGTCTCCCGTGAACTGTAAAAGGTACATACACGAGGTCAGTCCCAGGAGACCGGGTCCAGCTCATCTAGATATAGTGCCTGACACCAAGGTGATTCCCATGACATGCTGTTTGCGCAGGGCTGTGCTGTGATGGTGGCCTCGCCCCACGCTGGTCAGCACGGATGGCAGGATGGCACCGGGGTGTCAGGTTGTTAATAGGACTGAGGAGTGCCTCCCCAAGATATGTCCAAGTCCTAACCCTCAGTGCCTGTGAATGCGACCTTATTTGGAAATAGGATCTTTGCAGATGTAATCAAGTTGAGGACTCAAGATGACACCCTACAGCATTTAGGGTGAATCCCAAATTCAGTAACTTAGAAAGAGGAGAGATGTGAGAAACAGACACACGGGTAAGAGGCCATGTGAAAATGGATGTGGAGACTGGAGTGAGACATCCATAAGCCAAGGAGCGCCAAGCGCTGCCAACATCCACAAAAGCTGGGACAGAGGCGTGGAGCACACCCTGCCCGAGAGCCTTCGGAAGGACCAGCACGGCTGACATCTTGATTGTGGACTTCTGGCTTCCAGGACTGAGCAAAAGCAAGTTTTCATTCTTTATAGCCACCAAGTGTTTGATGATTTGTTGCATCAGCCACAGGGGAATAATTCAGAGGAGATGGCTCAGGGCAAGAGAGAGGACTTCCTGACCTGCCTGTGCTGTGACATTGACCTCAGGCCTCGGGCAGCTGGAGCCACGAACAGCCTCTTGCATTTACCTTGGTGCCTCCTATCAAGCTGATGATTTTCTCTGTGCTGCAGGACAATGAAAAGCCTGTAGGAGATCATAGGATCACCAGCCAGAGGGTGCCTGGCGTCAGGCACGCCTGGTCTCTCGGCCCTGTTCTGGCTGTTAGCTGGGTGACCCTGGACACGCATGTAACCTTGCTGAGCGTTATATCTGTAAAACTGGTACAAAAGGAGACCTGCTTCTTAGGTTACGAAAAGTCATCCATTCATTCACCATTCAAAAAAGATTTATTGAACACTTACTACATGCCAAGAATTATTTCTAGGCACTGGAGACAGAGCCGTGACTCAGATTATCTTGAGCTGCTATAAGGAGTTGCCACAAACTAGGAGGCTTAAACCACAAACATTTATTTTCATAGCTCTGGGTGCCAGCAAGTTTGGGTTCTTGGTTTACAGACAGCTGGCTAACTGGCCTCCTTTATAAGGGCACCAGTCCCATCTGCGAGGGCTCCACCCTCATGACCACATCACCTCCCGAAGGCCCCACCTCCTATCACCATCACACTGGGGATTAGGTTTCAACCCATGGGTCTGGGTCGCTATTTCTCTCTGCAGGATGCTCTGTGACCCCTTCTGCCCCACATTCAGTTCGGGACCCTCCTCCTGGCTCCCACTCCTGGGCTTTCTGAGGCCAAAGCAGGTATCTGGGGATGAGGAGGGGATGGCTGAACTCACCGGGCTGTGGACTCAGACGGGCAGTCTGGGAGCAGGCCCTCATGGTCTGAGCCCGTGGGCCTCAAAGAGGGGCCGCTGAGCTGGCTGAGCTGGGGAGGAGCTGCCACAGCCACCTGCTCCCTCGCTGGTTCAGATGTTCCCCGTTTGGAAGATGAAAAGGCCCCCAAGGTCACAATTTCTTGGAAAACAAAGAGGAAGCTAAGAGGAGAGGCCGTGGAGTCGGTGTGGGGAAGTGGGCTTCGCTTTCACTCTTCTCAGTCTACCCAGCCCAACCAGTCTTACAGCCTTACCGCTTCGGTAGGGGCAGCTGGGAAGACGGTACCAGCCAACGTGCCATAAACGCTTAACTCAGCAGGTCTGGACTGTCCACATCCTGCACGTTCTGAGCAAGGGCTGGCCTTGGCCCAGCCTCAGGGAAGTAAACCTCCAACCTCCAAGCCCTTGGAACGTGCTGCTGACTAGCGGGTCTGGCTTCCCTGGGGGCCTGGGTCTCACCAGTTGGTCCAGGCTAACAGTGTGATTGATGAAGGGGGTGCAGGTTGGGCCACACGGTGTCAGTTCAACCTCTGGAGGGGCTAGAGGCCAAGGTCAACCACACGAGTGATCAGCCAACCCCCAGCAAAAGCCTGGGCACCAGGCTCGGTGAGCTTCCCTGGCTGGCAGTGCCCTGTGCGTATTGTCACACATCAGTGACATCAGAAGAAGCAGACGCGCCACTGGAAGAGGACAACTGGAAACTCTGTGCCTCGTCTCTCCCGGACCCTGTCTCACGTACCTCTTCTCTTTACTGATTTTAGTCCAGATCCTTTTGCTATAATAAACCACAGCCACGAGCAGAGCAGCTTTTCTGAGCTCTGCGGGTCCTCCTAGTGAATTATTGAAGCTGAAGGTGATCTTATGACCCCCTGGACAGCAGCCAAGCGTTTGGCCTCTGCTTATCCCTGAAGTATCTGCGTGAAGCTAAGGGGCTTCTGCCAGCATTTCTGTGTGGGGCGAGGTGTGTGTTGTAATCCCCTGTGGACCAGAGAGAACCCACCCAGTCTGATGATTGAGCCTGTGACTGGCTGAAGAGATGGGCATTCCAGCCTCAAGCCTCTGAGCTGACAGCAGCCTGGGAAGCTCAGGCGGATATCTGGTCTACCCCTCCAGGTTGCCACACAGCATTGGTTTTTCCCCAGTTGCTCTGCCAGTGCTGATCGCACTGGGTGTACATTCAACCCTCCAGACCTCAGGAGGTGCGCCCTCAGAGAGCAGCAGCAGATTCCTCTAGTAAGCAAAACCCCACTGGCTTTTATTACTTTGGGCAAAATAAAATGTGCTCCCGAATAAGCAAAAGCTCCCTGACAGCTCTGCTGACCAGAGGTGCCTATTTGAAAAGATTTGAGAGGCAAGGGGCAAGAAATGTGAGGCTCCTGCAAGGCAAGTGGGGCCTGGCGCGAGCTCGGGTGACACGGAGAGGACGAAGCACGTAACAAGAGGAGGGCCAGGCGTGAAGACGCTGTCTCAGCCTCGCCCTTTAAAACCAAAATGATGGAGCTCATTTGCATTTAGATCTCCTCGGCTCCCTCTTTTCATCTGAAGACAAATCCTCACAAAAGGCTGCTTAATTAGACCAAATTAGATTTCCGCTCAGCCGCTTGTCATTCATTACAAAATGCTGTTCTTTTTCTATTTTGGTAATTATGGGCTGATCTGTACCAGTTTGTAAGCACTCGCCCCAGCCGTTGAGTATGACTAGCATTCCTGATTTTGTGCAGAGAAGAGGAAAATTATTCAGTTGCACCAAATCCGTCTGTTTCATCAGTTGGATCAAGACCATCACTGGAGTCTTCTACCATAATGGGTACTCGCACTTTTAATTTTTTAATGATTAGTGGTAGGAGCAGCAATGGAGCTTGGTAATTTCCAACACTAAAAGCTAAGTACAAACAGATTTCACATGTAGCAATTACACCGTATATTTGAAATCTTTACCTGGGTTATGCAGTCTGATTCCATCTGAGAAGCTACCCATTCAATCATTTACAGCACAGGCCCTCGTCCTCAGTTAATATCAGTTAATATCGCTCAGCTGTCTTTTGCACCGGACGTCTTCGGGGGAGCTCAGACCTTCTCTCCCATGGTTCATTCCTTGCTCCCAACCACGGAGCCTTGGCATTTCCCATTTTCAGTTGTCAATACAGACACGAGTGAGTGGGTGGGTAGGCGGGAGGGTTTTGGAGGACCAGCTTTGTCTGATCCAATGTCTTCATTAACCCATTCTTCAAATCCTTTCCATCCTTTGTACTTGGCGCAGCTCAGCAGCTAGAGGATTTCCTACAAACCCAGGGAGGGGCCTCAAAGTGGCTGGTGGGTTGTGCCGGAGAGGCCATGGGTAGAGTTCCACCCCAGGGCAACGCAGTTGGCTTTGCTCTGGTCATTCTGGTTGAGTGCAGGTGGGCAGGCAGGCATGAGCTGGTCAGCAGGCTCAGATGCTGCTGATGGAGATGGGACAGGGAGCATCAACTTCTTCCAATAATAATCTCCGTCAGTCCTGCTACAGATATTTAGTGGTGCCTGTTATGTGACGGACACTGAATGTTCTCTCGTCACCCCAGGCCTATGAACTGGGTGGTGTGAGAGATGAGCGAGCAGATGGAGAGTTGATACTGGGATCCAGCTCAGGTTGACCCTAAAGCTTCCCCACAGTGCTGCTCTGGCTTCCTGAACAAAAGAATCAGACAGCGTAGATTGAAGTGACGTGGGTCCAGACACACTTCAGCAAGAGAACGGCAGAGCCAGAGGGGCCCAAAGACCAATCAGCTCTGCTCCCTCATTTTACAGATGGGAACACTGAGGCCAGAGACGGGGAGAGGCAGCCTCTCCAAGGCTCCCCTCCCGGCTTGGCCCTCCCCTTTAGCCCTCCAGCCTCCCAGCCCTCCTGGTTCCTGCCCTCCTTTCATAGTCACGAGGCGGGAAACTGCCTGTGCGGCTCCCCCTGTCTGGAAACTCTTGCCTTCCTGTGGGCTCACAGCGGGCCAGCTGGCCTTTTCTGCTTTTAGCCCCCATAGCTCCACTTCCCGGAGAGTGTAGCCCAAACAAGCAGATTTTTAGCCATTTGGGGGCCTCCCCATTTCGCATACCCCTTAGAACTACACCAGCATCTGGCCACTGATAAGATACAGCCTTGTGGTCATAAGACCCCACGCCGCTGCTGCCCTTTGAACTCTCAGACCCAGAGACTCACCTGAGTGCATCACCCGGATACCTGGGCACCCCTCCATCCCCCTCTCCCCCAGAGTTCCCCTGCCTTCCTCCCCTTCTGGATGGCTGCCCCCTCTCCTGTAAGCGCCCAGGCAGCCTCATATTGTGAGGGACTTCCCTCTTGGACACCCCTGTCCAAGTGCCACCAACAAAGCGTGTGGTTAATGCCTCCTGTGGTCCCATCTTTTTCCTTGATCAGCCACCATCCTCCAACTCCCTCCCTGCACGCGTCCCTCTGCACCTAGGTTACTATCCATCTCTGAATGCTCCAAGGTACCAAGGGCAGTGCCCTGCGCCCAGTAAGTGGCTGCTGCTGCCTCTTCTAAATAAAAGAAGCATTGCTCAGGGCCCGGCCTCACCCTCCCTGTAAAACGGCAACCAGAAGCCACCAGAAAACAACCCCAAGCCCGCAAAAGGCGGGGGCGGGGGTGCAGTGGGACCCTGTCCTCCAGCGCCCAGCCTCGTGCCGGAATCAATAGCCGTCCTTATTAGCCGGCTGCATTTTCCAGCCACTTCTCCGCTTCTGCTATCTGCTATGCTAACAGGTCAGCTGCCATTTTGTGTTAAACTCCTTCTCATTTATTACAATACCGGTTTTTTATTGACATGGAAATAAAACTTACAATCAATGAGATATCATGAAATATACATCAAAACAGGAGTCACTGGAGCTGGGGTTTTCATCTGTTCTCGGGAAGGAACAAGGGTTTATCGGGGGGGAGAAAACACTGAACATTTTTCTTCCCTATTACATGATGCGATTTTCAATGAATCTATAAAGAAAATGAAAACATAAATAGAGTAACCAAACAGAATGATCCCTGCAGCTGTCAAAACTTAAAACAGTTCCATTTTCCTTTGATTTCTGTTTTAAGTTTTGAAAAGTACATAGATCATTCTCTGCTTTTGCTTTTTCTTTCTTTCTTTCCTTCCTTTTTTTTTTTTTTTTTTTGGTAGGGAGGCTCTTTCTTACATCTAATGCCTCTAAGGCCCACTGGCTTTGACCCTTGGCAGCTGAACTGATCAAATGACCAAATGCACATGCTACTTCCTTCTCCTGCCATCAGCCCCACCTCGGCAGAGGGGCCTCTTACTCTGTTACTTCTCCATCGTCTGGAAGCATACGCCTTCTCCTGCTGATGCGACATCGAAGTAGACTTGTTGGTGTTTCTTCCGATACCAAACCGGTGGCACTTGGGAGAGGGGGGCAGAGGGGAGCCCGTCCCAGCTGGTGCACACCTGCTGAGTGCCCGGCACCTCTAGTACGGGCATCTCGTCTGAACCTTGTCATTATACCCTGGGGTGGGAACGGTTAGCCCTGTGTCCTGATGAGGAAGGATCAGAGTCTGGATTCCAATCCCATCAATATACACAAGGTGGAAGCAGAGAGGACCTCTGAGATGGCCAAACTGAGTGATTTTTTTTCTTAAAACCATAGAACTTTCTCTTCCAAGAGGTTTGATGTCGAGACCCCTCAAATAAAACACACCTCCCAGCGGCCGCCCAGTTGGCTCAGGATGAGGGCTTTGCTTGGGAGCCTCTTTTCATCACCCATCTGAGGCTCTCTGAGCTCCACTCCAAGCCGTGAGATAGTGCAGGACTCAGAGTAACAGTCACTCGTCTGGTCCCAGTCCCGGGACAGGGGAGGCGGGGAGGAGCAGGGCACGGCGAGAATCCGAGTCTCCGGACCCGCAGTCCAGTGTTCCTTCTCCCCTCCACCGCTAGCTGCCTCCCAAAAGTGAGGCCACACCACACAAAGGAGGGGCAGAAGATGAAATGGGGTCCATGCAGTTCCACCGGTCCGCGGGCTTGCCTTCAAATAGTCATGAAGCTCTAAGACGCCTTGAGCGGACATGTCTGGACCAGCTCCTGCCGATGGGACTATCAGAGCAGCAAGATCCGGGTGGGAAATGGCCCAGCCCGGAGCCCCCCAGCCCCCGCCTCCACCTCCTCCTAGCCTCACTTCCTTGAAGTTGAGTGAAGTCTTTGGACCACGCTGTCCCACAGTGAGGCAGTGGCCACTTCATTTGCATTTCTTTCCTTTCCCATCCCGAAGAGAGAGGAGTTTCCTAAATTGCCGGGATGGGAGGCATGGCATATCCTTCCTGTGGACATACTAATTTTTCTTTTTATTAAGACAAAATTTACATCAAATTAACTACTAATCATTCGTAAGTGTACGATTCAGTGGCATTTAGGACCTTTGCAATGCTGTGCAATCCACACCTCCATCCACTTCCAAGACACGTTCCTCACCCCAAAAGGAAATCCCAAAGCCTCTAAGCTGTCACCCCCCATTCTCCCCTCCCCCCAGACAACCACTTGTCTGCTTTCTGTCTCTATGGATTTGCCTACTCTGGACATTTCAGATAAATAGAATCATACAGTATGTGGCCCTTGGCATCTGGCTTCTTTCCTTAGCGTGTGTTTCCAAGGTCCGTGCATATATGAGGACCACAGTCCTTTTCATGGGTAAGATTCTACTGTATATGGAGAGACTGCATTTTTTCCATTCATCAGCTGGTGGACATTTGGGGGGTTTCCATCTTTTGGCTCTCGTGAATACTGCTACTGTGAACATGTGTGTACATAAATTAGTTTGAACACCTGTTTTCAGTTCCTTTGGGTCTATGTTTACAAGTGGAGTTGCTGGGTCATATGGTAATTCTACTTTTAACTTTTTGAAGAACCATCAGATAGACATAGTAATTTTATTGCTAGTTTTCTGTTTGCACAAATGGAGGCAGGGACGATGGCGACTCACACCGGCGGAGAGGCGAATGACATCTACTGGCTAGTGCACGACTACTTGTTATTAAGCACTTTCCAGGCCCTCTGCTAAGAATGCCCCCTGCGTTAGGAAATGCTCCAACAACCCTATGAGCTGGGGACCCCCATGACACCTATCTTATAGGTAAGGAAACTGAGGCTCAGAGGTTCAGCAGCTTGTTCGAGGTCACACAGAGTTGAGACGCCAGAATTCCAATCCAGTCATTTGGCCCTGAGTTTTTAAGCACTAAACTCTAAAGTCCCAGTCACGTGCCAGATGACTTCTGTTTGGATCTGGAATGTGGCGGGGTGTAGGCTGGCAGAAGCGGATCGCTGCTCCTAATCATGCCTGGCTCAGATTGTTAGGAAAACGAGTCTGCCTTCCTCGAGCACAGCTCAGCTGTGCACATCCGGAGCTGGCTGGCTGGGGGCTGGGATGAAACCCTGCACGGTGGGTAGCCAAAAAACAGGCAGGTGGCACTTGACGGCAGAGCATTGCACTGGGGGACTTCTCTCCGTTTAGCTTTATTCGTCATGTCTTCAGAAAATGACCAATTGTGCCCATAAATGCTCCATTTACTGGGTCCCCGCTCCGTGTCCATCATGCTGCGGGGTCACCCCATTTTCTCATCTCAGCCACAGACCTAAGACAAAGCACTGTTTTCCCCATTTCGCAGATCAGGAACCGTTGGCAGAGGCAGTGTTGACCCAGATGTTCTGATTCGAGAGCCGTCCTTGGGAGCAGGAGTCCTTTCTCACCACCTCCCAACATCGGAGGTACATCTCTTTTAGGAGTGTCTGCTTCTGCCCGGGAGGAAGTTTCTGGGAGTTCATTCTGCAGGACAATGAGCTTCCTCAGGAGAGTGACTTGGGTCTGTTCATAACCCAGCCAGTTTGCATTGCTTTTTTTTTTTTAATCCAAATCATGGCGTTTGTTCCTTCCAACCTCTCACGTTTGCCTTTTTCAAGCTGCTGCGCGTTCCCCCCTCATCCACCTAAACCTGCTGTTGAGTTACTGGCCCCCCGAGGCCGCAGGCTCAGAGCAAGGCGTCCGTGCACTTTGCTGCTTGCTGCCTTCTCCGAGTGTAATCAAACATCAAGCTAAGTAGCAAATAAATCTCTCGATCTCATAAGCTGCACAGCGAGATCATGTAAATGCAAATGAAGGACCTGGTTTCAAGCTGTCAAGGGGGAGGGGAGGGAACACCGGGGGCCCTGTCACCGTGACCGCCTAGCCCGGCAAGGGCTATCCATCAGCTGCGGCACCGAGGGAGCCGGGGCTGCCCCACGCAGGATGGAGGAACCAGGCAGGCGACGAAACGCAGGCAGCCTGCGGCCGTGGGAACCAGGCAGGGGCCGAGTGGGGCGGCCGCGCAGGCGCAGTGGGGCCTGGCGAGGGGGCCGCACGGCCCGGGGCTCTCCGCGGGCTGAGCTGGAGACCTGCGCTAGCAATCCCAACAATGACAGCAGTGACAGAAGCCACTGGCTATTGGGCTCAAAGCCTCGGCCTGGAGAGGTTTTACAGGTGAGGAAAGTCGACAAGACACATCCAGTGACTTGCCCAAGGTCACACGGGAAGAAGCAGAGCGAGGTCCTAGCTCTATGTGACATTGACTTGCTGGCTTCCCGTATCTTCCCGCTGGGCCCGCGACTGCCTCCTCCCCTCCCCCCCAACCCAGCGGCAGCCAGCTTGGCCCCCATTACAACCTCGCAGCAGAGTTAGACTCTCACGGGAAAAGAACCTTATCTTTGACCCTTGGCAGGTATACAGAAAACAGACACTTTGGCTTTAACTCAGTCTTTTGACCTTTCTAATCCTAAAAGTGGAATCACAAGCCCCGGCCCCAGGAGGCCCCATCTCTAACGACACACCTCACACGGTCACTTAAGTTGTTCTGCTTCCTTCCAGCCATCTTTCTTCAATGAATCTTTTTTTTTTTTACCACGGTCATAACTAGAGTCTATGTAAAATGTTGAAGCCTGCTGGTTTTTTTTCACTTAACGTTGTTTTATATGCCTTTGATCATCTACGGCTGTGGTCTCCCCGTGTGCGGCTTTCTAGTATCGTAACGCGATGTTCAGAACACTGCCACTCACACAATACACATGGTTCAGAGCGTCTGGCTTCCAAGGCGATGCCGGGGTCCTTTGATGCATAATGCACCTTATTTCCCGTGATTGTTTATCTGAGGTTCTCATTATGGAAATAAATAAATATCCTCTATGCTAATCATGATCACAATTTGCATTTATATTGTGCTTTTCATTCGAGGATCTTAAGTTGTTTTACAATAATGAACTCCCCCTCCGTGATGTGTGCGTGTGGGTAGAGTGGTATACAGATATTTATTTAATAACTACCAGGCAATAACTGGGATTTCACAGAACTGCATTTTACCAGAATGCAGGACAGTGAGTGGAGGCTTTTCAACTATCGAACAAACACTCAGTTAGGCGCCGGACAAGAGGGTTAATGAGCCTCTTCTGGGGCTGCCAAGACGTGGGGATGATTCCTTACTGGGGCTTGCTCCTGACGGATGAGCATCTAAGGTAGGTCTAGAACCCAGGCATCCAGCTCCCAGTCAGAAAACCCATCTTAGAAATGACCACCGGCCCGTTTGTCCAGAGTGAGCCCCAGTTCAGACCATCCAAGAAACAAAGCCGGCTGATTTCACCCATGTTTGCCCCTTTGGTGCAAAACAGGGGCTGGAGAAAACTTTCTAAAAGTATATGGAGTGGGGAATTGTTAGACTTGAGTTACGAGGTCAGGCCACTTGTTTCGAAGTTGTCCCAGGAAAATTGGCTTTGACAGGGCTCCAGGGCTGGGAGCCTTCCTTCCTGGGTCTCAGGTGACTTCAGAGCAAGGTGGCAGCCTGCGGGAAGCGCCGCCTGCCCTTGCCTCCAGAGAGCCCCAGTGGTCCTGATCTTGGCGCCTGGCTGCTCCAAGGGGGCTCCCAGGCCGGGGCTGCCTGCCCCAGCCGGGGTCCCAGCGCAGATTTCCAGGGCCTGGTCCTTCACGTGGGGGAGCAGAGAGAGCTGCTGTGCAGAAGGAGCCCAGAGAATCCCAGGACCCCCTGGGACGGGGAGAGAGATGGTTTTAATTAGAGCTGAGAGATGGGAAATAAGGCAGCGAGGGATGACATCTTAATGAGGTTTAATGAAGCTGTCTGCTGATGGGGACAGCTGTCACCCAGAGCTGTATCCCAGCCAAGCCACTTTGTGACAGAGGAAACTCAGAAAAAGGCGCAGTATGAAAGCTGCCGAGAAGGGCGGGGTGGCGTGACTCAGAGCCGGGATTTTTCTCCCACATTCACCTCTTGATTCTAACACTTGGACGACAGGGGATTCCAGCTCTTGGGCCAGATTTGAATAGCTTCCAATATTTCACAATTGCCCGTTGTGCAAAGTGTTGTGCCTCTTCAAAGACCTTGAGGGTTTTGCATGAGATGTCTTAGAGTTCAGCCACGAGAAATAAGGGCTGGCATTTGGGGGCTGAAAGGGATCCATCGGCCTGTCTCTTTCTGAGCTTCGATTTCCCCCATCTGTCCAGTGGCAACAATGTGGCCTCTCTTAGAGGGCTGTCATGAGGGGCTGCTGTGGGTGAGCACAGAGTTACGATGTCAGGGGGCCAAGTTTAACCCCAGCTCTTTCATTTACTACCTGGGTGGCTTTGGGAAAGAGTGAAACTCTTTAAGTTTCAATTTTCCCTTCTGTCAAATGGGAAACCAACCTCCCAGTGGGGTTGGCAGAGTTCAGGGAGAAGCACAAAAAACTCTCAGGACACAGGAAGTGCTCAACAAAGGGGCTTGCTAAATGAGGCCCCAGTGTAGTACATGAGCCTTGCACATACGAGGTGCTCAATAAATGTTCACTCTCTTCCTAGTTTCTTTCTTTATTTCTGTAGTAAAGAGAACAAGGTGTGGTTCCCAGGGATCCCTGACGGGGAGGGTGCTCTCAGGCTTCACATGGTCTAACAACCATGCCATCTGCCCCAGGACCTTTGAACATTCCAGCTGAGAGCCATCTCTCATCCTATTCTGGGCTAGAGGGGCAGGCTGCTTGGGGTCCCAGGTGGCCAATCAAAGCTGAGATTTGTGGCCACGTCTCACCAATTTCATGGATATCTGAGTGGGGTTGCCACGGCAAAGCCGGTGACCAATACCGTCAGGTCTCAAATTCCCTTGGGTTCCAAGGGCAGCTGATCTTAGAGGTCTGTCAAAATCAGTTTGCCTGCATCTGGAAGTTTAGGGTCAGGAGCTCCTCCAAGCACCTGTATGTCCGTCTTTCACTGGTCCCCTGAGGTGCCCAGAGACCTGCCGACCTCTCTCCCAGGCAGCTTTTCTCTAGGTTTCTAGAAGGACAAGCTGGGAAGGAGGCCCAGGTCAGAGCCAGCACCTCCCACATCTGGCTGGACCCTCTTTCCTGCCTCCAGGAAGCGCCTTGGAGAACCCTCAGCACTCCTGTTCTCCCTGGCTGCCCCGCTGGAATCTTCTTCAAGTTGGCTCTCCCCAGAATGCCAACCCAAGATCTGGATTTTCCTTTTTTTCCATTTCTGACCCAGGCTTCATTTAGCTGTCCCGTGTCCAGGTCACTGAAATGACGGTTCTTCCCATAACCCCAGTCTACATATGACACAGCAGACTGGACCTGGGGCTCCCCTGGGCGTAAGGCTAGTTAAGAACTCTGTGTGTGTGGAGGGTGCTGTGCAAACAAGTTAGAATCACCTGTTCTGTGTGAGCAAAATCCAGTCTGCAGATCTAAGCTCTGTGCGTGGGCAAAGACAATGGAGTGCCCCAGGCAGGTGATGCTAAATGCCAAGAGGCAGCAAGGCTGTGTGGGGTCAGGTGTGGGTTCCAGTCCAGCTTTGGCCACTCACTAACTGTGAGGCTTTGGATAAACGAGGCCCTGCGGCTGTCTGGGCCTCCATTTCTCATCTGGAAATCTGGACGGTAGTCGCCACTTTATAGGACTGCTTTGCATGTTGGCAGCATGGGGGCGGGGGGCGTGAAGTGCCCCCATGGAGCCTGGTCCACCGTGACACTGCTGTTGCTGTGCTTGATGGTGGTGGCACTAGGGTGGGGCCAGTTAGCTCGTCTCACTGGGCAGCTGAACTGGTAATGGGTGAGTTCTCTGCTCCTCTAGGGTGTTTACGGGTGAACACAGGGATTCTGAGACACATGGCCCCAAACCTAAAGGATGAATTTGCCAAGGATGGAACTCCAAGTCTGGGGGTATTTGGGATGAGAGGGACAGAGAGAAGGGCCAGGAGCATTCCCACAGCTTGAGCTCGGGCAAAGGCTCCCAGGAGGCTGTTACAGGTGCGCTCAAGTCACACCGAAACAAGCTCCCTGCAGGTGGCCCTCTCGGAGACTTCCGTGTGACTTGCCCGGTGGGAAGGAGGTCCAGTTGCCAGGGCAGAGGGCTGAATCTGCTTCTCAGCCACATTTGGGGGAGGGTGTTCTATTTCATTCCACCAGGCAACACTCCAGTTTTGAGCAGTGCGCACCTTGTGTGTCCGGCTGCTCTTCCCCCACACGTCGTGCGAGAACCACTCACGTGGCTGTGCATAGCTGTTCTTCCGTTCCTGTTGCCGGCAAGCAGTGTCTCAGCCTCTGCACTATTGGCATCTGGGGCCAGATAACTCTTTGTTTGGGGGATGGAGGCTGTCTTGTGCATTGGGGGATGTTTAGCAGCATCCCTGGTCTCCACCCACCAGATGGAGGGCGGTACCCCTGCCTAGCTGTGACAACCAAAACTGCCTCCAGGCTCGGGCAAGTATCCTCTGGGGGCAACGTTGCCCCCAGCTGAGAACCGCTGCTGTGGAGTATTCCAGGGAAGGCATTTGCCACCACGTTTTTCTTGTCTACCTGGGATGGCCATCTGGGTTGCTTCTGGTGCTTTGCTATCACGAGCTGAGCTGCTGTGAGCATTCTCAGACATCCCTCTGGGTGGGCGTGGGCACTCATTCCTGCCGGCCATCCAGGAGGGAACTGTCGGGTTATTGGTAGGCATCTCCTAGGTTTAGCTTTAATAGATACTGCTAAATAGTTTCCCACAGTGGTTGCACCAGTTTATACTCCCACCAAGTGTACCAGTATTCTGGTTTCTCCATGTCCTCACCAACAGCACTGAGTTTTGATTTTGCATTTCTCAGAGGTTGAGCACCTTGACATATGGATCCTGGCCACTTGGACGTCTTCTTGATAAAGTGCCTATTCAAGTCTTTTGCTCATCTTCCCGTAGGACTGCCTGCCTTTTTCTTATTGATTTGTGGCAGCTCTTTATGTATGATCGATAACAGTCCTATGTCAGATATACGTATTACAAACACTTTCACTCTGTAGACTCACAAAGTTTTAGAACTAGAGGCACTCCGTCCTCCCCTACCAAACCCTCTGGTGCGCTTGGTTGTCATTACTTGTTCAGTTGTTCTTTTAGCCAGAAGATGAATTTCATAAGGGCACGGGGTTATGTGTTTGCTTTTTTCACCTTAGAACTCCTGGCACAGAGCTTGGTGCAGAGGAGTTACAAAATCAGTATTTACGCACTGAAAGAACGAGTGTCTCTCCCATGGGGATGAGTTTTGCAGCCGCAGGCATCAGTGCTTTTGGTAGTTGTTGATTCCTAGGCAACCCTCACTAAAAAGAGTGCAGATGGAGGCACCTGCCCGCTTCCCCGCCTCCCTCTTCACCACCCCTGTCCAGCGACAGCCACCGAGTCTGTCTGTCCTTCCTCTGCCAGCTGGACGTCTGCCCACCTGCACCTGCCCAGAGGGAGGCGGGGCCTCTCCTGGAGAAGTCACATTTTAATTAACTTCCCTCGCAGTCACGGGAGAGGCCAGATCATTTTCATAAACAAATGAGAAGCCAGCGCTTTGTCTGCAGCTCAGAGTGAATCTTGCGGAAGGAATTCAAAACAAACCACCCGGCAGAGGCACCCACCTCTCAGAACTCAGAACTCCAAGCTCTCACGGAAGGTCAGGGCCTGGGGTTTGAGACGAGAAAGAAGAGGGAGAAAACTGATGAGGCTGTGAGTGGAGAAGAACAGACAGGGTCTCCAAGTAGGCAGTTCATTCATTCATTCATTCATTCAACCCCTGTTAACTAGCACCTATTCTATGCTGATCTCCTCGAAAAAGAGGAGTGAAAGTAAAGACTCTGGGACAGATGGGGACTCTCTGCACCTTCTGCTCAGTTTTGCTGTGAATCTAAAACTGCTCTAGAAAAAGGAAGTCTATTTTTTGAATAATTAACCAAGAAAGAAGGAAGGAAGGAGGGAGAAAGGAAGGAAGGAAGGAAGGAAGGAAGGAAGGAAGGAAGGAAGGAAGGAAGGAAGGAAGGAAGGAAGAAAGAAAGAAAGAAAGAAAGAAAGAAAGAAAGAAAGAAAGAAAGAAAGAATGAGTGGGGAGAGTGTAGCTCAGTGGTGGAGCATGTGCTTAGCATGCATGAAGTCCTGGGTTCAATCCCCAGTACCTCCATTAAAATAAATAAACAAATGATTTAAAAAAACCTAATTACCTCTCCCCATCGACAACAAAAAATGACTTTAAAAAAGAATGAGGGAGGATATAAATAAATACATAAAACTATTTAAAAAAAAAAGAGACTGAGCACATAGTCTACTGAGGGAGACAGACATTAAGCTGATCATCACACAGTTAATGACTTAATTACACTACTTAGCAATTGTTAATGGCTTTACTGAGATGTAATTCACATACCACACAATCCCCCATTTAAAGGGCGTTTAGCACATGCACAGGCTTGTGCAATCAGTACCACTCTCGCTTTTAGAGCATTTTCATTACCCCTCAAAGATGCCTCACACCCCTTAGCCATCACCCTTCAATCATTCCGTTCCCCTCCCCGTCTCAGCAACCAATGATCCACTTTCTGTTTCTATGGATTTGCCTATTTGGGACGTTTCATGTCAATGAAGTCAGACAATACGTGGTCCTTTGTGACTGGCTTCTTCACTGGGCATCATACTGTCACGGCCCATCCATGCTGAAGCAGGTTGTACTGTGTAATTTTGAAAGTGCCCTAAAGGTGGAGTTCAGGGCCACAAGGACACTGAGGGCAACCCAGGACGGCTTCCCAGAGGAAGAAGCTTTTAAATCTCAGGCATCTATTGAGCACCTGTTATGTGCTACCAGGCAAAAGAAGGCAAAAGAAGCCATGGTTCTGGCTGCGTAGGAATTTTTAATCCACGCAGCCTTGCCCAGTTTGTGTATTCCTGGAAATTGAGAAGGTCACTTAAGTTCAAAGCCCCAAATGAACAGAAGAGTTAGTAAGAGTTACTGAAGCCAGACGAGGGAGAGGCCACTGGAGCCCGAGGGGTCCAGAGAGTGTGAAGAATAAGAACCAGAAAGGGGCGGGCAGGCCAGAAGCAAAAGAGGCTGGGACGCCTGCAGACCCTTCAGGGATGGGGAGAGGTCGATGGAGCCTAAATCTCAGGGCCACACTGGGGAGTCAGGGAGGCAGAGCTGCAGAGACGGGTGGGGCTGGAGGATGCAGGGCCTGGACTGCCAGCCCAAGGGAGGGGCTTATTCCAAAGACTGATAAGCCATTATAGGTGGTCCTGGCTCATGCACTTCTATGTGCCCAAGTGACTGGGAACCAGAGAAGGAGGAACAAAGATTGATGGAAAAGGGAGAAAGGGTGAGACTGGAGCCACCAGACACTCTGGATAGCCGTCGGTGAGGTCAGAGCCAGGGATGTCCTGGGAGACAGAGCACCCTGCAACTGGGAGCCCACTGCCTGGGGCCCGCGGGGGTGGAAGGAGCAGCTGCACGCACCTTTCTTAGTAAGGTCCCTGGCCGATGGGCCTGATGGCACTAGGAGCCATGCAAACCGGCTTGGTATCTCTTGAGCGGGTGGATCTGAATGTGGGCTGGAGACACAGCCCGAGTTCAAATTCCAGCTCTGCCGCTTCTTTCCGTGTGGCCCCTGTGCAACCTGTCTGACCTCTCTGTGCCTCTGCTTCCCCGTCTGAGAAATGGGACAGCCCTGAGCTGCCTCACGGCACAGCTGTGAGGATTAGTGAGAGAAACAGACGAAGAGCCGAGTGTTGTGTCTGAGACACAAGCCTCAGCAGGTGCCCACTGATGAAGAGCGATGACGCTCTAAGCTCCGTACAGACAG
This sequence comes from Camelus bactrianus, assembly GCF_048773025.1. Lineage (NCBI taxonomy): Eukaryota > Metazoa > Chordata > Mammalia > Artiodactyla > Camelidae > Camelus > Camelus bactrianus. The sequence continues at coordinate 74,261,871 of NC_133542.1, forward strand.
GACCTCAGACCTCAGGGAGCTGCTGGCCTAAAGGCAGGCAGCAGAGCACCGTGATGCAGAGCTTCACCCCGAGGCCCACTGCACCTGCATTTGACATCCAGCCCTGTCCCTTAGGAACCGTGGGTTGTGGCCCCGTCACTCTGTGCCTCAGCTTCCCTACCTACAAAATGGGAGAATTGATCTGACTGATAATAGAGCGATTTTGTTCCCATAAAACCCCTTGCAGAAGGTCAAGGAGGAGTTCCCCAGAGACCCAGACAGTGACAATGGCTATCCAGCCGCCGGGAGGGTGACCATGGTCCTTGTCACTGTATCTCCACCTTCAGGCAAAGTTCCAGGACGCAGCCCCAGTGACAACGATTTGAGCCGTCCCTGGTAGGGATGAAGGGTTAGGGAGGAATGACACCCTCTCCCTCGGGGGTGGCCTCCGGGTGAGTCTCCGTGAACCACGTTTCCGCACATCTGCGAGGTGTGTCATTTCCAGCTCCAGCTGTGCAGATCTAGGCTGGCTCCCAAATACCGCTGCTCCGTGCAGGGACTGCGCCGCCCCTCTCCCGCCGCACAAATGCGCCTCCTCCTTCAAGGCCTCGCTCCCGACCACCCCCAGCCACATGGGTCCTCCCTGCTCTGCCCTCCTCACTTGCCCCTGAGCAGGAGCACACCAGGCAGGCTGCCCCAAGTTGTGTCTCAGGGCCCAAGAGCAGTTAACGCTCATCTCACCGAGGGCTCTGCCGTCCTCAGTCCTCACCCTGGTAACCCCGAAAGTCGCCCTCAGGGCCTGGGGCAAAGTGAGCATCCGGTGACTCCCTGCTGCTGAATCTATTGTAATAGGGTCTTCTGAGATTTCACTCCTCACCTTTGTTCTCTGTCCTTCCCCCAACAGGCTGAACTCGGGAAGCCCCGGGAAAGAAGCTGCAGTCTGCCCGGAATTAATTTTAATTATGGACTCTACATCCGGGGGCTGGATGGAGGGGTCCCCGAAGGTGAGCAAGGGTGCTCTGCAGCCCAGGGGGGCGTGAGCTCTCGGCCTGGGCCATCTGGCAGCTGGCCACGCTCCGGGAAAAGAGTCAAGGGGCCTGCCCCGCAGCACAATTCTGGCGGAAACCACAGTCTGGGCTTGGCTGAGGAGGAGAGGACCACGCAGGGTCCAGGTCTGCGGTGTTGGGGAAATAGCAAGGGCCCCAGACAGCGTGGAGCCTCGTCCCCAAGCGAGAGACCCTCTGGGCTCTGTACCTGCAAGCATAGGCCTGCTCAGGACCAACCCTCTGACCGCCCAGAGGAGGTCAAGGCCAGGCAAAGCCAGCTTCATGAAGGATGCTAGGCACCATCTGGCATCTCTGGGAATCCCGGCCTTCCCTTTCCAGGGTTAGGGTTAGGCAGGGCTGTCACACAGCAGCTCCGGGTTAATGAGAAGGTAGTTGTGCCCCCGTTTCTGCCCAGTCAGGTGCCACAGCTTGCTTTACTTCCCAGGCTGACCTCCACTCCATGGTTCTCTCTCCCTGCTCTCAGCCATTGGACACTGGGATGTGTTTAAACAGCAGCCTACCTGCCCCCATGAGCTGACCCGGGATTTTATCGCCATGAACCGTGGGGCAGTGAAAGCCGGCCTGGTAACTGCCCGGGAGAATTTCCTCTACCGTCAGCTCAACGACATCCGCATCAGTGACCAGGATGACCGGCGCCTCAGAAAGGAGCTGCCCTCTCTCCCTCCAAACATGACGTTCGGGATCCGGGCACGGTAAGACGGCTGGCTTCTAAGGCTCCACCCCTCACCCCGGGGTGAGGGGGCTGCCCAGTAGTGACTGAATTAGGGGAAAATGTGGGAGCATGACTCTGGACTCCAGGGAGGGGCAAGTGATCCAAGTCTGGCCAATCAGCGTATTTCAGAAGCCATGGTCACGGTGATTGGTTCAGAAGCAGACCTGTGACCTATGTCCCAACTCTGGAATGCAAGACATTCTATAGAAGTAGAATGTGGTTGCATGTGATTAAATCTCTAATGCAAACTACTTTAATTTTTTTTAAGAGGAATTTATTGGCTCACATGATTGAAAAGTCCAAAGGTACAGCTTCAGGCACAGCTGGATCTAAGCAATCAGGTGACATCATCAGCATTCGGTATTTCTCTCTGTGACTCAGCTGTGCTTCCCAGTTTGGGCTCCATTCTCTGACCAGCTTCTTCCTCATGAGGCAAAATGGCCAGAAGCAGTTCCATCCTTATGTCTCATTCTTTTAGTGACCCCAGCGGAAAGGGTGTGGGAACTATGAAAGCCTTGAGATTAAGATTCTTTCTTTGGTCTAACTTGGGTACCATGCCTATCCCTGAACCAGCCACAGGGGTGAGTAGAAATTGTAAAACACACTGATTGGCCAGTCCCAGGTCACATGTCTTCCTCTGCACCAATTACTGCCAAGGCCAGGGGAATCTGATGCTCTGATTGGCCAGGCCCTATCCCTTGCCCCTCCTTAGAGGAGCACGGCTGGAATCAGTCCCCACAATGTACAGGGGCTGATGATGGGAAAGATGTATCAACAGGGGTTCTGACCCAGAAGGAGGTGATCAGAACACAACAGCAGGGAAAAAACAGCAAATGTCCAGTAAGCAGGGCTTCCTAACCCACACTGTGTCACCACGCAAACATTGCAGAAACCACTGGTACTTGTACATTGCATTGTACAAATAAATAGAAGTGCTCTCAGCCAGCAGTGAGTGGCCTGGGGCCTCCGGCTGCCCCAAGTCCCATGTGTGACACCTGTGACTAAGTCAGTTTCTCCACCCATCTGCGCGGCAAGGCCATTGACAATCTGTCCCCAGCCTCTTTCCTGCCTCTGGTGCACTGTCCCCGGACAGGTGCCTTCCTTTGGCTATGTCACCGTACTTTGTGTGTGTGTGTGGTGGTGATTCCTTCTTTATTTTTATTTTTTTCTAATCACTTTTTATTGGGGTAAAACGTACATAAGATTCACCATTTCTTTTTATGGAGGTATGGTCGATTTACAGTGTTGTGTTGATTTCTGGTGTCGAGCAAGATTTCCCATTTTTAAGTGAACGGCTGAGGGGCATCAAGTCTATTCATGCTGTTGTGCAGGGTTACTCGTCCGGCAGCGACAAGGAGAGATTAATTGACTTCCCCAAGTTCACACAAGTTCTTCACAACAAGGCATGGCCTGGATTCTCAACCTCGTGTGCTAATATTTAAAAATGTGAAATATTAGAACACATAGCCCATTAGCAATCACTCGATTGGAAGTCCCTATTTAAAACAGGAAAGTAGAAGCTCAGAGAGGTGAAGAGATTTTCACAAGGTCACACATAAAATTGTGACCAGACAAAAGCCAGATCTAGAGGCAGGCTTATGGACTCCCTGTCCAGTGCTCGTTCTTCCACCTCGTACCTCCTCAGGGCTGGGGTACAGCGTGATCACTCACAGTTTCTGGTCCTGGGGCTGCGTTATTCTACATACAATGGAAAAGCTGAAGTTAGCTGGGCTCAGAAAGGACATCCATTACCATCTTAGCTTTCAATATAAAATCTTAAATTGCTATAAAACCGAGTGGCTACAATTCCAGGCAAAGGACATGATAAAGTGCTGGCTATATCTTCCGTGATGGTAAATGGGCTTTGCATATGCAAATTGAATGGATTTTAAAATGGTATTTAATGACAATTTTCGTAGCAGACGTTAACATTAATTGCGCAAAAATGAAAATGCTGCATTAGGTTGCTGTTAGCAGCAAATATTGTGGCCATAAAACTTTATCTTCATCAACAGCCGCCCTTTCTCATATGACAGGGCAGCTCAGCAAATTGCAAGCTAAAGGGCTTTTATGGAACAAAAATATCCCCCAAAGCAGGTCCAAATCAGCATCAATTTCGCTTTATTTCTTCGTAAATGGAGGTTAAATGGCTGCTGGAAAGCTTTTACTGAAATGCCCAACCTGCCTGCAAAGCCCCTCAACCTTGCTACATAAATGCAAGGGACGGTTAAAAAATCATCGCCCCTCTCCGTAATGGGGCTATTACTTTGAAGTTGTGGGGCCAAGGCCCATACTCTAATGATCACCTTTTACAAGCCTCGATGGTATTTATTTCTTTACTTTAAAAGCATGTTAAAAACCAAATCCGATTACACCCGACTCGTTGTTGGGGTGATTTGGTCCAATCCATTAAGAAGCGAAGAAACAAATGACCACCGTTTACTCACAACTACAAATATGGTAAAAAATAAAGTTCCACTTCAGACTGAATGCATGAAACATGCTGAATACTCCAAGCTAGTGTGAGCGCTGCCACCCCCCTGCGAGAGAAAATTTGGACCACAGCCCTCCCCCTGGGCCCCTAGTATCAAATCCTCTTGTCCTTTGCATATTTCATGAGAGACAGACCGACTAGACGTGAGGGGCCGCACACGCCTCCATCCGCTGCCCGCTCAGCCTCTCAGTGCCAGACGGGATCAAAACCTGAATTTGGGATTAGTCAATTACTTCCTCTCCAGTTAGCTGATTTGGTTTCCAATCCACATCACTCGGTTACAGATTGTCACTAAATCGGAGAGGTGCCTTTCAATCCACAAGCCTCCGGCTAAAACGAAGTGGGCCCCTAAGCAATTACCTGGAAGAGGATGCCCATATGGATGTGTGGTTCACGAGTGGGGACCGAGGCCAAGTCAACCCACAGAGATGTTCGTTTGGCCGGTGCAGTAATTAAAAAAATAGAAAATTCAAAGGAATTGGCACATTAAAAAAAATCAGTTGATCGTATATAAAATCCCAGGTTTCCTGCTTCTCTTAAAAAGTCAGAGTGGGGAGGGTAGAGCTCTGTGGTAGAGCACGTGCTTAGCATGCATGAGGTCCTGGGTTCAATCCCCAGTGCCTCCATTAAATAAATAAATAAATAAATAAATAAATAAATAAATAAATAAATAAACAAACCTAAATATCTCCCCCTCCCCCCTCAAAACAGTCAGAAGCCCAGGCAGCCTGGCTCTGCCCTCCTGCCTGTACCAGGGGTCAGGGCTGAGCCTTTCCTTCCATCCCAGTCCCCACTCGGCCTGGCTTCTCTCACTTTTGTGACCTGTCCGGTCCTGGTAGGCACTTGATTTGCAACTGCTAGTGTAGACTGGCATCCTGACCCTTTAGCTACCTGCTGCCCTTTTTCTGTCCTTTGTTGATGCTCAAGGCCACCACTCACAGAAGCTGCTGTGAATTGAACTTACACGTGGCTGGCATCTGTGCCCATAATTACTAATGGATCCTGCGAGGCGGGTGTCATTCTGATCGCTTCACAGGCCAGGAAAGGGAGGGTGCGGGCCCTTCCCCAGGCTGCACGGTGGCAGAGCCTGGATTGTACGCTGTCCGGCTGGCTGGCTTTGACGATCACACCTCTAGGATCAGGCAGCTACAGAATCCATGCATTCTCTCTCTGCCGTTTCACTGTCAAATCTCAGCATCCAATTTGGGGAAGAATTTTAAATTCTCAGTACCAAAATGGAAGGTCATAACACAGCTCTCAAAGCATACTGCGACCCAAACAGATCCACAAACAGATATGTCTGGAGGCCAGAAATGTAACTATTGAAGAAGGGCTTCATTATTGATGTGTTTTAATAAGTGTTTGCAAAGGCTCGCATGCCCTCAGCACATCTTAATTGTTAGAGCTCCTAATTGGTCCTACATCCTTGATTATGGTGAGACAGCAATGGCAGGGGAGGGGAGGGGAGAGCTGGGCAGTAGCTGGTCCTCCTGGCAGATTCTGGGCATCCAGGGCTCTACCTCCACCCTGCCTGGGAGCCTCATGCCACAAGCAAGGCAAGGATGCCAGCAGGAAGATACATCACTCAGTCAATGAGCGAATAGCCTTCTGCAGGTCAGTATCAGACATGGGCCAGATTGAAGAGGAGCAGACCCTGCTTCGAACTAATGACGGCAACTAGTATTGTGCTGAGCACCTCAGAAGCATCCTCTCCTTAAATAACTGAACAGCTCAGAGTACAACTCTCACGTCCTCATCTTACAGAAGAAGAGCCAGAGGGTCAGAGAAGGGAAGTCACTTGCCCCTGGCTGCTCTGTAGTGGGATGGGGATTAGTCTGGCCTAGTCACCTGTGATGGTGACCGTGGCCCTGAGCTGCCTCCCTAACAAACACAAGGATGGAGGTGACACAGGTAGAGATGTCACCTAAGTTCTTCCTGCATCAAAGAGGGGCTGCGACAGAACACATATGGTGAAGGCCATCCTGTCTGGATCTTCTTAAAGCTTTAAACTTAATCTGAACACGTCAGAAAGAGCCCAGTGAGCTTCCCTTTGGACGCGTCACTTCCCTTCCCAGCTCTGTGACGGGGCATCCAGAACCTTCACTACAGTGGTTGCTCCAGGCCTGCTTCTGTTCCCCCGGTATCCCCAGTGCTGAACACAGTGCCTTCGCTAAAAAAGGCAGTAAACATTTGATGAATGCACGCATGAACAAATGGCGACGTTGAGGTCTGACTGTGAAGCCAGTTAGCAACATGCAACTTGGGTAGATCACTCAACTCATCCACCAGTTAATCTAGTCTAGACTCCCTCCAGTCCTGGTGCTGAAAAGCACTCAGATCATGGAAAAATAAGAAACCTAAGCCTGTCCGGGTCGCCGGGACCCCGAGACCGCTGTGCGACACTACCTGACAGTGCTGTCCCGGTGGTGCTTTCTGCCGCCACCGCAGGAGCTCCCCCAGCCCCTGAGGAACGCAGGCCTCCTGGGTCCAGGGGCGTTGCAGGCAAAGGATCTTTCACATCAAGCAGCGAAGTCTTGCCCCTGTGCCACCCGTTCCTGAATATGGAGGAAAAGCTCATTTGGGGCTGATCCCTGAGGAATTCTTTCGCTTCCTTTATCCTAAAACTGGTGTAACAGGACCCTATGTGCTTGGAACTGGGCTCATCTTGTATTTACTCGCCCAAGAAACGCATGTGATAGCTGCAGAGACCTTCTCCGCCACATCAGCAGTGGGGGTGCTTGTCTATGTACTTAAAAAATATGGCGCCTCTATTGGAAAATTTGCTGATAAACTCAATGAGCAAAAAACTGCCCAACTGGAAGAGGTGAAACAGGCTTCCATCCAAAACATTCAGGATGCGATTGATCTGGAGAAGTCACAGCAGGCTCTGGTTCAGAAACGCCATTACCTTTTTGATGTCCAGAGGAATAACACTGCGATGGCCGTGGAGCTTACGTACTGGGAACGGCCATAGCGTACGCAGGGAGGTCAAGTATCGCCTGGACTATCGCATCGCTGTGCAGAACGTGATGCGTCAAAAGCAACAAGAGCACATGATAAACTGGGGGGAGAAGCACGTGGTTCAGAGCATCTCTGCACAGCAGGAAAGGGAGACAGTTGCCAAGTGCACCGCAGATCTGAAGGTCCTCGCAGAGAAGGCTCAAGCACAGCCAGCTCTGTAACTGCATCTAGGCCAATGGAGAGAGCTAGGAATGACTGACTAAATGGAAACCAGTCTACGTGACAAGATCCTTCTGGTTTGCTGTCTCCCGAAGTTACAGTTTACCTTTCCTAAAAATGAAAGGTTTGAGTTTCATATAATGAGAGAATTACAACAATCTATTGGCCAGTAAGATGTTTCTCTTATCCTTCTTGCTCTGCATTTTGAGTTGTTCCATGATCACTTCTGAACAAGTAATTTGCTTTTAACAAAAATTTGACTAAATCTGACTGAAGATCATCCATAAAGTTATAGTTTTAATTTCTAATTAATTCAACCATCTTGCAATAAAGTGACCATTGAAACCAAAAGAAAGAAAGAAAGAAGGAAAGAAGGAAAGAAGGAAGGAAAGCAAGCAAGCAAGCAAGCAACCTAAGGAAGAAGAGGAACGCTGCCAGCCCACCCTCCTGTCCGCGGCTGCTGCCCGCCCCGCTAGCAGATGCATCATCACCCTGACACTGACAAATGTGAAGGATGGAGGAAATTTTACAGGCTGTTAAAAAAATGTTTGCTGCCTGACAGGTTTTTTGAATCTCTCTGCCAAGCGGATTTATTTTACAAATTTACAATGGGCCCATCCATCACTCTGGGTGATTTTGTTTCTCCTGGAGCTGACGGCCAAAATCCAAGCCACCCACCCAAATGCCTGTGAAATAATAATAAGCCCCTCTCCGGCAACTGTCCCAGGGAGCCGAGACGGTTTCTGGATGCGGAGGCCCGCTCCAGGTGACCCGAAACGCCGTTGAGTGAAACCGGGCTGACCACAAGGGGGAGCACGTGGATCTCGGGAAGACCCCTGCACCTGGGAGCAGGGTCTGAAATGTACCTCCTGCCAGGCAACGCGCCCCCACCCCCACCAGTCTGCTCCCCAGCACTGGCTACAGCTGTAGTGAAATAGCTCTCTGCTTCTTCTCTGGGTACACCCAGGTCCTGGAGGATAGGGACCATGTCAGTTTTGTCCACCACTGTGTCATCAGAGACTGGAACACAGTAGGCACTCAATAAATATTTGTTGGAGAAATGTGGTCCCAGGCCTTTTAAAGCGTTGAGACATTCTTGAAAGAGGAGAGATAGTTGACGTGAGACCCAGAGATGAGATGGTTAATCTAGCAATTTCTGTGTCATTTAGCAGGCTCTGCTGCATTCCCCTTTGGTTGATGTTATGAATCAGCATTGCAATGATGCTGCCTCAAAGACTGAATGTGTTCCTTGGTCACATTAATAGAGGCAACAAGTCCAGAATGAGGGAGGTGACCTTCCTATTTTATTTTGCTGCTCAGGTCACACTTGTAGCTTCAAGTTAAAAATGTAGGCCATCATAAGATTCAGGAGAAGGCCCATAAAAGGATGGTGAGTAGTATGGGAGAGGGAGACCATTGGATACAAAGAACATGGCAAGAAATGAGGTCTTCCAGCTGGATGAGAAAAGATGCAGATAATCCTCAACTCTCTGAGGTCATGCTATGAGTTCAGTGGAGGGGCTTTGCTCTCAGGGGCTTCAGAAAACAAAACAAGGACCAGTGTGTGTGTGTGTGTGTGTGTGTGTGTGTGTGTCTGGGGGCCAGTACAGGTGTTAACACTTCCGGAGCCCTCGCTAAGTGGCTGATGGGTGTAACACTGAGCACTTTACATGCATCATCTCATTAAATCCTCACGACTGTGCCATGTAAGGACGAGTAGCCCCATTTTATGGATGGGGACACTGAGGCTCAGAGACCCAGTTGTCCAAGGCCACGTGGCCAGTCTGTGGCAGCAGCAGATTTCAGCCACATTTTCCTCCAGAGTGGCTGCCCATATCCGCAGGCGCTGGCTTCTGGGAGGCAGATGCAAGCTGGAGGTGAGTCCTCACAGCAGGATGCGTCTGTGAACAATGACTGACCGAGGCCAGGGTTGGAGGGCGCTCACTGGGGCCAGCTTTCCCCAGGGTAACTCAGTTAATTCTCACCAAAGCCTGGCATCTCCATTCACCACGAGGAACTGAGGCACGGAGTGTCCCTTAGCCAGAGGTTGCAGGTGGTAAGCAAAAGCGTGTTTACTCTAGGACCCTGGCACTTAGCGGCTGGAAAAGATTCTCAGGGAAGGCGGAGGTGTTGGCCAGAAGTCACAGCCCGGCTGGAGCCTGGGACACCCCAACTGGACCCGACAGAGGTCCCTCCTCTTTAGATCCAGCCTGCTTGCCCTCATGGGCCTGATCTGGAGGGAGTTCTGTTAGAGGGGTCGGGGCTGGTGGGGGGAGATGCAGCTGGGGAAGGGGGTGGTTCGAGGGCCCCAGCCTCTCCCTCTTCCCTTCCTGGAAGCCCAGCCTCTCTGGGACCCGCTGCCCTCCTGCTCCTGCTCCTGTTCCATCCTCTCCCACCTCCCCAAGCCCCTGCTGTCTTCTTCCTGCAAGGCGGCTTTGTTGCCAGAGCCGGGAAGAAGACATTTTTCACACTTTGCCTTTTTTCCCTCTCGGCTGGCTCTCCAGAGGCCCAGACAGAGATTTATTCCCGGCCCGAGGCTCGTGGCATTCGGAGCAGGGAGGGCTCAGGGAGGCGCCGATGGGCCCGTAATAGATAGGACCACCGCTCCCCCGGGGCCTGTCCCGCCGGAACCCCATCAATCAGGAGCCGCTCGGTTCCGGGGGTCAGCGCTAACGAGGCCCGGCCGCTCCCCCCTGGGGCCTCCCCAGGTGCATCTCACAGGCTGCGGCTCCCGCTTTCCATTCTTCCCGAGCTGGGCCTCGCCTGCGGTGGGCGAAGCATGGGGAGCGGGCTTGGTGCGCAGCCCGGCCCAGGGCCCCTTCCCCTCACCTCCGCAGCCCCCGGCCTCAACACGGTTAGATGCGTGGCTGGGGTACAGCTGGTTCTGCCCCTCCAGGGACACGGTGTCCCCCGTGACACAGGCACGGAGGGGAGGGTGCTGCTGCTGGGAGCCAGCCAGTACTATGGGGGCCGTGAGAAGGGCCAGGCCTCCAGCCCGACACATCACCTCTTGTCCTTACAGCTGCCGCAAGCAAAAGAATTCGTAGATGTGCACGTTGCACTGGGGACCAGCTCAGGGCCTGGGTCGGTCCTGGCCACATCCTCCCACGTGACCCTCAGAGTGACCTTTTAGGGAGCCACTCTCTCATCCCCATTTTACAGATGGGGAAACCGAGGCCCAGGTTGACCTCCAAGGCCACATTCGTTACCTCTGTCCTAGGATGTATGGCCTTTTAGTGGCCCCTTTGCTGGGCGTTATGCTGGATGTTTGGGAGACAGAGAGGAAACGGGACACAAAACACAGCAGGAAACACAAATGGATAAAATAGCAACACAGGCATGTCATTTCCAGGCGGGCGGGGCAGGGGCCCCAGGGAGGCCGCGGGTGACTCCTGGTTTTGCTCCCTGCTGTCGCCGGTGCCTGGAATATAGTAGGTGCTTGATAAATGCTTGTTGACTGAAGGTGCAAGAAAAAACAGACAGCTGGAATGTGGTCCCCCCCTGACGCTGGGAACAGCCGATTTCTCAGGCCGAAGAACACGGGAGACGTCCAGCTCTCCCCTGGGCACAGACTTGTGAGGCCTGAGCTTCAGCCATTAGCTTCCCGGGCTTCTGTAACAAATGACCACAAACCTGGTGGCTGGAAACAGCAGAAATGTGTTGTCTGATGATGTGGAGGCCAGAAGTCCAAAATCCAGCTGTCACAGGGCCTCCCTCCCTCTGAAGGATCCAGGGTAGACTCCCTCCTTGCCTTTTGCAGCCTCTGGTGGCCCAAGCATTCCTGGGCTTGTGGTCACATCTCCCCAGTCTCTGCCCTCATGGTCACAGGGCCTCCTTCTTTGTGTCTCTGTGTCTTTTTCTCTTTTGTCTTGAATAGAGACACTCGGCATTGAACTTAGGCCTCACCCGAGTAATGCAGGGTGATCTGAACTCAAGGTCCTTCACTTAATTACATCTGCAAAGATTCCTTTTCCAAATAAGGTCACATTCCCAGGTTCTGGGGGTTAGAACTAGGACATACCTTTTCGGGGGCCACCCACCATTCACCAAAATGGGGCCACCCCATGACAACCACCAAAGCATCTTAACACAAAGAAAGAGCTGCATTTTAGACACTGGGCTTTGAGAAACCGTCTTCAGCATTGTTATCGTACAGTGGCTGCCCCTGGCCTCCTGTTACCCCTTGCCCGTTATGCTTCTATGAAAAATACAGAAGTTCTTTGTAATCAGTCCAGAGTTGTAATCAGCCTAAAGAGGATGGGTGTGAATGCTTTCCCGAGGACCAGACATTTCTGCCGGTCCTCTCTTTTGTGTTTAGGAGGAAATTCTCCAAAAAAAAGAAAGAAAGAAAGAAAGAAAGAGAGAAAGAGAGAAAAAGAAAGAAAGAGAGAAAGAAAGAAAGAAAGAGAGAAAGAGAGAAAGAAAGAAAAAGAAAGAAAGAGAGAAAGAAAGAAAGAAAGAAAGAGAGAAAGAAAGAAAGAAAGAGAGAAAAAGAAAGAAAGAAAGAAAGAGAGAAAGAAAGAAAGAAAGAGAGAAAAAGAAAGAAATAGAGAAAGAGAGAAAGAGAGAAAGAAAGAAAGATCCAGAAGTTACATTACTAACAGCCATGAACCCAACACTGGAAGTTAACAAATGTCACCACTTGGCCATATTTGCTTCTGATCCTTTTTTTTTAATAATTATTATTGGTGGGGGAGGGTATAGCTTAGCATGCACGAGGTCCTGGGTTCAAACCCCAGCTCTTCCACATAAATAAGTAAATAAATAAATGTTTAAAAACCTAATTACCTCCCCCCTCAAAAAAGTAAAAATTATTATTAAAGAAATAAAATATAATAAATACAGCTGTCCCTAACCCCGCACCCTTCCCTCTGCTTCCTGAGGCTGGGACGGGCATGCCTCCCACCCAGGTGTGCACATTTTTGCTCTGTGGTTAGATGTCCACAGATAGCGCCTACTATTTAGTGTGTTTTCATACCATTTAAGTCACTTTGCATGGTGACTTGCTTTTTCACTCTGCACATTTGCAAAAGTCACCTGGTCCGCTGTCCAAGTTAGCCGCTGTGGGCATATCCATGTCCCATCACTGGACACCCAGGTTGCTTCTTGTCTCTCCCATGACAACGAGGCGCCCTGCTCAATTCACGCCCGTGTGCAGGATTCCTCGGGGTCACGGTCCACAGGCAGAGTTGCTGGGTGGGAGCAGGGCCTCCTCAGCTTATGCAGACACCCCGACGGACACATCTGGACCATTCTCTGGGCGTTCTCGCTACCACCCCCATACTCCCCATCGGGGATCCCCGCCTGGTACTCGCCTGTTTCCCCAAATGCCAGGATCCCCCAGCACACGGATTCCGGAGGGGTCTAGAGGCCATTTCCTCCTCAGTGATGCCCGTTCGTCTGTATTGAGGCTTTTCTGCTCCAGAGGGGCTCAAGCCACAGCCAGCTGTGCCGGATGTGGGGTGCACGTCGGGGCAGGGGATGCAGGGGGAGCTTCCAAGTTCTGGGCACAGGCGCTCAAAGTTGGGAGAAGCCTGAAAACCCATCTAGTTCCGCTGCCCATCCTGCCGCCCTCCGCTGGGCGCCTGTGCGGGAACTGCTAATTGAATTCGCCCTTGTGAAAAATGTTAACAAATTGCAAATGACCTCTTAGACAAATTTAGAAGTCAGGAGTGCATGGCTGACTCAGCCTCCCTCCTCTGTCATTAGCTTTTATGTCGGATCCACAAACAATTAAAAAGTAACCAGAAGCCCAGAGGCCCTCTTCTCTAATTAGCTCTAAGAGTCCTGCCAGCGAGAGAGGCTCTGCTTCAATTACCACCCCTTCTCCCAGGCCGCTTAGAAAGGACAGGCCCTCGGGCCGAGCGGGACAATTAAGAAGAGGGCGGTGGGGGTGAGAGGGGGTGAAGGGGCCGCGGGGGTCCCTTGGGGTCAGAGCTGACCGGCCAGCCCTCCCCAGGCAGAGGTGCTGGTGGCCACCAGGCTGTAGGGGCCTCTGCCGGGCAAAGGCTCAGAGCTGTGACCTCCAGGGACCAGGGGCCACGTGGCCAGGATCCCCTGGGGACGGGGAGCGCACCCTTGGAACAATGTAGCTGCCTGGGCCCCAGCCCAGACCTGGTGAGTCAGATTGTCCGATGGTGGGACCCAGGCAACTCGACCTTCCATGAGCTCTCTGGGCGACTCTTGTGCAGGGACTGAGAACCTCTGTCCTCCACAGGCTGTGGGGAGGAGAGACAGGATTAACATGCAGCCTCTGATGCGGGTCAAGGCCTGTGTCTTCTGGCTCTAGGGCAGGACTTCCGGGGACCCTGGACACTCTTGCCCTCATGAGCCCCTTCCTCCATGAATAGTAATAGTAGTAGTAGTAATAATCATAATCACAATGGTGATGGTGATGATGGTGATGGTGGTGATGGTGGTGATGGTGATGATGGTGATGATTTAAAATATTTCGTGGCTGTGCTGGTATAAAGCTGAATATAATCCAGGCTGGATTATTTTTATCTTTGTCTTCCGTTTTAAAAGCAATGAGAGCATCTTCGTGGGCCCCTAGGCGTGTCTGGGGCCCAGGCACCATGCTTCCCAGGCCCAGTGGGCAGGTTGGCCTTTGTTTTCTCCTTCACGCCTTGTCACCCCGTTTCTCCTCTAAGGGAGTTCCCTCTCTCCTCCCACTCCTTCCTGTCCCTCCCAGCACCCCCTTTCTAGGGGGAGCAGGGATGAAGGCAGAGAGAGGATGAAATTCCGGCCTTGAAGCCTGAAGACTCCGACTCAACACAGCACTCTCCTGCTCCCGTGTTGGGAGACTTGGGGCTTATCACATACCGTCACCATGGGCCTCCACTTCTCCATCTGTACGTGGGACCAATACTAGCTCCTGTGAGGTCAATGGGAAAGAGTTCTCTGAGCTCTTAGGAAGGAAGAGCGATGCCAAGTACTTTTGCTCTTTAAGAGCCATGGAGCTGGGGCTGTAGTACCATGTACCTGCAGAGGCGTGGCAGGTCAAAGAGCAAAGCCAGCCCTGTGTAAGACAATAGGGAGTGGTGGGGACTGCAGCAAACTCAAGCGCATGCCTGGTCCCAGGGTGGCAGCTGCAGCCACTTACTGACAGGTGGGGATGTGGGCCCAGTGTTACCAGATGATCTAATGCCTCATTAAGAAAAGCCGGACATTGGGATTTCTATGTGAGTTCTTCAGATTTAAAAATATATGTTGGTCACAAGAATTTTTAAAGGCTACAGACCAAACTAAGCATGTCTGCTGGCCAGGCAGGAGCTAGTCTTCTACCTGCAACCACATTTGGGTAGTGTTGCCACACATGGATTCGGAGCAAGGCGTTTTCTCTCACTGAACTCTTTATCGATAGTTCAATATCAACATCAATAGTGCTTTATCAACCAGCTGCTTTATCAGTAAAACAGGAGGTGAGACAATAATAGTTCCTTTCTGCTAGGGTTCTTGTAAGGACGAAAAGAAAAGCGTCCCTGCACATGGGTGCAGTGTAGGAGGGAGCTGGGTGAGGTCATCCAAGGGCAACAGGGAGGACCTTCGGGTTGATGGGGCTGTTGTGTGTCTTGACCATGGTGGTGACTACGCGAGCCTACGCATGTGATGAAATTGTGTCGAAGCAAATACACAAGTGAGCACGAGTTAACTGGGTGGCATCCGAATAAGATGGGTGGATTGTTCCATAATCAGTGTCCCGGCTTGGATTTTGTTCTTTAGTCTCGCCAGATGTCAGCACTGTGGGAAATTGGGTAAAGTGTACGTGGGGTCTCTCGGTATTATTTCTTTTTTGTTGTTTTTGGTTTTTGTGGAGTTTTTTTGTTTTGTTTTATTTTTAAGTTGATGTATTATTTCCTAAGACTACATGTGAATCTACAATGACCTCAGTTTAAAAAATTCAATTACAAAAAACAAGCAAACTGACAAAAAGCTTTAGCTGTGGCTTTGGTAGCCTATGGGGTAATGTCAGAATCGCTTATTACAAGAAACAGTGGTACAACTTTAGGCACATGTAAAGTGCTCAGGAATGGTCACCAAGGTCACCTGCCCACAGATGGACACATTTGCGAAGCCTCAGGCGGTGGGGAGCAGGGAGGCGCCTGGAGCTCTGAGCCTCACTGCTCGGGTCCAGCTCAGAGAAGCACCTCCCGCAGGTGGAGGAGAAGCTGGATCTCCTTAGATGGTGTGGCTGTCAGGTGTCCCTTGTGGGCTGGATTTTGATTTAGAACGGCCAAGAGAAACCCAGCCCTCCAGCCTCTTCCCTCCTCCAAAACCAGACCTTTAGGGCCCACGGCATATTCTGAATTTCACTCCAAGCTGGTGCAGCCTGTCCCAGAGGCCACCGTCCACTCAGCCCTTGAGGCTGTGCGGGCGCCAGCGCCGGCCTCTCCCACCCCTTGGGAGCAGCAGACCGCTGGCACCTTAGAGATGGATTTTAATTTTATTTTTACAAAATAGCTGTCTTCACTGGAAAAAGCATCAAGCACCAAATAAGGACCCGTCTTGAGCAGAATCACGTTGAACAGACCTCCGTGCTGTCATTGATTTTCCAGGAAGAAAAAAATTGCCTCTGGCTACTAAACCGAATTAGTAGTCACTGATGACCAATTATTTTAGCCCGCTGTGAACGGAAAGCCGCACTAAAATCCGGTTTGTCAGACCCAAGGCTCCCTTCTCAAACACCTTTCAACAAATGTGTACCTAAAGTCCCTCAGAAGCTTCCTACAGCTTCCTCTCTTCCTCCAAGTTCTCCAGCTCCACAAAGTTTTAATGAGCAGCGAAGATGAAGATGGGCTGCCATGAAAGGGGCCCCCTTTAATCCACAGAGCCCTCCTCCACATAGAGGAGCCGCGCTGGCGAATCAGAGCTGTCAGCCCTCATCCCCCCGCACGCACAAAGTGTCAGCCTAATGTTTGCAAATGATAATTTCCATTTCCCGTGCACGTCCCCAGTGCCTTCATCGGAGATCAACCCCTGGTCTGGGGTATCAATCGCCAAGCCGTGGAAGATGGATTTGATTGAACTAATTTGAAGTTTCTTGCAGATAGGAGCTGATTTTATTTCATTTTATTCCCCATTTCCCGCTTTATCAGGCTTCGTTTTGACATGGTTTTGTTGTTAGTCGTGGAACGTCAGAGTGGTGAGGAACTTTTCCGAGAGGTTCCTTCCAGGTGATCAGCAACTAATTTGTCGAAGCCCTCGGCGGTGGCCCCGCTGGCACAGATCACTGGGAGCCGCGGCGGGGTCACTGAGCACACAGCCTAACCATCAGGACCCGGCATCTTTTGAGCCGGGGACGCTGGATGGGGACCCTCCTGGCCTCCCCGCTCCATGTCCATGAGCAAACCGCAGGCAAGTTGCTTGATTTCCCTGCGTCTCGGTTTCCACGTCTGGAGGCAGGAAGGTTCACGCTCCCTTTCAGGATCATGCAAGAGTCAGTGAGACTGCAGTTGGAGCACTCACCAGCAGGCTTGGTATAGTAAGTGCTCATTAAAACAGGAGGCTGTTGGAGGGCTGTGCGGCACGGTGCCAGCCAGGCCTGACCTCCATCTTAGTTCACGCTGAGCCGTCTGTCTGGAGTCTCACTTCTCTGTCCAGTCACCTCTGGGTCACCCTAGAGACCCATTAAAAGGCTCAGAGGGGACTTTGCTCATTCCACGCCCTTGCTCAATTAACTGTGTCTACACTGGCAATCAGCCTTCTGTTCTGCAGGGGGGCAGGGTTGCAGGATGGCTACACCCACAGGCTTCCCAGGCAAATACAATATGTCACCCACAGGCTGTGTGGTCTTGGGCAAGACATGAACTTCTCTGGGCCTCAGATTTCTCACCTGTGAAAAGAGGATCTTAGTATCTGTCTCTAGAGTTATTGTCTGAAGGACACAGGAAGCAGGCAGGAAGTGCGAGCTGGGATGGTGACCGGTGTTTCTGCCACGTGCCCTGTGACCTGGAGTGCAGAGAGCCCAGTCCATGATGGGGAGCTCGTTAATGCTCCTGGATGGGCCGGGTGGATGGATGGATGGACGAGTGAATGCAGAGTTGAGATGCGTAGCCCCTCTGCTGAGTCTTTCCTCCCCCTGCAATGGCCTTGGATCCTCAAATCCTGTTCCTTCCTTTCCACTGGTTCACGCCACCACCACAGCAACAGTTCCAAAGTGTGACTGTCAGCATGCCCTCTCTCCTTGTGCAGAAACCTTCCACGGCTCCCTAGTACCTTCACAGAGACTTTTTTCTGTGATGACTCTTGCCTTGGCTATTTTCTCCTCAATCTGTCTTCTTAGTTTTTTCTTAAAAAAAAAAAAAACTTTACTGAGGTATAATTTACAGATAATGCAATAGTCCATATATAATTTGATGAGCATCGACAAATTTATACACCTGGGTATCCAATGAAGGCAGAGCACATTTCCATCACCCCAGAAGTCACCCGTTCTCCTTTGTGGCCAGTCCTCCCCCACCTCCAGGAGGACCCCTGCCCTGACCAAGCTCCCCAACTCTGGTGTGGACCCAGGCGGATTCCCTCTGCCCTCCTGGCCCAGGAGCCCCTCTCCAGACATTTGTGCACAGCCAGCCCTCTGTTCCTCTCTCTCTGGGCTCCAAATTGCCTCTAAGTGCCCCCAGCCTCCCATCCCCAACCCCAGTACTCTGGGGGACCCTTCCAATGTCACGTGGAAGCCTGAATCACTTTCAAACGTGCTTTTAAAAAGTCATAACGAATGGTCTGCGAGTCCCAGATTTCCCTGGTCCAGCCCCCTTCTCTGCAGAACGAGTCCCATAGCGCACCCCTAGGAAGGGGCCCTGCCCTGCGTCACCCGTCCTGACCGCGCCCTCTGTTCTCAGGATGGGGTGGGGTGCCACTGTGGTCCCATTCGTCCTCCAGGATCCGCTCTGACACCCCGACCACAGTAACTGAGCCCCCGTGCCAGAGAGAGGCATCAAACGTCCAGAGCTTGGCCTCAGTGCCTGCACCGAGGCTGACACCCCGGGCGGGGGAGGCCAGGGAGCTCCTGGGGGCACACAGGCACAGAGATGGCACCGAGCCTTTGAAAATCCTGCCCGACACCCCGCGGCAAGGAGAAGCCACGGGTGGATCCTGAGGAAGACAGCATCAGGTGGGCACCGTTGGAGAGGCCTCAGTTCCTGTGTGGAGGAGGGTCTGGTGATGGCAAGGACAGTGTCTGGGGAGGTCTTGGGTCCTGTATGAGAATAGCCAGGCCCCCAGGTTTGGCTTCTATCTGCAGTCGGTTAGCTGGCAGCCCCTTCAGCCTTCTGGGAAATGGATTTGCAACCTCTTGGCTGCAGATGCCGTAGCTGGAGTGGTAGGGGTCCAGGCTGGGCTGCTGAGTGTGCTGTGTGACCCTGGGCCAGCCATTTGACCTCTCTGGGCTTCGGTCTCCCCACTCCCACATTTCCCACCTCGTTTAGTGAAGATAAATAATTGAGATCTTCTGAGTGAACCTCTGCAGTTCTTCACAAGAAAGCTGCAGTTTGGATGGCTATAATTGTGACCATGGGGGCTCTCAGCCTGGGGCAAAATCATTCATTTTGGAGTGGAATAAAAAAAAAACTGAACAGAATTTAAGGTAGCAGCAAAAAATAGTTGCAGAAGAAAACAAGAAAAATGGTTCCTAAAGACATATCCCAGCAGGGCTGAGCACATGGGAAAATGCTGAAACTCCCCAGCCCGGAACAGTGCAGCGCCGGGCTCCGGCCAGGAGCCTCCCTGGGGCCTGGAGGCCCTGCCATCCTCCACTGCTCATGGTGAAAAGGGTGAAAAAAAGAAAAACGCAGCCAGGAGACTTCTGATCTGATGTTTGCAGGGCTGTGCATGGAGGGGCTGGTGGGTGGGGGTGGGACATGGATTCTGACCCAGATCCATCACCCCCATCACTGGCTGTGTGGCCCTGGCCGAGGCACATGACCTCTCAGACATCGATTTCTTTCTTTCTTTGTTTCTTTTTTTTTGGCTTTATTTGTTGCAAAAGCCTCCCATAAAACCAGCAAGTAGACTGGAGGGGGAGGGGGCCCCCGGGGCCCCCTTCCCCCCCATCACATCTGCCTCCCTCCCCCGGGACCATCATCTCTGGCTTCCTTCTGGTCTTTTTTCCAACCTTCTCACCTGTGTTGATGCACTTACGCAGGTCTGACTCTTCCTCCCCAGCTTCTTATTTTATACTTGACTGACATCTTGGAGATCTTTCTGAGTCATTACACGTGTGGCCACTTCGTTCTTCCCGGCAGCTGTATCGTAGCTCCTGATAAATGTGACCAGTGCAGTGACCAAGTGGGAGGGGCAAGGGGATTCGGAATCTGAGTGTCGTCGCCTTGTCCAAACCTGTTCTGAGGGTCAACTTCTTTCCCAGGTGAGGTCTCTGTGGCTTTTCTGCTCACTTCCAATTCCAAAAGACCAAGCTCTTTTTTGTTTATTTGTTTTAACACATTTATTGTGGTAGGGCTCCTGTACAGTAGACTACACAGATTTCAGATGTACAGTTTGATGAATTCTGACAGATGTGCACGCCCGTGAAGCCACCACCACAATCAAGAGAGCTAACACTTCCATCTCTCCCCAGGAGGTGCAATTTACGAATTCCCAGTTTATCCCTTCCCATCCCCTTTAACCCCTGGTAACCATAAGTGTTCTCAATGTCTCTGAGTCTGCTTCTGTCTTATAGATAAGTTCATTTGTGTCATTTTTTTAAGATTCCACATAAAAGTGATAATATGGTATTTTTCTTTCTCTTTCTGGCTTCCTTCACTTAGAATGACGATCTCCAGGTCCATCCATGTTGCTACAAATGGCATTGTTTTATTATTTTTTATGGCTGAGTAGTATTCCACCACCCACTTACCCCCCCCCACATCTTCTTTATCCAGTCATCTGTCAATGGACATTTGGGTTGTTTCCACATCTTGGCTATTGTAAATAGTGCTACTATGAACATTGGGGTGCATGTGTCTTTTTTAATTGTATTTTTCTCCAGATATATGCCCAGGAGCGGGATTGTCAGATCATATGATAAGCCTATTTTTAGTTTTTAAGGAACCTCCATACTGTCCTCCATAGTGGCTGCACCAATTTACATTCCCACCAGCAGTGAAGGAGGGTTCCTTTTTCTCCACAGCCTCTCCAGCATTTATCGTTTGTAGACTTTTTACTGATGGCCATTCTGACTGGTGTGAGGTGATACCTCACTGTAGTTTTGATCTGCATTTCTCCAACAGTTAGTGATACTGAGCATCTTTTCATGCACTTGTTGGCCATCTGTATGTCTTCTTTGGAGAGGTGTCTATTAAATCAGTTGCATTTCTATACACTAACAAGGAAATAGCAGAAAATGAAATTAAGGAAACAATACCATTTACCATCCCACCAAAAAGAATAAAATACTGAGGAATAAACCTATCCAAGGAGGCAAAAGGCCTGTACTCCAAAAACTATGAGACACTGATGAAAGAAATTGAAGATGTCATTTGCTCTTATAAGTGAGACTGACTGATAGTGTAAATACACATTCTCTTGGTCTTACTCTGGGATCATAACATGATGTGGGAAGCTTTTTTATGAAAAGTTCTGGAAAGCCCTGGAATACCATTCTCAGCAAGGCTGGGAGGCTCACATGTGAACACACTCAGGCCTGGTCCCCACGGCTCTTTTGACATTTTGTTTACGCACTTCAGTCAACCTTGATCTTTTTATTTTTTCCTGGACAAATCACCCATTTTGTTTTGCTTTCACATTATTAGCATAAAGGTCTACGGAACACTGTTATAATGAAAAGAAACGTCTTACCTGCTACTGCAGGGCAGCGCTAGGTTTTGTGGGACCGGGAGATTGTTCAAGTTTGGGAGCAGTCTTTAAAAAAAAAAAATTCAGAATCAGGAATTTAAATTTAGGCATAAAACTGAATACTTAATTAGAAGGAGAAGAGAAATCAGAACAAATTAAAATTTTAAATAAGCTGACAAACATCATAAACCACAAAACCCCAGAAAATAACACATTTTTAAAAATTTAATTGCCTGACACTCCCTATATTCATTTTTCCCTCACATTTTTTTTTTAGCTGCACGCTCTTTGATCACCTCTTCGTACGACAGTCATTTTGTTAATGTTCTTCCATAAAGTAGAACGCTCTTCTAGTCTTCCCTCTAACCTGCTTGATTGCATTTTCAAACATATTTTACTTTGAAATAATTATAGGTTCGCCGGTGACTGTAATAATAGTACAGAGAAGTCCTGAGTGCTTTTCACCCTGTTATCCCCAGTGATAAAATCTCACATAACTATGGTGCGATGCCAAAACTAAAAACCTACCCTGGTGCAGAACACAGCCTTCACTCCGGTGGCACCAGTCTTACACGCCCTTCTTTGTGTGTGTGCATCTGGTCTCCATGCATGTGACCACACGTGTAGATCTGTGTAACACAATCAAGGTACACAACTGTTCCATCACCTCAAGCACCCTCTCTCACACTGCTGCATAGCGACCCCTTCCCCCATGGTTCCCTAATCCCTGGGACGTTCCGAGAATGGTGGATACATGGAATCGCACAGTATGTGGCCTCTTGAGACTGGCCTAATGGCCTTGACGTCGGCCAACTTGTTGCTGTTTCGATGTTTCCTTTGCTGTTTTTGAATGGAGGCGCTGGGGATGGAGCCCAAGACCTCGTGGGCACTAAGCGCACGCTCGCCCACTGAGCCACAGCCCCCGCCCCCAGGAGTTCTCTGTGCAGTGTAGATGAGGGTCCTCTGCCAGACGCGTGGTCTACATTTTCTCCTAGTCATGGTTTGTCTTTCCATCTTCTTAAAAGCATCCTTCCCAGAGCAAAAGGTCTTAATTTTGAGGAAGTTTAACTTCCCTATTTTTTTTCTCCCGTGGATCGTGCTTTCCGTCTCAAGCCTAAGAACTGATCACCTAGCCTAGCCTAAGCCCTGAAGCTTTTCTCCTATGTTTTCTTCTGAAAGTTTTATAGTTTCATGTTGTACATTTACATCTATAAGCCACTTCGAGTTAATTCTTGTATAAGGTGTGAGACTTGGGTCAAGAGTTTGGTTTTGGGTTTTGGGTTTTGGTTCTGGTGTGTTTGATTTTGGTTTTGTCTCTGACGTCAAATTGTTTCAACGTCATTTGTTGAAAAGGCTCCCCTTCCTCCATCAGATTACAGTTTCCATCAATTTATTCTCTTTAGAACACTGAATTGTGAAAAATGTACCTCCTAAAATTTTGCCTAATCTGTCTTTCTCTGTCTCCTTCCCGCCCTCTCTCCCCCTCTCTTTTTCAACAACACCCAACTGTTGAGAGCAGCCCTGTGCCACGTCTCCTCAGACCTAAACCATTCCTACTGGTGTTGGTTTTCACTGGCCAAGACCAGTTATAAACCAGTAGCGAATGAATGAGAGAGTTTCTGCGTGGGAGGGCACCTGGTGAGGGCCATCTGAGGGTGGGCTGCTCAGGGACAGGGGTCTGAAGGGCTGACCCAGCAGCTGAGACCTGGAGGCAAAGGAGCCGCCAATGTCAGGGAGGATTTTGGAGAGGGAAGGGCTTTGCTGGCCATGACGAGGAGTCTAGGCTGAGAACTGGGAGGCCCTTGAGGGTGTTTAAAGCAAGGAATGATGTGATATGATTTATGTCCTGGGTTTTCCCCATGTCAGACAAGCCTCTCCACCTTTTTACCCAACTTAATGAGCCAGAGCAGAAATGGGCAAAGCCCGGCGGACCCCCTTCATCCAGCCCAGGCTGGGCTGGTGACTCACAAGGTGTGTCAGCTCTTCTCCCACTCGGAGCCCCTCCCCGCCTCTTTCCAGTAATGGGAACCGCCGGCCGGTGCAGGACACAAAGACGGCCGGCGGGCAGCGAGGGTGCAGGAGGCGGCGAGGGGAGGTGCGCGCTGACGTGCGCGGCGGGGGCAGCTGGGAAGACAGCTTTTCTGTCGTGAATGGCCTCTTGGGGTAGATCTTGAGGATGATACGTCTTGTGTCATTAGAAAGCATGGCTATAAACGAGGCTGCCCAGAAGCACGGGGTGTGTAATAATTAAGTAATAAAAGTCACCGCAGGGGTAAAGGAACCAGAAAACAAAGCAGCTCTATTCATAGAAGCACTGCAGGCTGCTCTGCCACAAGACCTCTGTATTCAAGTGGCATTTCAAAGCCACTGGGTCCCCATTCAAATGGAGACCCAGGTCAGCCTGGCCCCAAAGAGGTCCTCACACAGAGGGGGTGAACTGTCCCAGGGGGCACAGGCTTGGCAGCAGCGTCGGGGCTGGATGTTTAGGGTCCATTCTGGCTCTATGTCTGTCTCTGGGGCCACAAAATCAGCAGTCAGTGAGGGACAATAGGGACGGGAGGGGACTCAGGCTAAGTGATACTTGCTATTCAGCACCAGCCAGTTGTTGCCCCTGAGGAATGCAGACCTGCACAGTCAAAACTGAGACATCTTCAGGACAATCTGGAAAGCTGGGTTTTTTAGTGTAAAATTTCCCAGTTGGTGAGTGTTGACAACTGTGAAGACTTTATAGACTGCCGTGGCAGCCAAATAAAACACAAAGCCAGAGGCTCCAGGTTTGCACCATCGGTTCGCTGTCTGTACCATCTTTGGGAGTCACCTCTCTCCTCATTTCCTCCTTCCCTTGTCTGTGAAATAAGATCATTTGGGAAGATCAGAGGCTCTGAACATTTCTGGGGGCATTTGCACCTTTGAAAATGTGATAAAAGTTGTGGACCCTCTCCCTGGACACAGTGTCTGTACGCTCCTGCTCAGAAATGATGGTCTGCGACTTCCCGGGACTTCAGGGGGTTAAGAGCTTCAGGGATGGATGACCTATGAGGTCTTAAGCCTCCAAGTGTGGGTCCCGGACACAGCACCTCTAAACATCCTAGACCCATCAAACCTGAACGTGCCTGTAACAAGATCCCCCAGGTATCCATGCTCACATGACAATTGGCAAAACACCGCTGGATGATGCCTTCAGCTGTGAAACACCGTGATTTCTGTTTCCAGGACCTTCTCTGGACAGCGCTCATCTGCACAGCAGTTTCTCTGGGTGTTTCTCAGAATGTGGGTTGAGGAACGTGTGTATACTCGTTTCCTGGGACAGCCGTAACAAATTACCACCAACCTGATCACTTCAAACAACAAATGTATTTTCTTGCATCCGGCAGTCCTGGAGACCGGAAGCTTGAAATCAAGCTGTGGGCGGGGCCATGCTCCCTCCGAAAGTTCTAGTGGAGAATCTTTCCCTGATTCTTCCAACTTGTGGGGGCCCCAGGCGTCCCTTGGCTTGTCTCTACCTCTGCCTTCACCCCACTTCCTTTACCACTCTTCTGTGTGTGTCTATGAAGACACTTGTCATTGGATTTAACCCCCCACCCCAAAAGCATTTACATAACCAGGAATCCCATCTCGGGATCCTTAACTTGACCACATCTGCAAAAGCTCTTTTTTCAAATAAAGTCATATTCACAGGTTCTGGAAGTTAGAATGGAAATATTTGCAGGAGAGGGGGACCATTCAACCCACGACATTCTGATTCAGAACTACTTCCTTTATTTGCTAAAAATGCTCTTTCTTGGGCCCCACTCCCAGATTTCCTGGATCAGAACCTCTGGGGACAGGGCCTAGGTGATTTTTATGCACCGTAAAATCTGAGACCCTCTGGCCCAGAGACATGAGAAAGCAATCAGCTCAAGTCTGATGGAGAAGGCCATGAAGACCTTCTGTGACCCAAAGGAAGATTAGAAAGAAGCAAGCAGGGGTAAGAATGAGCTTCAATCCCTAGGTTTTCTCCTTTTTCTCTTTTTATTTCTTATTATGAAAAATTTCAAACACGCACCAAAGTATAGCAAGTAGAGTAACGTGCTCCCATGATCAACCCGCATCACACGGCTTAACCACGAGTAATGTATTCTGCCAATTCTGTTTCTTTCTTGTACTTTGTATTATTTTGTTTTACTGTGCTTTATTTATTTATTTATTTATTTTTGCTGGAGTTTTTTTTAAATCAAATTCTAAGCTACATATTATTTTACCCCCAAAACCTTCAGGATGTATCACTCACATTAAAACTTAAATAACCACAATACCATTATCACATATAACAAGACTAGTGATATTTCCTCATGGCTTCTAAAACTCAGTGTTCACCTTTCCCTGGTTGCCTAAAAAATAGCTTTTCCCCATTGGTTTGTTTGAATCAGAATCTGAACAAGGTCCAAACGGTGCCTTTGGTTGATGCCTTTCTGAAGTCACTTTTAATCTATGTCACTTCCTCATCTTCTTTTTCCTTCAATGTCCTTTGTTTTTTCAAGTGACTGAGTCATTTGTCTTGTAGAATGTCCTACACACCAGACTTGGCAGAGGGCATCCTCATGGTGGTGTTTGGTGTGTTCCTCTGTCCCCTGCAATTCCTATAAATTGCAGTAGCTGGGCTGAGAGCTGTGTGTCCAATAAGGCGCCCTAATCACCTGTGGCGTTTGAGCACTTGACCCACAGGCTGGCGCCACTGAGGAGCCAAATATTTCATTTTATTTAATTTTAATGAATTTAAATTCAAAATGTAAAACAACCTTTTCAATACCCCATGACTATCTTTAAGTGGGTAACATGCTGACATGATAATATTTCAGATATATTAGGGTAATAAAATATATTAGTAGGGGGAGGGTTTAACTCAGTGGTAAAGCATGTGCTTAGCATGCCCAAGATCCTGGGTTCAATCCCCAATACCTCCATTTAAAAAATATGTAAATAAATAAACCTAACTACTCCCCCCAAAAAAGAATTTAAGAAATTATTTTTTTATTGAAGTACAGTCGGTTACAATGTGCCAATTTCTGGCATACAGCACAATGTCCCAGTCATGCATGTACATACCTATATTAATTTTTATATTCTTTTTCAGTAAAGATTATTATAAGATATTGAATATAGCTTCCTGTGCTACACAGAAGAAACTTGTTTTTTAATCTATTTTTATATATAGTGGTTACCATTCGCAAATCTCAAACTCCTAAATTTATCCCTTGCCACCCCCTTCCCTCCCTTACCCCCACCCCTGGGTAATCATAAGATTATTTACTATGTCTGCAAGTCTGTTTCTGTTTTGGAGATGAGTTCAATAGTGTCTTGAATTTAAGACATTCAAATAAAACAGATCAGTGGAATTAATACCATCTGTTTATTTTTGGACCCTTTAACATGGCGACTGGAAGTATTTTGGTTACATGGCAGCCCACACGATATTTCTGTTGGACAATGCTGGTCTAGAGGTCTGATTAGCTTCAGTTCACTTTGGGTGTTTTCCCCCCAAAAACATCTGATGGGTGGTGCTGAGTACCTCCTATTGTATCACTTCTGGCACCGTGTCTGTCACTTTCAGAGGCAGTAAGATGGATCTTGGGGTAAATTCTGTGTTATGGATATTTTACCCCAATAAAAAAAAGTGGTCATTTGGTTCAGCTGCTACCCATCCCTGTGAAGTTCCCCATCAGCTTTCCACCTAATATTTAGCAGCCATTGATTATTACCTAAATCCATGATTTCATCACGAGTTGCAAAGTAATGATTCTCTTCCCTTCAATTTTGTCCTTCATCCTGGATTTTATTAGCTTTGGTTTTTCTGTAAAGAAGTCCCCTCATCTCCCTTTAGGTTTCTCTGACACGGTCTCATGCAGCTCCGGGACCTTACCCTCTCATCTCCAGGATGGGGGTGATCATAGTACCCACTCTACAGTGCTGTGCAGGAGTGGGGCACACAAAATGCTCTACACAGGAGAAGTGCTCCTTGGCTGGAGATTCCTGTCAGAGAGAACCAGAGCTGACTGCTAAAAGCGGCAGAGACGGATTTTATCCAGTACTATTGCAAAGGGGAAAGTGAATTTGCTATAGGGCTGCCCTCAGTTCTGAATACAGCCCAGGAGCAGAGTGGGTGGAAAGCTACTGAGAGGAGAGAGACCTCAAGGGTAGGGGGATTCTTGCTAAACTGACTTAACAGGATTATTGGCAAAGGCAGGCCAAGGTGACCAGTACCAAGGGTGGGGGACTGACCTAGCAGGGTCCTTTGGTACTGGCATCAGCAGCCAAAGCCAGGTCTCGAGGATGAGCTCTAATCAAACAGAGGGCTCTGGGGATCCTGTCTACAGTCTGGTCAAGGAGAGAGTCTGTCTCCCCGTCAGGCCCAGCACTTGGTCTGGGAGCAGTGTTTGTTGACTGACTCACACACGGCACCTGTTTCTTCAACGGCTGCAGAAGGTGGTAAAGAGCCCCTCACAGGCTTGGGGGGAGCACTTTGCCTTGTAGCCCCCACCATCAGGTGG
The DNA here is from genome assembly GCF_048773025.1 of Camelus bactrianus. Classification (NCBI taxonomy): domain Eukaryota; kingdom Metazoa; phylum Chordata; class Mammalia; order Artiodactyla; family Camelidae; genus Camelus; species Camelus bactrianus. The sequence continues at coordinate 74,289,621 of NC_133542.1, forward strand.
GCAGCCTCCGGGGGAGAAGGGCCCTCTGGCCCTTCCCAGACCTCAAGCCTGTCTGACCTCCTCCCCACAGGCCCTCCACCCCGTTCTTTGATCTGCTGCAGCATCGGTACCAGCAGCTCTGGGTGCAGGAACAAAAGGCCACACAGAAAGCCATTAAACTGGAGAAAAAGCATAAGGTAAACGCAGCTCTCACTCCACAGTGGATGACTGTCGGGGCCGGAGGGAAGGGAGGTGATGGCGGGGCTGTGCGTGTTTGTTGCTGGGGGTGGGACTGGGGAACCAAGTTGCTTATTGCTTTGTTGAAAGGGTCTTGGTGATGATCAGGTTCAACCTCGACTTAAGCCCCGAGAGTGGCAGACTCTGACTGGCATCACCCATAAATCGGCCCTGTGTGCCCCGGCGGCAGAATGGGAACCCTGTCTCCCAGCTCCTGCCCGGAGACTCTCCCACCAAACCTCGTCATGACTCCACACATCTAGAAGTCAGATTGTAAACTAAACTCACCTGGCCTGGTCTATCTATAAAGAAAATGCTGGGTGGGGAGGGTTTAGCTCAGTGGCAGAGGGTGAGCTTAGCATGCACAAGGTCCTGGGTTCAATCCCCAGTACCTCCATTAAAAAATAAATAAATCAAAATAGACCTAATTGCTTCCTCCCAAAAGAAAAGAAAAGAAAAGGCGGGTAAGGCAAAGTTAAAAGAGAACAACCCACTTCCAGGAGGGGGCTGTCAAGAATACATTTTATCAAACGTTAGTAATATGTTTTGTTTCCAGTTCATGAATAAGCCCCACCCAATACACTCCACGCCCATCAGACACATCATCTCAAGTGCACTGGACCAGCCTGCGAGGAGGGTGTTACCCGAGCTCCCAGACTGGCACAAGGGAAACTTGAACTGAGGACAGTACGACATCCAAGCACTGCCCATTGCTAACAGTACGAGGCTCGGTGAGGTTTTTACCTGGGAAAAAAACCTTTAGCTGTTAATTTGTATTGCTGACCGCACTGAAGATGCTAGACATGGTACTCCCTTTAAAATGGATTCTGAAATTCGAACTTTTGGAGCACTAAGGCTGGCCTCTTCTCCAGGAGATCCAGACTGATCACGGCAAAATCAGAATCGCTTTATGTTCACGTGGCGTTACACAGATTTCGTCCGCAGCACGACTTCAGTGTCTGGTTGCTGCAACAATCACACAAACGCCGTCCCTCCTCCACGTTCCACGCGGAGAACTGGACCCTGCGTGCAGCCCTCGTTGCTGTGTTTTCTCCTCGGGAACGCCCCGTGAGGTCCACATCTCATCAGACCATTCAGTTTATTTCACTTTCAGATGGTGGAACTGAGTCTCAGAGAGACTAAGTGACTGGTCAAGGTGTCACAGCCAGGCCGGGACCCAGGAGCATCCCGCCCCGGAGCCCGGACTTTCCCTGCGGGCGTGCTCCCACTCCCGCCTGTTACAGGGAAGCTCAGGACGCCGCGACAGCGCTGGTGATGCTCCAGGACCAAGCCGGGGAGTGGAAGGGTTATCAGGGGTCCCGGCACCTTGGGACCGGCCAGGAGAGGCTGCAGGACGGAGGGGCCCAGGACCCGGGACCGGCCAGGTGCCAGTGCCCCTCCCGGCCATTCACAACAGCTCATTAAAGAGCAGAGTGCTGTAATGGTATTTTAAAAGCAGCCTGTGACTAGTTTGTTTGTTAATGACTCAAGAAAGAGTCATCTCACTATGGGAACGACCAGTTTCCGAGGGAGCATTGCCGTTACACGCTGCTTTATAGCTCCAATCTAGAGCTCCAATCTATTTAGTTTTAACGGAGCCACTGGGGATTGAACCCAGGACCTTGCCCACGCTAAGCACATGCTCTACCACTGAGCTAACCTATCCCCTGCCGGAGTCATGACTTTAATCAGCAGCTAACTCATGGCAACTCAGAGTGTCATGAGTCCCCGGAATCCCAAGCCTCCAAGGACGCATATTCTGAGTCTAGAGATGCGTGGGGACTGGCTCAGCCCCATGGCTGTGACTTTGAATAATTCATTACTTTGTTGGGGTCTCAGCTACCTCACTGGGCAAAAATAGGGGGTCAGATGAAATGAGGGCCTGCCGTGCTGGGCCAGCCCATAGTAGGCACTCAGAAAACACTTGTCGAGCCAACCAGGGAGTTCTCTTCCTGTTCCAAGATTTTCTGTGGCTGCTACATTGTCCATCAAACGGCTACAAACTCTCAGACCCACCAAATGCTGAGGGGCTGGTATACGGTTTATTGGGGTTGATAAGATGGTTGGTTTGCAAGGTCAAACTGCCACCATCCAAGGGGAAGCCTGTCTCTCCAGCAGGTAAGGCTGTCCTGGATTTGGGACGGTGATGCAAGCAGATGAAATTCTTGGTAACAACTTCCATTTAGTGAGCAGTCATCTTGGACCAGACACTCTGCTCAAAGCTAACTCAGCAAATCCTACAGTTACCTGTTTGTCAGGCATCGATGCCCCGTTTCCCACAGAGGGGACCGAGGCTGGAAAGGTGACGAGACTTGCCCGCGTCCCTCCAATTCTGAACACCAAATCATTAACCCCTGGCTAGGCAGCCTCTCTGCTTTGGTTCAAAGATGAAGTGTCAGAGTGGTTCTCGAAAGCTGAGAGGACAACTGATCCAAAGGGCTCGTAAGTTATCCACGGATGCATTCAATAAAATTAATATAACTGATTAACAAAATAAATCAATAAAAGGGGTTTGATGGGGTGTCTCTACACCAAGGCTGTAGGTATAAAAAGCCCCCTGTTCAGCTGTTAGATCTCCTGGGGAGTTTTGAACTTTCACAAGGATCACGGCCATGGGGCTAAGCTCCGACTGTGCCTGACACATTTAAAATGCAGAGTCAGGGCCCCCCAACTCTGATGCTGACGTTGGAGACCTGGGACCCTGTGTGAGTCTGCTGGGGTGACCGTTACAAAGTACCACGGACCTGGTGGCTTAAACAACAGAAATCTGTTTTCTCACCGTCGGAGGCTTCTCTGCTTGGCCTGTAGACGGCCACCTTCCTCCCGTGTCCTCACGTGGCCTTTTCTCTGTGCACGTCCCTGGTGACTCTTCCTCCTCTTAAAAGGACACCTGTCCCCACTGGACTACAGCCCCGCCCCCTGACCTCACTGAACCTTAATCACCTCCTTAAAGGCCCAGCTCCAAATACGCACTCACTGGGGGTTGGGGCTTCCACACAGGAATCTGGGGGGGGGGACACAATTCACTCCGGAGCAGACCCCATGAGCTGCAGGCCCCGAATTTGGGGCTTGCCAGCATATGTTGGGGGGCACAGGGCATGTGTTAAGGAGGAGCAGGACTTCCCCTGTGCCTCTGAAATCTCACCCACAGAGATCTCGAGGGCTCCGAACTGACCCCCACATCCCTCCCCGGGAGGGAGGCCGCCTTCCTCCTCCATGAAGAGGCCATGGCGAGGACCTGCTCCCCAGAAACGGTGACAATCCATGGACTCACACATTCTTGGTTCCAACATCGTGGAGTCCCTGGTAACCACCAGGGCTGTGATACAGAGTGAATTACACGGCTGTCTGGGACGCATCCAAACCCTCAGGGCGGCAGCGGGCCAGACCCAGAGAGCTCCAGGGACGACACACCCTGGGCATCCCGTGGTCTCACCCCGAGAGCGCTAAGCTGGGGTCATGGGTGGGGCCGGGGGCGGGAGCCAGGAAATCAGGCTGGGAGAGGGGGCGGAGCCAGGAGGAAAGTGACCACGGGCCTGCGACACCAGGCATCCTGACCCTGGGCCCTCAGGCCGCATGGTTGTAGCCCCGCTTCTCCGGGCAGCCGGGAACTGCCCTGCCTTCGCGTTCCTCCTGCAGGTGATCCTGGGGAAGCTGTACGAGACCCGGAGCAGCCAGCTGAGGAAGTACAAGCCGCCCGTGGAGCTGGGCGCCCTCTGGCACATGCCTCACTTCCAGAAGGTCAGTCTCGCCTCCCACCGCCCCCTCCCGCGCCCGGGCGGCTGCCCCTCACCCTGCCCGGCCTGTGCTTGTCCTCCAGGCAGCGGAGCTCTGTGGGCCTCTGCCCGTCGACTGGCATAGGAACAATAACAACAACAATAGTAATAGTAATGCCATAACTGCCAGGCACTGAGCTCTGCTGAGCTTCCGACTCACTGAAGTGGGGAGCTGCCACTGTCATCCCCATTTCACAGACAGGAACTGTGGAGAACTCTGGTAAGGGCAGCCTTGGACTGAATCCGGGCCGTCTGACCGCAGAGCCAGGGAGTCCGTCCACTGGGGCAGACACTGTCTGGGACAAACCCCCTCTAGTGGTGGGGCCGTGCACTGCATCCCACACTGGGGACCTGGGGGTGCAGGACAGCGCGGTGCCACCAGCACTAAGGCTCCCACGGGGTGGTGTCCCCGGGAAACTGGAGCAAATGTCTCCTGTGGCTGACGGGCTCCCAGAGTGACCTAGCTAGCATCACCAAGCCCCGGCCTCGGCACAGACCCGGGGCCCATTCGCCACGTCAGCCTGCAGCATCAGACACAGGTTCATTTCAGCGGCTCTTAGCAGGGAGAGAGCAAGGGAGGAGCTGGGGACGCCGTCATGGGAGGGACAGGGCTTCAGGAGGGTGGGAGCTGGGCATGCCCAGCTCAGGCACCGTGAGCCCTTCTAGGGGCACGAGGGTCACGCCTGGTCCCAGGAAGACAGCTGCACAAAGCAACGTTCTTGGCCAGCTCAGGCCTGGCTGCTGTGTTGAGCTAAACTGCAATTTAGACAATGAAGGGGGCCGTGCCTTCCTGAGCCTAATGCAATCGAACAGGCTGCCAGAGAAGCCTGCTTGCCCCCCTTGAAGTGGTTCTCGTGTCCTGCCCAAGTGGCCTTCATCAGCATATGTCAGTGACCATGTGCCCCGCCACCTATCAGCCCGTGCCGTCCCCACACACACACGGGCAGGAGGTGGTGGGAGGCGCTGCATCGCTGCTGCATCGCAGCCCCCGCACCCCGGCCTGGGCAGCACCATTCACCTCCGGGTCCCCGGCCTCCCCTGGTTTCCCGTCTTTCTAACCTCATCCCTCCTCCCCTTTCGCTGTCTCCCACTTAGGAGTTTCTCCATCCACAACCCCCTTCCTGGCCTCTCCTTCTTTCCTCCTTTGCTCATTTCTCTCTGATTTTCCTGCTGTTTGACATCCGTGGTGGGGGGCATCCTTGGGAACCTGCCCAGGAAGGGCCGAGACCCGTGGCTCCTCGGGGACGAGATGCCGTCGGCAGCACTCCGCCCTACAGCACTGGCTCCCAGCCCCTCTCCGCTCCGATTTAAAATCCACCCATAGCTCCCAAGGCAACGGACAAAGGAGGGCTCAGGTGGTCTCCCCTCCCTGCCATCAGAGCAAGGAAAGGGCCCCCTCCACACCCAACATCTCCCACCCCAGGTAACGTGGATTCTTCTGTATCAGGAACACCTGTCTCACACACGGGTATCCCCATAGCCTGGCCCGGAGTAGGAGCACAAATCCAGAAATAAGAGTTTTTATTTCTAAAAGACGGGGTTTGCTGACCTCAGGCCCCTTCCAGTCTTTAGATTATTGTTATAAAATACTGTTATGAGCACAGTCGCCAACCTGTGATGCTGGCCTCTTGTTTGGTGCCGGAAGCAGTGCCAAGTCATTTACAGGTATTATTTTGTAAGCATATCCTCACCCGAGGGTACAGAGGAGAGGCAGAGAGGGTTTGCGCTTTCCTCGCCCAGCACGTGGCTGGGCCTGGAACCAGGTTCCTCTGACTGCAGGGCCTGAGCTCAAAGGCACTTTCCACGGTGTCATAGAAATGATGAGAAATAGAATAAAAACGCCAGCCCCGGGGACTTCTAGAGTGTTGTTCATCTTTTCCGGGGATGTTCATGGGATTCTGGAAGTTCAGCCACAGGAATCTCAGAGCAGGGCTGGTCCCTGGGCGCCACCCAGCACAGCCCAGTAGAGAACCCGAGAGCCCCATTGTGGTACCGCCACCACTACAACATTCAGTCCCCTCCTGATTGGGAAGCACCCCCAATGAAAAGCATTTATTGAGCTCTGACTGTGTGCCAAATGCGGGACATGTATTATCTCATAGCTATGATGTCCCCATTCTACTGATGTGGAAACTGAGGCTCAGAGAGGTGAAGGAACTTGCCCTGTGAGAGGGGGGTGGCTGCCTAATCCAGGGCCTCTTCTCTGCACGGCCGGTTGGGGATGCTTCCTGAGGACACTGTCCCTCACCTCCCGGCCTCACCCCTGTGAAGGGCTCCTCTTCCCCATCAAAGGGCTCCTTTCCCACCCTTCGAGGCATTCATCCACACTGCAGCTCACTAATTAACTGGGCAATTAGTTGTTCGAGGCCCATCTTCACCTATAAAGTGTGAGCCCACAAGGACATGCCTGTCATGTTCCCCACTGTGTCCCCAGAGCCAAGCACGGGGCCTGGCACTCAGCAGGTGGCCAGTAAATGTCTTTGGAAAGAACGAACGAAGGATAGAGCACAGGTAACTATATTTGCCATCTTGTAATAACCTGTAATGGAAAAGAGTCTGAAAAAGATTGCATAACCGAATCACGTTGCTGTACACCTGAAACTAACACAACATTGTAAATCAACTGTACTTCAGTTTTTAAAAAAAGAATGAATGAAGGAGTGGATGAATGAATGAGTGGCCAGCCCAGAAGGACAGAAGAATTTACAAGCCTTTCACAGATCTGATGAAACCGCCGCCCCAACCAAAACGTCCGGGTGCCCGCCGGCCCCTGGCAGCCACTGACGGGGTCTGGACTCAGAAGGGCCGGCCAGAGCCACTCCTGCTGCTGCTGTGGTGGCCCCAGGAGTGTCTTTGTGCCTCGTGTCTGCGCTGATCCTCACCCCCCTCCCCACCCGGCCCCATTATGAAAGGAAAAAGCGCTTCCAAAAAAGTGGAACATGTCACAGTGATGGATAACCTAAATGGACTCTCCCCGCTCGTGAACAGATGTCGACGCTGAACTCTGTCAGAAATAATTAAACACCTTTCACACGGAAAAGCAGCGGGCAGGGCGCAGGCGCTCCTGGGCTGGGTCAGCGCAGAGCAAGCTGGCTTTCCATCCCTCCCCATCCGGCACCAAGCAGGGCACCTCCGGGTCCGGAGCCCAAGCGGGACCAGGGAGAGGAGCAGAAGCACCCCTTGGTGGGGTCCTGGTCCAGCCCCACAGCGTCCAGCGCTCCCTCCTGGTCTGTGTGACCAGCAACCACCGCCCGAGGGCCAGCGCCCAGAGGGAGGGTCGGCCGGCAGCTGGTGAGTGGATATGCTACCGGAACACTCACCATGGGCCACCAGCCAGTCACCAGGCTGGGCCAGTGGCTGGACCAGCGCCTGGACCCCCCTGGACCTCAGTTTCCTCATCTGAAAATTGGGGGGGTACTAGTTCTTAAGGATTTCTTCCAGCCCAAGGTTCCGTGATCCCAAGTTCACTGGCAAGGAGCCATGTGGCAGGAGGCACGGGGGCTCCTGGAGGTGGCAGACCCCAAACCCAGAGTTTTTTGGAAACTGTGAACTCATCACCTCGTCCCTGAGTGGTGGGACCGCTGGGCTTGGGGCCCATGCCCTCTCTGCCTGGAGGCCAGACTCTCTCTGTCCTTGGTGAGGTGTGCTGGGGCTGTGGGCAGGGAGGAGGGGGCGGTGTGTGTGTGTGTGTGTGTGACTCTGGGTCAGCCAGACCTGGGTCACGTGGTGACCCTGCCACTCCTGGCCTGTGAGGCTACCTGTCCAAGGCCCCGTTTTCTCTTCTGTAAAATGGGCCAGTGACACTGCCCTGGCAGGGCTGCTGGGAGGATTCTGCAAGAACAGGTGTACGACATTTAGCAGAGCACCTGACCCTTATCACATCACCTGTGAATGGCAGCTGCTGTGCGGATGGTCCTGGTGGTCACTCACTCATTCATTCATTCACAAAACTTGTCGCCGAGCACCTTAGTGTCAGACTCTGTTCTTAGTGCTGACGACACACCACTGTGTGATGGACGGCAGACAGGTAACTGCACAGGTGGATGGCTAGACGGGGACGTTTAAAGAAACTCCACCCTCGGGTGTCCATTCCCACAGCCTGAAATGCTGCAGAGATACCAACCTTGAGCTGGTGGCCCCGAGTCTGGGGGTAGGGACAACCCTCATGATGATAACCCCATCAACGCAATTCAGGCACAGGCTGGCCCACCCTGTTCTCCTGCCTTTTGCCGAAACCTCCTCAGGTGTTTCCAGCACGGGGCCAGACACCCGGCTTGGCCAGGACAGCCCTCCTTTGGGCCAGCTGGGAGAACAGCACGCCCCCAACCCCGCTCTCAAAAGTGACCCAGTCTGAACCACATGGTCTACGGTCATCTGGTCAACATGGTTTCTCCCTCTTTACCAAAAGGTTGCCAGTCCAGTAGGCACATGAAAAAATGCTCAATATCACTAACTATTAGAGAACCACAAATCAAAACTACCACGAGGTAACACTGCACACCAGGCAGACTGGCCATCAGTAAAAAGTCCACAAACAACAGGTGCTGAAGAGGGTGCAGAGGAAAGGGAACATTTCTACACTGTTGGTGGGAATGTAGTTTGGAAGCTACAGCCATTATGGAAAGCAGTATGGAGATTCCTTAAAAAACTAAAAATAGACTTACTATATGATCCAGCAATCCCACTCCTGGGCACATATCTGGAGGAAACTCTAATTTGAAAAGATACATGCACCAATGTTCATAGCAGCACAATTTACAAGAGCTAAGACCTGGAGGCAACCTAAATGTCCACTGACAGATCATTGGATGAAGAAGATATAGATATAATGGAATACTACTCGGCCATAAAAAAGAATAAAATAATGCCATTTGCACCAACATGGGTGGACCTGGAGATTGTCATATAAGTGAAGTAAGCCAGAAAGAGAAAGAAAAATACCATATGATATCACTTTATATGTGGAATCTAAAAAAATGAGACAAATGAACTTATTTACAAAACAGAAACAGACTCACAGACATAGAGAACAAACTTGTGGTTACCAGGAAGGGAAGAAGGGGGTAGAAGGATAAATTGGGAGTTTGGGATCTGCAGATACTAACTACTGTACAAAACATAAATAAACAGCAAGGTCCTACGGTGTAGCACAGGGAGCTCTATTCAATACCTTGTAACAGCTATGATGAAAAAGAATATGAAAAGGAATATATATATGTATGTGTAACTGAATCACTACGCTGCACACCAGAAACTAACGCAACATTGTAAACTGACTATACTTCAATTAAATAAATAAATAAACAAAACCAAAAGCCCAAAAAGACTGCCGGTGATAATGGCCCAAAGACAAAGGGACAGAGCCCCAAGTATTTATGGGACACTGACAACAACAGTGAAAGTCTGGACGCTGCTGCCAAGCAGTGACTTAGGTACGTGTTGGGAGATATTACAGATATTACATAGCTGATTCACAGCATTGTGGAATATTACACAGCCACTGAAAATATTGACTTCAGTCTGTGCTTACTGACATTTTAATATTTTCAGGGGTTGGGGTATAGCTCAGTGGTAAAGTGTATACTTAGCATGCACGAGGTCCTGGTTTAATCCCCAGTACTGTCATTAAAATATATAAATAGTAAATAAATATGTAAAAATTACAAAATATGTTGCCACTTTAATAATAATCTCCCCACATGTTACTGGGGGAAACAAGCTGTACTGTGACCCCGTTTGGAAGGAGGCATCCATACGTCACGGAGGAGGGGTCCCACGTGGCAGCAGCCATGACCCCGGGCTGAGCTGGAGGCTGTTTACTTCCTCGGATGCTCTTCTCCGCCTTGTTTCCCTTTTTATAGTGAGCACTGGTAACTTTTACAAAACCAGGAAGTCTATTTTTAAAAAGTGTTTTTAAGGAGGGGGACTTACCCCCTTCCCCGGGTGCCTGTCCCAGTGCTCATCCCCCTTTCCGCGCCATTCCCCACCAAGGGCTCACAGAACGCTCCCGGGATGCTGGCCAAGCCTGGTTTCTCCTACTCGGTTTCCATCAGGCGTGAAGGTCAGAGGCCCGCGCTCTCCCCCTGCCATGAAGGTGGCTGACGCTGAGTCCAGATCTCTAGGGCCAAGCCCATGACATAATTGGAGGTTCGAGATCCATTTTAGAGGGGGTTTGCCCAAGCATCTTGGGGTCTCCACTTCAACCTGGACACGCCGCCCCCCGCCCCCATCACTGCCCCATCTTTCCTCTACAGCCCCGATACCCACTTACATTACATAGTCGTTCAGTCACCAAAGTATGAACAAATTGACTATATTTTCATTTGGCTTTTGGTTTCAGCCCCACTGCTTTAGAATAATGGCTCAAGCTATTAAGCTAACAGTTTGATTTACAAGCTCTTGTGCTCTGAACCCTGGGATCAGACTCCTCTCTTTGTGGAAGACCAGCCCTGCCTCGGGTCTCCTGGGTCCCTGGCTTCCTAATAGAACAGGAGACGGCGGCGGGGAAAAAAAAATCAGCAGTCAGTCAAGCAGTGACACCCAGAGATGATTAGTGAGAGCTGCTCAATCTAAGAAAAGGATTTTCTTCCCTACCTTTAAGCTCTCTCACGAATCATAACTGGCTGGGAAGTTAACTCTCTGTTAAACCCCCCGAGCGGGCTCTCGACCTGTCCACCTCTCAGCCGCCCCCTCTCCAAAGGGCCTGCACGATTCAAATAAAGATGCACCGTTGTCTGCCCGGGGTCTCTCAAGCCGCAGAGTCACTCGTTCCAGACCCAGGAAGGGCAGACTTCAGATGTACTGCCCCTCCCCAAGGTCCCTGCCTGTCGCTCTGTTACATGGGAATAAGAATCGTGCCAGGCTGCCGCGTAGGGCACTGAGAGCAGGGATGGTACATGTCACACGCGAAACAGGGCAGCAGGAAGGATGATTCAGAGGCCCCGATGCTCTTGACATTTCTTCCCTAAATACAGACCCCCCCCCATCATAAATCAGATCAGTATGCAGAGGAGCTGACTCACTGAAGGGATAAAAGCAGAGGCTTAATTGGTTTTACATAATCCGGCACCTTGGAGAGACAGACTTTTTAGGCACCTGCTCACGAGGTGACATTGCTCCTTAAATACTGGCAAGTCGCAAATGGCCAGAGCCGAAGCCCTAGGGATGGGGACAAGAGGCTGGGGAGGGGGTGAGGGGCAGAGAGGAGATAGCGGCCAAGCTTCTGCAGCAGCTGGAGAAATCTTGGGGTCTGGAGGGACCTGGGGCATGGAGGGAGATGGCAGGTGTCGTGGGGGATGAGGGAGCTGGCACTTGTAACAGAAACAGCCCTGCAACCTGGGGACCCCCAGCCTGGCTGTCCCTTCATCTTTCCAACACCTGGGAATTTTCAGTTTAATCCAGAAACCCTTCTCCCCCACTGGGTGCAAAAATATTTCAAATTTCGTGTTGAAAATCAGCCGGAAAATAGACTAAGACAGCTTGTTTTGACATCAGGTATATATTTCTAATCTCTGGAGAGAGCTAGAATCTCATGTTGAGTTTTGGGAGTTGATAGGACTTTCGGGGTCCCAATTTCTTCTTCCAGCTCATCCCCAAGAGAATAAATCCTCAATGATCTAAAGAGACTCTCCTGGGCTCGAGAAGGAGTTCAGGTTAACGCCTGCCACCTCTGGAATGACTTCCTCCACGTCTCCCACAAACCCCTCATTTCCACACACCCCCACTTGTCAGCCTCTGTCACCAGGCACCAAGGTTGCTGGCGTGATGGGGTCCAAGCCGCCTGGCACATGACCAGCAGCAGGGTCTCACAGATAAACAACATTAGATGATCTACTCGGGTAAACTCAGGTTCATTCAAGCTGAGGTTTGTCAAAAGTGCAGGCGAGATGAACCCCGGGGTGGGCAGCCTTGTGTCTAAAAGCCTCAAGCAAAGAACACAGCCTTCCTGGTTTCCCTCGGAGATGCGGAGTTCATGGGCACCAGAGAACATACGTCGGGGAGAAAGTAAGACGATGGGGCTGTTTTTCTGGCCTTTCCCTGCCTCTCCTCAAAATGAGCCCAGGAAATGGTGCCGCAGCAGTGTAAACAACGTGGGTGGTTTGACCGAAGTCCACTGGCTGGAGGTACAGATGGAAGGGCGTCCAAGAAGACCACGTTCCCCGACGGCAGCACGAAAACACCGCTGACAGCTCACACGTCCCGAGAGCCCCTTCGGTGCTGGGCTGGGTGCTTTGGTGGATGGTGTCGTTTCATGGCAATGCTCACAATAACCCTACGTGGCAGAGAGAAGTCACACCACCAAAGCTTGGAGGCTTCAAGGCACGTGCCCCAAGGTCACTGTTAACAAGTGGTGAGTGGCGGCTGAGCCCTCGGGCTAGCTGCCTCCAGGTCTCGGGCTCGGAAAGAGCCAATAAGTACTGAGGACCGACAGCTGAGGTCGGGGCCAGCGGGGCTGAGTGCGGGACCTGGGAAGGAAAGCGGAGGGCGGTCAGGAGCTCGGGTGAGTTTATAGGTGTCCGGAGGGTCGTGGTCAGCCCTGCTCTGGCTGAGTTAAGCCCTTGCAATAAACAAAACTTCCCACTGCCCTGATAGCCCTTAGACCTGGACAAAACCCCTGAGCTTCTTTTAAATTGCAATTTGGCCCCAAGGCTAAAGAGGAAAGAAGCCATTGACCAGAGGTTCAGGCTTGCTATACCAAAAGGCATGAGGCAGACGTGGAGCCTAGCAGGAGGGCCGAGCCTGTGGGCTCAGAAACCACACCGATCCTCCAGGTCCCAGCCTGCCTCGGGCCTGCCTCTCTGCATCTGCAAAGTGGGGATAATGACAGACCCAAGTGCAAAGATGCGTGTGAAGTGCTTGGCCCGGCCCAGCCAGGGGAAGGCCTTGGAGCAGGGACAGCTCCACGCTGGACGGACGGGGCTTTGGCATCTGCTCCTCCAGAGGGTCAGTCCTCAACGCTGGCTGTGCCTGGGGTCCTCTGAGGGGAGGCTTAGAATGCAGACTGCAGCCCCCCCCCCCACCCAGGACCCTGACCCAGTGGGTCTGGGGTAGCCGCCAAGCCTGCATTTTCAGCAAGAAGCCCCCCAGTCCCTGGGTCAATGTCAACTCCTCCTACACGGTTATGTTTGAAGTACACATTCGCCAAGGCCGGCACGACACGTCCATATGTTTGCCGTAAAGCAATTTGGAGCTTTGAAAGGAAACATCCTGTTGGAGGCAGGCTGTCGTCTGTCTGTTCAATAGCCCTAAGGATTGTGAACTTCTGTCTTCATCTGCTCAGACCACTGTCACAAAATGCCAGAGGCTGGGTGGCATGAACAATGGACATCTGTTTCTCTCCGCTCTGGAAGCTGGAAATCAAAGTGCCAGAATGGTCAGGGTCTGGTGAGACTCTCTTCCTGGCTTACAGACAGCCACCTTCTCCCTGTGACCTCACGTGACAAGGAGAGAGAAAGCAAGCTCTCCGGTGTCTCTTCTTATAAGGGCACTAATCCCATGATGGGGGCCCCACCCTCATGATTTCATCTAAACCATTACTCCCAAAGGCCCCACCACCAAATGCCATCACACTGTGGGGCAGGGCTTCACACGTGCGTTTTAGGGAGACACAGTTCAGTCCATAGCAGCTCCTTTCTCAAGTTCAGCCAAAGTTTGCCTCATTCTGGCTCTTCCTACCTTGCACCTCCTGGTTGTGTTTCTCTCTCTGGAGCCCCATGGAATCACCTGCTTCCCTTTCTCATTGATAGTCCTGCAAATTCCTGAAGTCAGACACTGTTTTGTCATCCATGTCCGGGTTCTTGATTGTTCCTTGGGGCAGAGTTCCGAATACCAGAAGATGGGACCCTGGGTTGCAATGACGGTGGATCACCCAGATGCCATGACCTCTGCCACTCAGTATGCATCCTCTACCTTTGTCTACAGTCACAGATTTGTCAACTTGAACCACCTTTCTACATGATTTTTTAACAAAATTGTGGGTTCAGATATTGAAGAAAATAAAACATCTATTTAGAGCAAAGAAGATGGGGAGGATCTTTAAGAGGCTTGAATCTCGAGGGCGTGTCTAAAGGGTCTTGCCTTATCCCAGGCTCCTAACGCATCCATCCATCCATCCAACTGTCTGTCCAGCCAACCATCCAGCCAGGATTTGTTGAATGTCCACAGGATGCCCCTAAGAGTCGAGTCAGGTCCCTTGTCCACTGACATTTACCTGGAAGAGCGTCTGGAGTGTGGCACCAGTACCCTCACTAGTGGGTTGAGGACACCCAACTCTAATATTCCTATTTGTGACTTTCCTTGTCAACCACAGAAAGAGTCTAGTCCTTAAAAGATACCAGAAAAAAATTCTTCCTGCTCATGATGCCAGTAAGAGAAAAGGGGAAAGACGGCACCACAGCCCAGCACAGTGCACTCCACCCCATGGACACCGCTCATCTGAGCGTGTCCCCTGCTTCCCTGGCAGTAACACAGGAGTCATTCAACAGCCAATATGAATACGTGATATGGCACCGAAGGGCACTGCATGGACGGCTCAGCAAAGGACTTAATTTGCAACCAAGCACAAAATCAAAGACTCTGTCAACCGAGGAACTGTGTGCCTGAATAGCCACCTTGTGCTACCTGGGAAAGCACTGCCAGGTAAATTTCCAGAGAAAGTAATTAAGGAATCCCCATTGTCTAAATTCAGCAGCAAAATTCTGAAGCTCTGGAATTTGATGCTCGCCAGGGATCTGGTGTCTCCTCTCAGCTTGATCCTTCATCAAAATGAACAGAAGCTTATGAAGGAATCGGCTGGCGCATCTCCCCCGCGTTCTCCCAAGGACACTCTCCAGCACCGTGTGCCCCTGTGTGTGTTGTCTTGACAGGGAAGCAGTCAGCAGCAAATGAGATCGCCGCTTGTGGGAACGGGGTGAGATTAATATACAAATCTATAGACCTCTCGGAGATCTGGCAGGCGCCAATTAATATTTATCAAGTACCCACCGCGTTCGTGTGCTGAGTATGAACATGCAAAACACAGTCCCCGGCATCAGGGAGTCTGTACTCTGACTCAAAAGCTACACGCAGAGAGATGCCCCCGCCCTATTGGGAGAACCTACTGGGAGTTTAGGTTTATATTTACAGGGAGTGGCCTCCTCTTATGCAGACGGTGTGAAATTCTCAACCAGGCGTCACCAGCACCACGGCCTCCACGGGGGACCACCGCTGGGGACGCCAGCCCGTCGTCAGGGCCCACGCCATTCACAAGGACTCCTCGAAAGGTTCCTATCGACACATCTCCTCCACTAACTCCTTCTTTAGCTTGTACTGGAGTTTAAAATAAAAGAAGTCAATTACAGTAAAAGAAGTCCCACTGTCCACTGAAGATGAGAGTCCACCGTGACCATCCACATCCTGGTATCTCTAAGGAGGGGGTGGGGGGTGGGGGGGTGAAGCAGCCCACTGGGATATCCCACTGCCCTTTTTCAGGCTAGGCCCCCTAGCCAGGCGCCTCTTGGCCATCTTCTAGAAGAAGAACACCAAGCAGACTCCGATGATCTGGGCTCTGAAAAGGAAAGGGGAGGAACCCCCCCCCTTTCCTGGCAGCTTCGCTTGTCACGGTGTTTGCTGACAACCCCATTGAAAACAGCCCTAGCTGCCGCTGTGAAGTCCCGTTCCATCTCCCATTCACTCCTTCCTCCGACAGTTTTTGAAAGGCGAAAGGTCTGGAAAACACTCCCCCACCCCCACCCCGCCCCGTCCACCCCCGGCCCCATCACCCAGGGAGAGGGGCTGTCGCGCCTTCTCACCTGGCCCCTCGGTGCACCGCCTCCAATTAAATCAAAATGGTTTGTTTTTAATGGTCTTTTACACTGACAAGTGGGCGATCATTTTGGGCCCACGAGCTGTCAGGGAACTGAGGCAAATCCTCCGTTGATAATGCCCAATGCTTCCAATTAGGAGCCGGGGCCGCTCCCGGCGCACTAACGATTCCCCAGCCGCCCCCCGGGCCCCTTTGGCGCTGGCTGTTTCTTCTTGCCTCCTCCGCCGCAAATTACTGACACAAAACGGAGCGCCCCGCGTCTCCTCCGCCACGCCGGGCCCGGGCCCTGTTGGGCTTAATGAGCCGATGGAAGTTTCGTGGCTCCAGCGCTAAATTCTTTTCTTGTTTGACAGCTGCTCGGCTAAGGCGAGTGTTGACCTTATAAAAGATTTAGTGTTTCTCATTATTTTCTGTCAAGCTTCACAAGTGATGGCTCTGCTGTTATCATTTGCATCCTGGGGTGTGCGCGTGTGCGTGTGCGGGATGGGGCTCCGGAGTGGAGCCGGGGAGACAAGCCGGTCGCAGAATAAAAATCTGGGGGACCAGATGTCTCAGGAGAGACCGCGGCCCTTGTTAATTACTTACACTGCGGACCTGCTACCGCAGAGCCCAGGACACACTGTGTCTCTCTCCTCCCAAGTTGCATTTGGCTCCTGCACGCCGGCGTCTAGCCTGACATCCTTCTCGGGCTGAGGCGGTTCAAAGAGAAGCCAAGATGCAAAGCTGGGGTGACTGACGGAGGATTCCGTGGCTCCCAGGCCTCCCGGGTGGAACTCAGGCGGAAGCACAGCAGAAAAGCAGCGCACCTCGAGGCTGGAGGGCACCCACAGCCTGCGGACGACAGCCCAGCCGGGATGGGCCTGCAGGGCGAAAGGACGCGCTGAGGCGGACGTGCTGTTAGGGCTTCATCACGGGGGAGCTGACTCTTCTCTTAGACTCCGTTTAAAGTCCTCACCAGCAAGAACCCCCCCCCCCCCCGCTCTGCACCCTATAAGATGATGTAATGGTTTTAAAAAGCAGAACCACTTTTTTTAAGTGGCACATATCATTGTCCCCTATGGGATGACTCTGGGAGCATTTGTTAGTTCTTATTTTGCCCCCGCATCCATGCCACATCGGGGCTGCGCTATATAAATAACAAGACTCCAGGGAGTCCTGCTGGCTCCCTCCCCAGCCTCCGGCGGCCTCTCCATCTCATCTCTTTCAAGCCCCTCTGTTTCCCCCCTCATTGCCACCTACCCACTGGCCATCCCTGGTGAGGGTGACCTCAGGTTGCCTGAAGAGGGTGAGAGAGAGTTAAGGGCAGAATGACACATGGATGTCTTCTCCCAGGGTGTGGTTCTGAGTCTTTATTCCTCCTTGTCACCATAGGAGACTCCATTTTGATCTCTTAGAGCAAAAATATGGCACCATCTCCCTCCCATGCCCGTGGCAGACCTTGCTAATCAATCACCGCACGCTTCTCACAGGCCTACATTCAGCCTGAGAATGTTTTATAACAGAACACAGGCGTGAGCCACCATCACGGGAAGTGCAGCCTCCTTGCCATCCCTGCCTTCCATTTAAATAAGCTGCTAAGGCTCCTAAGAGCCCTTGTCTTTTTATGCTACATCAAGATGATTTTTATATGAAAGGAAATAAAGTATAACTCACCAAAGGAAAATCGATAGACTGGACTTCATCAAAATGGAAACCTTTGGTGCTTCAAATGCTACAATCAAGAAAGCGAAAAGATGACCCCCAGAATAGGAGGAAATATTTGCAAATCAAATTTCTAACAAGGGAGTTGTAGCTATGAATATAAATATTACTCTTACAACTCGGTAATGAAAAGGCAACCCAAATTTTTTAAATGGTCCAAGGCTACGAACAGACATTTCTCCAAAGACGATATCCCAAATCACCAGTACACACAGAAGATGCCATGAGGGGAATGCACATCAAAGCCTCAGTGAGATTCCGCTTCACACCCGCGAACGAAGACGGCTCTAATTTAAAAAGAGAGACAATAACAAGTGTTTGCAAGGGCACAGAGCAATCGGAACCCTAATAACGTTGATGGTGAGAATAAAAAATGGTGCAGCCACTTTGGGAAACATTGTGACAGTTTTCCAACAGGCTAAACACAGAGTTTCCACGTGACCCAGCAGTTCCACTCTTGGGTGTATACCCAAGAGAAGCCAAAACACACATCCACATAAAAACTCGTACCTGAATGTTCCTAGCAGCATTATTCATAATAGCTCAAAAGTGGAACTCACTCAAATATCCATCAGCTGTTGAATGGATACACAAAACGTGGAGATCATACGGCAAAATGTTATTCAGCAATAAAAAGGAATTAAGCAGTGATGCACGCCGCAGCGTGGATGAACCTTGAGGATGTTATGCCGAGTGAAAGCAGCCAATCACAAAAGCCCCTGCACTGGGTGATTCCATCATTGCAAAGTGTCAAGAATAGGCAAATCCACTGAGGCCAAAAAGTAGATGAGTGGTTGCCAGGGGCCTGGGGGAGGAAAATGGGGAGTGATTCCAAAGGGTATAAGGTTTCTTTTGGGGATTATGAAAATATTCCAAACTTAGACTGTGGCAGTGGTTGTGCAAGCCTGTAAATAGACTAAAAATCAATGATTTATACCCATGAAGTGGGTGAGTTTATGGTATATGAATTATATCTCAATAAAGCTGCTGAAAGAAACAACTCAAAAAAAAAAAAAAAAAAAGCCCACTTGAGTCAGATGAGTGCTCACTGCCCAGATTCTGTCTTTGGAGCCTAGGACAGCTGACACCCTCAGATGGTGAGGGAGGCTCTGGTCTCAGCTTCCCCCGTTACCCATGATGAGTCTCACTTACCTGGAGCCTATTAAACTTGGACACTGAGGAAGCAGAGGTGGGCACCGACCTGGAGGCTTTCAGGAAATTCAGACAAACACCCCGGCTTGGTATCATAACCCTATGATTTATCTGCCAGCATCTAGCAAACAGATTCATTGTTTGATTTTGATCTCAACTACTGCTGACTACCCTTCCCTAATTCTTGCGAATGAGCTACAGGTATTGTTTGGCTTCTGAAAATAGCAGGTGGGTTCTCATTTTCAGTCATTCATGACTGTCTTTCCTCTGCCCCACTAAGTCTCAAGAACCCCACAGTCGGTGGGGCGCAGACCTGGTTCCCAGGTCTGGCTTTGCCGCTTAGTAGTGGGTCTCCTTGAGTTGGCGTCTTAACCATCCGGAGAGTCAATCTCCTCTCTTGTCAAGTGAGGAAGTCCCCCCGACCCCTCACCCTCGAGGGTCGTTGCTCTTCCTTCTTCACCTGACACCGTTCCCTGCGGTCCCACATTAGACCTTGGGGGCAGGAAGGAAGTTTGTTTTCTAAGCCCCAGCTTGGATGTTCTTTGAAAATACAGCGTGTGTCAGCAGGCAGGGTCAGGTCCTACGTCCTTGCTCCATCTATTTTTGGACCACAGAGGAATTAGAGCCAGTAGCAGAATAAAAATTTAGGGGACCAGATGTCTCAGGAGAGACTGCAGCCCTTGTTAATTACTTGCACTGCGGACCTGCTACCTCAGAGCCCAGGACACACCGTGTCCGCCAACAGCATCTTGCATGGATTTGTGTGCTACGGGGCCTCTGACCTCCAGCTGCCTGAGCTTGACAGAAATTACTGACCTGGGACTGATCCATAATTTTCAAGTACCTCTCATTAGAGGAGACAGCCCCTCAATCTTAAAGCAAAATCTCTCTTCCAGTCACCTGAGCAGTTGTCACATTAAAAAAACTAAACTAAAATCTCTATAGCTGTCATTTTTTTTAAGCTCTTTGGAAGATTTTTCTTTTAATCTTTTAAAATCCATTTTGCCTCAAATCCTACCTTTTGCCTTCTCGGCCCCCAGACTTGGCGCTGGAAGGCTTGGTGTCCAGTTAGGGGACCACGGTGTGGCTAATGAGAGGGGACTGGGGAGCAGCTGGCCCAGCTGCCCCTTTTAGGAGGATGTGTCTGGGGAATCGTGGGAAAGCCACTCAGCCTGTGACTTGACAGCAGTGGGTGGGTTCCTCCCATGGGGAGAGGGTGGGGCCCAGAAGCCAGACTCCCAAACCACTGGTGGTGAAACTCCGTGTGGCAGCAGAACTCCTGATTCAAATGGAATCAAACACACGTCTCCAAGAGATAAATCTGGTAAAACAGAGTAACTTTCTAAACTGGGCATGTGTGCAGAGAGAGAAACCCTTGCCCCCAGTTACTTCTCCAAAATGCAGTTCGGATCGGGGAGGGTGTAGCTCAGTGGTAGAGCGTGTGTTTAGCATGTGGGAGATCCTGGGTTCAATCCCCAGGATCTCCATTAAAAAAATTAAATTAAAATTAATAAATAGATAGATAGATAAACCTTATTACCTCCCCCTCCCAAAACACAACAAAACAACAACAAAGAAATGGAGTTTGAAAATCAGCCCTTGTGCTTTCATCTTAAAAAACAGAAAAGGCAATGCTCCCTTACAGAGAAAGCTGAAGCCCTCTGCCCCCCTTCCCATTCTCACCCGCTCCTTCCCAGAGGCAGCGCTGGCCCTGCCTTCTGGGCAGGTCCCTCCCTCCCATGTCTTTCCCTTTAACTAGGTTCACGCCCATCCTTGAACCACACAGGGGATCTTATGTGTGTTTTTTTCTAATTTTTTAATTTTTAATTAATTAATTTTTTTAATGGAGATACTGGGGATTGAACCCAGGACCTTGCGCATGTTAAGCAGACACTCCGCCACTGTGCTATGCCCTGCCCTCTCATTTTGTGTGTTCTAAATTCTTCATATAAATGGCATCCTCCTTATGTTCTGTTCTGTAAATTAGACTTTTTATTTAATGTGACGTTGTGTTTTTTACTTGGATGGACCTCGAACAGCACTGTCCTACAGAACTCTCTGGGAAGTGTCCTAGGTCTGTCCAGCCCACTTCAGGAGCCCATGTGGCCAAGCAGGCTTCTGAAGCCCTTGGAATGTGCTTAGTGTGACAGAGGGACTGCATGTGAAAAATTTGTCATTTTAGTTACTTGAAATTTAAATAGCCACATGTGGCCAGTAGCCACCGTGTTGGACAGTCCTCTCTGGAAGGTTCATCTCAACTGATGCAGAATATTCCACGGCATGAATTTACCACCTTGGTTTATCCAGTCCCCACTGATGGCCATGTGGGTATTCC
This sequence comes from Camelus bactrianus, assembly GCF_048773025.1. NCBI lineage: Eukaryota > Metazoa > Chordata > Mammalia > Artiodactyla > Camelidae > Camelus > Camelus bactrianus. The sequence continues at coordinate 74,310,604 of NC_133542.1, forward strand.
CAGGATTCGGTGTCATATTACAATGAGGATGGTGGTACACATCTCCTAGTGGACGTTTTAAAAAGTCTCTCCAGGGTGTGTATCTATACATGGATTCAGGGGTTCACAGGCTGTGCGTGTCAAGCTGATGCCAAATTCCTCTCAAAGTGGTTGAACCAATGAACACCCTCACCTACAGTGATGAAAGTTCCCGTTTCTGATCATTATTACCAACCTGATGGGCGAGAACTGCTATTTCTTGCTTTGCCCCTGATTACACACTGTAGGGTGCGTGCCTTCCCCTGAGTTCGCTGGCCTTCAGATTTCCCCTCCGTGAACTGCCCGTCCGTTTCTTCTGCCTGTTTTCCTATGACCATGGGACCCAACACCACTTTTGCCTCCCTACCCTGCCTAATCCTCTGAGTCTCTGCTTGTGTGTTATTTCCTTGGGAAGATAACTCTTCTCTGGCCCCAAAGTATGAGTTTTTAATTCCCTGTATGTTAAGCTCTTATCTTACAGAATCTGGTACTTTTTTTTAATGCTTAGCATAACTGTAAGTGAATAATTTGTTGTGTAATTCAATTTTTGTTACTAGTTTCCTGGCTCTGTGATAGCAGAGGCTTTCTAAATTTTCCCTGGATCCTAGTACCTAGCAGAGAGCCGGGCACATAGGATTCAGACTGAAATAAGGAGCAATGAAGGGACGTGGATGGAAGGACAGTGACCCCTCCTTATCCCCTTACCCAGACCACATGGGTGCCTTTTCTGTAACGGTGCCCGCTCAGTCCACGTAGAGATTTTCCATCAAAAGTAGATCCGACTTTTCAAACAGCATTAAAAAGTAACAACATCAACAACAACAACAGCAAACCCGCAACAGATACCAAAGGATCTGATTCACACAGGTTACCTTGGCACCAAAGGAATTAAATTAGAAATCAGTCAAAACTGTAACTTACAAAATTAACTGGAAATTTAAAACCACATTTATAAATAACTGAAGGACCAAAGAAGAAATCCAAACAGAAATCTGATGGAAATTAGATGAAAAGAAAACTGAACGAAAATAAACATAGTCAAAGCTTGCGAGGTGAGATGAAAGAAAACTGAGAGGGAGACATTGTTGCTAGTGCTATGTTCCATAAATGTTAATATTAGGAAAAAAAGAGAAAGATTAAAAGGTAATTATAGCTCATCAGACAACTCTGGATGCTAGAAAAAAGAACAACAGAGTAACTTCAAAGAAGGAAACTGTGAAGTCAAGTGCAAAATTAATGAAATGTCAAAGGCACAATTAAGGTTATCAATCAAATGAAAAGTTGGTTCCCACAAGTAGTTCAGGAAAGTGCAGATGCTTACAAATGAATTGAGCAAGGGAACCCAGGAATCTAGATCCCATGGGGCGAGATGGGGACCACAGTGGGCAGGGCGTGGACCTCAGGAAAAGGTGATGGAGTAGCTGCTGGTGTCAGCTCTGCCCAGGACCACGGAGACCTTGGGAGGCTCGCTTCCCACCTCTGGGCCTCGGGTTTTCCATCTGTATCGCGGGAGAGCTGGATGCAGTGATCTCCAAGGTCTCTTCCAGCCCCAGGTTTCTGGGACCCTTTTGTTCTAGTCTGTTTGCAGAGAGGCAAAGGGTATTATCCAGGGAGGGGAGTACGATCCCCAGGAACAGTGCTGAATACAAATCTCTTTTAAGGTCTGACGGTTGCTCACCTCCACTGCCTCGTCTCTCTCCCAGATACGCTGATTGGCTTTCATTTCCTCCAGTTTGTCCACAATCTCCCATCTCAGGGTTTGGGCTGGTCCTTACCATCTGCAGCATCTTAGTCTTCCTCTTCCCCTGGAGAGCTGCTCCCTCATCCTCTCTAGAGAGACTTTCCTGCCCCTCAGATGGAGTTGAATTCCCCAGACCACAGTCCTATTAAATTGCCATGAAGCAGTTACATGTATGCGTGCTTAGCGACCACCTCCAGCGCATCTTACAGGGTCCGTGTGGGTGTGCCTTACTCACCAGTGTATCCCCAGGGTACGCAGCGCAGTCCAGCGCCCGGTCCTTATTTGGACAATGTATTTAGATGCTCCCCATTCAAATAGGACTGGTGCTTTCGCCAGCCCACCCTGCTCCCTGCCTCTTATTTACCTGCATTGACCTGAGAGCAACTCAGCTTCATTCAGCAGAGCTGTCTCCTGCCAAAGCTGTTACAATTTCTTAGCTCCAGGCAGAGATAGACTGCAGATGGCTTAATTTAGAAGCATCTCGGAAGGAATTCATTGCTCCACAGCTATTCATCCTCTGACTCCGGGGGTCCGTAGGGTCGTGACCACACGCACTTGAGGCCTGACTTGTAATTAGGACCCTCATCTCTGGCTGAGCTGCTATTTTGGGGAGGAGAGAGCGTGCATGCGTGCAGGATGAGGGCCACGCTGCTCCCAGCAGTGACTTTCACTCGACTCATTTCCTGAGCATGTATTAAGAGAGTGGAGTTGACGGATGAAGAGCTGGGGCTGGAGTCGCATGGCTCTGGTGTCTGTGAGACCTCGGGCAAGTGACCTAACCTTTTTGAGTTCCCGTTTCCCCATCTGTAAAAAGGAGACAACATCTGGATGTTCTGGCAAACGACAGGTCTGTTACTGTAACGGTCCTGGGCCTCCAGGACAGACTCTGCAGAGGGGCACCTGCTTCCTGGCGTTTTGAGAGCCAGAACGCCCCTCTCTGTGGGCTCCCGTGTTCTGCCTGGGGATTTGGGGATTTCTTGGGTACAGAATAGGCCCAATTTCCCTCCACTTTCTAAACAACAGTCCCATAAGGGTGGTGGTCGGGGGTAAGCTTTTGCCTGAGTTAGCTCTTGGGAAAGTTCACCAGCCCCAGCCACTAAGCATCTCTGATTTTCACCTCTAGAAGCACGCGGTGCCTGCTTCTGCTTCTGCTGACACCACTTCCCCTGCTGTACCTCCCTTCTGCCTCCCTCATCTCAACCCTTCCAGGCCACATTCAAGTCCCCCCTGGCCTGAGAAGCCTTCCCTGACCACCTGAGGCCAGGTGAATTCTGCCCACTTCCTTCACTCCCTCACTCAGTCACTCATTTTGTTCACCCTTCCAACTTTGTTTAAACATGTCCTGAATGCCAGGCCCCGTGCCAGGCACTGGGGGTCCTCAGAGAACGAGGCGGGTGCAGACCCCACCTTACATGGCTCTGTCATCGCTTAAGCTGCCCTGTCGTGGATGACTTAACTCCACGAGAGTCCAGCTGGAGTGGAAATTCATCCACATCAGAGACCACATACAACACACGTGCCTTCTGCCTCCCCACTTCAGCGCGGTGCTGCTGAGAACGTAGGAGGTGTCCGAACGTCACACAGTGAATTCACATAATTATTGGTCAGTCACTCCGGTGAGCCTCCAATGCCCCAAACACCCCTTTGGAAAACCAGGGGAATGGAACTGGGGATGCCGAAGTACAAAGGGTGTGGTGCGTCACCAGCCCTGGCACATGGGTGCTTAATAAATACTTTTTAGATGGATGGAGGAATGACTATTTCTTCCTCGACAAAGTTTCTCAGTAAAAGGAGATTGCAAAAAAGAAAATTTCTCCTAGCGTCCTCTTTTGTTTCTGTGCTGGTTTTAACCTGATTACCTCCAAGCTGAGCAGCCCCTAAGGCCTAGATCCTGCCACCTACTCTTGAGATGAGAGTGAGTTCTGAGCCTCCTGCCACTGGCACCACCCACCGCCGGCCCCACCCACCGCCGGCCCCTCCCACCGTTCCTGCAAGCTGAACCACCTAGGGACCGGCTTGAGGCTTCTATTCATTTCCCGAGGCTGCCGTAACAAATTACCACACTCTTAGTGGTTTAAACAGTAGAAATCAATTCTCCAACCGTGCTGGAAATCAGAACTCCAAAGCCAAGGTGGCTGCAGGGCTGCACTGCCGCTGAAGGGCCTGGGGGAGGAGACTTTCTTGCCTTGTCCAGCTACTGGTGGCTCCTGGCCTCCCTGAGTTCTGGCTGTGCCACCCCAATCTACAGCTCCGTCTTCACGTGGCTTTCTTCTCTGTGTGTCTTCTGTCTCTCACAAGGATGCTTGTCACTGGATTTAGAGCCCACCTGAATATTCGGGATATTCTCAAGATCCGTAACTACATCTACAAACCCCTTTTTACAAATAAGGTCACATTCACGGGTTCTGGGGTTCAGATATGGGTATATCTTTTCGGGTGGGAGGTTACCATTCAGCCTTGTACAAGGGCCAGGGAGGCATGTGTTGAGTTGCACAGACATGGACTTCAGAGCTGTGCTTCCCTCTTAAGAACAATTGGTGACTGGCTCCCAGGGACAGAACTGTTGCCACTCCGAATGCTACAGAAGACCATGGAGACCTCGAGTCCCAGTCAGCTGGACATCCAAATCGGCTGGGGGCGACCAGGAGGCCCCCAGAGACCCTACCCACCAGTCTTACTGAGTGTCTCTACCTGCCTCCTGGGAAGCACGGGGTCAGGAAAAAAATCCCTGTCCCTTGCCAGAGGGGATACAAGACACACCTTGGAAGCCTTTTGTTTATTGGCTACTTCATCCCGCACGATGTACTGGGCCTTCTCTCTTCTCAATAACTTTTGTGAGGCCACTTGGCAATTTTTCTGAAACTGGAGATTGAGCTGAGAACATGATCATGATGGGATTGATCAAGACGAGTTGACACCAAGCACTGAGCCCTAGGTCTGGGTGGGCCTTCGGTGACTGTGGTCAGGGCCCTGCCTGGGTGCACTCGTAGCTTTGGGATTGAGCTCAGGACCTGCCTGGGTTACAAGGACCCCAGATGATCCTGATGCACATCCAAGAAACTCATAATCTGAGGCCAGAGCTGGATGGGTCCCAGGAATGCTGCCGTGAGGGTCCATGGAGGGCCTGCCCTGTTTGTAGGATAGGACTTGTGGGCATTTATTTTCCTGGAGGTCATGGCTTTCTGCAGAGTCTTCAAAGGGTCCACATCCCCTGGGGGATGTAGGACGTGGTTTCATGTCCTAGAATAACAAACTCAGTCGATCACCACTGATTGATTTTTTTATGGGTTTCTAATAAGACTTTGCACACCCCCTACCCCCTTTCTACCTCATGAGTAAGGTGCAGGGAGCACCCCATACACAGCATGAGTGGCAGCTGTGGCAGAACATTCTAGAAGGAATCCAGAACTTAGTGCCCAGCGGCTGGCTGGGGGTGGGGGTGATGGGTGGGGGCTAAAACAGAGTATCTCTGCCACTAATTCCCTGTGAGGCCAACCCTGGACTAAACGCTGCTTCGGGCCTCAGCTTCCCCACCTGGAAAATGAACACAGTCAAGTTGGCTTCCACTGAGCCCTCCTGCGCCCAGACGTGCCTGGTCTCCCCTGACGGCGAGCACAGCTCCCTGGACCTGAGGTCAGGCAGCCCACAGTATGGGTCTCACTGACCCTAAATGGTGCCAGACCTTGGACTGGGGGGCCTGACGGTGTCTGGAGCAAGACAGCAGATGCCAGCCCCAGGGAAGCAGGAGGTCATGGCAGCTCCGTGCCCAGCCTCAGCAGAGACATCATCCTGTTCTCTGCTGTCGGGAAACCACTGCTGGGACTTGAGCTCTGCTTAAGGGTCATGACTTCCCCCAAGTGGGGGTCCCCAGGCCTCTGCGCTCCCGGGTGGGGGCCAGAGCACGGGGCACTGAGCACAGAGGCGGTCTCTACCAGTTCCTCCTGACCTGCCTTCTACTTCCTTTCAGTACCGCATCCTCTCCGGGTTTTTTCTTTTCTCTCTCCTTTCATCCCCAGAAGGCTCTGTGGGCTTAGCTAACCCCCACCCCCAAGGGGACCAACCCTCGCCTGTTTCTTGGCCAGAGCCTGGGGCGGTCCTCTGCATGGGTCCTGCTTTACCCTGAAGACAAGACAGAGACTTCAGGGTTCCTGCTGATCCCCCCACCTTGGCCACCGCGTCCCCTTGTGCGCCATCGGGGGGGGGGGTGCCCAGGGCCAGCCCACGCAGCCCCCTTCGCCTGGGAAATCCTTGCTCAGCCTACAAGTCTCCCCGTCTCCCCTTCACGTCTTCCCCAGAGAGGCTGCTGACTCTGGGGAGGGTGGGGCCCATCATTTGTGCTCACTGCAGCCCTCCACCCTCCACTCCACAAATTCTAGTGAAATAGCTGCGTAATTTCATCACCGCCTGCTCCCACTCTGGCAGAGAGGGAGTCTGTCTTGTTCACCGTGGTGCCTGGCAGAGTGCACTCGGTTACCACGTGTGGCCTGAATGAAAGAATGAATGAATGCAGACATAAGCAAGCCCAAACTCTTCCTACCCCATGCCTCCCTTAGGTTATCCTAAAAGAGAAATGCCATTTTAGGGGGATTTTTCTGGCCTTTGGAGGTGGTGTGAGAGACCCAGGAGACAGAAACGCTTTCCAACAACGGCATTTCCTGAGAAGGAAGGGCTGGCTGAAACACTGATTGTACAAAACGTTACCTGCAGAGGCTCCCACTCCCGGGATCTGGCCCCAGCTCTGGTGCTGGTGAGTCCCCGGGGGCAGCTGCCACCCAGAGGTGGGGGAGTCAGATCGACCTGTAGCAGCTGCTCCAGGAGGCGCCCCCTTGGTGAGGTTAGCTTGTCTGGGGTTTTTAATGGTGGAGCATCCGCATATGAAGGATGATGCTGGCTGTCGGGTCCCACTGCCAGGGGACCTCACTCACAGCCAGGTGATGTTCCTGATGCACACGTTCCCAGCAGTGAGCCGAATGGAAGGGGGAAACCAGGCAGCCCTGCTCTCTCCGCATCTGTCACATGGCGTGTCACCCCTGACTTCACCCTGCAGCGCCAGGACACCCACACCCCTCCCCGACACTTCTCTCCTTCTCACAGCACTTTTTATTATTACTCTAGGATGGGAGAAGGGGGTGGGCCAGGGAGAGAAGGGGGACCCCGGGGCCGAGCCCCCGAGAACTCATGTCCACTGACCGGTTCTCCTTCTGTCCACAGGTGGGCCCCCATCTCGATACCTTCCCCACTGAGGCCGATCGCCAGAGAGCATTCAAAGCCCACCGGGAAGAACATGCCGTGCGCCAGGGGACCCTGCGGATGGGCAACTACAGCCACCCCTAAAGCCTCCTTGACCCGGTAGAAAATCCTCTGAAGGACTCACCTTCCCTGCCCCAACTGACGCGAGACACTCTCCCATCCTTATGCAGGTTCTGCTTGGGCAAGAACCTCAGATTCAGGTCTTAGGTTAATGGTTTTTGGTAAGAGTTCCTCCCCCATTGAGTTAGCCAACACTTATCTCCCTGATGACTCTCCTCTTCAGGACTCCCCTCCTTGGCCAGGCCGCCCACCCCCTTCTCAAGCCCTCACCTGATAAGATAAGCCCAAATCCTAAGGCAGATTTTAGACTCCAGGCTACAGTTTGATTCCAAGGCTCTGCCCTCCAGTGCTAAGAACAACCTGGGCATTTCCTGCAGAAAGTGTGACAGTAACATCCTTTGAAAGTCTTCACTTTCTATTCCAAACATGAGTTTTAACTGCTCTTTCTGGGATGCCCAGTGTCTCTCCAAGGCAGTACTATCTCTCTGGGACCCTTGACGGCAGGAAGAGCCAAGGCTCCTTGCTCAGGGCCGGCCCCCACCTCCTCAGTGCTGCGCCCAGACGGGCTTCTCCACCAGCACCGACCTCGGAAGGTCCCCCTTCCCCGCTCTGGAAAGAGAGAACCTGCTGGGAGAGTGGGCGGCTGAAGGTGCACGAGCTGCAGCAATTTGCACCTCAGTATTCCTGCAGGTCCTTGGGCTTCTCCCCACAAATTAGATACCAATCTATTTCCAATTAAAACTGCTGTTTGTCATTCTCCTCTTGTGCCCTTTATTCGTAAACCAGTAAACCTATAACCGGTGGGAGAACCAACCTCACGCGCTTCAGGGTAGATGGCCTTCTCCAAAACACCTCAACTGCACCTGTACGAAGTCAGGCAACTTCTCGGGTTCTTGATTCCATTTCTAGTCTGAGGGTCCCAATTGTTGTGCTTCAACCCAGAGCCCTCCCCGGAACTCCAGGCTCATTTATCCAACTGCTCCCTGAATGTCTCCACTTAAGTGTCTGGTGTTCAAGTCAAACCAACACAGCCAGGACAGAACTCTGGATTTTTCCCACCAAACTGGCTTCTCTGTCCATTTTTCCCATCTCATACGTGAGACCACACAGATGCTGAATACTTCGTGTCTTCAAAAACCTTCACAACTCTGCTTCCTTCAAGCTCACATCCAACCCATCAACAAGCCTGCAACCTTCCTTACAAAACACCTGATTCATCCCATCTCCCTGAGTCCCCATCACCCCTGGAGAATGGCAGCAGATTCCTTAACCATCTCCCTGCTGCACCCCCAAAATCCGTTCTCCACATGAGACAGGAGGGAAGGGGACGGGGCACAACCATTAAAAGAATTACACAGCAACTGAGGATAGGTTAACTGGTTAGAACCAACTTGGCCCAAGATGGTGGAAGACTTGGCTTCTGATAGAGCTTGACCCTCACCATGGGCTCACCGTAACACACTAGCTGCTGCATGGCTCACCCACAGGTGCCATGACAGCTCCCAGGCTGAGCATAGGCAGCCAAAAAGTGGGCGGGCTCAATTTCTGGAAACCCCCACCCCTTCCCCCAAATAGTTGGAATAATCCGCCCACTCGTTAGCCTAGGAAATTACCCAGCCGTAAAAGCTAACAACTCCAAACCCTGGGGCCGCCTCTCTTGTCTTCTGAGATGGCCTGCACGCTGTCTATGGAGTGTGTATCTCCCTGAATAAATCTACTTTCACTTTATGACTCACTCTTGAATTCTTGCCTGCGTGAGACAAGAACCTATATTCTCCAGCTACCCACAGAGCAGCTTGTTAGCACTCCAGAAGCTTCCACTGCTCTTGGGATAAAATCCACACTCCTCACTGGGCCCACAGCCCCCCCCCACCCCCATCCCGCTAAGGCAGCCAAGGGCCCTCCCTCTCCCTGCTCTGCACCCTCCTCTCACTGCCCAGAGGCGTCAGCCCCACCCTGCCTTAGGCTTTGGTTTTGCTTCTCCCTCTGCCTGGAACACCTGGGCCCCAGACTGTCACCTGCCCGCCCCTTCTTGTCATCCAGATCTTAGCTCAAAAGTCAAGTCTCCTACTCCAAAGGCCTTCCGTGAATTAGCCACCAGTTAAAGCCACACCAACCTGTTTTATTCTCTGCAAAGCACCGGGTCCTCATGGACTGCGTGTCTTCTCCTCTAGAAGGGAAGGGGCCCAGGATCAGGGGCCTAAGATCCCAGGGCCCAGATGTGAGGGGCTGCAGAATGGCCCACTGCGTGAACATCTGCTTGGCTCCTGCCCCTACAGGCCAAGGGCCTGACAGGGATCAGCCAGCAGCCTGGGCAGGGAGACGCGGTCTGCTGATCACAGGTCTGGGTGAGCAACCTGAGCTGCCTTCCCACCCCCACCGTGTGTACACGTTGCAGCTCACTGGAAGCTAATTCCGCCAAAATACCACACACACTAACAAACTCCCTCAGGAATCCGGCTCAGCAGGGGCCTTGATGGGCCCCACCCCACTCTAAGGACCTGAAGTCCCCCTCCCACCCCACAAACCAGAGGGAAACCAGCACCTCCAGTCAACTTTGCTGCAGCCACCCCGCAGCCTTCTAACCCCCGGGAGCCCCGACCCTGCTGAGGAAGCAGGTCAAGCCCCAGGGTCCTGGCCACTGAGCTGGTCACCATTCCATGTGGTCAAGGGCACGAAGCCCAGCTCCACCATGTGTGACCCCAAGTAAGTGTCCTAACGTCTCTGTGCCTCACCTGTGAGACTGGACTCTGACACGCTGCAGGATGTTTCCTCGAGCTAAGTGAAATCATGACTACATTGAAGAATGTGTTTAACGTGATTAGCACAGAATCCGGCACTTTTAAGCAATAGATACATGGGAATTATTCTTTTCTTCTTATTAATAAAGCACATGGAAAAGGGACAACCAGAGCTCTGTGAATGACTGAGGGGCAAGGGCAGGATGTTCAAAGGAACAAAAGCCTTTGCATCCAGATGCATCAAGAAGATAGTACATTATATACAGAGAGAAGGCATTTTATTATTATATGTAAGGTAAGATATTGTGAATTGAACCCACTCTTTTGCTCTGAAATCCCCTATGGAAATGAGGGTACACATCAGGACACAGAATTTCCTGAAGGACCCAGAATGAGGCTCTATCCACCAAAAAGCTGGAGACTCTTCAGTAGCGACGAGCAAGATGCCCACCGGTCAGTGGCCCCACCAGGCCTGCTTTTCCAAGGACCGGGCCAAGGGGGACAGTATGGACCTGGCCAGAAGACGCTACAGGAAATCGCTTTTGTCTGTCCAATTACTTCCTGCCTCTGCAGTGGGCAGGCCATGTGCTGTGGGACCAGCGGAGGCTGTGACAGATGCCCTGGGAGCACACCCTCCATCCTCTCCTGGAGTCCCCCAGCCTCTCCTGGTGCTCCGGGGCCAGGCTTGAGCGGCTTGCTGCAGAGTCCCTCAGCTCCTTGTCCTACAGCGCCACCCTCTGGCGAGTCAGAGTAGGAGGCCCAAGAAGGTGCCTGGCCCTTCCCTCTCTGTCTCCTTCCCTCCCCGAGCTTGGTCCTTCCCTCCGCATTAATTATTTGTGCCTGCACAAAGCCCCAGGTCTGATTCCAGCCGATTCTGCCTTCTCGGGTGTCCTTTCGCATCAGCCAAACACCTGTCCTCACTCATGCTGACTCTGGCCAGGGCAGGGGCAGGAGGGCCTCCCGGCACAGCTGGGGTCCCTGACTATCCTTCGTGATCCAGGGTAGAGTCCCAGAAGGTTCCAGCCTGCAGGGGTCTTGGGGATCATCTGCTGACTGCCCCCTCCATCACCATTCTCCCCACCTCACAGATGGAAAAGAGATGGCCTGAGTCCACTCAATAAGCCAGGCCAGGCCAGTGACCCCTCCACTACGTGTTCCAGAGCCTGCCCTCCAAAACTGCTTCTCAGTTAAAGATGGGCAGAAACAGAGCTCAGCTTCCCATCCCAAGTTGTCATAATCACGTGCCAATAAATGCCACATGAGTGAGCATGGCTGTCACCTGAGATATGGCCTTGAGCCCCTGTTTTTGCTTATTTCCCTGCTGGTTGGCATTGGGAGCATTCTACCTCCTGTTTGGGTTTCTTGGCAACACCTTCATCAGAGATTTAACCAAACAAAGAGGCCCATGTGTACTATCCTCACAAGCCACAGGGAGGCAGCCAGTCTGGACCCTCACCCTGCCAGCTTGAAATTCTTAGAAGTCCCCTCGGAGGTGAGAGGAAGGCAGTGCCCGTGTGGATGTGCACTTGGCAGGAGGCAGGGAGCAAGCATGGGCCTGGGGTGTTGCGCCAGGACTCACAAAGCTGGGAGGGGCTTGAGGACACATCCGGTCCTGCCAGAGAAGACAGAGGGCTGCATTCACTTAGCAGCCAAAGTAGGGCTGGAGCAGACCTCTTGGCTAGGTCCATCCAGCTTTCTTTTCATGCTGAACCCCTACTGACTTCAGTCTATTTCCAGATTTTTAAATGAGAGTCCAAACCTCACTGGTTCTCTCATTGCTGCCACCCACCCCCCTACTCTGATATACCCAGATAATGAACAATTTTCTCAGCCAGAAGAAAGAAGAGGGAGTTCTGGAGTCTGAGGTTGTGCAGGATTTTTATCAGGGAAGGTAGAAATGAGCCAACGGCACTCAGTGTCTGCTATCTGCCTGGCAGGGGGCTTCTAGAAGCCTGAAGAGAAAGCACTGCTCATAGCCACAAATCCAAATCCAGTCCCAAGAGTTCCCTGGACCCAGTTAGAGATCACGTGTCTTTTTGGTTCACTCATCCAAGCTCCCCAATGGGTTTCGAACCACAGATTTAGGGTCCAGGGAGAGCACACGTGGGTGACAGCAAGCAGTCCAGCAGCTCAGGTGCCAAGGTGGGCCTGGCAGCCACACAGGTATGTGTTTCCAATCAAGCACCTTCTTTTCCATTTATCCTGATGGACCAAAACTGTCTTTCTGCTGTATTTCTTTTTACTTGGGCAACCCTTTGATGCTTGAAATCATCATTAGAAGGAATAAAAAAAAAAAGTAGGTTGGCTTTTTATACAGGTTCCTAGAACTGAATGTAGCCAAATGATAAACTTGAATCCACAAACAGGAAATAGTCTGTGAAGGGGAAATTAGGTCGATGGGTGCCACTGAGCTCTGTGAAATCTGTGAGGGCGGGTCCATCCCCTGTCATAGTCCCCATGACATTGCCAGCATCTAGAAGGGAACGAGAGAGGGAAAGAGGAAGAGAGAAGAGAGGCAGGGAGAATGGAGGGAGGGAGGGCAGAAGAGAAGAAATAATCCACTCTTTCTGATTTCTGGAGCCCCATGGGATTTTGAACTAAACCAGCAAAAATGATTGAGAACAGCACGACCCTGAAGCCCACAAATTGTCCAAATCCTTGTCCAACCCATTTATTTACAGAGCAGAGAGATTATTAGCACCCTGGCCTGGCCCATGTCATTCAAATCCCTTGTCCCCTCCATGTTAAAAGCTGGTTTTGGCAGGAAGGCCCAGGGCAAAGGGCGGGGTAAGGGGCTGACTTCCCCAGCAGGGGCCCTAACCTGCCACAGGAAAAGCTCTGCCTGCTAGTCTCAGTGGCCCTGCTGTGACGTGCGTAATTGCTCTTCTCCTGAGCCAAGGGCAGAGCCCTCACTATGACCGCTGCAGTGGGCAGTATCTTCCGCACCTTACAGCTGGAAAATGCGCAGCCCAGGAAGTGTCTGCTCAAGGTCACAGAGCAGGGCTGGGGTAATGGTGAGACAGGTAAGGCCCTGGCCATGGGTACAAACCGTTTGACTTTACCCCCAAACTCAGTAACCAAGACAAATCATCTTTTCATGCAATATTTTTCAATCAAAATTTTAAAATCCCTGATGGACAAACTAGCAACAGTTTCCAGAAAGACTTGCATGATTCATCTCCCTTGCCTCACCTTGGCCCCAGCCCTGGATCCTAGAGCCAGGGTTCTACTTCAAGTCTGGTTGATTCTGGATTCTGTAACCTCAACCATGTCACTCCCTCTGTGTTATACTGCCCCTGGCCCCAGCTACCCAGAAGACCTCAAGACCATTCTCAAAAAGCTTTGAGAGGAGAGGGTATAGCTTAGTGGTAGAGTGTGTGCTTAGCAGGCACAAGGTCCTGGGTTCAATCCCCAGTACCTCCATTAAAATGAATAAACAAACAAACCTAATTACCTTCTCCTCCAAAAAATTAATTTAAAAAAAAAAAAAAAAAGCTTTGAGCACATCTCCCCATGTGCTTACCTGGTGAGCATAACAAGGCCTTTTCCACACTCAGGGAGAGGTGGTTGAGTGGCATTCAGTGGAAAGGGAGGTGGGGCTGGGGTGGGGAGGAAGCTGGTAAGAACCACAGCTCAGCCAGAGGCCCAGGCCTGTTCCTGACCCAAAGCCAAACCCAAGCCAAGTGCCCTAGGTGGAGCAGAAGGACATGGGTTCTATAGGTCAGCCATGGGCTTCTCCCACCCTTGCATCTCACTATAAACCTCTGGTGTTAATGTCTTTGTAGCAAAGGGAAAGCTGAGGTCTAGGCAAGAGAGATGAGCTGTCCAGAGCAGGAACAAGGCCAGAGCCCAGGCCTTCTGCAGGCTAGTTCGTGCAGCTGCCCACCTTCCCTGGAAAAGAGCAGTGGCTCCTTCTCCTTCTCTGTTGGGGTCGTTCTGTGAGTGCTTGGTTAGGGCCCTTCTGGGGCTCTGGGTCCATCCAGAGACTGATGGTTTAAAAGAAAGCAAGTTCAAAGGACTGAATGGGCAGGGGCTGGAATCTGAAGCTAAAGGATCCTAGAGGAAGTGAGAGGCTGGGGAGGTGTTGGAGTCCTGAAAAGGGAGCCCGGACAGGGGTCTGGGTGCTGGTGTGGCCGTTCTGGGCCCCTGGTGAAGACTGAGTAGTTGGGAGCCTGGTTCTGGACATGACCTTCTCTCACTCCCTTTCTCACCCCTGAGTTCTCCAAGCCTCTGCCCTCCCAGGGGAGGGCCCAAGGCAGCTGAAGTAGGGGGTGGAGCCCAGGGGGACAGGGGGGAAGAGGCCTGCCTCCTGCTGTGTCAGCGGAGCTCTCAGAAGTTTAGTAACCTGTCATGGTTCACGCCCAGCTTTGCTGGACCTTCTGCCCCTCCAGGACCAACCAGGCTCCTTTCTCAAAGGAAGAAGTGGGTCACCCACTCAGGATCCCCTGGATGCTTAGTAATATGCCAATTCCTGGGCTTCTTCCTAGTTAAACAAGAGCCCAGGTGGGTACACACGTATCTCTCAGACTGTGGACAGGCTGGGATGAAAGAACCCCCCGGGGTGATGGAGAAAAGAGAAAGGAGGAGACACAGCAGTGGAGGTGGAAGCCCTCGAATAGGAATAAAACGATGTTAGTGAGAGAGGGCTGAATCCCAGAGGAAATTCCAAATGGAATAAATGGCACAGAATGCTTTATATCACAACAGCCTGTGGTAATTCAGTACTAATGACAGTATACTAACAACCTGTTAAAGATTCTGGGGCTCCGAGCAGGCCGGGGACGCGGGCTAGGGCTGCAGGAAGCTGGCGTCCTTGCTGCTCTTTTCCACCTAAGAGGCTGGCTCCCTCGCCCCTACTCCCCACCGGCTTTACGCTTCAGCTCTGATACCCGAGAGTGCCCAGCACCACCGGAGGCATCACTTTTGCGGGGCGCAGGATCCAAAACAAACTCCAGCCTAAGACCCCGAGGCCATTAAAAGTCCTTGCGCCGCCGGATGCAGGTCCGCCCTGGGCAGGGGCGGGGCGGCTCGGCCCGCCCGCGGGCAGCGCGGGACGGGACTTGCTTGCTGCTTCGCGGAGTCCGCGGATCCTGGCTCTGGGGCGTTACGATCGCTAACAAAACCAGGACAACTGGTCCCGTTGACCCACACTGGGACCTTGGGGTCAGGAGGAGATGAGGTCTTCCAGAGATGCAGGCGCAGGCCGGGCGCAGGGGTGAAGCGGGAGAATGGAGAGGGGAGCGGGGTCTCCAGAGGCGCCCAGAGCAGGCCAGTTGAGGGCTGGCCAGGAAGAGCCAGGCAGCGCAGGCTCCTCGTGATTTATGCTCCGCTCCCCATCTACCAAATGAAAATGAACGACCGGCCAGCTCGCCCCGCCACGGGAGGCGCCCACTGCAGCGGCCGCCGGGCTGGGGCAGGGGCCTGTCGGCTCTTGGCCCCTCGGCGCCCGCCCTCCCGCCTCCCCGACCCGACAGCTTGCAGCCGAGCCGGGCTCGCCGTCCCCGGGGAGCCGCCCGTCCTCGCCCCCAGTCCGGCCGGCGGCAGGGCCGCTTCCAATCTGCCGGCGGGCGCAGGGGGGAGAGCGCGGGGAGCCGGGCGAGAGGCCACCGCCGGCCTCGTCAGAGGAAGAAGAAAGTTTCTGCTCCAACCGGGTTGCCGGGCTTCCCTGGGCCGCGGCTCGGGTTTGGGGGTATTCGGGTGCCTCACTAATCTGCTGCGGTTTCAGACGCTGAACCCCATCAGGCCCCGGGTAGTTTTCTGGGGGCCCATGGGGAGGGGGCCAGGAGCGCGCGGGCCGCCTGGGAAGGCCGAGGCTCCCGGCGCAGGGCGAGCAAAGAACGTCTTGGGCCCTCGGGATGCGGATGCAAGTGCGCGGGCTCGGCTCCCTCCGCCCTTTGACCGCAGACCCGGATCGCGATCCCTGGCGTCCAGGCGGAATGGATCCAGGCCCCCAACGCGCTTCAGATCTGCCCGCCTCCCTGGGCCCCGGCACCGGAGACCGAGCCCTGAAACGTGCGGAGCTAGAGCACTGGAGCTGAGTCAGGGAGTTGGGGTGAGGGGCGAGTTATTCACAATGAAAAGACCATGTATCCAGCGCTGCTTTGAAAATAAATCCTCAAGCGAGTTCCGGCTCCGCGCGAAATGAGAAGCCGTTTGCAGAAGTCTATACTCGCACTCGGAAGCTCTTGCGCGTTTCTGTTCAGAGGTACAAAAAACACCCGACTCCCGGGATCCGCGCCACAGGAGAGGCTGTCAGCTGCGTTGGGGTCTGTTGCGCTGCCTCGGTCGGGCCACACGGCTTTCTCGGGGTCCCCCTAACGTCCTAGACACTATCCTCCCAGATTCTCCACCCTCGCCCCATAGTGAAGCCGTGGTTCTGGCTCCTTCTAGGTGCAGACACCAGGCTTTCCCACCTCTGCCAGGCCCGCAGGGTCCAAAGAGGTCAGAAGAGAGGGCTGCAAATTTTCCTACACGAAAAACATCTAGAACCCAAAGAAAATGCCTGAAAAAATGTAACAAATTAAAATCTCCTCTGCACACACACATTTTTTCTGCTGGGTTTAGTCCCTTTCTGTTGCTGGAGGAAGACAAAAAAAAAAAAAAAAAAAAAACACGACTGGGTGGGGCGGGGGAGGTGGGGAGGGGAAAGAAAAGGGATCTATGACAGCCCAGCGGACGAATAATTTGAATAACTGTGGGAAAGTGTAGGGGAAAACTTTAAAAACCTCACATCCCAACCCAACGGCAGCGGCAGCCGGGCTCCGGACCCCTCCCCGCCAGTCTGTACCCCCCTCGGTTAATCACCCTCATTAGGAGCCTCATCACCAGTCTAATGAAAGCAAACCGTGTGGAAATCGCTGGTAAACAGTTGGGTCTGTGCTGTAATTAATTCAGTGTCTCTTTTAATCAAACTGAAAGGAATCGGTCAGTGGCTTGCGGAGCCGTGACATCACCCCCAAAATCGGTCAGAGCCAATCAGCTTCATCACTCCGGGGACACGTGGGCGAGTCCCCTTAAAAAAAAAAAACACAACACAACGAGAAAAAAAAAAGAAACAAAAAAAAAAAAAAACCCAGCCCCAAAGTAAAAGTGACACAAGTTCATTTTTTAAAGAAAGGGGGGGAAGCGAAGGCGCGCGCGGAGGACGGGCTGAGAGCTGCAACCTCGGAGCCAGGAGGCGCTGTCCACGGTGCTGACGGGCCCCCGGAGCCGTGGGAGCGCGGAAAGAGGACCTCCTGGGCCAGGTGGAGCGTCATGCGCCGAGGGCCGCCACCGCCGCTCTCCGCGGTGCTGACGCCGCCAGGTGCGCTCCGTTCCCCCGGCTGGTAGCGCGGTTTGGGCCCGCTGCTATCCGCTGTGCTGACCCCACTGCCCTCGGCAACCGCTCGCCTGGAGGAAGCGTGTGGTTTGGATTTTTAAAAGGCCCTTCTTTATTTAGATTCCAACATTCTCGCATCTCTTCTGTGCCAAAGGGGAGCTCAGATCGTCCGTCTCCCCCTTTGCTCTCCCCAACTTGGCGCACCCTCCCTCCCGTTTCTCCCTGACACTCCCACCACCCCCCCTCGGCTCGGAGGCTCGGCGCGATGCTGCAGAAGACGCGCTGAGCCCTTTTGGATCTAATGCGCAGAGGAGGTTGGCCCAGAGCTCCTGGGCTCCCCCAAGGCTGAACTCCATCCAAGGTGCCCGCAGGCTCCCTGCCCGCCTTCCCCATGCCAGCCCGCAGCTAGGGGCAGGGGCAGCGGCGGCTGGGGTTGGGGGTGGGTGGGGAGCTTTTGGGGAGGACAGGTCGCAGCTTGGCTATGGAAGGCTCCAATGGCTTTGGGATCGACTCCATTCTCTCCCACCGAGCGGGCAGCCCCGCCCTTCCCAAGGGGGACCCCTTGCTCGGGGACTGCCGCTCACCCCTGGAGCTGAGTCCGCGCTCGGAGAGCAGCAGCGACTGCTCTTCACCAGCCTCGCCAGGAAGAGACTGTTTGGAGACGGGTGCCCCGCGGCCTGGCGGGGCATCAGGCCCAGGTTTGGACTCCCACCTGCAGCCTGGGCAGCTCTCAGCCCCAGCCCAGTCTCGTACCGTGACCTCCTCCTTTCTGATCAGGGACATCCTTGCCGACTGCAAACCACTCGCGGCCTGTGCACCCTACTCTAGCAGCGGGCAGCCAGCCGCTCCCGAGCCTGGGGGCCGTCTTGCGGCCAAGGCCGGGGAGGACTTTAGAGACAAGCTGGACAAAAGTGGCAGCAACGCCTCATCGGACTCTGAGTATAAAGGTAAGAAAACGGGAGGTGAAAACTTGGGGGGAATGCTATGTTTCTGAACACTGGTATTAAAACTGGAGGGCACAGACATGAAGACATATACATGTTCACTCCAAGCTCCCCCCAGGGCCCAGGCTGAGCCGTTGGTCTTGCCTGAGCCATTCAGCCAGCCCCGGTGGTTATGCTTTTGGGCTACAAAGAGTCCAGTGGAGAGAGTGAGGAGCGGGATACTGTGAGCCCTAAGAGAGATTTCCTAAAATACACAAAGCAAACTTTCCAAACTTCGATTGGGATCATCCAGCCTGCCGGTGGGCAGGAACAAGTTCCTATCAGGCCAGTGGCTCTCTGGGAAAAGACCCTACAGAAGCAAGGGAAGACCCAAAGGGTTCTGCTTGAACACCCCTTTATAAGAGTGAAAACCTAGCAGGAAATTTCAGCTGGAGCCCTGAGAACAGTCAGAATTTTCCACCCTTTAATTTGAATTTCCAGACAGGGAGAGGAATTGAGCTTTCCCTCCCGCTGGGCTCGGTGTGATCTGGGCCCCGGGAATCACGCAAAAGAAATGCTCACTTCAAAGTAGAAACAGCAGCCAGGTGGGTGGCTGGCCAGGAACAGGTTCAGAGGTCTAGTGGAGAGGGGAGGCCCCTGTACCTACTCAACTGTTCTCACTGGATTTGACTTTACATGCATTAAGCAATCAACTTCGGGCTGTGTGTGCAGTACCAGCGATTCCCCAGCACCCAGCTCTATACTGGGGTTGCTTCCCCTTTCCCTGCCTTTCCACCTCCGTGAATCTGTTCATTAGTAGTTGTTGTTCCCTTTTCATCCCATCTTAACCAGGGAGCTGAAATTGGGATTAAGATGAAAGGGGGAAGGACGGAGAGAAGAAGGAAGAAAGGGAAAAAAAGAAGGGTGAAGGAAAGAGTTCTCTAATTTTGTTTCTCACCCCCAGCCATTGCCTTGACTTAAGCTCTTTGGTCAGGCCAGAGGCCCCAAGTTCTTTCTTAGGAAAAAGTCAGAGACAGGAAGGGAAGGAGCATCGGGACTTCAAGGGAGAGAGTCCTGTGTCCCCAACCAGCAGAAAACCAGGGACTGGCAGAGGCTGTTCAGTGTTCTTTCAGCCTTATAGTGAATTCCCAGCACACTGGTGATAAGATAAAACTTCCCTATAAAGGCAACTTCTTTATTGTCTTGGGGGCTCTGCACCTCCTGGCCCATATTTGCATTGCACAAGTCTTCACAAAAATTTAGGAAGGCTCATTTAACACTCCTCCTAAGCAAGAATTCGATTGTGGACAACACCCTGACCTCAAACTGAAATCCACTTGGGGCCCACTCCACATCTCACTTTCCTCCGCTTCCCCACACCACGGCGGAGCCTGAATCAGTCTGGCTGGGCCAGTCGTGCCTAGAAAGCGGCAGGTCCGGCTGGAGCAGCCAGAAGGGAGGTCCAGAGGCATGTGGCCCAGCGACCCTTGCTCCTCCCCCTGGGGCTATTTGGAGAGGCACGGAAAACTTGCCCGGGAGAAAGACAGGTGTGTGTGTGTGAAGGGTTGGGGGAGGGGAACAAGGGAGGCAATGTAAATATATATTCACAACATCACGTTTTATTATGTGCAATTCTCAACAACACCCCGGGTCTATGACTGGAGTAAGCGGCGAGACTCCCCAGCTCTGCGTGCTAACGTCTGGTGCCGGCGGCAGTGAAAGACCGGGGCTCTTGTCTCCTTTTATTTTTTTGCCGGTAGGCAGGATTTTGAGGAGAGCTTTCGTTTACAGTAACTGGAATATCAGTTTTCTTCTCTTGTCCCTGACGATATCTGATCGGGGAGGTGAGGTAGGCCGGCTGGCCACATAGCACTTAAATAGGTTTGGGGCCGAGGAGGGTGGAAGGTCTCCCCCACCCCGAGGCACCGCCGCTGCCTTTGCACCAACAAAGCCCAGGGTGAAGAGGAAGTGGGACTACCTGCAGCATTTCTCAAAGGTGGAAGCGACTTTTTCAAGGCCCGAGGTAGGAAACCTTGCCTAGAGACAGACACATTGGGGTGGGCATCTAAGCCCCTATGCACCTAACAAGCTAAGAGTCATTTCCCCCAAGGAGCTCATGGAAGGAAGGTCAGTCCCATCCTGGGTTTCTGGAATCAAAGACCTCACAGCATAACATTTAAGGAAGTGGAAACCGGGCTTTGAAGTAAGGCGGTGTGCCATGCAGCCTTGCCTGCTAGAGCCGCTATCTTTGGAGAAATGAAACTGGTGCTCTGCAAGGTCGGTGGGCCTGGAACTCTGAGGCACTGAGATCTGGGTTAAGCCTGAGCAGCACTGAGTGTGTAACCGAAGGCTCCAGCTTGCGCAGGAGACAGAGTAGAGAAAAGCCCCAGGAGGCAGCCCTTTCCTCCCAACACCACAAACTCAACCCTGACCCACTCCCCACTACTTCGGAAATAGTCCGGGGAATTCGGTCAGAAAGTAAGGTTTCCACAACACCAAGCCTGCAGTTTGAGTAATTGCTTCCTGGAAGTTGTTTAAACTCTATCTGCCTATCTGCATAGACAGAACTCAAGCGCCCCCCACCCCCTGCCCCGTCCCAGCATATCCCTGTCTCCCGTGCTCCAATGTGGCCCGAGCCCAGGAGGGCAGGGAGGACCTGGATGCGCTGGCCTGGTGGAGGCGGGAGGAAAGTGTTGGCCCCAGTTTCTCACCAGCGAGCACTCTCCCGGCTCACCCAGCTCACCCGCCTCGGTGCACTCGGTGCCCGGTGCCCTCCCAGCCTCGAACTGCTGCCTTTCCGGTTGAAAAGTCTTGCTCCCTAGTGGCTCAATTAACCGGATTATTGTTTCCTACAGAGAGAAATCAACTAACATTCAGCTGAACCCTGTCACTGCAAACGCCACGCTCAATGAAACTCACCATAAAGGAAAATAGAGAAAAAGAGGGGGGAAGCCCCAGCCCCCAGCTGCCAATTTTACAAGGTGGTCTCTGGTTATATCACTTCAGGGGGAGAAAGAGGGAGAGCATTGAGTTTGTTCGATCAAGTGTACGTTTTTGGTGCAGTCAACCCCAAAGGAAAGTGTTGGGGAAAAAAGAAACCGCCTTGTCCGGTCCTCTCCTTGGGACTCAGGAGCGGAGACCTTGCTGGGGTATCCCAAGCGAGGTTCGGAAATGCATGGCAGCCACAGTGGGCACCACGTTGATGGAAACGCTGACCTCTGTGGTGCGTGCATTTGCCGGGAACACTCCTTGCTTATTTTTCCAAGCGCTTTGAGTTCCCAGATCTGGGCCCCCAGTGACTCGCCTTCTGCACAGCATGCTGATTGTAGTTTAAGAATTAGGGAACTATCACTATAGATTCACATCCACCTAGGGGCCAGGCAGGATGTGGGTGCAATTATTTGCTCTTCGGGACCACGTTTTGCTCCAGCGTAAACAGGATTGTCTTTCCATGCGGGTTTTTCTCCCCAGACTCTGGCCCTCAGCTTCCTCCCTTCCTCGTCCAGATGTAGCCAGAGAATCGGGGCACAAATGTGCAGCACAGTCCCAAACCCCTGAGCACACACCCTCGCAGCCCACCTGGCTGGAGCCCCTGGGTCCCCTCTCTTCCCCTCCCCTGGCAGGTCTGCCCAGTCAATCCGCTAATCCCTCCAGGGAGCACCAGCACATTGGAGGAGCCGGGCTGAGAGAAAGCGGATTGAGTTCTCTCGGCTTTGGGTTACTTCTCCCCGGAGGTGTCTGTCCTCCTCGGTCTGGGGGCCCAGAGGTTCCGGCTCTGAGCGGCCTTGCCTTGTCCCCATGGGCTTGAGTGCGGTGGGGCCACCGCTGCCGTGGGGAGCCGCACTTACGAGAACGCCACTGGCCAGCGGCTGGCGAAGCCAGGCCCTGATGCACGGCTGTGTCTCCCCAGTGAAGGAGGAGGGTGACCGTGAGATCTCTAGCTCAAGGGACAGTCCCCCGGTGCGCCTGAAAAAGCCACGCAAGGCACGAACAGCCTTCACCGACCATCAGCTGGCACAGCTGGAGCGCAGCTTTGAGCGGCAGAAATACCTGAGTGTGCAGGACCGTATGGAGCTCGCAGCCTCGCTCAACCTCACCGACACGCAGGTCAAGACCTGGTACCAGAACCGCAGGTGAGGCCCCGCTGCGCGGCAGGGGGCAGAAACGGCCCCCTCCCCTCTCCTCCCTGCCCCAGGACAGGACCCATCAGGACGTGGCCTGACTCACTAAGGGAGGGCTCCTGAGCTTTCCCCATTCTATAAAAGGGGGGAAGCGGGGAAACAGGCCTCAGGGAGAGAAGGCCTCCCCCAAAGTCCACAGTGAGGGAGAGACACAGGGCAAGATTTGGTCTCCAGTGCCCAGGACAGACGCACAGACACGTGGGCCACTGGAGGTCCAAGGCCTGCCTCACCCCAGCCAGGTCCTACCACCAGCCCAGACAGCCCAGGCAGCTGCTTGGGGGCATACGGGGTGGCTCTAAGCTCTCCCAGGATTCTTCTGGCCTCCCCACCCTTTCTAGTACCTGAAACCTGAGGAGGGAAGGGGCCCAGCCCTAGCTCCTTGGGGACTGTGTGACTGATTGAATGGGAAATTGGTGCTGGGCACTAAGTCTTGAAACTGGTATTTCCTAACCTCCCTCCCCAACACATTCACAGGATGATGATAAACACAGACAAAATACACACTCAGCCCACAGTCACACACTCACATCCATCTGCACAACTCACGAAGTAATACAAACACACCCACAGTCACCCACACACTCTTAGTGGAGGAGGCCAGAATGGTGCTTTCCATAAACAAGCCTCAGAACACGTTGCCCCATTAATAATAAATACCGATTACTGCTCCAGGCATCAATAATTAAGGCCCGTTACAGTAATTACACAATTATGATGATGATGAATAATTCACAGAGGGAAACGGGGTTGGTGTGGCTGAGTCGGACTCAGTGGGACCGCCTCGCTGGCCAGGGGCACCCACGAGTCCAGCCACAGCAGCCCTGGCAACCAGTTTCCGGTCTTCCGCAAACCCCGGCCTACATTCCCTTTGTGGCTTCCTTGCTTCCGGACCAGACGGAACGCAGGGCTCCCCACAAGCCTCCGACCTGTGCGCGGAGTGCAGGGGTTGCGGGCGCTTGGTGGAGAGGTGCGCACGGATCCTCCCCAGCATCCTCTCCAGTCGCAGTCTCCAGCCCGCGTGCTTCCAAAGAAGCGCCGCCAACTGGGGTACCGCGGCGGTGCTGGCCTCCGCCTCCGGCGGTGCGGCTGGACCAACCGCGCCCCCTTCCACGGAGAGCAGACCGGCCCCCGGGGCCCCGCCGTCCTCTCCAGGGCAGTCTTGCCTTCCGAGGGCCTCCCTAGGGGACAGATGCACAGGGGAACTCCAACACTCCACTCCAAGGGCCCTGACTGCGATCCCTTGAGCAGGGTATGGCAAGGTTAGATTCCCAGCTTAGGGATAAAACAGCCTGGCTTAGAATGTGCGTATCCTCTTTCTAGGCCATCTTGAAAACTGGCCCGTGCCTCAATTTTCTTATCTGTAAAGTGGGGATAACAGCCATGGGAGGCTGGTGGAAGATTAAAGGAGTCGATGCCTGTAACTGCGAGAACGTTATTTATGAACGAATTCGTGTGATCCCTCTTGGACTCCCTGCAGGGGCTCCGGGACAAGCACTCCTGAGAGGCAGGGATGTCAGGGTGCCACAGTTCTGACCCCCGCCTTACACCTTTCTTTCCGGTCCCTAGGACTAAATGGAAGCGACAGACTGCCGTCGGGTTGGAGCTGCTGGCGGAGGCAGGCAATTACTCAGCGCTCCAGCGGATGTTCCCGTCGCCTTATTTCTACCCGCAGAGTCTCGTTTCCAACCTGGATCCCGGCGCCGCACTGTATCTGTACCGCGGGCCCAGCGCGCCGCCGCCTGCCCTGCAGAGACCTCTGGTGCCCCGCATCCTCATCCACGGACTCCAGGGCGCCAGCGAGCCGCCCCCGCCGCTGCCCCCGCTGGCCGGCGTCCTCCCGCGCGCCGCGCAGCCTCGGTGAAGCGCCGCCTCGAGGCGCACCCGGCGCTCCGCGCTGGCCCCTGCCGCCTGCCTCCGGGAGGGCGCGGGGTTTCAACGCCCCTTCCCGGGGGCCCCTGTCCGGCCCTCCCTGGCGTACAGCCTAGTGTCCCCAGAAGGGCCAAATGCCAAGTCTTTTGAGGCCCGGACCCCCGGACTGAATCTCCCTCACCCTCCTGGGCACCCTTTCTCTCCCCGCCACTCCATCAGCGAGCCACTTCCACCGCCGGATGTGCATCCATCCCCCAGCTCTCCGCCCCAGGCACGGCCCCTCGCCCCTCCCGGGAGCAGGTGGGGCGACCCCCATGCTGCACCCTCCCCCTCCCCCTCCACGCTCCAGCTGTACACCGAGTCCTCTCTGCGCACCCCCGACGTGTAGAGGCGAAGGGGGGTATGGAGCCTCCCCGCAGCCTCTCCCCCCGCGCCAGGGCCGGCGGCCGAGCTGTACATACCGTGTGCAAAGTGTATATGAAGTTATTTATTCGTGACCCATGAGCCCGTGACTGTGTCCGTGAATCAGTGAGTTTGTGGCCTGTGCCCACCCCCTCCCAGGCGGTGCAGGAAGGGGCCAGGGGACTTGCCCACCTACCCCGACCCCCAGCCCTCACCTCCAGCCTGCGTCCAGGGGCAGCCAGGCCCCTCGGGTTCTTTTTTAAATGTGGAAATAAACTTCTTACAAATGACCAGGCGCCTGTCCCCGCTCGGCCCTTCTTCCCTACTACTCCTCAAGATTCATTTTCCCCACCTGGGGCTCGGATTCTTTCCACCCTCAGTAAGGAAATCCTTGTCTCGCGCTCTTCCTTGGTGCTGTGGTGGTGGGCGGGGGTCTCCCTCCCCGGCCTCAGTCTTCCTATCTTTATAGTGAGGCGAGCACGCTGCTCCCCCACCTCCCCCGCCTCTCCATCTGGTTCCTCGCTGCTCGCAGCCGGTCCCGGGGGCCAGGGTGGGGGTCAGCACGCGGGCTCGCTCGGCTGCGGGCCGGGCTCCGGTGCCCTCGCTGAGCCGGCTCATCTGGCCGCAACAAGGACGCCGGCAGCTGGTGACCGGCCCGTCGGGCGCGGGGGCCGACAGATGGGCTCCGAGGCGACTCCCCCCTCCGGCCCCCGGGCCCCGCGCCCCGGCCGCGCTCGGCTCCGGCCGCTCGCGGGCGCCGGCGCGGCTCCCAGCTCCCCGCGCCGGGTAAGACCCGAAGAACCTTCGCTGGGAACCTGACGCCTCGCAGGGTAACCCCGACTCCCGCATCTTCTCATTCCCCCCTCACCCACGGAGGACGCTGGGGATGAGACCCAGAGGGGAGCCAAACCGCAGCGTCTGCCCCGGAGCCCCAGCCTGCGGCCCCAGGGTCTCAGGGGAGGGGTTTAAGTTTCCAGCCAGACTCCAGGCTCCCGTTCACGGAGAGCCAAGGTCACCTCCGGAGGCTGTCCCTCTCCGGGGGGGTGGTCTCAGGTGCTCCCCTCCCACACACCACCTGCAGCTCGAACTCCCAGGACACGCCCAGGGCTGGGAAGTTTGGGGGCTCAGCAAGCTGAAGCCCCCCACCCCCGTTTTGCGGCAGGGTTGCTCTGGAAGAGGGCTGCCTGGTGAAGGAGAGGTGGGCTTATGTTTAAACTCTTAACTCCCCCCACCCTGGACCCTGCTATTGTTTCCTCCCCGGCCCCCAACACTCTCACACCTCGTTTTTCTTTCTTGGGGTGGTGAGGGTATTATTCTAATTTTGCAAAATGCACGGCAGCTGATTAAGTCTAGGAGCTCCCTCGGCTTTCAAGTTCTTTTGCATGTGAATGGGGGCCGGTAAATCCCCAACTCTGGCTGTGGTGGGGGTTGAGGGGGAGACTGTCCCCAACTCAGGGTTAATGAAGTGAGAAAGGAGTCTCTCACAGCCTCCTGCAAACAAAACCCCCCAGTGCAACAAACCCTGCCCAAATCCTACATGGATTGACTTAAACCCAGGGGATAAGTGCTTTAAATTAATCTCATTGAATAAGAATGAGACCAAACAAAACTCTTTAAAATCATATTAAAAATCTATCAAAGGACAACTTGCACTGGTGTGCTTTTCATTTTGTGAGAGAGAAGAAGGTAGGCTGGAGAACCACCCTTACATTTACACAGCGGCAGTGTAAATCACCGACACATTCTCAACTATGTAATTGTCCTTGTTCCTCGGAGGCGATTTCATATCTTACATTAATGAAGAACAAGGCCTCCCTACAAGTTTATAATTACAATATTTTAAATTGTCCTGCACTTGCCATCTGTAATAATAACTTTACAACCTTGGCAGTGAGGATGCTTTTCATCCATTTAGAAGGCTAAATTGGTTTCTCTGTTCCCAACCCTGGGGCTGGGGGAACTCTCATTGGAGATAGGAAAAAAAAAAAAATGCATGTGTGAGACCCCCAGCATGCAGAACAATAGGAGGGGCGCCCAGAAGGGCGTCCCCTCTGCTGCTCCAATGACCCACCCCCACCCTCCTTATAAGCCTAGACTCAATGGGGCAACAAAGTTGAAAAGAAGTCTAGATTCCCCGACAGGCCTCACTGCAAGGCTTCTGGACATTTTTAAGAAGTCGAGCTGATTTTCCGGGTGCCTCACTGCCCCCACTTGGGCAGGCTTTGCTCTAAATTTTTCCTCCGACGGAGCAGATTAAGAGATAAGGTGTAATGGTCATGCAGGCAATTTAACAAGACCCGTGAAGCGCCCTTTGCAAGCAGGGCAACTTCTCCAGTGGAAAAAAGCCTTCAATTTCTGTCTCCTGGAAGCGATATTTGGATTTTAATGGCTTCTGCTGACTTTCCGTTGAGGGGCTGAAGGGCTAAGTAGAGAGGGCATAGCAGTTTGGGAACACCTGCCTTAAGGGGAGCTCATTTACTCCCCTCTCTTCCCTAAATCTTGCCTCCCTTCACTACAGGGGGAAAAAAAAATCAAAGGAATCCAGGCTTTGTCAAAATGTCCTTTGCTGAGATTTGGTTGGCTCTGCTCTTCTAAGAGTGGAAAATGCTGTTTGCATTGCATCAGCACTGCCTTAATCACTCACCAAGGGCTCTTTGCCCTTCGGTGCATGAGAATGGGGACCCCTCTGAAGATGTGCAGCCACTGAGGACTGCAGACATGAAGATGTCTGGGACTAAGAAAAAAAAAGCATTTTACAAGCCCACGAGGGCAAAAAGCTTTTGGCTGCAACATTCCATGAAATGCCCCAGTTCTCTGTGACTTAAATGTGAGGATCAGGCTTGTGACACAGAGAAAGAGGTAAGTTTGGGAAGTCAGAAGGAGAGGCTCGATTAGAAAGACACACAAAATTAGAATATGTACAGTGGAATTAGGCTAAAGCTTTGCCTAATTGATGCCTGAAATGTATAATCTGTCAAGAGCCATAATAAGAAAGAGATTTATTTTAAGGTTATTTAAATTTAGTTAATATTAACCCTAAATCTGCTAAATCCATGTTTCTTTATTAACTGGGGGTAATATATTGATTCTGCTTAGAAACAGACCCACATAACATCTATGGCAAGAAACCCTCACCTCAGTGGTAGCAAATTAAGTGTAAGTTTCCATCTCAGAATTATAGTCACTTACGTGCCTTGCAAGCTTCTGGCACTTCTCCCCCCGAGGAATGCCGAACTCTGTGGATTCACCCTTTAATGGAATGAGTACTATGAGGGGGAGGGGAGAGTAGGGTTTCTCTTTGATCACCCCCATCACTGGCGTTAATCCTGTTTCTCACAAGGCTGGGTTGTCTTTATAAAGTTTGATCCCTCCTTTTCTCATCCAAATCGTGTGGACCATCACACATCGAAATATAAGGAGGCAGATTTGCCCAAAGTCAGTATGACATGTGCTACAGGTTTATTTATTATTATTGTTACAGATTTCATCAACTGCCCCTATTAATTTCTATGTGATAGCCAGCTCTGAGAAGTCACTTTTTCCCTCCTGCAGAGGACCAGTGCTTCCAGGCTCACGCTAAACCTCACGAGTCCTCAGCTGAAGTTCACTTACATCTGATGGCTGGCTGCGGCTACCAGACAGGGATGGAGGGAAGGACCCCCCCGACACACACCATGGTCCCCAAAGACAGCCCACCTTGTAACTCTCGAGATCCTCTCCCTCCCTTCAGTTCGTGTGGAGCTGGAGGGGCTACTGAAGCGGGGCCTCGACCCCTGTGCCAGTAACTTCAGAGGAGGAGGAGGCTGGATTTTTAAATGGATAACAGGAGGAAAAGTGGAGAGAAAAGAACAGACAGACGGATGGACGGAGAGGGTCAGGCTTTTACCCTCTTCTCCTTTGGACCCCTCTGGAGTTACCCGTGTCCAAATCTTACATTTATTGGGAAATCAATATGCCCCAGGGGTCCTCTTTCAAACCTCGCAGAAAACACAATGGGGAGGGGCCGCTGCGGCCCGGCCACAGGCCAGACCCCAGACCTTTTTCAAAGACAAGATGGGATTCGAGGGGAGAAAACACTCAGGACACCGGTGCCTCTGGTCTTTGAAGGCAAATAATAAAAAAGCAACAGTAAATCAACTGTCCTGAGAAAGTGTGTTCTCCCTGGACCAGAAGGAGAGCGCAAGGCGTGTGAATGTGACAGGGGGCTCCGAACAGCCTGCGGGCGGAAAGCAGGGCACCCTGGAGTCGCTTCTGACCCGCACCGAACACTCCTGTGGTCCTTTTTAATAAAGCATTTGTACATCAAGAAAATGATCGGATAAAGAGTTTTTTCTCTTTCTTTACAGAGTCAATTCTAGTTTTAAAAATCCTATTTCATGCCAACAGAGGTATTGAGAGGGTAGGTTAAAGTAAACTGTGATGCTTTACAGAACATCGTCACAGGCAGGGTCAAATCCCTGGCTGGCTCGCAGGACCCTAGGTTTTCACGTTAAGTCATGGGGGCACCATGTGATCTCTGGGTGTCGATGAGCGTCTTGCCTTGATGGAGTAAATACAAGACAGGCTGCTCAGCTAATCCAGCCTGTGCTGACCCCTAGCCCTGCTCTGGGCTGTGCTCTCAGTCTCAGGGACGAGTCAGCGGGGAAGGCCACACCGTTAGTTCCCACAAGGCCGCTCTGACGAGAACAGGACGCCAGCTCCGGGATCCACTCAGGCCCCGTTCTGTGGACGCAGAGTTTACAAATACTTCCTGGGAAGTCTCGCAGTCCCTCAGTAAGGCTTTTGGGCTTCGTTTTTTCCCACGGCCGAGGCTGGGCGCTGGCTGCCCGGCCCTGCGCATTCGCTTTGCTTTTTGACCTTGGCGACGCTGGTCTCCATCCCACTTGAGTATTCTGAGAGCAAGATTTCAGCGAGGCGGTGTCTGCTCTGGGTCCTCCTCTGAAGGTCGGGCCTGAAGAACAATAGCAGCAGAGGAGGAAAGAAAACTTTATTATTTTTTTTTCTTTCCCATTTGGAAGCGGCTGCGAGCAGCTGGTTCCGAGGCTGTGGAACTGACATTTTTGCATTAACAGAAGTGCAGCCCCTTCAATAGCGATGTTTTGATATTACATGCACAAGAAGATTAGATACGGTGCTGACAGATTTTCATAACGGTGGCAAAATATCATGGCATTTTTGAAAGTGAGGCTTTGTTCTGTGTTGTTTTCATGGGGAAAAAAAGAATGAAACACACTCGTACTCTGATGGCAAACGAGGTGTGTGATACAGCAGTTTGCAAAAGGAAGGGGGAGAAACCCGCCTTGGAACTCGGCAACACTGAGCGGAGGCTCCTGGAGACCCCCCTGCAGTTCAAGGCAATCAGCCTCCTCCCAGGGACCTGGCGGCCACGAGGTGGGGGCGTCAGCCGCAGACACCTCTTCACTGGCTGAAGAGACCCTTGTAAATTACTTCCTACCCCTGCAAAACCCAGACCCAGGAGCACTTGGGGAGACGTCAGCACTGGCACCCGGGACAGACCACAGCCCCAGGGCTGTCGGAGGGAGGGCCTCCCTGCCCCAGCCCACCCGGGAGCCGCCAAGGGCTGAAAATCAATTTCAGGTGATGAATCCCAGCAGCTGTTTTCAAAAGACAGCGGCCTTATCATTTATTTGATCAGAAGATCAGAGGGGGAAATTTGTAGAAGTTCAGCGCGGTACACAGGAAAAATGATTATGAAAATTGAAGAGTAAAACAATGTTTCCTGAGACAGGATTTTCACCAAACAACAGAGTCGTTACCACTGAATCCATCTTGCTACGCCGCCCGATGTGGCAGTCTTGGCTTCTTGCAAAAGGCAGATGTTACCCTCTGCTACTTATATTTACAGCATTTTCTTTGCTGTAAAAATCAGAGGATAAACTGGACTAGAAGCAAATATAATAGAACTCCTCTGAAGCCCAGGAATTAAAACAGGACGAATCTGTGCTATTGTACTGATTATGGAAGGGACCCCATCATAACCAGGTTAAAGCTACCTCGTCTCTTCAAACTCACCTGCAGAGGGTGGGGTGCAAGTGACAGCGGGGCCAGGGCTCCGTCAGTCACACAGTGGATTCTGCTGTGACAAAGAGGGAGAACTGCAAAGTCATCCTGCGCTGGGGAAAAGATCTGGGGCGAGCCGGTAACAGGGCCGATAATCAAGGGCCGGACATTTGTAGCAAGAGCACGTGTACAGGACAGGGACTTCGTGAGAAGATCACAGATACACAGGGAAGTACTGTCTGGGTTCTACGTCATCTCACATGCCCTTCCCTCGATGAGGTACGTGTGATTACCATCTCACTTTACAGACGAGGAAACAAAGCCCGGAGGAGGGGAAGTAACCTCTCCAAGCCCACCCTCAGAGCAGAAGCCCAGGAGCAAACAGAGCGCGGACGGACCTGGCCGAGCTCTTCCCCCTGGGCTGCCAGTCCCAGATGGACAGTGGAGGGGACAGGAAGGTCCAGCAGGGTCAAGGGTGACAAGTGACCATGATTTGACCCAGAAGAGCCCTTCATGGTCTCACAGGACTGTTCCAGTGGGACGATGGTGGGGTGGAGGCCAGATGACAGAGTGAGGAGAGAAGGGAGAGAGGACAACTGAGGGGGGAGGAGCTGCTGGGGACAGAGATGCAGGACATGGACCCGTCTGCGACTTGGGCTTTCTCATCTGGAAAATGGGGATGCCACTCAGAATGACACTCATGAGGCTTTGTAAAAAGGGAACAAGACACACAGAGGCTGGTGGCTGGCACGGGGCTGCAGGCAATCACAGCTAAGCACGAGGCAGCTGGAGTCCAGAGATGCCAAGCGACTGCCCCCAGGCCACACAGGAGCCAGGACCGACTCTGAAGCCCTGGCAGCGGGGCCGGGGCTCTGGGATCACCTCACCCTTTCGTAAAGAGCAGGACGCTGCCCTGTGGACTCTGTGTGCCCATGTCCCGGGCGAAGGTCTGCGCCTCGGGGGCCCACGTGTGGTGGGGAAGCGACAGGCCTGCAGTGAACACACCAAACGTGCTCCAAAGGAAGGCTGCCAGTTCTGGGGCTTGTAGTTTATTTTCAGTCGGGCAACGTTGACAGACAGAGTGAGAAGGTTCTGACGGGAAGAAATGCTGCTTCTCCCGGCCTTGTTTGAAGCCTGGTACTCACAACATGTATAATTTTAAGCGTAACAACCCGAGTTTCAAAATATGCAAAATTTCAGTCAAAATATCCTCCCCGGCAGAAGAGCCACCACTTCGACGACGGCTCCTGCCACCAGTAATGCAGAGTAAATCACCAGAGTCGCATCTGGGCGACTGGCACGCCGACTGCCTGCAAGGCGCCCGGAGCGCAGGAGCCGCCCAGGGCTGAGCCCGCTGCCCCACCAGGCAGAGCGGAGGACACGGCACGAAAGGCCACACAAAGGTATGTAACACACTGTTGTGCACACGCATATACACACCACTCGGTCTGCCTCCAAGTCACGCAAGATCTGTCCCTTCCCAAATTCAGCCACGTCTGGGGCCGGGAAGGTAACCTCTGGTGGGTGTGCTGCGCCACTGAACAGGAATATTTATGAAGGGTCTTCAAGTCCACACTGCGGTAGAGGATGCGGTTAGATGGTCCTCCTTGCCTTGAGGTTACGGTCTCAAACTTTCCTAGCCATTCTATGATTTTACTCTAGTCAACAGGCTTTCAACTTGGGACTCAAACTCAAACCCCGAGTGGCGGTCCAGAGAGCAAGCAGGGTCACACTTTCCAGACTCAGACCTTGTCCTCAGGGGGAAGAACCTCGGGGTCAACCCTGCAGCCACCCCGATGGGACCCACCTTTCCCTTGGCCAGCTCACTGACTGCTTTCCCTTTGTTCTGGTCCCAGTGCTGAAACAGGCAAAGTACAGATGGGAAGATGAAACGCTATAAACCCATGCCCGCCATGGGCACATGTGGGCTTGGTTCTTCCTCCTGCCAAGCTGCAGTCCTCCCAGAAACTTGCCAACTTTCTTGCCCTCCTTGCCCTCCAAATACCCAAACGCCTCTCAAATGGGCGTCCTGAGCATCCACCGGAGTAATCCTGTAGTTACCAAGCAACAGATCAGTTTATCTAGCCACAGGGAACTCCCTTGTAGTGAAGGCTGAATAACCCCCCTCGGGTACCAGGCTGGATTACCCAGCAGGACAGGCAGATGCCACTTTCACTGCCAATGAGGTGAAATCACAGCCTAATTAGTAAACCAATGTGCCCGCTAGGATGACCACTGGAGGAGAGAGATCTGAGGACCTTCTCCCAACTTTATCAGTAAATTCATAGGTGAACATCGGAGGAGCCATTCTAACACAGGCTTCTGTTAACAGCATTCTACTGCAGGACAGAATTTTAAATTTTGTTTTATCACAAGAGAAAATACGTATTTTTATGTAAAGTCTATCAATTTTTTTTAAGCCCATCAGTTTTTTTTAGATGTTTTATGGCTTTAAGATCGTGCTTAGAAATGCCTTCCTCAGATACGAGCATTTAGAACATACTTGAGTGTATTTGCTTCTAGTCTGCTACTGCTTTCATCCCATCTGGGTTGTATTTTGGTTGATGGTAGGCTGTGGAGAATTCAGCCACTTCTTCACAAGAGTTATCCAGTTACCCAAGACAGTGGACAAGAAATCTTTCCCCTGAGGTCCTGAAACACACTTCTAGAACATTCCTTCAGACTTTCAGGACACTTCCTGTGCGGGCTCTGTGTAAGCAAGAGTAGATGACATAATGATGGTGATGATGGTGGTTGTGGCCGACAGCAGTGCAGTCTCCAAAGCATTAGAACAACACATAAGCAAGTGACAGTTACGTGGGTTGTTAGTGGATTTAAACATAACACAGTTCAAATCAGAGCCATTCAAGCTGGCTATGTGACTTCAATAATAACGGTATTATGAGCACTTATGTGGCCCTTACTTACGGCAGGCGCAGTTTTAAGCACTTGGGAGGCATTCAGCCCACGCACCTGAACACCCGTGAAACTTTCAGGCACCACGAGCGCTCCCACTTTACTGGTGACAAAACCGAGGTGCAGAGAGGTTGAGTAACACGTCCAGGGAGGAGACGGGATCTGAGCCCAGGACTTCCGACTCCGTGACACACATTTACCAGCGTGCTGTAAGTTTTTATCAAAATAAGGAGCAAGTTCCTTGCACAAAATATTTTTAATACCAAAGCAATGCCCGCATTGTATCAAATCTCAAAGACTTTTAGAACCCCAGAGAGAGTGCACTGTAACACAGTTGGATAACTGAAGTGAAAAAAGCACTTTAAAAATCATGATTTGCTCAATCTCACTATAGATACTAAAAAAAAATCCATATATGTATATATGCAGAGAAAGTGAGAATGATAAAAACTGTGAATCAAAATTAACTTAGACTGTGGGTGGTTTTGGGGTGATTTTTAAGCTTTTCTCTTTTTCCTGAATTTTTACAATAAAAATGTATTATTTTTATAATCAAGAAAAACGGTAAGTTCACTTTGGGGGGAAAAAACGGCAGCATTTTATCCTGTGCTGAAATACCAGAGTATTTTAGTTTTTACTAATGAAAACCTCTTTGCCTTTGGCTTCCAGTTTGTTTGATTTTGTGACGGATTTTTCTCTTACAGTATAATTAAAACAGAGAGAAGACTGGCAAGGTGTATTTCTTCCTCTAATTTGAAAAATCCTGCTTGTAAGCGAATGGCTGAGGGCCACGGTGAGGCCCCGAAGACTCTGCAGGAGAAGGAAGGCCCCCGACTGGAAGAAACGCCTGGGTTCTAAGTGACCACGAGGAGACAGTGACGACTTGAGGTGGTCTGAGGCCAGGTTCTACTCCTGCCTCACCCTCAAGGAGGAAGAAAAGTCTGAGCAGGGTTTCAGTGGCTCTCAGATGACAGAGTGACCAAGTCCACGGAGAACCTGACAAGCAGTTCCTCTGGTGCCACGACGTAGGTCAAGAACAGAACCCGCCAGCGCGGGATGATCATTCAGCCTACCGAAGGGCAACACGCTCTCAAACCTCTTCGGTCACCGAAGGAAGAGGAGCTACCTCAGGGCTCTTTAAACGTCTGGGTTCTGTATTGGCAGAGATGCCGGCTGGTAGGCCAACCATTTTAGGAGAACCTTCTCTGTGATTTCTTAGGATCAAACTGGCTCTGGCTTTTGTAAAACTGCCAGGGCCCCAGGAGACACTTCCGTCCAGGTAAGCCCTGCTGGGGCCGTGGCTATTACAGCAAAACCCCTGAGAGAAGGATAAAAAAGGCCTCTCTGCCTCACACCCAAGAACCAGACCCAGTGAAGAACACAAAAGAGCCCCGAGCCCCGGGCAGGTCACAGGCGGTCAGCAGGTAGACCCCACGATCCACCTGCTGCCTGGAAAGGCGGGAGCAGTGGCAGAGGGTAGAGAGGCTATGTTCAGAGATGACCGATGTCTGAAAGTGAAGCACTGAGTCAGGACCCCAGAAGTGGCTGGAGCTTTGAGATTACTTGGCCCAAGTGCCAGAAACCTCCACAGGAGCTCTGTCGGGACTGAGGCATGGACGGCACACAGCAGGTGGCCATGCCGGGGCGGAGGGACGGGGCCCAGGTTCCGATGACCCTGGCTGGACCCTGGCGCTGACCTAGCTGATGACCGCGCAGGGTCGCAGCTTCCCCTGAGCCTAGTTCGCTCACACGTCAGAAGGGGCCTGCACGCGGGTACAGGGCCAGCACGAAGGCACAGTGAACCAGAGCGTGCTAGAGTGCTTTATAAAATCGAATTCTCTGTGAACATGTTAAGATGGAGAAATACTGGGTGGACACGGGAACAGTTCGTGTTCCTGTAACTGGTGTGATTACATCCTATAGATACTGACGGAGATGGATAAGCTTGGGGCCAAATTCTGGCACCAAACCCTCTGGGCCTGTCCCGCTCGCACCACCATTATTAACGATTCGAATGACGTCATGAGGCCTATTTATCACCTTTGCAGACGGAAAGACGCCTGCAGGGACAGCTGACATGCTGGATGACAGAGTACCCACCGCACCCCAACAGACCAAAAGGATGGGCCTCAGCTGCAAGGTAACACTGAGCCGGGGCAGGCGCAAGGCCCTGTTCTCCGGCCAGAGAAGGCAGGGGCTTGGATCACCACACGTGCAAACAGGCAGGGACTGAGCCACCAAGTTTCCACCCGAGCCACACGCTGCGCCGATGCCTCCTTTGATCAGTGACAACACCACCTTGTATTTTCATGTTTGTAAATCAATCGCACACATTCGGCATCTGAATCTCAGAGACCAGAGGGTGGGAAATGAAAGTGGTCAATTCAGGCCCATTTCAAGAGCTCTACCAGGGAGCAGGGTCCACTGTGGGGGTGGCGAACCCCCCAACTGCAGGGAGCGCTGAAGCGGAGGCCTAACGGACAACCACTCCGTGCTCATCATGGTGCCAGGTGCCGTGTGCCCGTCATCTCTTCCCGTGTCCCACACGACCCCCCGGGACCCAGAGTTCCAGGCCAGCGCCAGGGTCGGGACCAAGGTCAGGACTGCCCGACCCCAAGCCCAGGCTTATTCCACCGCCTCCTTCTGCCTCCAGACTTGGAAGGGAACTAGAGAAAAAGATCCACATCTTGCCCACAGGTGTCTCAAAAATCTTTCGAGATGACTGCCCCATGAGCACAAAGTTTCTACGATCCATTCCAGGGTTTGCTACTCTGACTTCAAATCAAATTCTTGCATCTATGCACCAAAATGTCTCCTGCTTTAAGTCCACTTCTTTGGTTACACAAAGAATGATCTGTTCCCAGAAAGAAACACCATTAACAGAATTTATCTACTTGCTACTTAGCCCAATACTGATTCGAGAAACCAGAAGCTTTCAAAGGGGTGCAGGCGAAGATGCAGTCAAGTGCCGGGAGTGTGGACCCTGGGGTCTCATGCCCAGTGCCATGCGACCGGGCACAGCCACTTCCTCCTCAGCTACTGGGGACCCTGCCTTGGTCCCGGGCACATGATGAGGGCTCAGTGAGAGGGTGCATGTGGGCTCAGCGCTCCCAAGGGCACACAGAAGCCCTCAAGGCAGATGCTGTTGCGCCACCAGAGAACTTAAGACTACCAGGCAGAGTCACACGCCATCACTCCGGGATGTCGGTTCTCTCCAACCACACCCCTCTCCTTGACTGTTAAGTAGTTAAGACGTGAGTCCACATTTTGGACTGCTGGCTATAACATCAGGACCAGGTTGGAGATGACATCTGAAAAAGACCCGGGGTCATTCCGTCTGGGTCCTAAGCAGATGGAAAGGCTCTGGGGTCACTAAAGCAAAGGGCACGTGGAGGGGCTGGCGGTGGACACCTCCCCACTCAGAAAGGGGCCCGGAACGTGGGCGGAGGTCAGGGGAGAGAGTAGCTGTCCCCACGACAGGAGGACTCCAGGCTAACAGAAACTAAACAGTGTGTATGCAGCAGGGGCGGGGGGGGGTACGTGGCTTTCTTTCCTGATTTCTCAAATGGTCTGGACGAGAAGAGCCCGGGCAAGGACAACGCGGTTTAGAGCCGGGTCTCCTCCTGTCGCGCGCAGCCTCGTCCAGCATCTGCCGATTCGTGCTGGGCCAGCCGCACCTTCCAATTCCAGTGCTTGGAAGGCTCAACGGTGACTGACGTCTCGGGCATCCTCCCGGGAGAGGCTGGCCCGGTTCCTGTTCTTTGTTGTCAGCCCTGACTGCCTGGCTGAAAGCACACCCTGTGGTCCCCGCTGTCTGCAGGTGACCCAGGTGTGGAGGAAGCGAGGGTCACTGAGAAGTCCCCCTAAGCGCCTCATTAGCCAGGTGGGGATGAGGGCGTGTGTGTCCCACGAGGAGGCAGAGAGCTGGTAACTGCACGGCGGCAGGCAGAGGCAAACCACGGGAGAAGCCGGGGCCGGGCGTAAAGGGCTGTGCGGCTGCCATCAGAGCGGGGCCCTGCCGCGGGGTGGGCGGCAGGGGCGGCCAGGAGCTGCGCGGGACGCGGGACGCGGGGCGCGGGGGGGCAGGCCCACGCGGCACCGCCGCGATGCAATGCGGGGCGCAGCTCCATAATCAGCCAGGAACTTGTCTGCCACATCGTCCCCGAGGGACTGCTCTGTGCCAGGCGTTCTCCAACCAGAAGAAACCCAGCCACCATCCACAGCACTCTTCCTGTCCCTTGTCCAAGTCTGGACACTTCTCCTCAGAACAAATGTCCCAAGGAGACAGTCTAGTGTGGAGGCAAAGTCACCCATCTCGTCGCCCTTGATGGAGGGGCCAGTCGAACACGCCCTCATGCAGAGTTTGCGCAGCTGAGCCAGGTTCTATGCTAAATATCCCTGCTTAGTCCTAACCCACATGCGGGCCACAAGGACGCTCGGCGAGCACCCCGCCACCCCTCTGCATTAAGGAGGACACCCGGCCCCTGCTCTGAGGACCACGCTGTTTCACGTCCTGAGGGGCTGACCTGGTCTAGGTGCTGGAGGCTGGGGGGTCAGAATGGCCTTCCTCTCACCCTCTGGATTCCAGGCTTCATGTGGTCCCCTGGGTTGGGGCCTGGCCACTCCCAGCAGATTCTGAGAGCAGAGTCTGTCCCCTGCTCCACAGGACATGTCTGTCTGTCCTCAGTTACCACCACGGTCCTGGCTACTCCCCTCTGGTCCCCAGGCCGAGTGGAGACCCCACTCCCTACCCGCCTCTACTGTGACAGCAGGGAAACAGGGCCCAAGGCCGGTCCTTTCGGGGGACTATTTTATGCGAAGAGGAAAGTGCCCCAGGGCTTGCTCTCTCAGGACAGACGGACAGGGAGTGGATGGGACTCTGAAAGGCAGGGTCTGCTGTTTGCCGAGTTCACTGAACAATTAAGATGCATTTCCCTGGTTGTTATGTCAGAACAATTCCTTTTTACTCTTTCCCTTCATGCTCTTCCTTTCAGAATTACAGAATGCTCTCAGGTTCTAGTCACCTATTCAAAAATGCGTCCTGAGCACCTGTTGTGTGCCAGGTAGGTGCTGGGGCTGCGACGGGGAACACCAGACAGGGGTTTCCACCTGGAGCCACACGCCAGAGACAGACACGAACCACACACACAAACACCATGGACGGAGCAGAGCAGCCAAACAAGGATGGGGGTACAGTGTCCCCCCGGCAGGCGGGTCAGGGACGCCTTCCCCACAGAAGGGACGGGGGCCCAGAGGCGAAGAGGAGCGGAGGGAGGTCCAGGCTTACAGCACACTTGGTGAAGGCCTGAGGAGAGAACGGGGACCCAGGGGGTGTTTTCATCATGGGAGTAACGAGACATCACTGAAGGGCTGGAAGCCAGGGCAAGGCTTCCCTGGGGGTGGAGGCCCTGTAGCTGCCAGCACTGGGCAGGGGCACAGAGTGGCCGTGGGAAACACAGTGGCAGACGGTTCCAGAAGGGAAGCTGAGGGGACAGGTGAGGATGGGGTTTCAAAGCTAAAGAGAGCAAGGCAAGGAGGCCAAGGGCCGGAGAGCTGCACGCTGCTCCGAGACCGAGGAGAAGCCCTGGGCCTCCGAGGGCGGCTGTGCCCAGCCTCTGCTCTCCTGTCTGGCCAATCTGTCCTTTTACAAAATGACGACTGGCTGAACGAAATTGAGATTCTCACAGCGGGCAAGACTCCAGGTTTACCTTCAGCTAATTAAGTGATATTAGGGAGGCTGTAAATGCCACATAAAAATTGGCAGGCAAGCTGCTTGCAATGATGAGAATATTGCTTTGCGGGGAGACGCGGCTGCAGCGTCTGAGTGCGCGTCTTGGAAGGACTGTGTTCTCAAGGTGGTTCCTGATAAGAAAAGTTCAAGGTGCTAAAAGGCTGACAGTTAACAGGGGTACTTCTAAGAATGATGAGGGCTGGGGGGAAGGACCGATGTTGGTGTCCTTGTCATCGTATCAGCAAGTGCTCCCCCGTGCTCATGTCCCAGGCACCGTGTCGACGCTCGATCCACATCATTTAGCTTGGTCCCCAGACAGCTGTGAGGCTCTGGGGCCCCCATCTGAGAGGTGAGGGCACTGAGGCACAGAGGCACCGAGTCACTGGTCCATAGAAACAGAAACGGTGACTCAACCCAGATGCCTGTGTGAGTAAGGCCCTGACTCGTAACCACTGTGACACTCCCACAGCCAGCCTTTAAGGAACAAGGCGGGCCGGAGGCAGGGAAAGGGGGGCCGGGGCAGGGAGATGGCTAGCAGGGGTACAGACTTCTCCAACCAGGGTATATTCAGCACAGCGACTCTTACAAGTTACAAAACACTTACTGAAAAAGCAAGGACGAGAATCCCAGGGAGGGGCAGGGCAAAGGCCTTCAATGAGGAAAAATGCCCCCCAAATGGAGGGCTGCAAACTCTCTATTTTGAACCTGAAGGATAAAGCACTTCACAGGTGAGAAAAGTCTGGCAAACACGACCGCCCTAAGCACGTCTCCTTATTTCAGAGAGAACGCTAAATGAGAAGTTTGGAAGTCACAGGGGAGGGACGTGCTCAGTGGAGCCGGGGGTGGTGGCTGGGATGT
Source organism: Camelus bactrianus (assembly GCF_048773025.1). Classification (NCBI taxonomy): domain Eukaryota; kingdom Metazoa; phylum Chordata; class Mammalia; order Artiodactyla; family Camelidae; genus Camelus; species Camelus bactrianus. Next base: position 74,350,633 of record NC_133542.1, read on the forward strand.
GGGGCCGGGACCCAGGGGACTGGCCCCCCTCCTCCTTCATCCCCGAGCCCAGCCTGCCGAGCCCCGACTGGGCACGCCCAGATCCAGTAAGTACTAAGGCGGGAGCGATCTCTAATTTCAGGCTGTTTACCTGTTTAATAAATCAGAACTACTAGGTAACACTTAGCGGGGCTGGCTGGTTTGAGAAAATTTGTACGAAGACGTTTCCAAGCACTAAGAACGGCATCAGAAAGTCGCAGACGGCAGCAGCGGGGGAGGCCCGTGTTAGGTCACCACAATGAAGCTGTTTGGGGGAAAGCAGTGCTTTTTCTAATTACAGCACATAATCCAAATGAGACAGACTGGCTGAGAACCAACAGACTCGCTCGCTCTTATTGTCACAGAAACACTAAGACCTTAAGGATCGTTGGTTTCTACGTTCTTGAACCACAGAGTGTCAAACAGATGGGGGATTCGCAGCCCCCACTGGGTGTGGTGTTGTGTGACTGCCTAGACGGACAGACAGACAGACACCCCGGCAAACAGCACAGGTGCGCCCGCTCAGAGCCGGCGGTGCTGGGTCTCAGCGTCTCCTGGGAAGATGGCAATCTTGGAAGGTATGTTACCAGTGCCTCTCAGGCACTGCTGCATCTATCCAGCTTCAAAATGAGAACTGCATTTCACGGGAGGAAAATGCTGTGTTCGTGATGCATGTTGCTAAGGGGCCACTCAATATTTCACCATCAGCACCGGCTCTCGGTGTACACGTGTATGCAGGCGTCTGGGGCGGGGGGCTGCTCTGACAGGCTCCTGTGTCGGTGTCAGAAGAGTCTGTGACTATGACTGTATTTCTGGGCACAGAGGGAAGACACTCACTGTTCCCTTTCAGAACTGAGGGCGAAAAAGGAGTCAGAGACCTAGTAATTAAGATCTCGTTTGGGGACATTAACTATTTCTTTTCTTTTTCCGAGCAGCGGTCCAGTAAAGGCATAAAGGCACAGAGATGAGATAAAAACTTCCCGTCACTCCATGGAAAGGCCCACAAGGCTCCTCGCCTGACCTGCCCTTGCTTCACACGCTGACACCTGGCTGAACTTCTTGTCTGGGGTGCGGCAGGCAGGGCAGGATTCTGCTTAGTCTGACCAATTTGGTTTGCACATAACGTCATTATTTTAGGCAGTAAACACCATAAAATGGAATGCAGAATAACTTAGAGAATTTAGTGCTATTATTTTATCCTGCCATAGAAGACATAAGGAACCCATTCTCTTTCTTGACAGATGGATTTCGGAGGAGACGCCTCAGCTCAGAAACAATCATTGTGGCCATGGCGTTAACTCTCCACACTTGTGGGGGTTTAATGGACTTTTTTTCCTGTCCTCAAAAACCAGCAACTGGCATTTGCTTGAGCCCTGACTGAGGTGAGGACAATCTGTCAAGCCCCTCTGCGGCTCACCCTGCCCCCAATTATACGGTCCCCGTGCAGATTAGCTGCAAAGTCATTCTTCCTCCAGGAGTGACAAGTTTCCCCAGCAAAAAAAGGTACCTACTGTATCTTCGAGTGCCCGTCTGCATCAGCGAGGCAGGGCTGCGGTGGGAGGATGGAAGGAGTGTGGGGAGAAATGCCTTCAAAAGAAGGGCGTAACAACGGCAAAAGTAGCTGGAACAGAGTGGTGACATGGCAAGAACAGAGAGCGGCATTGTCACGGGCGGAGTAATCCTGTGACACGCTGCTGTCACTCACCACCAGGCTCCCTGCCGCGCCAGCCAGACATCAAAGGCTGCCCCGTACCATCTTACATGCTCTTTATCGGCTAATCAGCCCATTCTTCCCCAGATAAAGCCCTGCTAAATCCCCGCTCACAGGGGCGCGGCAGCCCTGGCGCCCATCTGCCAGCGAGGGTCAGCAGAGGCAGGAGGGGTGGCCTGCTCGCTCCCTAGTGGCTTCCCAAGGGAAGGGCGACGCTGGCTCCAAGTCCCCCCAGCACCTCCCGCCTCGCTGCTCTGCTTTCCAGGATCTGGAGAGAAGCTGAGGACACCTGGTCAGTCGGCAGGGCTGCTGCCTGGGTGAACACTTGCTAATGAAATTCCCGGTCGGAAAGGTAGAGCGCCTGCTCGCAATAAAATATTGGGGTCACATTTATCTGCAGGAAGAGGAGTGAACGGAATACGTGTTTCTTACCACTAATCATCTGGCCATCCTGGTACTACTTTCTCCAAGTGTTGGTTGGCATTTTAGAGAGGGCGACAGGACAGCTAGGCTTCCAGACTGCGAGGGGGTCACCCCGCATCTGACTGCAAGCCTCATGGTTCTGTCCCAACTCAAAATCAGTTACTACACGCAGATATTGGCCACCTCAAACCAGACACTGTGCTGGTCCAAAGGCAGGACCCTAACTCTGGTGCAGGGCAGCCCCAAATCTGGAGAGGAACTGAGGCACCGTCTCCCTCTGGGAGGACCGGGCTCTAGCAGAGGGTGGGCCGAGGCACGCGGTGTGTCGCAGCAGGCAATGCTCTGCACTCCAAACTGCCCCGAAGAAACCAGAGCCGGACGTGTCAGCCTTGTCAGGGCATCGGAGAACAGCAGGGTGTGGAGAAATGTCTGCCTCACAGAATTACTGGAGTGCTGTCCTGTCTGCGAGGGACTGATAGAACAAACAATAAAAAAACCCCAAGCATCTCAAAAATTCCAAAATGGGGATCCGAATTAGGCAACATTCTATCCATTATAAAGAGCCTTGTAGGCACCAAGTCCCTGGACAGATCAAGCTGGATGTTCTGGAATCTTAACTCTTCTGGTTTCTACTCTCTGTCCTAAGGTGTTTCATCTGTACGGCCCTTTATGGTTCAAAGGACAGAGTCATGTGTATCACCTGATTCTGATGCTTGTGAACAGACTTCCTTTTCCCGTTTGTAGCTGACGAAAATGAGGCTCTGAGAAATGGTCCAAAGCTTACAGGCTCACACGGGACTGGAGCTGGAAATAAGTCCATGCTTCCTGACCCTAAGCCCAACGGTCATCTCCCTGACTGGGTGGCCCTCCTGTCATTTCACACCAGGGGAACTGGGCCTGATGAGGCTGATGATACAACCAGCACACCTTGGCGAATACGCAAGACAGACCCTGTGCTGGAATGTGTGGGAAAGTGTGGTGCTACCTGCAGACTCTTGGTGCCAGGGCAAGTGTACAGCGGCGTTTGTGATTCATACGCAGAAAGAAGGCTGCACGATGCAGGATAACCATCCAGAGGACTCAAGGGTTCTTTGTGCCCCAACATTTGTTCTGTGTATACTTGCCACCCACACATCCCACAAGCAGTAATGGCAATCCATCCCAAATTTCCTATAAAAGCAGCTCTTGGCATCTAAAATACTCTGGTTCCCTCAAGGGGCTGGGTCTGGCACTAAAAGAACACCCTGTCTTTGAGGAGAGAAAGAAAACCTTTTAAAAATAAATGTATTTTGTTGAGGGAAATCATCTCAGGACCTCCTGACACTGTGAAGATGGACTCAGATGCCAGTGTCTAACCAGCAGGGCAACACTCCTCACTCTGACTCTCCTCTCACCAGGACCCCTGGACAGTTCCTAACACGCTTTTTGGCAGGGTCGGGGGAGGGGGAGGGGGTCGTGAGAAGAGTCCACTGTGCTTGTCTCTAGTCGTGCTCAGCATTGGAGGAGCGTCAGCACCAAGGAGAGCGGCACGCGGTCCTGGGAGTTTTATGGAACACACCGCCCCGTGCGGATCAGAGGCTTTCCAGCAAGGACCACGTGAGAAGGTCTGACTGCGGTGTCTCCAAGTTACTCTACCAGTGGGCAGTGAAGACAGCCCAACAGATCTGTCTTGCTGCTCCAATAATCCCCACTACTCTGGGCACAACAGGAGACCACCGAATTTCTGCAGGTGCCTTGCAAGCGTTCAGATTAGGCAGTTCTCCTGCTGTTCCCGGCACTTATCACACGGAGAGAAGAGCAGATACCAGTGATAATTTACTGCAAAAACCCAAGTTGGAAGAGTTCACACTGGGCACATGGCGGCCCACCACACCACACCACCCCTACCCACCTGAACACAGCTCTCTACACCCATCTGCCCCTCAGCTGCTTGTCATAGGCCCAGTTCAGCTCATCTTACCTCTTCAGGTTTGCTTTCTTCTTCTTTACAGACAAGGCACTAAGATTTTTGGGGGCATCTCTTAGCCCAAAGCTCTTAGCCACGTGCCCCAGGTGGAGGAAGCGGACGTGGAAGATGTGCTTCAGCTCCCGGGGGTAGGCTGCATAGGCCCGGATGAAGGACTGCAGGGCTGAAAGACAGGTGATGGGGAGGGAGGCCGTCAGGGTGGGGGCTCGGCTGCCCCAGCTGCCCCAGCCTCACAACTGTCCTGTGCAGTTCAGTCTGCCAGGCAGTGATGGACACACAACCAGCATAGCACAACAGACACGAACAACCTAAATCTACAGTTGTGTGGTTTTCTTAAATTCCTCAAAAAAAAAATCTACCAGCCACAATTAATTCACCCAATATAATTTCACTTGAATAAACCCAATATAATCGCAGATTCTACTGTGTAGCTTGTAATGAAACAGAGGGCAGGGGACCTGTTCTCTTCGCCAGTAGAGCCGTGGGGCCCAGCACAGCACCTGGCACACAGAAGGCCGTGGACACACGTTTGTTGTGTAAATGAATGGATGAGAGAATGAGTGAATAAACTAAGACAGGATCAATGTCTATCATTTTCTTATGAAAAACTAAATCATCAGACATTTTAACTAGAAAAAATTTCTCCTAATTATATTAAATTTTTTTGAATACTTAATACATGCAAAAGTTACAAAATTTGAAAGGCTTTCTTACGACTGGCATCTTATGTATTATTACTGTATGCTCTTATTACTTCTAAATGCAGTCTCCGCCCCAAGTCCCACCGCCAGCTCCCCCATCCAAAGGAATCGCGGAGACCAGCACTTCATATACTCATGGGATTGTAACACCAAATTCTTTCTAAAGTATCCAGGACTGACCTACAGAGTGTTCCTTACCCATTCGAAGAATGTGTGGAAAATGAAATGAAAATATAATTTTTAAAAGAAGGAAAAAATTGTTAAATTTCTAAAATAGTCCCCCAACCAGTTCACCTCTTGAGGATTGCCAGCAGTTTAGAGGTGTTCATCGGAGGGTCTAGCATGAAAATCTCAGTCCTATTGTAAAATTAAGAAAGACGCCCCTGTTCTAGAGCCGGCACTGGCCAGAGAGGAGCCAGAGCTGGTACCCAGGAGGGTGGAGCTCCGGTTACACCTTAATTCAGCATCCCTTCGAGGAACGATTACTCAGTTCCCCTGAATATCTTGCAGTAACAGTGATCAAGCGTCTGCCCTTTTCTCGCTCCCAAAAGGGCGGGAGGGGACTGTTTTGAAGGCGCCCCTCCCCATCCCCGCTGCCTGTAGCCCCCGCTCTCCTGCCAGCCGGGGAGCCCAGCAGAGCTGCACTGCCTGATGGCAGCAGGCACTAAACACCACCCTCTCTCGCCCTCGCCCGTTGAGCCACTGGACTGGCAAGTTTGCCCACAGCTTAAACGTAATATCCCAGCAGCACCTGGAGATTGGCGTTTATGAACAGTAATAAAAAGTGTCATTTTAGCAGATCAGCTCCTGGAAGGATCCTGGGAATCCATCAAAGCTCTATTTACTGAGCAAAGTGAACTCCTTTTCCCAATCGATGAGAAATAATAACCAAGGCAACTCCTCTGCACCCCTCTCAGATTTGTGCTCACCCCCCTTTTCAATAACTGGGGACTAGGTTTTTCAAGGAAAACCTTTAACGCTTCAAATGGTCTGTGCTGCGGGGAGGGTTCTGCCACACGCTCAAGGCCTCAGAGGGGAAGTCGGTACAACTACCAGGACCCGCAGACTCAGGCCTCATCTCCTCCACCTCCCTCTCTCCCCCAACCCCGAACCCCTGCTCTGGACTGAAAAGGCAGACCAAGACTGCGCCCAGGCCTCCTCGCTCCCCTACGCTGATGCAGACTAGCCCCCGGCTCCCGCTCCTGCACCTTCCCCCTTGCCTCCACGCCAGCCCGGGGCTGAGGCTGGAGAGCCACTGTCCCAGCAGACGTGCACACTCAGCTGTACAGGGCCAACGCGCTTGCCAAGAAATGGCAGAAGCGCCCTCGCCCTCGACAGCTGGTCAGGTTCAGGGCGTCTCTCACTGTGTATTTTTACTAAGCCTCCTTGTCCTCAAGTCTCCTGTCTCACGGGGGTCGTGACCACTGGTGGGCCTTCCATACTTGAGTGGACTCCCAGGTTTGGATAATTCAGAGCAGCAGGAACCTCAGATGCAGCGACAGCCGCCTGGAGGACCTTCCAAGGGGCAGGAAGTGGCACGTGATCACAGTGTCAAGAATGTCAAGAAGGAACAGGGGCTGTGGGGCCAAGACAGGCAGAAAGCAGAGACGTAACGAAAGCAGACGCTTGTCTGGGATGACAGATGAAGTACTGGCCCATCAGAGTGCGCACCCTCATGTCACTGAGTCCTATTTCAGGGTCGTAAGGACGAAAGAATTAAGGGAAATTTATTTAAAATAACTTACAAGGACATGTTGTCCTTTTTAGCAATCAAATCACATTTGTTCTTTAATAAATCTTTGACATCTGATCAGGAATGGTCGATGATCTATGGACGATGCCCAGGTCCAGGAGCAGAAAGCAGCAGGACTGCAGCCTAGGAGGTGCCGCTCGTCCTCGCTCCTCCGAACCCACCCCTGCGCTCAGAAGAGCCCGGTCTGCGCGGAGGAGGCGTAGGCATCTCCCCAGCCAGTGCGTCCTCAGCGACAACTACCCAGAGGACGTGGGCAAGGAGGCAGCTCGTTACAACCCTCCCAAAGACAAAGCATCTGGCTGAGTAGCCAGCCACCTCCGATCACACCGACGGGCGAGGGATGGTTTCATCAGTGACTTGTGTTTTCTTGACTTTGAGAAGCACCTCTTCCAAGCCAAGCACAACTCCTACACACGTGGGCCCTGCTCTTCAGGGAGGAGAGGCTCCAACCACAGGACAAGGGGTTGGGTGCAGGTAAAGGACTCCGCTCTCCAAAATTTTTGTTCAGAAGCCTAGAGTTCAAACTTAGGTTACCTCAGTTTTTACCACTTGAATCTCTAGCTACGAGGTGCAAAAAGTGAGAGGGAAAAAGGGGTCACCGCTTCTGGAAAGTGACAACAATGAAATGCTGGTTATTAGCAATGACTGGGTCAGAAAATGCAAAAGGAAAACAAATGCATACTTGGCCCAGTTTCCAACTAGTTTTCTGCCATAAAGGCAAAACCCAGCTGCTTTGTTAATTATTCATGAGATGGGTTCTGAAATGGCAAAAAGGGAGGCGAGTCAGTAGTGGGGAATTTGCATATGCAGACTGAAGTGCTGAAGACAGTACCCAGTCATAGGGTGTGGCAATCACAGGCACACCCCCCAAGCCTCCAGAACTTGCAGTCCTAAGAAGAGTGAGAAGAATGGGGGGAACCTAACGTCTGATGTGGGGTGACCAACATCTACTTTAGGCAGTTTCCTTAAAAAAGGATACACTTATTTCCTTCCTGGGACATACATGGTGGGGAGTGGCCCCACTCCGACATTCTTTACAAGAAGACAAGGAGCTCTGCCTGCCTCTTGGGATTAGTAAGTTCAATGGTAACAACAATGAGAGAAAACACAAAAATCACATTCTCTGGGAATTATTTCCTGTAACTTTTACTCTGGTGCCCCAGGCACCCTGAAATGGTTGTGGTCTCACCAGAACATCCAAAGCACCTACCTCTGCCATCAATGTCACAACGGTGGTGTGACTTTGACTTCCTTCCCTTCGCTGCCACTGTTATGAACCCAGAAACTCTGCTGCAAACTTGCTACGCACTGCACCGCAAGCTGAGTTTCCCTAACTTCCAGCAAAGCACCAACCTCTAAAGTTACGCTCGGGCAAACATTTTATTCCTCTTGAGAGAATGTTCCAGTACTTCTCTAAAGGCAGGTTCTAAGGAAGACTCTTAGGAATTGTTGAATTCACTTTAGGGAAATGCTTGGACAGGATATTATCGGCAACCAGACTAGCAGAATACACACTAATTATTTACTGGTAGTTACGGGGCAATTACTGGGACCTCATCTTTCATCTTGTGCACTGCTGGCTTGCCGCAGTGTTCAGGTCACAATCAAGGCTGCTGTTCTAATGTGCTCGGCATGTAATGGGCACTTGGCAGCATCTGCTGACCCGGCCCATTTCTATTATCTATATCCTGGTGACCACAACTGCTGGTGACCAGCCCCTGGCCCTCACCCTTGCCCGCAGAGGCCATGCTCACATGGCAGCAGGTGACTTGTGCAGACCTATCAGACCAGGTCTCCCTCCAGTGGCTCCCGTTCCACTCGCCCTCCCCCTCCCACTAGCCACCCTGCTGTCCTGCGTTCCCCTGCACTCTGTCCCCACTGCCTGGATGCCCTCAGTCAGAGCCTCCCCACCCCAGAAACCCCTTGGGGTTTCTGCCACCTTCACAACGGGATCGCTCTGCCCTCACCCCTTCGTCCCCTCACCTGCTCTGCTCTCCTCCCCTTTCACCAGACGATCTGGTTCCCGGCTAACTTACTCACTATGTCCATTACATTCACTGTCTGCTCCCCCACTGGACTGTTAGAAAGGTGGGGACTTTCGTCTGGTTTGATCCCTGTGGTATCCTGAGCACCTGGAACAGTGCCCAACTCAATAAATGTTTGTGAAATGAATTTTTTTTTTTTTAAGTTTCAATTCATAAGAAGAAGAAAAGCAAGAATGCTACAGTGTTCATCTGCTGGAAGCCAGACTGGCATTCTTCTCAAAATAGCAGGTAACTACCAAGAACTGTGGCTCCCCCAACAAGGGGGAGGTCTCATAAGCACACATGGGAGAGTCACTGGCCAAGACACACACGTTCCATCATAAAAGACATTCAGCTGTTCCAAGCTCCCTTCCCCTGTGCTCTGTTCTGTGCTCAAAGTGGGCTATGGAGTCCACACCTAATGCCTGGTGATCCCAGGAGCCAATTAATCCTATAAAGGGCCTGAACATTAAATTAATACCTAACTCTCTGGCAGATTTCCTTGGAATTGGGTTCATGGTCTACAGTCCTTCCTCTGCACTGTTCTTTCTCATTTTTCTTTGTACTTTCAAACAGGAACTGCTTAGGTCTAATATTTCCAGCCCTTACCTTCACCTCTAATTTCCATCTCTACAGCTCTTTCCACCGACATGTCATGTCTCTTCCTTGCAGTTTTCAAAGAAAGAGAAAAATGGATCCCTCAGATCCAAGCTGCTGGGTCAAAGCTCGAGTCCTGATGTAAGCCAAGATAAAGCCTCATTTGTGCAAAACACGGGGAAGGATGAAATTAACATTTAATATCACTTTAAAGCCTTCCGTGCCTGCTTCCAAACCCTGCAGAATTAGGGAGATTGAAGGCTTTTGCCAGGGAGCAGAGACGCCTGCTTGGCCTCTCAGCTTGTCCGGGGGCCAAGCGGGTGGAGCTGGGGCTGAGGCTCTGCTGGGTTCCCCACCCACCATCACCTAAGAAACTGACCGACCTTTCTTGGCCCCGGAGACCGTCCTCTCGCTGGAGTGCACGTAATCTTCAAATACCGTCTGCAAGACTGTGGCTCGCTCTCGGATTTCCTGGGGGCCAACGGCGTGGGATTTCTGGGAGGGTGATGGAAGGATTAAAGGAGACAGAGTCAGAGTCAGGAATAATGAAGCAGTTTATAATAGATTTAATAACAGTAAAATCACACAGTAACCACCTAGGGGCCAACAAGGGTAATCCTTTCAATATTACTAGGGAGAAAGAGAGGGCTATGAAGATGTTAAAGTCGAGCAAAGACGAGGGTGGCTTTGCGAGGGAGCGGACCAGGCCTCTTTATTTATTTACTTATTTACCTACTTTTCTTCCTGGCCTCATAGCACTCAGGTTCAAAAAAAAAAGTCCACTGGAGACGCTGGAATTGTCCAGGTCCAGCTCAGGTGTTTAGAACATCACTGCACATAAGCGGTTTTCAAATGAATCTTCCATGTTCTACTCTGGCCTTAAATCCCCTCCCCTGCCTTGTACTCATCGACGGAACACTGACCACTCCTGCTGAACGGCCTCCCACAGCGACCTGCCTACGGCCTGTCCTGGAGCTGCAGAGCACGTGTCCCCGGCCCTAGGACACTCAGACTTCGTGTTTCAGACCCGGGCTTTCGGCCCAGACCGCTGTGCTGAGCCCCCAGGGACCTGTGGGGGAGTGAGTGGGATCTCGCAGCAAACCACACGCGAGGAAGACAGCATGTAGCTCTGCAGCCAACGGCCCCCCGGTAAAAGGAAACATCTGTAGGCCCTGAAGGACCCTCTACAGATGGAAAATGGGCATAAAACAAAGGCTCATTTTTTTCTCATCCTTCTGCAACCTCAGAGAAGAGCCTCCTCTCTCCACGTCCCTCTGAAAACAAGGGCTTTGTGTTTCCTGTGTCTTAAAACAAACCGGAAGGCTTCCTGCTGGGCGTGAAACTGAGGCCGAGAAGAACTCAGACGCTCCCGCCTGGTCTGGTGACTGTGTCTCCCCAAAGGTGCCCATTCCATGAACGGTGCTATTAAGCTCTATCCGCACCCCCAGACCACGTAGGTCACCAGGAAAAAGCCAGTGGGAGGGCCAGCTTGCTCTTCTTTTATCCCCTGCGGGGGACAGGGTGTGCATGCCCGGGCCTGGGTGACCGTGCCCCAGCCGGGCTCGGGGTCTCTCCTGCGCTGAAAGCTGCTGGGGGAAGAACAAAGGAAGGAGGAGAGAAAAAGCCCCCTCTGAGCGACATCGGTCTCCGGATTGATAGAGACTTAACAACCTGAAGATGTTCTTAGTTTAGTCAAATCATTCCTGCTACCTGTTTGGTTGATGACAGTCTAGCCGGTTTCACAGTACATGGTCCCCCTAAGGGTTTTATGCATTCAAATGTCAAGAGAAAAGTCACTCAGGAGCTGTGTTACGAAAGTGGACATTTGCTGTTGTCGTTAACGAGGATTATTTTTCTACCCCCTTAACTGACGTGAAATGCAAACTTTTTTTTTTTGCTGCCCTCTTTCGTTAAGCCACCTCAGCAGCACAACTGTCACCTTCCTTGCGTGTTTTTTTTTTTTTTAATATGAATGTGAAATTAGCAAGGATGCCCTTTCCCCTGGCGGACAGAATCCTCTGTTATTAAAAAGTAAAGCACTTTAATAATGAAAACTTTTTCCTCTTTTTCCTGTGTTTTAACTGTTTAAAATTAATGAGAAGGGCAGAATGGTTGTCAAAGCGATATTGAAAGCCGGCAGCCAGGACCAAATAAGCACAAAAATCCCTCTAGAGTGTTAAACAAACAGAGCCCCAGTCCTCTCGAATCCTTCTGCTGGCTATTGTATACATTCTGTAACAGCTCTCAGAATAGATCTGAGCGCCAGGGAGGCAGAGAGGTTTCAGAATTCCAATAAAGGCCTCAAATTAAAGACAGCCTGGTGCGAATTCCAGGAGAAAATTAAAGAGACCTCAAGCTTAAGTGACAGGTGACTTGCTTCTGTGTCACAACTGTCAGGGGATTTAGTGATAATATGGCAATATATTACAAAGGGCTTTTCTTATTCCCCCCTTTAGGTTTCAAAATGAGGCATCTTTTCTTCCCAACCATAAAAAAAAAAGGAAAAAGAAAAAAATTACACATATATAGATAATGTGAGTGTGTATACAAGTGAAATCTGTAGGAAAAAAGGCGATGAGACTAGGTTCACACCTTTGAAATGATGAGGTCAGTTTTAGAGAAATGTAAGAAAAAGTTGACGGCAGAAAACACAGTGTACTTAGGAGAAAGCTGGTCTCACCCCCTGCCCGCCCCTCGTTTCCAGAAATACGCTATTTTAAAATTGCCCCTCTTGAGAATGACTGAGGTATTTCTCAGTTGTCTTTGGGGGAGGACAGTGTAAATTAAACTGAAGCCAGAGGGGGCAGAGTCATGCACCACCAGCTCAGCCCCAGACAGGTCAGACGCTCCCGTAACGACAGTGGGTCAGACCCGCAGGGCCCACGGCTGCCCCGCAGGACTGGCCCTCCCACCCTCAACGACGCAGACTTAGGGCTGCTTAGAGATGCTCACCTGCAACTAATGGACCACGAGGTCCAAAAGGTCTATACGCACTCAGAACCCTTTGTCAGTAAGACCCTGCTGACCTTGGAGGGGACAGATAATCAAAAAGCACTGAGCAAAGGGCTAGAGGTCTTGCTTTAGTATCTTGCCACACTGGTGAGTGTGTGGTTAGGATAAGCTTACAGGCATATTTCATAGGACAAAAGCACACTTAGGGGAACGTGTCTGGATGTGTGCCTACCCTGTGAAGAAGGAAAATTCATGCAGACCAAGAGGCAACAGACAAGTTTACGGTGGGCGGGCTGGATTATCTGTGCTGTAAAAGTTTTGGGTGGGAGCAGCGGTCGGTGGAGGGTGGCTTTTTTTTTTTTTTTTTTGAAGCACGTGTCTTGATCTTGCCAACTTCTAAGGTGTTTTTAAACTAAATGGAAAGATTTTGTTTTAATCACTTTATTGCCAAGCTGAGTTTTACCCCTACGGTCCCTAGAACCTTCCGAGCGCTTCCCAGTCAAGCTCAAAGATGGAATTTATTCTCTTTGTAGGTAGGTGAACATTCACACACCCAGGCGTAGCTATATATATTTTATCCACCTAAATATGAAATATACATTTTACAGATGCTTCGCTCGCTTTCTTTCTGTTCACAGAAACCCAAAAACACATGCGCCAGAGGGACGTTTACAATGGACTCGAACCAAGCTGGGGAAGAGGGGCACCCTAATGAGGGCTCTGTCTGGCCGTGTGTGCAGCAGGCCTGTCTGCTGAGGCCACACTGCTCCGCCCGGCACTGGTGTGTCTGCTCCAGGGAACTGTCCAAACCGAGAATGCCAGTTAAGACACGCTGTCTTTTTATGTAAAACAGAATTAAAAGTTGCATCCAGCATTTACTTGGTTCTCTTTTCTGGTCTCTCTTTACTGGTCACGTGAGTCACACACAGAGCTAGCTCTCTGGCTGGACGTCTACGTGATAGCAATGTTGTCAATTCAGTTTAGTTTTCCTCTGTCCTCTGAGTTAAAGCTGATCAAACAAGTGCTGCTCACGGACGCGAGCCTGCTATGATTAGCTAAGTTTTCTAAGGTAACCAGTTCGTTTGGTGTCGGTGAAAGCTCGATCTTGCCTAGCACTTTTTCTTTTTGAAAACAGCGATCACCAAGCCATAAGACCATCGAAACATTCCACTCGTTCCTACCCACCAAGGCAGAGCCAGGGCTGAGGTGAGCTTGCGCAACCCAGCAGCGTGCAGGGCACTCTGTGCCCCGTCTTATTGAGACCTCCCAGCAGCGGGCATTGGGGTGGGCCTCACCCCACAGACGGGTAACTGAGGCTGGGGAGGACTGGAAGCCCCCAGCTGCAGGACGACCAGCTGAGGGACAAGGACTCGAACCCATGCCCGCGTGCCTGCCTCGGGCCCAGCTCTCACCCACGGCCTCCTCCCAGCCCCTCCAGCCCAGTGGTCCTCGAGGCTGGCCTCAGGGGAGAAACTGGCGCAGCCAGGCCACGGAGGGGCAGAGGCTCAAAAGACGGCCATGGCCCGGCCCTGAAAGGGCGGGGGGGGGCAGCTGCTCTGCTCCCACTCGGGGGGCACGCCCTTCAGCAGGGCCCCCGCGCCGCCCCTGCTGCCCTGGACACGTGCAGATGCAGCGACCATTAGAGCCCCAGAGAGAGCCGACCTGTGCTCGGGGTAAACACCCACCCCAGGGCCCGTCGCGGAAACAGGTCGTAAAGACTAGATCCGACCAGACCTTTCCGGCCTTGTTTTGCAACGGTCCTGCCTGCTCTTATTTCGGGAGGGCAGGCAGATGCTAGTTTTCCACGTGGGGTGAATCAGCAGAACAAGGGACGAGGCTTTGTGTCACCGAGTCTGGGCTTTGCTTCCACACCTGCTACTAACTGACGTGACAACAGTAATAACACTCATAATGAAAACACCCTCTGCTATCTGTGCCTGGACTTCCAGGCTACTTCCTACATAACCCCTGCAACCTCCTCTGAGAAGAATACTAATGTCGCCTCACTTCTACACGTGGAGAAACCGAGGCTTAGGAGGGTGCAGTCCCGGCCCAAAGCCACGCAGCTGGGGAGACTAGGAATGGGACCCAAGGCCACACTCCTGACCATCCAGCTGCACTGCCCCCCGGCTGTTCCCCAGGCACCCCCGCTTACCCCACAAAGCTGCCTCACAGTGAAAATTAAACAGCTGTGGGATCATCTGAAAATTAAAAATAAACAAACAAACAAAAAACCCACCCTAACTAGAATTTGCAGTCAGAGGAACAGAAAAGCACGCCAAGACCAATGAGTGTCTAGTTTCTGGTGAGGTCCCTTGACAACAAACTATGAATACAGGATGGTCCAAAGCCTAGTGTGGTCGGGATGCTTTGCGACGCAGTGTCACTTAAAATAATATGATCAACTGAGTCTTAAATCACGTTTCTTATTCATGGGGACCTTTGCTGCGGTACCATTTACTGACCAAATTTCACCTCTATGAGAATGGCTGATGTTACCTCATTTAATAAGCAACTTAGTTCCATCTTCTTGGTCTAATTACTACTAAGGGAGGCGGGCTGGTACACAGTGGAGGACACGTGCTTTGAACTTAGAATGCCTGCTCTCACACCCCAGGAGGGCCAGTGGTCATTAATGTGCCCTTGTGAATGTTCCCTCAACTCTCCAAGCCTCAGTTTCCTCATCTGTAAAGTGGGAGGGTAACATCTACCTCACAGGGCTGCCAAGAGGATTAAGTGGGACCAAGCGTATAACGAGCTTAGCACAGTCCCAGGTCCAGGACACACGCTGGGTACCAGACACTGTGATTACTTCCTCTGACTTCCTTACGTAAGTTTCCTTAGGTACCCTCCAGAGCAAGAGAACTTAAGTCAGGGTCAGTCAAAGTGAGTCCTTGCCTCGGGGAGAGTATCGATCCAAATAAAGAGACACACTAACGTGTAAAAGAAACTCTTAAACTTGATCTATTTGGCCCTGATTTTCCAGTCTATCCTCAGGCATAAGAAAGCAAATGTAAAATACCCAAATTAAAGTTTCATGGACAAAATTACACACACACACACAAGTACACGCGATCTACCGAGTAACCTGTTACAGTGGGGTAGGAAGTGATTCCTAGACGGGGGAACCTCAAAAAAGAAGCAGGAAAGGATGCTCTGGGCTGTCTGCGACGGCTCAGGACCTCCATATGGAACTGTGTGGATAATAAACATTTTTCTTCTTAATGATCTCAACTTTACTCTTCCTCTGTGTACAGCACACGTTAAAAAATGGATGAACTGAGTGTGTCTGAAAGGAGATCCAGAGATATTTCCCTTTTCCATGCTGCCCTGGGTGGATGGGCCCTGTTGGTAATCTGGAGAGGGACCACCAGGGATGAGGGTGGAACACTGCCTCCAAACTCTTTCTGGGATGAGACTTCCTTTCTGGGAGGCCTGCTGCTGCCTGGCACACTTCCAGAATGGACTACAGCCCATTAACTGGATGAGACCAGCAAACACATCCAGAGCAAATAGAGAAAAAACACAATCAAGATTTGACCAAGGCGGGTGGGAACAGCTCGTGCTTAGCACGCACGAGGTCCTGGGTTCAATCTCCAGTACCTCCACTTAAAAAAGAAAAAGAAAAAAAGAAAAACTATTTGGCCTCATCTAATGTTCATGATCCTTAAAAACAACTGCCCCCCACACAGGATCTCTATGGCCCCAAGTCAGGAACTGAGTCACGTCTGTTAGCAGCAAGCACACTAAAACACAAAACTCACCTGGTTTCCACGTCGGCTCCTTTTAAAACAATCATCCTTGGTCAGAACAGACAGGATATCTTCCATCTTTATCTCAGAAACGCTGTAAAAGGAAAGGTATATCAAGGTCGACTTTTCATTCTTTCAAAAACGTCCGGAATCTTGACGCACAGAACCGGCCTCTCGGGCTGGTTCCACGTAAAGCTGGAGCCACACAGGGTCCCGCGAAAGCGGGTATTTTCTAGACGTTCAAGAATCTGGAAGGAGGGGACCTCTGTGATATTAGAGGGACGGGTGGGGTAACACTCCCTACTGTCTCCTTCCTCCCTGATAAACTGAAGCAGGCTACGTTTAGAATTCCCTTTATAGGAATCATCGCACTATTTCTCAATAAATCCTGAATACTAAATACATGGGTCTGCTTATTGACATGACACACTCCCTTGACTTGGGCAGAAAATGACAAACTAGAAAACATTTTGGACTGCCCCTTTAGTTTCATACTTAGTAAAAGAAAGGAGATGGCAAAGGACCCTTAACTGTGGGGGCGAACACCTGAGTGACAGTAAACAGGTGACCGACTACGTCGATGCACCGGAGCTCCCTCCTAATCTACCCGGAAGAGACTTCACTTCCTGTCTCCGACGAATCCAGGGCTCTGGGCACATGGCTGACACCAGAACTCAGGCTTCACCTGGCAACAGAAACCATCGGGAACCAGAACAGAACAACCCACCCTGCCTAGCAGTGGCGTCTGGACAGCCTCCCCGTCCCCTCCTGCTCAGCAAGCCCGCAGCCCTCCACGTGGGAGGGCTCGCAGCAGACTCAAGTTTTAAAGACCCACGAAGGAACAGACGCTGCGGAAACACACATCCCAGGGAGACAGGAACAAGGGAATGAGGTGCTCCGGGGGAGAAAAGCAGGTCATAAAAAGATAAATGATTTTCTTGCATGTCTCTTTTTCTTAACGTAACGGTAAATTAAAACTTGAGTGGCAACCTCCTCCGTGGGAGAAGACAACTCTCCCCGGGTCCCCCGAAGGTTACTCTGACAAAGCTCTGAATGAACACGCCACACCTCCGGCAGCGATTCACCTGAAACGCGTCACCGCGGCCCTCAAGGCCCGCGGCCCCCACCCCTCGCCCAGCTCTTTCTCCGCTGCCAGCTCCCAGCCCTGTGGGTACGTGAAGTCTTTTCACAGCAGGAAGAGTCACCCGGAGAAGGCGGTGTTCACCCCGAGAGGTAGGGGCTGGGGGGGAGACACGCATGCTTTTACAGGAAAATCTATTTTTCATGTGGGAGAGAAACGTTATGGCTATCGAATTTGCCTCTTATTTAGGCCTGGAAATCTGAAGGGAGGTAAAAATCGTAGCCCCGTCCTGTCTTTTCCTTTGTCTTGCTGACTTGACTCTATCGTCCTTTTTTCCCTTAAGGAAAAAAAAAGGTGGGGTGGGGAATACAAAAGTAAAAGAAACGTAAGAACTTGGGGTCAAATCCTGAAGTCAGGAGAAAGAAAGGAAGGATGATGCCGTTCACAGCCCGGGATACACAGAATTACACGCTGGAGAAAGGCGCGGATTCCTCAAGCGCCCTGGACGGCCGGCACCCCAGCCAGGGCGTGGCTCGTGCGCTGCGGGTGTCCCCATGACAATGTTGGGGACCGCTGACCTTAGTGAACAGGAGCTGAGAATGAACTGAGTGACAGTTTAAAAGGGTCTTCCTCCTCGTCTAAGAAATCATTGCATCTGAGGAACAAAGCACATCTACTCTGCTGATTCGTGGTTCTATCAGCACATCTGAACCACCCCACCTTACTAGAAGAGACAGATAAATAAATTCAAGGAACTGTCTTATGCCTGATCTAAGAAACACACATTTTGATGAATCATTTACATTTTAATAAACCAATGATGACGTTCATTGGAAATGCATTTAAAGGAGAAGTGAGGAAAACTTAAGAAGTTGGCAAATACAAAGCAGTCAAAAGGACGCAGAAACAAAGTTCTGAGCATTTAGAAGGAGGCGGCCACGGCCCAGGGCACCTGTCTCCTGCCCCTTCTGCTAAATTAAATTGTCAGGGTGAGTTCCAGGCCGCTGGGCATAGGAGGGCAGGCGGCAATTTGCTGTGACGGCCCTGCTGCCGAGAGCCTCGCCTGCCTTCCCGAATCTTCCCAGTAATTTATCAGCCATCCCGGCGTCCCACCACCTGGCTCTCAGGTTCTTAGGCACCAAACATACACACGTTTCCCTCCCTCCACCTCCTGCCACCCTTTTAGGATATTTAGACGTGCACATTTTGGATTCCCAAAATCATCAAGTCTGCCTCTTTCCATGGCACACTGTGTAATTAGTTATTAGATTTAATTATTTTGCATGAAGTCAAAGAAACCGTCTGCGTATAGATCCCCAACATGCTGCCCTGACTTCCGCTAACAGAAACCAGGAAGTGCAAGCTGAGGCAACGACGCAGTGATCGGCTTCTGATCGTCACTCGGGTTCCCACCTCGCCCACGAGGCAGCCTGTCAGGCCCAGGCACTTCAATGGGCGAACACTCAGCAGAGGAACTGGCGAGGCGGGACCCCTACAGAACCCTTCGCCCCTGAAGTGAGCGTTCCCACGCCGCCCTGCGCACGCAAGGCCCAGATCTCTCCCCCGCGGGGCTCCCCTGTCTTCACCTTCCTGAGCTTCCCGTCCGAGCCCAGGTCCCTGCCTGCACTGCGTTCTCGCCTGAAGGGGAACACGCTGTCAGCTTTCTCACGGATGCCGCTGGCTCTTCCTCAGACGAGCCATCACAAAGGATGACCGTCCTTTTCACACCTGTGAAGCACACCCAGCTCACGAATGGTTCGTGTTGGTGCTAGTGATTGATTCGCCTTGTTCAGTCTGCGGCTTACGTCTGAACCTGCCATCACAGAGAAAGACTGTGAGAACACCAAGTGGCAGCGGCACGCCTGCTGCCGACTCTGGGTTGCACAGTCACCGTGTGACTTCACGACTGTGAGTGCCTGTTTCTCCAAGATCACACGCAGGGAACAAGCACAGACCAACCAGAGGGCTGCTGACGGGAGGGGCGGGGAGGACGTGAACTTGCGGGTCTAGAGCAGAAGGAGGAGGCGCCGTGGGGTGAGAGGGCGTCTGCTGAGGCGCAGCGAGCACTTTCTACACGGGACAACAGCGCACCGCTCTGACAACGCCTTCCACGGTACGCAAGTTCCCAGGACGGAGGGAGAAGGGCTCCCAGGCTGTGAGAATGGGCTACACCAAGGGGTTTCATCTCAACCCCCTGGATTTCTGGAGCAAAGCGGCCTGATCCGGTGCCGGCCTAACTCAGAAAGGGCCACAGAGAGCAGTGTGAAGCAGCCTCCGGCCCCAGGGAACCCAGAAGCCAGCTGGGGATGAAGAGTGATGGACGGATGGATCGACAAGAGGTTTCCCTCACAAGGAAGGTAGCAGACGCGCGTCTTCCCAAAACAGGTAAAAACCACCCTTTCAACCGACAAACTGTATCAAGATGAGACAGTTAAGTGAGAGGAACACCTAAACCACCCTCCTGTTGACATTCTCACCAGAGCCATCGGGACTGGGCCCGCGCCTCCCCCAAGGCAGCAGGGTGTGAAGCACTTTCTGAGGAAGCCGCAGCCCGTAAACGGCCACGCCAGCAACCCGGAAAGAGTGCGGAGAGTGCTGGCAAGTCTGACTAGGGCGAGAGGGAGGGCCTGCGGGGTGGGATGCTGGGCGCTGCGGCCACGCCCAGCTCTCCCAGCGGGTGGCCAGCGCTTCGTCCCGAGGCTCCCCTAGACCAGGTCCGCATGCCTTCGGCCTGGGCCCTTCGGTTCCGATGGAGGAGACCACGCTTCTCCCAGCTCTGTGCTTCAGGGGGAAGAGCCCTGTGGTTACATGGGATGCTTTCCATAAAACACAGGCTGCGCACCAAGAAACGAGAGCCTCCCACCGAGCCAGGCTGGGCACCGGCGTCACTGCGTGGCTTCTGAGATGCCCCCGAGTGGCTGTGGCCGCCTCGGTGCCCGGTGTGGGTCCACGCCCACCAGCCTGCCACACACGTGGCTTGCCCTGGCCTTCAAAGGCACTCTGTGCATCACTGCACTCTGTCTGAGCAGAAGAAAATCGTGAACATACATTGGTGTGAAAAACTGTGTGCCTTCAGAAGCCCAGTTTTAGAAGTTTGTCATTTCAGGCGCTGGAGAGTTTACGGAAAATGTGACAAAACAAATTCCTCTCCGAGGCCCTTTCGCCCTAACTCCCCCTGGCTAGGTGGAGGGCTGCTCTCTTGGCCTTTTCTGGGTGAGATCAGGGAGGCTCCAGGCTGCCGAGTCCACGATCCGGGCACAGTGGGGGCTCACACAAGATGGCAGGGGGAGCCTTGGCCCCAAACTCACGGGGCCTACCTCGACTGCTCTTAACAATTTCTTTCCTCGGTTTCTTTTCCTGGGGAAGGGGGAGCCGAGTGATGAATCAAGAGTACTATTTTTTTTCAAAGACACATCAACTTTAAAGGTCCAAGGTGTTAATTAATGGCAAGAAACAAAACCTGTGAATAAAAAAGCTCTTCAGGAAGCTGGCGGTGAGGGCGGTGCACACACGTCAGAGAAATGAAATCCAGACCTCTGCCTTAAAGGAGAACGACGTGCAACAGGCCGCTCAGCGAGCGCACAACGCAGCGAAGGCTGTCATGTGCTGAAGCTGTGAAGGGTTTTAGTTTTTGCCACTGGCTATTCTGGGACTCATTTGGGGATCACAAGGGTTAATGGCTCTCCGTCAGCTTACAAGGCCCATCCACTGTAGAAAGCGACAGAAAGTTAATTAGGTGAGATCAGCTGAAGCCGCATTCAGGTTTCTGACTCACTTGATTTTGTGAGAAGCCAACGAGTTGACATATTCTGCCTCCGAAGGAGCCAAAATGAGCAGGCTGCTCCCACGGCAGCCAATCCGGGCCGTTCTCCCAATCCGGTGGATGTATTCAGCAGGTGAAGCCGGAGCGTTGTACTAAAAAGGGTAACAAGAATGAAGGCATTCGCAGATCAAGGGACTGCCATTAATTGAAAGTGCAACACCCCTCACCTGCCTCCAGGTAGCCCGAAAATTAAACCCGGGTGCTATGGTTACCCTAACACAATCACGAGGTGAAGTCTCTCAACCCCGAAACTCCTGGCTTCATTGGAAATAACAAGGCTCTGACATGCGAATGTGAACAGTGGCCAAGTTTCAGAGAGACGAGCCATCTTCTCGTCCCAGTATCTCCCTGTTAATTTTACTTCTCCACAGGTCTCTTCATTTTCCCATTTGCATCTTTTCATGGAGGTGACTGCAAGGTGAAAATGCAGGCGGGCGGGGGGGCTGCTGCGGGATGACCGCATGACCTTGGCCTACTTCCTCGGTAGACGAGCAGAGCAGGGGTGAGGCCACAGAGGACACTGGAGGTTCCCTCTGCTCCTGGGCCCTCAGGATCAGGTCCCTATCGCCCCAACGGAGCAGAGCTGCAGGGCAGCTGAGAGGCAGGCCCCATTCGTGCTTCCGCTCCCACGGGCAGTACTCCTGACTCGGGAAAAGAGCAAACTTAAGAACTGAGAACAGGCGTTCTCTGTGGTGATCACGCCGCCATCATTAAAGCTAACTGACCAACTATTCACTCTTCCCTTTTTTTCTTTGTTGCTACATGAATCAATGATTAGAGGGCCAAGATCAGAGGGCCAGGCACATTAAACTGACCATTACCCACGACTCTAAGCCGGCTGTAAATGATCGATTTTGTGTGTCTGGCCTCCCGCACAATAAACTGATCCTTGCCTCCCTATTTTTAATTTGTGCCGCGGCCAGCAGGAAAGAGGACACAATGCCTCTAGTCGCAGAGTGATCATCTGTGTGAGCAGAGCAGATTTCCTAGCTAGTGACAGGCATGCAATCCCACTAAAATGTGAATAAACCATGACTTACGTAAACAGGGCACCTGCCCCCTGGCCCCCACACAGAAGGGCTTAAAAATACCAGTCCCGCAGACTAACGAAAAGAAAAAACAAAACTAAGGCCACTAGACTCCAGCGCTAACACCTGTACCCTCCAGCAAAGCGTCTACGGCGAGAGGTCTGTATAAGATGCTGTCAGGGACTTAATTGCCCCTGCAGGTCAACGTGCATGGTCACAGCTCTCAGGACAGCCGAGCCGTCTCCTTCTGGACGCGACGAGGCCGCCCAGGGGCCCAGGTAATTCCCGTTAGTTTCAGCTGGCTGAAACTTTGTGTGTGACAGGCATCAGTCTGGGAGCAGGGGAGCCTGCCCCTCCCTCCCACGACTGCAGAATGGAGGTTGTACTGCAGCAGTTAGGTGGGCTGGGTTGAGGCAAGATGTCAGAACTGTGCAGGTAAGACTGGTTGCTGCCTGGTTACCAGGGCAACACCCAAGAGGGTCATAATAATTGTCCTGCTTAAAGCCAATACAGCTACTCACAATCATATATACTCCTGCCTCAAGCTCATCCCTTAACCAAGAAAAAAGGAAAAAAAATTACCTGAACAATCCACGTGACTTGAGGGAGATCCAAGCCCCGAGCGGCAACATCCTTCAAAACAGAAAAGAATATGGCTTAGGACTGAGCACCTCAACCTTTCTTGGCTCACGGCTCTGAGGATCTAATGCAAACCACGAGGGCTCAGCCCCCACTAACGTGCACGGACTTGCGAGCACACGTTTGCACACAACTTCAGGAACCCACTGAAGTCCATCTGTGGGGAAAAGTCCAATTTCGGGGCAAGTTCTACAGAACCTCCCAGCCCACTTGCCCAAAAGAACGAAATCCGCACTTTAGCCCGAGAACCGCAGTAAGTCGCCATCAGCTGCGCCATGGAAGCGTTCTGAACAGTCACGGCGTACTTTCCATTTTATCTGAAAACCTACTTTATGGTGAACGCATTCACAGGTCGCTGTCCCCAGCCCACTCTACCAGCCACACCCAACAACGACGTGCTTTGACGTGGGCTTCTGGAAGATCGCCCCAAGGTGTTCCGTCGTGGAGGTGCGCTGCAGAGTTCTGAGGACTGGCTGATTAGCCTGAGAGAGCAGGAAGGAGCGAGGGGTGCCTCGCCCCTGCTGACAGCTGAGCCAGAACACAAGCCGAAGACTGAGCCACGCAGACCAGAAGTATAAAAGCACTGGAGGTACTTCTTTCTTTTCAGCTGGTCACTATCTACGGAACAGAGACTGCTGTCTGCTTTCTGGCCGGTCTGGCAGAGAGACCAGAAAATGGGGATTTTCAGTCTTCAGCAATAAATGTACAGTTGACATTCGCCTTCAAGTACAAGTCACACCAAGAATCTCCGCAGCCAAAGTGCACTGAGCACTCACTACGCACCAGACGCTGGGCAGAGCATTTCACCTGCATTATCTTTTTTGAAATAACCCCTCAAACAACTATTACTCCCATTTGACAGAGAAGAAACCAAGGTTCAGAGAGACTGAGTAACTTGTCCAGGGACACACAGCTAAGAAATAGAAATAGGTCTCAAATCCAGGTCTGCTTTACTTCTCCAAGACTGTATTATATTACACCGCTCCACCATCAAAAAAGATGCTGTCCCTCACACGCTGTTGGTGGGAATGCAAAATACAGATCCCGACGGTGTCGAATTTGGAAATATCCAGCAAAATCACACAGGCATTTGCCCTTTGACCCAGAGCAATCTCCCTTCTAGGAATCCATTCCAAAGAGACACTGGCAAAAATTTAAAATGACACGTGCACAAGGCTATTCATTTCGGTACCATTTACGGTTGTACGTCTGGTAAAAACCCCAGCGTCTAGCAGGAGACCGGCTGAGTAACACAAGGCAATACTGACTCGGTGTAATCGAGTTCACACAGTTACCAAAGGAACGAAGATGGGCCGATGTACTGACATGGGGGAACATCTAGGGTATATTTTGAGTGTGAAGAGTCTGCTTATGTGTAGGAAATGGGGGAAATTAAAAACACAACTGCTCTTAGTTCAAAAAGAAATAATGGAGGGAAAAACCCAAAGCCTCTAAAAATAGTGACCTACTGGGAAAAGAAGAGAATGGAGGGGAGGGGACAAGGACGGAAGGTGGACTTCCTTTAATGGACCTTTATCATTCGGACCCTGGGACCGTGTCTTAGAACAACTAAAAAGATGACAGCTGTCACGTGACAGGAAGTCCCGAGTGCAGTATCACCCATGACATATTCTTGCCAAAACAAAAACAAAATCCTTGAACTGGAATCTAAACAAGTGTCCAGACCTGCTAGTGCAGAGGAGATACGGGGAGACAGGAGCAGGCTAACCACCACCGTGAGGACACAATTAGCCAAATCCAGACCGTGGGGCCTTCTAAGGGGCAAATGGTCGTTCTTCCACCAAAAAAATCCAGGGGAAAAAAAGAGTGACAAAAAGAAAAGACATGCAGTAGACAGATGGATAAAGGAAATGGACAGACGGATCGACAGATAAACTGAGAACCAACACCTGGAAGGAGGGTCACCGAAGCTGTCAACTCTGGTTACCTCGAAGGAGAGGGACCTGGGGTGATTTCTGCTTTTCTCCCTTACGTTCTCCTGTGCTGTTTGCTTTGTTTTTCTCTTAACAATGAATGCATATTATTTCCCCCCAACTTTTTATTTAGAAAAATATAAATGTACAGAAAAGTTGGAAGGATAGTATAATGAGCACTCGTACATCCGTCATGTGGACGCACCACCCGCGAAACGTGGGCACGCCCGCTTTTGTTCTCTATACGCACAGGGTTTTCTCAACCATTGGAAGTAAGTGGCAACTATTGTGACATTTTACCGCTATACACTTTAGCACGTATCTCCTACATAAAAAGACTTTGTTCTACATAATCACGGCACCACTGCCACACCTAAGAAATTTACTGTTAAATAATCTTATTTTCTAATAATACGTCCACATTCAAATTCTCCAGTTGTACCTAAGATGATTTTTCTTTCCTAACTCAGGACTGAAGCACAGATCATGCACTCTACTTTTTTTTTTAATATCCCCCAGACATCCCTAACCTAGAGTAGACAGTATCCCGGCCCTTAACACTGACTTTTTTTTTGATAAGCATCATTTTTTGAAGAGTCCAGGTGTCTTGAGGAACAGCCCAGAAACTGGATTTTTCTAATTGTTTCCTCCTGGTAAAATTCAGGTGGAGAATTCTGGCAGAGACATCAGGGTGGGGGGTACCTCCCAGCACGTGACACCAGGGGACACTGAGGGCGGTCTGTCCTGTCCTGGTGACACTATGTGCTGTCACTGGAGCAGGTGGCCCCCACCATCTCTCTCTGTCGTGAAGGTACCTTTCTCCTTTGTGATTAACGAGTAAGCTAGGAATGAAACTTGGAGACTGTTTCCCAGAACCTTTGGCCCAGTGGTTTTAGCAGCCTCTGATGCTGCCTGTCTGTGTCCCAATGGCTACAGAATGGTGGCTTTCCAAGTCTCTCATTCGTTCCATTGTATAACTGGCATTCTTCTGTGAAGAACAGTTCCCCCCACTCACTTTTATGTGTCACTGAGGATTTATATGTATTTAAGGTGTTTTTTTAAAAAAATCCCATGCAAAGTTCTGCAAGAAGCACATTAAAACAATTGGTGCTTATCCTCCAGGGACGGAGGCAGAACCCGAGGCAAATGCTGTCCCCCATCGTCCACCTCAGCCAGAAGGACCACCACAGGCAGGTAGGGCTTTGTCTGCCTTTGCCCTGACTGAATCACACCTGGGATCCGCTGGTCTCCTTTGCACGGTGGCTAGAGGCTTCATTTTTAAGTGTTAAGTGGAAGTTTCATGCACTAAAAGTGTGTCAACCACCCAGAAGTGCTTTCAGACAGCTCCCAAGGGCCCTGAGAGCAGAAGGCTGACGTTCCAGAGCCGATGCTTTGGGAACACGATGTAGAATGCTCTCTCAGGGAGCGGGAACCGCGTTCTCCGCTAACCACCGTCACTGTCTTCAGAGAAGCTGACGGGTTCTTAAATCTGCTCAGCTCTTGTTAAGAAATGATTTATTTTATTTAAGTGCTCTGCAGTGGGAGATGCATGAAGACAATGGGCTGTCTGAGCTTTACAGACAAGCTTCGTAAAAAATTTAATGCTCATCAGTTTAGTAAATTCAACTAAGAAACACCAAGAAAATGCTAAAACAGTATATGATGTTCATGAAACTCGCTCTGAGTACAAACACGCTGACATGGTAAGCCAGGGAGAATGGCAGCTGCCTCCCATTGGGACTGTTCAAGGTTCTCTTTCCCACTTGGGCGACTGAGCTCAGGACCCCTGGCTGAGACACCTTCCCGTCTCCACGACTCCTCGTGTCGGGGCGGGGAACCTCACCACAGCCAACCAGCCACGGCTCGGACTCAACCCAGCTGCTTCCGTAAGTGCCCCTGCCCAGTCCCGGCCGAGGCGGCTACGCTGAGGATGGGAGGGGAATCGTCTTCCTGGTGCAGGAACAGAGAGAACCAAGCTCCAGCATCACATCAGCACTGTCCAATGGGCAGGTCAGCTCGGCTCTCTGGGCCTCAGCGTGTCCACCTATAAAACAGCTGTAACTTACTTATCTCGCCAAGTTGCTGTGAAGATCAAAGGAGACAGTGTGTGTGAAAAGTGTCTTGAGAATTACAAACCCGAGCGTTCCGATCCCTCATGAACCGGTACAGAAGCAGTGAGGCAGGGATTTAGAAGCCTCTCCCCTACCACAGCCCACTCGCCCCGCAGGCCGAGGACCACGGAGAGGCCAGGGAGCGCTCCGTCATCGCGGACGCTGCAGCCACGGCACCAGATCCACAGGAAACCGCAGCCTGTAGAAGACGCGGCAAAGCCTTCGGTTCTCTGCCCACTCTCAGAACTTAGATTCAACCCAACCACATCCCTTTAACCTAATTAGGACGAAAGAACCGCTAAAGTCAGTTCTGAAAGACACTCCACAGTGAGGCCTTGAGGGCCGTGGGCCTGACAATTGGCCGCCTCCATGAGACCGAGGGGTACAGATGGAAGGCAGCTTGCTCAGGTGCCAGCCTGTCAGTTGGATTAAAATGACTCATTTATTTACCCAAGAACCTCACAAAGTGCTTTTACTAACAGGGAGAGGGGGCCTGCGGCTCTCTGAGCGAGGGACGCAGCAAATGCGCCTCTGCCGCCTTCCCGGCCTGCCAGAAGTCATTACTGCCGTGTGTGGGCGGCCATCAGCGGGGCACAGGCCCCCGCCGGCCGGGTGACAGATTGGGTTGTGTGATCAGAGGAGGGAGGAGAGAGGGCAGAAGCTGTCAGAGGCGCGAGATCTTGGCTGGAGCCGCCAAAAACTGGCAACATGAGTTAGCGTAACCGGGTAAACAGCCAACAATCTCCAAATGATCTTGCCATGAACACGAACGAACTTAAAGTGGAAAAAGATAAACTTCGCCTAAAAACGCATACCCCTGGGAACACCAAGAAAGCCGACACTTTCTTTCGGGTGGCGAGCTGCATTTCTGTGACCCTCACAGCCTCACTCCTTTGTCTCCCAGCCTCCTGGCATGCTGCAAAGTCCCCGGGAGGAGAGGAAATTAAGAACCGCACAGACATAGCAGCGTGCTTCAAGCACAAAAAAAAAAAAAAGAGAGAGAGAGAGAGAGGCGGAGGGAAGTAGCACAGCGCGTCAGGTGTCTTCTGAAAGATCACGCGCTGGGCAACCACAACACACTCCAACGCGCACTCGGCCGGCGGACGCGGGGGGGCCCACCGTGCCTCTCCTTGCTGGGGAAAGGCTCTTGCGCTCGTCTACCCCGGGACAGCCAGGGAGGGCCATGCATCAGCCTGAAACCAGAGGGACCCTGGAAACACCATATTCCAGTCACGGAGCGCGGTTTCTCTTTACCAACCAGTCAACGTAATGATGGTTTTAAAACCCTTTGGCTTGGGGTGAGTGCTTCACAAGCAGGGGGAAGTATTTTGTAGATAATCCAACCTCCTGCATCTGATGCTTTGGATTTCTTAATTCCATTTGGGAAAATGGGCTTTGAACCTGGCTTCTTCTTAGACCTAATTTTCTAGAGGACACAAAATTACATTTCAAATGTGTAAAGACTTCTCTTCACAAACTGGTCTCTCCTGCCCAACTGCCTTTTTACCTCTGCCCAGATCCATGACACCACGGTCTCACATTTACCGAGAACTCACAGTATACAGTCATGTAGCAGGTCCCAAAAGATTGCATGAAATTAAAAAGGCCTTTGCTTTTAAGATGTTTATAATTAAGATGAAAGGTATATGTATGTATGTGCATGACTGGGAGGGGCATAGTGCTGTGCACCAGAAACTGACATGCTGTAACTGATGGTACTTCAACTAAAAAAAAAGATGAAAGGAAACGCCCCCCCCCCACGCACACACACGCATGCACACACACGCACACGCACACTTAGCTTTCCTTATGACAGAAAAGATACAAAGGAGGAAGAAAATGGGGCTGGAGGAGGGACTTTCTAGAAGTAAAGGAAACAGCATAGTTGTAAGCTTTCTGTGATCACACCACACTCCCAACTTCTCACACAAGGCATTTGGTCTCCTGGTCTTGTTAAAAGGATCTTGGGATGATAAATCAAAATGGCAGAAGCTCCGGAACAAAGGGGGAAAATCCCCGCACAACAATTAACAACATGATCCCCCCTTTCCAGAAAAAGCAGGTCCTCCATCTGCCTGTCCGAACGCGGCCCCACTGCTCATTAACACTAAGGAGGTTCCTGGAGAGCTTGCAGAGCCTGGCAAGCAACAGGCTGCTGAAAAAGACGCAAAGTGACAATACTTCCCCGACCCCAGCGCCAGCTATTACAGCCAGCGGGTCTCAGACGCCTGAAGTGTCAGGCTGAGGCAGACAGTCAGGGCAGAAATAGAAGGGACTCCGAAAGGGAAGGAAGAACTCATCACTGGGGAGCCTGGGCTCGCTTCCAGAAATGGAGGGACATGAGCGCCCACCCAGTCTTTTCCAATAATATCTTCAAGCAGCACAAAGAAGAGTTGAGACCAGCAGAGGCTCGGCCCCCTGGATGTGACCTGGACCAGCAGGTGAACGTGCACCGAGGGGTTTAGAGAAACCGGACTGCGGCCAGTGAGAGCTTGCTTGTCATGGGGTACCCGGGACCAGCAAGGGCAGGGGCACGGGGTCTGCGCTCTGCCAAGTCAGCGGTGCTCTTCGCCAAGCTGACATCACCTCCCTGCAGGTATCAGCCAGGCAGAACAAGGGAAGTCCTCCTGTGCTTTTGACCCCACTGAGAATTACATTTCAGAAGAAGGAACTTTTCTTCTGTAAAGCTGCTAAAAACACCAAAACAACAAAACAAAACATGGCACTTCAAATAGCTGGAGCTTTCTTTGAGACAGAAGGCTCACCCGTGTCTGCAATACGCGGCGGCACTTACACACCAGGAGACTCGACCATTTCCCACCAGGGGTAAATTCAGCATCTTAAGGGTCAACAATGAAACATTTTGTTCCGACCCTAATCCAAACTCCAACACCCAGGTTCCTAGTGCCTTCTGTTTCGATACAGTCACTCTTCAGATAACCCCGTACATGCAAAAACGTGAACTCGCTCCCAACAAGCAAATGTATTCATCTCAGCCTCTCTCAGTCTTCAGAAAAAGACATACATCAGTGGTTCCTAACACCGAGTTTCTTGGGCCCCAGCCATCCCCCCATTTAACCCACAAACACCGAGAGCCTACTGCAGGCCTGCTCTGGGCCGACACTGGGACGGGACTGCATGAGTCCCTCAGCTCACCAGCTCATGGCCTGG
Source organism: Camelus bactrianus (assembly GCF_048773025.1). Lineage (NCBI taxonomy): Eukaryota > Metazoa > Chordata > Mammalia > Artiodactyla > Camelidae > Camelus > Camelus bactrianus. The sequence goes on from NC_133542.1 coordinate 74,380,317, forward strand.
TGGGAAGACCCTAGACCCCTGGTGACGAGTGTTATAAAGAAATACAGGATGCACAAGGGGTGCCTCGTGGGGAAGAACCCAGGCTTCTGTTTCCTGAAAGAAAGAAACTGAAGCTGAGACATAAGAAGGGGTGAGTCTAAGTCATGGTGGGGTGTCCCAGGCAGCGGGAACTCATGGTCCAAGACCCCAAAACCAGAAAATCCAAGAATAGCACCTTCAAGGAGCTGCCAGAGGGGCCTGTTTGGCTGAAGGACAGGGAGCAAGAGGGAGAGGGGGACAGAGGAGACAGGAAGGGGTCAGGCTCCAGGAGTGTCACTGGCTGTGGGATTCTGCAGATTTCTTCATTAAGCAGGTTACCCGGACTCACTGTCACTTTCGACCTGGCATTTGAAGTTTTAAAGCAAACACAAGCCTCTGACTAGGGAAGGGCTACCTGGTCGACTCAGAGCTCCTGAGGAGGCAAGCATTCCAGGGGTCTGTCCTCAGATGTGAATGATGAGGGTTGGCAGAACCGCTGTCCGTTTGCAAACGCGCGCATGCACATGAGGATCGGCACAGTCTGATCAGGAGGTGGCTGGGCGGCCGTCCTGCAGATGCTCAGAGACACCCAAGCTGCACTCACTCACAGGCTCTCAACTTGGAAAGAAAGCAGTCTGGAGTGACAGTTCCTTAAAGAGTCATCGCAATAAGTGAGGCCCAGACAGGCATTCAAATGGCTCACGTCTTTGTTCCTACCCAGCGCGTGTTCGTGGGATTCCTAAATTTATAGTGCAATTTCATTACCAAATACACAGGGGTTTCTCAAATAACCAGCTGGGGACTGAGTTACTTCTTCCGACATGGCACAAATAGTGAAGGCACTTTAATCTTAGGAGGGAGCAGCAACTCGGGGGAAGTGAGTCCCCAGAGAAGCAGGAACGTTGAAGGTGTGAGTTTTCAATTTCAAAAGAGCACAAGAGGCATGCATGGGAAAGGTCCAAGCAGCGCTGGAGGAGGGAGCTACCCAAGCCCGCGAAGCCTGAGGCCGAGGGAACTAGCCCTGAGAACTGCAGGCCGAACGACAGTTTCAGACAATAGTGAGTAAAGTTTGTCCAAGCCCAGCTATTTTCCTTTAAGAAAAAGCTGAGCGGAGGCAGGTAGCGTGATTCTGCCACGGAAAGGCTTTCTCAGCTCTAATTACTCCCGATAGCTGTAATTTACAAGTTTCTGGTGGACAGAAATCGCCGAGATTCACACGTTTTCAGACCAACAGCTGCCACTATTAGTGAGCAAATCGCCAAGTCTTCTGCACGGCGGCAGCCGGCTCTCCGTGGCAGTCAGGTGACAAACCAGGCGGGTAAAGAGACCAGCCACACCGAGCAACCCCCGGGGTTTCCGCTCCCCGTGGGGCCAGCCACAAGGCACATCGCTGTTGGGAGACAAAAAATGCCCACCACGGTCACACAAATCTTCAACCCTCCCATGGAGCGCAGCACCATACATACCGTGCAGAGAAGGACGCCCGTTTTGGAACGTGAGAATTCTTGAAACACTGCCGTTCTTTCCTACAGAAACAAGGAGAAACAGGGCCTTACAACTCCGAGTCCGATTCCAGCGGGGAGGCTTAGGCGCTCATGACTCTCCCAGTTTCCTACCGCTCCTGTAACTATTTTTAGGCACAGAGAGGCTTTGCCAAGAAAGAGGAAGAATTGGGTTCCACAGGACTAGACCCCTCTGGCTGTGGCAAAGGCGGGGCTCTGAGGGCAGCACGTTTCCGTAAGACAACAGGGCGAGGCCGGGGGTGGGGGACAGGACCCTCCAGAAACAGCCAATATCAAGAGCAGGGAGTGGTGAGGGCCAGAGGTCACAGGTCACTGCACTCAGGGCCCCCAACTCAGAATTTATTCCAATACTTCTCCTACGAGAGGCGTGGAGGCTGAAGAACAGCCAACCTTCCCTCCAGGGTAATTTTTTAAAACCTGATTTTTAAAAATACTTCAAAATGATAAAAACCATATATTTAACTGTACCAAAATTATATTTCAAGTCAAAGGAAGAAAATTTAACATCCTACTGCTCAAAACAAACCACCACTGCTGGCAACACTTTCTATCCCGAGCCCCTTTCTATGCAAAACATAAACAAATATGGGGCTTTAAAAAAATCGGCACCATGGTTCTTGTACTAACATGCTCTTATGATGTGTTGACAGAATGTGAACATCTTTTCACGCTGATAAATATCCCAAAACCACATCTTCTCCTGCGATGACACTGTATTCAGTGGGATAGGTGCCCCATCCCCATGTGACCAACACCCCACTACTGGCAACTCAGCCCGTTTGCATGGCTGATAACCACAAACAACGCTGCGGCGAACGTGTTTGTAGGTGAGTCACTGCGCACACACTTAATATTCCCTTGGGGTCAATAGCTAAAGGCAGACTTGCTGGACCAAAAGGCCCTGGACGTGACCTTGCAGGGGACACACTGGGGCTGCGTTCAAGTCACGGTGTTGTAAGCAGCTGACACTTGGCTGTGTCCATCAGCAACAAAAAAAGGGAAACACAACCAAATTACTACAGGTTTGGAGAAAAAAAGTGAAGTCTCTCGGTTCTGGCACAGCCCCCGGGCCACAGAGGTGGGTCTCACTCTGGCCTTTTGTGTGCACGCATCTGTCCCACAACCGGACCCCAGGATACACCTCACTGAGCACCGTGGACGGGGACAACCAACATGTCCTGAGAGCTTCCGTGCGCCAGGTGCTGGCCTGTGCTTTACACGTCTGAACTGATTCAGCCCTCACGGCAACCCTATGAGCAGGTACTATCACCATCCCATTTCTAGAGGAAGAAACTGAGGCACAGAGAGGCTGAGTAACTTGCCCAGCACATGCACACACTGTGGATAAAGGGCTGAACCCAGGGAGTCAATGGTGGTATCGCAGAGTCAGAATCAGAAAAAAACCTCAGGAAAGTTCACGAAAGCCTGTGACACATCTTAAAGACTGGACGTCAGATACTCAGATTTGGGGTAAGGAAAAAAATCACCAAACCCCTGAGCATTTATCACAACTTCCTAGCACCTTCTTCAAACTCTTAATGCTCTTAAACTTGGCTGGGGTCATGGCAATCATTCAGGGAGACCATGCTGAGGTCCCCGTGGAGCAGTGGCCAGGGTAACAAGCCAGGTAGCTATGACGGGGACTGTTCAAGCTTAGTCCCCTGCGACAAGACCCTTAAACAACATTTAGAAAATGACCTGCAGAGATACTCCCTGCCACCTTCCACCCATCTCAGAGGGAGGCTGTGAAGGCTGAATATTTAACAAACAAGCCAACACAGGTAAAATACTAAGAATAATTATCAAACTATGAAAAAACTACACTTTCCCTGAGAGAGAAATAACAATGATCCTGACACCTGACAGGTACTGGATGCCTGCTCTGTACCAGGCCCTGCACAGAGTACTGGATCTGCGCTGACTCAGTGAATCATCATGGCAACCCCAGAAGTACGCACTACCGTTCTCTTCATTTCCGAGACATGGACACTGAGGCACAGAGAGGTTAAATGCTTCCCTGAGGTCACACAGCCAGTGAATGGCAGAACCGGGACCAGAACACCAGCAGTCTGCCCCCAGAGCACACGGCTATAAACAGTCTACCCGGTTACCGCCATTACAATGTGAGATGCAGCGTCTGAATTAACCTAACTACAGAATCTTTTGTTGACCTTTATTCAAATCCCTGCATCCCTCTGGGTCCACATCCAGCCCCCTCATCACCCTCACATGCACTGTGCAGAGTGAGTCTGAAGGAAACAGACCCAGAGGACTGGTAAAGTAAGGTTACAAAACAAAACTGGCATTCCATGACGGAATCAACTAGCGTGCCAGCCCTGGGGGTCCTGAAGGCAAGAACCAACAGTTTAAAAAACGCACTAAGGCTGGAATATTCAGGAAACTCTGTGTTAAATAAGGAGCTGTGTCCTTGAGAGACCTTGAGCGAGTTCACTTCCCTGAGCCTCCATTCCCTTAGCGATTAAAACAAAAAAGGCAAAAGCAAAAAGAGGGGCTGGACCCGATGGCCTTAAATGTCTCCTTGGCTCTAAGAATGCTCCCGTATTTTTAAGCTGGTTCTAGTCAACTGTGATTCGCATTCCGGCTTTGTTTCGGGCTTTCTAATTTCCTGAGCCGCCTGGTAACCTCTCCTCGAGGACAAGATGGCTCCTGCACCCGAGCCCTGCTGGTCCTCCTCTCACAAGCCCAGGAGTTCATCCAGGCTCCGCCCCGACCCCTAAGTGGACGGCCGGCTTCCCCGCAGCGGAAGGGAAGCTAACGCAGCTAAGTGCCCAAAATAAGGAGAATGTTTTACTCTTCTCCCTGAACGAAAATACCTGCCTGAGCCGAGGCGGCGCCGAGCCCCGGAGCCCCGCTGGTGCCCGGTGCCCTCTCCCGACTGAAAATGTTGAGTGCGGGAGCGCTGCATCTTGTTGACAATGACAGCAGTCACGCTCAGCAGTACCATATGGGATCCACAATTTAGCTCCATTAATGCTCTTAATTTGAAGACATCAAGCCCTAATTACACACTGGGTACTAAAAAGGCAGAGCCCTTCCCTGGTGCCAGCTACTTAGTGGTACTCTGTTGCCTTAACAGCTGGCTGAGGTAGCTTCAGGCCAAGCCGGGCCTGCGAGCTCCTTCAGGTGGAAGGGACCAGCCCCCAGAGCGAAGGAAAACTGGGACGACGGACCCCCCCCCGCCCCCCCGGCCACATCGGCACAGCAGGGTGAGCCGCTGCAGCCAAATCCCTGGCCAGCCCAGCGCAGCCGCAGGGAGGCCAGGGCCAGCCTGGGAGGACGGGCTCACGTCCGACGGGCCCGGGAGGCCCGGCTCCCGCTGGCGGGACGCGTGTGGCGCTCACCTCCTGCTCCATGTCCCCGTGCAGCCGCAGGAATCCGAACTGCGTGGAGGCAGATGGCAGCCGCCCCGGGGCAGGGGCCCCCGAGCCGCCCAGCAGGGTCTGGAGGAAGAGGTTGTAGTGGAACTCCACCAGCTCGCAACTCAAGAAAAAGACAACCATCTTCTGGTCTCTCTCAAACTACAGCGAAAAAGGGGTGAAAACCACCACACATTTTAAGATTAGGTGATGCTAAAATGAACCGCTCTGTAAAAGACACAGGCTGACTGATCCCAATTTGGAAACAGAGGTGACAGATGGCTTTGAATTATTTTTAAAAATAACACTTAGGCTCCATGCTATGAAGGATGCGGGGAAGGACAATGACATGGCTACAACCTCGACCGGGCCTCCCACCCCTGAGAAAACAATGATGCTCCAGTGTGGAGCTGCACCTTAGCTCTGTCCCCTCACTCACCCGGGACCCACAGCACGCAGCACCCCCGTGGGCACTCCGAGCACGCAGGACATCTTGAAGCCTCCCCCTCAAGCTCCTCCACCTACTATTTTCCCAGGTACTAGAAGTCATCACACAAATCTAGTAAATATACAAAAACCATGATTCTTTAAAAAACATGCGCACCGGCCCCCACCTCTGCCTCACGGCATGTTTCTACCACCTGTGACCTTCCCAGTGTCACTCCAAGGAAAGACATTTGAGGCAGATTTTACGCTGAACATAATGGCTTTCATTGACCTGAGTCTTTACCATGATCGGAGAACCACGGGCCGCAAAGACCTCTACGAAGGTCTGGGCTCACAAACACAGGCAAGCTGGGAAACTTCTGCGTGCGTCTCAGCCCACGGCCCTCCAAGCCTGGCAGAAACAAAACCATGATCCTTCCCTGGATCAGGCTGGGCCCAGTCCCCAGACCCACCTTGCATTTCTGCAGGATGAAGGCCGCTAGGGAGACAAGCCTCAGTTTGCTGGGAACCACTGTCACGTGCTGATCGAGACCCGCTGGGATGGCAAAGCTGTCCAGTTCACTGCCAGTCCGTGGGGCAGAAGCTTCAAGAACCGCTCTGCTCTTTGGGTCATAGCTTTCATCCGGGACAGAAATACTGACTGGGTTGTGTAAGCTGATATCGGCTAGCCGCGTGACACCTCGGATAAAAAGCGAAAAAGACCAAATAGCCAACAGGCACATGTGTGGAACTGGCCACGGAGGCGCCCGCCACCCCTCACTCCACATCTGGGCTGATGAAGACACTGCTAACAGGTCTCACCAAATGCCAGCACTGATCAGCCCTACGGCCAGTCTGCTGCGGGCAGACACCGATTTCCTCCCGTGGCCTGACCGCCTACCCACACCGCCACGGTTTCTCAGCTCCGACCCACGGAAGACCAGTGAAACAGACACCACCCGCCAGAAAGGGGTCTAGGGTCAAATGACTTATGAAGGCCCTGAGGAAAAGGTTTCATGGGATTCCTTCACGGGCTTTACAGGTTTACAGACCTTCTCAGGACCTTTACTGTGCTAGAGTGCACACATATCTCCAGGAGGAGGAGGTCATGTGTCGCATTTCCCTAATTTTTTGAGCACAAAATCCCTTTTTCATGGATTCTATCTTAAAATTTCTGTTAGTTAGGACCTAGTAAAAACAATTTTATGCTTACCGGGGGAAACGGGTGGGAAGGGATAAATTTGGGAGTTTGAGATTTGCAAAAGTTAATCACTACATACAAAAGTAGATAAAAAAACAAATTTCTTCTGTACATTATAGTCAGTATCTTGTAACAATCTTTAATGAAAAAGAGTATGAAAACGAATATACGTATGTATATGCACGACTGAGACATAGTGCTGTACACCAGAAACTGACACATTGTAACTGACAATACTTCAATTAAAAAAAAAATTCCTGTTAGTTAGAACACCCTTTGAGGACTGTTGGTGGGTCACGTGAACGGCATCTGGTATGCGTGCACCAGCACACAGCCAGTAAACCGAGTAAACCAGACCCAAGAGCGTGAAAGCTGTATTGTTGTTCAGGCAGTGACTTGCTGTGTGGGGGACCCTGGTGGAGACTGCGGCAATGCCTCCCAGCCTAGGTGTTCCCACCAACTACAAGGAGCTGAGAAATTCCATCTCACGACGGTGGACAGACAGAAATGAGCTCAAAGCAGAGATTTTCCAGGTTCAGTATCTCTTCAGGAGAAAGGCAGGGGGATCACAGTAGCAAATGCGCTGGGACAGAGGTCGTCAGCCTCCAGACAAGAGCCTGGCTCTCAGCGGGGGAACGATGGCGATCACAGCCCCGCGAGGCCGCAAGGCGGGTGGCGGGCGGCGGGCGGCCTCCTCCCTCCCCCTCCACCCAATGTGAGCACCAGCAGGACCCTCCTCACTGGGATGCTCCGCATCTGGGACCTGACTTCCTCCCCTTCCCCACGTGCTGGGGACCGCAGAGACTCAGGATGACTGGGAGAGGGAGGCCGGGCGTGCAGGACACGCGGTTTGAAAAGCAGTCCCCTAGGGATACTCACCCCCTCGCCCTCTCCCCCAAGGCTGAGCATCTTTGCTGCTGACAGACAATGCAGATTGTGCCTGGGCCCTCCCTCTTCGTTAAGAACAAAGAGCACGTCTTTTCACTCACCTTCCGTGAGTGTCGCCGACAGCAAGACGTTCTGTCGTCCCTGGCACTCAGCATTTACAGCGTTGAGTATCACGGTGATATCCTTTTCAAAACCCAAATCCAAGATTCTGTGATTTCAAGGAAGGAATTTCCATCTACGTGAACGAATGTACACTCAGGGGCTACCGAAGCTTCCATGAAGACAGCAGAAAGAGCCCTTTTCTTCCCCCTTTCAGGCTTCCTGGGAGAGGCTCACCTGTCTGCTTCGTCCAGAATCAGCCACCGTATCTGACTGAAATGAATGTTCTTCGTGGATTTTATATGATCCACGAGCCGCCCAGGAGTTGAGATAAGGATATTTATTCCTTTCCGGAGTCTGTTTAAAATTATTTTTCATAAAAGAAAGTAAATCAGATGGAGCCGCAGCAACAGAAAACACAGGGGAAAGGCTAAGGAGACACTCAGGGCGAGCACCCACGCGCCGCAGCCTGGAACCGCGAACACAGCGACAGACTTGCGTTCCAGCTTTCCTCAGAGGTTTCTCTTACAGAACGTAACTGTGAGATCTGAAATCCTATTAAGATCATAAACCCTAACCCTCAAAGGAAACTTTACTATCTAATCCAACACCCTTTATCTGATCTATATATGCTTTCTAGAACCCTCCAGAGAGATGGTCACCCAGCCTGTTCTTGACGGCGTCTGTGCCAGGGAACCTCTCACCTGAGTGACCTACCCCACGCCAGCGCGCCAATGGCCAGAACGTTTTTTCCTCGTACTGAATCCTTGGAACTTCCATACAACGGGCCTACCCTTGCCCATAGACTAGGCAGAATAAATCTAATTCTTATTCCCCAGACAGCCTTTATCCCATTAGTCCCTAGTAATTAAAGCCCACAGTTCTTAGCTGAGTGCATTTTCCAGCTTCCCTTGCAGTTCAGTTTGGGCATGTGCTTATGTTCCAGCAACGAGACAAATGGATAAACGGAACATGCAGATCCCAGAAGTACCTTTGGAAGGAGGAGGTATGATTATCTTTGTTCCAACTGGCAGGAAACTGGATACAATGGCTGGAGCTCCAACAACTATCTAACACTATGAGGAAAGTCTGAAAACGGAAGCCTCCCTTGGTGGCACAGACAGAAGTAGGCCGGGTCCTCACACCGGCGCACACACCACGCCAGCCCTGACAGGCTACCATCAGGCTTCTTAAAAGTGAAAGAAAGAAAAAACTTCCACGTTGTCTGTGCCACTGCTGTTGTTTCATTTACAGCTAAGTCTAATCCTGAGCAACACATGAAGGTTTCCAGTTTAGTATTAGCTCCTCACTTACAGACGCTGCACATGGTTGGGTATAACTACTAAGCATTAAACTACAATAAAATGAAAATGCTTTATAAAGAACGCAGACAATGAGATTTACTTCCTGTAACAATTTCCCTCCTCCTTCTGTAGGTTCTTGTGGGACCTGCGTATTCCGTTTATCCATTTGTCTCCTTGCTGGAACATAAGCACATTGTCCAAACTTAACAACAGAGACTTAAGAATCGATGTATTGGGGTGTAAAATGCAAAGAGGCAAAGCGTTATGTAGGTTTATAATCTTGTCTTTGTAAAATCAAACAACAAAGGCCTAAACTCCCAAGGTACACAAAAGGAGTCAAGGGAACACATTCTAAACAAAAGGGGGTGGGGTCAGGAGGGTAACCAGCACTCTCACTGACCACATCAAAAGGCAGCCCCTGGTTGGTTCACCAGTGTTTTAAAAAACAGCACTGTCCAGCGGTGACCACTCCCCCCGTGACCACTCCCCGCAGGCTCCATCCATCCCACACCCAGGGACTGGGCCGCGTCGCCTGACACGAGGCTCTCTCCAGGAGAAGAAGGGCCAGAGAGTCTTACTGAATAGGAAGGCAGGACCGACGAGATTCAAAACAGAACGAAAAACAAGCCAACTTCCCCCTACCTGGCTTTTTCTGATTTTCTCTTCTCTCCTCCCATTAACACTCCAGGCACAATCCAGGTAAATGGCTACAGAAAGACATCAGACCAAAATCAATGCAAAGTCCTGTTCAATGAAAGCCGAGACTGATTCCCAATTCCTTTTCCTCAAGGGAGTCGGGAGGGAGGACTGGGCTTCTCGTTGCAGGAGGGATTACTGGGCAGACACGACTCCCAGGCCTGGCCAGGCCCACGGCAGCATTATCTGACTGTTAGCAGCCGTAACTTAAGTTGTAGTCATGCAATGAGTTCCCAACACCGAGAGAGAGAGAAATGCGAGCTTTTTAAATGATTCGAGTCGCTTCTCCGCGTCCCCGCAGAGCCTGAACTGAAAACACATTTCGGCAAGTCGAGTGCCTTTCTTTCCCTTTTTGGTTGAGCTAAGACCCAAGGACAACACTTCCTCGTGCCTCCCTGTGATGAAAGAAAGGACAGATCGAGTCTCCGCCTAAGTTGCCGGGTTGGTGGGTTTCGGCTCTGAAGCGCTCTCTCTTCTTTCTTACACAAACCCTACTTGTGGCTTGTTGTTTCAGTGGGTCACCTTAAGGATGTGCCTGTGAACCTCTGTGCATGGCTTGCTGGTGACTGTGATGAACAGATTACGGGACCTGAAGTACCAGGAAACACTGTAATTTAGCCAAACTAGAAACCGGTGATTAATACGGTTCAGATCAATAAAAGCCCACACCCTGTACCTGGGGAGAGCAGAGTCAGCCAGGGAACAGAGGGGGACCGGAATAGTTCCCGGCTCTATAAAAAAAAAAATAAAGAAAAGGCCGTGGCATAGTTCTCTTTCTTCAAAAAGTCAGGGGGAGAAAAGATAAAACTGAACTCATGGCTTGCCTTACCTTAAGCAGTTTCTGGACAGTCTCAAAGCTTTGCAGAGCCAGCTGTAAACATGAAAAAGTTACAGATAAGGAGCAAGATCCCGTCTCCCCTTTTTGTTTATTTTTTCGAATTTAGAGAGTGTAGAGGAATAAGGATCCAATGCTGGACCCCAAATTAGGATTAAAATAAATACATAAATCCTACACACAGACTCTACTTGGAAGTATGACTTGTTCTGAGACTGACTCTGAAACCTGTCAGTTTGGAGAATATGGGTAGAGACATCACATCTATTTCTTGGACGTACACAAAAATAGTGTTTTGTGCTCCCTCTGCTGGCTCAAATTCCCAGAGTACCACAGAGAACAGTCTAAGGGGCACAAAGATGGAAGAAAATGAAGGAGAGTCAACCTGAATTCGGTTCCCTCCGGAAAGAGAAAGAATGTAATATGGGTGAAGGGGTAAACCACGTCGTGGAGCAACAGGCTAGCCCTGAGAACATTACTTTAAAGGTGACGTGACTACAGCCCAAGGACATGCCAGAGCAGAGCCATAGCTTAAAGACAGAGAAGGTCATCTCCCCAGTTTATTAAAGGGAGGGGAAATTAAAAAAAGGAAACAAACAAACAAAAACACCAACAAGCCCACCGGAAACCACCAATAGTAAAAATTAACATTAAGTTATAACCATTAAAAACCATCCCAAAAGCTGCTGCATAATCCCTTTATCCAACGACAGACACAGTTTCCACACGTTTAGTATTCACGAAGCATCCCAGGGAAGCAGCGAGTTTGCTGCTGTAAAAATTTAAATAGCTTTGTGCCCGCTCCTTCACTGGATGGAGCTGAGACAGGGCGCTGCAGGCTGTACCAAAGGCTGAGTGAGACCTCCATCTCCATGGTCAGTTCTCTGCAAGGAAGTGATTAGCATGTGACATGGAAAACAGATACCCTGCCCTGAAATTGCCTCTGTAGGCAAATAAAATAAATCAGATAGAAGAGAGTTCCACCAAGAAAGAAGAAAACTATCCAGAAGCTTAACTTTCAGAAACAAGCACAATTTTGGGTGCAGTAGCTTCTTAAAAAAAAGAAGTTCATTTTTAGGGCTGATTGGTTTTATTTTTTAATTAAGTTGCAATAGGAAAAAAGCAAAGGAAAAAGTGTGATTATTTTAATTCTTTTGAAAAGCACAGAAATTTATAGTGTCATTAGTTTTCGGGTAACAGAGGATACTTTTCCATACTTAAATTGGGGTTTTCAAAGAGTACTCGGGTTTTATTTCCTGACAGGAACCAGAAGGTGGTTCCCAGCAAAGGAAAGGGTGTAGCGATTTGCGCAGTGGAGAGAAAAAAGGTAACACCACTTTCAAACTCAACGATACGGCTGAGAGTGCTTGCTCAGCGCCCATCCTGAAAGCAGACTGCTTACCTCTCTCGTTGGCACTAGTATCAGGGCATAGGGGCCGTCAGCACGCTGTCGACACAAAAGGAAAAAAGTGCCATGAGTTGAATGAATGAAGGTCATGGGAGCCCAGACAGAGAGATTAAGGGTGGTCACTTGTAAAACACCAGAGCAATCTCATTAAAGAGGGGACAAGACCGCCCACTACCCTCATTACCATAGAACACTGACCTAGAAGTTCTGGCCCATGCAATCAGACAAGACAAATAAATATGTATAAATCTAGAAAGTAGGACGTACAGTTGTCATTACTAGCAGATTATATTTTATCCTAGAAAAAAAAAAACTTAAGAAGATCACTTGAAAATCTATTATAAAGAAGACAATTCAGTGAACTAGCTGAATGCAAAATTAATATATAAAAATCAACAGCCTTCCAACACAGAATGTTGGATGGAATCACACTTATACTAGCAAAAAAAAGATAAGAATGAGCTTAAAAATGTACAAAATCCGAAGGATAAAAATTTTAAAATACCTCTGAGGCACATAAAATAAAATTTGAATAAATGGAACGATGTATCTTATTACTGGGTAAGAAGACTCAATATTATAAATAAGCTAATTCTCCCTAAATCAATCCATAAATGTAATGCAGTTCTAACAAAAATGTCATACATATGCATTCTATGTGTATATTAAATAATATATCTAAAAAATGCCACAAGTATGCACATGTATATGCATATAAAAGTAATATACACAACCAGACAATCTGATTCCAAAGTTCATATGGAAAAATAAATGTGCAAGAATAATCAAGGCATTTCTGAACAACATCAGATGTTAAAACTTTAAATCTATAGTAGCATTAAAATTGATACTAGCAAATAGAGGTTACAATAGCAAACACAGTTTAGAAAAAGGGCAATTTGTATCAGTACTGAAAAGATGGATATTTCAAATGTCCTTTTACAAAAAAATTAAGTTAGAAATAAAGTTGGAATTAAGTTGGCATTTTTATAGGTGACATAAAACTCTGAAACTATAAAACACTGAACAATTTTATTATGTAAAAATTTTAAATTTCGGAATGGAAAAGTAATACCTAAACAAAATTGAGTCAAATGACAATGTGGGGAAACAATATGCCACCTAAGGGAAAGGGCCAATTTCTTAGTTTATAAAGAAGATTTAACATTCAATTAAAATAAAAAATAAAAATGACCAACAACTCAAACAGAAAAATGAAGGACATAAACAGCTAATTTATGGAAATAAGAATTCAAAAGATGGCTTTTAAACATATAAAAAGATGCTCAACTTTACTCCTAAGAGAAATTCAAATTAAAACCATGATACAATATTTTCCCATCAGATAAGCCAAAATAAAACAGCTAATAGTGTCGATAAACACACAGGCACACAGGAACTCTTGTACACTGCTGGTGGGAGTGCAAATTGGTATAACTCCTTTAAAGGTCAATTTTGGTATTATAAATAAAAATGCTAATTCCACTTGCAGAAATTTCTCAAAAATATACCCTTATATGTGTGCATAAAGAAATTCTAAAGTATTTTATAGAATGTAGAGTATTTATAACAGCTTTGTTTGTAGCCAAGTGTGGAACACCAGTGAGGGAATGAGTCAGTAATTTATGGTACATACAGGCAGTGGAATACTAGGCAGCCATTAAAAAAAACAAGGCAGGTCAACATGGTGTTAGGAAACCATCCCCAACATATAAGTGAATAAGAGCAAGGCCAGGAAATCATGCATAGCAAGCAACTATTTGTGTATCAAACAAATAAAAACTTCAATTAACTTCAATAGGGGAACTACGCATACTCATGTGTACTTCATATGCAAAGACTATCCCCAGGGGAACAGACAAGAGTCTGGTGACGGGGACCTTCGCATCCTGAACCACTCCGGGAAAGGGGCAGAATGACTCACTTCCACTATGTATTTTTTGGTACTCTTCACATTTTTTAAAACATGCACATTATATCTAAAAATAATAGGAATGACGACAGAAGAAAACAAAGTAATCTGATAAAGGTCCCGAAGTCAACGGGGCATCTTGTACCTCCGAAGTGCTCACAGACACCTAGTGAGTGAATCAAAACTACGCTAGTGTAGAAGCTAAGCGCAGAGTTGGCGGCAAATTAAATTACGAGGATGGTTTTCATGTTTTGCATGGGAAACATTTACCCACAAGGAGAAAAGGATTTGGAATTCAAACGAGAGCCGTCTGTGCTCGGCATCAACTTGGCGAGACTGTGCTGAAGCCCAGGTGAGGAACGGTAAACATGTTAGTACAACCGTCTTGATGCCACAGTGTGACGTTAGGAGATGCTGACATTTCAAAAGGTGTTACTACACAGAGGAGAAGAAAGAACAATCAGTTCCTCACAGGGCAGAAGTGAGTGAGGAAGGATGGATGTGATGTTAAAAAAAAAAATCAGAGCCAAAATAGCTGAAAGAGTGAAAACACAGAAAGGCAGTCAGTCCATTCTCATTCTGTCACGAAAGTAACTGAAGGCTCTGCTGGGCGCCTTGAATTTGCTGCTCCCTCCAGATGTGTTTTTTACAGGTCAAATCCTTTCGCAATGAATTCCAAGGGCCTAGACTGAATATTCCTCGAGATAAGTGAATTAAATTTGGGCTTGGAAAACTGTGTCTACAGAATATTTTTAATCTTTAATAGAATAAGCTGTTATTGATATTAAAAATATTTGAGTAAATAAAAACGAGAAGGCTTGTTAACGGTCTGAATGTAAGCCATTCAAAATGCTGCCCTTCAGACTGGCCTCATGTCTGTGTTGACGACGGCTGAATTTAATGAGCAAGTACTATCACTAGGCGCCTAGTAGCAGCTCCCACCTCCCCACGTTGGACTCGATCCTCGTGGCAACGCTAGGATAACCCGAGTTATTCCCCAAGAGGCACAGACGGATGAAATGATTTGCCCAACATGACACTCAGACCCAGGACTTGAGCAGAGCCACCCACCACACTGTCTACACCTTAGGAACGTAATCGAATCTCTCCTGTCCTCAGTTCGTGGCTCCAGGAATGAGACAGCTGGGCTAGAACCAAAGGACCCATTCCAGCTCAAATATACGCCCAAACTCTGCAACTTTCCCGAAAGGAAAAAACCTCTAAGGGAAGAAGTTCTCCTGGAGTGTGCAAGCGGATGAGATTACCACATTGGTCTAAGAATTCACATTTCTTCTTCTGTAACCTACACCGGGCCCGACGCTAAGCCCCTCGTACGAACCATCTCACTGCAAAGTGCCCAATGGAGGGGAACATCAGGAGACAGAATTCTCACTCACTCGCCTCGGACAGAACCAGTATGAAAAAGATGTAAATGTGTTCATTCTGAAATAATTTCCAACTTACAAAAAATTGCACCAACAGTTCAAAGGACTCCCTTCCACCCTTCTCGCAGGCTTCCTTAGGCGGCACGGAGTCTCAGAATCCCAGGGCAAGGATCGAACAGGGAATTAACTGTTAGCTGACCCGATACGGCCAGTTAATCTATAGACCTTACTCACATTTCATCGCCTGACCTGTTAACATCCCTTTTCCAGATTAAGATCCAGTTCAGGACCACAAGTCGCATTTAGCTGCCATGTCTCCTTCACCTCTTTTAACCTGGGGTAGCGCCTTAGTACTGCTTCATTTTTTGCGACCTTAATAGTTTTGAAGAGCACTGGCCAGTTCTTTTTAGAATGTGCCTTGATTTGGGTTTGTCTGAAGCTTATGATTAAATTCGGGTTATGCATTTTGGGCAAGAAAACCACGGGTGTACCATTGCGTGCTCCACGCACCAATCAGGAGACACGATGTCGACACGTCTCAGGACCGGTGAGCCCACTCTGACCCCTCGGCTACGGTGGTGGCAGCCGGCTTCCCCCGTGAAGTTACCATTCTTCCCGTATCTTATGGAGAGATACTCTAAGACTGTGTAGACACCCTATTTTCATCATGCTTTCATCCTCTCATTTTAGCGGCTCTGGGGATTCTTGCCTGAAACAGTACTGCCGTGGCATCTGCCGGGTGACGACGTCTCACATTTACTCATGGAATTCTACTGAAAGGAAGCCCTTCCCTTGTCTCATCTATTTAATCAATAATTTATATCGATTTGGACCCATGGGGATTTGTTTTAGACTACAGGCCATGATCCAACACTGTCTTTTTTTTTTTAATCGAAGTACAGTCAGTCACAGTGCGTCCATCTCTGGTGCACAGCACAATGCCCCAGTCATGCTGAGACATGCATGTCTTCGTTTTCTTATTTTTTTCCATTAAAGGTAATTACAAGACACTGGACATAGTTTCCTGTGCTGTACAAAAGAAACTTTCTAAAATCTGTTTTTATAAACAGCAACACTCTCATTATTTTGTCACTCAAATAACAGGAAGGCTGGACACACATCTAATTCTGCATGTCCAGACTGAGAAAAAAGTAACCAATCAGCTCTCCTCACCTGTTTGTGAACCTGTTTTGCTCCCTATTTCTGATCTCACTGTTTCCTCTCAAGTGAGAATAACCAGGGCGTGTGTGGGGTTCTGGGTTTTGAGAGGACACCCACGCCTGTGGAACGTGGCAGGCACACGGCCTCCCAGGGAACCCAAGGAATCCAGCTCTGGCCCTTCTGGCCCAGGTGCTAAGTGTGTTTGACAACTAAATTTCTAGGAAATGCTAAATCCGAGGTGGCCCAACTGTCACACTCACCAACTGGGTGCTTATTTTCACACCTACTATTCATGACAAACCACCATCTTAAATACAATGCTCACCGTCCTCAGTCAGAGGAGCTGGGCCTCCAGAGCCAAAGAGGACAGAGGTGGAAACTCAGCTTCACGATCCCCCCACTCAGCCTCAGGAAGTTATCCGACCTTCTCAAGCCTCCATTTGATTTTTCCTTAATCAAGGTTAACAGTAATACCTTACAGCTGGGGGGTCTGGGGCAGTTAAAAGAGTCAAGAAGATAACACAAGGAAAGCGTTCGGCCGGATGTCTGACCCACGGGGAGCATCTTACAAACGTTCCCTGTTAGACCTGCCAGGATGACCATGTGTTTACTCCAGTCCACTCTGGACACAGGCTTCAGATGCAACATGCTTACGTAATAAATTTAAAAGAGGGAAGAAAACAAAGCTAAGCAAAAAGACTCTTTTGGTCCCAATCTTACTGCTTTGGTTCAGTTTGATGGCTTCTTGTGCGCCGTGAACAATAACAGAAAAGCACAGTTTACACTCACCTGTATTTTGGACTCCATTGCTTGAAGGGACTGGACCACAGGGATGCAGTAGGCAAGAGTTTTACCTTTTAAAGAAGCACAAAAGCAGTTAACATCACGGAGCCTGTGGATGTCAGAAAAGCACAGACAGCAGAGGAAGCTGGCGCTGCTCTCCTCAGGCCGCCCTGAAGTCTGGGGACAGGAGGGGCCCACCCACACCCAGTGAAAAGGGAAGTCACCTGTCTGCCACAACCCCTAGTTCTGCTTTGTAAAGTCACTGCTTCTAAGAAACTTGCAGCTTCTGCTCCTTTGACATCGGACAAGGGAGCCGATGATGCACCTTCCAGGTCACACAGAAGTTCAGCTCAGTGACTGTCACCCTGTATCCCCTACCCCTAACCTCTCCAAGGAGCCTCAGCGGTCAGGGAGCATCCTCTGTGGTGCCCACGTGGGGAGGAGCCTGTCTGAACCCCAGAGCTGGCCTCTGAAGACCAAGGAGAAACCAGGGGATGGCAAAAACTTTGGGATCCACCCGCGCGAATGGTGGCCAAGCCGGCGCGGGGGGTGGGGGGGTAGGGAGGCAGAAGGGGGCAGAGAACAGGAGACCTGCCATTAAGGGCACAAGAGGGTCAGAAGAGCAAGTCCAGATTGTTCTGGAACAAACAAAAACAGTGTTTCGTGTTCAAGCCAAAAGACTGGCGTCCACTCAGCGTGTGCTCACCACAGAACTGTTTTAATACCAGAAGAAAATGCTCATTGCCCACTAGAGTGAGGCTGGGCAAAGCCCTGAGGCAGGCTCTGAGGAATGAGAGCGGAACTTGGCTGCCTCCTGATCGCTCCTGATCGCAGCCCCACTGACTGTCCCCTTCCTTTCACGATGTGAATGGATCCAGGGCTTCCCTCCCCGCAACAAAACAAAGCAGCCACCACCCCCCGCCAGACCCCTTACGACACACCCCACGACCACGTGGGGAAGGGCAGAAATTAATTGACGACTGACCTGAGCCCGTCTGGGATCTCACAAGAGCATCTCTGCCTTCCAGCAACACAGGGATACTTTGCTTCTGAACGCTTGTGGGCCCAAAAGAAAGAGCACATGCTTATCCATCGTGTATGGCCCCCCCACGTCTCTAGACAGGGACGGAGGACACATGAAACGCAACTGCTCACATGCTGACTAGCACCTGTCACCTTAAGGTTCCCTGAACAGTCAAGGGGAGGGCTGGGAGACCTTTGACAGCTAGTAGAAAAAAACCTGTTAATTTTTGGGACTTTTGGAGCTGCAAGAGACTGGCTGTTCTCTTAGACTAGTTAAACAGAAGAATGGGACAGGCGTGATGACAGCTGGAGCCACCACAAAAGCCTGTCACATGCCCTCTTGCCTGCCACACCGGGGATGTGGAATGATAAAACATCAGGGAGGGATTCCCAAGCAGAAGGGTGAGAGGAAGCTCGTGAGCCTTGCAGACGGCCAGGAACCGCTGTCCCTTCCCCAGAAAAACAAGCTACGACTGCTGTGAACACACCAAGATGTGTGTTTACGTGTGCGTTCAAAAACAGAAATCAATTCGGTGACAGCACTGAACCCCAAAAATGGCAAGCGGGCTCCTTACTTCATTCCTCAATGTTCTTACCAGTGTTTACTTCTAAGCGAAGGTGACTGCTGTTAAAGGGACAGCAGCAGACAGACTCGTGGAGGGGCCCTTCTCACCCCCATACCCTCACAACTCCATTTCTATTCTCCAGCAGTGATCACAACTAACATTTAAATTTTTTTTTCCAGCATCCCATTACAGTCAACCAAATATTTACTCCTATCTTACAGCTGTATTTAATTTTTACTACTAAGAAGTGACAAGATAAATTCTGTATTTTAGACAAATTACTTTCAAGGAAACACAGACATCCATGGGCTCTTCTGCAGACCATCCTCTGGACCAGAGACCTCTTATAGTCCAGAGCTGACAGTGGAAGTGGATGGAGACCCAGTCTCTCCATCTGACAGGTGGGGAGGCCAAGTGGCTGTCAAGCCCTCGAGGGTCGAGAACCGGGCACTGCTCTCTAACACCAGGGAACAAACGGGCTCTGTCCTCCACAGACAATTCTGCTTTCATCTGGTTACACCCACTGAAGTCCTAAGAGAATCAAGACGGACTGGGAACTCTTACCTGGTCATACTAGACATTTTTAAGACTGAATTTATTGTGGAAATCTAAGAGAAAAGACAAAAAATATTTTTGTTTATCGATTTTTTTTCAGTACAAATCAACTTAACACAATTAAGGATGTAGAAAGGGAGAAAATACTGGGGAAAAAGTGATGACCATGATCAAGTCAAGTCCTCCCACCCAATGGTTCTCACCTGGAGGCGGTTCTGTACACCACCCCACCACGCCCCAACATGGGGCAATGTCTGGGGAAACTTTCAGCTGTTACAACTTGGGGAGAGGATGCCCTGGCATCAAGTGAGCAGAGGCAGAGGATGCTGCTAAACATCCTACAATGTGCAGGGCAGTCCCCGTGACACAGTCATCCATCCAAAATACGCGGGGAACCACGCCTGAGAAAGCCTGCTCCAACCTGCCGCTGAGAAAGCAAGCATGTGTAACCCACCCGACGGAGCAGGTAAGCCGTGCGTGATCACGCGAGCCAAGGAAATCCAGACTCCCTGCAAGTCAAATGTATTTTCTCTCCTTACTCATAAATAAGGCTGGAAAGCTCATTCATATTTTTTTTTAAAAAAGTGTTCCTTTGCCTGTAGAAAATGCATGTTTTAAAAAAAGCCCCTTCTTCCTTCAAGTCTTCATAACTAGACTTCCCTTAACAGCAAGATGCCAGTTCAGGTCCCCCTCCTAGGGTTCCTGTGACATCTGCCACCCAGAATAGCCCCAATAGCACATCTGTCCAGTCATTAGGAGGTGGTCTTCAAGCCCAATAATTGGAGTCCCAGTCCTAAGTGAATCAGGTAAGCAAAGTCTTTAGAGTTCTTAAAAAAAAAAGGTGGGGGTGGACGGGGTGGGGGTGGGGGCACGGGGCATAAAGACAGTGAACAGAATCCTAAGCTCACTTGAATCGTCCTGGAACAGCACCTTATCAACCTGAAATCATTCAGGTAACTTGGAGCAGAAATAACCACTCTTTGATTTTTCTTCCTAGAACTGCCATTTCAGACATTCGGAATGAATAAACACATCCCCAAACCCGACCACATAAAACACTGAGAGATACTTACTAAATGTGGGTGGAGGTCCAGTTCGTGAAAGGCATCTGAAGTGAACACTTTTTCTTGCACCTGCTTTACCACAGGTCTGCAAATGATGAACAAGACTCAGGCATCAGTTCCAAGAAGCAAGAAAAAGGCAGAATACACTTAACTCCTTTCATTTCTGAAGTGCGTCTGCACCTGGACATACCTGTGGAGTTCCGGGATTTCAGGGTTGTTTTTAAACAGGGATGAAGTCTTAATGCCCGGTTTCCGCTCTTGGTTTCTATTACTCCCACCAGCCGAAGACTTCTTTGGAGAAAACGTTTTCAGTGCCTTTCCCTGAAAAGTCCCTTGAGTCTCTTTAGCGGCAGTTTTCTTGGCTGGGAGACAGGATGCTTTGCTCCTCCGTTTCGCTGGGGGAGCCTCGCTGGACTCGTGGTATCTTCTTTTGGTGGCCTCTGCTTGCTGCAACGATCCCAAAAGGAAAGAGCAACAGAGGTGCATCAGTCCATGAACGCAGACCTCAGAGTGAAGCCTGACTGCCCACAGAATTGCATCCCTCCCCGCAGAGATCATTACGCCCCATATGTCAAGCAACAGTTTAGGGTCTGCAATCAGATTCTTTGACTCAGTTCCCACAAAAGCTCAGCTGATCCATCTACTAGTCTCCTCCAATCATCTTCGCGTTTAACTCCACCGAGATGAAGGTGAGGATCAAGAAAAGAGAAACATTTTTCAGGCTGAATGTTAACAAATAGAGTCTATTTTAAAGGACGCGAGGACCCACCTTGTGAAGCATGCAGGCTAAGTCAGTCCAAGTCCCTAGGAATCCACTTATGCAAGGAGAGCGGGGAAGGGGGAAATGAATCGTTTCTCTCTACACAAAGCCCGTCGGGGACTACATGTGGGACGCCGCATCCCAGCCCACGCGCAGCGGAACCTTCATCACTGCTCTGCCCCAGAGTGCTTGGATCGCTGTCATTCTCTGCCCTCAAGCTGCTCCCCCAGATTCAGATGGCTTGGAGACGATTCTTCCTCCCAGTCTCCATTCCAAATGAGAATTCTGCTCCATCCATCACCTCTCTCACAATTACTTCCAACTCTCCTCGCCTTTCCCCATCTGAGCGCTGATTACAGACTACAACACCGGATATTTTCTCGCCTGTTGCTTATTTCCGTAACATGAATGCTGTTAAATGCATGATGTCCAAACTTCCCCGAGGAGAACACCCGATGCCTCTATTTCCTCTGGCCTTCTCTTCCAGTTTACACATGAATATAAAAGCATCCCGGGAGTAGTCAGTGCTTGCTATTCTGGAGTTTTGGTTTCTCTTGGAATATGTTATTTTCCTCTCTGCTGGAAATCATGACTTCTGCTTACACACCGGCCTGCTTTAGCCATGACCGTCAGCTTCCCACTAACCTACCGATAACAACAGTTCTTTGTTCCTGGCAACCAGAAGGAATTCTATCACTAAATAAGTCAATAAATACAACTTCACATATTCTATATTAATAGAGTAAATACTGACCTGCTTCACTTTTCAAATTTATTTTTACGAAGTTCTAAGTATTCAGATAAAAAAGGAGATGAAGTCAAGTTTCGGGTCTCTGGAATCATCTGCAAGACGGAATGAAATGTGCAGATTTCACCTGGTGTACAGACCACAGACTCCTGGAGCACAGAAAGGCCTACAGGCCTCTCCCATGGCACATGGACGTCCCACCCCAGGACCCAGACAGCTGGCCCAGCAGCTTCTGCCTGCCCATCTGCCCCTACTGTTCTCCAACCCACGAGGCGACCTATTTTCTTCCCGACCAAATTCTGCGGCTTAGGAAGCTGTTTCTGACATTCAGACAAGATCTGTCTTCCTGAATCCTACCTACCAGCCTGAAGTCTGCTTTCTGCCTCAGCTCTTGTACATAACATTCCTTCATCCATCACAGAACTCCTTCTTTCTTCTTCTTTGGATGAAATATTCCAAACAGGACACAAACTTTGGATCCCTTATCGTCCTGGTCCCCCTTTATGCCCATGTCAAGCTCTCTCTAAAAGCAAGTGTCCAGCGTTAAGCATGGTATTAGACAAGTTTTTCACTGCTGTTAGGTGAAAATGTGTCATACGATCTACAAAGCCCTTGAGAATGTGGCCTCTGCCCATCTCATCAGTCTCAGCTTTACCCTCTGCCGTCCTGGTCTTCCTCAAGTTTCCAGAATGTACCATGCTCCTTCTCTCCTCAGGGCCTTTGCACATGCTACTCCCACACCCATGTCCCCGCCCCTTCCTCTGGCTGGCTAACATACCCACCCTTCAGATCTAGGCTTACCTACTGCCTCCCCAGAAGGGCCTTTCCTGACCTCCTCTCCACCCTATCAAACCAACGTCCCTGTTCTTATTCTCTTTTGTCACACTCAGTAAAACAATAAATGCAGCATGTAATTTGTTGTGTGATGTCTGTCTTCCCCATTAGACTGGAAAAAATGACCAGCCTGTCCCATACAGCACTGAGTCCCCTGCACAGGACCATGTCTGGCACAAAGTAAATACTCCATAAATACTTGTAAGATGAGTAACATGATGGAATTACTCTTTTCCAAGATCTGGACACTTGTCTACTACTTGTTCGCTTCTCCTCCCCTCCCACCCCACACCAGCATCCACAACGCATTCATTTAAAAAACTGACCACTTAGTAGCTGTCAAGGAGCTTGGTTCTGATGATACAAAGATGTGCCAAGACCTTGCAGGAGTCACAGACTAGTGGAAGAGACAAAAGGGTAAAAGTGTAAATCCAAACCTATACTCGTACAACAGAAGAGGTACAAACAAAGGGTTGTAAGGGCACAAAACGAGAAGAAAGACTACCATGGCCTTCAGCAAGGGGGAGGGAGGCAGAGAAACAGGAAGGCTTCGTGAGGTGGCATCTGAGCACGGAGGAGCAAGGACATGGATCTCCTAAAAATCAGCACGTCCCTGAGTCTGCTCCCCGCCCCCACCCTCAGTCCAATGAGGGGATTATAGCAGATGAGCTCCAGTGTCCATCTGGCCCTAACAGGCTACGCGCCCTGTCTCTGATAGTAATAAACATACTGAGTAGATACTATACACCAGGCAGTATGCAGAATGCTAAGTACTTCTAAGAATTGAGTCATTTGCGGATACAGTACTGGTATCAACCCATTTTAAGAGAACACTGTTCCTAACAATGACACTACAGTACCATTTAGGAAGTGGATCCTGTTTGGCTAGAAAACATCACAGATAGTTTGATCCCTATTTTGTTTTGCGCTGTGTTCTAGAATGATACAGACCAAAATGTTACCCAGCGTTATCTCTGAGTTTGACAATCAGGGGTGGTTTTGTTTTCTTTTCATCTATTTTCCAAGTTTACAATAAATTTCTAC
The DNA here is from genome assembly GCF_048773025.1 of Camelus bactrianus. NCBI lineage: Eukaryota > Metazoa > Chordata > Mammalia > Artiodactyla > Camelidae > Camelus > Camelus bactrianus. The sequence goes on from NC_133542.1 coordinate 74,403,927, forward strand.
TTTTCTCTTAAGAAAGAAAGCATTCTGCATAGTCTTAGGTACAGCACAATTTAAGGTGTCAAGGACTTTCCAAACCCACTATATCAGCTACTCATCCCAAATTCAGGCTGCTAGCAAATCTGATCAGCAGAGACGTAATCCTCACTCGTGACATAAAAATGCAGGTGCGGACAAAGCCACTGCACACAGCTGTCATCACCTTACTAATATCCACTGGACACAGTGGTTCAAGCAATCATAAAACCAAATACCTTTATTCATACAACTCACTCAACAAAGTATTAGTAAGTACTTTCTATGTGTTAGTCCCTAGGGATGTACCTGGCACAAGCACCTCACTGACCTCCTGATACAGCAATTCTATTACCCAAAACGGAGCCAATATGACTTTATTTTTTATCACTGACATTTATTAAGTGCTCTTCTGGGCCAGAAAATGTATATTATCTCTCTTAACCTTCCTAACAACTTGATATGAAGTAGAAATTACTGTTCTCATTTTATGGATAGAAAAAGTGAAGATCAGAGAGGTGAAGTAACATCTCCAAGGTCACAGAGCTAGCATGTTGCCAGGCTGGCATCCAATCCCAGGTCTGTCCTACCCCAAATCCCATACTCCCAACTGGCTCTTTCCTACTTACTTCCTCTTCCCCCTTCTGAATAGATGCAGCTACATATTGCCCAGCTGAAAACTCCTTACTCACAAACCTCTAAATCCTAAAGCTGATTATCACTAAAAATTTTAGGTAATTCAGACAGTGGGTGTTAGCTAGCGTGAGCATATATGAACTCAAGGATGAACAGAACCGAACTCTGGCTATTAATTTTCAACGTAACTAAGTGTGGCTTTTTTTGAGAAAATACAGACACACTCTCCTTGGCATCAAATTGTATCCTTCTTGTCATTAAGGTACCTTATGATCTTACAACAGATTTTCTATCCCACAGCCCTCCTCTTTTCTAGGAGGTAAGTCAACCAACCTAAAAACCAGCTTTCAGCTCTGGCTTGGGTTAAATTTAAGGTATCTTTCTCTCACTTAATGAAGAGATTTTAATTGATGAGTTGTATTTTCTTTTCCCCTATCATTGCGTGCGGATGAAAATGTACCATATTTTTTGAAAACTCTTCGAAGACACTTCCAGTCTCCAATTCGCATTCTTGAAACAAACGACTCTTAGAGTCGAGGATACGGCGGCTAAGAGAAGTTGAGAGGTGGCTGGTGCGTGACAGGGCTGGGACTTACACCCACGCGCCAGTTCCTAACTTCAAGAGGCGACAGCCTCAGACCCTTGCCACTACCTCTCCAACTAGTCCTCCAACTAGCGGCAGCCCTAGCCAGCTCCACCGCCGCTCCGCTCCCTCCAAGAACATCTCCACCGGGTGGTGATCCGCTCTTAGACACGTGTTGCTCAGCGACTCCTCTAGAAGCTGCCCAATGTCTGACTCCCCCCTACTCCCTTTTAATTCCGCGAAAACTCGCACCCAGACCGAGAGGCAGGGCTGCAGCCCGCGGCACGCCACGGCTCCGTCTGCGAACGCTTCTGAAACCGGATCGGAACTCACCCGCCTAGCCAGGGCCGGACGGGGTCTGGAGAACGTCCTGGGGACGGCGGCCCGGGGCTCGGGAACGTGGAGAAGCACCCGGTCGGTGGCTGCCATGCCGGCGGACAGGCGAGTCGGGACCTAGCGAACCGGGACCGCCGCTCAGCTCCGACCCACGTGGGACGCGCGCGAGGACCCCGAGTAGCTGCCCCGCCGGGTCCTGCGCCCGCGCCGCTTCCGGGTCCCGAAGGGCCCGCGGACACACGGCCCGCGCCCCGAGGGACCGAAGCCGCGGCACCGGGGCCACCGGGACGGCTGGCTGCCCCGCGTGGCGACCCTCGTGGCGTGGCCGGTGGCAGGGGATGCCAAGTTACACTCAACTCCTGCTTGTGCGGTTCTTGGAGTTCTTCTGGAAAACAAGAAAAGACGTGCCCCCACTTAACCGACGTTTCCTGGTTTGCCGTCGGTTTACTGTTTCCTCAGCACTTTGGTCGCCCTGGGAGACGCCTAAAGGGGCTTGGCGCTCGGTCTCCCTGCCCCTCGCCCACTTATTTCCTTCCCGCCCACGGAGGAGGTGCGTTTTTGTTTTTTTTTTTAACAGGCAGTGCCTTGGCCACCTGGCAGGGCTGGGTCGCCTAGCAACAGCGGGGTCCTTCCTGGCTCGGCGGCGCTCCGGGCCTGAGGGGAGAAAACCGCCGCGGAGGGCGCTGGGGTCCCGCTGCCGCGGTACCGGAGGCGGCAACGGGACCGCGACACGGCATTAGCCCGCCCGCGGATCCGTCCTTTGCGTCTGAGGAGAGATGAATACGTCCGACAAGGCCCGGGTGGGGCCCGCGGCCAGCCGGCCTGCTCCGCCCGAGGAGGAGGAGGGCGAGGGGGGCGGGAAGGAGCCGGCGGTGGACGCGGCCCCGGGGCCCAGCGCCGCGTTCCGCCTCCTGGTGACTCGGCGGGAGCCGGCCGTGAAGCTGCAGTATGCGGTGAGCGGCCTGGAGCCGCTGGCGTGGTCCGAGGACCACCGCGTGTCCGTGTCCACGGCCCGCAGCATCGCTGTGCTGGAGCTCATCTGCGACGTGCACAACCCGGGCCAGGACCTGGTTATCCACCGCACGTCGGTGCCCGCGCCTCTCAACAGCTGCCTCCTCAAAGTAAGTCAGCCCTGGGCTTCAGCCCCGGGGTCTCTCGTCACTCCCGGGGCCGCGTCACAGGTCCCTGGGGAATCCCGACCCACGCCTGGTTCGGGGATTCCCCCTCCTCGCGCCCGGCGCTTAAAGCTAAGTGGTTAGGGTCGCCGTAGCTTAAAAAACAAACAAAAAACCTTCTAGCCGTTTGTGCCCAGTTTCCCAGATCACCAGCCCTGACACACATATATTTCGGGAGGTCCCTCTCGGAGCCAGGTTCTTCCTTCGCCCCGGCGTCTAGCTGGCTGCTGGCGCAGATTTGTTGCCTTGGTGCTTTCTGAGGCTCCACCCACTGTTGACCCAACCCCAGACCTGCCTCTGCCGTTGCTCCTATTGTCTGGGGCTTGCTCCCCGAGGCCCTTGGCTGGCTTTGTTTACCGTGATGTGCCCTCTTCTTGCGCTTCTTATACTTTGAAAAAGAAAAATTGGTCCTTTCCGTTGTCTTAACAAAAACTTTTTAATAAATGGTCCTTGCTTCTCATCTTGGGCAGACGGATAAATACTGGAGGTCCGGGTTAGTACTCCAGTTTTTCTTCAATAACTAAAAATCTTTGTAGAATGAAAAGTAAAGCCTCTGGAAGTAAGTGCAGTTCTTAAACTTTAAGCCCAAGATCTCCATGTAGATTTAGTGCTTTCAGCTTCATATTAGCGAAGTTTGCCTTCAGAACTTTAGGGTTCTTAAAGTTTTATTGTTTTATTATCGCCATTTTCAAATTCTTTTGAGTAGTAAGTTGTAGTGTTCATTCTAGTGGTTTAAATGTGTAAAAACTTCACTTAGAATTTCCTTTGTAGATCGGTATGCATCTGTGTGACTATCAAAGGGTATATTCATTCTTTCAACACATATTTGAATACCACTTTGTTGTCAGCCAGGCACCAACCTAGGTTCTGGAAATAAAGCATTGTACAAAACAAAGTCCTTGTCCTCATGAAGCTTGCATTCTTTCGGCAAGTCACGAGCAAATAACAATGTAATATCAGGTAGTGATAAGCACTGTAAAGATATGTATCTGTGTACAGAGAACGTGTCTGTGAAAGTGAAGTTAAAAAAAAAACTCTTACTCTGCACAGCCATTTAAAATATGGATTATTAACTGTGGGTAGGGTGCAAGGAACCCACACCACTTTTTAGCATACTTATTCACGTTTTAAACTGACAATTTGATGTTGAGTTAGATCATTGATAAACTTGTTTGACCTGCGCCCTCTAAGATCTTGGACAAGATGTGAACAATTTGATTCAAGTAAAAACAAATCAGATGGCTAGATGTTGGTAATGCTATGAAACTGAGAAACACTCAAGGAGGGAGGCAGAACAAAGGGGCTTTAAAAGGTCTATCCTCTGCTGGAAAGGAACTTACTGCTGCTAAGGATGTTCATATTACACACCAGCTAGAGAACATTTTAAGTGTATCTCGATATAGTAAAGATTTAATACTGTAGCAGAGAGAATTTAAAGAAAGAAAGGAATAGTGAGGGGGTGTTTTTTTATCAGGTAAGGTTATTTGGTGGTGACTCTGCAGCAGACCTAAGAAAAGGTCGGATTTGGGTTGTAAGAGGAAGGGAGGAAAGGGTCATCCATATGGCAGGAGTGGGATGCTCATCTCATGCACATACATGTAAGTCAGGAACGTTAACCTGCTGTTGTTTTGTGTAAATAATGATGGATCAACAGGTGAGTCTCTTCTAGAGAGTCAGAGAAAGGAAGGTGAGGCCGATTTGGGAACTTTGAAGGTCAGTCTGACACGGCTGGCTTCAATCTCGGAAGCCCTAAAGTGCTGTTACGGTATCCTAAACACGGACTGACCTGGTATGTATGGGTCAGGAGTATGAATCTGGCTGCACTAGAGGCAAGAACATGATTGTTGGAGTCAATATAAAACAGGGTTAAGAGATTGCGCTTTGGCAACAGATAGCAAGATAGGCCTATTTTTAAAAGGACGATAATAAATTCTATAAATAGAGGATAAAAAAATCTCTTGATGAGAATTTTTGGAAGCATAAGTTAAACACATGTACTTATATGTGTACATACCTGTGTACATACCTATACACATGTACACACGTTTAGTGGCTTAGTACAGTTCCTGGCAGCCCTAAATGCTCGAGTTAAAAATAGTCATACAAGTATGAAGGAGGGGGTCTGGAGTAATGCTGTGGCTATGAATGTAAAGATATCTGTTGTACTGTATTCTGATAAAAATTTGACTCTGTCATTGGTTCCACAACTGGCAAATGAGTAGTAGGAAATCTTTATATATTCCTCTAATAATTGACGGCTTTCCTGAAATTAAGTAGTGGCATCTTCCCCTTCTGTACTGTTCTTTGGTATTTGCCTCACACAAACCATCAATCAGTTAGCGGTCTTATTAAACTAACTCTGCCTGGTGAGTGAATGCTGAGTTGTCCCTGCAATTATAAAAGAGGCCTCTGTGGGAGAAAACTGGAGTAATGGTAGGAATGTAAAGAAGTCTGTATCTGTAGTTTGATGTCACTGCCCATTGACAATCCCTAGGGATTTAGTTCCACTCGGTACTGTCCAGCTTGCCTTTGCTCTAACACAAAACATGGACAGTCTGCCACCTAGATCACAGTTTTAGTGCATACAGCTACGAGAATGCTAGATGTTAAATCTCTTTGAAGCTTTTGCTCCATGATTGTTATTTAGATTATGAATTTTTTAAGAAAAATACACAGTTAAATAATAATTCAAATATTATGTTACTTGCAAGTTACTGTTCAGGGTACTGAGGTTATGATATAAAGGTGAATGATATAAATCTGAATAGCAGTAAAGTGGTGATTTAAGAATACGTTGCAATTTCTCTTCCCATTGGACTGCTGACTTAGTGAATCATATAATTGTATACAGTTAGAAATTCTAATAATATATGCATAACTAATTTTATTTGTGTCAATTGTTAGGAACGTTAGCAATATTAACTCCATCTGCTACATTAAGTTAAATAACTATTGCCTGTCTTTGGAATCATATTCCTGGCCTAAAGAAGCTTACTGTCTAATAACTTCAAATGAGTTTTTATATATTAGGTGCTCACTCAGTTCATAGCTATTAGTTGTAGTAGTGGCCAGCTGGAAACAGGATAGTGCATAATTAAATGATTGGCTGGGGGCTGGCCTCTGGGAGCTGAACTCACTAGTGTGCTCCCTGGACATCTGAGTTCTTGTTTTGATTTGTTAACTAGTTTTGTGATATGGAGAGTTGGGGTGAGGTGCAGTAGGGTAATTCAAACTACCTAAGATACTAGAAATTACTGCACAAACCCTAAGGATTTTCCCTACTGGTCGACATCCACGCTGCTCTCCATCCTATCAAGGATTCGTCCTGCAATGAGTAGGACAGGGCGTGAGCTTCATTTCATCCTATGCTGCTGTTTGGGGTTACACATTCTGTAAGTTGACATCCAGTTCTGTAGAAGCTTTCATTGTAGAGGATTATCCCAGTCTGAGGAGTATTGCTTAGTTTACAGCATTATAGGATTTGGTGAACAGTTTTATATCTACCCTTCATTTGGTGGACAACTTAATTCCTGTCTATCCTGCATTGTACATATTTTTATTAGGTCTCATTAACATTTACCTAATCCTCAGAGAGTATTAATAATTGTCATCATAGCTAACATTTATTGAGTGTTTATTAATATATGCTTTACATATATTGACTTAATTAACCTTCCTACTTCTATGAGACATGTATTATTATTCCCTTGATAAATTAGCAAATTAAAACCCAGAAGGTTTAAACAGTTTGCTCAGGGTCACAGAGCTAGAGTGTGATAGAGCCAGAGTTTGAACCCAGGCAGTCTGGCATCATAACACAGATTTTCAGTCAAATTTTATCTACGCGTACAAAGCTCTGGGCTTTGATTAGTATTGTTTTGTTAACAGGCTAGGCAGCAACACCTCTATTTAATTGGAATTTCCAGGTTGTATTTCTCCATCATGTCCAAGAGATCACCTTAAATGCCTTTCTAAAATCGATATACTATTGTGCTGAACACTGGAATTTGACACAACATTGTAAAATGATTATAAATCAATAAAAAATGTTAAAAAAATAAAAAATAAAAAAAATAAAATCGATACACTGCTTAAGACACCACTTCCAGAATATTATTTAGGATAATAAAAGATGACCCCCCCCCCAAAAAAAGGTTCTATTTTTAAAAAATAAGTTAACTCTTCAAGTATAACTGTAAGGATAACTCTGATGTAAGCCTCTACAGTAGTTCCCTGGCTCTAACTCTTGAAAGGGGAATAATGTATAATATATAGCATTTCCAAAATTTATTTGGTTACAGAACTCTTTCAACGGACAGTTTAGGGGACGGATGGTCTGTTTAACACACGTTAGAAAAAGTATTCTAATTCATTTGTTGGACTTTATAGTTATCTTTCATTTTATATGCTTGTTTATTCTGTGATCTAGCAGTTGACTATTTGTTGCACTCTGGTTTTCTGACACATTCCTGGTTGTCCAAGCTTTATCAAGGAATGTAATGGTTCTTTCTGTATCCTGGAGTGGAATTCCTCTGGGCTTGGGGACTTAAACTCACTTAAAATGACTTTATTATAGCTGTATATATCTTAGGATTTAATTCCTTTTTAATCATGTTTATTCTACCCTTTCCAGTTTGAAGATCAGCCTCTATGTAAAGGAAGATTGACACTAAAAAGGAGTCGAAAGATTCTGCTTTCTCTCTCTGTTACCCGTTTCTCTACAGACAGTGGATCAAATCCTTTCTTCTTCCTGCTTCCACCAGAACAGAAATCGTATTTTAATTGACCCCCTGCTCTTTTCTGACTTTAGCCTTCCTGGATATTTTCTTATGGCCCTGAATCACTTTCTTTTGGTCATTTATTTCTTCCTCCGTCTTTAACGGCCCTTTAAAATCTTCTTAAAAAGCTCACCATCGTACAGCTAGACACTAAACAAATAGCACTGCTGATGTATGTTATGAACCTGGAGGAGGGAGAGATGAATGAAAGCTAGCATGATCTCAGAAGGCCTCATGGAGTTTGACCTGGAAGGATGGATGGGATTCAGATAGGAAGAAAGAGAGCATTTTACACAAGGGAGCCAGGAAGGCTGTGGGAATGTTCAGGGAAGAGCAAGTAGTCTAATGAGAGTGAACATTATCCTATAGAATCAGTGGGACTTGGCTCTCAGCATCTTTGTAAATGAAATTTCAGATAGAAAACTCAAAGCTGGCATTGGTATTGCAAAGATATTGTTAAAAATCTGCACATCTAATTTTATCAAAGATACATACAGGTTTACGTTTTTTCATGACTTCTTAAGTCCTTTATTGTTTTGTGAGTGGTTCAGCAGAATGCTCTGACTCTTCAGAATCCAGTGCATCTCCATCATTGCTCCTCCTTATGTCAATTCTGAAAAGAACATAGGAACCAGGCCATGAGTAATGGCAACATTTATTCTGACCCTTAAAAAAAAATTGCCATTTTCTGAGTAAATGCTCATTTGGTTTTAGACATGTTCTTGATCTTTTTTAAAAAAATTATTTTGTTTATTTTGGTTTTTTCAACAGGGAGGTAATTAGGTTTATTTGTTTATTTACTTAAATAGAGTGACTGGGGGTTGAACCCAGGACCTCATGCGTGCTAAGCACACGCTCTACCACTGAGCTGTAGCCTCCCTCCAATTCTTGACCTTTTAAATGCATGTCATACCAAAATTAACAGAATTGATGTAAAATTACTGTGTATGTTAACATGAGTCAGTTAATTCACCCTGAGCAATGTAAATACATTCCTCTTAGAATGAAATATTTATCTGATAGTTGTTGTCTCCCTTATTTTCAGGTGGGCCCAAAAACAGAAGTTGCTGAGTGTAAGGAGAAATTTGCCACCTCCAAAGACCCCACAGTCAGTCAGACTTTCATGTTGGATAGGGTGTTCAACCCTGAGGGGAAGGCGTTGCCACCAATGAGAGGATTCAAATACACCAGCTGGTCCCCCATGGGTTGTGATGCCAACGGCAGGTGCCTCTTGGCAGCACTGACCATGGACAATCGCCTGACCATCCAGGCAAACCTCAACAGACTGCAGTGGGTCCAGCTGGTCGATCTGACTGAGATTTACGGAGAACGTCTTTATGAGACCAGTTACAGACTCTCTAAAAGTGAGGCCCCAGAAGGGAATCTCGGGGACTTTGCTGAGTTTCAGAGGAGGCACAGCATGCAGACACCAGTCAGAATGGAGTGGTCGGGCATCTGTACCACTCAGCAGGTCAAGCACAACAATGAGTGCCGCGACGTGGGCAGCGTGCTCCTGGCCGTCCTCTTTGAGAACGGGAACATCGCCGTGTGGCAGTTTCAGCTCCCGTTTGTAGGAAAGGAATCTATCTCTTCCTGCAACACGATTGAGTCGGGAATCAACTCTCCTAGTGTCCTGTTTTGGTGGGAGTACGAGCACAACAACCGGAAGATGAGCGGCCTCATTGTGGGGAGTGCTTTTGGGCCCGTGAAAATTCTCCCTGTCAACCTCAAAGCCGTTAAAGGCTACTTCACTCTGAGGCAGCCTGTCGTCTTGTGGAAAGAAATGGACCAGTTGCCAGTGCACAGCATCAAGTGTGTCCCATTGTACCACCCTTACCAGAAGTGTAGTTGCAGCTTAGTGGTGGCTGCCAGAGGATCCTATGTGTTCTGGTGTCTTCTTCTGATCTCCAAAGCAGGTCTGAATGTTCACAATTCTCACGTCACAGGCCTTCACTCGCTGCCCATCGTCTCCATGACGGCGGACAAGCAGAATGGAACGGTGTATACTTGTTCCAGTGATGGCAAGGTGAGGCAGCTGATTCCCATCTTCACAGACGTCGCGTTGAAGTTTGAGCACCAGTTGATTAAACTCTCAGATGTGTTCGGCTCGGTGAGGACACACGGGATAGCAGTGAGCCCCTGCGGCGCGTACCTGGCCGTCATTACAACCGAGGGCATGGTCAATGGCCTCCATCCCGTTAACAAAAACTACCAGGTTCAGTTCGTTACTCTGAAAACCTTTGAAGAGGCAGCGGCTCAGCTTCTGGAATCCTCAGTTCAGAATCTCTTTAGGCAGGTAGATTTAATAGACCTAGTACGCTGGAAGATTTTAAGAGACAAGCATATCCCTCAATTTTTACAAGAAGCTTTGGAAAAAAAGATTGAAAGCAGTGGGGCCACCTATTATTGGCGTTTCAAACTCTTCCTCCTGAGGATTTTGTATCAGTCAATGCAGAAAACCCCTTCAGAAGCCTTGTGGAAACCCACAAACGAGGACTCAAAAATCTTACTAGTTGACTCACCTGGGATGGGCAATGCTGACGATGAACAGCAAGAAGAAGGCACTTCCTCCAGACAGGCGGCTAAGCAAGGCCTTCAGGAGAGGAGCAGGGAAGGTGACCCAGAGGACCCCACAGATGACTCACTCACTCAGTCTGGAGATATTGGAGGCCGAGAGCCAATGGAAGAGAAACTCCTTGAGATCCAGGGGAAAATCGAAGCTGTGGAGATGCACTTGACCCGGGAGCACATGAAGCGAGTCTTAGGAGAAGTGTACCTGCACACCTGGATCACAGAAAACACCAGCATCCCCACCAGGGGCCTCTGTAACTTTTTAATGTCTGACGAAGAGTATGATGACAGAACAGCTCGGGTAGGTGTTTGTTAACAAAACACTGAAACTGTGAGAAGACTGCTTTCTTCATGAGAAAGGAATGGCCTAAATTTAATTTGTAAAGCTCAACAACTTCTTTGACCTTTTTTTAGGTAATTTATTGGCACGAGGTGCAGGAGAATAAATAGGAAACATGGATTAATGCAGAGGACATACGCGTATCACACAAAGAATATTTCATTTTTACTCTCCACTAAGGCTTTGATTGATATGCAAGGTTCGGGAGGTTTCCGGGCCATGGATGAGCTCCAGGAGGCTGCGTTTAGCAGAGTAGGTTGTGATGGGGCAGTCACCACAGGGGCAGTGTGGTGTGCCCCCCGCCTCTGGAGGGCAGGAGGACCCTGGCAGGGACTGTTCTATTTGGAAAGACTTGAGGAGGTCGTCTGATTTAGTCTAGAAGGGCATGTAAAGTAAACATGATTATTTGTGGTATTTTTGCAGAAACTAGGTGTAACCGTTATTTTGATGTTAGAACAATCTTACAGTGTTACCCAAAACGTGTTTCACAGAATTCAGGTCCCTGATAGAACACTAGGGCTCCACACATGGAGGAATACCACGTACGCCATACTCCTCTTAAAGGTTCCCAGTGTGCATCATCCTTTAAGGGTTCCGGGAATTCCTGTAGGAAAGAAACCGTGTAACTTTGTGTAGCTCACCAGGTTATCCAGGCTTATTAATCAGGGATCCTGAGCTAACAGCATCTAAAACCCTGAAGAACTGTGTTTCAGGGAACAGCCTGTATACTAAAATGCTTAAAACCACGGACACCCGTGGTCCTTTTTATTCTGAAGATAGACACTCTCACTACTGACAGTCTTATTTAACACATTAACTGAAAGCCATAAATTCACAGATCTTCATGGCTAATGTTAAACTATTTACAAACCCCTTGTATTTTCTTGTTGGAAAGTGTGTGTGTATGTATGTATATGTACATACACCCCTAAAATTATCGCCTAAGGATGTATTTGCAATAATCTCAAGAGTAGTTAAGATGTACTGTTTATATAACTGATTTTTCATCTTTGAAAGTCAACTTTTATAAATTGTTTCATTGTGATCTAAATTGTTTGGAAGAGTTTTCTGGTTATCACTGTTTCATAGGCCCCAGCAGGGATATTATAAGCCTGAAATATTAGCATTTTAGGAAATTTGTAATGGCAGTTGGTTGGTAATGATTTAGAATAATTGCCCAGGTGCGACATGAGCATGGAAAGCTATGTTTAGCATAGTTCTTGGTTCCACCAGAGCCAATTTAAAGAAGGAAAGATTGTACTCTGCCCATCTGCAGCAACTGAGTTTTGATTGAAAACAACGCGTTTCATGTTTTAAAATCCCACTGTGTGCCTTAAATGAATCTTTTCGAACCTAGTACTTTGGTTGTCCCTGCTGTAAAGGACCATAAATTAGAATTCTCAAGGCCAAAAAAGGCCAAAAGTGAATGGGTTTGAAGTTTGTAAATTACATGCAGAGTAGGTAAGACACACTTCTGCGCTACTGATACCCTTCAGAACTTCAGTGAACCCATTTTAGTGACGGTAGACTCGAGTTCTTCCACGAGAGCTGAAGTGTAAATGGGTTAAAACTGAAGGACATTACCTGCTAGTGAGACGAGGAGGCTCTTGAGGATCAGTGCTTCCCACGCCTCCCAGTGATAGAGCCGGGAAAGGTTTTTTCCAGCAAAATAATGAAGCAGATTGGAGTTTTTCAGACTTCCGTTATTAAAGTGGTGCAACCCTAATAAGCAAAGCAGAGGAGGAAACAAAGCTGAAGTCAGGCCAAGGCCTAGAGCGCGCCCCACCCGCCTCCCCCTCCCACAGAGGGTCCTGCCGCAGGGTCGGTGGGTCTCAGGTTGCAGGCCAAAACTGGGTTGGTCACGGGTCTTTGGGCCATCAGAAGGGGAAATTATTATTTTTCAATCCTGATGATCTTTTTACTTTGTAAACCCTTCTTAAAGAGTAGACATTTCTGTAGTTCTACGAAGTTAGTATTTCACATGATATTTTGCCTAAGAGGTTATGCTTTTCTCTCTGAAAGTCAGAACATCATTAAGTGTAGCTAAGTGTCCTTTGTCTTCTAACAGAACTCTGAAGTCCTTATTTCAGGAGCAACTAAAGGCAAGTAATAAGATTTGGGTTTCCAGAACAGTTTTTCCTTTAGTGGGGATAGTTCACGAGGTGCCTGGATGAATTTATTTGCTTTTACTCGGCCAGTTGACACAACGTGATGGTCTAGCTTTTTTACTTTCCAGACTCCGCGATGGGCCTAAGTGGAGGAGCAGGGCTCCAGTCTTGTGTAAGATACTGCATAGTGTCCCACTTCTCTTTTGTATCCGGAAGCCCTGTGCTCACCACGAAACATTGCTGACTGCCCTGTGTTACTAGGTGCTGATCGGACACATCTCAAAGAAGATGAACAAGCAGACGTTCCCCGAGCACTGTAGTTTGTGTAAAGAGATCTTGCCGTTCACAGATCGCAAGCAGGCAGTCTGCTCCAACGGCCACATTTGGCTCCGGTAAGCTGCTTTTGCTCCTTCGTCACTTTCACGCAGCACAGACCACCGTGAAGTGTTCATCTGAAATCGATGTTGCCCGTGCCGTTAGGTGGGAGAGAAGCTGCTGCTATCAAACCCGGTGTGAGCTTGTTTTTTCTTGTGGTCAGTTTGACTGAAGTAGGATACCCTTTAAAGAGAGGGTTTTTTTTTTTTTTTACTGTGTAACATATGTAGGGATTTCTTTCTTTATTTTGATAATACTGTTTTGCTCTAAAGTAGCATTAAATTTTTAAAAATCATTATTACCAAAGCAATACCTGTTAAAGTTAATAGAATGGGAAGTGCTTATATACTTTGTTTGGCTTAACTTTGTAACAAAAGGTGGAGGTCTTTCCTCCTTCTCCCCCCGGGTCTCACTTTAAGAGGGAACCTTGAGGCCGCCTCATTATATGGCCTGTGGGCTGCGTTTGGCACGGGCTCCTCCCCCTCAAAGCTCGCTTATCACCTGGCGTCCTGGCCCCTGTCTCCTAGATGTCCATGTCTGGACCTGTTTCTCTTCTGGTAGCACTCTCCCCCGGCTGTCGCATATCCTCTGTACACTGGGAACTTAAACGTGCCACTTCAACCCGAATCTCTCCCCCTCAGTCCAGACTTCATATTTAAGTACCTGCTCAGTTTCTCTGTTTAGAAGTTTAATAGGCATTTCAGACTTGAATCCAGACGTTTCTCACTCCCTCCACCCCTGGCCCAGGGCACCGTCGTCTCTTGCCCAGATCATTACAGTTGTCTCCCAGCCCACCTTCCTGTGTCTTTCCTTCCCCCTCCAGCCTGTTCTAAGCAGGGCCAAAATTGTCAGCTCACGTCACCCCTCTGCTCAGAACTCCAGTGGCTGTCCATTTCTGATGAGCAGAAGCTAAAATCCTTTCAGACCGCCCAGCCTGGCCCCCGTCCCTTCTCTGACCTCATATGAATTTCTGCATCTTGCTAACTTCACTCGGGGTGCACTGGCCTCATTGCCCCTCAGGTACACGTGGCACCCCTCCCACCCCGGGCCTCTGCACTGGCAGTTCTCTCTGCCCGGACTGCTCGTCCAGCAGGTGTCCCCATGGCTTCCTCAAGTGTCCCTTTATCAGTTAGGCCTTCCTGGCCATGCGACTTAAAATGGCACCACCTGACGACAGCCCCCTCCCCCTCCCCCCGTAGTCTTCTTCCCTCTCCCTTGCTTTATTTTCCTCCTCAGCAGTTACCACCGTTGATTTTTTTACTTTCTGTTTTTTCTCCTCCCTCTGGAATAGAAAGCTTCACGAAGGCAGGGAGTTTTGTGGTTTTTTTCATGGCTCTTTCTAGAACATTGCCTGGTACATAGTAGGCACTCAGTAAATTTTTTAAATTTATTTTTAACAGAAACAGGATTGGGCTACAAATAACTATCTTGACAACTTGCCAATTCTTTTATCAAAGTGTTGTGGCCATTTCCCACATCAGTGCATAGATCCCGTTCTTAGCAGCTTTAGAGTTTTCCGTTGTACGGATGTTCCATTATTTACTCCCTTATTGATGGATATTTGGATTCTTTCCAATCTTTATTGTGTTCTTATACTTTTTCTAATTTGTTCAGACTTTTTTTTTAAAGGGGAGGACAGGAAACAAGTTTCTAACAACCAGCACTGTTTGGCACTGCCAGTGTGCCAGGCACTATTCTGAGCAGTACACACATCCTGAGTTACTGTGTCCTCACAACAGCCACACGTGGGGCACTGTGATTGTTTCCATCTTTACAGATGAGGAAACTGGGGCCTGGGAAAGTCCAGTAATTTGTCCAAAGTCACACGGGGGGATGTGGCAGAGCTGAGAACCAGGCATTCTGGCTCCAGATTTTGTATGTGTAACTGCTACACATTGTTGTCTCTCAGCTGGCTTTTTTCACAAAAATTATTTTAATTTTTGCTGATTGAAGTTAGTGCCGGAGTCCCCAGATGAGGGTGGGTGCTTGCCCTCACTCAGGCATTACCGTCCTTCCTGTGCACCCAGGTCTGTGCTCAAGGTAAACCTACTTGGAATTTCTTCCCCCAACCTCCCTTCCTCTTCATATTTTTCACTCCTTAGTTGCTCAACTTAAACACTTACCTTTCGGAAAACCTTCCCGCAGAAGCCAGGTGCGCTGTCAGCCATCTCACTGCTCCACCTTCCCTCACTTGTCTGCTCCTGGAAGCTGCTCAGTGCGTGGTCACTGGGTGGAAGGGAATCTGTGCACTTTGGTTCATGGCTCTTCTTTTTTTGCACCATTAATTTTGTCTTCTATATCTGTCAGGTTTTCCCCACTGTAGATTCTTAAAGATAGTGCCTAATCTCAAAAATCGCTAACAAGAATAATTTCCGGTATAATACAAAATCAGGTTTTTTTTAACATATCAAAAATTCAAAGCACAATGAGATATAGACAGACTAAATTCTTTCCCAGTGCTGCAAACATGGCGGCAAAAAAGGAGCTGCAGTGACTGGATGAGAAGTTTTGTGCCTCTTGGTTCAGGAGCCCAAGACAGACACTTTTACTAAGCGTGGGCTGGTGTGGGTCTGGCCGCCTTGGTGTTCAGAGGGAGACATCGTGGCCATGAACTTGTGAGCTGGTTTTGCCCTCTACTTCGTTAACTTGCGGGCTTAGGACAGCCGCCTGTGGTGAGCCCCCCGGCGCGGTGCCGCTGCCCCGCGGGTGGGACTGACGATGCACTCCGTCCACTTTCAGGTGCTTTTTAACCTACCAGTCCTGCCAGAGTTTGATATACAGAAGGTGTTTGCTGCATGACAGCATCGCCCGCCACCCGGCGCCGGAAGGTGAGTGCTTTCCCACCTCGGGCAGGTGAGCTTGCGTCCGCAGGCTCCGTGCTGCTTATTGTGCCATCGGGGATGGTGGGCAGGTCCATCCTGCTCTATACTGTATTTTGAAGCCACAACTAAGTAAAAAATGACCATTGGAATATGTCGTGTTAGCGTACACACAGCATTTTGGTATGTAAGTTGGGCTGCAGTTTATTGTTTTGTCACTGCAAGCAAATTATCCATTCAAAAAAAGTCAGCTTGTTTTAGATGACATATATAGGTCGTATTTGAATGAAAACTCTGCAGATGGTAGCGTATCCAAAGGCGGCACTGCCGACACAGCGATGGGGTCGCACCTGCAGTCTTTCTTCCAGGAGACATGGGGGTGGTGTTTTTCTGTTGGTCAGTGTTCTCTCCCTGATAGCCCCAGCGTCAAAGCCCACATTTCTGAAGTGAGTAGCTGGGAATAAGATTGTAGACACGAGCAGGGGATTAGTGGTTTAAATAGTTCCATGAATGTCCGTTTATGACCTGAGGTTCATTAACGTTACACTCACCAGATCAGCGAACAGACACAGTGTGACAGTTATGTACATTTGGGGGTAATACTTGTTCTCAAGTAAAACCAAACATTCCATGTAAACTACACCTTTATTGATTTTTGCTCTAAACTGGCCGAATCGCTCTAATTCTGAGAAGGAGGTATATTAGCAGCTTGTGTTCTAACTCTTTATTATGGAAAATACAATCATAAAAGTAGAGAAAAGAGTGTAGGAAACTCTTACGTACCCATCGTTTAACTTCGGAAATTTCCAACTGATGACCTCTCATGTTTCATCTGTAGTCCTCCGGCCTTCCCTTCTCTTACTGGATTATTTTGAAGCAAATTTTAGGGAACTTCTAAGCACTCCTTGCAATTGAGCGTTGGTATACTGTTTAGACAGGAAATCAGGAGAAAATTAAAACAAATTTAAGAAAAAGACACGCTGACTGACTTTGAGCTGAGCCACATAGAGCTTCTGGGGAGAACGAGGGTCTGGGAGAGCTGCAGAGCTCTAAGCAGTGAGCGGAGCGTCCGCAGCCGGACGGGGCTTTCAGAGCGGGAAGAGGTGTTGACACAGTGTTGCCAGGTTTTTCCTTCTTCAAAATAACATTTTAAAAGTGTTACTGTAATTTTATGAGTATTTTAACATTAACCATGTATGATAGATACACTCCCAGAACAAAGTATAGTCCTTTCTTTAAAGCCTCGTTTACAGTGTTGCAGTGAGGTGCTGTGTCCAGGGACACAGAGCTGGGACCAGATGCCCACCTCTTGGCACTGGTCCATCTAGGGCTCATCCCATTCGACTGTCTTTTCTGAAGTTAACACTTAATACTAATTATCTTACTTTTGCAGATCCTGACTGGATTAAGAGATTGCTGCAAAGCCCCTGCCCCTTCTGTGATTCTCCTGTCTTCTGAATGTCAGTGACGGGAAGACGGGAAGGGCACACGCTCTGTATAAAAGATGCCCTCCAGCCGGGAGGGCCCGGGTGCACAGGAGGAAGCCCGGCCTTCACAGCAGGAGAGGTGCTCTTCATGACTGTAAATGGGGCCCTGGGAACTCCCTGCTGAAGTGCAGTCTCCATCTCCAGAGACTAAAGGATATCTTTAAAATGACGGAGTATGGAGATTTTAAGTCATTTTGAGATGAACATTAACTCCCCACTCCTTACTCAGTGAGGAACACTTATTTTTCAAGTGTCTTGAAGCGGCTTGAACAAAACGCATGCCCTTTCATTTCTCAGAGAGGACAACCTCTTCTAGGGAGTGTGGGTAAGGGCCCGCCTGGGCTGAGTTAGGCTTTAATCCCGGCCTTGGTCTAGAACTGCCTTGTGGCTCCGGAGAGCTTCCGTGACCTGGTACGTGGCATTCGGTGTTCCAGCAGATACTAAAAGTGTCGGATATTTTGTTCTCAACAAATAGGCACAGATCTGCATCCTGCCAATTCCTGTTTTTCATGGATATTGAAAACATTTTCTTGAAACTACATATTTTTAAGAGGTTGAAGCCAAGACTAGAGTTGGTTTTAATGTGTCAAAAGATCAGGTGACTCTTACATTTTTAACGATCTCTGCCATGTCATCAGATCTCCTGCCTCCGGCTCCTTTATGTGCATGAGGATGTCAAGTATTCCAGTCCACCTGCATCTCATCCCTGCTTCAGACTTAACTGTGATGACTGGGAGAGATTTGTACATAGAGGAAAAAGAATATTTTCTCCTTTTAGTATTAAATTAAAACACTTAGTATTTTTAATGTTGACATTTCCAGACGTTTCATTTATATCCCATATAGTGTGCACAGGATCTATCTAGAGACTTCCAGAAAGAGACGGACCACTCAGACGTGCAGACACTTGAGCTCTGGTGCGGCAGGTGTGTGCAGCTCTGTTGACCAGAGCCTGGAGATTCCTTCTCTCTGCAAAGGTCCTTGATATTTATAATACAGGTATTTTTCTGTGGGCTGTTAAGAGGAGATACTAGGCATTAATTGGTCTTAAAACCTGGAATTAAAAATAGACATTCTGGAGCTACAGTGTTGTTGGATTTTTAAAATAAGTATCCTAGGGATTGGTGCTAATTACCAGGGCTGCAATGCACGCATCTTAAAGGGTGCATATTTCTGGAAAGTTGGATGGGAAATACAAAATGTGAAATTCTAGCTCATACTACACACTATTTTGCCTTTATTCTAACACTTACTACTGCTTTTATTTTTGTATCCTTAGTGAAAGGTCCTCTGTCCTCACTTGAGAAACGCTGTCATTTGCAGGACGCAGCACGCGTGTAGTGCTCTTCCCCGCTCTGTCCCGTGGGCTGGAGACAGGAGCCCTTAAGAGGCACTTCCAGTCTGGTTTGAAATGTCTTTTGTTTCTCAATTTTTTGTTTGTGTCCCCTGTGTTTAATTCTGTACTTGCTGAGTCTTCTGCTTATCTTTTTCATTTTTGTGGTAATTTCAAGGATCATGTTTATCCAGGTCTAGCGTGTTAAATTGATTGTCAAGGAGGAGAACCAGGCAGCATTAAGATCATGAATAACACAACTCAGAGAGTGGTGCAGCTGTGGTCGCTCGTGCCAAGACCTGTTTCACTTTATCATAAATATGACAGTGAAGGTTGCAATCACGTCAAGGACTTACTGCAGTTTTCATAGTCCTGGCATGCTTAGGTTCACTTGTTTCTTTATTCCTAATCAGAGGTAGTAGTTGATTTGTTCTTATGAGGGGATTTTTTGCCGCTGCCACTTAAAACTTACATTAAGTTTTTATTTAAAGCAGTTATGCATTTTGGGAGAAAATTTGACTCTCAGGAGTTAACTAAAAAGGATCTCCCAAATTCTTTTGTATGTCTGTGTAGGAACAAACATGGCAACTGTTCTACTAGAACATGGCTTCTCTCTGCATGGGGCTGGGCCCCCTGGCGTTCTTCAGACTCTGAAATCCAGCCAACACCTGCCTCAGCCCAGATTTCCCCACATGGAGTTGGAGCCCTCACTCCCTTCCCCCGTACCCCCCACTCTGGCGGTTAACCCATGGGCCTGTGAGCACGGGAGGTTTTCAGTTAATGGTAGCATCACAAACACAGTTCTGACTGTCACTAAGGGTCAGCATACCTGGTGACAGCGTGCTGACCTGTGAAACCTTGAAGGGGGGAGTGACACCAGAAGCTTCAGACCAGTTGCCTGTCCTGGTTTACACTTCCTGTACGTATCCTCTGCACCTTCCTAACACCTGCCTGACCTGTTTAGGGGCTTTCAGGTTTATTTCCGCTGTCACTGTCTCCACGGGAACAGGAGAGGTGGCAGAAGTGATGTCACCACTCTGCATTAAGGCGCAGGAGCGCAGGTCCTGTACCACTAGACCTTTGAAGCTACGACACTGTTGCATTTTGGGAGTCTGATATCCACACCTGCATCACATCTTCTCTGTCTAGGGTTAATTTGTTCCTACTATTCTAGATCAGAAGTTGATAGCTTGTTACGCTTGATATTCATGATGAAATCCTCATGTGTCCACTGCCCAGACTTCAGGCAGCCTCTGCCTACTGTTTTACCTGGCACAACTACCCATTATTTTTCAGTGTCAGAAGTTACTAGAACCCCCGGCAGAGCTCGCGGCTGAGCGTGACAGTTTTCTGCCTCTCCCTCTAAGGAGTTCTGAGAACATTCACATTGGAGCGTGTGGGTTAGTTCTGTGAGTAGAGAGCGTCACTGGTTAATTAGGTTAAAAGAATGTTAAAGGGTGATAATTAAATATTGAAATGTATCTGTTGTCATTGTAATGGTGCCAGGTAAGATGCAAAAGAAATCAAGGCCAGTTGGTCTTGTCAGGAGGAACACAGCTGGTTTTACGGGGCATCTGCGGCCCTGGCAGCGTGTGTGCTGCATCAGGGTTCGGGGAGTTGCCACAGCTCCTGAAATGAAACCGGGAGTTACCATCACTGTCCGATTCCCACGGGGTCCCTCCATCCTCTGTTCCTGACCTCACTCCCTTGCTTCTCCTTCCAGGAGACACCTCTCCATCTCCATCCCTGCAGTTCTCTCAGCTCTGCTGGGACGCCTTCCAAGCTAGCAGATTTAATGTTTGAAAAAAAACTAGGTTGGTGACCAAATTTCTAAAGTCTAAATAGCATAGTGGGCCTCCCTTCCTAGAGGAAACTGTTAAGCAGTAGCTTTTTCTTCCTAGAGGAAATACTGTCGATTGTTAACAACTTGGTCAACTATCTGGTTTTCTTCAAAATTCTGAATTCTGATTTCCTTGTCAGAGAGCTCAACAGCTCCAGGCTGAACTTTGGGTGGAGTTTGCTAGATTTCAGCCCCTCGCTACCACCTACCCCGCGCCCCGAGCTGGTTATTCCTGACGAGCAAAAACTCTGGTATATTCGAAGTCGGCAGGCCTGGATTTTTTAAAGTAAAGACAGGTTGCGCCCTTTTTCTTTCTGGGATCGGGCGGCACAAACAGCACATAGCCTGGTCAGTAGCCCGGCACGGGCTGCCCGTCTGCAGGTGCCTGCGGCCGAGTGTGGCCGCGGCCTCGCGCACCGCCCCGCTCCCTGTGGGGTGGAGTTCAGCACTGCTGACCTCACAGCCTCTCGAGGGTCTGGCTCCTCCCCTCAGGGTTGTCGGGTTGTAAAAATGCCTCTAAAGGTTCTAACTGAAGTGAGTGTTTTTACTTAAGCTATTAGTGGAAATATCAGTTGCCAGCTCAAGCAGAGTTTCAGACCAGGTCTCAAGTCTCACAGTTACTAAGCTTTGAACTGCTCTTTCTTGACGCTAAAAGAGGTTTTTGGAGTTAAGATCTTCACATTTGCTAACATAGCTGGTATTCAAACTGATCTTGGAGCCCGTGCGGTTTGACTGCCCTTGTATTAAGTCAGATTTGCAGAGTTGTTTCTGAAGATCTCTCTCGCTGTAGCGTCACTGTCCTGATGAACAGCAGGGTGTTGCAGAGGCTGTGAACGCGAGGACTCACTGGCTAGTCTGAGTCTGGTAAATAGGATGCAGCCTCCCGTCTGCATGTATGGTTTAAGACGGCTGTTTCTGAAAACTTGCTTTGGAAATACATTTAGCAGGGGAGTGACTGTTTATAAAGATGTCCTGTAAAGAAATTAAATTTGGGTATATGAATGTTTCTCCCCCAACTTCTTTATCTGATAAGGTGATTTAGCTTTTCTTACCTTGCCTTTTCTTGAAGTTACAACTGTTCTGTAGGGGAGAGTGAGGTCTACAATCTGAGGGGAGTGTATTTAGCACAGTATTACACGGTTTGCTAGAGGGTGCTGGGAGGAGCTGAAAGAGGGGGGTGATACTTGCAAACTGATGTGACAAAGGCTGTCTGGTTGAAATACTGCAAATGAGTCGGGGAGAACTGAATTTCAGAACTCTAAATCTTACAGTTACTTCTAAGGTAAAAATTTGCTTACTTCACAATCATGAAATCATGCTTCATGAAGAAAAAATCCTGTGACATGGTTACATTGGATGGTGTTAGAGGTAGTGGTAATGGCTTGGGAGCATTTCAGACTTTCATCAGTCTGACGTGTGGCTAACAAACTGGTGAGGTTTAGGGTGTTTTGTTTGGTTTTGGTACTAACGCAGAATTAAATGCAAAAAAATGAATTATGTCTTTTTAAAGACTTTGACTCAGATTTGTACTTCAGTGTATGAAAGGAAAGTGAAAATCAACCTTGTGTACACAGAAATAAGACTATATAGAAAAATAAGTCTGTGTTGTGTATGGTGATATATTTTGTTTACCCAATGCCTGTGCTAATCTCTGTGCTTGGCTTCAAATTATGTGTTTGTTTACATATGACATTTTCTGAAATAAAAAGAACAGGCATCTAAAAACTTAAGGTTACAGAGAGGAGATGGTTTTTTAATTCTTACCATCTGATAAGGTGGTGTGTTAGACTTTGTGTTTAAATGAAAAAAAAAAACTTTAAGAATAATAGCACATTTTGCTTGGAACGCCCCCATCTGGAAGAATCAGCCACTTCTCCGCATTGTACATATGTACGTAGCATTCATTATTAGATTGTAAGCTCCTCGAGGGCAGGAACTGTCGGTCTCGTCTTGGTAGTTCCTGCAGCACCTAATGTCAAGTGCCTTGCACAGAGTAGGTGCTCTCGATACAGAGAATGAGTAACTTCCCGCCACCTCGAAGAGGAAGCATGGTTCACGCTTCCCAGGGTGTTCAAAACTGCAAAGAACTGATGACCAGAGAGGGCGGAATTCTTTCCTGGGCTTGAAGCAGACCATGCTGTATCCTTAGCACCAGTTGACCTTTCCCTGAAGAAAAGCCAGTGTCCTGAGCTTTTTATCTGATATGAGGGCAGAGTTTTCTGGGGAAAGTTTGAAGTGGGAAAGACTATTGAGAAAACGAAATGGAAGTTTTGGAGGGTGTTTGTCAGATACCACTCTGTGGGGTGACCCTATTTCAATTATTACTAAAGAAAAAGGTAGCAGATCCTCTTTCTTTACCAGTTGGCTGGTTGGCCAGTTTTCCAGTTAATGAAAGATCATTGGTTTTTAGCTTTTTCCCATTTTGGATCCCCCTCAATTGCTCTTATGATTCTAGTACTTAGAGAGTCTATTCAAGCTGCTGTGAATATCCGGTGCTGTACATAATGGCAGTTTTGTAAATGTGGAGTAACCTCAATTATGTTGTGTTTTGTATGCAGAGCCACTAGTATTGTTATCTTGGCCACTTTTTTATTCAAAATAAATAAATGACTGAATTATTTGTATATCATGTGCATATTTTATCAAGTTCACATGGTTTGTAGCAAAACTTAGAAACCTTTTCATCCTGACCAGCACCAGCAAAGGTGGGTATCAACCCAGGCGCTGGCAGAGGAGAAGGGAGAGAACTGTGTGTGAGAGGGAGACGGCCACTAGCAAAGGCCTCAGCAGCAGTAAAGTGTGCCCTCAGTGGTTTATTCCAGAAAAAGTGTGAGGGCTGTGGGGGGAAGTGACAGCTTCAGTCGGCTGTTAGAGTGCACATCCTTAACAGGGTCAGGTCAGTAGTATCTGGTGAGGACGTAAATGAAGTGCTGAGTGCAACTTACATACTTCAGCAGCAATAAACCTGTAATTCAGACAAATCCTCCTGCCAGGAACAATCAGAAAAGCTAAACAAACAACAAACAGGACACAAAATTATTAACGGTGCACCATAAAATAGTAGGAAAAAATAAGGAAATAAAAGGGACCAAAGTTGGAAGAGAAGAGGTAAAATTGTCACTGTATACAGATGACACGGTGCTATGTATGGAAACCCTAGCCTCCGCGTGGAAACTACTAGAGCTGATGAACGAACTCAGCGAGGAAGGAGGCAAGCTAACATACAGAAGTCGGTTGTGCTTCTTTAACAATGAAATATCAGAAGAAGAAAGCAAAGAAACAGTCCCTAATTTTAAAAATTACATCCAAAAAAGTAAAAGGAATAAATCTGACCAAGGAGGTGAAAGACATACATGTGGAAAACTACGAAATATTAAGGAAGTGAAAGATGACTTAAAGAAATGGAAAGATAACCCATGTTCTTGGATTGGAAGAATTAATACTGTTAAAATGGCCATACTACCCAAAGCGATCTACAGATTTACTGTGATCCCTATCAAATTACCCAGGACATTTTTCACAGAACCAGAACAAATAATCCTAAAATGTATATGGAATCACAAAAGACCCAGAATTGCCAAGGCAATACTGAAGAAGAACAAAGCTGGAGAAATAACTTAGACTTCAGACAATACTACACAGCTACAGTAATCAAAACAGCATGGTATTGGCACAAAAACAGACATATGGATCAGTGGAACACAATAGAGAGCCCAGAAATAAACCCCAACCCCACGGGCTTAAAGTCAGTCTTCAACAAAGGAGGCAAGAGTATACAATGGAGAAAAGACAGTCTGTTCAGCAAGTGGTGTTAGGAATGCTGGACAGCTGCATGTAAATCAGTGAAGTCAGAACACCCCCACACCATACACAGTCTCAAGATGGCTTAAAGACTTAAATACAAGACAAGACACTATAAACCTCCTAGAAGAAAACATAGGCAAAACATTTTCTGACATAAATCTTAGCCATGTTCTCCTAGGACAGTCTACCCTGGCAATAGAAATAAAAGTAAAAATAAAGAAATGTGACCCAATTAAACTTACAAGCTTTTGCACAGCAAAGGAAACCATAAGCAAAACAAAAAGACAACTGACGGAATGGGATAAAATGTTTGCAAATGATGAGACTGACAGGGCTTAATTTCCAGAACATACAAACAGCTCAATAACAACAACAAAATCCCAATCTAAAAAATGGGCAGAAGACCTAAAACATTTCTCCACTGAAGACGTACGAATGTCCAATAGGCACACACAGAAGTGCTCAGTATCGCTAATTATCAGAAGAATGCAAATCAAAACTGCAGTGAGGTATCACCTCACACCAGTCAGATGGCCATCATTAAAAAGTCCACAAATGATTAATGCTGGAGAGGGTGTGGAGAAAAGGGAGCCCTCCTACACTGCTGGTGGGAATGTAGTTTGGTGCAGCCACTGTGGAAAACAGCATGGAGATTCCTTAAAAAATTAAAAGTAGACTTACCATATGATCCAGCAACCTCACTCCTGGGCATGTATCTGGAGGAAACTCTAATTCAAAAACATGCATATATCCCAATGCTCATAGCAGCACTATATACCACAGCCAAGACATGGAAGCACCCTAAATGTCCATTGACATATGACAGGATAAAGAAGCTGTATATACAGTGGAATACTATTCAGCCATAAAAAATAAAATTATGCCATTTGCAGCAACATGGATAGACCTGGAGATTGTCATGCTAAATGAAGTAAGCCAGGAAGAGAAACACCTTATGGTATCACTTATATGTGGAATATTTTTTAAAAAAGGACACAAATAAACTTACTTACAAAACAGAGACAGACTCACAGACATAGAAAAGGTATACTCAGTACCTTGTAATGGTCTATAATGAAAAAATACAAAAAGGAATATATATATATATGTGTGTGTGTATATATATATATATATATATTTATGTATATATACCTTTATATGTATACCTTATGTATAAATGAATCACTATGCTGTACACCAGAAATGAACACATTATAAATAAATTATACTTCAATAAAAATTAAAATAGTAATACTGCTGAAAATCAAAAATTTTAAACAGTCAAAGTAAAAAGACAAATTACCTTAAAAAATCAGTAATAAGACTTACTAAAATCAACTTCTTGATGGAAATGATGAAGGTGAGAAGGCAGTGGGAAGGTGCCTTTGGAGGGGCTGAAAGAGTAACTTCTAGCCTAGAATTCTGAGCTTGGAAAAACAGTCCTTTCAGAGTGAAAGTTAGACACTTCCAGACAAAAGTGGAAAATAACACATCACCACAGACCAGCACCGAAGGAAATTCCAAGGGTGGTGCCGGGTGGAACTAAGCTGAAGGAAGAGCACTGAGAAGGGGAGGCAGGCAGGCACAGGTGGCTGCACGAACCCCCAGAACGCCCTAGCTTCTGAAATAAGACAGGTCTGCGAGGAGTCAGGCACTTGGTTCTTTTAAGTCCTGGACCTGAACAGGAACAGATAGAATGAATCCATATTAGACTTTGACAAGTAATGTTTTCTCTAGAGTAAACTCTTGAAGAAGAGCAAGAGGGTCTATAATTAAAGTAATTGAGGGAGGAAACTAGAACATTTTTTAAATAACCCAAAAGGCAAGAAAGGAGGAAGAAATGAATATAGAATAGGCTGGGAAAAGGAAAAGCAAACAGTAAGATAAGGGGTTTACACTGAAATAGGGCAGTAATTAAATTACATGCAAATAAACCATCCAATTAAAGCAAAGATTGTCCGACTGATTTTCTTTTAATGTAGCTTAAGAGTGATAAAACATAAGGATACAGATAGTTTCAAAGGATGGAAAACTATACTATGCAGACACTAATCGAAAAGTAGCTGAGGGGGAGGGTTTAGCTCAGTGGTGAAGGGCGTGCTTCTGAAACAGCCCCAGAGCAGATGCAGTGGGGCAGCCTAAGGGGTGGACTGTAGCAGAAGCTTGCTGCCTGTCACTCACTGAATGCCCTTGGCTTCGCTGACCCACTGTTACACGCAGTAAACAGGTTCCAGCACCTGACCACGTCTCAGCCTGAGCATCGGTGTCTCTTTTCTCTGCCTGAGGGCTTTGGCACCCCAGGAACTTGCTTGGTTGCAGACAGCAGTAGTGTTGGGGAGTCAACTCCCCTTGAGGCAACTCTAAAGCAATGGGGAATGAGAAATAAGATAAAAATGCCCTTCTCCAGGAGGCATGACTCTGAGGGGTGTTCCACAGAGATGCTCGGAGGACCCGCAGTGGGACAGCACCCCACTTGCCCACAGCAGTATCGCGCCCACTAACCTAGACTTACTGGCTTTTCTCCCTCTTCTGTCTCACGTCCCCATTCCCACACGCGTGCTGCTTGGGGTCACCTCCCAGTACCCCAGGCCCCTCCTGTCTCGGGGTCTGCTTTGGTAGGAACCCCAGTAAGACAAGGCCAAGCTTACTGACAAACACAGGTGCAAAAAGCCTAAACAAAATGTCCTCAAAAGGAATTCATTATATATTTGAATAAATGCATTTAATAGATAGTAAAAAAATTTTTTTTAAGTGGTTTACTCTAGGAATGAACCTGGAAAAAATAATCAATGTGATTCACCACAGTAAATGGATAAGACAGAAAAATTGTGTGATCATTTCAAAAGCTGAAAAAAGATTGATTAATTTCAACAATTTTTAAAAGGACCAACTTTAGCAATCTTGGAATAAGTGCAATTAACTTCCTAATTTAGTAAGTGTATCTAAAAAAATCTTACAACAAATTTCATACTTAATGGTAAAATATTGAAAACTTTTCTACTGAGATCAGGAACAAGAAAAAGGAGACTTGCTGTTAGCACTCCTGTTCGACACTGCACTGCAGTTCTTGGCCATTGCAATAAGACGAGAAAGGTATAAAGACTGGAAAAAATAGAAATCATATCCTCAGTCAGTATGATTGGGCATGAAAAAAGCATAAAAGAACCCACCGATAAACTTATCAGAATTAAGTGAGATTAGCAAGGTGTCTGGATACAAAGAGAATCCTAAAAAGTAACCTCTAGAAATACATATGGCAGTTTTGTTCATAATACTCCAAGGCCTAGAAACAACTCAAATGTCCATCAAGAAGTAAAATATATAAGCAAAACGTAGACTAGCCATGCAAAGGAATATTACTCAGCAATAAAAAGGAACAAATCAGTGATACACAGGTGCCACTTACTGGTTTTTTAATGCTCAGCTCCAAACTCACCCTTAAGTGCCTGTTGTCCCTTTGCAATGAGCACTATGTTAAGCTTTGTCAATAGAGGGCGCTGGAGGGACACTGCGGAAGGAAGGGGTTTCCTGGATCTGGGGGACTTGGTCCCCGCTTCCCTCCCTCCATGTCCCCCTCCTCCTCTCACTCAGCAGCTATGACCATGACTATAGAGGACTCTAGCTTTCCTAAGTGTCTCCAACCCTGAAAGCAGCTGGCCTGTGGTTCCCAGATTTGATCAGCCTGGTAGGGTGACCAACTGGTCCCAATTTGCCCAAGACTGGCCCAGTTTTTAAACTGAAAATCTGGGAACTCCTTCAGTCCCATGGAAACAGGCACAGAGATTCACCCCATAAACCATGCTCCTTAAACATGATTAGTTTTCAAAAGGAAGGGAGAAGCACAGAACCCCAAGGTCCTCTCCCTGCAGTTGTGGGAGGACGCCGTCCTCGCCGGGAGGGCAGCCAGCCCAGCACCACGGCTAGTGCTACAACTGGCTGTACTCTGATTTTCAGGTTCTGTGCCCTTCCCTCCCTTCATTATTTTCTCCCTAAAACAAGCAAAAGATGTCGGGGGTAAGAGGGAGACAATGGCCATGTTGGGGGAACTGTCCTCTGGCTGTGATTCTTTGACAACAAACCACGCCATCTACCACCCTGGGGCCCCTGCCCAGGACTCCCAGTGGGGACACGAACCAGTGTTGGAAGTGTGGGGGGATCTTTCAAGACAGGTGCCTCCGAGAGCCTCCCGGAGCATCCAGCGGGAGGCCCAAGTGGGGCGGGCGACTCAATCCAGGCCCCCAGGTCCGAACCCCCGATTCTCTGATTCTCTTGGCCCTGGTCCCCTTTGCGTTTCAGCTTCATCCTCAGGTTGGTAGCAAGATACAGGGACCTGATCGCGAAACTGTTTTCAAAGCGGTGCCCTAGCCTGGCTGCATGCAAGAAGGCAAGAGCCTGCGGGGTGGCGGGAGGGCGGCTCTTAAACTCTCCACGTTGCACAAGCTCCTCAGGTGATGCTGATGCCTCTGATGACTCGCCTGCAGCCTCTCACTGCTGCCCGAGCGCAGGCGCCACTGCCTCCCTCTCCCAGGTGACCCCTGGCCCCCCAGCCCCGTTTCCAAAGCGCTAGAACTTCTCACCCCCCTCAATAGTCTGCGTGCGTTCCGTCGCTGCCCGTTCCCTCAGCGTAAGGAGCTGCCAGATTGTTCAGCCACCACCAGGCTAGGCGCGTGTAACGCTCTCCCAGGGTGCATTCCCCTGGTTACTAGAAAGTTTGAGCTTTCCCCCCGTATTTAGTTCATGTTTCCTTCTGTAACATGCCCACTTAGTGCCTTTTTTAAAGTTTTCTCTTCAGTCACAGATGTGTGATGCTGTTTAAGCCTATCTCAGATGCATTCAGCTTTCAAGTTAACATATACCACATACAATTAGGCCCATGGCTTAAGATTTCAGTGTAACCACTACCCAGACTGATAAGAGAATATTCACATCCCACGGAAGGCTCCTTGTGCCCCTCCTCAGGCAATGATCCTCTCAGAGGTGACTTAATTATTTCTGATTGTCTATTAACAGTGATTTCTCTTATCTGTCCTTGAACTTCGTCTAGATGGAATCAGACAGCAGTCAGTCCTCTGGGTCTGGCTGTGAGACTCACCCCCACAGGGGCATTTATCAGGAGTCTTTTTCATTGTCACGGCACGTTTAATTATAGGACTATGCCATGATTGACGGACACGTGTTGTTTCCGATGTGGGGCTGTTAGGAACAGAACTGCCATGAACATGTTTGTATACACAGGCACTCCCTTCTCTCGGTGATACTCGGAATTGCGGGTCAGGCGTGTGAAGCATCAGTAGATAACTGCCTTGCGGTTTCCTGAATGGTTAAACCAATGTCCCCTCCCACCAGCACTGCGGGAGAGTCCCAGTTTCTCTCTGTTCTCTCCAACGCTCTGTATCGTCCATCAGTCCTGTTAAATGCTGGCGGTGAGTGTGCTGGCAGCTTTCACTGTGACCCTAATTTGCATTTCTTTGATTGCTAGCGAGGTTTTCCGTTTTTCATGTACTGTGGCTAATTGATCGTTCCTGTTTTCTTCTGTTAAATGTCTGCTCGTGTCTGTTTCCATTTTTCTACATGGTTGCTTGTATCCTGATAATATTGAGGACTTCTTTGCATATTCTGGACAGTAATCCTGTTTAATTAATTAAATGCATTGCTAACCTCCACCCACCCTGCCCCATGGTTCTTTCTCTCTCTGTGGGGACTCTGCTTTGTCTCCTGGGGATACAATGGAATACTACTCAGTCATAAACAGAATCAAATAATGCCATTTGCAGCAACAGGGATGGACCTGGAGATCACAGTCCTAAGTGAAGTAAGTCAGACAGAGAAGAAAAATATCATATGATATCGCTTATATGTGGAATCTAAAAAA
Source organism: Camelus bactrianus (assembly GCF_048773025.1). NCBI lineage: Eukaryota > Metazoa > Chordata > Mammalia > Artiodactyla > Camelidae > Camelus > Camelus bactrianus. Next base: position 74,433,996 of record NC_133542.1, read on the forward strand.
AAAAAAATGACACAAATGAACTTACAAAACAGAAACGGACTCACAGACATAGAGAACAAACTTATGGTTAGCAGGGGGGGAAAGGTGGTGGGGAGGGATAAATTGGGAGTTCAAGATTTGCAGATACTAACTATTGTATATAAAATAGATAAGCAACAAGTTTATACTGTATAGCACAGGGAACTATATTCAATATCTTATAATCTATAATGAAAAGGAATGTGAAAAGGAATATATGTATGTATATGTATGACTGAAACATTATGCTGCACACCAGAAACGGACACACTGTAAACTGACTATACTTCCGTTTAAAAATAAAAATAGAAAATAAAAATAATTTTTAAAAATTTTAAAAAATATAGAGAAATTGGAGCCTTCATATACTGCTGATGGAGATGTAAATGGTGTAGACACTTTAGAAAATGATCCAGCAGGTCTTCAAAAGGTTAAACACAGAGTTACCATGTGACCCAGCAATTCCACTCCTACGTATATACCCAAAGAAATTAAAGCATATGTCCACACAAAAACTGTCTCACAAGTGTTCATAGCAGTGTTTCCCATAACAGTCAAAGAGTAAAAACAACTCAAAACCGCCCAGCAGCTGGTGAACGGATAAACAAACCTGTAAGACATCCGTACAATGGAATATTATTCCTCAATAAAAAGGAATGAAGTACTGATGCCTCCTGCAACGTGGACAGACCTGACAACATTACACTAAGTGGAAGAAGAGACACAGGAGGCCACACAGCGTGTGGTTCCAGTGATATGAGATGACCAGGGCAGGCAAATCCACAGAGACAGACAGGAGCTGAGAGGCTGCTAACAGCCAGACGTCGGGGATGGGGAGGGGCCGCTAATAGGTACAGGGTTTCTTAGGGGGGGGTAATAAAACGTTCTAAAATTAGTAAGAATGGTTGCACGACTGTGTGAATATATTAAAAGCCATTAAGTCACACTTTAAATGGCTGAATTCCACAATACGGGAATTACATCTCAGTACAGTCGATACGGCTAGATAATTCATTTCCAGGCATCTCCCCCCATTACACTCCAATCTCTCGAGGCTTTGTAGAGCCCGTAAGTCGTCATCAAGGATGAGATTCATGTCTCCAGGACAAACCCCACCCCCATGAATCCAAGGCATCAGGTTCGATGCAGGGCACCTCCCACCTGGCCTGTGAACGGGTCAGGTTTGTTCTTCTGCACCTGAGGTGGCTGGAGGCGCCTGCTGTTTCTGGGAATAGCTGTGTTGGCGCTCCACTAGCGAGTTAAGTGTAAATTTGATGTCAGTGTCATCATTCTGGCCTCTGGGTCCAGGACCAGGTGGAAAAAATTTGCAAAGGAAATAGCTTGAGGGAAAAAATTGGATTTCCCCATGTGGGCAACACTAAAAGCCAGTGTGCACTTAAGCAGAAGTGATGGCTGTGAAACCTGAACTCAGCCCTCTTGCCCTGGGAAGGCATGACCAGGTTGGGGGAGGGCAGTCGCTTATTTGATGTCCTTGGATTGCTGGTGGAAAAAAAATCAGGAAATCGTTTTGCTAAAGAAAGATGCCTTTTGTGACCACCTATGAACTTTTGAGGACATTATGCTAAATGAAATAAACCAGTCACAGGGGACAAATGCTGCATGATATCACTTATACATGGGATCTGAAATAGTCAAATTCATAGAAGCAGAGAGTAGAATGGTGGTTGCCAGGTGCTGGGGGAGGGGGAAGTGGATGGTTGCTGTTCACCAGGGATAGAGTTTTAGTTGTGTGAGGTGGATGAATTCTAGAGTTCAGGTGCTGAGCAATGAGCTTAGAGTTAATCCTGTATTATTAAGAGGATAGATCTCATGTGACCTGACCACAATTTTTTTTTAAAAGGTTATATACAATACAGTCCCATTGGTGTATTCATACCCATCCATCTAGCCACCTGTCTGTTCATCCTTCTGTCCATCCATCCATCCATCCATCCACTCACTCCAAACTTCTAACCCTGGTTATCTCTAATGAATGACAGTTAAGGGTTTTCTTGTGGCGAGCACAGGAATTTCACTTCCTATGTGATGGGCTTCTGATACATTGTTTGAGTTTTTTGTAAGTAACGTTTTAGTAATAAAAATACATATATTTCTTTTTTAAGAGGGAAGTATGTTCCACAATCAATGAATACATCACCTTCTCATGCCTCTGAACTCTCCTGTGCCTCAGAAGTCAGCTCCCCGACCACCTCCACCTCCCTGAGGGGCCCTCCTCTGAGTCCTGGCCTCATTTAAATTCCCTTCCTCCTGGTCCCATGGCCCTGGGCACACCCCAGACTAGTCCTAACCACACACTGGGCCCAGGAACCTTGTCTGACCCCCTAGGCAAGGAAGGGGAGCTGGCTGGGAGGATATAGGGCCGTTTCATGGGACCCAAGGGCAGAGGTGGGTCTCAGGAACCATCAGAAATGAGGGAGTCTCTCTCTCTCATTTCTATCATCTTCGTAAAATGTAAGCCTCACACGGGCAGAGATTTTTGTCTTTTTTCTCAGCTATATCCCCAGCGCTGGGCACATAGTAGGCACTCAGTAAATACCTGTTGAATGAATGGGGTGGGCACGAGTCTGCTTCACTCTCGGTTCCTGCCGATTAGCTGCGCTGCGCACGGGCCAGCCTGACCCCCCGTCCTCGCCCTCCTGCGGGCCGCGAGAGCGAAGAGGGACCAGCTGCCCTTAGTTCTCTTTCCGAATTCCTGGGAGAGAGAAGCCGATTGGCCAGCTCAGAGTAAGCACAGGTGTAACGCTGGTCTCATCAGCGGCAGCCAGACGCGGGTCCCACAGCCGGAGCACCTGCGGAGGCTGCGGGTGGGGGCGGGCAGACGCCCCAAAGGAGCCTCTGGGCCGCCTGGAGTTCCTGCTGCCAGCGGAGTGGGCAGGGACCGTACCAACACAGGCGTGAGCCGCGGTGAAGGGATGGGAGAAGGCGGAGGGGCGAGTTCGTGGTGACAACGTGCTGAAAGAGGCTGGAAGTGATCGAGGGAGCTAATTTCGTGACGACAAAGTCGGAAGCGACTGTTCCGTTAGTCAGATCTCAGCGGTTAACTTCAAGCGCCGCTGCTGATCTGGAAATTAACAGGGCATTTGCCCTCCAGCCACGGGACTGTGCCTCTCCGGGGCCAGGAAGCCCCCAGACAGCGTCCCTGCGGCGGGAACCGGATGCCAATACACTCCAGCCGGGCCTCCCACTTCGGCGACAAGGCTGGAGCTGAGGGCTCCAATCAGAAGAGCCGAACTCGTCCCCGAGGCTCCGAGCCCCTTCTGCTAAGCAGAGCGGCGGGAGGGGCTGCGCGTCGCAGGCGTGAGATGCGGGCCATTTGCTCGGCGCTTCCGGGGGCGGGGGGCAGCGAGCTACACGAGCAGGAGCGTGTTGGGCCAACCCCGACGGCGCGCCCCGGGCCGCCGCACACCCGAGGGGCGCGCCCGGGACCGCGCGCCGAGCGCATCTCAATCAAGCCTGCGCCGTCCCCGGGTCGACCGCGGCGCCGCAGCCCCACCGAGGCCCTGCGTGGGAATCCAGGATGCCCGGGGCTTCGGGAAGCGGCAGGACGAGCGCTGCGTGGAGCTCCCGGGGGCGGGGGCGGGGGCGGGGGGAGGCAGGGGCCCTGCAAGCCGGGATGCCCCTGGAGCTCCGACAGCGACGGCAGGAAAAGCAGGTGCCTGCGCCCAACATCACGTCGAGTTCTGGGACCAGCGGGCGTGACTTGGGTCCTGAACCCCTGCCGCCACTTACCACGTGCAGCCTTCCACAAGTTATTTAACTCCTCTGAGCCCCAATTTCCTCATCTAGGGATAAAAACAGCACTGACCTCAAGGGGAGCTGTGACAATGAGACTGATTAGGACTCCATTTATGGAGCGTGTGCGACGTGCCGTACTTTCAGCCTTGGTAGATGTAATAATCCCTTATCCCACAATGCATGCTTGGCACTGCCTAGGAAGCAGTGACTACTCGTTCTCATTTTACAAGGATCCAGAGAGGTGAAGTAACTTGCCCAAGGTCACACAGCAGCATGGGGACACAGGCTGCTCAGTTCCACGGCCCAGGCTTTGCATGGAGACAGCACCTGCCTCACAGAGTGGGTTCAGCTGCTCTGTGGGGCGGGGCAGGGCGGGGCAGCTAGCGGAAGAGGAGGGCTAACTGTTTGGGCAGCCCCAGAGAGGAAGTCATCCACAAAACAAGCATCACTCTGTTAACTAAATAAATGAGTGTTTTATGATGTCCTTGGCTAAGGATCTATATCCAAATGGCGTTTCATTGAGAGAAAAGTGAGACTCTATCCTCTGGTACCCACAATGACAAGTGAGGGGGAAGGGGGCAGACAGAAAAGGAAGTGATCCCAGGCCAGGCTGGTGCTGGCCACTTTCCTGGTTTTCTGTCTCCTCCAATCTGGGGATGCTGGGTACCAGTGTGCAGCTCCATCACAGCATGCAGCATGTACGACCTGGCCGCATGGGCAGCACCTGGGGCCTCTCCGGGGCCTCCGAGCGTCTGGGGAGGCTTCATGGGCAGGAGCCTGTTGTCAGGGGACTTTCCCGGTAGACACCCTTTTCCGGGGCTTTGGAAAGAAGTGGGGCCTAGGCAGGGGAGGCCCTGATGGAATTCTGGGCAGTGGTACCCAGTGCCCGTGCAGCACGAGGAGAGAGAGTCAGAGGCTGAGCCGCTAGGCAGGGGAAGGTGCAGAGGCCAGGATGCTGCCTCTGGAGAGGACCCAGCCTCTGGAAAGTCTGGCTGGACAGGCTCAGGGCTCAGTTTGCAACGACCGGGGTAGAGACAGGAGGGCAGGCCCAGAGGCCTGGCTCCGTGCACCCCAGCTGCCGGCTGGCACGGTCACTGGCTACTATGGCTGGTGCCAGGGTCAGATCTTTGCTGGAGCGACTCTGGGTGCCCGAGGCTGGGAAGGGGCTTTAGTCATTAGGCCCGAAGTCCCAGAGCTGCCCAGAGCCCAGAGGCTAGAACTTGAGTCTCAGGCCCAGGCCGGTCTGGCCCACTGAGGCCCCCACAGGCAGAGAACACCAGAGACTGGGTTCAGGCCTAGCCATGCATCTGGGTGACCTCAGGCCAGTCACTTACCGTCTGCGGATCCAATGTCCTCTCTGTCCATGGAGGGAATCACCCAAGTACCTTCCTAACAAGGTAAGAAAAAAAATGGGGAGAGGGGCTCTTGGGAGAGGATCAGAGCTGGCAGCCTTCGATATCACCGTCGAAGTGGTGGTATCGACGGTGGACACCCTCCAGTGTCCACTCTTGGGCACTGTGGGCTCGGCAGGACCCAGAGGGGCTGTTTCAGTGGGAGCTGAAGGCAGGCCTTCTAAGGGATTCCAGCAAGTCTTAAGAAACAGCTAAGCGTGTCTAGAACTATGCTGTCTCGCATGGCTGCACTAGCCACGTGTGGCTATTGACATTTAAAACAGTGAAAATACAGTACATGCCTTTTTCTTCTCATTTGCAGTAGCCACGTCGCCCATGCTCAGCAGCCACCTCCAGCTAGTGCCTGCCATGTTGGACAGTCAGAGAGCATGCCCATCATTCCAGAGAGTTCTGCCAGACAGGCTGCTCTAGAGATTGTGGCTTTGGGAAAACTGCTTCCTGAGAGCGTAACATGCGGCAGGCTCTGTGCCGAGAGCTTTGCCTGCATCATTTCATTTAACCCCAAAGCAACCTGGTGAGGCAGGTACCATCATTACCACACTTTGGTTGTGAAGACAGAGGTTCTGAGGGTTCGGTGACTCATCGGAGGTCTGACCCGGCCCCTCCGGGCTCCACTTCACTGCCTCCCTGGGCTTCGCCTGTCCTGTGTCCCCAGGCCCCCAAACAAGGCCACCTTCCAGCTACTTCATCTCTCAGAATACATGAGCCTATACACTCTTTATTGGCTTGGCTGAGGTTCCAGAAGGTGGGGGTGAGGGTTAACTTTGTTTCCCTGGGGGGTGCTCCTGGCTCTGGACCCATCAGGGGACTTTCTTGGGTAAGGGATTAATGATCCCACTCTCTATGTATTCGAAGACCGTGTAGGGGTCCTGGTCCCCGTTGAGGGTGATGGCCTGCCGGTAGAACTGCTCCAGGTCCGCAGCGCTCCTGTAGAACAGGTCCATCCTGAGCTTGATCCGCTCTTCAGCATCCTTTGGGTTCTGCAGGAGGCGGGCCTGGATCTCCATGGTTGGAGGTGGCTTGTACATGAGGTGGTACCTACAAGAGGAGAGGAAGCCGGTGACCCAGGACCCAGCCCCAAGGGCAGGGGAGAAACGGGCCCTCTGTCCTACCGTCGAGCAAGTTGGTGCCCATTCCCACCACCATCATACATTTACGAAGCACCAGCTGCGTGCACGCCCTCGGCTGACCCCGGGAGCCTCAGGGAGACCAGAGGTGTGTCCCCGCCCAGGGGAGAGGGAGGCAGAAGGTAATAATATACTAAGTGCCAAATGCCCTTCTTTCATTCCCTTCCTTCTTCCTTCCAAACAATAGTTATGAAGCACCTGCCAGGTCTGTTGACAGGGCAATGGCAGGCAAGACAGACGCTGCCTCTGGTTTGTGGAGTTTACAGTCAAACGGGGGATGGGGTGTTATAACACGGATTGTGAGCAGCGAGATGACAGGAGGGTGGCGGTCACTGTGGGAGAGGCCCTGGGCAGGCATGTGAAGGCCATTGCACTTGACGTGGGTCAGCGCATCCCCCAGCAGCGGGGCGAGGGGTCAGCCTATAGTTTTGGGAAATCCGGGTACCCCCGTCCTGCCCCCTCCCTGCACGGAGTCCTGCTGAGACACGTGGCCTGGTGACCAAGAAACAGGACGCTGGTCACGGGGAAAGAGGGAAGCTTCTACCTCTTTGCAATAGCAGGGACTTTGTTTTATTTTGTTTATTTTTAATTTTCTTTGTGGGGGAATTGGGTTTATTTATTTATTTATTTATTTTTGAATGGAGGTACTGGGGATCGGCAGGGACTTTTGTTTTTTTTAATTTTTATTTTTTAAGATTTATCTTTTATGTTTTGAGTTCTCTTAATTGATTTTGCACATTTTTAAAATTTTTATTTGTTTTTTGTTTTTGATGGTGGGGAGAGGGGTAATTAGGCTTATTAATTATTATTATTTTTAATGGAGGTACTGGGGACCGAAGCCAGGAGCTCCTGCGTGCCGAGTACGCGCTCTGCCTCCCGCCTCGGCAGGGGCTTTAAATTGTGTTTCACCACCAACATGGTGAGTGTACTCGGTCAGACTGCAGAACAAAACCTGAATTTACTCCCTGTAACTGGGGGGGGGGGGGGGGGGGTCCGGGGGTGCGTGTCCGCTCAGCGACCCCCTCTGGGACGCGGGGCAGCGACAGCGAAGGCCCAGGGGGCCATGTCACACACGCGGGGGCGGAGAGAGCCCGGCACCGGGCGGCCGAGCCCCGGGCGCTGAAGTCCTCGCTGCTTTTCCAGGAAAAGACGGAGGACAGAGAGTGCAGAGGAGCGAGCCAGGCGAACCCCCTTTCTAGAATCTTCCGTCAGTCGTCACCCGCGTCCTCCCTGGAGCTGCCTGCCCCGGCACCGGGCGGCAGGACGGAGAGGGGCTCCCGGGGGCCGTGGCGCCTGCAGCCCTCAGGCCGGCCCACGGGGAGGCCGGCACAAACCTTTCTCCCGTGACGGGGTCGGTTCTTCTCAGGGTCAGCCGCTCCGCGATGGAATCGAACGGCACGTTCAGGAAGAACACCCTGCAGGGAAGAGCGGGCGCGGCGTCGGCCGGGGGGAGCCGCAGGCCGGGGGGAGCCGCAGGCTGCCCTGCGCGAGACCCGGGGCGGCGTCGGCGCCGAAAGTGGGTGGGGCCTCGGGGCCGTCGCTCAGGGCTCGGGTACCAGATTCTGGGAGGGAAAGATGCGGGAGGGGGCGGCACCCTGTCGCCGCAGCTCTCCACCCCCGATTCCGGGACAGCTCCCAGCCCCCATCACTCCCGGGGGGGGGGGTGGGCTTCCGTGGAGGGGGCACTAGTCAGGGGAGCTCTGGGGGGCACATGCCCCATCCCGGTGGGAGAACAGCTTATTCTCTGGAGTCACAAACACTTGGGTTAGAATCTCACCTCCACCGTGGACCTGCTGTGTGACCTCGGGCCACCAACACAACCTCCCTCAGACTCAGTTTCCTCACCTGCAGAATGGGGCTATAATACTTCATGGTGTTGAAGATTCAAGGAGATGAAGTGTGTGACGAGCTTAAAGCAGGCTTTGTGCATCCTGGGCGCTCAAACATGGCAGCGAGCGCTCTATTCTTCTTGGCCTCCTGGACCCCTTCCTGAGGGTCCGGGCTCTGACTGCCCACACCCCCCCCTGAGAGGGCAGGGCTGCGTGTTCTCTGCTTCATCACTCTCTCCGCCACAAAGGGATCTGGATCCAAGGGAACAGGACCCTCAAAAGTCAACAGGCCAAATCAGAGCCCAGAAGAAAAGATACAGCGCTCACTTCTGATAACTCAGGACTCTCCAGCTGGGCATGCCTGGGACTACATCTCCTGAACCCCTAGTTCAGATGGTTTGATCCCTCTCTGGCAATGGAATCCTTTTTTTATATAAAAAATTTTTTTAATAAAAGGAGGATGGAGGTTCTCAATAGGGACTAATTTGCCCTGAGAAGACATTTGGCAACGTAAGGGGACACTTTCGGTTGTCACAGTTGGGGACGGGGTGCTACTCACATCTAGTGGGTAGAAGCCAGGGTGACAGTTCCCACCACAAAGAATCGCCCAGCCCCAGCGTAGCAGGGCAGGAAATGGGACAGGTGGGAGGTGCTGCTGCTCTGATTGGGGGCGGCGGGTCGCGGCGCAGAGGCCCGCGGGCTCTGGCTCCTGCCCACAGATCTAATCCAGGCCCTGCCTTCTGGCGGCAGACCATCTCAGTTTGCTTTTAAAACAATAAGTTCTGGAATATTCCACAGCTCACTTACTGTTTACTCATCTGTCCCTTAATTCATACCTACATTTGTTGAATGCCTGCTGTGTGCCCAGCACTGAAGTAAGCCCACGTTTACCAGCCCAGTGGATAGGACTGAGACAGGACATTGAAGAGAGCTGTCATCATGGTGTCAAGGTCCCATGATGCTCCCGAGGGGGCAACGTCAGTGACAACACTCGCTGCGCACCCAAAGCCTCATTCATTTCACTCCCAAGTAAGTCAGCTCAGATGAGAGGCACCTCTAAGTGTAGCAAAAATGCACAGAAATGAGATCTCCCACTGCCACTCTTGGCTGCGAGGCTTTTGGGATGAATACTCTGCCTCTTCCAAGTGCGTGAACGACAGAAGCCCCTCACCGTCATCCCAGGAATTCACCAGATGTGTTGAAGGGGCTGCCAAGGGGCTGAGCTTTGGTGAGTCCAGTGGGGCATTGGTCCCTACGGGCCCTGGACCAGCCTCTTGGGCACCGGTGCCACCCCTGGGGTCAGAGCAATGCCCGCCCCCCAGCCAGGGTCCTGACACTGGGTACGTGCTCAGGAAACTCATGTGAAGGAATAAGTGAATAAACGACACACGGTTCTAGTGTTCTGTTTACACTCTCTCTGCCTATTGCCTGACTGCTCCATCCCAGCCAAAAAATTCAACCAACTGGTAGCGTTGAGAATGATGCTTAATTCAAGGGTTGGAAGGGATCTAAGACACGTTCCCCTAATTCCCAGGGACCAGTTGCAGCAGCATCCTCTTGGGAATCTGTGACTGTGCAGGATGCCAACACCCTGGCCCAGAAATGCTGGTTCAGCAGGTTTGGAGGGAGCCCAGTATCCCTCCCAGGGACTGGAATCCGCTGCCTCGGATAACACCTGGACCAGGGATTCTGACCCAGGCACCTTTGCAGGTCCTGTGACCTCTGGCAATTAGATACAAACTGAGGGCTCCATGTGTCTTCTGGGAGGGGATAGGTCCACGTTTCTCAACAGATTCTCAAAGGGGTGCTAGTTCTTAAAAATGATTATGAGTCACTGGTCTGAGTCAAAACCTCGTGTATTACAGAGGATGCGGCCACGGCAGACTGAGGAGATGACAGATTGCGGGAAGCTGGGCTGCCCCAGGTGTCTCACGCTGTCCTCACACTCAGCTTCCCAGTGATTTTCCCAAACCCCTCTGGGGAGCCACCCTGATCCCCTCTCATGCCTGTGACTTGTTTGGAGTTAGCCCATCCCAGGACTGTGGGGCTGAGCATGTGGGAAGCCCAGGTGAGGCCAGTCTGAGTACTGGCTCCTCCTGGCCCCAGGAAGTGGGTCAGGATGCAGACTGATCCAAGCCAGGCCAATGAGAGGCTGCCCCGCAGCTTGCCAGAGAGGAAGGAGCTTCATTTTGTCTGGGGCTGCTAAGCAATTGGGAGCCTGGGGTTGCCTGGTGCCTACGCCCCAGAGAGAGCCTACCCAAGAATAAAGCCCACCCCAAGAGCAGAGAGCAATGGCTGTTTGGGGCCCCAGATCAAGCTGTGCCTGAAGCCAAACCCTCCTCAGTGCTTTCCCGACATGGATACATAAATCTCTTTTGCTTAAGCCAGACTGACCTGGGTTTCCTGCAATCACAATCCAAAGGCCATGTAATACACCTAGCCTCTCCAATGCCGCTTGCTTCCAGAAAATGTGTGAACTTAAAAAAATAAAAGTGAGTCAAATGCTCTCCTTCAAGGCCAGCATCTCCCACTGCCTTTCTTCTCCTTCTCTTGTTCTGCCCACGCTATTTGCTGAGGTCCACTTCTGCCCAGTTGCCAAGAAGCCCCTCGTGGGTACCTGATGAAAGCTGCAGCCACCCCTCCACGAAGTGAGTGCAGCCTGGCGGGCGGGAGCCATGAAAATCCACTTCTTCCCCGCACGCCTCCTCGACAATGATTTCCATTCACCACGTGCCGCAAAATAACAGCCACCAAATAAAACACATGAGATCGGCAGCGTCTGAACACGGGGAGCACAGCTGTTTCGATGTGCTTTCATCCCCTACACTCCAAACATGCCTCCCCCCGCACCCCTCTGCCTCGCACCCCCGGAACTTGAGAGGCTCAACAGCAACACCAAAAACACGGCTGTCACCGCGCCCGGCGGCTGATGGTGCCGCTCCGGATGCCGACGCCAGTAGAAAGGAAGCCAGTTTGGAAATCCCTGATAATTGATGCTGCTTCATAAACAAACAAGCCCCCAATTGAAAGATTTTTTAACCCAGCATATCAGGACTGCTTGTCGTCATTCAACGGAATGGCTTGTGAAAGGCTGGCAAGATCAGAAGCATGAGGACACCAAATTGGGACTTGAAACACGTCGCTGGGAGAAGCCGCGCTGGGGAGGAGCTGTGCTTCCATGCTGGAAGCTTCTGATTAGCCAGGCTCGTGGCGCCCCGATGCCAGAGCCAGCTGGCAGGTGGAGTGGGGAGCCCAGGCAGCTCTGTGGAGATATGCCACCCCATGCATGCCCCCACCTGCCAGTTTTTTGTCTTCTGCTAGTCATTTACAATAACACAGCCAGATAAGGGAGAATGGGGAAGCAAAGAGAGCAGAGACTGCTCAAAGCAGGGCGTGCCAGGCAGAGACACTCGGGTGTGTGTGAGTACAGGGGGTGCCTGGGTTCACCAGGGGCGGGAGCTACACCTGCTTTGGGATTTGCAGAATTTCAGGCTGGTCTAAATCCCTCGCTGCTCCAAGTGTGGTCCCTGGACCAGTGGCACCAGCACCAGCTGGGAACTCACGCCCCACCGCCCGCCCACTGAAGCGGAGTCTATATTTTAGCAAGACCTACAGTGACCTGTATGCACAGTGAGGTTGGAGAAGTGCTGCTCTCATCCTGTATTTCCCAGATTTGTCTGATGTTGAGAATCCCTTTGAGGGCTTGTCTAAAATACATGTTCTGACCTGAAATTAACACAATATCATAAAGCAACTATACTTCAATAAAAACAAACAGCAAAAACAAAACAAACAAACAAAAAAACAGATTCCGGGCACCACTCCCAGAACTACCAAACCAAAATCTCCAGGGGAGGGGCTGGAAGACCTGTGTTTGAAAACCAGAAGCTCAGGTGAGTCACACTCAGGCAGCTGTGGGAAGCAGGGCTCTAATCCCCGGTCTCACGGGGGCCGAGCCCTGGAACCATCAGGGGAGCTTGGAGAACACTGAGGCCTGGGGCCTAGCCCTAGAGATTCTGTGTTACTTGGCCCAAGGTGAGCTGTGAGAATGGAGATTTTTAAAAGCTCGCTAAGTGATAACAGTATGTAGCCAACACTGAGAACCACTGCTCTGACCCAGTCTGCTCAGTGTACAAGATGGGGAAACTGAGAGGGGAGGGCTCACACTCTGTCACTCAGGACGCTGATGTCAGACACCCAATGACAGCTGGGATCTCCTGACCCACCCTCATCATGACCCCTCTGATCATACTGCCTGGGGCTCTGTTTGGGAAACAAAGGAAGCTTTCTTCCTCAAAGGCCTTGAAGCTTACCCCCTGCCCGAAAGCTAAATTCACTGAAAACTGGGGGACAGAATCTTCTCTGGACCCATGGATAGATTTGATAAACTGAGAGATAAGACATAGGATCACTGACTTTAAGTAAATATGGTGTCCCGTTCTGCCCAGAGGCTGCTCTTGTAGCCCCCGATCTCAACCCATAAGCCTCTACTACATGCAAAACTCCATGCAGAACATCATGATGTAACAACGATGAGACATCACTTCACACCCATCAGGATGGCTGTTATCAAAAACCCAGCAAATAGCAAGTGTTGGTGAGGATGTGGAGAAAGTGGAACCCTTGTGCATTGCCGGTGGGAATGTAAAATAGTGCAACCACTGTGAAAAATGGTATGTCGGTTCCTGGAAAAATCAAACATAGAATTACCATGTGATCCAGCTACTCCACATCTGATATATACTCAAAGTAAGGGAAAGCAGAGATTGGAACAGAGATTGGCACACCTGAGTTCACTGCAGCATTATTCACAATAGCCAAAAGGCAGAAATAACCCAAATGCCCATCAGTGGATGAGTGGATAAACAAAATGTGACATATACCCACTCTGTAATATTAGCC